>NC_141172.1:4147500-5530000 GCF_055505025.1 Bos grunniens | reverse complement strand
TATATATATGTGTGTGTGTGTGTGGATATATATATATATATGTGTGTGTGTGTGTGTGGATATATATATATATATGTGTGTGTGTGTGGATATATATATGTATATATATGTGTATATATATGGCATTCATTTCCAAAAACATTTATATCTTTAAAACTATATCACCTTGCAAATATAATTCAGAGAAGGCAATGGCACCCCACTCCAGTACTCTTGCCTGGAAAATCCCATAGACAAAGGAGCCTGGTAGGCCGCAGTCCGTGGGGTTGCTAAGAGTCGGACACGACTGAGCAACTTCACTTTCACTTTTCACTTTCATGCATTGGAGAAGGAAATGGCAACCCACTCCAGTGTTCTTGCCTGGAGAATCCCAGGGACGGGGGAGCCTGGTGGGCTGCCGTCTATGGGGTCGCCCAGAGTCGGACACGACTGAAGTCACTTAGCAGCAGCAGCAGCAAATATAATTATCTCAATGAGATTCTTCAGGTCTCTGTAAATTAAACAGATAATTTCTACATATTTTTAAACACACTTTAAAACACCTATATAATAAACCATGGGAATATTATGCTAAGTGAAAGAAACCAGATGCAAAAGACCATATATTGTATAATTCCATTAGTATTAAGTCTTCAGAATGGGCAGATCTGTAGACACGGAAAACAGATTAGTGGTGACTGGAAGGAAGGAAGATGACAAGTGACCCCTTAGTGGGCACAAAGTTTTCTGGAACTAGATAGAGTGATGGTTACACTATATTGTGAATGTACTACGTCACTGATATCAAACATTGTATTATTTGACTACAATTTAAAGAAAAAGACACATAAAATATAATACAGTTTACATTAGATGTTCAAGGAAACATGGAAGGTCTTCAGAAAATTATTATTCTATGGTTCTGTTACCCACCATTTAGACTGTGAAGTGCCCTTCAGCTATCCTCGGAAAAGTATTCTTCCTGTTAGTGGGTCCTTAGAATTTCTTGCTTGATTTGAGGAGCTCTTAAAGTGTTAATTGATAATAGGATGTTCTGAAGACCAAATGGTAGTTCATTTTCCAGGAGAATTTGATCTTTTTGTTTGTTCATTTTTTGACTGCATCATGAGTCTTACACGGACTTAGTTCCCCAACCAGGGATGGAACCCAGGCCCCCTGCAGTGGAAGCATGAAGTCCTAACCACTGGACCGCCAGGGAGGACCCAACTTTGATTTTTTTTTGTAATCCAAGTCATATTTCTAGTAGCGAAACAGTTACTTAATGGAAGACCTGAAGATAAATAATAATGTCACTGCCAACATGTCATTCAATATACAAATTGAAAATTAAGAAGCGATATATGTAAAGGGTTAGGTTAATTTTAACATGCCAATTTTGGGATCAACATTAAGTAGAAATACAACAAACAAATGAACACATTCTATGTTGGGTATAACTTTTGATAGAAATTTTGGGTCATGAATGGAAATGGTAGTGACAACATTTCTATGTCCATGCTGTTCAACCAGCAGACTTCCTCTTCCTACTTGGTATAGTACAAAGTGGAGTGAACAAACATTTTAGGGGCTGATTTTGGCAGAAATATAAGGCAGGAAATGATGCCATTGTCTTCATCTGTAGATTTGTTGGTATGACTTGCTGTGAAGGAGAGAATGCTTGACTGTCTGGCACAATTTGTGGGAAGGCTGAGCATTGGGCATACAATTTGCAGATACCAGGGGATAGAATAAAAAGGCAGGAGAACCCTGGGGACAGAAGGGCATTGCTGGATAAACGGAGCCTTGTGGAGCTATGAAGGCAAAGATTCCTCTGTGACCTTACAACCAAAGATCAGCGTAAATTACTAGTTTTCATTGAAAGAAAGCAACTATTGGAAGTGCTAACTTTGTGCAGTCTTTTAAAAAAAAAATTTGTTAATTTTAGTTAATTAAGTTGCTTTACAATTGAAATTAATTAATTTCAATAAATTAAGTTGCTTTAAAATGCTGTGTTATTTTCTGCTGTAAGGCAAGGTGAATCAGCTACATGTATTCATATATTCCCCTCCCTTTTGGATTTCCTTCCCATTCAGGATACCACAGAGCACTGAGTAGAGTTCCCTGTGCTATAAAGTAAGTTCTCATTAGTTATCTATTTTGTATATAGTATCAACAGTATATATTTGTCCACCCCAATCTCACAATTCCTCTCATTCCCCCTTTTCTCCTTTGGTAGCCACATATTTGTTCTGTATTTCTGTCTCTATTTCTGCTTTGCAAAGAAGATCAATCCCTTAACTTTATGTTTCCAGGATTGTATATAAGTAGGTTTTCTTAAAAATTATAATTTTAAGTAATTCTTCCCTTTTCTAGAATATAACTAAACATATGGATAATGAAGAAGCCAAGGGGAGATTAGAAATAACCTTTCTGAGCCTTAAAAGAGTTCTTATGAAACTGCTTTCTTCCCTGTGGTGTAGCAAGTGAGAATGGAGAAACATTTCCCCAATGGGCCATTATTTCAGAATCAGTGGCCCCACATGACCATCCCCTATGTGGTAAGAGAGATGGTACAGCAGATGGTACAGCCACAAAGGCTTATGTTAGGAGCAATTATTCCTCTATTGCCTATTGTGTTCCAACGTTGTGAAGCATGGTAACCTATGTTGGCAATACTGAATTAGAAAATCTTATAACACTAAACCAGAGAAACGTTTGTTAGGGAGTTTGCACTTTATCCTTGTTTCTTTTAGAAAGAAAAGCTATTTTCTGATTATTTGAAATTAGGGCCTCTGATTAGGACTTTTATAAACAGAAAACATTCTGAGTTATTTCTTTCATTTGGCTATAAATCCATTGATTTTTTTTTGCCTTACATGTCCTACCTTCTTGAATGACTAACAAAAAAACCCCCGAAAAAACAGAAAGACTTGTTCTAGAACTGTCTTTAAAAAGTGAGGATGAGAATGTATGGGATTTTAAGGTGTATATATATATATATATATATATATATATATATATATATCTGTCTTTTAATGCTGCTGTAATAAACTGCCACATAATTAGTGGCTTAAAACAACAAAGATGTATTTTCTTATGATTCTGGAGGTCAGAAGTTCAAAATGGGTTTTACTGGGCTGAAAGCAAGGCTTCTGAAGGGCTTTGATTTGGAGGTTCTAGGAGTGAATTCACCCCCTTGCCTTCTATAACTTCTGGAGGCTGCCTATATTCTTTGGCTCATAGTCCCATTCCCTCATCTTAAACCAACGCATTCCCGCACTAGATCACTCTGACACTGACTCTGCCTCTTTTTCACTCCTATGGATCCTTGTGATTACATTGAGCCCACCTTGGATAACTCACCTCTAGGTTCTTAGTCACATGTGCAAAATCTCTTTTGCCAAATAAAGTTAAACCTTCACAGGTCCTGAGGATTGAAATTCAAATGTCTTTGGGCCATCACTCTACCTAAAAAATAATATAAGATGTGCATGAAGTGAAGTGAAGTGAAGTTGCTCAGTCATGTCTGACTCTTTGCGACCCCATGGACAGTAGCCTGCACCAGGCTCCTCCGTCCATATGATTTTCTAGGCAAGAGTATTGGAGTGGGTTGCCATTTCCTTCTCCAATAAGGTGTGCGATATATTTTATGATTTATAACATGTTTTTATAAAAACATGTTATAAATCATAAAATATATTGCATTAAGTATATAAAGGGCTTCCCTTGTGGCTCAACTGCTAAAGAATCTGCCTGCAATGAGAAAGACCTGGGTTTGATCCCTGAGTAGCAGATACCTTCCAACAACACAAGAGAAGACTCTATACATAGACATCACCAGATGGTCAATATGGAAATCAGATTGATTATATTCTTTGCAGCCAAAGATGGTGAAGCTCTATACAGTCAGCAAAAACAAGACTGGAAGCTGACTGTGGCTCAGATCATGAACTCCTCATTGCAAAATTCAGCCTTAAAGAAAGTAGGGAAAACCACTAGACCATTCAGGTATTCAGTTCAGTTCAGTTTAGTCGCTCAGTTGTGTACGACTCTTTGTGACCCCATGAACCGCAACACGCCAGGCCTCCCTGTCCATCACCAACTCCCAGAGTCCACCCAAACTCATGTCCATCGAGTTGGTGATGCCATCCAACCATCTCATCCTCTGTCGTCCCCTTTTCCTCCTGCCCTCAATCTTTCCCAGCCTCAGGGTCTTTTCAAATGAGTCAGCTCTTCTCATCAGGTGGCCAAAGTATTGGAGTTTCAGCTTCAACATCAGTCCTTGCAATGAACACCCAGGACTGATCTCCTTTAGGATGGACTGGTTGGAACTTCTTGCAGTCCAAGGGACTCTCAAGAGTCTTCTCCAGCACCACAGTTCAAAAGCATCAATTCTTCGGTGCTCAGCTTTCTTTACAGTCCAACTCTCACATCCATACATGGCCACTGGAAAAACCATAGCTTTGACTAGACAGACCTTTGTTGGCAAAGTAATGTCTCTGCTTTTTAATATGCTGTCTAGGTTGGTCATAACTTTCCTTCCAAGGAGTAAGCGTCTTTAATTTCATGGCTGCAATCACCATCTATAGTGATTTGGGAGCCCAGAAAAATAAAGTCAGCCACTGTTTCCACTGTTTCCCCATCTATTTCCCATGAAGTGATGGGACCGGATGCCATGATCTTAGTTTTCTGAATGTTGAGCTTTAAGCCAACTTTTTCACTCTCCTCTCTCACTTTCATCAAGAGGCTCTTTAGTGCTTCTTCATTTTCTGCCATAAGGTTGGTGTCATCTGCATATCTGAAGTTATTGATATTTCTCCCGGCAATCTTGATTCCAGGTTGTGCTTCCTCCAGCCCAGCATTTCTCATGATGGACTCTGCAGATAAGTTAAATAAGCAGGGTGACAATTCAAATATGACCTAAGTCAAACCCCTTACGGTGATAGTAGAAGTGACAAATAGTTTCAAGGGATTTGATCTGATAGACAGAGTGCCTGAAGAACTATGAACAGAGGCTTGTAACATTGTACAAGAGGCAGTGAGCAAGACCATCCCCAAGAAAAAGAAATGCAAAGAGGCAAAATGATTGCCGGAGTCCAACTCCAGCAACCAGGGATTCAACCTGAAGAGGTGAACGGTGTCGGCAGTGAGACAGCCTCTCATTTTTCTATGGACTGCCTGTTTATTTCAAGTTTAAGATTCTCTTTTATACTTTTACAAAAACATTAGGCCAGAGGTTTGACATTTTCAGTTCCCCCTCTCCCAGATTTATTATCTCCATAAACCATTGTTGCTCTTCAAACAGAGTTCCTGCTTCAGTGATTCTCTTGGAATCAGCCTTATCATCTATTATCTACCTCCTCTAACGTGTCCTATAGTTAACTTGTGATTACATTGTAGCTCATACTACATTCCTCAGTTTACTACTTGTCTTCCTAAATCCTGTTTGCCCCTAACATCCTGAGCTCACTCTCTCTTAAAAAGGCTTCTAGCTAGTGTCTCTAAAAATTCCTAACTTCTATAAGCTATAGTAAAATATGCTAACTTTACAACATTCCTTAAATCTTTAACTTCTAACTGTTTTTTTTTTTTTTTGGCTGTTATGCTTTTAATGAATGGAGGGAGATACAAAATGCATCAATGAAAAAGAATGGTTTACATACTCATTAGCATAGTGATTAATGTTAATTTAGGGATACACAACGTGTTAAACCTCAACTACAAAGTTTCCTGCAACCTAGGATAATGGAAAAGCTGCTTAAGTTTTTACCCACCACCTTTTAAAGTTCTAAATGCTATCTGGAAGAACTAAAAATAGGCTCCTTTCAGCTGTGGTTAAGAACTCTAGTGAAGCTGTATGGCAACGACACTGGAACTGAAGTTTCCCCAAAGGGGCTGTCTAGATTACCACATCACAAACTGTAAAGGTATTTCCAGTAACAGGCAAATTGAGTGGCTTAATAGTTTAAAAGTGGAAAGCAGCTAAGATGTCTCATTTTAGAGAATTTTAAAATGTGGTATAAGGCTTTTTTGCCTTCTCATGCTCCTCTGAAGAACAATAGCACCTTAATATTCCTTTTCAGTCAACTCAGCCGAGGAGAGGAAAAGACAAGTCAGAATTACAAGGCCTAGCTCCTTCATCCCGGGATCCATGCCTGTGGAAAGAGGAGAGGGGGCTGGGGACCATGCCTCTATTTTGTCAGTAATGCCTAACGCAGCTCCCAACAATTGTCTATGGATGTCTTACAAATAGTTGAGAAAAGAAGAGAAGATAAAGGCAAAGGAGAAAAGGAAAGCTATATCCATCTGAATGCAGAGTTCTAAAGAGTAGCAAGGAGAGATAAGAAAGCCTTCCTCAGTGATCAATACAAAGAAATAGAGGAAAACAATAGAATGGGGAAGACTAGAGGTCTTTTCAAAAATGATTAGAGTTACCAAGGGAATGTTTCATGCAAAGATGGGCACAATAAAGGACAGAAATGTTATGGACCTAACAGAAGCAGAAGATATTAAGAAGAGGTGGCAAGAATACACGGAAAAACTATACAGTAAAGATCTTCATGACCCAGACAACCATGATGGTGTGATCACTCACCTACAGCCAGACATCAAAGACTGTGAAGTCAAGTGGGCTTTAGGAACCATCACTATGAACAAAACTAGTGGAGGTGATGGAATTCTAGTTGAGCTATTTCAAATCCTCAAAGATGATGCTGTGAAAGTGCTGCACTCAATATGCCAGCAAATTTGGAAAACTCAGCAGTGGTCACAGGACTGGAAAAGCTGTTTTCATTCCAATCCCAAAGAAAGGCAATGCCAAAGAATGCTCAAACTACCATGCAATTGCACTCATCTCACGCACTAGCAAAGTAATGCTCAAAATTCTCCAAGCCAGGCTTCAACAGTATGTGAACTGAGAACTTCCAGATGTTCAATCTGGGTTTAGAAAAGGTGGCAGAACCAGAGCTCAAACGGCCAACATCCACTGGACCATAGAAAAAGCAAGAGAATTCTAGAAAAACATCTATTTCTGCCTTATTGACTACAGCAAAGCCTTTGATTGTGTGCATCACAACAAACTGTGCAGAATTCTTAAAGAGATGGGAATACCAGACCACCTTACCTGCCTCATGAGAAATCTGTATGCAGGTCAAGAAGCAGCAGTTAGAAATGGACATGGAACAACATATTGGTTCCAAATTGGGAAAGAATTACATCGAGGTTGAATATTGTCACCCTGCTTATTTAACTTATATGCGGAGTACATCATGCAAAATGCTGGGCTGGATGAAGCACAAGCTGGAATCAAGATTGCTAGGAGAAATATCAATAACCTCAGATACACAGATTATACCACCCTTATGGCAGAAAGCGAAGAAGAACCAAAGACCCTCTTGTTGAGTGTTAAAGGGGAGAGTGAAATGTTGGCTTAAAACTCAAGATTCAAAAAATGAAAATATGGCATCCAGTCCCATAACTTCATGGCAAATAGATGGGGAAACAATGAAACAAGTGACAGACTTTATTTTCTTGGGTTCCAAAATCACTGCAGATGGTGACTGCAGCCATGAAATTAAAAAATGCTTGCTCCTTGGAAGAAAAACTATGGATGAACCTCAGTTTAGTCAGTTCAGTTGCTCAGTCGTGTCCATCTCTTTGTGACCTGATGAATTGCAGCACACCAGGCCTCCCTGTCCATCACCAACTCCCGGAGTTCACTGAGACTCACGTCCATCGAATCAGTGATGCCATCCAGCCATCTCATCCTCTGTCGTCCCCTTCTCCTTCTGCCCCCAATCTCTCCCAGCATCAGAGTCTTTTCCAATGAGTCAACTCTTCGCATGAGGTGGCCAAAGTACTGGAGTTTCAGCTTTAGCATCATTCCTTCCAAAGAAATCCCAGGGCTGATCTCCTTCAGAATGGACTGGTTGGATCTCCTTGCAGTCCAAGGGACTCTCAAGAGTCTTCTCCAACACCACAGTTCAAAAGCATCAACCTAGACAACATATTAAAAGCAGAGACATTACTTTGCTGACAAAAGTCCATTTAGTCAAAGCTATGGTTTTCCAGTAGTCATGTGTGGATGTGAGAGTTGGACTATAAAGAATGCTGAGTGCCAAAGAATTGATGCTTTTGAACTGTGGTGTTGGAGATCACTCTTTAAAATCCCTTGGACTGCAAGGAGATCAAACCAGTCAATCCTAAAGGATATCAGTCCTGAATATTCATTGGAAGGACTGATGCTGAAGCTTAAACTCTAATACTTTGGCCACCTCATGTGAAGTGACTCATTAGAAAAGACCCTAATGATGGGAAATTTGAAGGCAGGAGGAGATGTAGATGACAGAGGATGAGATGGTTGGTTGGCATCACCGACTTGATGGACATGAGTTTGACCAAGCTCCAGGAATTGTTGATGGAAAGGCAAGCCTGGCATGCTGCAGTCCATGGGGTAGCAAAGAATCGGACATGACTGAGCAATTGAACTGAACTGAAAGTATATAAATGGAAACACGCTACAATGTGTAGGGTATTTACCCTGAATTAACATGGTAGTTCCAATGAGCATTTCCAGTGATTAATTTCATATTCATATATTAATATTTTGGTAAGTAGTTACATAAATCATATATGTAAGTGTCAGTGTATAATTCAATAACACACTGTTCTACCATCACCAAATTTCAAAACTGAAACGTTACCAATATTAAACATACCTATATAACCCTTCCCAAATCCCATTCTCCTAAGGTCTCCCTAGGTTACCACTGTGAACCATTTTGTGTTTATAATTCTTTTGCCCTCAAAATTTTATTAGAGAGATGGAAAGAGACACAGATAGATAGATTGGTAGGTAGGTTGGTAGATGAGAGAGAGAGAGAGACATTGCTTGGTTTTTAATTTTACAAAAGTGGAGCTATAACATTTATTTTATTTTTTTTACTAAATTTAACATTTCTAAGATTTATCCTCATTGCAAATAGTAGTATTAATTCATATTCACTGTTATATGGTATCTTTTTTTTGACATATTATAATATATTATACATTTTTCTGCCAATGAATATTTGGATTGGTTCCAGTTTTTGTTTTGTTTTTCACTATCACTAACAGTGCTGCTATAAATATTTTGTTAATATCACCTGGTGCACAAGTGGAAGGATTTCTTTAAGATTTATACTTAGAACTAAAATTTTGGTATCCTGAGTATTCACATACTCAGGATAATTTGTATTATAATTGAGTATTTAATTATAATTTGTATAATTGAGTATTCAAATTTACAATACAGTTTTTGTAAAAAATTACAGTGTCAATTTTCAGCTGCAGTATATAGGCTATCATTTGGCTCTATGTTTTTGTCAAAATCTGTGTCATCAAACCTCTTATTTTTAATAACCCAGTAGGTTAAAATGGTATCTCAATATCTTAATTAGCACATCTTTATTTACAAATGAATCTGAACATTTTTTCACATATTTATTGGACATTCGTGATCTCTGTCCAGTGAAGCATTTCTTCTTTGACTGTATCCACTCAGTTGTTTGTCTTTTTCTCATACACGGGTGTGAGCCTTTTTATATTCTGGCAATGGCCAATCATGAGTTCTACCAGTGTGGCAAATATCTTTTTCCATTGTGGTCTGTTTTTTTTCATTATCCTTAAATAGCCTGTTAATGAATAGAATTTCTTAATTTTGACATCATAGAATTTATTAAAGAATCTACCTCATGTCAAGGCCATAGAATATTCTGCTATATTTTCTTCTATTTTTTCAGTTTTACTATTCTGCTTGAACTTTTAATCTACCCAAACTTGCTTTCTTGGTTGGTATCATGTAGACATAAAATGTGACCTTTTTGGCCTAAGTAGAATCATTTGTTAAGCACCCAGCTCTCATCTGAAAACTTTTTTTGTCAAATAAGGACTGTTTCCGGGCTCTTCCTTTAGTCCTATTAGGTTTATCTTTGCACCAATATCATAATCTCTTACAGCATTTTAGTCATTTTAAACATCTATTACATGAAATCTCTCCATGTTTGTTCTTTATTTATAAGCATGTCTTGGCTATTCCTGGATCTTATCATCTATAATCATACAAATTATAAGATTTGCTTGTCAATCTCCTCAAAAAACTTGATGGACTTTGATAAAAGTTGCACTGGATCTAACAATCAATTTAGAAAGAATTGCTCACCTCATAATATTTAATCTTTTTTGTATAATCATGGCATCTCTCTCCATTTAAATATTTACATTGTCAAGAAATTATGAAATGTCCTGCATGAAAGAGTTTAACATATTTTAGAGGTATCTCTACATATGGTTTTAGTCTTAGTATATGATAATATCTTTTCCATTTTTCAGTTCATTTGAACCCCATAAATTCAAAGACTAGTCAAATTTATATCCACTTGGACCAGTTCTCATCCATCATTCCTTTTTGCATTTCAGAACAGAATTCTGTGGGTTTTGTACTGTCTTTTTAAAGTAAATTAAGATGGTAACAATAACCCGGTGTACGAGACAGCAAAAGAGACACTGATGTATAGAACAGTCTTATGGACTCTGTGGGAGAGGGAGAGGGTGGGAAGATTTGGGAGAATGGCATTGAAACATGTAAAATATTATGTAAGAAACGAGTTGCCAGTCCAGGTTCGATGCACGATACTGGATGCTTGGGGCTAGTGCACTGGGACGACCCAGAGGGATGGTATGGGGAGGGAGGAAGGAGGAGGGTTCAGGATGGGGAACACATGTATACCTGTGGCGGATTCATTTTGATATTTGGCAAAACTAATACAATTATGTAAAGTTTAAAAATAAAATAAAATTAGGAAAAAAAAAAAAGAAGTCCATTTTGTAAATGTTCAAGATTGAATTGTGTATTTTTCTTTACTGACTCACCTTTGATTTTGAGATTATATTATTGAGTACACTATTCAAAGTTAACTGTAATTTCCTCAGTATTCTGAGTAAACTGACCCATTGTGTTGTGAATTTCATTATTAATGTGGAGAAGTCTGTTGCCAGTCTAAGTATTTTCCAGTATAGGTGATAAGTGCTTACTGTACACATGCCAGACAATTAATCTAGCTAAAATTGTATAGACTTAAGTGATTTTTAGTATTCACACAGTTGTGCAACCATCATCACAAAGATTTTTGGATATTTATTTTTCCCTTAAATTCATGTCACTCCCTGCTTCCCCTCAACTAAGAAACTATTTTCTATTTTAACATGGGATATTTCTTTAGCTGTAGATTCAATTCAAATTCTATTTTCAACTGATTCTTACATGCTTTTACATATTTACTATATCTTTAATATCAACAATTGTATATTTTCATTCACTTATTATTCTACTTGATTACTTTAAAAATATATCTGGTATTATAGCTTCCTATGGCACCCCACTCCAGTACTCTTGTCTGGAAAACCCCATGGATGGAGGAGCCTGGTAGGATGCAGTCCATAGGGTCGCGAAGAGTCGGACATGACTGAACGACTTTACTTTCACTTTTCACTTTCATGCACTGGAGAAGGAACTGGCAACCCACTCCAGTGTTCTTGGCTGGAGAATCCCAGGGACGGGGGAGCCTGGTGGGCTGCCGTCTATGGGGTCGCACAGAGTCGGACACGACTGAAGTGACTCAGCAGCAGCAGCAGCAGCATTATCAACTTTATCTTTTATTTCTTAAAATGCATTTTATATGTTTATTTTCTATTCTTGATATAGCATTCCAATTAAAGTCCATACATACTCATGTCTGTTTTCGTCTTTAGTAAAATATTATCATAATAAAATAGCCGTCTCTTCCCTATGTTTCCATAGCTTGCTGTGCACTTCAATATAGCACTTGTAATGGAAAAAATTATGTTTACAGTTTGTCTTTTATAATAGAGTGAACAAATTGAGAGCAGACATTATCTTTCAATATTGTATCATCAGCACTTAACTAAATTCCAGGTTAGCAATACATGATAAATAAATATTTATTGGACAACTCTTAATAACTTTGATCTTTCAATATTTTTAACTTCAATAAATTCTGTTGAGTTTTTGGCTAAAATAAATATATTCTATCTGGACTTTTGAACATCAGTTCAGTTCAGTCGCTCCATCATGTCTGACTCTTTGTGACCCCACGGACTGCAGCATGACAGGCTTCCCTGTCCATCACCAACTCCTGGAGCTTGCACAAACTCATGCCCACTGAGTCAGTGATGCCATCCAACCATCTCATCCTCTGTCATTCCCTTCTCCTCCTGCCTTCAATCTTTCCCAGCATCAGGGTCTTTTCCAATGAGTCATCTCTTCCCAAGAGGTGGCCAAAGTATTGGAGCTTCAGCTTCACCCTCAATCCTTCCAATGAATACTCAGGACTGATTTCCTCTAGGATGGACTGGTTTGATCTCCTTGCAGTCCAAGGGACTCTCAAGAGTCTTCTCCAACACCACAGTTCAAAAGCATCAATTCTTTGGCACTCAGCTTTCTTTATGGCCTAACTCTCACTTTCATACATGAATACTGGAAAAACCATAGCTTTGACTAGATGGAACTTTGTCAGCAAAGTAATGTCTCTGATTTTTAATATGCTGTCTAGGTTGGCCATAGCTTTTCTTCCCAGGAGCAAGTGTCTTTTAATTTTATGGCTGTACTCACCATCTGCAGTGATTGGAGCCAAAGAAAATAAAGTCTGTCAACTGTTTCCATTATTTCCCCATCTATTTGCCATAAAATGATGGGGCCAGGTGCCATGATCTTAGTTTTTTGAATGTTGAGTTTTAAGCCAGCTTTTTCACTCTCCTCTTTCACTTCAAGAGGCTCTTTAGTACCTCTTCACTTTCTACCATAAGGGTGGTGTCATCTGCATATCTGAGGTTATTGATATTTCTCCCAGCAATCTTGATTCCAGCTTGTGCTTCATCCAGCCCAGCATTTTGCATGATGTACTCTGCATATAAGTTAAATAAGCAGGGTGACAGTATTCAGCCTTGACGTAATTCTTTCCCAATTTGGAACCAGTTCATTGTTCCATGTCCAGTTCTGACTGCTGCTTCTTGACTTGCATACAGATTTCTCATGAGGCAGATAAGGTGGTCTGGTATTCCCATCTCTTTAAGAATTCTCCAGTTTGTTGTGATGCACACAAAGGCTTTGCTGTAGTCAATAAGGCAGAAATAGATGTTTTTCTAGAATTCTCTTGCTTTTTCTGTGATCCAGTGGATGTTGGCCATTTGAGCTCTGGTTCCTCTGCCTTTTCTAAACCCAGATTGAACATCTGGAAGTTCTCAGTTCACATACTGTTGAAGCCTGGCTTGGAGAATTTTGAGCATTACTTTGCTAGCGTGTGAGATGAGTGCAATTGTGCAGTAGTTTGAACATTCTTTGGCATTGCCTTTCTTTGGGATTGGAATGAAAACTGAACTTTTCCAGTCCTGTGACCACTGCTGAGTTTTCCAAATTTGCTGGCATATTGAGTGCAGCACTTTCACAGCATCATCTTTGAGGATTTGAAATAGCTCAACTAGGATTCCATCACCTCCACTAGTTTTGTTCGTAGTGATGCTTCCCAAGGCCTACTTGACTTCACAGTCTTTGATGTCTGGCTGTAGGTGAGTGATCACACCCATATGGTTATCTGGGTCATGATCTTTATATATTCTATCTCAACTTTTCAACATATGGAAAATAAACAGATTACACTTAACTTTTCAACATACACATGATCAAATACATTTATGTACCGTTAAGTATTCACATCTTACTTTTTGCAGAAAGTAAATGAATAATTACATGCTCGGGCAAAATTTTTATCAAGTTAAAAATTACATGAATGTAAAATAAATTTCAAATAGTTTAATCAAGCTGCTGCTGCTGCTGCTGCTAAGTCGCTTCAGTCGTGTCCGACTCTGTGCGACCCCAGAGACGGCAGCCCATCAGGCTCCCCCATCCCTGGGATTCTCCAGGCAAGAACACTGGAGTGGGTTGCCATTTCCTTCTCCAATGCATGAAAGTGAAAAGTGAAAGTGAAGTTGCTCAGTCGTGTCCGACTTAGAGACCCCATGGGCTGCAGCCTACCAGGCTCCTCCACCCATGGGATTTTCCAGGCAAGAGTACTGGAGTGGGGTGCCATTGCCTTCTCCGTTAATCAGGCTAAGTACCACTTTCTAACAACATCTTTGATAACATCATCAATATCTTTAAAAATGGGATAGCAACTGAGCTCTTTAACCTGGGAAAGAACATCCTTTTCAAAATTTAGTATGTGAATGTATAATTTGTCAAGCCAATCTCAGTAAATCAAATTATAAATAAGAAAGGCAGTAATAATTGCCACTATAAACCCAATTTTACATGATAAGTTTTACAGTCAATTGGGAAATACTCAAGTGATCCAGAAAAAAATACCCTGTTTGGTGTTTCTTGTTCTGTTTTGTGATGATTATTTTTAGAATACCATTTTCAAAGTCTTGTTTTAGAAATATCTTCTTTTTTTAAACATGATTAAGATTTATACAGTTTCACACAACAGCAGAAGACAAATTCTATTCAAGTTCCCATTGATTATATACCAGGAGACACTGGAACATATCCACGGACATAAAACAAGGTGCAAAAATTTCATGGTCTAAAGGTATTGAAATCATACAGAGTCTGTTCTCTTATCTCTGTGGAATTGTGTTAAAAATCAATATCAAAAGATATTTGAGAATAATCCACATATTTTTAAGTGCAAAATGACATTTACCAAGAGAGATCTTTGACTTAGCCATTGAAAGCTTCAATAAAGTTAGACTAAATATGAACAGTGGAGAAGGAAATGGCAACCCACTCCAGTAGTCTTGCTGGAGAATGCCATGGACAAAAGAGCCTGGTGGGCTTCAGTCTGTGGGGCTGCAAGAGTCAGATACTACTTAGCAACTAAACCACAGCTACAATCACAAGTATGAATAGAATCCTAGATTTCCAATTTATATTCACTGAAAACTTTGATATATTTCCATTTACTCTGGCATTTAATTTTACTGCTTAAAGTGTGGAAAGCTTGTTATTTTAGCTTTTTAAAAGCCTTTTTGTTTCCCAAAAGTAATTTTTTATTAAAAATTTTTTTGAATAAGACTTGAAGCTTCTAATCCAATTCTGAGAATATAAATACTATGTTGTTTTAAAAAAAGCCCAGGAAATTAATATGTGATACAGTATTATTAACTAAAGTACAGATTTTATTCAAATTTCACAAAATTTTATGCTAGTGTCCATTATTTGTTTTCATACCTTATTCAAGATTCCACAATGTATTTAGTTGCATTGGGCAGCTTCAGCTGCTTGCAACAAATTCTGATAAATTCTTTATTCATTTTCATTCTGTTACAAATATTTTCTAATTTTCCTTGTTATGGCTTCTTAGATAAACCCATCATTTAAAAGTGAACATTTAATTTCCAAATACATGGAGTTTTTAAGTGTCTTTGATATTAATTTCTTATTTAAATGCTTTCTTCTCAGAAATATTATCTTCTGGTAATATGCTCCACAGATTCTTTATAAGTATTTTATACTAATTCTTGCTCAGATTTATTGAGACATAAAGCAAACATTTATTTGGCTATTGAAAATAAATGAGCACTAAATTTTTTCACAACTTGCATAATTCCATATGCACTAGATCCTATTCAATCATATGAAAAAGTATTTGTGTAAAAAAAGTGCATCATATAGCCATTGGAATGATGAATAAGAAGAATACCAAGAAATGCTAAAATACATTAAGTGAAATGAAAGATGCAAAAGTGCAGGGAGGATAGAATTTCAACTGTGTGACACTGTGTAGGAAAAAGAAAAAAAAGCAAAGGTATCAAGTTATCAATAGTGCTAGCATTGTTGACATCTTTTTTTTTTTTTTTTTTTTGGATCTGTAACAATACAATGTAAAAACACCTGCACACAACCACAAAACAGGAACTTGGCAGCAGGTCCTAAACAGGTAGTAAGATTGAGTGTGGCATGTGCATGTGTGTGAGTGAGGGGCAGGAGGAGAAGGATGAAGGAGGAGACAGAGGCACAGGAATGAGTAGAGAAGGAGGGCAGGGAAGGGTTGGGGGCAGGCTTAGTTGCTGGGTTAGAAATTTCCTGAAGCAGGAAATTTAAAAATGAACTGAATTATGGATCAGAGGAAAGAGAAGCACTTAACTTGCTTTGTTAACATTAGGCTATTATTTCTCTCTACTTTTTTTTTTTTTTTCTAATTGGTCATTTCAGTTAGTTGCTAGCAATTATATACATCCTTATAAGGCAAAAGATGCTTACTCCTTGGAAGGAAAGTTATGACCAACCTAGATAGCATATTCCAAAGCAGAGATATTACTTTGCCAACAAAGGTCCGTCTAGTCAAGGCTATGGTTTTTCCAGTGGTCATGTATGGATGTGAGAGTTGGACTGTGAAGAAAGCTGAGCGCCTAAGAATTGATGCTTTTGAACTGTGGTGTTGGAGAGGACTCTTGGAAGTCCCTTGGACTGCAAGGAGATCCAACCAGTCCATCCTAAAGGACACCAGTCCTGGGTGTTCATTGGAAGGACTGATGCTGAGGCTGAAACTCCAATACTTTGGCCACTTCATGCGAAGAGTTGACTCATTGGAAAAGACCCTGATGCTGGGAAAGATAGAAGGCAGGAGGAGAAGGGGACGACAGAGGATGAGATGGCTGGATGGCATCACAGACTTTGTGCACATGAGTTTGGGTGAACTCCGGGAGTTGGTGGTGGACAGGGAGGCCTGGCGTGCTGAGATTCATAGGGTCACAAAGAGTCAGACACAACTGAGGGACTGAACTGAACTGAACTGAAGGCAAAAATGAAAATAATATTCTATATGTCATTTTAGCTGATTTAATACATAGGGTTATGTTTTCCACTAAATTTGTTCTCCCACCAGGGTACCTTTTATGGAGAAATGACAACGTGGCAACTATTATTTAGTCTGGGCATACTTAGACTTAGTGCTTGTAATTTCCCATCAGAGAGCATGTTGATCAGTAAATCCCCAAATTCCTTACCAAGAAATCCCCACCATTAACCACATAGACCAGAATCTGTATTTGTTTATAAAATGTTTGGTTTGCATACAGGGGAATCATAAATGGCTGTGGATCACACAGTCAGTAAGTACATCATTAAAACTCTGGAAACACAGCCTCTGGGCCTGAATTACAGCTCTGCCATTGATAGGTCTGTAATCCTGCTGAAGTTACTTAATGCGTCTTTGTTCTGTTCTCCATACCTGTGAAGTTAAGTACACCTAATAACACTTACAGATTTTCTCTGAGGATAGTAGAAGGAATCCACGGAGCACCTAGTGTAACATCAGCACAAAGTGAAATGTAAACTGTACTTACTGTGATGGAAAAGGGCCTTATATACTCAGAACAAATTTAATATGTGTATATGTATCTATGTTTGTATATAAAGGGAGAGGAGGGGCAATGGAATAAACAGAAAATATAAAAATACAGAGATGTTGAAATACAAAAGTTAATGATGTTTATCATATAGTCTTGCAAATTCTCAAAGATATTATTCACCAGATTTCAGCATTACAGTTATCCATCCCCTATTCTTCCATGGCAAATTCAGTTATCCCAAATTCAAACAAAAATGCCACTACTACTTCAAAACTAATTTAGACAGAAAATACAAGCAAATTTCTGTTTACCATAGCTGTTAATTTTGAGAGTCTAACATTTAGTGAATGTGGTTCCAAGTGCTTCACGTAGATCAATCCAGTGCTCACAAGAGCCCTATCAGAGGAAGTGGTGTTATAATCATCCCTGTCTCACCATTGATCAAACAAGGTACAGAAAGAATAGAAAGCTGTTCACTAGATTTCATTCCTTTGTATGGGTGAGTAATAGTCCATTGTATATATGTACTACATTATTATTTGTAGAGATATGGCTGGACCTTGAGACTTATAGAGAGTGAAGTAAGTCAGAAAGTAAAAACAAATATTGTATATGAAACAAATATCACATATATGTGGAATATAAAAAAATGGTATAGATGATCTTATTTGCAAAACAGAAATAGAGACAGAGATGTAGAGAATAAACATGGACACCAAGTGGGGAAGAGGTGGGTGGCATGAATTGGGAGATTGGGATTGACATAAAATAGGTAACTAATGAGACCCTACTATATAGCTCAGGGAATTCTACTCAGCACTTTATTGTGACTGAAATGGGAAGGAAATACAAAAAAGAGGGGATATATGTATATGTATAGCTGATTCACTTTGCTATACAGTAGTTGGAGAAGGAAATTGCAACCCACTCCAGTGTTCTTGCCTGGAGAATCCCAGGGACGGCGGAGCCTGGTGGGCTGCCGTCTATGGGGTCGCACAGAGTCGGACACGACTGAAGCGACTTAGCAGCAGCAGCAGCAGAAACTAACACAACACTGTAAAGCAATCATACTCCAGTAAAAATTAATTTAGAAAAAGAAAGCTATTCGCTGGGAGAGCTGACATTTGATACCAAGAAGATTTACTTCTGAGCCTAGTGTATTAATCATTATAATATTTACCTAATAGAATTACTATTTACTTGTATCTTGTAATGTAAGATTTCAAATACTAGGAGAGAAAGTTTAGTGTGGTTCTATAATTATTTACTATGTGACATACATATGGAATTTAAACCACATTTTAATAGATGCTTATTTTCAAATCCAAACGTGGTATATAATTTTACTTGGTCAACAGAATATTTTCCTGCACAATTAATTTAAAGTAGTTAGAATAACATGATACACTCTATTCTAATAATAATAATAAATTTGGACTCCAAAATGTCAAAATTAGTTTTTATATATTTATGAAATAATGATTATGTTTCTATCACTGTTGTGTAAGATTAATACACTGGTACAACATTTAGAAATAACTCAGTAATTATATGACATGCAAAATGATGAAAAAATAAAATTAACTTCTGAAGAGTTTGCAAGCATATATATATTACTACAAAATACATTTCTAGGGAAAAGGAATCATTAATGTCTCTGTCCTAAAATATGATTCTAGGCATGTAAATGTCAATTCAGCTGCCTTATAAAACTTAGGAATGAATTTAATAAATGGGTAGATTTTAGAAATGTGAGATAAAAATATTGATTTTACTCTCATGATGTATTATCTCATTTTTTTTAAAACTCACATATGACCTTTCTACATTTTCTACCTTATAGAAGCAGAGCCAGGAGAACAGGGAAAATCCCATTAATAAAACACATCTGAAACTAACACAAAATTGTTAATAAAAATAAATAAATAAAACAGAAAACCACCCAAAACAAACAAAGACACTTAGTCTTTAAGTATATCCAAGGAATGATTGGATTTTTAAACTGACTTTAGTAAATCCATTTAACTTTTTTTTTTTTTCTCCATAGGCTGCATACACATTTGTTATTTTATACCCTTGCCTGTCTTTGCACATTTTCACATATGATCAGGATTCATAAGGGATTCTCTGGTGGCTCAGACAATAAAGAACCTACCTGCAATGTGGGAGACCTGGGTTCGATCCCTGGGTTGGGAAGATCCTCTGGCGAAGGGAATCACAATCCACTCCAGTATTCCTGCCTGAAGAATTTCATGGACAAGAGGAGCTGGCGGGCTACAGTTCATGGGGTTGCAAAGAGTTGGACATGACTGAGAGACTACTCTTTCACTTCCTTTCAGAATTCAAAAATAATGAATATAATAGGTTGCTGAGCATAGATGGGATACATTGGCTTGAGGAGTTGGGCTTAAATGTCTATTTTCAAAAAGCTGAAGCTGATTGTTTGATAGGGAAGCTTCCCATCACAACGTTCATTTGCAGGCAGGTCAAAACCTAAACTGTGTGGACTGTTAAAACCTAAGTTTCTGGGTTTTCAGAAAATGGTCATTTTTCAGGTATGCTTTGGACTCTGGCTCTAAACCATAGACCTAGACATGTTATTAAACAAAGACAGTTCTGGTTATTCACAGAGAAGGAGCACACTGGACGCAGGAAAATATTTGGCTGTGTTGACGGATGACAGTCGATGTTTTCCTTATGTGATTTACAAACAAACTGAAGGCTACTTGATGTCTTTTTTTCCAGCTCATTCTTGGAGCAAAAAGTGTTTCTGGAAGAATCTGCGATTGTTTGTATCAAATTGATCACTAAATCAATCATATAAAGATGAGGAGAGTCAATCAAATCTTATCACATACGGGCAGGCTAAGTCACTTCAGTCATGTCTGACTCTGCAACACAATGGACCCTCCTCTTGTGACCCTCCTCTGTCCATGGGATTCTCCAGGAAAGAATACTAGAGTGGGTTGCCATGCCCTTCTCCAGGGGCATGTCTCTTAAGGGGCCTTCTCTATGTCTCTTAAGTCTCCTGCATTGGCAGGTGGGTTCTTTACCACTAGCGCCACCTTATCACATACACTGCAGCTTGGAAGTACTCTTAGCATCGCAGAGTACTCCGTCAATAAATTAGTTACAATATAAAAATACATCAGCTTTTAAAAAAATGTCTTACGAATCAGTCTTAAAGGAATAATCAGTTACTTTTCCTGGCAGATATCATCATAACTTGTCTTGTTTTAGTCTTTCCCTATAGACCAGGCGGAGGCAAACTGATGCTAGTCCCATCACTGATGCGTTTGGTGGTAGTTAGGGTGGAGGCACAGACTACAGGACAGCGAGGGATATGGGGCCTGACCACCAGCCATGAAAATGTACTTCTTGGGCTCTGAGCCCTATGCTGGGGGAGGACGACCCGTCCTTGTGGCTTGTGAGATTTCCACATCAATGTGAGTTTTGTGGTAGAAAGTTGAAGTGATCTCTGCTCCATTGTCACTTTGGAAGATACATGGAGCAACTAGAAAGCAGAAAAGTACTCTCTGGTGTGTAACCTCAGCTCCAGTTAGAATATAAGAGTCCCAGTGCAAAAATAATGATCAAGGAAACATATGTATTTGTAACATGCACTTCAAACTCTGAATTTGACCTCATTGCAAGATAAGCAATCTTTGGGTCTAATATTATGGAAGCATTTTTTCTGATTGTTTGGTTATTCAATTCTGGTGACTGGTAATTTGGTATGTAAAGAATGATACATTTTGATATTTGGCAAAACTAATACAATTTTGTAAAGTTTAAAAAAAAATAAACTTATGCTTCAAAAAAAAAAAAAAGAATGATAAAATAGATGAAAACAGATATTGTTTCTCTGAATATCTCCAGCCTTAGCTATCTTCCATGGAAATGAAGCTTTCTTAAAAATGTTCATTTTACTTATGCTTGTACTAAGTCTGCATGTTTATTTGCTCATTTCAAAATTTTATAGTCATAGATAGTACTTACCTACTGTGTACAAATACAACACAAACACATGGTTGTCAATCTTTGTCACTCTGTACCTTAGTCAAGGCTATGGTTTTTCCAGTGAGAGTTGGACTATAGAGAAAGCTGAGCACCGAAGAATTGATGCTTTTGAACTGTGGTGTTGGAGAAGACTTTTGAGAGTCCCTTGGACTGCAAGGAGATCCAACCGGTCAGTCCTATAGGAAATCAGTCCTGAATATTCATTGGAAGGACTGATGTTGAAGCTGAAACTCCAATACTTTGGCCACCTGATGCGAAGAGCTGACTCATTGGAAAAGACCTTGATGCTGGGAAAGATTAAGGGCAAGGGGAGAAGGGGACGACAGAGGATAAGATGGTTGGATGGCATCACTGACTCAATGGACATGAGTCTGGGTAAACCCCAGGAGTTGGTGATGCACAGGGAGGCCTGGCGTGCTGTGGTTCATGGGGTCGCAAAGAATTAGACACAACTGAGGACCGAACTGAACTGAACCTTAGTCTGGAACCTATAAGCAAGAATTTGATTGGAATCTTTGACTTTTCTTTCATTAATAACTGCTGCTGCTGCTAAGTCACTTCAGTCGTGTCCGACTCTGTGTGATCCCACAGACGGCAGCCACCAGGCTCCCCCGTCCCTGGGATTCTCCAGGCAAGAACACTGGAGTGGGTTGCCATTTCCTTCTCCAATGAAAGTGAAAAGTGAAAGGGGAAGTCGCTCAGTCGTGCCCGACTCTTAGCGACCCCATGGACTGCAGCCCACCAGGCTCCTCCATCCATGGGAGTTTCCAGGCAAAGTACTGGAGTGGGGTGCCATTGTCTTCAACTATGAAAGATCTAATTGGAAAATCTCATAAGTCAAATCTTAAAGTATTACTGGCAATAACATTCCTTTATTATTCCAAAACCGCCTTTTATTTTTACTACTTCACCAGTTTCATAGAACCTTTGTGATATATTAAATATGAGAAAATGGGGCTTTATTGTAAAAAATACATATGTTTATTTTTACAGAATAGGCAGCTTTCAAGAAAATTTTACTAAATGCATTCTGGATGCTAATGGACACCTACTAAAAGAAGTGATTCTAAAATATTTTATTCTGAGTGCCCAATAGCAATTCAGTATTTTATTCAAGAAAGTAAAAATAGAATGGAACAGCAAAATATAAGCATGGTAAAAGTATGCTCTTCTGTGGCCTTTTCTTTGGAGGCATGTAGAAACATGGGCAAAGCCTCAGAACTAGAGACTGTTGGTGGTAATGACTGAGGATTGAGGGGTATGGAAATCTCACAAGGATGTCAGCAGTTTTTGCTATAACTCAGAGTACTCTTGCCTGGAAAATCCCATGGACGGAGGAGTCTGGTAGGCTGCAGTCCATGAGGTCACTAAGAGTCAGACACGACTGAGCGACTTCACTTACACTTTCCACTTTCATGCATCGGAGAAGGAAATGGCAACCCACTCCAGTGTTCTTGCCTGGAGAATCCCAGGGACGGGGGAGCCTGGTAGGAGGCCGTCTGTGGGGTCGCACAGAGTTGGACACGACTGAAGTGACTTAACAGCAGCAGCAGCGGCGGCAGAGAAGCCGAAAGACTAACACATACAGTTCAAAGCGTTTAAAAACAGGCCTTTTCCCCTCTTTCTTTCGTCACAGGATTACAGAGTGAATATTTTTCTTCGTCAGAAATGGAACGACCCGCGTCTTGCATACAGTGAATACCCTGATGACTCCTTAGACCTAGACCCTTCCATGTTGGATTCCATTTGGAAACCTGATTTGTTCTTTGCCAATGAAAAGGGAGCCAACTTTCATGAAGTGACTACAGACAACAAATTGTTACGGATTTTCAAGAATGGGAATGTTCTTTATTCAATAAGGTGAGCATTTCAGGGAAACAGAGTAGTGGTTTGTTTGTTTTTTAGCTTTTAGTGAGTGTTTTGAAATGTTTGAGTAAGTGCTTTCATTGTTCCACTTAAGTTCCTATGATATATCATTTCCCAAATATATTTAATCAACTTTAAGACACCAAATTCCAGATCCAGGAACTATATGAGTGATTCTTGGAAATCCACTTTTTAAAATAAATGGCCTGGATTCTTACATCAGCCAAATTGGTGGGTGGTTTAAAGGTAAATTGAATGTAGTTTGAATCATATGTTGTGATTACATTTTTATGTATGCATACTTCCTTTAAATATTTATACAGGAGGTAATATTTAGGTTTGCTTCTCTGGGATCCATTTCCCATAAATTATTTATCAGGTGTATGTATTTTTTAAAGATGTCCTTGAACTTCTGTGGTCAATCTTTAGAAAAAGATCTAATTTACATTTTGGTTATTTACTATACATTTCTCCGAAGACCATGTAGCCTTTCAAAGCTAATACCAAAATATAGCAATAATATCAAAATATAAACATTAATAGTAACATTTCTTGACAGTTGAACTTTGAAACTCATTCAAATTCAGCTTTGCTATTTATACCTAATATCAAATAGGTATAAATTCAGTAAATAGGTACTTACACTAATCTACCTGAAGAATTGTGCTCCATATGAAAAAATTCTAAAATAAAATGACTGTCTTATTTAATTTTATCTTAATTTACCTCAATTTTCTTAAATTAATTTATCTTAATTTTCTCTTAATTTATCTTGATTTTCCATAATTAGTTTTAGTGACTTAGTTAATTTTTTTTTGAAAAGAACAGAAGGTTAGGATCAGAATTCATATCATATTTCTCAGAAGACACAATATACTCTATTTATAGCAATAGTCAATTTCTTCAAAAATATGTGTATCACCAGTAACATATTTTAAAAGTGTCAAGGTAAACTAGGCATTGGATCTATAGCCTGAAAGTTAATTCCTTAGATTTTTACCTCTCTATTTTCTATTTTTTAACTTTTCTTCTCACCAGGAATGGGTATATTTGATTTTGAGTTCATCTGCCCAATATCAGGGATAGTTGTTATTTTTTCCATGAAATAATATATAATAGAAATAGCAGGAATGAAAATTTAATCTTAGTACCTTAGTGATTTTGAAAACATTTTTATACAAAGCTGTTTTGTAAATCATGCTAATTCTTTATCTCAATATATATATGATTTTCATATTTTTTATTCCATGTTAAAAGAGGAAAGAACTAGTGAACTCTAAGAATAATAAAATTACACATTCTAAACAACAGAAACGATAGACTGGGGGCCAGTGGAGGACAGAGCCTTAGGGACCTGTGGCAGTATAACAAATGATCTAACATTCGTGTCATTGGAGTCTCAGGTGGAGACAGAGAATAAGGTATAGAGCTGCAAAAAATATTAAAGGAATTAATGGCTGAAATGTATATATTTTGCAAAAGGCATAGATCTACAAATTCAAGATACTGCCTAAATCCCAAAGATATTAATACCAAATCACATCACACGCAAACTTCTGAAAACTAAATAAAAATACAGATAATATCGAGAGCAACAAAACCTTACCTGTAGGGGAAAAACAATTGAAATGATAGCTAATTTCTGATCAGAAATCATAGAAACCAAAAAGAAGACATGCATTTTTCAAGTGCTGAAAGAAAGGAACTGGTATCCCTGGAATCTTGTTGTTTAGTTGCTCACTTGTGTCTGACTCTTGAGGACTCCATGGACTGCAGCACACTAGGCTTCCTTTTCTCCTGGAGCGTGCTCAAACTCCTGTTCATTGAGTTGATGATGCCATCCAACCATCTCATCCTCTGCCACCCTCTTCTCCTGCCCTCAGTCTTTCCTTTCATCAGGGTCTTTTCCAGTCAGTCAGCTCCTTGCATCAGGTGGTCAAAGTACTGGAACTTCAGCTTCACTATCAGTTCTTCCAATGAATATTCACAGTTGATTTTCTTTAGGATTAACTGGTTTCATCTCCTTGCTATCCAAGGGACTCTCAAGAGTCTTCTTCAGCACCACAATTCAAAAGCATGAATTTTTCAGTGCTCAGTCTTCGCTATGCCCCAACTCTCACACCCATAGATAACTACTGGAAAATTCATAAGTTTGACTATACGGACCTTTGTACCTGGTGAAGGGCTTCCCTGGCGACTCAGTTGGTAAAGAGTCTGCCTGCAATGTGGGAGAGCTGGGTTCCATCCTGAGGTCGGGAAGATCCCCTGGAGAAGGAAATGGCAGCCCATTCCAGTATTCTTGCCTGGAGAATTCCATGGATAGAGGAGCCTGGTGTCAAAAAGAGTTGGACACGACTGAGTAACTAACACTTTCACTTTCACCTGGTGAAAATATCTTTTAGGAATGAAGGGGGAATTGAGACATTCTTGGATAAAGGGAAATTCAGAGAATTTGTCACAAATAGACCTCATGGCACTGCTGCTGCTAAGGCATGTCAGTCATGTCCGACTCTGTGGGACCCCACCAGGCTCCTCTGTCCCTGGGTTTCTCCAGCCAAGAATACTGGACTGGGTTGCCATTTCCTTCTCCAATGCATAAAAGTGAAAAGTGAAAGTGAAATCGCTTAGTCGTGTCTGACTCTTCACGACCCCATGGACTGTAGCCTACCAGGCTCCTCCGTCCATGGGATTTTCCAGGCAAGAGTACTGGAGTGGGTTGCCATTGCCTTCTTCCCCTCATGGCATTAGTGGTAAAGAATCCGCCTGCCAATGCTGGAGATGTAGGAGAAGCGAGTTCGATCTCTGGGTTAGGAAGATCCCTTGGAGGAAGGCACTTCAACCCACTCCAGAATTCTGGCCTAGAGAATCCCATGGACAGAGGAGCCTGATGTGTCACAGTCCATAGCGTTGCAAAGAGAGTGGGACACGACATGACTGAAGTGACTTAGCAGGCAGGTAGGTGGGCAGACCTCCCCTGAAAGCACAGCTAAAGGAAGTTTTCTAAACAGAAAGGAACCAATAAGAGAAGAAACACTGAAGCATCAAGAAAGAAGAAAGGAAACTGTCATCAGAAATATGAGCAAATATAATAGACTTTTCTTCTCCTCTTGAATTTTCTAAATTATGCTTGACAGTTGAAGCAGGAATTATAACATTGGTGTAAGGGAAAATGCCAAATAAGAAATAAGAGAACTTTTTATAATTACATTGGCAGAAATTAATGAGATATAATATTTAGTGCTGTCTAATACCCTTTTGTAGGCAGATGACTTTGTAAAATGATTTGTTGGGTTATAGAAAAATGTAAAATACATTTATCCTTCAACCCAACAATGCTGCTTCTAGGAATTTATGTTATTTATGTGTTCATGTGTACAACAAGACACATTTACAAAGATACACACTGTACCACTGAAACAACAACAAAAGACCCTGTGTATTCGCTAATGAGAACAAGGCAGAACAAAATGATAGCCCCAAATCATGAAATACTCTGCAGGATCTAGAGCTAAATGTATTCATAAGAAAATGCCTTCAAAATATCCTTAGGGTTAGAAATGTTTCATGCTTATTTTTGTTTAAAACATTCTCTATATGTAAGCATAAAAGTGTATGTAAAAATACACATATATCTGGGGGGAGTTGGACAAACTGGGAGAGCAGTATTGACATATATACACTTACCATATACATGGATAAAGTAAGTAGCTAGTGGGAAGCTGCTGTATAGCACAGGGAGCTCAGCTCCATGCACTGTGATGACCTAGAGGGCTGGGGTGGGGGAATGGGAGGAGGCTCCAGAGGGAAGGGATGCATGTATACATATGGCTGACTCGTGTTGTTGTACAGCAGAAACCAACACAACACCGTAAAGCAATTATCCTCCAGTTACAAAAAACAAATTAACATTGTTCTCTTAACTGAAAAAAAGTAAATAAAATATAAAAAAATACACACATATCTAATTCCATACAAGAAGTTCAGAAGGATACCCACAATTTGTTAAAAATAACCAATTATGGAAAAGAACCTTAGAATTTAGGTAGAAATAAAGGTGAGCTATAAATTTCCCCATATGTAAGTTTATATTATTTGAATTTTTTAGTAAGAGTTATATTTTACTTATGAATTAAATACATATATTTTAAGTGACAGAGGCTTTTAACCTGAAGTCATGATCCTTGGCTCCTCTGTGATGTGGCTTTGTGATGGTTATCAGGGGATCCATAACAGGTATAAACAAATCGAATTTACTTCTTTTCCTGTTAACTTGAAAATAAACTTTGTGGAAGATATAATTTGAATTGCAAGAATATATCACCAAGTAGCTTGGAAAATCATTTTGCAAAATTATAATATCTAGATTTGTTGAAATAACAATGTGTGTGTTTTATTGTATCCTGTACGATTATGCCTATTTACTTGTTTATATCAAGTCTTAATGGACTTGGAAAATGGTGCCATCCATTATAAATTGCCCACATTTCTTCTAATATTTTGAGAAAAGTTATAGAATAATTCAGAATTGCATCTTTCTTCTTTCAGTATGAGTTCAGATGAAACAGATGATGTCTCTTGGCATCTAGTTTTTGTTTGCTCTATCCTGGCTCACATGATCAAAGACTAAATTCATGTTTTTTTCAGTTGTTTTTGGAAATTTCACAGGACTTTGAAATTTCAAATGGCAAGCAGTTTTGTTAACTTTGTTAACAAAAGTTGTGCTCGGGAAAAAAAAATCTTGTTCGATTTACAAATGGAGCACCTGTGATGTTTCATGAGTGATCTGCTTTCTTGCTTGTTCAAAGAAAGAAGAATGTCCTGGCAAACTCGACCTGTTGAACTTAAAATTTCTCTGTACTTCCTCCTTAAAGCCACTAAAACAAAGAAATAAACTGCATAAGGAATGAAATGACATTAACACACAGGAAGATGAAAGGAATGGGAAATAAAAGTGACAGATGAGTGATGACGAGATATTTTAGGAGGCTTGAAAATGAATGCACTTGTGAAAACTGACTTCACAGAGATAGCTAAAACCTAAGACAAAATGGGGGAAGCTAAAAGGAAGAAATAATATCCTCAAATTTTTAGAAATTTGAGGTAGCTAGGATATCAGAAAGAGGGGACTAGAAAGGAAATTAAAAAACAAAGAGTTGAGGGACTTCCCTGGCAGTCTAGTGGTTAAAAATTCACCTTCTGGTGCAGGGAGTGTGGGTCCAATCTCTGGTTGGGGAGCTGAGATCCCACATGCCTCTCAGCCAAAAAACCAGAGCATAAATGACAGAAGAAGTATTGTAACAAATTCAATAAAAGACTTTAAAAATGGTCCACATCAAAAAGTCTTTAAAAATTAAAAAAAAAATAATCTGATGTAAACTTTACAGGAACAACAGTGAGCCCTTTATCCTCACTTTCGTGCCCATGTTTCTCAGACTAGGATCTACTTTTATGCCTTCTGATCTGGGCAGAAAGCAGGAGGACAGAAAACTCCAACAAGGTTGTTCCAAGAACTTCTGGAGTAGGGACTACAGGCACAGCTGGGTCTGTCAGAAGCATCACATCAAGAAAATGAGGGTACAGTGAGGTCTGCACACTGAATGCTGATAGCCTGTTCTCTGTACAATGTCTAAGAGGAAAGGTCTACAGACAACTGGGGAACCACCAGTGAAAAATCTGAGCAGCCATCCTGTGATGAATGAATCATGCCATAACTCAATGAATCATCTTCTGCTCATTGAATTCCAACTAGTTTTATTACCTCATTCTTAAATATAAACAGACATTGGAGGACATCCTACAATAATAACAGTAATTAAAAAAAGAAGCAGAGGTCAGAATAAACATGCAGAGGAAATAAAGAGCAAAAAGAAGAAAATTAAAGAAACAAAAAGAGAAAAAAATTCCTCAAGAGAAAATGCCAGAAGCAGAAGAGACCATGAAAAGAAATCTCTGGACAGAAATGAAATAGGAGACTTTCAGGAAAGGAGAAATGAAGTCATTCAGAGCATAGGAAAGTACAGATAGTAAACTGAAGTGGAAAAATCATTAGTGGAATATTTGAAAGATGAAATGGAGAAATCTGCCAAGAAGCAGAATCAAGATACTGAGAAATAGGAAATAGGAAAGAAAGGATATGAAAAGCAGAGTATCAATACAGAGGTTCAATATCTGACTTGAAAAGAAATAGAGACTTCCATGAAAAATAAGGAAGAGATCCACTGTCTGGTCTGTTTAATCATTGAGAAGGACTTGGTTCTGATAAGGAGTTTGTTGAGTTTGAAGTAATAGTAGGGAATAGAAACTGAAGTGATCATTAAAGTAAGACAGTTATTAACACTAGGGAAAACAAACACTATCCAAGAGCTGTAATTATGGCAAACAACTAACCTTAACTATGAACACTAATTGCGTATTCACAACATGTAAACACTGAATATTATTTCACTGTTAATTTTTACATAACTAAATTTTGAATTCTGCTGGAATGTTAAGTGTACAGAGAGTGTGGTATAAGGGAAGTATATTCTTATTTTCCTTTGTAGCAAATTAATAGGAAACTTCACATATTTTAAAAATCCAGCATAACGTGATAGCAATTTAGATACAGAATACAAGTCCCAAACAGATTTCCAAAGAAGGCTGCCTCTGAGGAGCTAGAACTGAACTGGGGGTAAGGATGGGTGGGGCAAAGCTCTTTTCCATATGTTTTATGTAATTGTCAAGCTTCTAAATGCCATCCATGAATTACATTGATAAATTTTAAGTAAACTATATTAATAACTTCTATTATAATTTTTAATTATGTTGATAATTTTTCTTTTCTTTTTTAACATGATTTTTACTCATTTACTTGCAAGAGAAGAATTCTGCATTTATGTCAAAATTTTTTTAAAAATTGGAGTATAATTGCTTTACGACTGTGTTAGTTTCTGCTGTACAACAAAGTGAATCAGCTGTATGTAAACATACATTCCCTCCCTCTTGGAGTGAAATGCTTTTCAAGCGAAGGTGTTGGGACAAGACATGATTTTGGATTGTCAAGTTTGGGATTTGACTTTATTCTACTTATAAAGTTAGCTTATTATGTACTTCATGGGTGCTGACTGCCGACACAGGTCTCTGGGATCAGAGACAGAGGAATGAATTACTCACTGCAGCCAAGCAGCAGGCACCTCAGCACATTTGGCCAACTTCTGCATGGTCCTCAGATCTCGTGGGAAGAATACAGCAGACACAGATGGACACAACACATCCAGGGATCTGCCACACAATTGTGGAACACTGAGATTGGGGAATCCACTGCTTTCATAGCAAGCAGCAAGCAAGCCTTCTCTTTGTCCACGGGAATGTGATCTCATCGCTCAGAATGAGCAGCTACACAGACAACCCTGAGAAATAAATGGTTCACGAGAAACTATCATCAGGGCCTTCCATTCTCAGTAGACCCAACAGGAGGTAAATTTACTTACTGGCTGTGGTTTGGGACAGTTCTCTTTACCTGTGAAAGGCTCATGACAGAAGTTAGATAGTTGAGATAGTTAGATGGCATCAGCAACTCAATGGACATGAGTTTGAGCAAACTCCAGGAGACAGTGAAGTAAAGGGAAGCCGGCGTGCTGCAGTCCATAACAGGAGTTAGTGACTGAGCAACAATACTTATTATTATCACTCTTTCTTTGAAATTTGGTTGTGAAAAGAACTAAAGATTACTTATACAATATGTACTTATTTTTTGAAATTAGTCATTAATTTTTAAGTAAAAAAGCAAACATTTCAATTGATGCTTTTAAAATTTTTTCTAAAAATTTATTTTTAATTGAAAGATAATTACTTTACAGAATTTTGTTGTTTTCTGTCAAACATCAACACGAATCAGCCATAGATATACATATGTCCCCTCCCTCTTGAACCTCCTTCCTATCTCCCTCCCCATCCCATCCCTCTAGGTTGATACAGAGCCCCTGTTTGAGTTTCCTGAGCCATACAGCAAATTCCCATTGGCTATCTATTTCACATATGGTAATGTAAGTTTCCATGTTACTCTTTCCATACATCTCACGCTCTCCTCCCCTCTCCCTGTGTCTGTAAGTCTGTCCTCTGTGTCTGTTTCTCCACTGCTGCCTTGCAAATAAATTCATCGATACCACCCTTCTAGATTCCATATACATGCATTAATATGTGATATTTCTCTTTCTCTTTCTGACTTACTTCACTTTGTATAATAGGCTCTAGGTTTATCTACTCCATTAGAGCTGATTCAAATGCATTCTTTTTTATGGCTAATATTCCATTGTGTATATGTACCACAACTTCTTTATTCATTCATCTCAATGGACATTTAGGGTGTTTCCATGTCCTAGCTATTGTAAATAGTGCTGGGATGAACATTGGGGTACATGTGTCTTTTTCAATTTTGGTTTCCTCAGGGTATATGTCTAGGAGTGGGATTGCTAGATCATATTGCGGTTTTATTCCTGGATTTTTAGGGAATCTCCATACCATCTTCTGTAGTGGTTGTATCAGCTTACATTCCCACCAGCAGTGCAAGAGGGTTCCCTTTTGTCCACACCCTCTCCAGGATTTATTGTTTGTAGACTTTTTGATTATGGCCATTCTGACTGGTGTGATGTGAGGCATACCTCATTGTAGTTTTGATCTGCATTTCTCTAACAATGAGCGATGTTGAGCATCTTTTCATGTGTTCGTTAGCCATCTGTGTGTCTTCTTTGGAGAAATGTCCATGTAGGTCTTTTCCCCACTTTTTATTGGGTGGTTTGTTTTTCTGATATTGAGTTGTATGAGCTGCTTGTATATTTTGGAAATTAATCCTTTGTCAGTTGTTTCATTTGCTATTATTTTCTCCCATTTTGAGGGTTGTCTTTTCACCTTGTTTATAATTTTCTTTGCTGTGCAAAAGTTTTTAAGTTTAATTAGGTCCCACTTTTTTACTTTTGTTTCTATTTCCTTTACACTAGAAGGTGGGTCATAGAAGATCTTGCTTTGATTTATGCCATCGAGTGTTCTGCCCATGTTTTCCTCTAAGAGTTTTATACTTTCTGGTCTTACATTTAAATCTGTAATCCCTTTTGAATTTATCTTTGTGTATGGTGTTAGGAAGTGTTCTAATTTCATTCTTTGTTGATGCTTTTTAAGATGCTGTTTATTCAAGGGAAATTGATTTACAATGCCATAAAATATATGTTGTAAGGATGTTTTGGTGTGTTTGATTATGTACAGTCTTTTGAAGAAGCCCATAGCTTATATCAGCTTCTTAAAGTGACCATTAACAAGACTGAGATTGCACAGGTGATGGGTTAATAAGCTTTATGATCATCTCTAGAATCAGAGGACAACAAAACTCCAACTAGAACACTAGTTCTAATCTTCCATCTAGTGTTCTAACAATCTGAAAACCTGAGAGTTATTTACTTACTTACTCTTTATAGAATTCTTCTTGATGAAATGTCAAATCACCCAAGTAAATACATAAAACCCATGGGCAGCTTTCTTCTATTTTCTAAAGTTTAATGACTAAGTTTCTCTTTGAACAAACCACATATGTCTTTTACTTTAATAACTCATAGTGTATGAAAATCATCATTTTTATGTTACATAAATGCACATTTTCAAAGTCATATTAATTAGAGAACTCATTTTCATGAAAAGCATTCTAATGCCCTTGAAAGGCAGTAGACTTAAAGGTTAAGGGCACAGAATCTACAGCCAGACTCTCAGGTCTATTGATTCAGCTCTATCAATTTCTGCTTTACATATCAGGAGAGTTAAGTCTTAATCTCCTCATCTCTAAGTAAAGGTAACATCACTTACCTGTAAATTCATACTAAGAAATAAATGAATTAAGGCATATATGAAGTATTTAAAATAGTGCCTACCACACAGTAAGCAAAAAGCATTACCTAGTATGATATTACAGATAATATTTCAATGCTTATAGTTGAGGCAATTGTCCTTATAACAATACATTTAGAAATATTAAAAACTAATAAAATGCTTATTGTTTGCAAATAAAGCCTAAAGTTGCGTCAAAAAGCCTTTTTACAAAATACTTCAGTTAATGGTTGGGACCACATACTCTGGGCAAACAAGCAATGCTTGTTTGAAAATTGGTAATACCCTGATTTTAATGAGGTGAATTATTTAAAATAGATTACAGTCATCGTCTTATTTTTTTGACATTGCTGCTTAACTAAGCCAAGATGTTTTAAGGGAAAATGAAAGAAACACACATCCTGTTTGCGTGTCTTGTTTCAGAAAAGAGAACTCCATGTCCTCTCTTACACAGTATTTCCTAAACAGTAGAATGTGATTAATTACATCTTGATTTAGTTTTCTTTTGATGTGGTCAGGACAAATCTTTAATTTATATGTTTTAATAAAGAAATGCAGGATCACACTCACCAAGGTGACACATTTTTTCATCCCTGTGCTATTAAAGAAGCTATTGTATTATACCTTAAACAAAAAGAAAGTCAACAAGTGGATTTTTATTCAGGGTATGATTTATGACAGAAATCCTACAAACAGTGTTTTTCATTGCCAAATAATTCCTTCCAAGTATCTTTTTTTTTTTTTTAAAGAATTATGCAATGTCTATTTTTTTTACACCAGAAAAATAGCAAAGATATGAATTTGACATCACATGCATGGTGAGAGCCTGGAAAAGATTCTAAGAATGCTATTTACTTTCATACAAAAGGTCACAGACTTAATTCTCTAAGCCAATATTTGAAACTGGCTGGCTAGAGAGTCTTGGATGTTTGGGAAATTAATGAGTGTACGTTCAAATTGTACTTGTGCATACACTTCTAATAAACCTTTTCACAAGACAGAGAACATTGTGTCCAGCAGATTTTACAATTGTCTTTTGAAGAAAGAATTTTGCAGATGGACAATATCACACTTGCAGGATCACTTAACCTAGCTGATTTAGGAGAAAACTTGCTTTTGAAGATTCAATTCTGTGTGGATTCTTTTAGTGTGCTATGGACTCTAACTTGAGTGAATTGTCAGATGATCCCCTGGGACTCTTAAAAAGTCAGCAGCTTCACCCTCTGTCAGCTTATGCCTCTCAAATGATGTCACTGGGCCCCTACCAAGAGTATTCATTGTCAGATGTACATCATTATAGCTTTATGTCTATGGCCTACATAAAAATGCTACTTCAGAGAATGTGGTTGCATTTAGTAGAGCTGATGGCTATTTTTTGCTAAAACTTAATTTTTTTAATAAGTGATTTAATTCTGTCATCTTTGTGTGCATACTGTATAATTTGGGGGAGGAGGAAATGGGGAGGCCTGGGGTAGTGAGAATGTGCTGCTGCTACTGCTACTACTAAGTCATATCAGTCGTGTCCGACTCTGTGCAATCCCATAGACGGCAGCCCGCAAGGCTCCCCCGTCCCTGGGATTCTCCTGGCAAGAACACTGGAGTGGGTTGCCACTTCCTTCTCCAATGGGTGAAAGTGAAAAGTGAAAGTGAAGTCACTTAGTCGTGTCTGACCCTCAGCGACCCCATGGACTGCAGCCTTCCAGGCTCCTCCGTCCATGGGATTTTCCAGGCCAGAGTACTGGAGTGGGGTGCCATTGCTAGTAATCCTTAATAACTAATGTTGATTGTTTACTAGGTGTCAAGCACTTGATTGAGCATTTCACAGATTAACTAATATATTGCTCACAACCTGTCTCCAGAATAGGTATTATTATTATTACCTTCCTTTTGGAGACGTGAAAACTGAAATAGAGTGAAATGACATAATTGGAGACCATAAATTCTTTGGTCACAGAGTTTAGATGAATGACTCAGCCTAGGATATCCACTAATACACTTCATTTCAGTGGGAAAGCTTTCAAAAAAAGGGAATGGCTAGAGAGTTCTTAGAAAAGAACTTCATTTGAATAAATTTGGATTTATTTGGATGTGGGCTTCTTTTTCTCATATCCAGAAACTACAAATTCTTGGTAATCCATGAAGATAGGTAATCCCTGAAGTCATGTACTCTTTAAAGGAAAAAAAAAAAAATTCGAGTAGTAAATTACCTGGAAAGTCAACATTATAATACATTCTGAAATGAGGAAAAGTAGGGGTCACCATCATGTCATCTCACTTTGTGTGAAGTCCCATCAAAAGTTTGTTTGCTGAACACAGAATATGTCACACATGTTTGAGAGGGCTATTTTGTGGACCTAATACAATGTGGTGAAATGCTCTAATTCCACAATAGGGAAGCCCTAATAATGAGAATTTTGGAATCCTCTAGACCAGAGTTTTTTTTCCACTGGATGTTCACTGAGAAGATCTTCAGTGTAGTTAAAAAGACAGTAAAAAATGTCACATGAAATTACTTTCTGGCACTCAGCCTTTTCACATCCAGATTCCAAACCTTGGATCTACTGGGTTGACCAAAAAGTTCGTTTGGGTTTTTCTGTAACATCTTATGGAAAAACCCAAATGAACTTTTTTGTCATCAGTACTTGCCTCAATGATGTTGTCTCTATGATTTGGGGGAATTTTGTCTTTTGGCCTTTGGTATTAATTTTATAAAGCTTACTCTCAAATATCTTTTTTAAAAGAGTCTTTTCTGGAAATAGAAACCACTCTTAGATATCTCCAGTACTATCTAAAGGAAAGCATAAATATACAAATAAATAACTGTGATTAGATGTTTATATATACAGCTTTTCTTCCCTCCAAAACCAGATTTATTTAAAGGATACAGTTATTTCACACTATATATACAAACTGGAGAAAATTTTCTTGAGTAGATGTTAGCCACAACCAAAACAGCATTGTTTTCCATTGTATCCATAACAATAGAATATTAATATGATATTATGCTGTTGCTGCTGCTAAGTCGCTTCAGTCATGTCCAAAGAGTCCGTGGACTCTTTGCGACCCCATAGACGGCAGTCCACCAGGCTCCCCCGTCCCTGGGATTCTCCAGGCAAGAACACTGGAGTGGGTTGCCATTTCCTTCTCCAATGCATCAAAGTGAAAAGTGAAAGTGAAGTCGCTCAGTCATGTCTGATGATATTATAAATTTCTTTATAAAATGATTACTTTGAATTCTTTCAGGTTGACATTAACACTCTCCTGTCCAATGGATCTCAAGAATTTTCCAATGGATGTACAAACATGTATAATGCAACTGGAAAGCTGTAAGTAAGAATAACACAAGTTTTCCTGAATATTTTTTAAAAAAAGTAGATACAGATTTCTCCCGGAATACTCACTGAATATCATTCTCAGAATACCATCTCACCATCTCTCAGAATTCCCTTATACTCTTTCTCATGGATAATGAAATCAAACCCTCTCTCACTCAGATATCCTTTCACCAAACTTCTCGAAGTAATTCCTATTATCATTCTTCTAAAAATTACCTCTGACTCTTTCAGAATTCTGCAGACCCTCTTCTTTCTCTCAGAATTTCCTCAGACTCTACTTATTCTCAGAATTCTCTTGGAATCTCCTTCTATCTCTCAGATTTCCCTGACTCTCAATCTTTCTCGCAGGATTACATGGAATCTCATTCTTCACAGTAATATCTCAAATCTCATTTTCTCAAAATTCAGTTTCAATTTCAAGGTGTAAAAATTCCCTCATATTCACCTATAAGCAGGATTCCTTTCACCAAAGGAAACCTGACAGACTGAAATAAATATAAAATTCCTTCACTCAGAATTCCCTCCTACAAACTTCACTCAGAATTTACTCAGAAAAGTCCTACTGTCTCTCAGAAATCTTTCATTCTGTCAGATTTCCCTCAAAGAAAAGTCCTTCTTTCTGTCAGAAATCTCCTATCTCTCAGGTTCCCCTAGAAGAGACCTTATGTCTGTCTAAAGACAGAAAGAAAGACAGAAAGAAATCTCCATCTTTCTGCCAGGTTTATATAAAATAACTTTTATAGATATCTTCTTTCTATCAGGTTTCTATCACAAAGAAATCCTTCTTTCTGTCAGAAATCTCCTTTTTTTCCTATCATGTTTCCATCAAAGAAAAGTCCTTCTTTCTGGCATATCTCTTCTTTCTATCAGGTTTCAATCAGAAAGGGTTACCCTGATATTCAGTTGGTAAAGAACCCTCCTGCAATGCAGAAGACCCCGGATTGATTCCTGGGTCAGGAAGATCCGCCGGAGAAGGGATAGGCTACCCACTCCAGTATTCTTAGGCTTCCCTTGTGGCTCAGCTGATAAAGAATCTGCCTGTAATGTGGGAGACCTGGGTTTGATCCCTGGGTTGGGAAGATCCCCTGGAGAAGGGAAAGGCTACCCACTCTAGTATTCTTGCCTGGAGAATTCCATGGACTGTATAGTCCATGGGGTTGCAAAGAGTTGGACACGACTGAGCAACTTTTACTTCTATCAGAAAAGTCCCTCCTTTTGTCAGAAATTGCCTTCTTTCTGTCAGGTTTCACTCACAAAGAAAACCTTATTTCTGTCAGAAATCTTTCAGTCAGCTTTCCTCAGAAAAGTCTCTCTCTCAGTCAGAAATCAGCTTTCTGTCAGGTTTCTCTCACAGGAAAAATCTTCTTTCTGGAAGAAAACTTCTTTCTTTCAGTATCCCTCAGAAATATTCTTTCTGTCAGGATTCTCTCCCAGAAAAGACCTTTCTGTCAGAAAACTTCTTTTCATCAGGTTTCCCTCTGAAATGTTCTTATTTCTGTCAGGTTTCTCCCCACTAAAAAAACCACATTCTTTCTGTCAGCAGTCTCCTTCTGTCAGGTTTTCCTCAGAAATGTCCTTCTTTCTGTCAATGAAGACCTTCTTCCTGTCTGATATCGCCTTTCTGGCAGTTTTCCCTCAAAAACATCCTTCTTTCTGTCAGAAATTCTTTCTGTCCGGTTTCTCTCTCAGAAAAGACCTTCTATCAGAAATCCCCTTCTTTGTGTGAGGTTTCCCTCAGAATCATTCTTTTTATTCTGTCAGAAATTGCCTTCTTTCTGTCACGTTTCTTTCCCAGAAAAGACCTTCTTTCTGTCTGATATCTCCTTCTTTCTGTTAGGTTTCCCTCAGAACACCCTTCTTTCTGTCAGAAATCTCCATCTTTCCATTAGGTTTCCCTCAGAAACATCCTTCTTTCTGTCAGAAATTGCCTTCTTTCTGTCAGGTTTTGCTCCCAGGAAAGACCTTTCTGTCAGAAAACTTCTTCTTTCCATCAGGTTTCCCTCAGAAACATCCTTCTTTCTTTCAGGTTTCTCTCCCTCAAAACATATTCGGTCAGAAGTCTTCTTTGTGTTAGGTTTCGCTCAAAAATGTCTTTTTTCCTGTCAGATGCCTTATTTTTGTCAGGATTCTCTCCCAGAAAAGACCTTTCTGTCAGAAAACTCCTTTTCATCAGGTTTCCCTCAGAAATGTTCTTCTTTCTGTCAGAAGTCCCCTTCTTTCTGTCAGGTTTCTCCCCCCCAAAACACATTCTTTCTGTCAGAAATCTCCTTCTTTGTGTCAGGTTTCACTTAGAAATGTCCTTCTTGCTGTCAGAAATCTCCTTCTTTCTGTCAGGTTTCTTTCCCAGAAAAGACCTTCTTTCTGTTAGAAATCCCCTTCTTTGTGTGAGGTTTCCATCAGAATTGTCCTTTTTGTCTGTCAGAAATTGCCTTCTTTCTGTCACATTTCTTTCCCAGAAAAGACCTTCTTTCTGTCTGATATCTCCCTCTTTCTGTTAGGTTTCCCTCAGAACACCCTTCTTTCTGTCAGAAATCTCCATCTTTCCATCAGGTTTCCCTCAGAAACATCCTTCTTTCTGTCAGAAATTGCCTTCTTTCTGTCAGGTTTTGCTTCCAGGAAAGACCTTTCTGTCAGAAAACTTCTTCTTTCCATTAGGTTTCCCTCAGAAACATCCTTCTTTCTTTCAGGTTTCTCTCCCCCAAAACATATTCTGTCAGAAATCTTCTTTGTGTTAGGTTTTGCTCAAAAATATCTTTCTTTCTGTCAGAAATTGCCTTCTTTCTGTCAGGTTTTGCTCCCAGGAAAGACTGTCAGAAAACTCCTTTTCATCAGGTTTCCCTTAGAAACATCCTTCTGTCAGAAAGTGCCTTCTTTCTGTCAGGTTTATATCTCAGAAAAGATCTTTTTTCTGTTAGAAATACCCTTCTTTGTGTCAGAGTTCCCTCAGAAACTTCCTTTTTTTCTGTCATGTCAGAAATCGCCTTCTTTCTGTCAGGTTTCTCTCCAGAAAAGACCTTCTTTCTGTTAGAAATCCCCTTCTTTGTGTCAGGATTCCCTCAGAATCGTCCTTTTTTTCTGTCAGAAATTGCTTTCTTTCTGTCATGTTTCTCTCTGAGAAAATACCTTCTTTCTGTCAGGTATCTCCTTCTTTCTATTAGGTTTCCCTCAGAAACACCCTTCTTTCTGTTAGAAATCTTCATCTTTCTATCAGGTTTTACTCAGAAATGTCCTTCTTTCTGTCAGGTTTCTCTCCGAGAAAAGACCTTTTTCTGTTAGAAATACCCTTCTTTGTGTCAGGTTTCTGTCCCAGAAAAGACCTTCTATCTGTCTGATATCTCCTTCTCTCTGTCAGGTTTCCCTCAGAAACATCCTTCTTTCTGTCAGAAATCACCTTCCTTCCATCAGATTTCCCTCAGAAATGTCCTTTTTGTCAGAAGTTGTCTTCTTTCTGTCAGGTTTATCTCCCAGAAAAAAACCTTTCTGTCTGGAATCTTCTTTCCATTAGGTTTCCCTCGGACACGTCCTTCTTTCTGCCATTTGTCAGAAATCACCCTCTTTCTGTGAAGTTTCTCTCCTAGAAAAAGACGTTCTTTCTGTCAGAAATCTCCTTCTTTGTGTCAGGTTTCCCTCAGAAGCGCCCTTCTTTCTGTCAGAAATTGCCTTCTTTCTGTCGGTTTTCTTTCCCAGAAAACACTTTCTTTCTGTCAGAAATCTCCTTTCTATCTAGTTTCTATCTGAATTATCTTTTTTTCCCCAAAAAATTCTAGAAAAAAAATGTAAAAAATTAGTAGATTTATAATAATGCATGATGTATATTATTTGTTTTTTAGTTTTTTTCTGACATTTACTGAAAAGACATGTTATTTTGCACCTGTTATGGATTGGTATCTGTCTTACACTCTATACACTCTATACTGCTATTTAAAGTAAATTTCAAGCTAGAAATGCCATTTTTGAAGATTAAGAAATATCTATTCTCTTTATACACATCAACGGTAAAATGGATGCTAACTTTGAAAAATATGGTACTTTTTTTTATGGAGTGCGTGCTGGAATCCAAACATTGTCATGTTTTATTTCTCATACACACAACAGAACTGTTGTTATTGTCATGTTTCCACCTGTGTAAATCGTTACTTTGAGTATTTTTACCCCAAATTATCAAGGTGGTAAGTACAAAATATGCCTTCTTTCTGTCAAGTTTCTTTCTCAGAAAAGACCTTCTTTCTGTCAGAAATGTCCTTGTGTCTGTCAGGTTTCCCTCAGAAACGTCCTTCTTTCTGTCCAAAATATTAACACATGAAAACTTTAGGTCCTTTTATTTCTTTAAACTTATCTGTTTATTACCCCAAACTTGGTTGGTCGACATTATGTAATATTTTTGTGATAAGATCAGATCAGTTGCTCAGTCTTGTCTGACTCTTTGCAACCCCATGATACTCCATCATATTTAGAAAAAAATGCCTGTTTGACATATTCCTTTAGAAAAAAATTGCAGCTGGAACTTCAGAATTGGTGGCATGAGATTCCAGTCCTGTAGGGTGGTGAATCTGCCACTAGAGGGCATGCCTACTTCGTAGGGGGACTTGTTGCCAACACTGCACACTGGTTTTCTCTTAAAGAAAGGAAGTGCAAATACCTATTCCTCTGATAATAAAACTTAGCAGGAAGATAATATAATATCTTCCTGTTAAATTTAAATACATTATATAAGTAAGTGGATTAATTTAATTAATATAAGTTAATTAATGTGAGTATATTAATTTACTCAATATTTACATTTTATTAACTTAAATATAGGGCTTCCGTGGTGGCTCAGGGGTTAAAGTGTCTGCCTGCAATGCGGGACACCTGGATTCAATCCCTGGGTCAGGAAGATCCCCTGGAGAAGGAAATGGCAACCCACTCCAGTATTCTTGCCTGGAGAATCCCATGGACGGAGGAGCCTGGTGGTCTATAGTCCATGGGTCGCAAAGAGTCGGACACAACTGGGCGACTTCACTTTCACTTTCAACTTAAATATTAGTCACACCCATGGATAAATTACTAAATTAAATGAAAGGAAAATTAAAATTTAGTTTTAATTGGAAGATCTATTTAGCAATAAAAATGGGAGGTTGGAGTTGGGAGTGGGAAGCAATACAGGATTCCTTAGCAGTGTTGATTTCTAACTCTACCTTGAAGGCATTCTGAGGACAGGTATCTTTGTTGCAAAATTAGGTACATTGGAGAGTATGGAGGGAAAAAAATCATATGAAAAATAGTCTAAGACAGACTGGTTCCCTAATTATTAATTTAAGAATACTAAATATTATCCAATAGTGAGGAGCTGTGGAAGATTTAGGAGCAAGAACATGAGTTGGTTAATATTATGCTCTTGAAGATTCTCTCATACAGATGAACCAAGTTATTTAAGAAGGTTCCATAATATTCCAATAAAAAGAATGAAAGTAGGAGCAAAGAAGAGCAGTGTGGAAAGTAGATACAATACAGATTGATGCTGTAGAGGAAGCAAAATGTTATCTTTACCTTCTTAGGCTCCTCAGCCTTGGCCTGAAAATTAAGCAGAAATAAAACATGAACAGAAGAAAAGGATACAAATTTATTTAATATAAGTTTTACAGAAGGAAATGAATAGTCAAGGAAGTGGCAAAGCCTAAATTCTTTTATACCAGGTTAAACAAAGAAAAGCGAGAAGCAGTTGTGGAAAAGTAATGCTATGTGAGGAAGCCAAAGGAAGATGAGAATTATTTTAACAAGATCTCTACAGAATTCTCTTGGCTTTGATCCCCTGTTGAAGAGTGTTTCTAAACCTAGTACAAGGAGTACAGCTCCTTGGAAGTGTGAGCTCTATGTGAGTACAGCTCACATGGAAGTTTTTAGTCTACTGTTTTCAGAAAGAAAAGGAGAGATTAGAATGCCCTTCTCACACCTGCTGTTTTTCAGGTGCCTTTAGCTTAAAATCATTCTTCTGCCGAAGTGGCATATTTTGGGGGTACATATTCCACTGTTTTCATTTACTTCAATACAGTTCAGTTCAGTTCAGTTCAGTTGCTCAGTCGTGTCCGACTCTTTGCCACCCCATGAATTGCAGCACGCCAAGCCTCCCTGTCCATCACCAACTCCCAGAGTTCACTCAGACTCACGTCCATCGAGTCAGTGATGCCCTCCAGCCATCTCATCCTCTGTCGTCCCCTTCTCCTCCTGCCCCCAATCCCTCCCAGCATCAGTCTTTTCCAATGAGTCAACTCTTCGCGTGAGGTGGCCAAAGTACTGGAGCTTCAGCTTTAGCATCATTTCTTCCAAAGAAATCCCAGGGTTGATCTTCAGAATGGACTGGTTGGATCTCCTTGCAGTCCAAGAGACTCTCAAGAGTCTTCTCCAACACCACAGTTCAAAAGCATCAATTCTTCGGTGCTCAGCCTTCTTCACAGTCCAACTCTCACATCCATACATGACCACAGGAATAACCATAGCCTTGACTAGACGGACCTTTGTTGGCAATACAAAGTGGATGCAAAGTCTCTGAGTGCCCAATTAGTCAGAGACAAAGAGCTTAGATAAGTAGAATCATTTTGGAAATACCGACAGAGAAAAAAACAGAGTGAGAAATAAATATTAAAAGGAATACTGATAAATCCAGTCTTAATATATTTGTGATTTGGGAAATGTACATAAAAAGCCAAAGGAAGGAGTTAACACTGAAGATGTACTGTTTTTTTGTAACTGAATTTTAATTGAAGGATAATTACATTACAATGTTGTGTTGATCTCTGCTGTGCAACAAGGTGAATCAGCTATAAGTATACACATTTTCCCTCCCTCTTGGAGCTTCCCTCCCATGCCCCATCCCACCCCTCAAGTTCATCACAGACACCAAGCTGAGCTCACTGTGTTATGAAGATGTACTGTTATGAGCCATCTACAGAGTAGTTCAACAAGATGAAATTTTTAAAGGAGAGAGTACAGAGATGCAAGCAAACCCACAAAGAAGAACCAACTCTTAAGAAAGACCTACATTTAGAGGTTGTTGTTATTCAGTTGCTCAGTCGTGTCCAGCTCTTTGCTACTCCATGGACTGAAGCATGCCAGGCTTCCCTGTCTTTTACAATCTCTTAGGGTTTGCCCAAGTTCATGTCCATTAAGTCAGTGATGCTATCTAACCATCTCATCCTCTGCCATCCCCTTCTCCTCCTGCCCTCAATCTTTCCCAGCATCAGGGTCTTTTTCAATGAGTTGGCTCTTTGCATCAGGTGGCCAGAGTATTGGAGCTTCAATGTCCTTCCAATGAATATTCAGGGTTGACTGGTTTGATCACCTTGCAATCTAAGGGACTCTCAAGAGTCTTCTCCAGCACCACAATTTGAAAGCATCAATTCTTCTTTCAGCTCTCACATCTATACACAACTACTGAAAAAACCATAGCTTGACTATATGGACCTTTGTTGACAAAGTGATGTCTGTGCTTTTTAATACACTCTCTAATTTGGTCATTGCTTTCCTTCCAAGGAGCAAGTGTCTTTTAATTTCATAGTTGCAGTCATCATCCACAGTGACATTGGAGCCCGAGAAAATAAAATCTGTCATTGCGTCTACTTTTATCCCCTTCTATTTGCCACGAAGTGATGGGAGCAGATGCCATGATCTTAGTTTTTAGAATGTTGAGTTTTAAGCCAGCTTTTTCACTCTCCTCTTTCATTCTCATCTAGAGGCTCTTTAGTTCCTCTTTGCTTTCTGCCATTAGAGTGGTATCATCTGCATATCTGAGGTTGTTGACATTACTCCTCACAATCTTGATTCTAGCTTGTGATTCATCCAGCCTGGCATTTCGCATGATATACTCTGCTGCTGCTAAGTCACTTCAGTCATGTCCGACTCTGTGTGGCCCCATAGACGGCAGCTTACCGGGCTCCCCTGTCCCTGGGATTCTCCAGGCAAGAACACTGGAGTGGGTTACCATTTCCTTCTCCAATGCATGAAAGTGAAAAGTGAAAGGGAAGTCTCTCAGTCGTGTCTGACTCTTCACTGTATATGTTAAATAAACAAAATGACAATATACAGCCTTGTCCTACTCTTTTCACAATTTTGAACCAGTCAGTTGTTCCATGTAAGGTTCTAAGTGTTGCTTCTTGATCTGCATATAGGTTTCTCAGGAGATGGTAAAGTGGTCTGGTATTCCCATCTCTTTAAGAATTTTCCTTTTTTTTTTTTTTTTTATTCAAACAGTCAAAGGCTTTAGCATAGTCAATAAAGCAGAAGTAGATGTTTTTCTTGTATTCTTTTCCTTTTTCTATGATCCAGTGAATGTTGGCAATTTGATTCGTGGTTCCTCTGCCTTTTCTCAGCTCAGCTTATATGTCTGGAAGTTCTGGGTTCGTGTACTGCAGAAGCCTAGTTTGAAGGATTCTGAGTATAACTTTGCAAGCATGTGAAATGAGCACAACTGTATGGCGAGGAGGAGGGAATGGCAAACCACTCCAGCATTCTTGCTGTGGGAACCCCATGGAGAGTACCAAAAGGAAAAATGGAAACTTTACCCTTAGATTAACCTGGAATGCTAAATCCTATCACTGAGAATTCCACTGAAATAAAGGAAGAATGTGGTCCATTTATGTGGCCCAGGTTCAGATGTTTCCCTTATGAAATCTAAAGGCCTGTCGCACAGTCCAGGAGTCCCCATCCTCCAGGATCTAATGCCTGATGATCTGAGGCAAAACTGATGTAAGAATAATAGAAATGAAGCACACAACAAATGTAATGAGCTTGAATCATTCCCAAACCATCTCCTCCTCCCCCTGGTCTGTGGAAATATTGTCCTCCTCAAAAATGGCCCCTGGTGCCAAAAAGGTTGGAGACCACTGCCATAGTCTACTTGTTCCTCAAATCTCAACAGATTTACCCAACTGCTTTTATCTGCCCAAAATTTTAATATTTTCTTAAATATTTTCTTCTGGTCTTGAATATCCTTCTTTCAACCTCAGAAGAGAATTCTGAAATAAATACAGTAAATGCTTGCTTTGGGGTGAAAAGAAATTGTGTTAGCTTATTTTTCCTTCTTTGTAGTAGTCATTTTTTTACTCTCCAAGTCCAGCCAGAAAATACAGGCCAATTACCTTGACAATTTGCATTTTCCAAAATTTACATCAGTAGAAGCCTAATAAAATATGAAATCATATATACTACAGAGAGCATTCTACAATGAAGCCCTGCTTTTCACTAAGTGTTTTATTTAATTTTTAAAATAATCTATAATTTGCACCCCAATTTTTGCTGGCAATATATAAAACTGAGTGGCATTTCTAGTGAAGATGAACTAAATATTAAAGTGATCACTAACTTTGCTTCTCAGAATTAGATGTACTAGTTTAGTTTACTGAAGTTCAAGATTCAATACATGATTCATTTTTTTTTAATTGACTGTATGAAGTAAAACTTAGGGCTATCTTTTAAAAAAATAAATTTTCATTGATATTGCTGTTTTACTTATAAAAGCATCTTACTTATTTCCTTGATAAGCAGCTAATCTATGAGGGAAGGAAACACAGCTATTTTATAATTTATACTACACCCCTAAGGAATTTACAGTGCAAAGCAATGTGCAGGAATAGGGGTATGGAAAAAAAAGATTTAATATTCAGCTTTTATTTATGTCATAAAGAAACTTTCTAAATGGGCAATTTTTTCCCCCTAGTTAAAAAAAGAAATAGAGGATATTTTTGATCTTGAAAGAATATTGGACAGTAGTTTCTTTGAGTCATAATACAGCTTTCTTGTTCATTAAAAGACAGTGTTGACTTTAAAAAATGTACAACATGAGAGTTGTGAGTTAAATTTTATTTGGGACAAAATGAGGACTTAGCCCAGGATACATATCAGATAGCTCTGAGACGCTGTTCCAAAGAGCCGAAGGGGCAGGGGGAGAATGGGTATGTATGTGATTTTGGTGAAGAGGGAATACATGCAATCAAACACATTTTTTTTATAGAAGGTTTCTGTTAGTCACAAGAAGCAGTCATCTCCATGAAGGATTGTAGTGCTTTTCTAGTTATGAGAAAATAAGAGAATTGGGCCCATAAAATCGGCTCCTGAAAATATCTATCTGAAGACCTGTTCTGCCAGTTTTTCCTTGAGCACAGAATGCCTCATTCCCATTCTTCACCCTGAACTCCTTTCAATGGGTGTTGAAAATCAGCAGCAGCTGCAGCAGCACATGATTTAATCTTTGTAGAGGGCTTCCCAGGTGGCTGAATGGTAAAGAATCCACCTGCCAATGCAGGAGGTGCAGGAGATACGGGTTCAATCCCTGGGTTGGGAAGATCTGCTGGAGAAGGGAATAGCAACCCACTCCAGTATTCTTGCCTGGAGAATTCCATGGACAGAAGAGCCTAGCAGGCTACAGTCCATGGAGTCACAAAGAGTCAGACACGACTGAGTGACTAACACTTTCTTTCAGGGGTAAATAGCAAGTGCCTATGGCAAGTGCCAACTTGTAGTTGGAGACAGTATGAAATAGGATACACAAACTATCACTATGTCCAATAAACAGTATAATTCTGTGTTTCACATCTAAAGAAGAATGTAGGTAACAAAAGAGGAAAACATCACCAGAGAAAGTTAAATAAGTTTTAATTATTCAAGTTGGAAAAGAAAAAATGAGGAAATAATTCATTGATGAAAGAATTCTTTTCTGCAAAGAACAGCCTAAATCCCTAAAATTACAGTAAAAGTTACTTATAAGAGTTAAAATGAATAAAAATTACTGTCTGAAATTTTAAGAAGCTTTTGAAATATGCTTTAATGAGGTTTTCAAATAGATATATCTAAAATAGATGAGAGTTTTTTGCTATTTAATTTTTCAGATTCATTTTGAAACCATGTCTGAAAAGATTAAGACTGGTTACTCTGGAATTTATGTTAAGACTAATTTTTAAAAAGGTTACAGTTATTTCCTAATAATCTCTATTGTTATTCAAACTCTTTCATAATTTAAAAAAAGTGTGAATGTTATTCAAAATAATATTATGCTTTTTGTCTGGATAGTTAGAGATACAAATTGTTCTTATTTTCTGAGTAGTTATTACTTAATCCTCTGTGGTTACAATGGTGGTTAGAAAGCAAGTTTTCTCAAGACAAAAATATTCACTAATGAACTAACTAGCTACTTGGAAAATCAGTTCCCACTTAAACATTAAATATTCCTTTCTATTTAACACATTTATTTAACGTATTCTATTTAACTCTCCTAATTTGTCCATATATTTGTAATTTGAATTTTGCTAATTATCAGATATTCTGAGTGTTTGACAATATAATAAAAGACCATGTAGTTAAAAATCTTTCAAAAAGATAATGTCACAATTGTTTTATATTCATTACTTATCTGATTTAGTCCTAACCACAATTTAATAAGATAGGTTTTATTTCCATTTAAATATCAGCAAGTTAAGGCTTACAAAGCTTAAGAGACTTTCCCAAAGTTACACAATTAAGAAGTAGACAAAGCAAATTCATGTGAATTAATAGCCCACAAACTTACATTAAGCAACATTCATTCAGTCACTTTGAACTCTATCTGACAATTTCGAAATATTTATAGTGTGTGACTATGGTACACATAATTTAGCTCTACAGTTAAATATACCCAGTAATTTTACTTGCTTTCTCAGATGAAAAGGCTTAGAGTTCCTTCCTCTGCCTATTTCTCCTCCCCTGAATGTCTTCCCTTGTATTACAATTGGCCTATACCAAGTTGTGGGTTTCTCAGGTGGCTCTAGTGGTAAAGAACCTGCTTGCCAATGCAAAAGATATAAGAGATGCTGGTTCGATCCTGGGGTCAGGAAGATGCCCCTGGAGGAAGGCATGGCAACCCACTCCGGTGTTCTTGCCTAGAGAATCTCGAGGACAGAGGAGCCTGGAAGGCTACAGTCCACAGGGTTGTAAAGAGTTGGACATGACTGAAGCCTCTTAGCATGCACATCCCTCCACCCCCCTTCCACCTTGGCTGACAATGACAATCATTTTGTGATGTGCAGTCTAAGATCTAAGATCACAGGGAGCTGCAAAACACTCTTGACCCAGATCACATCTACATCAGCTACTGTAGATACCACAATATATCTTGTTTTATGTCTACCCAATTGGGTGACTTGACTAATTACAAGTTTGCCTTTGCCCCAGTTAAACATCTTTATGTTAGATTCAGCCCATATTCTTTACCTGATGATCTGTATCTTTTCTAGTTAATAGTCTAGAGAATTCAGCAACGTACCATTATACAAATTGCCAACATGCGCTGGATCATTGAAAAAGCAAGAGAGTTCCAGAAAAAAATCTATTTCTGCTTTATTGACTATGCCAAAGCCTTTGACTGTGTGGATCACAATAAACTGTGGAAAATTCTGAAAGAGATGGGACTACCAGACCACCTGATCTGCCTCTTGAGAAATTTGTATGCAGGTCAGGAAGCAACAGTTAGAACTGGACATGGAACAACAGACTGGTTCCAAATAGGAAAAGGAGTACGTCAAGGCTGTATATTGTCACCCCGCTTATTTAACTTGTATGCAGAGTACATCATGAGAAACGCTGGGCTGGAAGAAGCACAATCTGGAATCAAGATTGCTGGGAGAAATATCAATAACCTCAGATATGCAGATGACACCACCCTTATGGCAGAAAGTGAAGAGGAACTCAAAAGCCTCTTGATGAAAGTGAAAGAGGAGAATGAAAAAGTGGCCTTAAAGCTCAACATTCAGAAAATGAAGATCATGGCATCCGGTCCCATCACTTCATGGGAAATAGATGGGGAAACAGTAGAAACAGTGTCAGACTTTATTTTTGGGGGCTCCAAAATCACTGCAGATGGTGATTGAAGCCATGAAATTAAAAGACGCTTACTCCTTGGAAGGAAAGTCATGACCAACCTGAATAGCATATTGAAAAGCAGAGACATTACTTTGCCAACAAAGGTCCATCTAGTCAAGGCTATGGTTTTTCCAGTGGTCATGTATGGATGTGAGAGTTGGACTGTGAAGAAAGCTGAGCGCCGAAGAATTGATGCTTTTGAACTGTGGAGTTGGAGAAGACTCTTGAGAGTCCCTTGGACTGCAAGGAGATCCAACCAGTCCATTCTGAAGGAGATCAGCCCTGGGATTTCTTTGGAAGGAATGATGCTAAAGCTGAAACTCCAGTACTTTGGCCACCTCATGCGAAGAGTTGACTCATTGGCAAAGACTCTGATGCTGGGAGGGATTGGGGGCAGGAGGAGAAGGGGATGACAGAGGATGAGATGACTTGATGGCATCACTGACTCGATGGACATGAGTCTGAGTGAACTCCGGGAGATGGTGATGGACAGGGAGGCCTGGCGTGCTGCGATTCATGGGGTTGCAAAGAGTCGGACACTACTGACCAACTGAACTGAACTGAACTGAACCATTATACAATCCAAAAAGGCTGGTCTGAGAAAATTGTTCAACAATGCACTAGAAGGATTCTTCTAGATGGAGTACTACTCAAAAGAAAAAAATTAACAATTGCTCTTTAAATCAGTTATAAATCACCTACGCATATTATCCTTAACAGTATTTTGAAATTCTTGTTCATAAGGATAACATAAGAATTCCTTCAATATATACATTTGCCTTAGAATTCCAGCACACTTGGTCATAAGATCATTACATGATGTTAATAAGCATGGCTTTTCCTTTATGATGCTATTGGCATCTACTGACCATGGATGGCTTCCTAACTTACCTGCACACAGACTAAATTTTAACCTCTCCAGAATTTTGTGGGTTTGGTGTTAAGCTCCTTTATTTTTAATGCATGGTCTACCTGTTAATAAACTTGAGTATATTCTCAGCTTTAATCTCATGATAGCTTTGCAATTCTTCAGGCCACTTCTGACCACTTTTTCTCACAAGTCAGTCTCTATCCAATTATATTTTTATATTTCCTTAATAATAACTATCACTATATTTCCTTAATAATAGCTATTATATTTCCTTAATAATATCTATCAGTGAAGGCGATGGCACCTCACTCCAGTACTCTTGCCTGGAAAATCCCACGAACGGAGGAGCCTGGTGGGCTGCAGTCTGTGGGGTCGCAAAGAGACAGACACAACTAAGCGACTTCCCTTTCACTTTTCACTTTCATGTATCAGAGAAGGAAATGAAAGCCTACTCCAGTGTTCTTGCCTGGAGAATCCCAAAGATGGGGGAGCCTGGTGGGCTGCCGTCTATGGGGTCACACAGAGTCGGACATGACTGAAGTGACTTAGCAACAATAATACCTATGAGTTCCACCCCTGCTACTACATCCAAACTCCTTGAAATTGTCTCTTTTGTTTGTAATTTATTATTCCCAGAAATTATGATGAAAATTAAGATAATGTTCTCTTTCTTTCTCTTAACCACAGATAATCACATGTACATGTCTTACCTAGAGCAGTTAAGGTGGCCCACTGTAATTATATTTAAACCATGGATTCTTTATTTTATTGGAATCATATAATTGCTTTACAATACTGTGTTAGTTTCTGCTGTACAATGAAGTGAATCAACCATACGTGTACATATATCCCCCTCCCTCTTGAACCTCCCCTTCCACCCATCCCTGTCCCACCCATCCAGGTCATCACAGAGAACTGAGCTGAGCTCTCTCTGCTTTACAGCAGCTTCCCAGCAGAAACCTGTGTCACACGTTGTTGTTCAGTCCTTCAGTCCTGTCCGACTCTTCGTGACCCCATGGACTGCAGCACACCAGGCTTGCTTGTCCTTCACTATTTCCCAGAGTTTGCTCATGCTCAAACCAGTCAATGGACATGAGTCAGGGATGCCATCCAACCATCTCATCCTCTGTTGCTTCCTTCTCCCTCTGCCCTCAATCTTCCCCAGCATCAGGGTCTTTTCAAATGAATCAGTTCTTCACGTCAGGTGGCCAAAGTATTGGAGCTTCAGCTTCAGCATCAGCCCTTCCTAAGAATATTCAGGACTGATTTCCTTTAGGATTGACTGGTTTGATCTCCTTGCTGTCCAAGGGACTCTCAAGAGTCTTCTCCAGCACCACAATTTGAAAGCATCAATTCTTCAGCACTCAGTCTTCTTTATAGTCCAACTCTCACATCCATATATAACTACTGGAAAAACCATAGCTTTGACTGCTGCTGCTGCTGCTAAGTCATTTCAGTCGTGTCCAACTCTGTGCGACCCCATAGATGGCAGCCCACCAGGCTCCCCCATCCCTGGGATTCTCCAGGCAAGAACACTGGAGTGGGTTGCCATTTCCTTCTCCAATGCATGAAAGTGAAAACTGAAAGTGAAGTTGCTCAGTCGTGTCCAACTCCTAGCGACCCCATGGACTGCAGCCTACCAGGCTCTTCCGTCCATGGGATTTTTCCAGGCAAGAGTACAGGAGTGAGTTGCCATTGCCTTCTCCATAGCTTTGACTAGATGGATCTTTGTTGACAAAGTTAGGTTTCTGCTTTTTTAATATGCTGTCTAGGTTTGTCATAGCTTGTTTTCCAAGTAGCAAGCATCTTTTAATTTCGCGGCTGCTGTCACCATCCGCAGTGATTTTTGAGCCCCTCAAGATAAAATCTGTCACTGTTTTCACTTTTTCCCCATCTATTTGCCATGAAGTGATGGGACTGGATGCCATGATCGTAGCTTTTTGAATGCTGAGTTTTAAGCTAGCATTTTTCACTCTCCTCTTTCATTTTTATCAAGAGGCTCTTTAGTTCTGCTTTGCTTTCTGCCTTTAGGGTGGTATCATCTGCATATCTTAAGTTGTTGATGTTTCTCCTGGCAATCTTGATTCCAGCTTGTGATTCATCCAGCCTGGCATTTTCTATGATGTACTCTGCATATAAGTCACATAAGCAGGGTGACAGTATACAGCTTTGATGTACTCTGGTAGTGTATATATGTTAATCTTCCTTTCCCAATTTATCCCACCCTCCCCTCCTTGCTGTGAGCTCTTTAAGGAGATTATCAATTAGCTCTGTGGAACAAATGCCCTCTCTATACACAGTGAATGCCTTGAGGCTAACTCATCATCTTACCCAGGCTCTACTTTTAACTCATGCCATGATGCCACTAAGGTCTTCCGTAAGCTATGCTGTCCTCATTCTTCTTCTGCCTACAACTTTCAGGAGCTTTTCTTTTTAACTTTTAATTTTGATTTGGTAGAATACACATACATAAAGGCTTCCAAGATGGCTCAGTGGTAAAGAACTTGCCTGCCAATGAAGGAGACATGGGAGATCTGGGTTTAATTCCTGGGTGGATAAGATTCCCTGGAGGAAGAAATGGCAGTCCACTCCAGTATTCTTGCCTGGGAAATCCCATGGACAGAGAAGTCTGGCGGGCTCTAGTTCAGTGGGTTGCAAAGAGTCAGACATGACTGAGTGCCTAGGCAGGCATGCACACACACATATTTAAAATTCACCATCCTAACCATTTTCAAATGTACAGCTCAGTATTGTTAAGTATATCGCATTGCTATACAACCAGTCTCCAGAATTTTCTCATCTTGTGAGACAAACTTTGTACCCATGAAAGAACTCAATATTTCCTCCTCCTTGCAGCCCCTGGAAACCACCGTTATATTTTCTGTTTCCATGGATTTGATTACTCTAGATACTTCATATATGTGAATTGTACAGTATTTGTCTTGTTGTGAGTTAACATAATACCCTCATGGTTCATCCATGTTGTGGAATGTATGAGAGTTTCCTTCATTTTCAAGAGTGAGTAATATTCCATCATGTGCCACATTTTGCATGTGATATATACATGCAATTCATTCATTTGTTGATGGATACTTGAATTGCTTCCACCTTTTAGCTGTTGCAAATAGTGCTGCTATGGAATGGGAGTACAAATATCTCTTCAAGACCTTGCTTTTAATTCTTTTGGCTATATATCCAGAAGTAGAATTTCTGAATCATAAGCTAACACCATTTTTAATTTTTTAAGGAACTGTCATCCCATTTTTCATTATAGCTGCACCGTTTTATTTTCACCAGCAGTGCTGGAGTGTTCTAATTACTCCCGTCCTCACCGACAGTCGTTATCTGCATTTTTTTGGTAGCCATCCCAATGGGTAGGAGTTTCAGTAATCCTTTTAGAATACTCAAGATCAACCTAGAGGGATGGGATGGGATGGGAGGGAGGCTCAAGAGGGAAGGGACATGTGTATACTTAAGGCTGGTGCATGTTGATGTATGGCAGAAACGAACACAATATTGCAAAGCAATTATCCATCAATTAAAAATAAAAGGAGTATTCAAAATCACCTTCAATTTAAAGTGTTATGTCATTTTTCTGGGATCCTACCATTTTCTATTTATAGCTCAGAGTGTCACAATTTTCTTTCTTGCTTAATTCCTCCAATAACCCCAGTTCCTCCAGCCCTCCTATTTGCCACCTACTCCAAATGATCTTTTCAGAGTATGCTTTTTCAGAACTTGAATATCCCTTCTCCAGAGGTTGTCCCATGTTCAATCTCAATAACTTAAACTGTGCCATGCATTGCTACTACCTATGTCAGAGAACAAATTCAGGAAAGTCCATTGTGCCTTTGTCTTTCATTAAGCAACTATGTAAACTATGTAGATGTAGTGTTTTCCCAGATATTCAGTTTTCTCTTCTGTACGATAAGTGAACTGCATTAGGTGACAACAAAGGTTCCCTCAACTCTAGGATCCCGTACATTTTTCAAATATGCAAGACCATAAATCTGACACGTAACATTAAAAACATCACATCTACAAACCATGGTGTATCTACAAAAAGGAATTGAGAAAAAAAACAATGAAAAAATTATAACTTAAATGATCTATAATGAAAATCAGGAGGAAAACAAGCAAAACTGAAACACAAGAAAATGAAAATATGAAAGAAAGAAAAAATATGCAGTGAAAGTTTGGCGAAAATAATCTGTTTTTTTTTTTTTTTTTAATGGAACACAAGAATGTGATTGAAGAGTTTACGTGAATATAGAGATGGTCTTTAGAAGCGTTTTTAATGCGATGCTGAGGTCAAAACTCAGGACCAGTGGTGATGACAATGCCTGTGGCTGACAAATTCACACTTCCCTCTGGGGCAGCTATGGCCATAGGTTGCTTGTGTCGCGTTGTATGTATCCTGCTGACATTCCAGGAGATTTTAAAGTCTCTAAGGCATTTATAGAATGCTTAATCAAATTTCTGGAGTCTTTTAAGTCCCAAGTAAGCTTCTGTCTTTTTCACGAAATACCCTACCTGTGGTAGCCAGTCCCTAGAAATTTGTTGATTTCTTTGCTTTCTGCATCAGACTGGAAAGAGAGTCCATATGCAAATCTATAAAACAGAACAAAATGAAAAAAATAAAAAGCCAAACCCACTATCAAATTGTTAGCACTTGTTAGGAGTAAGGACTCATATCATTGCCAGTTCTTAGGTCTGCTTATTATTTTAAGTTTTGACTTAAAATAATAAATACAATCATTATAATGAGTTCATAAATGTGAGCAGTTTCTGCAATATGCTCTTTATATATTAATATGGTACAAATATGCCATCAGTAGGGGCTTCCCAGGTGGTGCTAATAAAAAAACCCAGTAAAGAACCCACTTGCCAGTGCAGGAGAGATAAGAGGTGCAGATTCGATCCCTGGGCCTGGAAAATCCCCCGGAAGAGGGCATGACAATTCACTCTAGTATTCTTGCCTGGAGAAAGAGGAGCCTGATGGGCTGCAGTCCATAGGATCACACAGAGTCGGACACGACTGAAGCCACACATGCCATCAATAGAAGTCAGAGCATTGTCTAGGAATAGTGAGTTTTTTCCCCTAAGTTAACAGCAGTTTCATAAATTTTTCCAAAATTACTCTTTTGGAACTGATGTGAGTAGTCTGGACACAGTTCAGTTCAGTTGCTCAGTCATGTCCAACTCTTTGTGACCCCATGGGCTGCAGCACCCCAGGCTTCCCTGTCCATCACCACTTCCTGGAGCTTGCTCAAACTCATGTCCGTCGAGTTGGTGATGCCATCCAACCATCTCATCCTCTGTTGTCCCCTTCTCCTCCTGCCCTTAATCTTACCAGCATCAGGGTCTTTTCCAGTGAATTGGCTCTTTGCACCAGGTAGCCAAAGTATTGGAGCTTGAGCTTCAGCATCAGTCCTTCCAATGAGTTTTCAGGACTGATTTCCTTTAGGATTGACTGTTTGATCTCCTTGCAGTGCAAGGAACTCTCATGTCTTTTCCAACAGCACAGTTCAAAAGCATCAAATCTTGATTTATGCTCCAACTCTCACATCCATACCTGACTACTGGAAAAACCATAGCTTTGACTAGATGGACCTTTGTTGGCAAAGTAGTGTCTCTGCTTTTTAACATGCTGTCTAGGTTGGTCATAGATTTTCTTTCAAGGAGCAAGAATCTTTTCATTTCGTGGCTGCCGTCACTGTCTGCAGTGATTTTGCAGCCCAAGAAAATAAAGTCTGTCAGTGTTTCCATTGTTTCCCCATCTATTTGCCATAAAGTGATGGGACCAGATGTTATGATCTTAGTTTTTTGAATGTTGAGTTTTAAGCCAGCTTTTTCCACTCCTTTCACTTTCATCAAGAGGTTCTTTAGTTATTCTTTGCTTTCTGCCATAAAGGTGGTGTCATCTGTGTATCTGAGGTTATTGATATTTCTCCCTGAAAACTTGATTTCAATTGTGCTTCATCTTGCCTGGCATTTCACATGATGTACTCTGCATATAAGTTAAATGAGCAGGGTGACAATATACAGCCTTAACATACTTCTTCACCAATTTGGAAAGTCTGCCGGCAATGCAGGAGACCTGGGTTCAATTACCAGGTCAGGAAGATAACCTGGAGAAGGAAATGGCAACCCACTCCAGTTTTCTTGCCTGGAGAATCCCATAGACAGAGGAGCCTGGCAGGCTACATGGTGTCGCAAGAGTCGGACACGACTTAGTGACTAAACCTAAACCTTACCAATCTGGACCCAGTCTGTAATTTCATGTCCAATTCAAACTGTTGCTTCTTGACCTGCATACAGATTTCTCAGAAGGCAGGTCAGGTGGCCTGGTATTCCCATCTCTTTAGGAATTTTCCACAGTTTATTGTGATCCACACAGTTAAAGGCTTTGGCATAATCAATAAAGCAGAAGTAGGTGTTTTTCTGGAACTCTCTTGCTTTTTCTATGAATCAAAAGATGTTGGCCATTTGAGCTCTGATTCCTCTGCCTTTTCTAAATCCAGCTTGAACATCTGGAAGTTCTTGGTTAACGTGCTCTTGAAGCCTGGCATGGAGAATTTTGAGCATTACTTGGCTAGCATTTTAGATGAATGCAGTTGTGTGGTAGTTTGAACATTCTTTGGCATTGCCTTTCTTTGGGATTGGAATGAAAACTGACCTTTTCCAGTCCTGTGGCCACTGATGAGTTTTCCAAATTTGCTGGCATATTGAGTGCAGCACTTTCACAGCATCATCTTTGAGGATTTGAAATAGCTCAACTGGAATTCCATCACCTCTACTAGCTTTGTTAATAGTGATGCTTCCTAAGGCCCACTGGACTTTGCATTCCAAGATGTCTGGCTCTAGGTGAGTGATCACACCATTGTGGTTGTCTGGGTCATGAAGATCTTTTTTGTATAGTTCTTCTGTGTATTCTTGCCACCTCTTCTTAAGCACCTCTGCTTCTGTTAAATACATACCATTTCTGTCCTTTATTGTGCCCATCTTTGCTTGAAATATTCCCTTGGTATCTCTAATTTTCTTGAAGAGATCTCTAGTCTTTCCCATTCTATTGTTTTCCTCTATTTCTTTGCACTGATCACTGAGGAAGGCTTTCTTATCTGTCTTTGCTATTCTTTAGAACTCTGTATTCAGATGGGTATACCTTTCCTTTTCTCCTTTGCCTTTAGCTTCTCTTCTTTTCTCAGCCATTTGTAAGGCATCCTCAGACAACCATTTTGCCTTTTGGCATTTATTTTTCTTGGGGATGTTCTTGATCACTGCCTCCTGTACAATGTCACGAACCTCTGTCCATAGTTCTTCAGGCACTCTGTCTATCAGATCTAATCCTTTGAATCTATTTGTCACTTCCACTGTATGATCATAAGGGGTTTGATTTAGGTCATACCTGAATGGTCTAGTGGTTTCCCCTACTTTCTTCAATTTAAGTCCTGATTTGGCAATAAGAAGTTCATGATCTGAGCCACAGTCAGCTCCCAGCTGTGTTTTCGCTGACTGTATAGAGCTTCTCCATCTTTGGCTGCAAAGAATATAATCAATCTGATTTCAAATTTGACCATCTGGTGACATCCATGTGTAGAGTCATCTCTTGTGTTGTTGGAAGAAGGTGTTTGCTATGACCAGTGTGTTCTCTTGGCAAAACTCTGTTAGCTTTTGTCCTGCTTCATTTTGTACTCCTACCTCAAACTTGCCTGTTTCTCCAGGTATCTCTTGACTTCCTACTTTTGCATTCTAGTCCCCTCTGATGAAAAGGATGTCTTTTTTTGGTGTTAGTTCTGGGAGGTCTTGTAGGTCTTCATAGAACCATTCAACTTCACCTTCTTCGGCATTAGTGGTTGTGGCATGGACTTGGATTACTGTGATATTGAGTGGTTTTCCTTGGAAACGAACAGAGATTATTCTGTCATTTTTTATATTTCACCCAAGTACTGCATTTTGGACTTTTGTTGACTATGAGTGCTACTCCATTTCTTTGAAAGGATTCTTGCTGACCGTAGTGGATATAATAGTCATCTGAATTAAATTCACCCATTCCAGTTCATTTTAGCTCACTGATTCCTAAAATGTCTAATGTTCCCTTTTGGCATCTCCTATTTGACCACTTCCAGTTTACCTTAATTCATGAACCTAAGTTTCCAGGTTCCTGTTCAATATTTTTCTTTACAGCATCAGACTTTACTTCCCTTCCATCACCAGTCACTTCCACATTTGGGTGCTGTTTTTGCTTTGGCTCAGCCTCTTCATTCTTTTTGGAGTTATTTCTCCACTCTTCTCCAGTAGCATATTGGGCACCTATTGACTTTAGGGAGTTCATCTTTCAGTGTCATATCTTTTTGCCTTTTCATACTCTTCATGGGGTTCTCAAGACAAGAATACGAAAGTGGTTTGCCATTCCCTTCTCCAGTGACCACATTTTGTCAGAAGTCTCCACCATGACCCATCCGTCTTGGATAGCCCTACACAGCATGGCTCATAGCTTCATTGAGTTAGACAAGGCTGTGGTCCATGTGATTAATTTGACTAGTTTTCTGTGACTGTGGTTTTCATTCTGTCTGCCCTCTTATGGGTAATATCCTGGGCTTCCCTGGTGGCTCAGAGGTTAATGTGTCTGCCTGCAATGTGGGAGACCTGGGTTCAATCCCTGGGTCAGGAAGATCCCCTGGAGAAGGAAATGGCAACCCACTCCAGTATTCTTGCCTGGAGAATCCCATGGACTCCCATGGATGGAGGAGCCTGGTGGGCTACAGTCCATGGGGTCGCAAAGAGTCAGACACGACTGAGCAACTTCACTTTCACTTTCAGTCAGTCGTGTCCGACTCTTTGCGACTCCGTGGACTGTAGCCCACCAGGCTCCTCTGTCCATGGGATTCTCCATGTAAGAATACTGGAGTGGGTTGCTGTTTCCTTCTCCAGGGGATCTTCCTGACCCAGGGATTGAACCCAGGTCTCCCGTATTGCAGGCAGAGGCTTTAACCTCTGAGCCACCAGGGAAGCCCACGAGAGGGTTATGGAAGCTTCTTAATGGGAGAGATCGACTGTGGGGGAAACTGGATCTTGTTTTGATGGGCAGGGCCATGCTCAGTAAAACTTTAATCCAATTTTCTGTTGATGGGCAGGGTTGTGTTCCCTCCCTGTTGTTTGACCTGAGACCAAACTGGTAGGGGTAATAAAGATAATGGCGACCTCATTCAAAAGGACTTGTGCAGGCACTGTTGTATTCAGCGCTCCTGACCCTGCGGCAGTCCACTGTCGACCCACGCCTCCACTGGAGACTTCTGGACACTCACAGGCCGGGTCAGTCTTCTAAAAATTGCTCTGGAAGTAGCTGACATTCTCATTGGTGATTAAACCTTCCTTCTCAGCCTGTAATGATCACTGTTTCTCTCATCTCCACTAGCATATAGCCACGATATAATCCTCTGGATGCAAAAATCCTCAATTCTTAAAATTAGTTTTTCACGTTTACCGGAAATAATCAGCATTCAGCTAGCAACTAGTGACTTAAAGCACAAAAATACTCTGGTAGCATGGATTGCAATAAAACTGAATAATTTAACAAAAAATTTTGTTAAATAACAAATATTAATTATCTAAAATAATATAGAGATATTGCCCACTGAGTAAAGCTTTAAACTTCTGGTTCATTTGTGATGAGCAATTTAAGACACATGCAACTTTAAGTAGCAAAGCCCTCAACACCTCTTGGTATGATGAGTCCATCAAAAGTGCATCCCATTTGTAAACATACTAATTTAGTTGAAATTTTATTATTGCAAGTTCTCACAACTGTATTTATGGCTCCTATAAATCTATCTTTTATGAGTCAGTGCTGATTTTACTGCATCATTTATCTGAGGAGAAAAAGAATAAAGTCATTCTCTTCCTGTTATTCAGATACTTTTCTGCATGAATGTCACTTTCATCTTAGGTATATTTGATGTTAGAGATGTTGACCTAAGTAAAGAAGTAAATAAAAGCAAGCTCAAATGACCAGAAATTGAGTTTATTGGGAATAGCAGAGGAAATGCAATTTGAGAAATCCACACTGTAGCAAGTTCCAAGCATGTCCATAGAGGGTTCTGTTCTTGGAATTCTATTTATGGGCAAGGAGCGCAAAGAGGGACAAGTCCAGCCAGAGTCCAAGCAGGAAGTTCATTGTCTTGGGGATGGGGAGACATTCTTGGTGGATGTTTGTTGGTCAGGAGGTAAGTCTCCATCTCTGTAAATCAGACTTTTGCAGAAAATCAGTCTCTCAGTTCTTAAGTTCCTTTCTGAGGATACATGCCTGAGATTCTTTATTTTATATCTTCCAGTTTCATTTTAGATAGAAATTTTTTTCACATATAGGCTTTTATTTCAAATAAAACATCAGCTATCTTTTGCTTCACTCAGCAATGTTTAAAGTTCTAAAAATAAGTAAAAAGATTAAGAATAGAAAAAAATATATAAATTCCAAGAGACCTGAGAGGGAAAATGTAGTTTGTTTATATGGAAAATTGTAAAATAATAATTCTATTATTTCATTTTTGTTGTTCTATGTATTGAATGTGAATTTCAACATTTGACATCCATTTATTACCATAATGCTAGTTATATTGTCTTGTGTACTTCAATGAATGTATTGTAGTGAGAGACATTTTATAATATTTCACCTTGAAGAGAAGTTGAACTAAAAATTTTTAATTTTATTCTAGCCGTGTTAAAATTTTCTGCTATTTTGTAATGACACTCTTCAAATGCTTCTGGAACTAAGATTCTGAAATGGATTCTCTTGCTAATATCATGTAAGACTTCCTTCTCTAAGGTTAACCTAGCTTTTGGTTCTTGTGAATGATTAGTTATACTGACATATCAGGCATCAGGAAAACTTTGGTCCAATCAAAGGTTTGTAGTGCCTTCCGATTCTTTACTCAAACCTTACACAACCTTTGCTGCTGCTAAGTTGCTCAGTCGTGTCTGACTCTGTGTGACCCCATAGACGGCAGCCCACTCCTCTGTCCCTGGGATTCTCCAGGCAAGAATGCTGAAGTAGGTTGCCATTTCTTTCTCCAACTACACAAACTTTAAGTGTTGCAAAACTGATATTGGCTCAGAGTCTGTTTGAATTATTTGGGTCTGTGAATAAACTAATCAATTCATAAATTTGAGCAGATTTGAATCTCTAACACTAGGCAGACACAGTGTTTTTCCAAAGAGCCCTCCATACCTCTCCCAGGCCAGAACCAATTATACACCTTTTTCTCATTAAAATGGGATCAAAATTAGGTCCTTTTCTGACTTCAGTTGAGATTTCTCATAAGAACTTTAAAACATGGTGTGATAATTTTGTGAAGTTTGTGAAGTTTTGAAAAATGTGTACAAAGTTATCAGAGTGATTGTCATTTGAGAAGACAGATTAGGAGTCAGGAATTTTATTTCCAACATTGTCCTAAGAGAGAAAGGGAGAAAGTTTACACAGATGATCTATGATAAAGTATTTTAGGTCTTCAAAGACAAATGTAATCAAAATGCTAGTAGAATAATGGTTGTGCATGCTAAGTTGCTTCAGTAGTGTCTGATTCTGTGACCTCATGGACTGTAGCCTGCCAGGCTCCTCTGTCTATGGGATTCTCCAGACAAGAATAATTGGTGTGGGTTGCCATGCCCTCCTCCAGGGGATCTTCCCAACCCAGGGATTGAACATATATCTCTTAAGTCTCCTGCACTGGCAAGTGGATTCTATATCACTAGCGCCACCTGGGAAGCCCAGAATAATCATGATAGGTTATTTATAAGAGGGAATTTTAGTGAAAATAATTTAACAAGGCCAAGAACTTAAAACCATAGGTAACAGTCTGGTTTATAGTAAAATTATTCAAATGAAATGCACACATTATGAATTACAATGTTTTAGTTAAATACATTTTGACATGGCAGTCAAATATATCAGGTCAATAAAATTTAATGGAGTAACATCTCTTCCGGCCAAAGACTGCCAGCACCTGCCAAATGTGAGCATTTTCTTCCTTTAGTTTTTAAAATTCCAGCTGTTTGTTAAGAACAGGAGATTTCAAGCTGGATTACATCCAGCTTGGTCTCTATCTTTCTCCTTATCATCAGGGTGACCCTATAATTTATCATCAAAATGGGGAGGCTTATGAAGATAAATGAAGGGCACTACAAGTATTTAAATTACTGTATCTTTGTAATATCTATTAACTGATGTTTTTTATATTAGTGGAAGACTATAGTTCTAATGTATAAAATATAATCCTTCCTAAAGAAATATACAAAGTATATAAAAGCAAATCAAAATAATTTAGAGCCATCTTTAAAGCTGCAATTTTTGTACTAAATTTGTAATTGTTGATGCTGTTGGTGGACCCTCCTGTATAGACTATAATGGTCTTACTGAGAAAATAATCTCTATATAGTTGAGATGGCTAAAGTATTTGATAATTTCAGAACTTAATTTCTTTGTATTGAAATATTAATAGCTAACTAGTTCAACCCATATATTTTTACAGATATTGCCTTTTTCTTCAATGAGTAACTTTTATAAAAAAATTTTTTTACAGGACAAAACTCAGTCAAATTAGTCACTTTTATTTAGGAATCTTTTCAAATTCTCCACCTGATTTACTTGCTGGAATATATGCCTTCTGAATTCCATTGACTTTCAATATAAATTATCCAGTTAAAAACAAACAGTCCATCAATATAATCTTCACATAAGATGTTCCAAAATAGATTTATGACATAAATAAAAAATAAATATTGTGCAACATTTGAGACCTCAGTGTTTCTCTCTTTCTGTTATAGGGATTAATCTCAATGTGTTACTGTTTATAAGCATCATATCTATAACTCCCGTTTGCTAAAAAGCTTCAGAATCTAAAATTTTAGTGCTGCATTTGTAAAATAATTTGACTAAACATTTCTAACTGATTTTGAATAAATTCAGCAAAAATTTGGAGAACCTATTTACTGAAAGTTTAATACCATTGCAGAATATATGAACTGATTTATACAGTAACTCTTCAAATGTTCAAATTTTTTTAAAAAAATTTAGCTGATGAAAACAGTAAATAGAACAACACGTTATGCCTTGAGGAAATACAATTTTTGGCTCAACATCAGCTTTGTCACACACAGAATTATAGTTCAGTCACTTGGTGTTCATATAAAAATGAACAATTTAACAACTACAGACTTTTTAAGAGCAGTTTTAGGTTCATGACAAAATTGAACAAAAATCAACAATTTCTTGCATACGTCTCTGACTCCACACATAAGTACATCCTCCGTGTCAACACCCCACACCAGAGAGATGCACTTATTACAATCCATGGACCTGCACTAGGGTTCACTCTTGATGGTGTGTATTCTCTGAGTTTTGACAAGTATGTAATGACTTGTATTCCGTTATAGTATTGTATAGAATAGGAAATGGCACTATAGTATTGTATAGAATAGGAAACCCACTCCAGTATTCTTGCCTGGAAAATACCAAGGACAGAGGAGTCTGGCATGTTATAGTCCATGGGGTTGCAAAGAATCGGACATGACTGACTGAGTGTGCACACACACACACAGAATAGTTTCATTGCCCTAAATATCCTCGTTGTTCTGCCTATTCACTCCTTCCTTGCCCCAGGGCCCTGGTTACCACTGAGCTTTTCACTACCTCCATAGTTTTACCCTTTCTAGAATGTCATGGAGTTGGAATTATATAGCATGTAAACTTTTCAGATTGATTGACTTCTTCCACTTAGTAACAAGCATTTAAGTTTCTTCCATATCTTTTCATGATTTGATAGCTTTCATGACTTGGGTCTATGGGAGTCTTGAACCCAAATCTATCAGACTATTACTGCCATGCTTCTGCTTCTCCTTATGGGTATCAATAAACCACCAAAAGCTGAACATTGGACATTTTTCTGGCATTGCCCACTCTTGACTAGCCCCAGAGGTACCACTCAAGAAGTTCAGGCTCCAGCTTTTCTGAATCTCTCAAGATTACACCTGTGCCTTAGCCCAACCCATAGACATTCACATGGCTATATTGCACTTGATGTTTTACACCCCCTACCTCTTACAGTGCTGTAGGCAAGTGGCAGAACTTGTCAGTGTTTATACATGCTTAGATATCTTTCTAAACTTTATCTTTGGTTCCTTTGATCAGTCTTTCTGTCTCTATAACAGTTGTTGCTGTTTAGTTGCCAAGTTGTATCTGACCCTTTGCTACCCAATGGACTGCAGCCCACCAGACTCCTCTGTCTAGAGGATTTCCCAGGCAAGAACACTGGAGTGGGTTGCCATTTCCTTCTCTAGGGGATCTTCCTGACCCAGGGATTGACCTGGCATCTCCTGCATTGGCAGACAGATTCTTTACCACTGAACCACCAGGGAAACCCTTCTGTAACAGTAATTAACCCTTTTCTATTTTTTAAAATTTTTAATTGGAGAATAATTGCTTTACAGTGTTGTGTTGATTTCTGCCTTACAACAATGCAAGTCAGCCATAGTGCATATATAAATATTTTTACATATATCCCCTCCCTCTTGAGCCTTTCTCCCCATCACTTCCCTGTCCCACCCCCTCAAGGTCATCACCAAGCACCTAGCTGAGCTCTTCTTCTTTTTACTTATGATAGTGTATATATGTCAGTGAATATATATATATATTCAAGTTCCTGGTATATGCTACATACTATTTTAGGTACTGGAAATACATGCTGCTGATTAAAACAGAATAATCTCTGCTTCTACAAAGTTTAAATTCTAGGAAGTTAGATAGGAAACAAACCAAATAAAAAGTTGATGACTGTCTACCATGTCAGAGCTTCCCTGATGGCTCAGTTGGTAGAGTCCACCTGCAAGGTGGGAGACGTTGGTTCGATCCCAGGGTTGGGAAGATACCCTGGAGAAGGGAAAGGCTACCCTCTCCAGGATTCTAGCCTGGAGAATTCCATGGAGTCCATGGGGTCAGAAAGAGTCAGACATGACTGTCAGGTAGAAAGAAGTTCAATGGAAAAAATAAGCAGGAAAGACTTACTGAAGAAAAGTATTTTATAAGATGGTCAGAGAAGCCTACTCTACTCACATTCTATGTCGGCAAAGAACTGAGGCATAGCTGTGTGTCAGTGACTTAGACTTGAAACTGAAAAGTTCTATAACTTATTTTCCCTTATCTCTATATTTTCCCCCTATTTTGACAAAATGGTCTACTAAAATATCACCTCTGACTTCCTGAAGAAACATTGAGGAAGAATGAGAGTTTTTTCTTTACCTTCTCAAGAATGCAAATATACCTTTTAAAAATGTGTTATATTGTGTTTAGAACACTTTGCATGAGATCTCCCTTTTTAACAGATTTTTAAAATGTACATTATTGTTGACTGTAAGTACAATGCTGTACAGCAGTTGTCTAGAGCTTATTCATCTTGTTTGACTAAAACTTTATGCTTGTTGATTTTTCTCATTTCTCAGTTCCTCAGCCCCTGGCGATCACCATTCCATTCTTTGATTCTATGAATATGATAATTTAAGATACTGCATATATGTGAAATCATGCCCTATTTGCCTTTCTCTGACTGGCTTATTTCACTTGACACAATATCTTCAAGCTTCATCCATGGGTTGCAACAATGAAAAATAAGACTATCATATGATCCAGTAATCTAACTTCTGGACATTTATTATAAAAGTTAAAATCAGGATCTTGAAAAAATACTAGTATTGTTGTGTTCATTGCAGCACTGTTCACAGTAGTCAAGATGTGGAGACAACTTACATATCCATTGACAGATGAATGGATAAAGAAAATGTAGTATATACATAACAATGGGGTACTATTCAACCTTTAAAAAGAAGAAAGTTCTATAATATGGGGGAAAGTCTTAGTTTCTAGAGGTGGTAGTTTCTTAAAGGTTGGTTGCAATGTGAAATTGGAAACCACTGCAATGAATTCATTTTGTTGAAGTGTAGCTGATTTATAACATTGTATTAGTTTCAAGTGTACAGTAAAATTCAGCAAAATAATCTGAAAAAATACATATATATTTTTCAAAGTGGTATGAATCATTTTGCTATACACTTGTAATGAACTCTTCAGACTCTTGTAAATTAAAATCTGTTTGTCCATCTTGAATATTAAATGGATCTCTTATCTATGCATGATTTATTTATTTATTTTTTATTGAAGGATAATTGCTTTACAAAATTTCGTTGTTTTCTGTCAAACCTCAACATGAATCAGCCATAGGTATACATATGTCGCCTCCCTTTTTAACCTTCTTCCCATCTCCATCCCCACTCCACACCTCTAGGTTGATATAGAGCCTCTGTTTGAGTTTCCTGAGGCATACAGCAAATTCCCATTTGCTATCTATTTTACAGATGTATGGAAAGAGTAACATTACCATATGCATGATTTAAAATTATGCCTTGCTCATTTGGAAAACAGTGGCTTAATGAGTTATTCAGATATTCCAAACATTAACACATAACATTATACAATATTGAAAAGTCACATTTGTTAATATCACCATTGAGCTCATCAAAAAAAATGTTTTAGGGGATGGAAAAACAATTTTACCAAAAGTCTAATGTTGAATAAAAAGCTCAAAATCTGCCATTGACGACAAATAGTGTCTGTTTCCCTCAACGTGAGAGGTTCACTCACTTCTTTTATTTTCAAGAAAATGTTTGGTCATGTACCTAATTGTAATAACCACAGCTTTTAATAATTAAATTTATTTATTTTTAATTGAAGGATAATTGCTTTACAATATTGTGTTGGTTTCTGCCAAACATCAACATGAATCGGCCGTAGGTATACCTATGTCCCCTCCCTGTTGAGCCTTCTTCCCACCTCCCTCCCCACCCATCCCTCTAAGTTAATAACCACAGTTTGCCAGTCATTTATTTTTTCAAGTAAAAATAGGATTTCAAGCAAAACCAGCCAACTTACTTGCAAATCAGTCACACCAGTGCTTTTCCTTAAAACAACCATTATGTTTAGAGTGTGCAGCTGAAGTGTTTTATCCATACTTTCCATTTTGATACACAGAATAGTAAAAGGACATTGACATAGAGGTAAAAATTTAATGAGATGGTGATTGTTATTGTTTTTATCTAGGATTTAGGGCATCCTTAAATAAAAGTGGTAATGTTTATAATGCAAGATGTGGCCACAAAGAATACAGTAACCACTAGCACAATTTGGTGCCACTGTTTTTAACTATGCTAAACACTAGGAGTTTTGCTTATTTATTTATTTTTTTTATCATCTGGGCAAATGTCAAGACAATGAAGAAGACAGATAATGTCTTACGATTATGAAAGCGGTTTGGATCTTGTACATCCCATGAAAAGATTCTACTAAAGTAATGTTTCTAAAGCACGGTTTTTGTCACGTCACTCCCCTGCTCAAAAGATTCCAATTGGTTACCATTACCCACAGGGAATTTTTTTAAAAAAATCAAACTTTCAACCTTGAGATTAAATTTTATATGATCTTACATTAATTCATCTTTTCATTCCATATGCTTCTTCATGCAAACTGGCTCTATTGATATTCCTATTATAAACCTTGGAAGTTTGTGGTTTCTTTCAACCAATCATACTCTTTCCTTTGCATGAGTGTCTCACTTTCTCTCATGTTCTTTGTATACAGGTCTTGCTTTTCTTCAAGGTCCAACTCAAATGAGGTTTACGTGGGTATCATAGATCCCTCTTCTGAATGCACATAGCACATTGTACCTCACCCATGACACTTACTTTGTACCTGGTAATAATGCTCGGCATCCCCACTAGGATGCTTTTACATATTGTCAGTGCCCAATAAATACTTGTTGAAGAAACAAGTGTTTGGTTTCACTGAGTCATTTGTTTACATGCTTCCCTGCAAATCCCCTATGAGATTGTTGGCTGAATGTAGGGTTAGTGTCTTTGTTCCCTCAATAAAGTATTCCTTCTTGTGAAACTCACTATGATACAAGGCAATTCAACTCACAGCCTTGAACTCATTAGCCAGTCTGTTCACCTTGGCAATTCCCAGAATTGTATAAAGTTCTAACAGCCAAAAACATAAGGATGCTAAAACACTGAGAACTGTGTGGAAAAGTATTGATCTTTTAAAAGTTACGTTTGAAGGCTTATTGAGGCAAAATTACCAGTTATTTTCCTTGAACACCCAGTAAATTACTCAATAAAAGTATTACCTCCCCAAACTTGCCATCTCACTATTTTTCTTCTGATTTCAAACTTAAATAGTTTAAGGGAATAGCATACTCTGATTAGGATATGTGGAGAGTGTGTGTGTGCTCAGTCCTGTCTGACTCTGTGACCCCATGGACTGTAGCCCATCAGGCTTCTCTGTCCATGGAATTTCCCAGGCAAGAATACTAGAGCAGGTTGCCATTTCCTTCTCCAGGGGATCTTCCTGACCCAAGGATCGAAATCAAGTCTCTTGTGTCTCCTTTATTGACAGGTGGATTCTTTACCACTGTGCCACCTGGAAAGCCCCATGGTTAGGATATACCCAAGCATTAAGTTACCTAGTGAGGATGATTGTTATAAGAGCAAGTTATGTATGTTGCCTATAAACTGCATCAGAGACTAACTAAAGCTTCTCTTTGAGGGAATTTCAGAGAGCTACCTTCTTTTCACAGAAGACTCTAGGAAAAATTTAGAATGTAAAAAACAAAACCAGGTTTCAGTTCATTTCTCCGTTTATCTGAGTTGGGAAATGTCTCACATATTTTGTCCTTAGGGATTGCATGTGTGAAAGAATAAAGTACCCGTTTACCTAGAAATAGATAAGAATCAGGGCATATTTTGCTAATTCTTGATCCTTGAGAAATATGCATCTATTTTCTCTCTAGGTGAAATGATATTTACAATGGCTATATCAAAAGACTTACAAATAAAATTGAAAGCCTTCTATTATTATCCACCAAATCATTCATTGCAGGATTCAATGAAATATATCCCAGTGTAAGCGAGTCTTTGCTGTGCTAAGTCCAATCATCTGGAAGACAGTCCTACAGGTTCTCATATGTGTTCAGGAACCAGAATTCATGTATGTCCCCTTCAATCTGGAGGACTTGACAACCTCTACCAAATCACACTTGCTCCATAATAAGCTATCACATGGCAGCAGCTGCTGCTGAAAGTTTGATAGTAGGATCCCAGACAGTCTACGCAGACTCTCTCACCACAGACGCCCTTGGTACCACCTTCCCCATGTCCAGTGAAGTGGATGCTGTGAGGGGTGCACACAGGTCAAGTGAGTGGGGTAGGTGTCAGGCTCCAGTTGCCACCATCACCAGCTATTTCTACTATTATCACACACACAGCCTCCTGTCTACAACATTAACTAGCAGAGAATTTGGGAGTTTCTCGTGTTTGTTGTTTTCATTCACCTAGAGCTTTTGCTTCCTTTTTCTGACCCCTTGACTTAGTTCGAGAAGGGAATGGTAAACCACTTCAGTATTTTTGCCTTGAAAACCCCATGAAGAGTATGAAAATGCAAAAAGATAGGACACTGAAAGATGAACTTCCAGGTCAGTAGGTGCCCAATATGCTACTGGAGAAGAGTGGAGAAATAACTCCAGAAAGAATGAAGAGACAGAGCCAAAGCAAAAACAACACCCAGCTGTTGATGTGACTGGTGATGGAAGTAAAGTCTGATGCTGTAAAGAACAATATTGCATAGGAACTTGGAATGTTAGGTCTGTGAATCAAGGTAAATTGGAAGTAGTCAAATAGGAGATGGCAAGAATGAACATTGACATTTTAGGAATCAGTGAACTAAAATGGACTGGAATGGACGAATTTAACTCAGATGAGCATAATATCTACGACTGCAGCAAGATCCCTTAGAAGAAATGGAATAGCCCTCATAGTCAAGTTGAGTCAAGTCATAGTTCCTCTGCCTTTTCTAAATCCAGCTTGAACATCCGGAGGTTCACGGTCCACATAATTTGAAGCCTGGCTTGGAGAATTTTTTGGGCTCCAAAATCACTGCAGATGGTGGCTGCAGTCATGAAATTAAAAGACACTCCTTGGAAGAAAAGCTATGACCAACCTAGACAGCATATTAAAAAGCAGAGACATTACTTTGCCAACAAAGGTCCATCTGTGCAAAGCTATGTTTTTTCCAGTAGTCATGTATGGATTTGACAGTTGGACTATAAAGAAAGCTGAGCACTGAAGAACTGATGCTTTTGAACTGTGGTGTTGGAGAAGACTCATGAGAGTCCCTTGTACTTCAAGGAGATCAAACCAGTCAATCCTAAAGGAAATCAGTCATGAATATTCTTCGGAAGGACTGATGCTGAAGCTGAAGCTGAAGCTCCAATACTTTGGCCAGATGATGGGAAGAACTTACTCATTGAAAAAGATCCTGATGCTGGGAAAGATTGAAGGCAGGAGGCTAAGGGGATGACAGAGGATGAGATGGTTGGATGGCATCACCGACCAATGGACATGAGTTTGAGCATGCTCTGGGAGTTGGTGATGTACAGGAAAGCCTGGCATGCTCCAGTTCATGGTGTTGCGAAGAGTTGGACACGACTAAGTGACTGAACTGAACTTACTGACTTAGCTCAGAGGCCTACCTCCAGGGCCGTCATGAATGCTGGCAATCGTCTTCCTCAACAGGTTACATTTCACATTGACTCCTTCTCTGCAACAGCCTTCACGTGTACATTTCAACAGCTTCTCACTCACAGGGAAGAAAAAGATACCACTACTATAGACAGAGGGCTTCCCTGGTGGCTCAGTTGCTAAAGAATCTGCCTGCACTGCAGGAGACCTGGGTTCGATCCCTTTGATCCCTGGGTCAGGAAGATCCCTTGGAGAAGGAAATGGCAACCCACTCTAGTACTCTTGCCTGGAAAATTCCACGGACAGAGAAGCCTGGTGGGCTACAGTCCATGGGATCGCAAAGAGCTGGACACAACTGAGTGACTTCACTTTCATTTTCTTTTGTTTCTACAGACAGAGAACATTTTAATTTACTAAAATGGGCCGGCTTACTACAAAATACATTATTTAATTCTGTTCTTAATTGACTCAGTGCATGTACAAGAGTTTAATCTCTCCACAAACTTGTGTATTTTTTTGTACACTGGATAGCAAACATTTCTATTTAAAATACCATTTGTCTACTTTGGGACTCGGGACAGAGAAGCAGATGTGATAAGTGAAAGCAGTTAATGATTAAACCAAGAAAGCACTGTACATTCCCTCCCTGGATGTTATAGTTCATATCATTTCCTAACCAGTGACAATTTCAGCTTTTGTTTGAAACGGCCCTGAATACTTTGAGAAACGGTGAGGGAGACCTAGTGTATTGGAACCAAAATGAATCATTGAGTGAATGCAGTATCTGCCTATCCTAAGGAAAGGATGTATATGCTATACTTATTAGCTTACTACATTTTCTTATGTTATTTGATACACATTTCATATGAATAGACTTCATAGCCTGAAATTGTGCAATGCATAGTTCAGTCAATAGAGTTAAGATGACATTATTTGGTCTTCTCATGCTATGGGAAATCTACAAGTGATTTGTTACAATTTCTCATCTTTGAATGCCCTGTTACATTCTAAATATTTTTACTATGTTTTGTCTAGTTGGGTACACAATGAATGATCTCATATTTGAATGGCAAGATGAGGCACCTGTACAAGTGGCAGAAGGACTCACTTTACCCCAGTTTCTGTTGAAAGAAGAGAAAGATTTACGATACTGCACTAAACATTACAACACAGGTAGGGGTTCAGTGTTCTTTATTACACTTATGACTTGTAGTTATATGCTATCCAGATGCTTCTTATAGTGCTAGGCTAATTATTTCAGCAGTTTATAGCTGAATGTTATTTATAGTCATCGAGCAGAAAATGGACATCTTCGAAATTTGCAGAACTTTTGACTCATTGCATGTTGCTATATAATTAGTCTGTATGGAACAAAAGAAATGCTTGGAATTCCATTATATTTAAATAATTTCTCTTTTTGAAACACCTATAGTTAAATAATAATGCTCTTTTCAAAAAAGTTCCTTTAATTTCTATGTGAGCAGTAAAATGTACTTTTTAACTTTCCCTGGGTCATAAACATTGTGTTTGCTAACAAAAGGAAAGAGATATATTTTTTTTAAGGCTTCTCTTGCTTAATTTTTTATTTTGGCCACAATGTCATGCATTTCAAGATATTTACTAAGCACTTACCACTCACACTGATGCAGTAGCCTGTTACCTTTGAGGATAAGTATCAGATGCAGTTATCAACATCAAGGACTGCAAAACTTGTACATTCATGCTATCTGTCCACTTTTCTCTGTTGGCATGGGATATTCCTGTAATATCTATTCTAACTCCTAACCTACTCTTACAAGTTCCCTTAAACTGCCCACATTTGACATATTTCTCCCATGTGGTGAGTGAATGCCCTTCCACTAACATCCTTAGAGTAACTATGATTCCTTTCGGGCTCAGCACTTCCAGAAATGTGACCTGACTTTCATTGTACAGCCAGTCCTCCATATCCACGGGCTCATATCCAAAGATACAACCAACTGGGAAGGAAAATATTTGGGAAAAAAATTCCAGAAAGTTCCACAAAGCAACGTTCTTCCTGTACCATTTATTTTTTTATTTTACTTTAGTTTCTTTTTTAAAAACATAATTTTACTTATTTATTTTTGGCTGTGCTGTGTGGGTTTAGTTGCTCCACAGCATGTGGGATCTTCCAGGATTGGGGAAGGAACCCCTGTCTTCTTCACTGGCAGGTGGATTTTCATCCACTGAGCCACCAGTGAAGCCCTGTATTAAAGAGATCATTCTTTCCCTATTGAATAGTCTTAATCCTTTTTAAAAAATCAATTGACCATAAATGATCATTTCTTGACTTTCAATTTTATTCCATTGATCTGTACATCTTTACTTATAACAGTACCACAGTTCAGTTCAGTTCAGTCACTCAGACGTGTCCGAGTCTTTGCGACCCCATGAATTGCAGCATGCCAGGCCTCCCTGTCCATCACCAACTTCCGGAGTTCATTCCAACTCACATCCATCAAGTCGGTGATGCCATCAGCCATCTCATCCTCTGTCGTTCCCTTCTCCTCCTGCCCCCAATCCCTCCCAGCATCAGAGTCTTTGCCAGTGAGTCAACTCTTCGCATGAGGTGGCCAAAGTACTGGAGTTCCAGCTTTAGCATCATTCCTTCCAAAGAACACCCAAGATCGATCTCCTTTAGAATGGACTGGTTGGATCTCCTTGCAGTCCAAGGGACTCTCAAGAGTCTTCTCCAACACCACAGTTCAAAAACATTAATTCTTCAGTGCTCAGCTTTCTTCACAGTCCAACTCTCACATCCATACGTAACCACTGGAAAAACCATAGCGTTGACTAGACGGACCTTTGTTGGCAAAGTAATGTCTCTGCTTTTCAATATGCTATCTAGGTTGGTCATAACTTTCCTTCCAAGGAGTAAGCGTCTTTTAATTTCATGGCTGCAATCCCCATCTGCAGTGATTTTGGAGCCCCCCAAAATAAAGTCTGACACTGTTTCCCCTGTTTCCCCATCTATTTCCCATGAAGTGATGGGACCAGATGCCATGATCTTCGTTTTCCGAATGTTGAGCTTTAAGCCCACTTTTTCACTCCCCTCTTTCACTTTCATCAAGAGGCTTTTTAGTGCCTTTTCACTTCAGCCATAAGGGTGGTGTCATCTGCATATCTAAGGTTATTGATATTTCTCCTGGCAATCTCGATTCCAGCTTGTGCTTCATCCAGCCCAGCGTTTCTCATGATGTACTCTGCATAGAAGTTAAATAAACAGGGTGACAATATACAGCCTTGATGTACTCCTTTTCCTATTTGGAATCAGTCTGTTGTTCCATGTTCAGTTCTAACTGTTGCTTCCTGACCTGCATATAGGTTTCTCAAGAGGCAGGTCAGGTGGTCTGGTATTCCCATCTCTTGAAGAATTTTCCACAGTTTATTGTGATCCACACAGTCAAAGGCTTTGGCATAATCAATAAAGCAGAAATAGATGTTTTTCTGGAACTCTCTTGCTTTTTCCATGATCCAGCGGATGTTGGCAATTTGATCTCTGGTTCCTCTGCCTTTTCTAAAACCAGCTTGAACATCAGGAAGTTCACAGTTCACATATTGTTGAAGCCTGGCTTTGAGAATTTTGAGCATTACTTTACTAGCATGTGAGATGAGTGCAATTGTGCGGTAGTTTGAGCATTCTTTGGCATTGCCTTTCTTTGGGATTGGAATGAAAACTGACCTTTTCCAGTCTTGTGGCCACTGCTGAGTTTTCCAAATTTGTTGGCATATTGAGTGCAGCACTTTCATAGCATCATCTTTCAGGATTTGAAATAGCTCAACTGGAATTCCATCACCTCTACTAGCTTTGTTCGTAGTGATGATTCCTAAGGCCCACTTGACTTCACATTCCAGGATGTCTGGCTCTAGGTGAGTGATCACACCATCTTGATTATCTAGGTCGTGAAGATCTTTTTTGTATAGTTCTTCTGTGTATTCTTGCCAACTCTTCTTAATATCTTCTGCTTCTGTTAGGTCCATACCATTTCTGTCCTTTATCGAGCCCATCTTTGCATGATAAGTTCCCTTGGTATCTCTAGTTTTCTTGAAGAGATCTCTAGTCTTTCCCATTCTGTTTTTTCCCTCTATTTCTTTGCATTCATCTCTGAGGAAGGCTTTCTTATCTCTCCTTGCTATTCTTTGGAACTCTGCATTCAGATGCTTGTATCTTTCCTTTTCTCCTTTGCTTTTCGCTTCTCTTCTTTTCACAGCTATTTGTAAGGCCTCCCCAGGCAGCCATTTTGCTTTTTTGCATTTCTTTTCCATGGGGATGGTCTTGATCCCTGTCTTCTGTACAGTGTCATGAACCTCCATCCGTAGTTCATCAGGCACTCAATTTATCAGATCTAGTCCCTTAAATCTATTTCTCACTTCCACTGTATAATCATAAGGGACTTGATTTAAGTCATACCTGAATAGTCTAGTGGTTTTCCCTACTTTCTTCAATTTAAGTCTGAATTTGGCAATAAGGAGTTCATGATCTGAGCCACAGTCAGCTCCCGGTCTTGTTTTCGCTGTCTGTATAGAGCTTCTCCATTTTTGGCTGCAAAGAATATAATCAATCTGATTTCCCATCTGGTGATGTCCATGTGTAGAGTCTCCTCTTGTGTTGTTGGAAGAGGGTGTTTGTTATGACCAGTGCTTTCTCTTGGCAAAACTCTATTAGCCTTTGCCCTGCTTCATTCTGTATTCCAAGGCCAAATTTGCCTCTTACCCTAGGTGTTTCTTGACTTCCTACTTTTGCATTCCCGTCCCCTATAATGAAAAGGACATCTTTTTGGGGTGTTAGTTCTCAAAGGTCTTGTAGGTCTTCATAGAACCATTCAACTTCAGCTTCCTCAGTGTTACCGGTTGGGGCATAGAGATCGAATGATTTGCCTTGGAAATGAACAGAGATCATTCTGTCATTTTTGAGATTCCATCCAAGTACTGCATTTCAGACTCTTTTGTTGACCATGATGGCTACTCAATTTCTTCTAAGGGATTCCTGCCCACAGTAGTAGATATAATGGTCATCTGAGTTAAATTCACCCATTCCAGTCCCTTTTAGTTCGCTGATTCCTAGAATGTCGACATTCACTCTTGCCATCTCCTGTTTGAGCACTTCCAATTTGCCTTGATTCATGGACCTAACATTCCAGGTTCCTATGCAATATTGCTATTTACAGCATCGGACCTTGCTTCTATCACCAGTCACATCCACAGCTGGGTATTGTTTTTGCTTTGGCTCCATCCCTTCATTCTTTCTGGAGTTATTTCTCCACTGATCTCCAGTAGCATATTGGGCACCTACCGACCTGGGGAGTTTCTCTTTCAGTATCCTATCATTTTGCCTTCTCATACTGTTCATGTGGTTCTCAAGGCAAGAATACTGAAGTGGTTTGCCATTCCCTTCTCCACAGTACCACAGTTTGTGATTATTGTAAATTTGCAGCATGTCTTGAAATTACAAAGTGTGACTTTACCAAATTTGCTCTTTTTTCCCCTCAAGGCTATTTTTGGCTATTGTAGGTCCCTTGCATTTTCCCCTGGAGAAGGAAATGGCAACCCACTCCAGTATTCTTGCCTGGAGAATCCCATGGACAGAGGAGCCTGGTGGGGTACAGTCCATGGGGTCGCAAAGAGTCAGACACGACTGAGCGACTTCACTTGCATTTTCATACTAATTTTAAGATCAGCCTGACAATTTCTACATAAAAACCAGGTAGGATTTTGATAGAAATTGCAATAAACTTATAAATCAAGATGGGAAATATTTAAATTTTAACCATATGAGTCTTCTGATTAATGGCTACACAATGACCTTTTTTTATAATCTTCTTTAATTTTATTCAACTGTTTTGTTATTTTTTTTTAAACTTTATTTTATTTTTAAACTTTACATAATTGTATTAGTTTTGCCAAATATCAAAATGAATCCATCACAGGTATACATGTGCTCCCCATTCTGAACCCTCCTCCCTCCTCCCTCCCCATACCATCCCTCTGGGTCGTCCCAGTGCACTAGCCCCAAGCATCCAGTATCGTGCATTGAACGTGGACTGGCATCTCGTTTCATACATGATATTTTACATGTTTCAATGCCATTCTCCCAAATCTTCCCACCCTCTCCCTCTCCCTCTCCCACAGAGTCCATAAGACTGTTCCATACATCAGCAATACAGTATACTAACGCATATATATGGAATTTAGAAAGATGATAACAATAACCCTGTGTACGAGACAGCAAAAGTGACGCTGATGTATGTTTTGTTATTTTTTATTGTATAAGTTTTACACTTTTTGTTAACTTTATTTCTAAATATTTTATTTTATTTGGTTCTATCTAAATGGAATTGTTTTCTCAATTTAATTTTTGGATTATTCATTGCTAGTGTACAGAAACACAATTGCTTTTTCTATACTGGTAGTGTATCTTGTAACCTTGATGAGCTTTTCAGCTCAAATAGATTTTTAATGAGTTTTTTAGGATTTTCTAAATACAAAGTTAATGGCTTCTGCTTACAGAGATAGTTTTGCTACTTACTTTTCAATCTAAATGCCTTTTTTTTTTTTTTTGCCTAATTATCCTGGCTAGAATCTCAAGGTACAGTGTTTAAAAAAAGGTACAAAAACAGACATAAGTCATGGGAAATAATAGACTTTTTAGTACCTAGACAACTATGAAGTGCTAATAAAATATGAAGTAATAATTTTATATATTATTCCTGAAATAGAACACTTTTCTATTACATTGCTTCTAGATGCCAACATACACATAAAAAAAAATATTTTTCAGAAACCAATTTGCATATATGACTTAGGACCCCATTTCATTATAACATTATAATGTTTAAGGCAAAATTATTATGAAAGCAACATTGTGACCTTTGATGCAATAGTGAAGACCTGTTTTTACCAATTGCTGCATTTATTTTGCAACCCATCAGGAAAGTTTACATGTATAGAAGTGCGATTCCATCTTGAACGACAAATGGGCTACTATCTGATCCAGATGTACATTCCAAGCCTCCTGATTGTCATTCTCTCCTGGGTTTCCTTCTGGATCAACATGGATGCTGCCCCGGCCCGGGTAGCCTTGGGAATAACCACTGTGCTGACCATGACCACACAGAGTTCAGGATCACGGGCTTCCTTACCAAAGGTGAGTGCCCTGAAAGGGCAGACACTCATGCGTGCACTCATTTGTATATGTGGCATTATTTTTGCCAGATCTTTTCCAGTGTATTTACAGTTGGTCTCTGATTTATGACAGTTCGACTTAAATTTTTTGGACTTTTGTATGGTGTGACAGTGACAAGCATTCAGCAGGAACCACACCTCCAGCCTTGAATTTTGATCTTTTCCTGGCCCAGTGTTGCATGGTATCTGCTCTCAGGATGCTGGGTTATGGCATCTACAGCACCCATCAGCCATGTGACCAGGGGAGTAAACAGTGGATACACTCACAACCCTTCTGTACCCAGACAGCCATTCTGTTTTTTACTGACAGTACAGTATTCAATAAGTTACATGAAATAGTCAATACTTTATTATAAAATGTTGGGAAGATCCCATGTAGGAGGAAATGGCAAGTCATTCCAGTATTCTTGCCTGGAGGATCCCAAGGACAGAGGAGCCTGGTGGGTTACAGTCCATGGCATCACAAAGAGTCAGACACGACTGAGCATCTGAGCACACAGGCTTTGGGTTTGATGATTTTGCCCACTAAGTGTTCTGATCATGTTTCAGGTAGGCTGGCATAAGCTATGACATTCATAGGTTAGGTGTATTAAATGCTTTTTCAACTTAAGGCTATTTTCAACCTACAGTGGGATTATCTGGATGTAACCCAATCATAAACTGAGGAAGATCTGTATTCATCACCAGTTTTTAAAGTAATATATAATCGAGGCAGAAAAAAATTATAAAACAGAGACGTAGGTGAAGGAAAATATTCTACCAAACAATGACATCTCTTATCCATAGTTTGTGTTATGACCCCCAATTATTTAAACATCAATAATACTCTTATGCTCGATAGAATTTATTATTTATAGATTTTTAAATATTTAGAAGTATATCAAACTTGCATGTAAGTTAAATCTATAGATTAAACGGCAGTATATGACTCCACTGTATAGATGTGTCATAACAATCTATGCACTCTCTATTAGGACTAATACAATAATGAACATGTATATAATGATTGTTATATACATGAATATATATGTGCAAATGTGTACACACACATATACATACATGAATATATAACTCTACATGCATTTTGTATTATTTTCTTAGTTTTAATTCTTAGAACTGGAATTGTTGCACTGATAGCTGTATGCATTGATCTGTATTGCCAAATTTCCCTTGAGAAAAATTTATAGCAATTATACTCTCACAAATATTGTTTGAAAATGCCCGTAGTCTTACACCCTGGGCCAAATACAGTGTTTACTTTTTTGTATGTGTGTTTGCTTTGGCTTTTGAGCAGCCATAGGTCAATAAAAAGAAAAACTTATCTAATACATAATATTTCAGTCTGTGCTGAGCTGCCAGAATTAAAATAAAACTATTCCTGTATGAGGTTTGTAAAAGACCCAGTACTGTTTTTTTTAAAGATGTGGTGAAATAAAACATAGAAGTCCTTTTTATCCATTTAGTAGCACAGCAACAGAAAATTATTTTCTTCGCCTAAATGGTTCCTAAGAAAGAAATTTCTACTGTCTAAATAAAGTAATCCTGTCTGGCCTCCAACAAGCTCCACTATTCTTTTCATTACAATGATGTACATTAATGTAAAAAAATCGTATTAACTTTTCTTGTATGTTTGATGCTATTTTCCCACCATGCCAAGTAAATTATAAATCTGCTGTCATGGCTTCCTTTATGCCTTACTATGAATTGCATCTCTGACTAATTTATTCAGTTAAATATCTAAATAAGTAAAAGTTGATGGCAAAATATTTTATCATTAAAAATGTTACTTCTATTGAAAGAATTAATATTTAGCAATGCTCACTCTGCCTTGCTAAGATTGAATGGTTGTCTTTCAAAATAAGGTTCACTTTTATTAACATATAATTGTATTTTCAAAATAATCCATATCAACTAGTGTTTTATAAAATATCGTCCAAGTGAAAACTGTAAATCTGCTTATAATATTAAGTGCTTATTTATACACGTATAAATGTCTCAAGGGCTCTGAGTAATAGTTGAAGTTCCATAGTCGATTTGTAAATGAAATTACCAGTTTACTCATTGATTTTCCTCACTGAGCTAAACAGAAATGAAAGCTCATTCATTCTATAAGTTGTTATCCAGAAAGTGGGGGTACTTAATGATCTGTTTAAGGAAACTACAAATTCTATGAGGCACAGCATAAACACATCTGGATAAAGAGATTAAGGCAGAATTAGGAGAGCATGAAGGGGTGGGTGGATGAAGCAGAAATAAAGAAAGAAAGAAATTAAAAAGAAACAGAGTGAAGACATGAGAGTTTTTTTTTTTTTTTAAAGGAAGAGAGGTCTGAGATGACTTCATTCTTTTTCTCAAGAAATTTTGTTAAAGGCATTAATTTCATCATGATCTCAGGGAAGGAGTAAATTTTCAAGTATGAAGTCAGTTACATTACATACATAGATGTATACAAAGTCTATCTCTCAGATCATAGAGACACTGGAAGTATGATAGCAGATTTATTTTTGACCCATAAAAAAGAATTGATTAGCAAACAGATATCTTAAGAGTTAGTAATTATCTTAGCCTTTGTGATATTTAAGGCACTGCTTATGTGCAGCAGTTTGTACATTGGAATTCAGTATGGCATACACTGAAGTCTGAGAGTAAACAAAAATTTTCCTATTGAATGAGATCATTCAAAAGGGTAGAATGTCTCTTAAAAAAATGCACTCCTGATATTGTGATTTGGAAAGGCAAAGGGCAAGGGCTCACACTGGATTTAGGAATAGAAGTGTGAAACCATGCCCCTTAAGATCTGCTATTCTCACCCTCACAAAAGAACCCTCAGATGCCTGAAAATCTTGCCATGGAAACATCCACCATTCTCCTACTGATGAAATCTAGGAAGGAGGAAAGCAAAATTAAATTCAGGAAAACAATAGGGGATTATCAGATGTGGGAGGAAGAAATGATAAATCACTAATTTATGATCATCGCCGAGTGTTTTGTCAGGCTCTGTGCCAGTACATGTCCTGTAGATAAGAAGGAGCTTGGAAATATGTCAAGTCAAAGTCAAAGTAGAAAATCTCTGAGAATGCTGACTTGAGTCAGCACCTCGTGAACTATAGACCTGAGATTCCTCTCTGAAATTTCCTGTTGCACTGGACTCAACAGTCTCATAAATTAGGAGTATGATAGCCCAAAGCAAGAAAACTCCTGTGATTCATTTCTTGGAGCTTGGAGCAATCTGGCATTTCCGCAGTGCCGGCAGTAGGTGGCCAGAAGAGGGTGACAACGCATCCTACTGCCAGCAATTTTTCAAAGTTAGAAAACTTTAGGAATGCTTCCTAACATGATTTATTTGGAGTAGAATGAGTGAGGAAAAATGGTGGTGATCACAGAGCCAGGTCATGGAGGGTTTTATAAAACTTGGTAAGCATACAGCTTATTTTGGATGGATTTTGGAAGGATTTTATTGAGAGGAGTGATCACTCTCATTTCTATGTGAAGATCAGATAGAAGAGGTAAAAATGGAAGCAGAGGTGCTACCATGAAAACGATAGTTCAGAGCCGAGGATGATGTGGCTAGGTTGCTAGCTGCAGAGATGAAGCATCGCAGGCGGAGTTAGAAAGATGTAGTTTTTTTTTTTTTTTTTTTTTTTTTAGAGAAAATATATTTGCAGGTGAAAGAGACAGGATGTGCTTCTGAACTGAATTTTGAGGATTAAGGGAAAATCAGGAGTCAAAAGTGGCTTTCCGCTGGGTAATGGCATGCAGTGGTAATATTTACTCATGAGGAAGGTCAAAGAGGTATTAGTTCTATGGTTAAGCATGTTAACTTTGAGATGTATATGATAGCCACATTGAATTGTCAAAAAGTCAGAACTTCCAAAGTTCTGACCAGGGACATCCAGGCCTAAGACTTCAAGGAGTGAACTACAGATTGATAGGGAAGCAGACCAGAGATGATTCTTGTAAGAGCAAATGAAAGTCCAGAAAGAGGAGGAAGTATATTCAAAGTATATTTTAGTGTATATACTGTATATTCAAAGTATCTTCCCTCCTTTCTTCCTCTAGGACTCTGTCTCCCTCATGCACAAGGAAAGGTTATACAGCTTAGTCACAGCCTAGACCCGCTTACCTCAAAACCCTTCTCACAAACTCTTTGAGATTACCAACATTTTGTGAATTTTTTTTTAGATGTGGAAAAGCAATACTCCTTGGGAGAATTAGATTTTAACCCAGGTGAAAGAGAGAGTAGTAATAGTTATTAAACTATTTTGAGTATATATTTGATTTATACTAATATGTTGTTAAGATCTTGACAGGGAATTATTCAATATATTTTTTATTCAGTATTGAGATGGGTAGGAATAAAGGAAATAATAAGAGGGACAAAATATAATTTTAATTTATAAACTATGATTCTAGAAAGAACTGCTTTAGGAAACTCCAGGAAAGTCTAGGTATACAGTGGTATCTTCCCTTATTCAGTCTGTCTGTGAAACCCACCAGGAGTAGCTTTTTGAGAGGATAGTCTATCTTTTACATATTTTTATCCTCAGAATGTGATACAGGTCTATAGAGTAAATGTCATGCAGAATGTGATACACCTCTATAGAGTAAATGTGAGTTTTTAAACTTTGCTTAGTAGTTAACTTAAAAAGCAAGAATATGCCATTTTTTGTCCCTCTAAAAAGAATGTAAAAACTCAGTTGAATTACTTTTTATTTATGAAGAATCATATGTACCCCTGAGAATCACCAAATTAATGAAAAAGGTATTAAATATTGCATGTATCTACCTTGCAGTATAATAAAAACAATGGTTCTAGAAAACATCACAATAGCTTTCATATTAACTTTTATTCTTCTTGAAATCATCAACTATAGAAGTGATTACGATGATTAGATAATATAAATCTAACAGATATCTGAGCACCGAAGATACTTTTGAACTGTGGTGTTGGAGAAGACTCTTGAGAGTCCCTTGGACTTCAAGGAGATCCAACCAGTCCATTCTAAAGGAGATCAGCCCTGGGTGTTCTTTGGAAAGAATGATGCTAAAGCTGAAACTCCAGTACTTTGGCCACCTCATGTGAAGAGTTGACTCATTGGAAAAGACTCTGATGCTGGGAGGGATTGGGGGCAGGAGGGAAAGGGGATGACAGAGGATGAGATGGCTGGATGGCATTACCGACTCGATGGACGTGAGTTTAAGTGAACTCCGGGAGTTGGTGATGGACAGGGAGGCCTGGCATGCTGTGATTCATGAGGTCGCAAATAGTTGGACATGACTGAGCAACTGAACTGAAATGAACTGGAGTTATTTATAATTGGATACCATGATTATGTGGACACACGGAGGTCTATTGGCATTACACTGAAAAGGCAGGGGATGGGAAGGAAAATAAAGTATTCGTATTCACTATTGCCATTTCTAACTGGTTCTCATTCTCCTAAAAAAAAAAAAAAAACCAAAAACTACCCTGCAGTTATAAAGGAGAGTACATTGTAAATATCAGCAGTAATTAAATGGGGAGAGGGGTTGTATAGTAATCAGGTTTTCCTATTGATAACTATTACTGTTGATAATGTTTTGATTCTCACTATTTGAATATAAGATTCTAATATTGGGTCTTCCCTGGAGGTCCAGTGGTTAAGATGTTACCTTCCAATGAAGGGGGTGCGAACTCTGTCCATGGTGGGAGAGCTAAGATCCCACATGCTTTGGGGCCAAAAAACCAAAACATAAAATAGAAGCAGTATTGTGACACATTCAATAAAAACTTTAAAAATGGTCCACATTAAAGAAAAAAAAATCTTTTGAAAAAAGATTCTAGTATCTATTCAAAGTATAGTTAACAAAAATTACTTCAATCAAGTTCAATATAAATATGATACAAGTGGGCTCATTTTTAATTCATTAACATCACACAATAGTTATTAAGTATATTTAACTTTATAATACAGTATTTGATGTGAGTAATATATTTAATTTAAAAGTATTTTCATTGAATATGTTAATAGTTTTTTTTTCCCTGCCTTATTCCTGTAGGAAAAAGAGAAACAAAAAAGGTGCAAACATTAAAAAAATTATTTACTCCTGCCCTTTCTTTTAAAAGCAAAAGATATACTACATACAAATAGTATACAATTTTATTACTGTATTTTCTGTCTTCAGTAAATAAGTAATTCCTAAACATAGGTAGATCCCATAGTAAGAATCAGTTCAGTTCAGTTCAGTTGCTCAGTCGTGTCTGACTCTTTGAGACCCCCATGAATCGCAGCACGCCAGGCCTCCCTGTCCATCACCAACTCCCAGAGTTCACCCAGACTCACGTCCATTGAGTCAGCGATGCCATCCAGCCATCTCATCCTCTGTCGTCCCCTTCTCCTCCTGCCCCCAATCCCTCCCAGCATCAGAGTCTTTTCCAATGAGTCAACTCTTCGCATGAGGTGGCCAAAGTACTGGAGTTTCAGCTTTAGCATCATTCCTTCCAAAGAAATCCCAGGGCTGATCTCCTTCAGAATGGACCAGTTGGATCTCCTTGCAGTCCAAGGGACTCTCAAGAGTCTTTTCCAACACCACAGTTCAAAAGCATCAATTCTTCGGCGCTTAGCCTTCTTCACAGTCCAACTCTCACATCCATACATGACCACTGGAAAAACCATAGCCTTGACTAGACGGACCTTTGTTGGCAAAGTAATGTCTTTGCTTTTGAATATGCTATCTAGGTTAGACATAACTTTCCTTCCAAGGAGTATAGTAAGAATAGAAATTGAAAATTGTCTCTGGTTCTATATTTGATCTTAGTGCTTACAATTTAGGCTTACTAGGTCTCATTAAGTTGAATTTAACAATCATCAAGCAGATCCTCTGTGGATGACATAGAGACAGAGCCATGACATAAGTTCTTAAATCTGATGGCACAATTTGGAGAAAATATATGATCAAATCACAAAGTTTAAAAATTTTTGAAATGACATAATGCAGGGGCTTTAACATCAAGCTAAGTTTACAAACAAAAGGTGTTTATGCAACTTGGAGCCAATTTTACCCTATTTAATGTCTTAAACTCCCTTTTCTGTATTCACATAAATCCTATAGTCCATACCATGACCCACCCTCCCCGCTGACAGATAAATCTGATGTAAAACTGCCCCTTTGCCAAAGGAATAAAGAATTTGGTCCCCAAATCAGTGTTAGACATAGCTTACAAGTTTTATCTGTCTTCCTGATTTCTGATTGAAGTTAAATATGAAAATGTCAGATCTTGAGGTGTTGGGAAAAGGTATTAGAAAGGTATATAGGTATAATAAAGATGATGTTCTAGAAATACAAAACTTCCGGGGCAAGAATGCACAGGGGAGAGAAGTCACAAATATAATTCAAGTTTCCTTAAGCAGGTCACACACAAAAAATATAAACAAATGTCAGTAACAATGTGCACTTAAGTAGCATTTCTAGCAACATCTAGATTTTTTTGCTAGTCTTGAGAATCATGTCCTATAGAAAAGATGGAAGTAAAGCTCCCATAATTGAAGCCTAAGTCAGGGACGATGGAATGACCTTTCAAAATACCTTACCCTTTTTAATTGTGTTTTTCTCATCTGGTGATTGGAAAGATTTGTCAAGTTAATGACTTAGGATATAATGCAGTTCTGCCATTTCATTTCTTAAAGTAAAAGCCTTTACATGGCAAATAAAGACTCTATGCAGCATCATTCATTTACTAGGTTTATGAGGATTGTAATTAGTATGAATGTAACATGTAGGATTCTGCGGTTGTGAATTGCCCTCCAGGATGATAAACATCAGAGTTCACAAAATCTGTGTGATTCACCACCTAGAATTCCAAGAATACAGTCCTGCAGACAGTTCATTTTCTTTTTCAGTTTGCTTCATTTTACTTTAACACTTATAAAAAAAAGCTATTTTTTTTTTCTTCATCTCTCTGGCTTTTAGTCTTAAATGAAACTCAAAATAATTTTGAAACTAATATAATACTTTTTCTATAAGCATTACTATATTCAAAATTCTTATACAGCTTTTACACTGGAAGAAATGAGGGATTAAGTGTAATACAATTTGGGTTTTACAGATTGAAAGATAAATACCAATGTGATCGAAACAAACCCCCTAGGAAAAAAGCCATGACACAAGCAGGAAATTTTTCAGCATAACTCAGAAAAATACCTTTGAGCCGCTTGCCCATTTCACAGCCAGAATTACTCATCGGTTTGACAATTCAGAGGAACTGGGAGAATTTACCAGGATTGATCATCATCCAACGGATAATGAATCACCCTACTGAAAGGACTGTTTTAACTAATCAAAAGCAATATACTGTGATGTTTGTTATACCTCTTTCTCAAATTAAAAGCAAATTTGGACTGAGAGAAGAATTGAGAAAATGTTCACTGTCCTGGGATATTAACCTTGTAGAGTGCCTGCATGTTGGTTTGCATTAGATTTGGAGATTCACACCACTTTCTGGTTTAATCAATTTCTTATCCTTCAAAGCTGTGCTTCTTATAAGTGCACTATATATTTCTATTTCAATAAATTCTTGATTAATAGTAGTCTGGGTTATAACATAAATTAGTGAGTATAATTTGCTATAATTTAGTAGTCTGGCTTATAGTCTAATCAATATTTACCCATTCATGCCTTATCATCTACCAGCAGGACAGTATTTGTCCTAAGGCAATCCATTTGATCATTTCTATGCATGGTAAGATAAAGTTATGCATCTGGACAAGAAGCTTCTCAACTACAGCAGATGGTGCCATTCGTATGGTTTAGCTCAGTCAATGATCTTGTAAAGGAATGTAATCTAAAATTGTTGCTACTTAATTATCTCACCAAAAATTTGCCTTACATTAAATTGATTTATAAAGAATTGCCTGAGATATGTGCAAGCCATCTCTTGCCCTGAATCAAAGTGGAACACAACCAGTTGACTTTGGAGGGTGTATGCACACATAAGTGAACAGTTGGGTCTGGTGGAACTAGTAAGGGACAAGGATGAGTATTAACTGGTGAAGCGTGGTCCGTACTTGGAGGCACAGTCTTTTTCTTTTTTTTGAGACCCTGTGTAGTACAAGCACACCATTCCCATGCTTGAATTTGCCTGGCAGCCTGCCTGTCTTTATAATCTGAAAAATCTATTACCTCTGCTAGATTAAATCAACACTTTAGAGCACTATCTGGACTCTTCTGTAACCTGCTTGTGACTAATTTTACTGAACTCTGACCTGACATGGTTTGAACAAATGTGGAGTTAAAGATCAGTACTGTTTTGTTTTGTTTGTTTTTTTTTCCTCTGTTGTCCTCTCATTACTTAACAGCTGCTCTCTCTAAAGCAGTGAGTTTTGCCCTCTAAAGCTGCTCTGTGAGTTGACTGTGGCTCAGATCATGAACTCCTTATTGCCAAATTCAGACTTAAACTGAAGAAAGTAGGGAAAACCACTAGACCATTCATGTATGACCTAAATCAAATCCCTAACAACTATACAATGGAAGTGTGATATAGATTTAAGGGACTAGATCTGATAGAGTGCTTGATGAACTGTGGATGGAGCTTTGTGACATTGTACAGGAGACAAGGATCAAGACCATCCCCAAGAAAAAGAAATGCAAAAAAACAAAATGGCTGTCTGAGGAGGCCTTACAAATAGCTGTGAAAATAAGAGAAGCAAAAAGCAAAGGAGAAAAGGAAAGATATACCCATTTTAATGCAGAGTTCCAAAGAATAGCAAGGAGAGATAAGAAAGCCTTCCTCAGTGATCAGTGCAAAGAAATAGAGGAAAAAAACAGAATGGGAAAGACTAGAGATCTCTTCAAGAAAATTAGAGATACCAAGGGAACATGTCATGCAAAGATGGGCTCGATAAAGGACAGAAATGGTATGGACCTAACATAAGCAGAAGATATTAAGAAGAGGTGGCAAGAATACACAGAAGAACTGTACAAGAAAGATCTTAAGGACCCAGATAATCATGATAGTGTGATCACTCACTTAGAGCCAGTCATCCTAGATTGTGAAGTCAAATGGGCTTTAGGAAGCCTCACTACAAAGAAAGCTAGTGGAGGTGATGGAATTCCAGTTGAGCTATTTCAAATCCTATAAGATGATGCTGTGAAAGTGCTGCACTCAATATGCCAGCATATCAGGAAAACTCAGCAGTGGTCACATGACTGAAACAGGTCAGTTTTCAGTCCAATCCAAAAGAAAGGCAATGCCAAAGAAAGCTCAAACTACTGCAAAACTGCACTCATCTCACACGCTAGTAAAGTAATGCTCAAAATTATCCAAGCCAGGCTTCAACAATATGTGAACTGTGAACTTCCAGATGTTCAAGCTGGATTTAGAAAAGGGAGAGGAACCAGAAATCAAATTGCCAACATCTGCTGGATCATTGAAAAAGCAAGAGAGTTCCAGAAAAACATCTATTTCTGCTTTCTTGACTATGCCAAAGCCTTTGACTGGGTGGATCACAATAAACTGTGGAAAATTCTGAAAGTGATGGGAATATCAGACCACCTGACCTGCTTCTTGAGAAATCTGTATGCAGGTCAGGAAGCAACAATTAGAACTGGACATGGAACAACAGACCGGTTCTGAGTAGCAAAAGGAGTATGTCAAGGCTGTATATTGTCACCCTGCTTATTTAACTTATATGCAGAGTACATCATGAGAAGCGCTGGGCTGGCAGAAGCACAAGCTGGAATCAAGATTGCTGGGAGAAATATCAATAACCTCAGATATGCAGATGACACCACCCTTATGGCAGAAAGTGAAAAAGAACTAAAGAGCCTCTTGATGAAAGTGAAAGAAGAGAGTGAAAAAGTTGGCTTAAAGCTCAACATTCAGAAAATGAAGATCATGGCATCTGGTCCCATCACTTCATGGCAAATAGATGGGGAAACAGTGGAAACAGTGTCAGACTCTATTTTCTGGGTCTCCAAAATCACTGCTGACAGTGACCAGCCTAGACAGCATATTAAAAAGCAGAGACATTACTTTGCCAACAAGGTCTGTCTAGTCAAGATTATGGTTTTTCCAGTAGTTATGTATGGGTGTGAGAGTTGGACTATAAAGAAAGCTGAGCACCAAAGGATTGATGCTTTTGAACTGTGGTGTTGTGAAGACTCTTGAGAGTCCCTGGGACTGCAAGGAGATCCAAGCAGTCCATACTAAAGGAAATCAGTCCTGAATATTCATTGGAAGAACTGATGTTGAAGCTGAAACTCCAATACTTTGGCCATCTGATGTGAAGAGCTGACTCATTTGAAAAGACCCTGATGCTGGGAAAGACTGAAGGTGGGAGGAGAAGGGGACGACAGAGGATGCGATAGTTGGATGGCATCTCCGACTCAATGGACATGAGTTTGGGTGAACTCCAGCAGTTGGTGATGGACAGGGAGTCCTGGCATGCTGCAGTCCATGAGGTCACAAAGAGTTGGACGTGATTGAGAGACTGAACAGAACTGAAAGCTGCTCTAGTTCTCCCCTCAAGATATCACAGTGATCAGATCACAGTCCACACTTGTCTTCAATCCTGGACTTGTCAGAATCCTTGTTTAGTTTTCAGAAGCACAAAGTAGACCCTTCCCCACCTCCACTTCCTTTGCCACCTGTGGGCTTTGTCTCCCTTCCAGACACACGATGAGGTTGCACCTCCCAGGTCCGTTTTTCTCGTGTTCACGGTAAATAGTTCTGGCTAATGCTAAGGCAGGAGACTCAGTTCCATATCTGGGTCTGGAAGGTCCCCTGGAGGAGGAGATGGTAACGCACCCCAGTATTCTTGCCTTGAGAATCCCATAGACAGAGGAGCTTGGCAGCCTGCGGCCGATAGGGTCACAAAGAACCTGACGTGACTGAGCACGCGGGCACAAACACATAAACAGTGAGTTTTGAGCCTGGTGATCTGTGCCTCTTCTGGCCTGGATTATTTATTACCAAATGTGAGATGACCCGTGCTCTGGTTTTCCTCTGCTGTGGTCACCACCAGTGTTCCAGAGAGGGACCACACTAGGAGCTGAGGTCACAGTGTGACGACACTTGTCCAGGGTTACCATCAGCTCTGAGTGGACATGGATTGACCTTCGCTGTTTCAAGCCAGTGAGATTTGGGATTGTTGGTTATTCTTATCAAATCATAGCTTGAATCCTCCTATGCCCACTTTCTTGTATCATTGGAAGTAGATACAAAGAAAATCATGCTTAGACAAGTTTCCTGAACACAAATGCTTCCCAGGGTCAAGGGGACTGGATTCCAATCTTTATAACCAGGATAAGTAATAATGATAAAATCCAATATGCATCTTTTCAGGACTCCAGAAGCAGATTTTCTCTGTTTTCTAATGATAATATTGCAAAATATTGGGTTGTCTAAAAAGTTCATTCAGGTTAAAATAAATAGAGAATTTTTCTGGAAAAACAAATCACATGATCTAAGAAGTCTGTAGAATCAATGATGCTTATATTCCTTCCTCACATTATAAAACTTATTTTTTAAAATGAAAAAGATAAGGCTTTGCAGTAACCCAGCTCTCTGCACATTCAAATAATAATTTATCAAGTTGATCTCTTCCTGGATTATCACGTGACAAGTAGGCAACTGTCTCATAAAAACACTTCATCCTAACTAATGTAAGAATATTGTTCAGGGGACTCTCATTGTATTTCAAAGGGTAAAATGTTTCCCTGATAGAGTTTCGCTTCTGCAGAGCAAACACTTGGTTTTTGATGTGGTAATTACATTCTCACAACTCCTTTTCTACGTTGTCTACTAGGAAGTTTATTGTCGGATTTTAGGATCAACAAACATACAGAACCCTCCAATGTGTATACTATGTAATGATTTCACCCTTAACTATCATGTAAAATTTGAAGAGCCTGGAATATTAAGATACAGATACTTATTTCTACTTAGTGTGCTCACAGTTGTTAATTTATGGTGGTAGCTTAAATAGAAGGAGCCTAATAACCAGGTGATGTATAATAGTAGTTGAGTTACAGATTTTTTTAGCCAGATGACCTGTATTCAAATCCTAGCTTTGCAACTTGGTAGCATCCAGTTTGTCCAGGTTTCTATGATCGAGTATCATAGATGAGGTGGTTTATAGACAATAGAAACTAGAGCCTGGGAAGTTCAAGATCAAGGTGCTGGCAGATTCAGTGTCTGGTGAGAGCCCACTTTTTAGTTTATATATGGCAATCTACAGGCTGCGTTCTTTCATAATAGAAAAGGCAACACACTCTCTGGGGTCCTTTTAATGAGAGCACCAATCCCATTCACGAGGGCTCTACCCTCATGACCTAACCACTCCCCAAAGATCCCACCTCCTATTACCATCACCTTAGAGGTATATTTCAACATCAGGATTTTTGAAGGACCATATTCAGTGTATAGCAGTTGCTATCTGATGTTATTTTTTTTATTGGACTGTAATTGCTTTATAATATTGTGTTAATTTCTGCTGTACAACAGCGTGAATCAGCTATACTTACATTCCCTCCCTCTTGAACCTCCCTCTCCCTTCACCCCTCCAGGTCATCATAGGACATTGAGCTGAGCTTGTGTTATACTGCAGCTTCTCACTAGCTATCTATTTTACACAGGGTAGTGTAAAGGAGACGACAGAGAATGAGATGGTTGGATGGCATCACTGACTTGATGGACATGTTTGAGCAAGCCCTGGGAGTTGGTGATGGACAGGGAAGCCTGTCATGCTGCAGTCCATGGGGTCACAAAGAGTCGGACATGACTGAGCTACTGAACTGAATTGAACTGAGTGTATAAAATGACAAGTTATTTCACGTGTTTCAGTCTCCTCACCTTTATAAGAGGAATAGTTGTGCGGATTAAAAGTGCTACTTTTGGACAATTACTAAGAACACTCAGTAGTTCTACAGACACTCCTAAGAACATTCCTGGCATGCTAGTTATTATAATTATTTCTCTAATAATAAATGGCCAGTGATTGCAAGTCACTCCACATGGTTCAATCAATTGAATATTATCTGAGAGCCCATCATATAACTGGTACTGTGTTAGGTCCTTGAAACACAAAGCTGAATAAGACCTGGCCCTTGCCTTGACTCACAGGATACATTAGTCTAAAAGGAGAAAGATATGTAAATGGATAATGATGATACAGTGGGGCAAGGTCAATAATAAGATTCATTATTTGGTGTTTGCTGTCAACACATAGTTTGCTAAAATATCAGTATAGATATTTCACCTTGAAATCCTCAGGGACATGCTCATTTTTGCATTCCTCCACCCAGAGTTTTAGGAAAATGGCCCTTAGGGGCTGTGGAACAGAGTAATTAGCTGAAGGGGGGGCATTTAAATGATGTTTTCTGGTCTATGGGGTCGCACAGAGTCAGACACGACTGAAGCGACTTAGCAGCAGCAGCAGTAGCAGCAGTGGTCACCTTGTGAGAACTACCCACAGATAAATATCATTGCAACTGCAATGAGTCATTTGAGAGATGGGTTCTAGGAGGAAAGTGGAGGTAAGAAGGTGAGAAGGGCTGTACTGATCTGAGCATTTGGAGAAGGTTTCCCTGAAATCATGGGTTTTAAGCTAAAGTCTGAAGGATTTAGCAAGGGTTCCATAAAGGAAGGAGTGTTTCAGACAGAAGTAACAGGGAGTTCAAAGCTGCTGAGGCAGGATGGAGCTTGTCCTTTGGTCTCTGCCAAGAACTAGAGGAAGAAATGTGAAGAATGACGGGCAAGTAAGAAAGTGGCCTGAGATGGTCGTTGTATCACACCCTCGGAGAGGCCTTTAGGAACTGTGCCACCTAACAGCCCCCTTCACACCTAACAGCCCCCTTCACACTGTCCCTTTCCCATGACCCTACAGGGGTTTCATTATTGCAGTTCTCTTAAATTATCTTCATTTGTGTGATTACTTTTGCTGTCTATTTCCCCCCTCTTGAATGTTGGTTCCAGTAGCACAGGGAACTCAGTTCAGTGCTCTGTGATGACTTAGAGGGGGATGAGGGGTAAGAGGGAGGTCCCAGATGGAGAGAATACATGTATGTATACATATAGCTGATTCACTTTGTTGTATACAGCAGAAACTAACAAAACATTGTAAAGCAATTATATCCCAATTTTAACAAAGATATACCTTGTTTGTCTTACTATCTTTGTAACTTCAGCCCTAAGAGAAACTGAGAAACAGATTATGGTGGTTGAGATCAATACACAATACGATGTCAGTAAGAAAGGACAGAAAACGATAAATTTCAGAAATAGCCAAAAGGTAGGATTCCTGGACTTGGTTTTTTGCTGTGAGATGTGGAGATGAATGGAGCCTAGCCTTTAATGATGAGGAAAAGGCAGTTGTGTGTGTTTGCTGGTTGAGTCCAGTAGAGATTCCTAGCTTCTGTTTTCAGTCAAATGAAGTCTGAGGAGCCTGAGACATCCAAAAGCTAGTCGTGTAAGAAACTGGCTAGCGGGAGGTTTAGTCAGGAAACGGAGGCGGGGGGCCCTGAGTGCAAAGGAGGAATTGGATCTAAAGTAATAGTTAAGGGCTGAAAGTGAGAAGTTTCAGTGTGAGAACAGACGGGGCCCAGGCCCTGTCTCTGAGGATCTCAGGAAGAAGAGGAAAGGCCTAGAGAGCCGAGTCGGGTGGGGTGGAGGGAGGAAACCCAAAGAATGCAGATCAAGGAGCCAGGGGAAGAAGGAGCTTCAGGAAGGAAGCAGTCTTCCACACGTGGCTTTGGTTTGGTTTCCAAGACAACGGTTCTCCTGCCTAGAGTGTCTAGTCAGCAAACATTTAGGCTTCATTTTCTCATACTCCTGTACCCAAGGAATAATACCAAGGAGAGATTGTTACTTAAGATCAAGTTCCAATAGCACAGTGAACAATGGGGCCATGGCACGGTGGTCCAGGGGGATGGGCTGGATTAGAATGAGGCTGCCACAAAGGACAGGGGCAGGAGTGGGTGGAAACAAGGCGGTACCAGAATCACAGGCAATGAGTGTCATATGTCATGAATATGTTGTCCATGTGTTGGTGAGGAAACTGCTGTTTTATTTTATTTATTTTTTAAACAGGTAGAATTATTAAAACTATTTATTTATGTATTTTTATTTCTTGGCCACACTTTATGGCATATAGGATCTTACTTCCCTGACCAAGGATCAAACCCATGCCCCCTGCATTGAAAATACAGAATCTTAACCACCAGTGAAGTCCCACTGCTGTGTTATTTTAAAGTTATTAGTGCTAGAGTCCCAAACCTTCCAGGGCCTGTGGTTGCTGTCCTTGGAGGGTCAGTGAGGATGGAGGAGAGAGAGAATTGAAGTTGGTGGGAGTCAGAGGAGAGGATGAGGAGAGTTGACTTTTCAGTCTCGACAATCAAGTATTGATCACAAGAAGCAGAATGTGGGCTGCATAGATGATGTTTGCATAGTTCTATTGTCATAGGAAAACAGTTGTCAGGTTCATTTGAAAACCAAATTTCTTATTTGATCTCTTGGTTCATGTCATTATAGATCCTGGTTGTTGAAAAAAAATGCACACACACTTTATGTGTCCTATTTTCCCAAGGAACGGTGTAGCCTGAGATGGTGCCTGTGAAAACTGTATTACATCTTCTGGGACCATATGCATTTGAGGGCAGCCAGAAATTTCTGACACAATTGCAGAACTCATGAGATTTAAATCTATGCTTTACAAACATACGGACACTTAGCACAACCATGGAATAAATTGAGGGCATACATCTCTCTGCTCGGTAGAGTTCTTTCTGTCTCTGCTCGGTAGAGTTCTTTCTGATCAGCAGAAATCACACTTAAGATACAGGAGGAGATGCAGAGGGCCCCCATGTTGGCACATCTCACATGTAAGTTGACACCATTGGAAGTGGTGTAAGTTGACAGTTCTTTTTAAAAGAAAGTCAATTCAGTTCCAGGTATTAACAGAGCATCACTCGAGATAGTGAATTTCCACAGGAATCATTATCTATGGCTCCCTCCTCCCTGGTGTTTTAACATTTTGCACCTTCATTTATCTGCTCATTCAGTCAGCAAATATGCACACATCGGTCAGACACTACTGTGGTGGTGAACAAAACAAATGCCATCTGTCCTCAAAGAGTTCACACTCTAACCAAAAAGAAAACAAGCAATAAGCAATTACAGCACAGTGTGTTCAGGTAAACACAGATGTCATAGGATTCTGAATCAGATTTTAGCAAAATTTATCCTGAGCCCTGAAAGGTCAACTGAGTGTGTGTAGGAGAGTGTCCTTTTAGAAAAACACATAAGTATCAGGGCATCATGTCTGCATATTATAGTCAAATAATTCAGGGAGAAAAACATAAGAGATCGAGATTAAGGGAAGGGAGAGAAATGTAAGTAAACATTAACAACTGTTGAACTTGGGAGTTCTTTTTACTGTTCCACCAACATGTCTGTAAGGTTAAAATTATTTCAAAGTAAAAAATAAATTTTAATTAAGAAAATACGGAGCTACAAGTTCAATAGTATTTTCTATATCTCAATATTGCTTCAGACTTTCTCAAGCATTCTGCTACTCTGCAGGTATCTTTCAATGTTACTGCACACTTTTCAAGTATGATACTATCTTACCCTGAAGATAAAATTACCTTTCATCTTATTTTCTTTCATCATACATTTGGTCTAGTGCTTCATTTGAAAAAAAAATTGCTAGCAAGAAATATATATTTTAATGTATGACTAATACATAAAACTTACAAAAATTTTAAGTAAAAAATTACTAGTATATAAATGGTATAATTTAGAACAGATGTCCATTTTTGTTCTCCATGGAAGTAACAAGTCACTTTTCTCACTCTCTCTTTCCTGGTTAGGTCTCATATGTCAAAGCTATTGATATTTGGATGGCAGTGTGCCTCCTTTTTGTGTTTTCAGCACTTCTGGAATATGCAGCGGTAAATTTTGTATCAAGACAACACAAAGAACTTCTGAGATTTCGACGAAAGAGAAGGAGTAAGGTAAGTGATTAAATGCATGAAGTTCCTTAGGATACAATTCTCCCTGGAAAGTGAATTTGTTATGTTTAATAGGGATGTACAGAAAGAAAATGGAGATAGAAACTCAAAGAGATGACTGTCCTTTGATTTTGTCCAACTGAAACTTACATTGTCAAAAATTGCTTCCGGGAGAAAATAGTAACATCTAGTTGCTTTCCAATACTTTACACAGCAGATCTGGTGACATGAGAGCTTTATCGACTTCTTTCTAATATCTGTCCTGGAAAAACATCATTTTTTGCTTCAACTAATAAAAGCTATCATTTCTTATTTGCAATGCTGTAATGTTTCTGATGGCTTTACTTGACACAAGTCATCAACTATTGCTATTAATTTTTTCTTTTTTTGAACTAATTCCTTGAATTTTTTTAATCAAATGTTATCTATTTATTTTATAATACTCTGATGTTCACATAAAGCTATGTGGTCTCTTTCTTATATGTATCTTTGTGTTTTTGAGACATTTCTTCTGGATCCCCATTGGAAACACAGTAAACGTGTATTTTTGCCTTGCTATCACCTGATAAATCAGGGACATCCCTGGGAGACCACAGGAAACTGTAGAAGTAATCTTCTAATTGGATTTGGATGTACAGGATGAGGTAGTTCCCCTCTAATAAGACTTATAATGTCATCTCTCTTTATATGCACATAATTTCAATCAACCTTTTCTGAAAGAGTTTCTGTGAGCCAACCTATCTTTGAGTTTACATTTAATGTGAATGTGCCAGCTGACATTTTAAAAAAGCAAATGGTCTCAAGCTATAGAGAAATGTCACAGTCATATATTACAAGGAAAACTGTGACCAGAATCCAATATACTGAGATACTTAAGTCAAAACATTCTCAAATCTTAAAATGAATAGTCTGGTTTATATATAGCATACATTTTTAAGAATTTAATTTCTAAGGAATTTCTTATGGTTTCTGAAGGACTGACTGTAATTTATATATTTATAAAATGTTAAAAAAAACCCCTAAGCCATGATCTCTCAGGGCTGAGTCTACTCAATTTGAACATCTGAAGCAGTAATTTATTCAGTAGTGTCTAATTGACTCCTCAGAATCATCACCTGCTCCAGTAAACATCCTGATTCACTGTAGCATGGGAGAAATTTCAGCATTGCAATACTCTGGGTAAGACGGCTGACAGAAAAACAATGCCAGAGCTTGTATCTGACCAATTTTTTATAAGCATTAAAGCACATCATTTATATATTAACATATATTTTCGTGGAGAGATGAACTTTATCTCCTGCCCCCAGCCTCTCCTAGTCTGCTGGTGTCCTTACACTTTTCTCACTCTGCCTCCCCCTCTCCCCCTCCACTTTAACTTCCCTTACTTCTCATTTTCTCCTTTTTCTCATGATACCTGGCACAGGCTGAAACATTGTGATAAGACAGAGCATTCTGTATCCCAGGAGTGAAGGTGTGGTCATTTTTTCCCCACTGAATGACTGATCAAGACAATTTTTCCTTCCAACATCATGAATCAAAAGTAAAGCAATACTTATATCCCCCTCTCATTTTGATTCACTTTTTCACATTTATTTTACATTTTTCTGCCTTTCTTCTCCTTCCTTCAGTGTAGGATGTATCAGCCACGTGCTGCCAACACCAGAAATGAGGAGTCGTACACAGGTGATGTTCCAAGGGGAGATGAGAGCTCAGACCTTTTCTGCACCCACCACATATCCGGCAGTCAGAGCAGCCAATGGATAAGATAATGCTCTACAAACTTAGACACTCATTTCTGGTTCCTCCTTTAAAAAAATCCATGCCACAGCAACTCTTTATTCAGTTTTACCACCTGTAAGTGTATTGGGATAAAAATATTTGACACCCTTTATTATTTAGCTCACAGAAAGACAGCAAGATTAATTTTTCTAGTGATTGGCACTCTAGAAAAGTGTCGAAGTGCAAAAATAGTAACATCTGATTGTATTTCTAATCACCATTTGAAATACTCAGTGAACATATATTGTAATTAAGATATAGTGCAGTAAAGAAATTCATTTTTTTTTTTTAGTTCATACTCTGGGGCTGGATAGCTTATGTATGTGAGAAACTATTAATTGATACATACATTTGTTAAGATGATCTGTGCAATGAATGCCAGTTGTGCAATTATATTGTAACCATCTATGACTTGATTCTCTGGTTTCTCAATCCCTGTTGGTCCATTACCTTCCCACAGACAGAAGCTTTTGCATTGGAGAAGTTTTACCGTTTCTCAGACACGGTAAATTCATTTTCTTAACTTTAAGTAGAAGAATGTGGTCATCAGTTAAAAAAAAAAGCAGACAGCATCCTCTGCACTCAGGCAGTGTTGGGTGGGGAAACACAGACTCCCTGCACACTTGAAGCTGAACAACCACCAATCCCCTTCAGCTAAGAATATTCTCTTTTTCTAACAATTCCCGTTGTCTCTCTTCACTCAGTAAAAAAATTTTGAAATGTTATCTTTCATTCTATGAACTGAGTTATTTGTTTGGTCAAAATAATTTAAAAATATATATTACACAGAAATATCACATGCATCTTATAATAGTCTCTGTAGAGAAAATAATCATACACTTTGACAAAAGTAGTTGCAAAATAGATGGGACATTTATTTGTACAAATAAATTCTAAAAACAGCTCCTCTTGCCAGAAAATAGAGACCTAAAAATAAGGCAAAAGTAAAATGCTTTATCTAACTTATGTATCTTTACAAACTATTTTTAATGTTAATATATGTTGAGATTCTTTAGAGTAAATGAATGATTTTGTTTTTTTTTTTATTTTATTTTGATTTCAGCATCCTTGGAAATGTTTGATTAAAAATAGATAACAAGGACACACCTCTAATTAGAATGGCTAAGTGTTTAAAAATGTAATCTACAGTACAGCATATTAGTAATTTGACTTGGAGATCCATAATATATCACTCTAATTAAAATTTAAATATACCCAAACCCAAGAATTTAGCTTGGGAAATCATATCCAAACAGTCCAGTCTACTAAATTAAAATTTCTGGAATAAAGTGTATTTAAAAATACCTCTCCAGATAATTTTTACCACAAATCTCACTTAAGAATAGACACAATTGTGTGAATACACAACAGACATACTGTTAGATGAATAGTGATCTTAATTTCATAACAAGTATCTAGACCAAAGATTATTTTAAAGCAGTTATTAATTATATTCCTATATTATATATTCCTATATTATAATACTTCCTCAACTATTTTTCTTTTCTACTAAAATTTCATAGTTGTTCCCACTGTAGCTACCTACGTCTTCAATTTTCATCCCTGGGGGGAAAATTCACATGATCCAATTAGTTTTATGTGATTATCCTAACTAATTTTCTTTAAAAATTCATTGCCTTGAATTTTCATAACACATAGTTGCGTCTTTGGGAGAGGTATATATTTAAATTTTCAGTAACTAAACAGTATATAAGGAATGTTAGTATGAAATATATATTCAATTAGATATTGCCTGACAAAACAGTACAAAAATAACTCTGATGAAAATACAGATTTCCTTTGCTAACAGTCAATAAATACTTATTTTTTTAAAAAAGAAACAATATGGTTTACTAACTATATTATTTAAGAAACTACAAATACATTTTAAAAATACAATAAATGCAAATACATTTGATTAGAAATATATGCATCGCATTTATTTTTATAACATTCTAATTATCATTCAGGTTGATGATAATTAAGGTTGATCATTTTCAATTTTTGAAAACAATTTTTCTCAACCTAATAGTCCTCTGGGCCAAATGAATTCATCATTAAAAAAAAAAAAAACAAAGTATACACTTTGCTTAGTGACAGTCTAAGCAATCTAAATCATTAAATTAACATAATCAAGATAAGTCTAAAAATTAACTGAATATCCTTTCTTTTCATGAGTACTGATTTGCATGTTTTTCATAGTATTTTAATTCGGCAGACGAGGGAGTAAATAAAATTGCCCCATTATAGAAAGCTTCACATAACAAAGGGCTTTACACTGATAAACATATTATTCCGGGGAAAGTTTTACCTTGGTTTAGCATTTGGCCTAGGCACTGCATATGATCTTTTACGCCTTACCTTTTCCCCTGCAAACGTACAATGGATCCTTTTTGTATACTGTGAAAGAATACACGTTCGCGCTTGTATCCAAATTTCCCCACCCCACACTGTTCTAGCCTGCTGTGTGCCAATCACACACCACCGCACCTTGCCATAAATGCTTATCCTTAGTGCTGTGTGTGTGTGGGTGTATGCATGATACAAAAGTATTTTGGTTAGAAGTTGCTCTTCCCATGTATGATATCATTACTTTAGTCCTGGAGGGTTTAAACACATGCCGAAATATTTCTGAACATATGTAACTTGTTGAGAAATATGGATGATATGGGATTGCTTTAATGCATTTCATGCAGCTTTTGCTTTGCAATGTAATAATCAAAGTTTGCTGAGCGAAAATACATATACATGGTGTTCGGGTGTATCTTCCTGCTTATTCTTGTATATTAATTGCTACTTGTGTATGCAAATGAAATAAGAATGGACCACAAATTCTAGATTCAAAAACTAATTGCCAAGTGTATATTTTTGCTTGTTTTCTTTTTAAAATAATTGACTGTATTTTGATTATTTGTACAAAAACTTATTTACATATGTATTTATGTCCTGTATTACTTTAAAAAATAACTCAAGGTAACTATTAAGAATAACAAATAATTGATTTTTCTGCCTTGTATTAATACCCTTTGTGAGGTCTAGAATATAATTATGAAAACAAATAAAATTTAGAACAGATATAAATATGAAAAACGTGCAAAAAGTGTTAGTTGCTCAGTTGTGTCCGATTCCTTGTGACCCCATGGACTGTAGCCCACCAAGTTCCTCTGTCCATGGAATTTTCCAGGCAAGCATGTCGGACTGGATTGCCATTCCCTTCTTTAGGGAATCTTCCTGTCCCAGGGAGCCACCAGAGAAGCCCAATTATAAATATATATGTATACTATTTTGGTTGAAGGAATGAGGCTTCATGGTTGGAAGCAATGTAGTACCTGTATACATGGAATTATTTTCTAAAGTTTCCATTGGAGGTCAGTTTATGCTATATTCTAAAATAGAAGATATTCTTTCCATAGGTAAGTATTTGATATATACTTGAAAAAAAGTAGTTTCTCAACAATTTCAAACTAATTCTACTTGAATGACTGATGCACAGGGATTAGAAATTTCTTCTTACGTAAAAGAAAAATTATAAAAATTTGATTATTTCCTACAACAAGTATTCCAAGTGTATGTTAAATACAATTATTTTTTAGAGCTCTATCCCCTCTGAAATATCTGTTTAGGAAAATAATATTCAATAAATAAAATAGTCTCTACTTAAGTTCACACGCTGTATAATGACTTCCATCACACAGTTAAATAAAACAGGCACAGTGCTTTTTATATGCTATCTACTGTAAAATATTATCTTATGTCACCCTATGATGATAAGTTGGCACTGAAAGAATCTAGAACATTAAGTTAGAAATAGATATGCAGATTTAAAAAAAAATTATTTCATTGACTTTTCAATTCCCCTATGTATGTACACATATCATGTTTTCACGAAGTTTCACCTAAAATATTCATCCTTTTAAGCTTACATTTTACCATTCAATAATCTCCAAACCATTTCTGAATCTAAATTCAATACACTGAGCATAAATTTGGCTAGTTTATAACTACTTCATGAAAGAGGAAGTAGTATCAGGAGTAGCAGTATCGCTCAGTTGTATCTGACTCTTTGTGATCCCATGGGCTGCAGCCCGCCAGGTTCCTCTATCCATGGGATTCTCCGTGCAGGAATACTGGAGTGGGTAGCCATCCCCTTCTCTAGCGTATCTTCCTGACCCAGGGACTGAACCTGGGTCTCCTGCATTGCAGGCTAATTCTTTACTGTTTGAGCCACCTGGGAAGCCCAGCTAATTCATATGTCATCTATAATGAATGCAAGGTTCTCCTGGACGCTAAATTTCAAGGAATTTTATATTGACAATTGACTTGTAAGTCTAAAGTATTTTTAACATCATACATAGTTGTACTCTTTTAAGCCTTCCATGTTTGGGTGGGTGATACAGAAATGTACTCAGATGTATTAAACAGGATTTTTGTTTTAGGCTGACACTTATCCTAGAGAACAACTTTTAATTCATTCACATACTTCACCTTGCCTTAAAATTTTCTAAGTGATGCTTATTTCTCTCAACAAAAACAATCCATTGTTTTGTCAATTAGCAATTTTCAAAAAATTTAAAAAACATTTTTAAAAAAATCTACATACTTTGAAATCATATAAATGTGAATTAATATCAATTTACTTTTCCTTCTTCTGTCATTTTCCTACTTAACAATTAAAAGTTACAGAAAATTATTTAAATAAAACAACCTTTAGAATAATTTACTTAGCATCTTCATTGTATAAAGAAATCTCAAAGGTATCCACTAGGGGGAAAACACGGAGAAGGCAATGGCACCCCACTCCAGTACTCTTGCCTGGAAAATCCCATGGACGGAGGAGCCTAGTGGGCTGCTGTCTATGGGGCCGTACAGAGTTGGACACGACTGAGTGACTTCATTTACACTTTTCACTTTCATGCCTTGGAGAAGGAAATGGCAACCCACTCCAGTGTTCTTGCCTGGAGAATCCCAGGGATGGGGGAGCCTGGTGGGCTGCCATCTATGGGGTCGCACAGAGTCAGACACGACTGAAGCGACTTAGCAGCAGCAGCAGCCCAGGAAAACATCAGGATGAAAGTAACATATTTAATGCTGTTGTATCTCACAGCAATTGTCATAATTAATCATCATTCAGGCTGTCTTATATGATTAATGATTTGTAACTACTCACTAGCAATCTTCATGCTTTCACCATGTCAGCAAACAAATAAGGTTTTTTTTGGTTGCTATTTTAAAACTAAGAAGAGGATAGGAAATTAATTCTTTTCTCATATATATGATAATATATCATGTTTGATGATAAAGATGAAGAAATTCAATTGAATTACTATATCTGCCCATGAATTGTCTTTTTGTAATAATTCTAGTTATAATATGCATGTTACATGAGTCAATCTTTGGCATAATTCTCTAAATAAGGCAGAAAAGCACTGAGAATGTTTCACAGTATGGTATTGTTGCTTAATTACTGAAACATTTTTCTCATTTCCATATTTAGTGAAAACAGGTCCTCCTGTAGAAAGAACTACACCAACAAAATGACTTTTTATATTTTTTATTGCCTATCCTTCTAACTTGCTTGAAGCATATTGAGACGATTGACTTGTGGGTAAACTAAGCTGTTTCTTCAATTTTACTTTTTGAATCAGCCATGTTCTTTAGTTCATTTTTAATTCATTCTATTTAATCTTTCTTATTGTCTATATTTTGAGTTGTAAAGGGGCTTAATTTCCTGAACTTTAAACACTAGCTAACCTATAGTGAGTCAAAAGTTTTAGATGTTTGTCTAAACCTTACTTTTGTGGCCTTCACTCTATTAGAAAGCCAAGCTGAAGGTAGCTCCAGAAAATTGAATTATCTCAAAAAAAAATTTGAGTGCTAATTGGAATAAAGAATATCACTGCACTTGTAAACATACATAAACACAGGATAATCTTTTGACTGAGTTTTACAAAGCAGAAAAATTAGTTGCTTAAAATAACTTGATGTACTTTTTAGTTATGTGCTTATTTGCTCAGTCATGTCTGACTTTCTGTGGCCTCATCAACTGTAGCCCACCAGGCTCCTCTGTCCATGGAATTTTCCAGGCAGGAATACTGGAATGGGCTGCCATTTCTACTCCAGGGGACCTTCTTGCCCCAGGGATCAAACCTGCGTCTCTTGCATTGGCAGGCGGGTTCTTTACCACTGTGCCACCTGGGAAGCCCCCCATAAGTGTTTGAATGACAGGTTTTAACAAGGGAAATATTTTTACTGAAATGGAAGATTTCTATTTCTTCACCTCCAAAATTAATAGAAAAGCCACTGGTGATATATTTATTAGTGAAATCATATCCCAGATGCTTTTGAAAACAATACAGCACCAAATCACATTATAAAATGTAATTGTCAAAATTCTACTCCTAAAATATTCTTTGGTCCATCATAAATTTAAAAATGAATAAAGATATAGTTCACATAAATAGGCTTACATACAGCCTCTCCTAGACACAGCCTGACTTAAAAACAGGAATTGTTAAAAAATAAAATAATATCTCAGTACTAGCCCAAATGTCATTCAGTTGAGTTCAGTCACTCAGTCGTGTCTGACTCTTTGTGACCTCATGAATTGCTGCACGCCAGGCCTTCCTGTCCATCACCAACTCCCAGAGTTCACCCAAACTCACGTGCATTGAGTCAGTGATGCCATCCAGCCATCTCACCCTCTGTCGTCCCCTTCTCCTCCTGCCCCCAACCCCTCCCAGCATCAGGGTCTTTTCCAATGAGTCAACTCTTTGCATGAGGTAGCCAAAATATTGGAGTTTCAGCCTCAGCATTAGTCCTTCCAATGAACACCCAGGACTGGTCTCTTTTAGGATGGACTGGTTGAATCTCCTTGCAGTCCAAGGGACTCTCAAGAGTCTTCTCCAACACCCCAGTTCAAAAGCATCAAATGTCATTACAGAGTATGTTTTCATAAACTACCACTTTAAATTTAAATTAGAAAGTGTTACAATGCCATTCTCCCAAATCATCCCACCCTCTCCCTCTCCCACAGAGTCCAAAAGACTATTCTATACATCTGTGTCTCTTTTGCTGTCTTGCATACAGGGTTATCGTCACCATCTTTCTAAATTCCATGTGTACGTGTTAGTATACTGTATTGGTGTTTTTCTCTCTGGCTTACTACACTCGGTATAATTGGCTCCAGTTTCATCCACCTCATTAGAACTAATTCAAATGTATTCTTTTTAATGGCTGAGTAATACTCCATTGTGTATATGTACCACTGCTTTCTTATCCATTCATCTGCTGATGGACATCTAGGTTGCTTCCATGTCCTGGCTATTACAAACAGTGCTGCGATGAATGTTGGGGTACACGTGTCTCTTTCAATTCTGGTTTCCTTGGTGTGTATGCCCAGCAGTGGGATTGGGAAGTGGGAGGGGGGTTCAGGATTGGGAACATGTGTACACCCATGGCGGATTCATGTTGATGTATGGCAAAACTAATAAAAAAAAAATAGAAAGTGTTAGAGGAATTCAAAAAATGTTACATCACCATGAATTCCAGCTAACTAGGATAGCTGCATTGTGTCTTTTGGGAATTTTTGTTTCTACATATTTGAGCATTATGATCACCTGGAGAATTTGGAAATGCAGATGACAGAGACAACCTAAATGTTAATGAGTGCAAATCTGTGCAATTGAGATGCATAAAACTGGATCTCAGCCATGCCTCCAAGTGATTCTGAGACAGCTGTTGCATGGACCTCACTGTGAGAAGTCTTGTCCTGGCCTGGACTGTCATTATTGCATGCACATAGAATATCGTAGTTTTACAAATTGTGGCCAGTTTTCATGCTAGGCCAATGCTGCCTGATGATGTTGAAGTTTCAGTTTTTCAAAAGTGTCATTTTCTATTAAAATCAATATCCAAAGTAAAGTAGCTTTGTCAGTGCAGCTCCATAGCTCTGATTACAGGTTTGAGGAGGCATTTGTACTTTCAAGACAGAAATAAGCTTTGATCTCATATGTCATTTGCTCAGCTTTTCAGTAGGATAAGAAGCAAGAGAGACAGCAGATAAAGTATCTTCATCTAAGTGGAAGGCCTTCCAGCTACTCAAGCACATAGGACGTTTAGATCCCTCTTCCACAGAGAGCATGAATGGCTTTCTAGTCTAAATAAATACATATAGTATGATGAGTAGAAATGAGCCCTTCAACTGGAAAATACAGTCGTGGACCCAAAACCATGATATCAGGTGATACAAAAGGGAAACCTGTGAGGTGGGACAGAGTTAAGTAATAGCCTTCCTATCCCCCAACCCCCCAATGCCAGACACATACACACGTCCACTACCAGAAACCAGAAACCTTTCTAAAGGCATTTGCTTCTTAGTATCACTGCGTGGTACTCGTCCAGTGACCCAACCAGGCAACCGTTCATGTCCTGACCATCCTGTGTTTAGTGATAATGGTGTTTCTTTCTTTTTTTATTTTTTTGTGGGGGCCATTTTTAAAGTCTTTATTGAATTTGTTTCAATATAGCTTCTATTGCTTATGATCAGAGTCTCATCCACTGGACTACCAGGGAAGTCCCTAGTAATAAGGTTTTAATTTCTGTTTCAACCACTGCTCTGTGAGCTGATGGAATTTGATATACCCTTACTGTGTTGTGCTCTTGGACCATTTTATACACTGATCATTTGTAAATGTGTTCCTTTATCCAAAGGGATCTATTCCAGGGGCCCAGACTGATATGAAAGGACCTGATTCAAGCCATAAATAGTATTTTCAGCTGTGGCTTTTGTTACAGTGTAAACAAAGCCCAATATGGACTCTCTGTCTCAAAGTCACTCGGTTGCGTCCAACTCTTTGTGACTCCACGGACTGTAGCCTGTGAGACTCCTCTGTCCGTGGAGTTCTTCTGGCAAGAATACTGGAGTGGGTAGCCATTCCCTTCTCCAGAGGATCTTCCCAATCCAGCGATTGAACCCGGATCTCCCACACTGCAGGCAGATTCTTTCCCATCTGAGCCACCAGGGAAGCCCTATTCCTTCTATAGTCAGTTGACTCCTCCAAGAGCCCTGGGCAAAGACCCTAGTGGCATTCCATCTGTCAGCTTTGTGTTAGCACTTGTCCTCTGGAGATTCGATCCAAAAGCAATCCTGAGCAATTGTTTTTTTAATCTTGTTAATATTCTGGACAAGCTCTGACCACATCAATGGCTTCAGTGGGCAATCAACAGAGGGACATGTTATATCCATTGCTTCATGGTTTGTTCACCACCATGACTATGTCAAAGGCCAATCCAAGACATCCACCTTGGGACATAGTCCCCTTCTGAGCCAGCAACTAGATGGGGACTCTATCACCTAATTAATTCTACCCTGGAATTCCTATAATGAAACTCCTAAACAGTTTTTGCCATGTCCATCCTGGTAGAGGCTATTGGGGGGCATTTCCTTAGTGAACTCAAGTGTTCAGCCATCAAAGAGTTGGATATGATCGCACGCAGCAGGCACAAGGAACAATAACCCAAGATTAGGCTCAAGACAGAAAATGGCCGGGTCCTTCATCCGTGGTTACAGCCTTTCCAATTATATTAATACATTTAGTCTTTGGTTGATGCCACCTACTGGATGTCTCTTGAAAGTGAAAGTGAAAGTTGCTCAGTCATGTCCGACTATTTGCAACCCCATGGACTATACAGTCCTTGGAATTCTCCAGGCCAGAATACTGGAGTGGATAGCCTTTCCCTTTCTCCAGAGGAGCTTCCCAACACAGGAATCAAACCAGGGTCTCCTGCATTGCAGATGGATTCTTTATCAACTGAGCTATCAGGGATATACCGTGGTGGTGGTTTAGTCGCTAAGTCGTGTCCGGCTCCTGCGACCCCATCGATTGTAGGCTGCCAGGCTCCTCTGTCCATGAGCTACAAGGGAAGCCCAGTGGATATATCTCAGTCCCTTATTTTCCTATCTGCATGTCATCATGGTCATTCTGCTATGACCATGATGCCTATGAACCCAGCATCACTGTGCCCGCCAGCTTCTTATTATTCTTAATATCATCTTCTCACTTTTCAACAGTCTGACTACACATGGTACACCGGCTTCCACAGTCCCAAAGAGCTGTGTTTACCACCCACGACTATTCTATGTTAACCATGGCACAGCCTGGGACCCCACTCAGAACTGGGCAAGGAGAACTTGGCCTTTGGACTCTGTCTTTGCAGATGGAGTCAATTCAGCCACCTGGTCAGCCCCTTTTGTTTGTATTCCCATTGGCATCACTAGATTAACTTCTGAGATGAAAACAGCAGATTGAACAGGGTTTCTTAAGGGAAGCAGCTGCAGGAACTTGAAACCATTTCCTTCCTCCCGACTGGTGACAACCTGCCAGGAAACCTTTCATAGGAATCCTGTCAATTTTCGTTCTTTTAAAAGTCACCTCAAGAGAGCTGATAGATTCTCTTCTGGCCAAGCTCTTTCTTCTGAATGGCCTGGATTTTTTTTTTTTTTTCCCATTAGTGAAACCCAGCATGTCAGCTGCTAGGGTAAACCTCTCCACAAATCATACATACACTCCTTCTTTGCCCAAAGGAGAGCCACCTGAGAACCCAGGCCTAGGGGATTCCCTGAATCACCATGTGTACCAGAGTGTAGGTCAGAGGATAAGGCTTGAGGAATCTAATTTATTTTCCTTCTATTATTATTAATTTTTGTTTAATCACTAAGTCATGTCTGACTCTTTGAGACTCCCGTGGACTCTAGCCTGCCAGGCTTCTCTATCCATGGGATTTCCCAGGCAAGAATACTAGAGTGGACTGCCATACCCTCCTCCAGAGAATCTTCCGGACCCAGGGATGGAACCCGCATCTCTTATGTCTCCTGCATTGCAGTCAGGTTGTTTACCACTAGAGCTACCTGGGAAGCCACGTTGCACAGAGATTATCAATTATCAATTGTATCTTGAGCCACTTTCCCCTGTTTTATAACCTAGTTTCTAATTGGTTTTCTCTCAATGATCAATTCAACAGGGCATACAGCTGTGTCATCCATCTCCCAACAGTACGATTTATCCCCAGTATTTTCCCTGCAGGTTTGCTAACTCAAACTCAAGGAGGATCAGGGTCAAGTTCTCATCAGAACTCCCTCCCAGAAACTTGGGCCACATTGAGGCTGAAAGGATCTGAAAGCCAGGTCACCTTCCGTCACCACTGCTGAGGTTTTGGGTTCAAACTCTCAGTCAGACCCTCCAGACACAATAGACTTTAACCTGATATTGTGTTTACTCAGTCCTCTAGGAGCAGACAAGGCAGGCAACAGACCAGACACAGCATCTCCATCTCGGGAGTGGGGGTGGGGGCAGCCACTCAAGAGCGTTTTTGGCCCCTCACTCTTCGAGCCACCACACAGCTCCGCCAGGGCAGGAGCCACAGCACAGGGCACAAACTCCTCATTCCTGTTACCTTAAGGCCATTGTTTTCAAGGAAATGATGCTGTAAGTACTAGTGTTTCTCTGCAGTCCTCAACAGCAAGACCTGGCATTAAGCCTTTACTCAGAGTTCACTGGAAAGACAGAGATGAGAAACTTATAGTTGTTCATGACATATGTTAAATCTGAAGAGGATTTTCTCTGTTTTGAGATAAGAGTCTATGTGGGGAGCTCTCTGAAGGTTTGAAAATACTCAGTTCTCTAGAACAGATGGTCAGTGGAGGAAGATGGTTAGAAGGTACAGACTTCCAGCTCTAAATATATAAGCCCTAGGGACATAATGTACAACACAACTGTAGTTAACACTGCTGTAAGATATAGCACATATGACATACAGGAAAGTTTTTAACAGAATAGACCCTGAGAGTTCTCACCACAAAGATAATTTTTTCTCTTTTTAGTCTATGTGAGATGATGGATGTTCACTAAACATACTGTGGTAATCATTTCACAATATATGTAAGTCAAACCATCACACACTACACCTTAAATTTATACAACTCCGTGTCAATTATTTCTCCATAAAGAAAAAGAAAAATCAAAGAAAACAGTTATTTAGCCTTAACAATCCCACAGAAGTGAAAACTATTGGCTGTATAAATGAACATCCTTTTTAAAGACCACTGGGAAATCAGTTTCCAGTTTTTTTGTAAGATTACAACAGTTATGTGTACTTTGGGTCATCAATTTCATTTCACACTTATTTACTCAAAAGTCAATTACTTATACATCCTTTGTTCAGGTCAGTTGCTCAGTCGTGTCTGACTCTTTGTGATCCCATGGACTGCAGCATGCTAGGCTTCTGTGTCCATCAACAACTCCTGGAGCATACTCAAATTCATGTTCATTGAGTTGGTGATGCCATCCAACCATCTCATCCTCTGTGGTCCCCTTCTCCTCCCACCTTCAGTCTTTCCCATCATAAGGGTCTTTTCAAATGAGTCAGTTCTTCACATCAGGTGGCCAAAGTATTGGAGTTTCAGCTTCAGCATCAGCCCTTCCAATGAATATTCAGGACTGATTTCCTTTAGGATGGACTGCTTGGATCTCCTTGCAGTTCAAGGGACTCTCAAGAGTCTTCTCCAACACCACAGTTCAAAAGCATCAATTCTTCGGTGCTCAGCTTTCTTTACAGTCCAACTCTCACATCCATACATGACTATCGGAAAAACCATAGCTTTGACTAGACAGACCTTTGTTGGCAAAGTAATGTCTCTGCTTTTTAATATGCTGTCTAGGTTGGTCATAACTTTTCTTCCAAGGAGCAAGCGTCTTTTAATTTCCTGGCTGCAGTCACCATCTGCAGTGATTTTGGAGCCCAAAAAATAAAGTCTGACACTGTTTCCACTGTTTCCCCATCTATTTGCCATGAAGTGATGGGAGCAGATGCCATGATCTTAGTTTTCTGAATGTTGAGTTTTAAGCCAACTTTTTCCACTCTTCTCTTTCACTTTCATCAAGAGGCTCTTTAGTTCTTCTTCACTATCTTCCATAAGGGTGGTGTCACCTGCATATCTGAGGTTATTGATATTTCTCCTGGCAGTCTTGATTCCAGCTTATACATCTTACAGTTGAGATATTTTCCAATAATTATGTTTCTGTTTTTACAGGTGAAATTGTTTTATGTAACAATTCCCCAGGAAATTATTTCATGAATTATTGCATCATCTCCTTAATTTTGGAATTCATCTTAATTTCTGTTTTTCACTTTAATATTTTATAATATACTGCTCATTGAGACTGTACTTTCACAGACCTAAAATAATTTTTTGAGAATGTGGGCCAATTAATTACTTTTAACTCTTAATTTACCATTCTATTACTATAAGGATAGAGATATAATACCTTTATAAGATGTCATCTTTTAATATATAGGCAGCTACCTACTGTTATATTCTAAACAAATACATTAAATTATTCATGAATGAATTTCATTATAAATGATTAATTACCATATTTTCCTCTTACAAAATATTTCATTTATCATCTTTTTATTAAGTAATTTTTCTTTAAAATTTTCTTTTCATATACATACATGATGAATTCTCTTCAATTTGAGCATTTAGGAGAAAATTAACATTACTTTTTAGAACATAACTTTTTATCATGTTGTAATTTTCTTTAACATGAAACCAATTTCTGCCAGGTTTCCTTCATAATTTCAACTAAACCAATATACCCGAAAAGTTATTGTATATCAACTAGGATATCTGACCATCTGATAGTATTCCAAATGGGTTAGCATAAAACATCAAGGGGAGTAACAATAACCCAGCAGTGTTGTCTATCTAAGCTGTATTTCCCAATGAAGTAACATGAAGTTGTAGGAAACAGCATTAAAAAGCTTGCCTCCACAAAAAAAGAAAAATTCAGTCAGTGATCCTGGTATTTTCCCTTTAACAACATATATGCACCCATTTAAACACATGATGAGAAAAAATGTAGTACATGAACATTACTAGACACAACATAACTTAATCAATTCAGTTCAGTCGCTCAGTGGTGTCCAACTCTTTGTGACCCCATGGACTGTAGCACGCCAGGCTTCCCTGTCCATCAACAACTCCCAGAGTTTACTCAAACTCATGTTCATTGAATTGGTGAGGCCATCCAACCATTTTATCCTCTGCCATCCCCTTCTCCTCCTGCCTTCAATCTTTCCCAGCATCAGGGTCTTTTCAAATGAGTATGGAAAAGCCATAGCTTTGACTAGATGGACCTTTGATAAAGTAACGTCTCTGCTTTTTAATATGCTGTCTAGGTTGGTCATAACTTTTCTTCCAAGGAGCAAGCGTCTTTTAATTTCCTGGCTGCAGTCACCATCTGCAGTGATTTTGAAGCCCCCCAAAATAGAGTCTGACACTGTTTCCACTGTTTCCCCCTCTATTTGCCATGAAGTGATAGGACTGCATGCCATGATCTTAGTTTTCTGAATGTTGAATATTAAGCCAGCTTTTTAAAAAAAAATTATTTATTTTAACTGGAGGCTAATTACTTTACAATATTGTATTAGTTTTGCTATACATTGACATGAATCTACCATGGATGTACATATGTTCCCCTTCCTGAACCCCCCTCCCGCCTCCCTCCCCATCCTATCCCTCTGGGTCATCCCAGTGCACCAGCCCCAAGCGCCCTGTCTCATGCATTGAAACTGGACTGGCGATTCATTTCACATATGATAATATACATGTTTCAATGCCATTCTCCCAAATCATCCCACCCTCTCCCTCTCCCACAGAGTCCAAAAGACTGTTCTATACATCAGTGTCTCTTTTGCTGTCTCATATACAGGGTTATTGTTACCATCTTTCTAAATTCCATATATATGAGTTAGTATACTGTATTGGTGTTTTTCTTTCTGGCTTACTTCACTCTGTACAATAGGTTCCAGTTTCATCCACCTCATTAGAACTTATTCAAATGTATTCTTTTTAATGGCTGAGTAATATTCCATTGTGTATATGTACCACAGCTTTCTTATCCATTCATCTGCTGATGGACATCTAGGTTGCTTCCATGTCCTGGCTATTATAAACAGTGCTGTGATGAACTTTGGGGTACACATGTCTCTTTCAATTCTGGTTTCCTCAGTGTGTATGCCCAGCAGTGGGATTGCTGGATCACAAGGCAGTTCTATTTCCAGTTTTTTAAGGAATCTCCACACTGTTCTCCATAGTGGCTGTACTAGTTTGCATTCCCACCAACAGTGTAAGAGGGTTCCCTTTTCTCCACATACTCTCCAGCATTTATTGCTTGTAGACTTTTGAATAGCAGCCATTCTGACTGGCATGAAATGGTACCTCATTGTGGTTTTGATTTGCATTTCTCTAATAATGAGTGATGTTGAGCATCTTTTCATGTGTTTGTTAGCCATATGTATGTCTTCTTTGGAGAAATGTCTGTTTAGTTCTTTGGCCCATTTTTTGACTGTGTCCATAGGTGTGTGGATTTATCTCTGGGCTTTCTATTTTGTTCCATTGATGTATATTTCTGTCTTTGTGCCAGTACCGTACTGTCTTGATGACTGTGGCTTTGTAGTAGAGCCTGAAGTCAGGCAGGTTGATTCCTCCAGTTCCATTCTTCTTTCTCAAGATTGCTTTGGCTATTCAAGGTTTTTTGTATTTCCATACAAATTGTAAAATTATTTGTTCTAGTTCTCTGAAAAATACTGTTGGTAGCTTGATAGGGATTGAATTGAATTTATAGATTGCTTTGGGTAGTACACTCATTTTCACTATATTGAGTCTTCCAATCCATGAACATGATATATTTCTCCAACTATTTGTGTCCTATTTGATTTCTTTCACCAGTGTTTTATAGTTTTATATATATAGGTCTTTTGTTTCTTTAGGTAGCTATATTCCTAAATATTTTATTCTTTTTGTTGCAATGGTGAATGGAATATTTCCTTAATTTCTCTTTCTGTTTTCTCATTGTTAGTGTATAGGAATGCAAGGGATTTCTGTGTGTTGATTTTATATCCTGCAACTTTACTATATTCATTGATTAGTTCTAGTAATTTTCTAGCGGCATCTTTAGGGTTTTCTATGTAGAGGATCATGTCATCTGCAAACAGTGAGAGTTTTACTTCTTCTTTTCCAATCTGGATTCCTTTTATTTCTTTTTCTGCTCTGATTGCTGTGGCCAAAACTTCCAAAACTATGTTGAATAGTAGTGGTGAGAGTGGGCACCTTTGTCTTATTCCTGACTTTAGGGGAAATGCTTTCAATTTTTCACCATTGAGGATAATGTTTGCTGTGGGTTTGTCATATATAGCTTTTATTATGTTGAGATATGTTCCTTCTATTCCTGCTTTCTGGAGGGTTTTTATCATAAATGGATGTTCAATTTTGTCAAAGCCTTTCTCTGCATCTATTGAGATAATCATATGGTTTTTACTCTTTAAGTTGTTAATGTGGTGTATTACATTGATTGATTTGTGGATATTGAAGAATTCTTGCATCCCTGGGATAAAGCCCACTTGGTCATGGTGTATGATCTTTTTAGTGTGTTGTTGGATTCTGTTTGCTAGAATTTTGTTAAGAATTTTTGTATCTATGTTCATCAGTGATATTGGCCTGTAGTTTTCTTTTTATGTGGCATCTTTGTCAGGTTTTGGTATTAGGGTGATACAATAGACCAGTTAGACCTAATTGATATCTATAGGACATTCCATCCCAAAACAATGAATTTCACCTTTTTCTCAAGCACGCATGGAACCTTCTCCAGGATAGATCACATCCTGGGCCATAAATCTAACCTTGGTAAATTGAAAAAAATTGAAATCATTCCAAGCATCTTTTCTGACCACAATGCAGTAAGATTAGATGTCAATTACAGGAGAAAAACTATTAAAAATTCCAACATATGGAGGCTGAACAACAAACACACGGCTGAATAACCAACAAATCACAGAGGAAATTAAAAAAGAAATCAAAATATGCATAGAAATGAATGAAAATGAAAACACAACAACCCAAAACCTATGGGACACTGTAAAAGCAGTGCTAAGGGGAAGGTTCATAGCAATACAGGCTTATCTCAAGAAACAAGAAAAAAGTCAAATAAATAACCTAACTCTACACCTAAAGCAACTAGAAAAGGACGAAATGAAGAACCCCAGGGTTAGTAGAAGGAAATAAATCTTAAAAATTAGGGCAGTAATAAGTGCAAAAGAAACAAAAGAGACCATAGCAAAAATAAACAAAGCCAAAAGCTGGTTCTTTGAGAAGATAAATAAAATTGACAGATCGTTAGCCAGACTCATCAAGAAACAAAGGGAGAAAAACCAAATCAATAAAATTAGACATGAAAATGGAGAGATCACAACAGACAACACAGAAATACAAAGGATCATAAGAGACTATTATCAGCAACTATATGCCAATAAAATGGACAACTTGGAAGAAATGGACAAATTCTTAGAAAAGTACAACTTTCCAAAAGTGAACCAGGAAGAAATAGAAAATCTTAACAGGCCCATCACAAGCACGGAAATTGAAACTATAATCAGAATTGTCCAGTAAACAAAAGCCCAGGATCAGCTTCACAGCTTAATTCTACCAAAAATGTAGAGAAGAGCTAACACCTATCCTACTCAAACTCTTCCAGAAAATCGCAGAGGAAGGTAAACTTCCAAATTCATTCTATGAGGCCACCATCACCCTAAGCCAGCTTTTTCACTCTCCTCTTTCACTTTCATCAAGAGGCTCTTTAGTTCTTCTTCACTTTCTACCATAAGGGTGTGGTCATTTGCATATCTGAGGTTATTAATATTTCTCCTGGTAATCTTGATTCCAGCTTGTGCTTCATCCAGTCCAGCATTTCTCATGATGGTGTACTCTGCATATAAGTTAAATAAGCAGGGTGACAATATATAGCTTTGACATACTCCTTTCCTGATTTGGAACCAGTCTGTTGTTCCATGTCCAGTTCTAACTGTTGCTTCTTGACCTGCATACAGATTTCTCAAGAGGCACATCAGGTGGTCTGGTATTCTCATCTCTTGAAGAATTTCCCACAGTTTCTTGTGATCCACACAGTCAAAGGCTTTGGCATAGTCAATAAAGCAGAAGTAGATGTTTTTCTGGAACTCTCTTGCTTTTTCGATGACCCAACAGATGTTGGATAACTTATTAGCCACATAGAATTTTTTCTTGCCCAGTTTATTTGGGTGGTTTGGCAATATGTGGAGAACACCAGAATATTTAGTTTTTCTATTAAAACATAACACTTGAGAGTTTTATTGAATAGACTCATCTATATGATACAGCAGGATAAATCATTAAAACTTGAATAGGAACAAAAGTCAACTCACCTTGATATGCTTTATCTTTTCATTATAATAATGTTATCATTTATCATGATAAAGCCTCAGTTATGGTTCTGAAGCACTTGTTATACATGTCTTGCCTTATTCTATGACTTCAGTGCTTCTATTTTTCTTATGACAGGATGATGAGATAAGGGAAAGCCGGTTCAGCTTCACTGCTTATGGAATGGGGCCATGTCTGCAAACCAAAGAAGTTGTGACCCCAAAGGGCCCCAACCATTCTGTCCAAGTAATGCCGAAGAGCCCAGATGAGATGAGGAAGGTCTTTATCGACCGGGCCAAGAAGATTGACACCATCTCCCGAGCCTGCTTTCCATTAGCCTTTTTGATTTTTAATATTTTCTACTGGGTTATCTATAAAATTCTTAGGCATGAGGATATTCATCAGCAGCAAGATTAAGTCTCGGGGAGTGTGCAAGTGTACAAACTCAGTGCGTCAACTCAGAAGGAAGGCTTTTTGCCATAAGGGTGTTTGTGTGTGTGTGTGTGTGTGTGTGGTATACAAATGATGACCATTGTGCTCAAGTGACACATGGAAAGGTGTTATTATGACTTGCTATGCAAAGTCATGAGGCAGTTATGATTCCTTTAATGAATACAAAATATATGTATTATTGGGATTCTATTTCATTAAGATTATCTGTTCTTTCACAGTAAATTTTACAAGTGGACATATTATTGTCAATGTGTTTGTATGTAATATGATGTCACATAACAGTACATGTGAGAATTGCTTTGAAATTCTTTGATTTTTCAATTCAGTATTAAATAACACAAAAGTAAAATTTGCACAGAAAACTTTTAAAAAGGAAAAACAGGAAATGTTGAAGATTTTAAAAATGTAGCTTGAGGCTTTAAAATATTTTCTTATACTTGTAGTTACAAAATAGGAAAATATGATAATTAAGTGACAAATTAACTCAATAATAATAGAAAATTGTACATACAAATGCTACAGAACCAACTTAAGTAATAGAAAATTAAAATCAGGAGATTAAAGTAAAAAACTTTTATTGTTTATGTACTAAATTTAATTGTTTGAAATATCAAATTTTCCTCTTTGGAAATGTTTTTAATGGCCTAAGCAATCATATTATACATAAAATCTACTTTTCTTAACTTTATATATCTGTGAATGAATGTAGATATACTAAAAACACAATTGTTTTTAAAAAGTGTTATAGCTATGTATTTTTTTTTGTTGCCAAACACTGAAAAAATTCAAGCCAGCATCTTTGTTTTGTTAGATTTTTAATAGTTGGTTAATCATCTGTAAGTAATTATGTTTATTGTTTTGATATAGTTGAACAAAGTTCAGTAAGACTTGTATATTTTAGTTTAGAATGAGTCTTTAAAATTCAATGAGATTATAGTATTTACATTTTTAAAAAAATGAATTTAATAAAAACCAAAATAAATTTAGGGAGATTTTTAAAAATAAGAACAGACTTCCCATCAAAGTTATATGGGTTCCAAATCGTAGCCCTAAATATAAGGAAGGAAGATTTTAATTCTAAATTATATAAATAAGTCACTTCTATAAATGAGATGTGATTGCTTTGTATTTCTGAATTAATAATTTCAATATATAATACATCCACTAATTGTGAATAATTCTAAACAAAAATTTTACTTAAAACTTATTAGGAACCCCATGGAATTATTTCAACTACAATGGGGCATTAACTCATTTCATGCAGTGTGATTAAGTGAAAATATATGATAGAGTTTTGGGGTTAAATTGAACCAGACTCTGATTCTTTTCCTGTTTTGCTATTTTTTGCATTATTTTTATCATCAGTATTGTATTTTTTAAAAACTCTACAATCCTTTTTAAAAATGTTTAATTACTGGTCAGATTCTCTAGATGGAAACTGAAGACAAATTACTGACAGAGAAAGATTTAATCATGAAGAAAACAACTAACTCAGATTTAAGAGGGATAAATAAGGCACTTTTGAACAAGACGGTACTATTTTCTGATCTTTATTATTAAACCAAAAGCAAGAGCTGCCATTTAAAGCTGAAATGTTTCAATGTTATCGAACTTTGGTCTACCTAATTGTACTTTAAAAAAAGTAAATTTAAAAATAATGTATATTTGGCATTTTTTGCTACTAAAACTCCAAATTTTCTTACTTTGTAGGTAATTTAAAATACAATTAGGGGGAAAAAAGGGTTGCCCTTAAATGAAAATGCCACAGCAGAAGATACTACTATGTACTTTGAAGACTCTGCATCTCGACATGTCCTTCTTCATTGAGTGTTTATGAACCCAAATCATGGAAATATATTCTTGTACTAAAGGTAGATTAAAGGTAGATATGTTGTTTGTGTTTTCTGAGGATAAGCTAGTGGGTTTGAATCGATGATAAACTACGTGTTGTCTCAACATATCTCTGAAATACTTGAACACATTTTTCTATACTTCATACATCTTATTTCTAAAGTTCTTCATCATTGCTTAAATTAAATGAATTCTGCCAAAAGCAAATGTACAATGCTTGCTTAGACATACATAGACATAGGCAATGAACCTATGCCCCTAAAGAAATTTATGAACATCACTTGTTTTTACATTTGAGAATATTAAAAGTGTCTCTTTTTTTAAGCTTGAAACTTAGAATGTACAAATACTAGCCATGAAACAGCTTTTTCAGCAAGGGTATTGATATGGTAGAAATCTATCTATCTCAAAAGAATTAAATTTTACTTAGGTATATGTACTTAACATTGTCTCCCTATGCAAAGAAAATACTCTGAAAAAAAATTTTTTTTAATTTAAAATGGAGTTCCCTGGCAGTCCAGTGATTAAGACTTTGTGCTTCCAATGCAGGGGGCACAGGTTTAATCTCTGATAAGGTAGCTAAGACCCCACATGCCGCATGGTACAGCCAAAAAAAAAAAAAAAAACTCTGATGTTTCACTCCTATGGCAACAGTGACATCACAAATATATCTGAATCCAAAAAGTTTAAAGGAACCTGTCCCCTTTAACGAACTCCTCAATTCAGATCAGCTCAGTTGTGTCCGACTCTTTGTGACCCCCATGGACTGCAGCACACCAGGCTTCCCTGTCCATTACCAACTCCTGAAGATACCCTTTAAAATGAACTCCTAGGTACCCTTTTAAATGGTGAAACTTTATTGTAATTAGCATCCTAAGGCAGTATTTGCCTAAATGAGCCCTGTGTCAAACCCTGATATTTCAAATTAAGCCAATTGCAAATCTATTAATGATGTGAAAATTAAAATGTGTGCATATGCCCTGGGTACCCACACATAGGTTGAAATTCTAATACGGATATTCTGAAGCATTTTGAAATGGTCACATTAAGAAGTTTGTTATTTTTCTACATGCAGTTTGCTTTACTTTTTTTCTAATTTTGTATCTCAACCACTGAAATCTGTAGTTACATGTGAATTTTAGGAAACCTTGTATTGATACCTTAGCATATGCTATGTAACATCTTTTTCTTTCCCAGCTATTAGAATTGGAGTTTAACTATAGTGAGGACCTAGAACTTTCTTTACTATTTAAAACAGATTCCAGAAAGTTGCTGTAGAAGCAGAAAGCCAAGGGTTTCTAAAACGTCTCCATACTTTTTGCTTGTTTCTCCAGAACACTTACTCACCTGGAGAGCCTACGCTACTCCCAGCTGCTGAATTTAAGGGACTGTTCTGCCTACTTATCCTATAGTCAATTCCTATTCTATAGGTATATTCATTCTAAAAACTTTTACTTTAATTTTAAATTACAGATGCTTTCAATCTGTATATCCCTAAAATATGGATACATGGATTGTGCTTATAAATTCCCAGGATCTTATGGAAGATAATGGAAATTTTAGGGCAAAACCGTGAGAAAATGAGGCTGCATGTTTGATGGAAGAGAGAAAGTTGTTACCTGTTTTAGCACTCTGTGCAACTTATGTAGTTTTTAAGATTTTAAGAGAAAAATAAGTGTACCCTCCATACTATACGTTCTCTTTTCTGAATGTCCTTCACCCTGTTTTTAAAAAATATACTGTTCTATTCTTAACATGATATACCTCAACCTGCTTCACTTTGGAAGACTGAGATATATTGGCAGCTAAATTGTTCTTTCATCTACAAAGTACACATTCCATGAAAAGTACTCAAGGAAAGATGGGACTTGCCAATATTAAACACAGAAAATTCTTTCAATATTAAATAAATAGGAAGTGGGCAACACTGGCATTCACAGGTGTCCCCTAACAACCTGTTAGAGCCCTCTCAGAATGAAACTCAGAAGGCATATAAGCCACAGTTCTTAGACCAATGAATCATTAGTAATCTTTGAGGTCCTGTCTCCAACTCTAAATAGATTTCGCAGACCTTGAAACATAGATAACAGGAAAAGTTCTCAAAATTTATGAGCATATACCATCTGTATTTCTCATCTAGTTGATGCTGACCTAGTAAAGAAAAGCAAAACACCCTAAGGACAGAGCACTGACTTTTATATAGTCTGTCTGTCCATACTCATTAATGCTGACAAGGCAAAGACTGCAAGGTAATGAACTTGACTGAAACGCATTAAGAGAATAAATATGGGTTCCACCTCAACGCATTTTAATTTTAACAGTCTATCCAAGGAAAATATCATCAATGAAACTGAGCCTGTGCGTTAATATTTATGTGAGTTCATTTAAGGGATTAGTTGGAAATTGTTTCAGTGACTCAAAGAATAGTTTCTGCACCTTTATAATTATAAATTTGTCTTTTGAGTTATATTTACTTGTCAAGCACAATTATGATAATGACATTTTGCTTGTTCATTTGGGTATTCAGTTTTTAAACTAGATCATTATATTGCCTCCCCTTGACTTTTGGACTGAGTTACATGGAATTATAGAGGTACTGGAACTTTTATTTATTTTTTTTTAATTTTATTTTATTTTTAAACTTTACATAATTGTATTAGTTTTGCCAAATATCAAAATGAATCCACCATCATCAGCTCAGGCAGACTATAAAAACTTGCCACCGTCATGTGCATTTCAGAAAAGAATTGAGTTGCAAAAACTGCACAACTTTTTAAAGTGACAAATTTCAATATTTCTTAAAACTGTATCCTGAACTGTCTAATTTGCTCAAGCAAAACTAAAGGATTTTCTGGTGCAGTTTTTCCAATATTTTTTGACAAGACCACTTTCCTTAGCTGAACCTTCCTGAGCAATGGGCAGTGGAAAGGTAAGACCATGAGGATTAGAATTCCAAAAAAGACTGAAATTTTGAATATAATGGCAACCAAATCTTCTTCTCCACAATGCCTACATAATTCCTTACTGTATCCTCTTCTTGGGACCATTCAAAGCAGTGCAGAAACAATCTTGTCCATCCCAATGATCAGTGAATAACAACCTTTAACTAAGCAAACAGTCACCATCTCAGTTTCCATGACGTATTTTAGACCTTGAAGTTCACCAACTCATCTCTTTAATGAGGGATGCTAAAGAATGATAAGAATTAAAGTCTGTGTCTGGAAGACAGTAGGGTGCTTTTCAATTAAATATTTTAGAAACTACAGTGTATATGAACACACAGGTTCTCCCTTGATTGAATACAAATAAAATACCCATAATATCTGTCTTCCTCAGCAGATGCATTGGTTTTTATTTTCTGGTTCAAGTACTACAAAGAGTGATGAAAAGTGAAGTGACAGTGTTAGTTACTCAGTCGTGTCTGACTCTTTGAGACCCCGTGGACTGCCAGCCTGCCAGGCTCCTCTGTCCACAGGATTCTCCAGACAGAAATACTGGAGTGGGTAGCTATTCCCTTTTCCAGGGGATCTTCCTGACCCAGGGATTGAACCTGGGTCTCCTGCATTGAAGGCAGAGCCTTTACCATCTAAGCTACGAGGGAAGGCCCAACAAAGAGTGATAAAATATAGCAATCTCGTTTTATTCTTATTGGTATATAAACTCTCTGTGAATAAATGAGTAGGACACAATAGGGAGGAACTGAGTTAATTCAATAACTTTAAAATTAAACTTTTATCCCAGCCACCATTCCTCTTTAAAAATATACTCAACTTCCATAAGGAAATGGCTGTTGTTCTAATTACCTAAAAAGTGAAGCACATGTTCTTTGATAACAAGGATGCCTAGAGTCCATGTGTAAAATATAGCCCCCGAGGATTTGAAAATAACTCAGGCAGGGAAAATATTCTGGAGAAGCTTCTATCAGTAATCAGCCTAAAAACAGAATCCTGAGCCAGTTGCTAGGATACTCTTACTCATTCTTCCTTCTACCATTTTTATGTTGCCCTCATCTCTTTTCTTCCCTTCTCCCAAACACACACACGTGTGTGTGTGTGCACACACACTTATCATTGCTGCTGTTTGTGGGATAAATGTTTTCAAATTGGAAATGCAAAGAAAGTCAGCTTTTCTAGGAAGATGCTCTTAATTCTGTGATGTGTTTTGCAATATCAGTGATTTCTGGTGGGAAACACTTATTTATGAAACCAGAATATTTTGGCTCAACAACATAAGAACAAAGCTATGCGGGTCAAATTTTTCTCCAACCATTAATGATAGAAATCTAAAACACTGCTTGGACTGTGTTTGAAGAATGACTAAATATTTGTCATCAGTTCTTCCCAAAGACAATCAGTCATAACTAGTACTACACATAAAACACACTAAAAGGGTTTTGATGGTGGTAGAGTATTATTTTAAAAAATGGTGATTTTGATTCCTGGCTGTACCTTAATATCCCTTACACACATTTTTAAACATGTATACATGCTGGTGTTCAACATGAGAGTTTATAATTCAATCATTGGTTTAACAAACATCCCTGAAGCACCTTCTAGGTACCTGGCATTGTTGTGAGTGTTGAATTCAGTATGTTCAGAGTAAGTATGGAATTCTGGGTTATTGACAAGAGTTGCACAAGTGAGAACAATTGACACGAACATACACAAACCTATTCTTCTAATAATAAATACTCAATTTATCACTGAATGTTTTATAATGTTTCTTTCTTCATATTCATTGTAATTATTTCTCATTTATATCCTTATAATTAAAAATTAAAAATAAACCTTTGAGTTGTTTCAGTTCAGCTTTCCTTCCAGTGTCAGAATCTTCACCATCTCTGGCACATTCCTGGTACAAAATTATCTACATTCTCCTGAAACACTTAGAGCAACAGAGAGTTCATTACTCTGAATGCAGCCTCTTCTGCTATAACACAGCTTTAAGTGATTAAAAAAAAAGTTTATCAAGAAATGACTTTTAATTAATATATTCCAACTAAGTCTCCCCCATCCCCTTAAGGACAGTGCCTCATGTGTTTTTTCATATCTACTTCCTGTGTGGGGGCTTCATCAATATTCCTTTTTAATCCCCTATCACTAGCTTTATTCTAATTTAAGTAAATTATCGATATATTTTGTGTTCAACAATGAGGTGCTTCAGGTGCATAAAACAATGAAATTTAAAATTATCTTTATCAATAAATAGAAATTGATAAAATTCTATGTGAATCATTTGTAGTAACTTTAAATGTCTTCCTATAATGTGGCAATATTTTCAATTAAGTGTTTAACAATGTATTTCATGATATGAATCTGTTAAAAAAAAAAAAAAAAAAACCCTAATGGGACTTCCCTGGTGGCTCAGACGTAAAGAATCTGCCTATAAGGTAGGAGACCGGGATTTGACCCCTGGGTCGGAAAGATCCCTTGGAGAAGAGAATGGCTACCCAGTCCAGTATTCTTTTCTTTTTTAAAATTTGGTTGCACCAGGTCTTAGTTGTGGCATGTGGGATCTAGTTCCCTGACTAGGAATCTAACCTGGGCTCCCTGCACTGGGAGTCTTAACTGCCAGACCACCAAGGAAGTCCCATACTCCAGTACTCGTCCCTGGAGAATCCCATGGACAGAGGAGCCTGGTGGGCTGCAGTTCATGGGGTCTCAAAGAGTCAGACACGATTCAGTGACTAACACTTTCACTTTATCAGTCAAACATAATATTTTCAGAGCAAAGCTATCAATATAATAAAAATTTAATGAATGAAGTTGTTTTAATTGTTGATTTTTTTTTTTGGAATGGTTTTAGCCAAGGCGTCTTCAGGCAAACCCACTACATATTCATTATTCAGTCTGGCTTGTAATGTAAATGAAGAGTAAGAACCTGTGGATCAAAGGTCAGGAAAGGTTCAGAGTGAGACTGTATTGAACATGCTTGAATAATTTTGCACTCCTTCACTTTCATGTCTATGAATTATGCAATGGCTTTTCCTTAAATTTGTATTTTAACGTATGATAGATTATGATACTTGGGAAAAATAGAACTAGACAGCCTTTCTATGAATATTATATAACCTGCTGTGGAAAACAAAATGAAAAGAAAATGTGCCATATATTTTCAATATACTATTATAATGTCATATACAGTGATTTATTATTCATGAGCCAAGTTGTTTAAAAGACTACCAAAAAAAGTACAGCTCTTCTATGGTGTTATTTTTTTTTTTCTGTAGATTTAAAACACGTCTTCCTGAGTCTGATGTCTGTCTACTTTCCTGTCCAGATGATATCATATTTTTTCAGGAAACTATGCTGAAAATATACTTAAAATTGTATGCATTGTTTTATCAACTTGTTCCTCTTTGTATAATCTTTAGTTCAATTCTGAAAGTTACAAATTCTCAAATCAGAGTCATTAGCTCATGTGCAGTATATAATATTTATTATGTAAGTGTAGATAATTTGATCAGAAACAATAAAAATTAACTCTTTTCAATATGAATAACTCTTTTGTCCCACTTTTTTGAGTTTTATGAAAGGGTCATGTTTTCTGCATTTCTGATGGAAGTTATTATACAGAGATTACAAACTTGGTAATACACCATTCAGAGAAGACTTAATATATGTATATCATTACAGAAAAAGTACAGTAAAGAGGCTGGTGAATGGAACTTTTCAACTTAGAATGAGAGAAGATGTATGACTATCTATAAAAATTATTTCACATTATTTTTTAATAAGTTTTGTTTGTTTGAAAATCTTTTCCTTAAAATCTCTTTGTTGAATAAACCACTTCTATTTAACTTACCCATAGAGACCATTTCAGAATAGAATGTTGGTCTTTTCTATTTTTAGAATTTTGGTGTGGTGTTTTCCTCTAAACAGTGATGCTAGAGTTTAGTGATAATACGATAGTTGGCAAAGAAATAAGAAAAATTAAGATGTCAGAAATTAGGAAATTATTGCAATATGATCTATGATAATTGGTCTCTCATTTTCAAAGTACTTATAATTTAAATGTAGTTTTGTATTTGTGGAATGCCTAAGGTTCAGGAAAATTGATGGACTGGAAATTGCTTGCTGCGTTGGCATTGTGTTTTCTTAATGACCTGGCCTTTACTAACTTCTTGAGTTGCAGTTGAATGGTTCATACCACAGTATCAGTGGAAACTCTTGACTGAAATGCTGTCATTGTAGGAGACAGGAAGAATAAAAGAAAAGCAGGCCCCGGCAAGGGCCACAAAATAAATGTATATTATTGATAAACTTGATGCTATCAGGCATGAGACTCTTGGAACAAGTCCAGAGGGGACAGTTCATAATCCTGAAAATAAGATATGATCCTGGGGTTGGAAAACCGACCTCAGACTGCTTCTCAACTGGCATCTCAGAGTGACATGTTTTACACATCTGGTGGAAAATCTATAGATAAGAATATTAGTCTTAGTTACTGATTTGTTATTGATTACTGTTTCCTAATTACTCAATGATTAATGATCATTTTGTTCTTTGGCCCTGAAGGCCACATGAGTTATAGTTTAACTCCCCATTTATTCTTTCATGTCATAGACTCAAGCAAGGTCATCTCTAAGTATTAAGTGCTAGAGATATCCATGGGTGAAAGACGTTTAACCAAAATGTATATGAGTAAGCATCATGTGCACAACTTATTGATAAACTATAACTTAAAAACATCAATGTGTATTTTCATGGTTTAAAATGTTTTCATTATTCTCTTATATTTTCTATTTTCGGTACCACTGAATTGTTTATTCCAATTTACTCTTGCTGACAATTGCTTTCTTGATAAACTTATTTTCCCTGATATATGTATTTCTTGTTTCTCACTTTGTACAGTTTCCATTGCTAATTACCTGTTCATGGAAAAATTAAATTGGAATGAGACTATCATTAACCGAACCATGGTACACTGAAAATATGTAGCTCTATTGCTACTGTTTCCTTATATTTGACCCTGTGTGTTGTCTTACCATGTTTTCTTGGCAAGCAGTCTTAACCCCAGTGGTGTGCTGCTCTGAAAAGCCCACTCAGGACACTGGGAACTTGGGGTTGTCCTCACTCATGGTCCCAGATGTGACAAGAGGCATTAGCAGACTAAAGACTGATTCTCCAGACAAGGTATACTAATTAGAAATCTAATGACAACATCTGCTTGTCTAGCTTCGAGGCTCCTGGTCTTCCAAATGGGTCTCTGTTTCAGCCATCCAAAAAATAATCACTCAATCTTTTGAGATAATGTCAGATTCATTTTCTACAGAGTAAATAAATAAATTAGGCTCTTTTAAATAGTTACAGAAGTAATCATATTTATAGATTTATAGGGTCTTTTTTGAAACAGTTACTTTTCTCCAAAAAACTGATTTTGTACAGAATGGCCTAGCTTGAAATATTTATTCTATGAAAGATCATTCTTGTGAGTGCAACCTTGCATTTCCTAAGTGACTAGTCAAAAAATATGGAATGAAATGTAAATAAGAAAGCAAGGGAATTTGTTCAATTTCCAAATTATTTGAAACAGAGTAGAAAATCCAACAGTGTAGTTTTGTTTTTTTTTTAGTTACTTGGAAATTGCCGCTAGGAGGCTGACAATGGTTTATTGCATCCCTTGAAAGAAATAATGTTTTAATTAGTTACTTCATATTTAATAAATACCAGAAGTCTACCCGTTGGTAATATTATCTCTGAGTAATACCATCTTTCTTTGTTTCCATCATCATCAAAAAATCTTCCTGAGTTCCTCCTGATTAGGCAGTGGAAACCCCAAGCAGCGGTGAACAGGAAAGCTGCTTCCACATTCAGGAGCAAAGCAAGAAAGAGAACATTTGCAGGAACCATGTGTCATGGATCAGAAGCTTATTTCGTGCACATTTCATGTTAGTACTGTTTATGAGCAATAAGTAATCTCTATACAAGACTCAACCTTTTCTAAAATTAAGGAACTTAATGTGTGGCATTTAATAAATTAAAATACTTTTCCAATTCATATTATTGATTCCATTTTTTCCATGTTGAATGAAAAATAGGAAGCATGAGAAATAACTAGAAATAATATAGTCTTTGTAATATACTTTGAGTCTGAAAATTCAGAACCTATTTGCTGATGCTAAATTGGTTATGTTAAAAATGTCTCTTTCATACTGTCTGCAAAGTTGACTAGTGAAAATATTGGGATATGTAAAAAATGTTATTTTATTTATTTAAAGAAACACACCTAGGGAAAATATCTTCATATGATTTATTCACCTGACAGACAATATAATTTAGTTTCTAAAAGGGAAATTTAAGAAGTAGTATTATATTATAGTATTTAATATATTAACATATTTTATTAACTTTTACATTACATTGGTATTATTTATGATAAACATGTATGCCTTTAATATGTGTTGTACATTGTATTCTTAAGCAACAAACTATGACAAGTTCACATGCCATTATCAGCATAATTAACTCTCTAACTGGTCAATATGCTTGATTTTTATGACTCAGAAAAGTAATTACAGAATATAAAGGTAACATATAATTGTCTGCTTTAATATCATTATTCTCCATTATTTCCTAAGTGAGATGGCCAAAACACCTTTGGCATCTTCAGTAAGCATTACAACTACTAACTCAGTACATACTGAAATGTCTTTGCTAAATAAGAAAATAAATCACAACCATCTTATGCTAGGCCCTATGTACCCTTGGTTTCAAAAAAGTTACCAGAATTGTTTAAAGAATAATTACTCATATTCAGAATTTTCTTTAAATTTCCTGTAAATGAAGACTTTAGATTATGTTCATAATGTATGTATTATGCATAACAATATTATACATATATATATATATTTGTTATTTATTATATTTGCAAAGAATATACATTCTTTCCGTTTATAAATGTAAGCTGCTTTGGGTCTAAACCACAAGATGGCTCCCTCCCATTGGTTTGGGAATTTTAAATGTCATTTCATTGAGTACTTAGGGCAATATTTTCATACAAGAGTGTATTTATATAGACTGAAAGTAAATTGTACAAATCAGTATAATCCTGCTCTTTAACAGCTTTATTAGCAGAGTTTTGAGGGATAACCTATTCAGAACCCTTATGCTGCAAATGATGAAATGGAGCCTAAAGATACAGGCTATTTTGCTTCATGCTTTGGATCCCAGTAACTTCAGAAACCAGACCTGTCCTCTCAGTTGGTCCTTGTTCTTGATCTTCATATGGAGATAAGAAGACCCTGGTTTGCTGTGATCAGAAGTTCTAAGATAAATACTAATATCTTTCTGGAGTGACAATTTCACTATGGAGTCTGAGACACCTATATCATGAAAGAAATACAAAGTTAAAATGAGTATCAGCTGCTGAAGAGAAATTCCGGTGTCACAGAGAGAAACTTGCTATGGTACCCATTTTATTTTTCAACTCCATTCCAGTTTTATCAGGGATTCTTGCTGGGAGCCATGCAGTTGCTCCTGAGCTAATATAAGAAGTATAAATACAGAGTCAGCACCACTGAGGATATATGTTAAATCTGAAGATAAGAGAACATATGCAGGGGTCTCACCATCATCTACATTTCATCTTTCAAGTTCCACTTCTGTGTGCTTTGTTTCATGTCAACTCACTCTTCTACAACTGACTGGATGCCGGACAGTTGGAAATGCTAATGTGTGCTCAATTGCTCAGACACGTCCGACTCTTTGCAACCCCGTGGACTGTAGTCGCCAGGCTCCTCTGTCCATGGAATTTCCCGGGCAAGAATACTGGAGTGGGTTGCCATGCTCTCCTCCAGAGGATCTTCCAGGGATTGAATTCGTGCTTCTGGGTCTCCTGCACTGGCAGGCAGATTCTTTACCACTGAGCCATCATGGAAGCCCCAGGTAGCACCAGGAAATGGTACATGTAGAGACAAAAAAAAAATAAAGGAAAGACGACAAAAGCTCTTACTCTGTCTCTATACTATCCCAGCATATGAAGCAACTCCATCTTAAAACACTGACATGATTGGTTTAATTTCTTTGAGTGACCTGGCCACTCATACTGTAGAAGTCATAGGCCCACATATCAAATATTTAAGAGAAATGATCTATGGAAAATTAAAATACATTTTCAAGATGACTTAGTTTTAGTTCAATCGTGAGTCATATTGTCTGTTTCAATGCAGGATTTAAAATCTATACTTTGAAAATAGCAACAGTGTCCTAATCATATTCCTTAAACTACAAAAACTTGTTAATTTACATGTTTCCTTTTACTTTTTCTCTCTAGCTTTCAATATATGGATGCATTTCATTAGTAATTTCAGTTTCAATTTAATAATAAAAAGGAGACTATTTTAGTTAGACATTAAAAATGTTCATCTCATGCACAAATCCCTGGGTTTGAAAAGCATTTAGATAAAATCTCTTTATTCATCTATGCTCTATGACATCCTAAAGAAAAATAAATACATTGCAAATCAACTTTTGTACATGGTGAATTTTTAATTTAAGAAAAAAATTATAGGTGACTTACTCCAATTTCAAAATAATTTAAAAACATAGGAATTGACAGCAGCCTTGAAATACCATGCTAAACCTGCTGAAACGGTAATATGTAGAAACATGCATCGGAAAAAGAAAACGAACATGCAATTATTTGAATTGACCTAATGTTTGAATTGATGCTTTTGAACTGTGGTGTTGGAGAAGACTCTTGAGACTCCTTGGACTGCAAGGAGATCCAACCAGTCCATTCTGAAGGAGATCAGCCCTGGGATTTCTTTGGAAGGAATGATGCTAAAGCTGAAACTCCAATACTTTGGCCACCTCATGCGAAGAGTTGACTCATTGGAAAAGACTCTGATGCTGGGAGGGATTGGGGGCAGGATGAAAAGGGGACGACAGAGGATGAGATGGCTGGATGGCATCACTGACTCGATGGACGTGAGTTTGAGTGAACTCTGGGAGTTGGTGATGTACAGGGAGGCCTGGTGTGCTGCGATTCGTGGGGTTGCAAAGAGTCGGACATGACTGAGCAACTGAACTAAACTGAATGTTTGAAAGTTAAACTAAGAACCTCTTTGCTTTTTATTATTCACCCTTATGTCTTTCTTTAAGTATGTATTATTCTTCAATAAATCCATGACATTTTTATTGCTTGTGTGATGGTCAGCATAAAAGCTGTAACTATGAGTTTACTCTTACTTTCTGTACATTTATTAAGAAAATTTCCTTAAGATATTGTTGCTTAGCTGCCATTTTCAAAACCTGAAAATCAAGCACATAAATCAAGCCATCAGTTCAGTCACTCAGTTGTTTCCGACTCTTTGCGACCCCATGAATCGCAACACGCCAGGCCTCCCTGTCCATCACCAACTCCCAGAGTTCACTGAGACTCACGTCCATCGAGTCAGTGATGCCATCCAGCCATCTCATGCTCTGCCGTCCCCTTCTCCTCCTGCCCCCAATCCCTCCCAGCATCAGAGTCTTTTCCAATGAGTCAAGCCATAGTCATGGTTGAAACAAATCACAAGAATTTTCAGTGAATATAATATTTTTCATGTGACTTCTTCTGGCAAGTTAGAAGCTATCACAATAAAGTCAGATTGAGTTTCACTGAAATATTTCAAGATAAATATGTTATCTGCTTCTTCAAAATTTATACCTGCCTATGTCATCACCAGGTTTTAGAATCTAGGGGAGATTAAAGAGGTTCAGGCTTCCTGCTTTATGTGTATCACACTAAAAGAGATCATCCACCCATGTAAAAGCTACCTACACCTTGGGAGTGGTCAAGAAGCAGTCCAGTTGCCTCTGAGCCAGATTAATTTTCTCTAGTCATCGCTAATGAAAAAAAACAACAGCGACAACAAAAGAGGTGTGGAAAAAGAGTACTTGAGGCCAAAACCGTGTGGACTGGCCTTTGTTATAGATGATAAAAATCACAGCCTGTTGCTGCTGCTGCTGCTAAGTCGCTTCAGTCGTGTCTGACTCTGTGCAACCCCATAGACGGCAGCCCACCAGGCTCCCCCGTCCCTGGGGTTCTCCAAGCAAGAACACTGGAGTGGGTTGCTGTTTCCTTCTCCAATGCATGAAGGTGAAAAGTGAAAGTGAAGTTGTTCAGTTGTTTCCGACTCTTCGCGAGCCCCTGGACTGCAGCCTATCAGGCTGCTCCGTCCATGGGATTTTACAGGCAAGAGTACTGGAGTGGGGTGCCATCGCCTTCCCTGAAATCACCGCCTACTACCTAGTATTAGATGTGTCTCTCTGCACCTTTCTTTAATCTTAGTGTCACTCCACACATGAAACCATGAGCAAGCTGTTCCTTATACACAAGACTAATATTTTTTACAATCTATTGATGGAGTTAAAAGTCTAGAAATGAAGATCAGGATCAACAGAACACACACACATTCTCCCTAATTCATATCTCTAATACCACGCAACTATAAATCTTCTAATATCCCCATTAGAACTGCATTCTTAAAAGTAGAGACTCTTTTTTTTTTTTTTGGAGTATAATTGCTTTACAATGTTATGTTAGTTTCTGTTGTGCAATAAAGTGAATCAGTTATATGCAAACATATATCCCCCTGCTTAAGCCTCCCTCCCATCCCCCCATCCTACCTCTCCAGGTCATCACAGAGCACTGAACTGAATGAGCTTTACAGCAGGTTCCCACGAGCTCTCTATTTTACACATTGCAGTATATTTATGTCAATCCTAATCTCCCAGTTCATCCCATCATCCCCTTCCCACTCCCAGGTCCACATGTTTATTTTGTACATCTGCGTCTCTATTCCTACCCTGGAACTAGGTTCATCTGGACTATTTTTTTAGTCTACATACATGTGTTAACATATGATATTTGTTTTTCTCTTTCTGACTCACTCTGTTTTTGTAACCTTAACATCAAGTACTTATCTAGTAAGTGATCAACCAATATATAATTGCTTTATAAATAAATTAATGTACTATAGCAAAGTACCAAATGTTGGCTACTATAGAAATTGAGGCTTATAATGAGCTGTCAGAATGCTCCTAACCTGGCTTCCCTAATAACTCCCTTTAAAAATTAAATATAAATATTCAGAATAGAAATAAGCACCAATCCAGTCTCTGGCGTGTTAATTTGCTTTGTGCTTGTTGTTGCTGTTGTGCAGTCACTGAGTCGTGTCTGACTCTTTGTGACCCCATGGACTGCAGCACCCCAGGTTCTCTGTTCTCCACTATCTCCCAAAGTTTGCTCAAATTTATGACCATTCAGTTGGTGATGCTATCTAGCCATCTCATCCTCTACCGCTCCCCTTTCCCCTTTCACCTTCAACCTTTTCCAGCATCAGGGTCTTTTCCAATGGGTCAGCTCGTCACATCAGGTGGCCAAAGTATTGGAGCTTCAGCTTCAGCATCAGTCCTTCTAGTAAATATTCAGGGTTGATTTCTTTTAGGATTAACTAGTTTGATCTCCTTACAGTCCAAGGGACTCTCATGAGTCTTCTCCAGCACCACAATTCGAAAGCATCAATTCTTTGGCATTCAGCCTTCTTTATGGTCCAACTCTCATATCTAGAAACAACTACTGGAAAAACATTTATGCTTTATGCTTATGTCCCTCTTATTAGTTGGAGTTAAATTATGTTTTCGTAGTTGATAAAAGAAGGCATTTTAATGCTCTAGATGTCTCTCACATTCAGAATTTATGGTCCCATACATACCTTGAGCTTGGGAAGTTGAGAGTAGAAGAGAATCTGACCAACTAAATGTAATAATGAATTTCTTATAGTAAACAATGTAATAGAAAAACAGTTAAAATTTAAAATAGTTTTCTATTTGCCCTCCCCAAATAATATTACTATAAGGTGAACTTTAATTCATACCTAGTCTGTTAATCACACTGTTCCCCAAATTATCAACAATCATTTGCCACTATCCAGATTATTTAGTATGATTTAGTTTGTATATTGTTACCACTACAATTACTGAATTTGTGTTTCTTTTTGGTTTATTCTAAATTCCTTCTGACTCTATCCAGATTTTTTCAATCATTGAAACTATTTCTAATCAATGTGATCCTCTGTTGTTTTCTTACAGAAAATAAAACCAGGAGAATTTTCTCCTAGACAGTTGTGCTTAGTTCTTTGGGGGGCTATAATTTATTCATAAATATAGCAGGATAGAAACTGTCAGCAGCACTCTACAGAATGGGCTTGGGGCATTCACAAACCAGGGGAACAGGTGAAAAAGCCACTCAGTGAGACATTTCCTACCATTTGCGAGAGGTTTCCTTGGAAACAAGTTCATACCTCAGGGAATAAATCTGAAAGCCACCTGCAGCATTTTAAACATTTTAATCATTTTGCACTAGTGAATTTTGGGATTTGTTCATCTTTAAGTTTCAACAAACGTTACTCCAAGGGCCTCCTACGTATATATCAAAACCATCTGTGGTAACTTTGGGGATCTTGGTGAATTCCATCAAAATTCAATACATTGAAAGAAAAATGAGAAGATAGATGATATTCAAAACATGTATGTAAGTAATTTACTGTGAACATAATCCTCTGTGTTCTGGGTCGGCACTGTTGTAAATTGAAGAGACAGCATGAGGTCAACTGGTATTGTGTATGGATTTCAATCATTTGCATATTTTCAACCATTTTGCATAATTCCACAGAACAAAACAATCTAAAGGAGATGCAAAAACATAATTGTATCTGAGCCAGTAGAGATTTACTATGTAGCAAAGGTGAGAATCACATGAAAAACTTTCTCAAAGGTGTTATATAACAAACTAGTCATCTTTCAGAGGAATTACTGTAGTACCTGGAGGGTAGCTGTGATATGTCCATTCACCCCTGTGACTCAGAGCTTCTGATGAATAAAGGAAATTAATGTGCACATCCCTCTGAGAATTACTATGATTCACCATGATGTTACTATGTGTGATAATGTGTGTTTCTATAGTGATTGATGATTCTGGGAAGATTTCAAGAAGAAAAGTTGTTACCTTCTGATATAATTGGTGACCAACATTACTAACAGTACTATCACTTCACCCTCCCATAATATAATACCTTACGTAGAGATACTTGTGAAGATATGTACATTAAAGACTGAATAGAAACCCTGTGCTCCAGAAAATTAATGAGATACAAGGTAAGTATTCTTTGAGAAGGATCATATCCATATAAATGTAGTTACTCAGACACAAAGGGTATTCTACCACAGATATTTCAAAAGGTAGCAGAAAAAGTGGCTAAGACACGAACACTGGAGCCTAACTATCTGATTAAAAACTTGGCTGCACCATTTAGCCATTGTCCATGGAATTACCAGCACCATCTATCTTACATGAAAATTGTAAACCTTGCTTTCCCCTTTATTTCCTCTTCTGTAAAACTTAGATATTTTAATAGAATTATCATGAAAACTTAATGCATTATTATTTGTAAAAAAAACTCCTTAAAATAATGCTTATGAAAATGAAACACAAACAGCATTTTAAGAATTTATTTTTATTTTCTTTCTTATCTGCTATAATTTTAGAGTTTACTTTCACATGGTTTTTATATTTTGCAAGTAATTTGTGATTTTAAACTGTCAGTTATCTGCAGGAATAGGGCTAACCTGTATAATCAAAATCCACTGATAACCATAATGCTTTGTTTTTTAACTTTTTATTTTATATTGAAGTATAGCCAATTAACAACATTGTGATATTTTCAAGTGAACAGCACAGGAACTCAGCCATACATATACACATCCATTCTTCCCCAAACTCCTCTCCCATCCAGGCAGCCACATAATATTGAGCAGAGTTCCCTCTGTGATAACATGTTTTTAGACTCCTTCAGACTGAAAGGGAAAAAGGCACATTTGTATTAATTCAGGTGACACAGTTTTGTTATAAAGATATGGAGAAAATTATAAAAATAATCCAGTGCTGCTGGAATATAAATCCACAGGGCTAACAACTCTCCTGTTCATGCATATGCACTTGGCACAGAAGCAACTGATATGTATATGTGAAATGAAAAATGAATACTGCTGCTGCTGCTAAGTCGCTTCAGTCGTGTCTGACTCTGTGCAACCCCAGAGACGGCAGCCCACCAGGCTCCTCCATCCATGGGATTTTCCAGGCAAGAGTACTGGAGTGGGGTGCCATTGCCTCCTAAATCAGTATTCCCAGACCTTGAGAAGCCATCCAAAATACACTGGAACACTGGCAAATGTCACCAGCTGGTCACACCCTCACAGCTTCCTCATTGCTTCCTACTCTCAGTGGCTCACTATTCCAAGGCTCTGGCTTTCAAACATACTCCTAATTTACTTCAATTGCTTCCATGAATAATGACTGAGTTATTCTCCCCTAGCTTTTTCTCCATGCATAGTAGCTGCTTCAGACTTGTCATGTCTCTACACTGCTAGTTTCTGTTCCCATTATCAACTGCTAACCTCCTCATTTGGTCTCCCGGTTGTCATTACCAACTACTAAGCTCCTCAGTCATCATTGTTGTTCAGTCACTCAGTCATGTCTGACTCCTTGCGACCCATGGACTACAGTAGACCAGGCTTCCCTGTCCTTCAGTATCTCCCAAAGTTTAGTCAAACTCATGTCCATTGAGTTGGTGATGCCATCCAACTGGCTCATCCTTTGCTGCACCCTTCTTCTCCTGCCCTCAATCTTTCCCAGTATCAGAGTCTTTTCCAGTGAGTCTGCTCTTTGCACCAGGTGGCCAAAGTATTGGAGCTTCAGCTTCAGCATCAGTTCTTCCAAAGAATATTCAGGGTTGGTTTCCTTTAGGATTGACTGGTTTGATCTCCTTGCAGTCCAAGGAACTCTCAAGAGTCTTCTCTAGCACCACAATTTGAAAGAATCAGCTCTTTCCTAACATTCATACATGACTGTTGGAAAAACTATGGCTTTGACTATACTAGATTTTTTTTTTCCTCTTAGTTTTGACTAGGTCCCCTAGTTAAACTCCACAAAAGCAAGAATTTAACTTGTTGGGACCATCACATTCCAATATAGTCTGCTTCTAGCGGGCAGAACTTTGCATCTATGTTAGGTCTTAATCTGTTATCCACTTTATTACATTGGCCTAGTTTGGCTTAGGTAACCACTTCCCGTTTCATTAGCTGTGGCCAATATAAAAGAGTCATCTAGTATAGTGATAGGAATGCTAGAACATACAATCTGTGTGTAAGAATTAGGTAACCACTTCCTGTTTCATTAGCTGTGGCCAATATAAAAGAGTCACCAATATAGTGATAGGAATGCTAGAACAGACAATCTGTGTGTAAGAAAAGTTTAAGGAGACTGTAAGAATAACAGTCATTTGGAGTTCTCCAGAAAGGGACCCAGTATATAGCAAAATGTTTACTTGTCCTATACAAGACAAATTCATAAAATATTAAATAAAGTCCATGGACATTTAGGTTGTTTCCATGTCCTGGCTATTGTAAATAGTGCTGCAATGAACACCTGAAGCGTGTGTCTTTTGAATTATGGTTTTCTCTGGGTATATGCCTCGTAGTGGGATTACTGGGTTATAAGGTAGTTCTATTTTTAGTTTTTTAAGGAACCTCCATACCATTTTCCATAGTGATAACACAATACTGTAAAGCAACTATCAGTTCAGTTCAGTTCAATCACTCGGTCGTGTCTGACTCTTTGCGACCCCATGAATCACAGCACGCCAGGCCTCCCTGTCCATCACCATCTCCCGGAGTTCACTCAGACTCACGTCCATCGAGTAGGTGATGCCATCAAGTCATCTCATCCTCTGTCATCCCCTTCTCCTCCTGCCCCCAATCCCTCTCAGCATCAGAGTCTTTTCCAATGAGTCAACGCTTCGCATCAGGTGGCCAAAGTACTGGAGTTTCAGCTTTAGCATCGTTCCTTCCAAAGAAATCCCAGGGCTGATCTCCTTCAGAATGGACTGGTTGGATCTCCTTGCAGTCCAAGGGACTCTCAAGAGTCTTCTCCAACACCACAGTTCAAAAGCATCAATTCTTCAGCGCTCAGGTTTCTTCACAGTCCAAGTCTCACATCCATACATGACCACTGGAAAAACCATAGCCTTGACTAGCAACTATACACCAATATAAAAGTAAGTGAAAGTGAAAGTCACTCAGTAGTGTCCAACTCTTTGTGACCCCATAGACTATACAGTCCACGGAATTCTCCAGGCCAGAATACTGGGGTGGGTAGCTGTTCCCTTCTCCAGGAAATCTTCCCAACCCAGGGATTGAAATCAGGTCTCCCGCATTGCAGGCAGATTCTTTACCAGCTGAACCACCAGGGAAGCCCAAGAATACTGGAGTGGGTAGCCTATACCTTTTCCAATGGGTCTTCCCAACCCAGGAATTGAACCAGGGTCTCCTGCCTCCAGGCGGATTCTTTACCAGCAGGGAAGTCATAAAAAGTAAGACAAGAAAACATTAAGGTTTCTTTTAGGAAAGGGGGTGAAACCCGAAAGTATTCTAAATGATGAACAATGTCACTGGTGAGATGCAACCATTTACGGGTAAAGAAAAAGTTTATAAATCATTCCACCACCAGTTTTAAGAGAAGTAAAACATTCATTTAGGAGGACTTATCCTGTTATTCCGGGGAAGGCAATGGCACCCCACTCCAGTACTCTTGCCTGGAAAACCCCATGGACGGAGGAGCCTGGTGGGCTGCAGTCCATGGGGTCGCTAAGAGTCGGACACGACTGAGCGACTTCACTTTCACTTTTCACTTTCATGCATTGGAGTAGGAAATGGCAACCCACTCCAGTGTTCTTGCCTGGAGAATCCCAGGGACGGGGGAGCCTGGTGGGCTGCCGTCCATGGGGTCGCACAGAGTCCGACACGACTGAAATGACTTAGCAGCAGCAGCAGCATCCTGTTATTCACCAGTCATGTCACCAAAATAAAATGGGACTAGGTAAAAACTTGTGGAAATAACATCAGATGTCAGGGATTGCATGTCCCTTTGCTGATCCAGTCTCGTACATATGAAGATCCCTAGAGTTAACTGTAGAATTTGGAGCTGTATTTCCATAGGTGTGGTACACAAACCAAGTCTAGCTATGGCGTACATTTGTCCACTAAAACTCCCACCATGGTCACTTCAATAGAGCACTTCTATTTTTTTCACCATACATTACATCTTTCATAGCACTTATTGAAACAGGTCCTGATAACTTAAAACTACCACCAGTATCATTCTTGGGGTGCCCCTTAAATTGAACTTTTCCTCAAATTATATCAGTTACAGCCTGACCACAGAGTTTCCAATTCATACCACTTTAGTACTATGATCAGCACAAGAAAAATACATTCTTTTTCTTATTGTTGTTATTGTTGCTTTAAAGGGCCCTGGATGTTTCTGATTTCAGCAGGGAAGTTTTTGTGTTTTTTTTAATATTTATTTGTTTGGCTGCATCAGGTAGCAGTGGGATCTTTGTCACAGCTCATGGCCTTTCTAGTTGCAGTGAGTGGGCTTAGTTGCTCTGTGGCATGTAGGATCTTAGTTGCCCAATCAGAAATCAATCCCATGTCCCCTGCATCCCTGCATTGTAAGACGGTTTCTTAAACACTGGACGACCAGAGTAGTCCCTGAGTAGAGAAGTTTTAATATGAGGAAATAAAAGTGGTCTACGCTCTCATAATTAAGATGGCATTTTAGAAGCATAGAAGAAATCCCTAAATCATCTTTCTATTTGCTTCATATTACTTTTCACCAGGCTACTTATTGTTCATTTACCTATATTTTCCAAGCCCTCTCCGCTCTGGCTGCAGTTTTCTAAGTCTTTCTTTTGTCTCATTATATTCTTCTCCCCACCAACTTTACTGAAGTATAAAAACCCTACGACAAGATGATCTGATAGCATATGCATTGTAAAAGGAGGTCCACAATCAAGTTAACAGAGCCACCACCTCACACATTTACCTTTAGGAAAAACACTTTTTAAGGATAAATGGCAAAACAGGTTAAAAATACACTTTGAGTGAACCAGTGCTTAATAGTCAAAAGGTAAAGACTTAAAGCTCTAGCTAGTTTTTATAAAATTTAATTGAAATATCTTTCCCATACCACAGACTAAACTGTACAACTCACTGGGCTTTAGCATATTCATAGTTATGTAACCACCATCATTATCTACTTCCAGAACATTTCATTGCTTTAAAAAATAATCCCATACCTGCTGTCAGTCATTCCCCCGTTTCCTCCTACCATTCCCCTACCAACTGGCAACCAGTGATCTATCTCTGTGGATTTGTGTATTCTGAACATTTTGTGTAAATTAAATCATACAACACCTGACCTTTGGTGTCTGAGTTTTTTACTAAGACTGTTTTCAAGATTCATCCATGTTGTGGAATGAATCAATATTTTACTTCTTTATATGGCAAAATAATAGTTCATTGCATAAATAGAACGGTACTTGTTGATTTTTTATTATAGTATTTAGAAATACAATAAACAGAATTGCTGAGACCACAGAGTGCAGAGCGCTTTTCAGTCCAAGAATAGCTGGTAAAAATGCCATCTACAAGCAAACACGGCTCAGCTGTTTGGGCTATAAAGGTCAGTCAATTCAGTTAACAAGACGCTAAAAATAGCAACTCAAAATTTGATTCAACTGAGCAAACATCTTAGAAATGCATTCAATATGGGCGTACTGTGCTCAAAAGGTAAGATCTCTGATAATAGTGACTCTTAACCTTCTCATATTTTTGAAAATTATGTTTTATTTTGTTTTCCTTATTCAACAGAGGCTTCTAGTTGATGAGTACAATCTACACTATTGTGGATCTCACATGTCTTACCAGTGGTGATCTGGACATAATGTAGTCACCATGCTCCTCATATTCTTTGGGACTGAGTCATATGTGCATTATTAGTCAAATGACAAGACTGTGATACATTCAGCTTTTAAAAAACATATTTACTGAATCCTGAGGATGTACTAGACTTTGACCATGGTGTAAATATATCCACTGCTACTTGGTATGACCATTCTAAGGCAGTGACATAGGATTGTCATGTATTAAAATTATTTCATAAATTACTAAGCATGTACCCTATATACATGACATAGTTAAGTTGCAGTCAATCTTTATGCTCAAAGGATGAGTTTTCTTGTTATTTAACTTTTTAAAATTGAGTGTTAATGTAAGAAAGGTCTTCCCTGGTGGCTCAGTGGTAAAAAATCTGCCTGCAATTCAGGAGGAGATGCAGGTTTGATCCTTGGGTCGGGAAGATAACCTGGAGAAGGAGATTGCAACCCACTCCAGTATTCCTGGCTGGGAAGTCCCATGGACAGAGGAGCTTGTGGGCTGTAGTCCATGGGGTCTCAAAGAGTCGGACATGACTTAGTGACACAACAACAAGTATAATATAGTAAGAAAGCAAAATTATGTTGTTTGAAAATATTAGAATTTAAATACTGAAAGGTAATTGACCAACCTAGATAGCGTATTCAAAAGCAGAGACATTACTTTGCCAACAAAGGTCCGTCTAGTTAAGGCTATGGTTTTTCCTGTGGTCATGTATGGATGTGAGAGTTGGACTTTGGAGAAGGCTGAGCACCGAAGAATTGATGCTTTTGAACTGTGGTATTGCAGAAGACTCTTGGGAGTCCCTTGGACTGCAAGGAGATCCAACCAGTCCATTCTGAAGGAGATCAGCCCTGGGATTTCTTTGGAAGGAATGATGCTAAAGCTGAAACTCCAGTACTTTGGCCACCTCATGCGAAGAGTTGACTCATTGGAAAAGACTCTGATGCTGGGAGGGATTGGGGGCAGGAGGAGAAGGAGACTACAGAGGATGAGATGGCTGGATGGCATCACCAACTCGATGGACGTGAGTCTGAGTGAACTCCGGGAGATGGTGATAGACAGGGAGGCCTGGCGTGCTGCTATTCATGGGGTCGCAAAGAGTCGGACACAACTGAGCAACTGAATTGAACTGAACTGAATTATCCTAATTTTTTTTGTTGTTGTTAGAGATCCAGAAGTATATAGGTCTTAAACATAAATACTTAGTTTATTTTTCCTCTTGAATATTAAGTCCAGAAAAGTAAATCCAATTATTTCCCATTAACTCTTCTTATTACTTAGTTACTGGTTACTTTAGGTTTTTATTTATTTACAAACTTTACACTTTAAGTTTTTAAGATTCAATCTTTTGGTTTATTTTTGATCACCTTGCACTTTCTTGCCATGCTATTACAGTGACTGCAAAGGGTTTTTTTTTCCCTGTGAGAGATTTGTTCCATGTATCTGTTTGGATATAATACCCAAAATCAGAAAAAGCAGAACAAATAAATGATGAAAGAGTCTAAGTGTACAGAATATCCAGTGAGAAATTAAAAGTTTCCATGAAAACAGATACAAAAGTTAACTAAGAAAAGATATGCTTAGAACAAAGAATTAAAACATCAGGAAAAAACCCAAATGGAATAAATTAAGACTTTCAACACAGTTATTGCTCTTGGAAGTTTCATGAAGAGAAATAAGAGCTGAACTCAAGAAACACATCAGAAAATAAATAAATAAGCAAATAATGAGAAATAAACACTACCAGCAATCCTACTCAAATTCTATGATTTGAAAAAAAAAAGCCTCATCCACTAGAAAATCTATTAACTTTTTCATTGGTAAGGAACACTGATGAAACTTGCTGTTCTACTGGGAAATTTTTACTTCCATTGGAGCAGAGACCTATTCCTCCCTGATTCTATGAGAACTCTTGGATTTTGAGGTAAGCTTCCTGCTGTAATATAGAGTATCTTCAAAACAGAGTCCTTGGTGCTCCTCAAATCAGCCAATGGTGAATTCACCACTCAAATACGGATAAAAGTTTGGAAAACTTCTTGTCCCTATGTGATAAATATTTTTTGAGAGTCATTCAATTATTTACATGGAGCATGACAGTGATCTCCAAGACATAAAATAATAGCATTGCCATATTTTTTCATAAATTTTCTCATTTATTAAAATCATCAGATTGCCTTAAAAGATTTTAAAGAATGATTTTTACATATCAGTAATTAATATCTATATCGCACTTACATCTGGTGCTAGCTCTACTTACTCTATCTAAATTTATCTCCCAAAGGCAATTTTAACATGGTCAAACCGAATAGACATTTTAATCCTTGATTTTCATGGACCTTTCAATGGCTGCTGTCTTCACTTGTGACTCTTTTTTCATTTCACATTATGTGTAATTCTCAGAAAATTCCATCCAAAAAAAAAAACACAACTTCAACTATCACCCATGTGATAACTACTCTCAGATCATTGCTGACAGCCCAGTCCCCTGACCTGGGTTCCAAATTCATTAAACTCACATTAAACTCATTTCCAATGCCAGACTTGGGCACCCCAGGTAGTGCTAGCAGTAAAGAACCTGCCTGCCAAGGCAGGAGATGCAAGAGACATGGATTCGATCCCTGGATCTGGAAGATCTCCTGGAGTAAGCAATGGCAACTGGCTCCAGTATTTTTGTGCCTGGAAGATTCCATGGACAGAGAACTGATGGACTACAGTCCATGGGGTTGCAAAGAGTCAGACACGACTGAACACATAGCACAATGCCAGACTTAACTAAACTACGCAACTTCTTGTGTTCTCTCTCATAAGCATCACTAAAGTGTGCTCTAAATGTTCAAGCTATCTGAAATGTTTTCATCCTCACCATCCACTCTTTGATTTATTCATTTCTATGGTGGCTCAGACAGTAAAGTGTCTGTCTACAGCGCGGGAGACTTGGGTTTGATCCCTGGGTCGGGAAGATTGCTGGAGAAGGAAATGGCAACCCACTTCAGTACTCTTGCCTGGAAAATCCCATGGACAGAGGAGCTTGGGGCAGGCTACTGTCCATGGGGTCGCAAAGAGCTGGGCACGACTGAGCGACTTCACTCACTCATGTGTTTTAGTAATTTTGTATCTATTCCCTCTGACATGATTATCATTCAGATCTTGATCTTTTCTCATATGGATTCTAAATCGTTTCCATACTGCAGGTTTTAGTCACCTCTCAACCAGTCTCAAAGGTTAATTCTAAAAAAGAATTTTGATCATTTCACATCGCTGCTTAAAATTCTCTGCTGGAACTCTGTCACTGACATCCTACTACTCCAGCTGTTTGTCTCACTTGGGACCTATACATATCTTTAGCTCCAAAAATATTAAATTACTTACAAATTTCCAAGTATTACCAGATGTCAGGGCATTTTTATACCTGTCATTCTGAGTTTGGCATTCCAATATTTGCGGTTGATATAATGTCATTATCATCTTATAATAATAATTCCCCTTGGAAAATGATATCAAATGAATTATAGAAGCATGTTGAATATGTTTAATAGTAAACTCAGGCTTTTCTCTGAGTCTCTTTTTCTTGATTTCCAGAATACTCAGTGTATACATTTGTTAAAACTGCTTTTCTCTATGTTATTATTTTCTTGACCATCTCACCAAATTTCCTGAGTTCCTTAAAAAGTGAAAGTCACTCAGTCTTGTCTGACTCTTTGCAAGCCCATGACTATACAGTTCATGTAATTCTCCAGGCCAGAATAGTGGAGTGGGTAGCCTGTCACTTCTCCAGCGGATCTTCCCTACCCAGGGATCGAACTGGGGTCTCCTACATTGCAGGCGGATTCTTTACCAACTGAGCGATCAAGGAAGCCCAAGTTCCTTGAGATCAAACTTAATTTTTTTTTTTATATCAGTATGCCTGTGACTAAAACACCAGCTAATAGCTAGTTATACTCCATAAATATTTCTGAACCAGTAAAATGGGGAACATATTTGAGACAAGCATACTAGGCCCTCAAGAAAGGCAAAAGTATAATATATAATGCCCACCTCATTCAGCCTTATAGCATATAATCTGTATGTTAAATAGATATATAAATACTTATGTATCAGTCAGTCAGTCAGTTTAGTCGCTCAGTTGTGTCCAGTTCTTTGCGATTCCATCGACTGCAGCACACCAGGCCTCCCTGTCCATCACCAACTCCTGGAATTTACTCAAACTCATGTCCATTGAGTCAGTGATGCCATCCAACCATCTCATCCTCTGTCTGTCCCCTTCTCCTCCCTCCTTCAATCTTTCCCAGCATCAGGATCTTTCCCAATGAGTCAATTCTTTGCATCAGGTGGCCAAAGTATTGGAGCTTCAGCTTCGGCATCAGTCCTTCCAATGAATATTCAGGACTGATTCCCTTTAGGATGGACTGGTTGGATCTCCTTGAAGTTCAAGGGACTCTCAAGAGTCTTCTCCAACACCACAGTTCAAAAGCATCAATTCTTCGGTGCTCAGCTTTCTTTATAGTCCAACTTTAACATCCATACATGACTACTGGAAAAATCATAGCTTTGACCAGATGAAACTTTGTTGGCAAAGTAATGTCTCTGCTTTTTAATATGCTCTCTAGGTTAGTCATAGCTCTTCTTCCAAGGAGCAAGTGTCTTTTAATTTCCTGGCTGCAATCACCATGTGCAGTGATTTTGGAGCCCCCCCAAATAGAGTCTGACATTGTTTCCACTGTTTCCTCATCTATTTGCAATCAAGTGATGGGACCGGTTGCCATGAACTTAGTTTTCTGAATGTTGAGATTTAAGCCAACTTTTTTCACTCTCCACTTTTACTTTCATCAAGAGGCTCTTCAGTTCCTCTTCACTTTCTGCCATAAGGGTGGTGTCATCTGCATATCTGAGGTTATTGATATTTCTCCTAGCAATCTTGATTCCAGCTTGTGCTTCTTCCAGCCCAGCATTTCTCATGATGTACTCTGCATATAAGTTAAATGAGCAGGATGACAATATGCAGCCTTGACGTACTCCTTTTCCTATTTGGAAGCAGTCTGTTGTTCCATGTCCAGTTCTAACTGTTGCTTCTTGGCCTGCATACAGATTTTTCAGAAGGCAGTTCAGGTGGTCTGGCATTTTCATCTCTTGAAGAATTTTCCACAGTTTGTTGTGATCCACACAGTCAAAGGATTTGGCATAGTCAATAAAGCAGAAGTAGATGTTTTTTTGGAACTCTCTTGCTTTTTCTATGATCCAACAGATGTTGGCAATTTGATCTCTGGTTCCTCTGCCTTTTCTAAATCCAGCTTGAACATCTGGAAGTTCATGGTTCATATACTGTTGAAGCCTGGCTTGATATATACTTATGTATATTTATATTAATTTTACTATAGCACTGATCATAAGGTTGAGCAAGATAGTCATTTTCATACTTTATTTTGTATTTGTATTATACATTTGCCTTTACTCATAATATTTATGAATATGAATATTTATATTTAATATTTGCAGCAGAAAAATCTTTCCATATGTTTGAAGCAATGTGCTTCCTTTTAAGATTTAATCAGTATATGCAAGCACTAAACAGGCTAAAAATGTGTTAATAGCATTTGTTTAACTTTCTAGCAGCATGTAGACCAAATTAAAGAAGAGTATAATAGCAGAATAAATTGTAAAACCACTCTTCCTGTGATGGTACCTCAGCAACATCCAACCTCTATTGGTACAGATTCATTGTACTTTCATTAGGCATCTCCTCATCATTAGGACACACCCAGTGGGTGTAAGCCTCCAGAAGCTCATTACTTAAGGCAAGGTGACAAATTATTGTGAAATTAACTGTGAACCTGTTTGAAATTTAAAGTAGGAACATTTTGTACCAGGTTGAGATGGTCTCAAGAAAACAATAACTCTGGTCTACACCTTAAAGGAGCTTTATTACACATTCTTTTAAAATTTATTTTATGGGCATATAACTGATTTACAATGTTGTGTTAATTACCGCTGTATGGCAAAGTGATTCAGTTATACAAATATATATATATTCTTTTTCATATACTTTTCCATTATGGTTTATCACAGGATATTGGATATATTTCCCTGTGTTCTATAATAGGACCTTGTTTATCCACTCTTGTTTTCAACATTTAAAATGATTTGTGTGTTTAGTAATATAACATTCCATGTTCCTTTTTTCTTTCTGAAACGAGACATTTCTTCTTTCATAAGAAATCACAATACATTAGATGAGTATTAGGCCATTTGAGATTTAATGTACATACACGACAAAAGTACTTTGTTTTCAATAGTTCCAGTGATTACAAAGAGAGACCAGGAGAGTAGAAGAGGGAGGCAGAGGATGAGACAGTTAGATAGCGTCGCCGACTCAGTGGACATAAATTTGAGCATCTCTGGGAGATAGTGAAAGACAGAGGAACCTGGTGTGCTGCAGTCCACGGGATGGCAAAGAGTTAGACAAGACTTAGTGACTGAACAACAGCCAGAAGACATCCTGGAGACAACTGAGACAGCAAAAGATTGCGATCTCAGGAGCCAGCGTCTTCTGTAAGTGACCATATACCTTGGTTTCCTCAACTATAGAATAAGGATAATAATGTCCTTTTTCAGAGGGCTGTGAAGTATAAATGAGATCATATGCATATGAGCACAGTTCAGGACCTAAATGATAGTGTTTGAGTTTGTTTTATCAAATTGATTAGAAAGACATATTAAATATACATAATACAGCTAGAAAAGTCATTTTAACTTTTTATTTTGTATTGGAGTACAGCTGTTTAACAATGTTGTGATAGTCTCAGGTGAACTATCGGTCAAGGGACTCAGCCATACATTTACACATATCCATTCTCCCACAGACCCCCCTCCCATCCAGGCTGCCACATAACATTGAGCAGAGTTCCCTATGTTATACAGTAGGTCTTTGTTGGTTATCCCTTTTAAATATAGCTATGTGTACATGTCCGTCCCAAACGCTCTGATTATTCTTTCCCCTCATTCCTCCTATGGGCAACCATAAGTTCATTCTCTAAGTCTATGAGTCTGAGAAAAAAACTTTTTATTTTAAAAACTCCATTAACTTCTTTGGTTATTCTTTCCAGAAATATTTCTGGCAATCTATTCTGTGGCCTCTACTGTACTGAGTGTTACTGAAAATGTGAAAACAACAAGTCAGTTCCTGCCCTGCAAGCAGTTTACAACCAGTGGTGGACAACAAGTAATAGATGATGAGTTGTGCTGAAACGGTGAGCTCCTTGAGGACGGGGATTGCAGGCTTCCGTTTAACTCACCATATGGCAGAGCACATGCTCCAAAAATATCTGTCATTATGAAAGCAATTTTCACATTTTAAGGTATGGGGAACTAATTTTGGTTTATTTATGATTTAATTTGAATTTTATGCTAACTAAAATTGCCTTTTTGTGGGCTATCAAACATACACTGTACCTCTGCTTTAATTAAAGGAAAGAGTGCATTGAGCAGAAATAAAGAATGTTCCCTCGTGGCTCAGATGGTAAAGTGTCTGCTTACAATATGGGAGACCCGGCTTCGATCCCTGAGTTGGGAAGATCCCCTGGAGAAGGAAATGGCAACCCACTCCAGTTCTCTTGCCTGGAAAATCCCATTGGCAGAGGAGCCTGGTGGGCTACAGTCCATGGGATCTCCAAAGAGTCAGACACGACTGAGCGACTTTACTTTCACTTTCCCTTTTTCAAAGAATGTTCATGTTAAAAATAAAAATTAAATGCCTCCCTTCCTGGGTCACTAATGCTGGTCCTCCTTCAATGATAAGACTCCCTTCTCATATGACATACTGGTCTTACTCACTCGCTGTATATATGCTTTTCTATTTTTATGAAAACTTGAAGGAATGTACACCTGACTTGTTTGATGTTCTGTGTTCTGACAAGATCTAAAACTGTGCTGAAAACCATGCTTCTCCAGAGCAATTCCTCAGAGTTATCTGAGAGGCTGTCTTCCAAACTATAGTCCTCAGTTTGACTCAAATAAAACTCTTTTCTATTCCTATTATAATCAATTATAGATTAATTATTTTTGCCAACAGTTGAAAGAAGGAAATGGAAAGGAAGAGAAGGATGAGAAGGAGGATAAGAGGGTGAGAGCAACTGTCAGAGAAGGTATGAAGAAACTGCATCAAATGTAAATAAGTATTTCAAATAGTTAGTGTGGGAAGAAGAGGTGATCTTTGAGGTTTAGAAGATGAGCGAAGGGCTTCCCTGGTGGCCCAGTGGTTAAGAATCCACCTGCCAACGCAGGGGACATGGGCTCAAAATCCCAGATCCAGGAAGATCCCACATGCCACAGAACAACTAAGCCTCTGCACCACTACTACCCAGGCTGTGACTCCTAGAGCCTGTACTCCACAACGAAAGAGTGGCCCCTGCTCTCCACAACTAAAGGAAGCCTGAGAGCAACAGTGAAGACCCAGTGCAGCCAAAAATCAATCAGTAAGTAAACATAAGGGAAAAAAAGATCAAGTGAGGCAATAGAAGAAGGCTATCCTGGGTTTACCGGAACTTGTGTGATGTTGAAAAATCAGAAACTAGCACAAGTGGCCTGGAGAAGTTCTGTTGGCTGTGAGTCCAGGTTCATGGAGTGGAAAGAAGAGTGATGGATTTGGTGAGATTCCAGGTTGGAAGGCTACCCTGATAGCTCAGGTGGTAAAGAATCTGCCTGCAATGCAGGAGACCTGGGTTTGATCCCTGGGTTGGGAAGATCCTCTGGTGAAGGGAAAAGCTACCCACTCCAGTATTCTGGCCTGGAGAATCCCATGGACCATGGGTCACAAACAGTCATACATGACTGAGTGACTTTCACTTTCACAGGTTAGAAAGATGGTGTTGGGATAAAACTGTGAAGATCCTGATAGTCAAGCTTGGATTTCGTAGAGATAAGAGGGTTTGCTCTTAGATAATGGAAAGCAAGAAAAACGTGTTATCAGAGGAGAACCACACATGCTTTGTTTTAGGAAAAACCATCAGGCTTCTTTGTGATAGATGAGTTACAAAGAGTGGTGACAGAAAGGCCACTTAGGAGGATAATGCATGAATTCAAACAAATTATCATCAGCCAGGCTGGATTTGGATAAAAGTATGTAAGAGCCAAAGGTTTTGGAAAGCAGTTATTTCCCCCTTTAGCAGAAGCCTCTCCCTCTTCATCCACCCTAGTGACCGTGCACACTGCTTCTCAATCCCTTCTGGCTGCCCACTGCAGGGTTTGAAAAATCCGCCTATCCTTGTCCCGTGATCCAGGAAATGAGTCATCACACAGGCAAAACTTAACAGGCAGAAACCAGCACTGAAGGTCACGATGAACAGGAAACCCACATCCGGATAAGCATGGGAATAAAAGAAAATGAGAAAAGTCACTAAACTGAAAAGCAGGTAATAAAGTGAATGAACAAGAGAAGACCAGGAGAAAACGTGAAATTTCTGATGAAGATACGTCAAACCCTTATGCAGTAGGAAAGCACCCAAGTGGCTAGAGATAAATAAGGATAAAAAGAAAAATAGGAAATCCACAAACTTTGGAAAATCAGACAACAGGTGCATAGCACCAAAGACAGATCTTACAGACTGATAGCCCTTATATGCTTCAGTCTGACTTGCTTTATTTGCTTCCTGCTGGTATGTCTCTCTCATTCTTATGATGCCCACTTTGTGTGTGTGTCTGTGTGCATACTCAGTCATGCCTACTCTTTGTGACCCCGTAGGCTGTAGACTCCCAAGGTCCTCTGTCCATGGGATTTTCCAGACAAAAATACTGGAGTCGGTTGCCATTTCCTCCTCCAGAGGATCTTCTCAACCGAGGGATAGACCCCCTGTTTCCTGCATTGACAGGCAGATTCTTTACCAATGGTCCACCTGGGAAAACAAAATCTGTTTTGAGGAATAGACTGGAACATCTTAACCTGCTTCTCTGATTGTCTCTGTTGTCCAGCAGGTCTTTTCTCTGAAGCTAGGCCTTCAATACTGTATGCCTCTCTAGCTTTTGGTTCCAGGTAGTTTTCACCTTCCTGTAGGACTTTCATATCCAGGAAGGTCTCCCTGTAAAATTGATATCCCACGATTTTCCACTGGATGAGCTCCCTTTCCAGCCTACTTTATGTCTTCACTTAGAAAGTTCTAGAAGGGCAAAGCTAAGTGGTGAATCAAGAATGTATCTGGCTCAGGTGAAAGAGTGGACCTTTCAAAATGAAACCATCCATTAAGCGGATTCAGACTATTGCTGCTACTTGGAACAATTTGCCCTTGTTTTTACTTGCTGTTTTGCTTAGCATGTTTTAGATGATGCTACATATAAGCCAATATCTTTAATGATAAACCCATTTAATATGTTGATTTGTTAATGATAAACTCATTTAATATGTTGATTTGTAATAACCCTAGAAAACATTTTATAAGCCAGATGAAAGGAATGACGTTTGGATGATTGGGAAATGGAAATTCAGTTCCTAGTATCCTGTCCTCCACCACCCATGTGAACATCCGAATTCCTGAGGCCGGAATGCCTGCCACTGAGCACTGACATCTTAGAATAAAATGATCCCAACTCTTTTTTCTCTTTTCTGCTTAGTCACTGTGTCCTCTGCAATATGATCCTTAGTGCTTTGGCAGCACATATACTAAAATTGCCATATGAAAGAAGCTGTTAACCTAAACACAGAGGATTATAACAGAAATGCTATATATATAAGCATTATACTTGCCAAAGATTATATATCAAAGATGGCTTATGTGGGAAGCCAGCCACCTCTATCATGGCTGAAACAAAGTATACCCCCAAACACACTCTATATCAAAAGGCAAGAAACAATTACAATAAGAATGATCATTTTCAAAAAATCCCACTATTGCAAAGTATTGCAGTTAGTTTTAAAAAATACTTTGTCTCATTTAATCTTCATGATATTCTATGAAGTGGGCATTAAGACTCCATTTTTATAGACATGACAGTGAAGGTTTTAGAGAAGTTAGCATACTGAAGATAACAGCAAGAACACATATACTGAAACACATATTTAAATATATGTGTTTAAAGCAAGATGTAGTTATAAAAATAATAAAACTTAAAAATTGTGCATGTAGATCAGCCTTCAATTTATTCAAGTTCATGGTGACAGTCATAGCTCTCCTAGGCCAAGAGTAGACATCTAACTGTCAACAGATTGTCTTTCAAAAAAGAACCAATAAGCTAATGTTCTACTTTCTCTTGTTTATCAACTTTAAAAAAAAAAGACTAAAATACTGAGTCATCTCAGTATTAGAAGGTTATTCTTCCCAAATATGGATTCTTTTTTTTTTTTCTAATTTTATTTTATTTTTAAACTTTACATGATTGTATTAGTTTTGCCAAATATCAAAATGAATCCGCCACAGGTATACATGTGTTCCCCATCCTGAACCCTCCTCCCTCCTCCCTCCCCATACCATCCCTCTGGTTCATCCCAGTGCGCTAGCCCCAAGCATCCAGTATCGTGCATCGAACCTGGACTGGCAACTCGTTTCTTACATGATATTTTACATGTTTCAATGCCATTCTCCCAAATCTTCCCACCCTCTCCCTCTCCCACAGAGTCCATAAGACTGTTCTATACCTCAGTGTCTCTTTTGCTGTCTCGTACACCGGGTTATTGTTACCATCTTTCTAAATTCCATATATATGCGTTAGTATACTGTATTTATGTTTTTCCTTCTGGCTTACTTCACTCTGTATAATAGGCTCCAGTTTCATCCACCTCATTAGAACTGATTCAAATGTATTCTTTTTAATGGCTGAGTAATACTCCATTGTGTATATGTACCACAGCTTTCTTATCCATTCATCTGCTGATGGGCATCTAGGTTGCTTCCATGTCCTGGCTATTATAAACAGTGCTGCGATGAACATTGGGGTACACGTGTCTCTTTCCCTTCTGGTTTCCTCAGTGTGTATGCCCAGCAGTGGGATTGCTGGATCATAAGGCAGTTCTATTTCCAGTTTTTTAAAGAATCTCCGCACTGTTCTCCATAGTGGCTGTACTAGTTTGCACTCCCACCAACAGTGTAAGAGGGTTCCCTTTTCTCCACACCCTCTCCAACATTTATTATTTGTAGACTTTTGGATCGCAGCCATTCTGACTGGTGTGAAATGGTACCTCATAGTGGTTTTGATTTGCATTTCTCTGATAATGAGTGATGTTGAGCATCTTTTCATGTGTTTGTTAGCCATCTGTATGTCTTTTTTGGAGAAATGTCTATTTAGTTCTTTGGCCCATTTTTTGATTGGGTCATTTATTTTTCTGGAGTTGAGCTGTAGGAGTTGCTTGTATATTTTTGAGATTAGTTGTTTGTCGGTTGTTTCATTTGCTATTATTTTCTCCCATTCTGAAGGCTGTCTTTTCACCTTGCTAATAGTTTCCTTTGATGTACAGAAGCTTTTAAGGTTAATTAGGTCCCATTTGTTTATTTTTGCTTTTATTTTTATTTTATTCTTATTATTTATAGTTAAGTTATTCTTTTTAACAAAGGATTTATTGAATTCCTCCCATGTAACACCCATCAACATATATCCTGGAGATGCAACAGGTAACAAGGAACTCCATGTCCCTTTTGTCATGGAGCTTACATTCTAATTCAAGACATATGCCTAAACTGAAATTCCAAATCAGGATCAGTGATATACAGGTCATAAAGGGATTAGGGAAAGGGAAAGTGTTAGTCGCTCAGTCGTGTCCAGCTCTTTGTGACACCATGGTCTGTAGCCCACTAGGCTCCTCTGACCATGGGATTCTCCAGGCAAGAATACCGGATTGCAGTAGTCATTCTCTTCTCCAGAGGATCTTCCAGATTCAGGGGTTGCTTAGGGAAAGAATTAAAGGATGAGCTGGTGTCAGGAAAGATACCTCTGATCATGTTTAGTGGACCTCAGATATTTTGGTCTACCCAGCCTGATTTGTGAGCCATTTATTCTTGGTGCTGAAAAATTTTGGACAGACCATTTGCCAAGAAGGTGCCTATTCCACCTACTGTGGAGATAGGATGGGATCTCTTCCCCTGTAACAGTCATTGGCTTGGGGATGAGCACCTAATCCCAAAGAGGGCAATCAGAATCAGATACCTTAACAGAGAAAAAGTTCCCATCTCATGGAGTTGGTAAACTTGTAAAAAGCAGGCTGTGGTCATGTTTACAACCCTGAAGTAATTTGTTTAAGAAATGAAAGAGAAAAAGAGGAAATCTTCAATACCAGTCTGACTAAAGCCACAATCACCTCTGTGCCTTTCAGGTCGAGGCCAATACGTGGCCCCTCAATTGATTAAGTTACTTAGTTCTTGTCATGGGCTCCTGTATCATTATTCATGAAAGAGTCATGAATTATTCACAGGTGAGATTTCAGCTTTGGCATGAATGACCCAAAAGAAAGAACTGGGAAGACTATGTACAAAACAGCATCCTTGGTAATGGAAGTGGTAGGTGAAAGTTTCCTGGGGTAGATAATAATTTTAATTTTTCTAGGAACTAATAGCTATATCATCCATTAAGAGAAGAATGAACAACAATGTCTATTGTGATTATATCAACAAAAATTGTCAGATTGGAATTCCTCACCAGTTAAAAACATAAATTCTTTAATTAAAGAAATAAAGGGTAGGAGAGAAGAAAGGAAGAGACAGAACTGTCAACTGTAAACAGTTGCTTTCATAGAAAAATGTTGAAAAAATATATAAACCACCCGTGAGAACAAACTAAAGGGTTTTGCATGAATTATGAGGAAAAGGTCAATATGAAGAAGTGGGTGGTGTTTTACACATCAGCAACAACCCATTAGAAAGTACAATAATAAAAAAGATTCTATTTGTGATGGTAGCAACAAACATGGTGTTTCTAGAGGAAAAAAACATTAAAAGAAATATATAACTGCTATACCAAAAAATTATAAAATCTCACAGATGGACATAAATAAAATTTAGATAATTCAAGAAAGACATTAATAGAGTGGGAAGAGTTAATGTTATATATATTTCCATTTCTACTCACTATATCTACAAATCAAATGTAACTCCAATCAAAATATCCAGGGAATTTTCATGAAGCTACTGAAAGAGGGTGAAAAACTCCCTGGACCCTCTTAGAGTCTTGGACTGGGCCTGAGAAGACAAATTCACAGGAGAAAAGTATTAATATATAGATATTTCCACGTACATCACAGCCCCATAAGAAAATAAAGACCCAAAGAAGGATCAACAAGAACCAAACATTTATATATTCAGTTCAGTTCAGTTCAGTTGCTCAGTCATGTCCGACTCTTTGTGATCCCATGAACCACAGTATGCCAGACCTCCCTGTCCATCACCAACTCCTGGAGTCCACCCAAACCCATGTGCATTGAGTCAGTGATGCCATCCAACCATCTCATCCTCTGTCGTCCCCTTCTCCTCCTGCCCTTAATCTTTCCCAGCATCAGGATCTTTTCAAACGAGTCAGCTCTTTGCATTAGATGGCCAAAGTATTGGAGTTTCAGCTTCAACATCAGTCCTTCCAATAAACACCCAGGACTGATCTCCTTTATGATGGACTGGTTGGATTTCCTTGCAGTCCAAGGGACTCTCAAGAGGCTTCTCCAACACCACAGTTCAAAAGCATCAATTCTTCAGTGCTCAGGTTTCTTTATAGTCCAACTCTCACATCCATGACCACTGGAAAAACCATAGCCTTGACCAGACGGACTTTTGTGGACAAAGTAATGTTTCTGCTTTTTAATATGCTCTCTAGGTTGGTCATAACTTTCCTTCCAAGGAGTAAGCGTCTTTTAATTTCATGGCTGCAATCACCATCTGCAGTGATTTTGGAGCCCAGAAAAATAAAGTCAGCCGCTGTTTTCACTGTTTCCCCATCTATTTGCCATGAAGTATTAAACAAAGAGTAGCAGCCAAAAGTCGGACATGACTGAGCGACTTCACTTTCACTTTTCACTTTCATGCATTGGAGAAGGAAATGGCAACCCACTCCAGTGTTCTTGCCTGGAGAATTCCAGGGACGGGAGAGCCTGGTGGGCTGCCGTCTATGGGGTCGCACAGAGTTCGACATGACTGAAGTGACTTAGCAGCAGCAGCAGCAGCCAAAAACAAAAAGAAAAAAGTAGCTAAAATGTATAGGGAGGTTAATGAAAAATAAGAATTATGTTTCAAAGTCTATTTGCACAGATTTTTCTAGGGCTCAATTCAGCTTCTCTGGCAATAAGAATGTTTTTTTTCTCCTGTTACAGAGAAGGCAAACCTCATATTGGAGTTTTAGCTTCCAGTTTCAGGCAGAAAGAGGGGGGGCTACCTTTGGTAACTGTTTTACAAGTACCATTAGCTCAAAATAATCCTGATGCCAACTAGCATATTTTAGGATAACATTTTTCTGCCATCTTCACTACATAAGCTAATTCTAAAATGCATTTGAAAAAATGCAAGTCCAAAGACACCCATGACAATTTTGACACCCAGGTAGGCCAATTAAGTCTCTCCAAGAGCTTTTCTACAGCATTTTGTTCAAAAGTTATCTATGACTAAGGCCATGAGCTTATGAGAAATGCAGAAGCTCAAGCCCTGCCCACACCTACCAAACCAGAATCCACACTTTAACAAAATCCCAGGTGATTTGAATTCAAATGAAAGCTTTCAACACAATCATTGTGGTATTCATCATTATACCTTCTCCCCATGGATCAATCTTTTGACTTTGATTTTAAATTTCAGCAAAGGCTTTTAGGCTCAAAAGTCCAAGACATAGAATTGGTTTTGCTTTCATTCTATAGCATATGCTTATTATTAGTTAGTGTTTAGTGTTAGCGGCTCAGACTCTTTGCAACTCCATGGACTGTGGCCCACCAGTCACCTTTGTCTGTGGAATTCTCTTGGCGAGAACTCTGGAGTAGGTAGCCGTTTCCTTCTCCAGGGGATCATCCCAACCCAGGGACTGAAGCTAGGTCTCTTGCATTGCAGACAGATTCCTTACCATCTGAGCTACCAGGGAAGCTTTTGCTATGATCAAGACCTAATCTAAATTTTCTCAATGTGCTTTCCTTATATAAAGACCAGAAGAAATATCATCCCAGCTAGCAATGTACACCTTTCGTCCTACCGTCCTTAAGGAGTGTCATACATATATAGTGAAGTCGCTTAGTTGTGTCTGACTCTGAGAATCCATGTAGCCTGCCAGGCTCCTCCGTCCGTGAGATTTTCCAGGCAAGAATAGTGGAGTGGGTTGCCATTTCTTTCTCCAGAGGATCTTCCCAACCCAGGGATAGAACCCAAGTCTCCCATACTTCAGGCAGACTCTTTACCATCTGAGCCACCAGGAAAGCCCAAGGAGTATCATACCATCAAATTATTTTCTCCCATAAATCTTTCCTCTGATGAAACAGAGAAACAAATGAGTAGTACCATTGATTGATTGTAAAGGAAGCTAAAATATTCAGGGAAGTTGTGGGTGCCTTTAATAATTCTACTGTGACATTACCCTTCCTTAGTTTCTCAGTTGAATTTAATGTTTCTTTTTCATGGTTGACTTTCTTGCTCTGCTTTATGGCAACAGCCCCAAGTCCTTTCTGGTTTTGAAGTATTTCCTGCTATAGTTCCACTCTGTGGTTCCCTCATGAACTTCCACCTCTGTTATTAAAAGATCAAGACCCTGGGACCTTGTGCCCTTCCTGCCCTTCCTCCCAGCACCACAGCCTCATCAGCACAGCTTGGTAAGATGTACAGGATGGGATGAACGTGCTTTTCCTCCTTTGCATTTCCTTCTACTCACCTCATCTCTGTTCTGCCAATGGCACGATTTTGCTCCAAGGTGGTTTAGCATTGGTGACAAAGAATGGAAATGTAAAGTAAGTGTTGTCGTTATTGAGACATTAAGATTTAAGATTTTGGAGATCCCAATAGGCTATAGACTTAAATTAAAAACTTTGACAAAAGAAGCATTTTCCAGAGACTTCCTTGGTGGTCCAGTGGTTAAGAATCCACCTTACAAAGCAGAGAATGCAGGCTCAATTCCTGGGCAGGGAACTAAGATCCCACATGCCTCAGAGCAACTAAGCTCACATACCACAACTACTGAGCTTGAGCACTCGGGAGCCCATCTGCTTACAGCTAGACAGTCCATGGACCACAACGAAGATCCTGCATGCTGCAACTAAGACCTGACTCAGCCAAATAAATAAATTAATTAAATATTTAAAAAAAGAAGTATTCTCCAAGCAGTTTAATATCTTTCAAATACAACAAAGCCCAGTGTCTGGGCAAGTTGACTACTGAGATTCCTAAAATGGAAGCAACCTAAATGTCCATCAACAGATGAATGGATAAGGACTATGTGGTACATACATACCATGGAATATTACTCAGCCATTGCTACTGCTAAGTCACGTCAGTCGTGTCCGACTCTGTGCGACCCCATAGACGGCAGCCCACCAGGCTCCCCCGTTCCCGGGATTCTCCAGGCAAGAATATTGGAGTGGGTTGCCATTTCCTTCTCCAATGCATGAAAGTGAAAAGTGAAAGGGAAGTGGCTGAGTCGTGTTCGACTCTTCACGACCCCATGGACTGCAGCCCCCCAGGCTCCTCCATCCATGGGACTTTCCAGGCAAGAGTACTGGAGTGGGGTGCCATTGCCTTCTCCTTCTCAGCCATTAGAAAGAATGAAATAATACCATTTGCACCAACATGGATGGACCTAGAGATGATCATACTAAATGAAGTAAGTCAGACAGAGAAATATCATGTAATATCATTTATATGTGGAATCTAAAAAGAAGTGATACAAATGAACTTATTTACAAATCAGAAACAGACTCACAGACTTAGAGAAGAACTTAAGGTTTTCAAGGAGGAAGAATGGGGGATAACAAAGAAGAAGGATGGGAGATAGAGATAGTTATGGAGTTTGAGATGGACATGTACACACTGCTATATTTAAAATGGATAACCAACCATGTTAGTCGATCAGTTGTATCCAGTTCTTTGTGATCCCATGGACTGTAGCCCACCAGACTCCTCTATGTGTCCATGGAATTCTCCAGGCAAGAATATTGGAGTGGGTTGCCATTCCCTTCTCCAGGGGACTTCCCTAACCCAGGGATCAAACCCAGGTCTCCTGCATTGCAGGCAAATTCTTTATCTTCTGAGCCACTAGGGATGCCCCTCAGGTACCAACGGAAGGAAGCAGAAAGATGGGGATGAGAAGGGTCCCAGTGATGAACAGTGATGTGACACTGAGAGAGAGGCTGTGAGGTCTGGATGCCACACTTAGGACTGTGGAAAACGTCATGAACACAACAGGAAGCCTCACAACAATTTTTCAGCAGAATAATTTGGTAGATTGTGGTCCGACTTTCCCAGTTCTCCAACTCCAGTTGCACTATCCATGTCCTACGTCCTGCTCATTCTTACTATGTTTAAATTTTCCATACACTTCACACCACCTTATATTTGTGTATTTTTCCATTTCCTGAAAATTTGCTCCCTTTCTGAACTTTCCAGGTGTTCTGACTCCTTAAACTCATCTCAGGCATCATCACCTACCAGAGTCTGCCCCCTCCTCATGGCACACCCACTACCAGTCACAGCATCCTCCATCTGGGGGCTGAATTCCTCTCTTCTTGGTTCCCAGATCCCTGCAATTATCCTCAATATTCCTTTCCCACACTTACAGCAATGCATTGTAATTGTGTTTCTCCTCTGTCTGCCCTGGACTGATCTCCCTGAAGGCAGACGTTCTTTGCTACCTTTGTAGCACTAGCATCTAATTAATGCTTGATAAACAATTCACACTCAGTAAAGGGTTCTTGAAATAAAAGCGATGAAGGCACAAAGGTAGCCAAGCAGACCCACCTGATTAGAACTGCCTGGGAAATCAGAGTAGACTTTTTCTTGAGAGGTGGAAAATAGGTCTTAGAATGTTTAATTTTGATAAAATATTTTATATTTTTAATAGCATAAAATTAAAAGTTTGTTAGTATGAATTTACATTTTAAAAATTTTATATTGGCATATAGTTGATTTACAATGCTATGTTTCAGGTGTACAGCAAAGTGATTCAGTTATACGTATATCCACTCTTTTTTCAGATTCTTTTCCCAGATAGGTTATTACAGAATATTGAGTCTAGTTCCTTGTGATATACAGTATATCTTTGTGGATATCTATTTTCTATATAGTAGTGAGCATATGATAATCTCAAACTCTGAATTTATCCCTCCCAGCTTTAGTATCAGTGCTTGATTAAACTATGATATATAATTCCTAGCCAAGTTTATTGCTGCATGAATGCCCACAAATAAGTTGGCATCTTCTCAAAAATGGGTACTTATTGTAAAAATGGGTGTTTGTTGTTATTCTAAGTGTTCATCTGATCAATAAAAAAAGTATTTTCAGCTTCTCATTGTAAAGAGGTCTGTCAAATTTTATCCATTACTGCTGTTAAAAATGTTTTGCTGCCCTAAAACTCTCTGTTATGGCTGGATTGAACAGAAATCCATTTTATAAGAAAGGTTTTTTCACATAAGCTTACTGATTTCTCTGTTTCACGTGGCTTCTCTTTCCTATGGTCCTGTGCCTTTCTTCTTTTCCAAGCAAAACAGAAAATCAAGGACATAATAACTGAATATCCAAACCATCTGGTCTACTTTCACCAGCTTTGCTAATCAGTTAATTTTTTTATTTTCAATTAGCCATCTCAATCTCCTTACACAGATGTTAAATGTTGATTTTGAACATTTCTTCATCTTTGCAACTTTTGCAGCTTCATCTAAGGCAGAGGTTCTGGAATTTGTTTCAAGGTCTGGAAAAAATCATAGACAAGCTCACAAAAGAAATACATGTAGATATACAAATATACCCATAGATATATATATATACACAAGGTATACACACACACACACACACACACACACACACACATATATATATAAAATTTGGGGAAGTAAATTAACAGAACTTATTTTTAAGACAACTTTTTTCTAACTATTTAAATAAGTGTTTGATTAAAAAAAAAGTCTTCATATATGGTTTTGCATTAACTTTCTCATAGAACAATAGATATTTATGCCAAATGTCAGAAGATGTATACATTGCCATCATTAAAAACACCTAATCATTAATTTTTTTTGGAGATTTTTTTACTGCACTAGCTTTAAAAGTACCATTCAAGTACCAGAGTATTTCTCTAACTTGGGTTTACTTAAAGGTAACTGAAGCATCTGAATGCAGAGTTCCAAAAAATAGCACGGAGACATAAGAAAGTCTTTGTTAGCGATCAATGCAAAGAAATAGAGAAAAACAATAGAATGGGAAAGACTAGAGATCGCTTCAAGAAAATTAGAGGTACCAGGGGAACATTTCATGCAAAGATGGGCTCGATAGAGGACAGAAATGGTATGGACCTAACATAAGCAGAAGATATTGAGAAGAGGTGGCAAGAATACACAAAATTGTACAAAAAGAGCTTCATGGCCCGATAATCACAATGGTGTGATCACTCACCTAGAGCCAGACATCCTGGAATGTGAAGTCAAGTAGGACTTAGAAAGCATCACTACGAACAAAACTAGTGGAGGTGATGGCATTCCAGTTGAGCTATTTCAAATCCTGAAAGATGATGCTGTGAAAGTGCTGCACTCAATATGCCAGCAAATTTGGAAAACTCAGTAGTGGCCACAGGACTGGAAAAGGTCAGTTTTCATTCCAATCCCAAAGAAAGGCAATGCCAAAGAATGCTCAAACTACCGCACAATTGCACTTATCTCACACGCTAGTAAAGTAATGCTCAAAATTCTCCAAGCCAGGTTTCAGCAATACGTGTACCGTGAGCTTCCAGATTATCAAACTGGTTTTAGAAAAGGCGAAGGAACCAGAGATCAAATTGCCAACATCTGCTGGATCATGGAAAAAGCAAGAGAGTTCCAGAAAAACATCTATTTCTGCTTTATTGACTATGCCAAAACCTTTGACTGTGGATCACAATAAACTGTGGAAAATTCTGAAATAGTTGGGAATACCAGACCACCTGACATGCCTCTTGAGAAACCTATATGCAGGTCAGGAACAACAGTTAGAACTGGACATGGAACAACAGACTGGTTCCAAATAGGAAAAGGAATACGTCAAGGCTGTATATTGTAACCCTGCTTATTTAACTTCTATGCAGAGTACATCATGAGAAATGCTGGGCTGGAAGAAGCACAAGCTGGAATTAAGATTGCCAGGAGAAATATCAATAACCTCAGATATGCAGATGACACCACCCTTATGGCCGAAAGTGAAGAGGAACTAAAAAGCCTCTTAATGAAAGTGAAAGAGGGGAGTGAAAAAGTTGGCTTAAAGCTCAACATTCAGAAAACGAAGATCATGGCATCAGGTCCCATCTCTTCATGGGAAATAGATGGGGAAACAGTGGAAACGGTGTCAGACTTTATTTTTTGGGGCTCCAAAATCACTGCAGATGGTGACTGCAGCCATGAAATTAAAAGACGCTTATTCCTTGGAAGGAAAGTTATGACCAACCTAGATAGCATATTCCAAAGCAGAGACATTACTTTGCCAACAAAGGTTCGTCTAGTCAAGGATATGGTATTTCCAGTGGTCACGTATAGATGTGAGAGTTGGACTGTGAAGAAAGCTGAGCGCTGAAGAATTGATGCTTTTGAACTGTGGTGTTGGAGAAGACTCTTGAGAGTCCCTTGGACTGCAAGGAGATCCAACCAGTCCATCCTAGGGGAGATCAGTCATGGGTGTTCATTGGAAGGACTGATGCTAAAGCTGAAACTCCAGTACTTTGGCCACCTCATGTGAAGAGTTGACTCATTGGAAAAGACTCTGATGCTGGGAGGGATTGGGGACAGGAGGAGAAGGGGAGGATGAGATGGCTGGATGGCATCACTGACTCAATGGACATGAGTTGAGTGAACTCCGGAAGTTGGTGACGGACAGGGAGGCCTGGCGTGCAGTGATTCATGGGGTCGCAAAAAGTTGGACATGACTGAGCAACTGAACTGAACTGAAGAAAATTGAGCTATTAATACTACTGTATAATAATATTTTTTCAAAGCACAGTTTGTGTTAAAACCTGGTTAAAAGAACAGAAATGAATATTTCATCTTGCATTAAAAGTTAGATAATGATTCTCCTTTATTATAATCTAAATTTAAAACAATTCTGATTGGCTCTCTGAATTTCTAATATATAGAAATTCAATATATTTATTGTGTAGAAATACAATGTAATAAGTGGGAATTGTTATCTTAAGATTTTAAATTCCAAATGAACATTGAGAAATACAAATTTTAGAATAAACAACCATATGCATCTTCACGTTCCTTACTCCAAGTATAGAACTAAAATATGAATTCTCAAGTAAGAGAAAAATAAATTTTCTGTCATCTTTCATTATCAGCAACTTCTAAGAGGAAATGACCATCTACTTCAAATGCGACATCATGCAGAAAGCGAAAATAATTTATAAAATGAGTAATAGAGTACTTGTTCTCAAGTAGCTCATAATTTAACAGAGAAATAGCAAACAATAAGCATACAGTATAAATACATATATGCATAAATTCACATAATATAAATACACTAAAAAAGCAACATATATGTTAACATAGCATCTTGAATAAGAATAGCAACTCAACTCTGACAGAATTAGATCTAATACTCCTATTTAAATAATTTAAAGACTTGATTAATGAAAGCCAAAATAATCTCACACTCATAAAGAAGGCTGACCACCAAAGAATTGATATTTTAGAACTGTGGTGTTGGAGAAAACTCTTGAGAGCCCCTTGGACTGCAAGGAGATCAAACCAGTCAAAGCTAAAGGAAATCAATCCTGCATAATCACTGGAAGGACAATGTTGAAGCTAAAGCTCCAATACTTTGGCCGACTCATTGGAAAAGACCCTGATGCTGGGAAAGATTGAAGGCAGGAGGAGAAGGGACGGCAGGGGACGAGATGGTTGGATGGCATCATCGACTGGATGGACATAAGTTTGAGCAAGCTCCAGGAGATGGTGAGGGACAAGTGCTGCAGTCCATGGGGTCACAAAGAGTCACACACAACTGAGTGACTGAAAAACAATGAGACTACAAAACCAGTATCACTGAATACTGATATAATAGCCCAGAAGACCTGAAATCTACCTAACAACGGCAGCATATAGATGCAAGAAAAATTGATAAGAACACAATCTAACTTTCTTGTGTTGTCCTTCAGATAAAAACCCAGCAAGGAGCTTGGTAGGATCTAAAGGATACCCCATTAGACAATCGTGACATGGAAATATTTACAGATGGCAGTTCTTTTGTTCGGGATGGAAAGCATAAAGCAGGTTACGCCCTGGTGACTGCTGAACAGGTTTTGGAAGCAAAATCTCTCCCCCAGGGAACCATTGCTCTGTTGGCGGAGCTTGTGGCCCTGACCCGAGCTCTAGAGTTAAGCAAAGGGCAGCGGATGGGCCTGATAATCTATGTGAGTCTACTTCTGCTGACTCCAAATATCCTGAGTCTGCCGTTGGATCCTCAAGACAATGCCTTCCTGTCCTGGGCTCACTCCTATGCTGCATTCCACAATCCGTCTAACTGCTGGGTCTGCGGAGCGGTCCCCTCTTCATCAGTGGAAGGCTTCTGGAGGTGGACATCTTCACTTCAAGGAAAACACTTTCTCCAAGTCTGTGAATACCTTCGACAACAATCACATGCGATGTCTCTTATTCATCTGATGACATCTACCAACCCTAAAATGGACTGGTGCAATACTTTGCACTTTAACTATGGACATAATGTGACTTTTAATTTTGATTCTGAATGTTGTGTTTTTGCTGTTTGCTCCCTGCATCTGTAATTGTATAACTGGATTTGTTTCTAGCCGCATGAAAGCTTTTAAGTTACAAATGGTTGCTCAAACTCCTGCTACTGCTGTAGCTTCCTCCAGCTACTATTTGGGGCCCCTGGATCAAATATCCTCAATATGAGGATTAGGAGAATATGTTGTCTCACCAATTTAGGGACAATGCCCCTTGTCAGCTCGGAAGTAGTTATAGAACGAGAATGATGCCCCTTTTCCCTAGGCAACATAATTCTCCTAAAAGAAAAGCGGGGAATGAGAGAGTCATTTCCTAGGAAGGTTGATAAGGAGTCTAGGGGTCCCCAAGGAGAGAGGGGTCTGGAATTCTCAAGGAGGAAGAAAGGACAAACTTTTTTCTTTCTCCACATTCCTTAGGATTATATAACAATAATGTATCCTGCCTAAGGACAGTCTTTGGATAATGTAAATTATGGGAGTAGGTCTGATGAGGTCTTTACAACCTCCAGACATTCTTTGGATTCATTGGAGAGTATATAACTTCATTGTCAATGCTAGCAAGCGGGTACTCTTCCTGCCCCCTTCTGATGCCTATGTCAGAAGCTTTCTCTATCTCCTTTATACTTTAATAAAACTTTATTACACACACACACAAAAAAACCCCAGCAAGGTTTATTGAAATTATTGAAATTTCATGGTGTGCTCTCCAGAGAATTCTTTGCATGTAGGTAAAGCAGTTACATTAGTAATAAGAGTAAGTAGCTAAAAAATAAAATATATATATATATATATTATTCTACGGTATTGTAAATTTCATGAGGTAGAGAAAATATTTTATCTCCATTACCTAGATAGTAGGGTCTCTGTAAATGCTGGGTTGGCCAAAAGTTTCATTTGAGGTTTTCTGTAAGATTTTATGAAAAAACCACAATGACTTTTTTGGTCAACCTGATAATACTGAAAGAACAAAATGTTAGGAAGATTAAATATAAAGTAGTGCAATCGCAAAGAATCGGACACCACTGAGCGACTGAACTGAACTGAACTGAGTGCAATGCAAGGCTTCCCTGATATCTCAGTTGGTAAAGAATCCACCTGCAGTGCAGGAGACCCTGGTTTGATTCCTGGGTCAGGAAGATCCCCTAGAGAAGGGAAGGCTACCCACTCCAGTATTATTGGGCTTCCCTTGTGGCTCAGCTGGTAAAGAATCCGCCTGCAAGGCAGGAGACCTGGGTTCGATCTCTGGGTTGGGAAGATCCCCTGGAGAAGGGAACAGCTGCCCATTCCAGTATTCTGGCCTGGAGAGTCCCATGGACTGTATAGTCCATGGGGTTGCAAAGAGTCGGACACAACTGAGCAACTTTCACTAATATCACTAGTGCAATGCAGGCAAACACAACACATACAAACATTCACTGTGCATAAGGTTATGTGCCAGTAGCTTCAGTCTGATGACCAAAAACAAAGATCAGATGTGGTAACACTTTGAATCTGTGTACATTCTGAGCTACTTCCGTTCTTCTACCAGGCTTCCCCGGCACTAGTGGTAAAGAACCCACCTGCCAATACAGGAGACATAAGAGACAATGATTCAATCCCTGGGTCAGGAAGATCCCCTGGAAAAGGAAATGGCAACCCATTCCAGTATTCTCACCTGGAGAATCCCATGGACACAGAAGTCTGATGAGTTACAGTCCATAGGATCTCAAAGAGTCAAACAGGAATGAAGTGATGTACCACACACATATTCAGAAACAGCTAGAATACATAGCTGTGCCCGGTTCTGAATCAAAGAGAGTCAGATGCTAATCAAATGACATCATCGCAGAGGGTGTGATGAAGGGTGTATTGAATACTTCAAAAGTGACAACAGTTGCTGTGATCTCTGATGGTCAGGAAAGACTTTAAGGATCTGCTAGAAACTTGAGCCGGTGAAGGACGGAAAGTTAAGGAAACCAACATTTAGTGAGCATCTATAAAATGCCAGGAAGATCCCTGGAGGAGGAAATGGCAACCCACTCCAGTATTCTTCCCTGGGAAATCCCATGGACAGAGAAGCTACAGTCCATGGGATCACAAAATGTGACTTAGAGACCAAACAATAATATAGTATGCTGGATACTTTGCTAGGAATTTTATGACTTCTCATTTTAGCCTCATAGAAATTCTATGAAGTAGTATTTCTGTGCGCATTTCACACATAGGTAAAGTAATTGCCCTAAGAAGGAAAAAAAAAAATGTATCAACCCAGGTGTATGAGGTTCAAGCTATTCCTTCCCATGGGTGAGAGTCAAGCAGGTGATGAGCAGGGTTGGGCCATTGAAAATTTTCCTATGAGTAAAAGGGAGAGGATTAGCAAGAAGGAAATGCAGGATGTGAGTTCAAGAGTGAGTAAGTGAACCTGTCAAGCTGGAGACTGAATACAATCAGGATCTCCCGACAATGTGTATGTGCGTGCCCTTCACCGTATCACCAGAATTAAGTTCCCAAATTGTGTATCTGTTCTCTCATTTACCAAATGTTTCCTGAGTATCTTCTCTGAACCATGCATGTACTAACTATTTGGAAGCATTTTTAAAACTCAGACAAAAAATTTTTTGTTCAGACTGAAAAACAGAAAATAAACATAGTACATAAATAAATTGCATGGTCTTTTAGAGGCTGCTAGGGCTTAAGAAGGCAACGGGACCCCACTCCAGTACTCCTGCCTGGAAAATCCCATGGACGGAGGAGCCTGGTGGGCTGCAGTCCATGGGGTCACTGAGGGTTGAACACGACTGAATGACTTTCACTTTCATGCATTGGTGAAGGAAATGGCAACCCATTCCAGTGTTCTTGCCTGGAGAATCCCAGGGACGGGGGAGCCTGGTGGGCTGCTGTTTATGGGGTCGCACAGAGTCGGACACAACTGAAGTGACTTAGCAGCAGCAGCAGCGCTTAAGAAAAGAGCATTTTTTTTTCAAAGTACAGATTTAATCTTATCATTCTCCTCATTCTAGATATTTGATGATTTTTCTGGAGACAGTGGAGTAATGTCTTAACCTCTGAGTATGTTTTCAAGGCTCTTTATCATCAACCCAAAGCAATAAATATTTTTCTTTGTCCAACCTGTACAACTACCCTTAAAACAAACCATACCAGGAAACTTGACATCTTGACAAAATGTCATACAAAATTTACTCATACAGTTTTTCACACCTGGGATAGTACTAATCTACTTGGAGTTATTGAAATTTCAGTCATCCCTTAAACAAATTCAAGTATGCCTTCTTTTTCTTAGTCAACCTGAATTAGGTTAATCTCTATCTTCTGTTTATATTTATCCATTTCCTCAAATATACAGTAAATTTCTCTGTAAGAGAATTGATAAAAAGATGACAAAGTGCTGTAGATTAGATTTTGAAGGTCCTTAAAAGCTCCACTTAGGTTTCTAAGTATTTCCCTCCTGCAAAGTCACTTGATATAATTAATAATTATTCCTTTGTGGTCTATAAGACTGCATTTATTTGAAATCTGAGAGCATAAAGTCAAATATATCCCACTGAATAGAATCCAAAAATAAGTATTGGAAAAAGAAGAATATATATATGTGAAGAAGACTTTTTTTTTTAAAAAAAAGAAGCTTTATATAACACACTGTAAACAAATCACATTATTCTGCAAAGGTGGAGAGAGAAGAAATAAGAAAGCTAGAATGAGTGGGGGACAGGTTGAATTGGGAGATTGGGACTGAGGTGCTGGAGAAAAGTCTTGAGAGTCCCTTTGTATTGCAGGGAGATCAAACCAGTCAGTCCTAAAGGAAATCAACCCTGAGTATATATTAGAAGGACTGATGCTGAAGTTCCAATATTTTGGCCACCTATGCGAAGAACTGACTCAATGGAAAAGACCCTGATGCTGGCAAAGATTGAAGGCAGGAGGAGAAGGGGGAAGAAGAGGATGAAATGATTGGATAGCATCACTGACTCAATGAACGTGTGAGCAAACTCCAGGAGATAGTCAAGGACAGAGAAACCCAGCATACTGCAGTCCATGGGGTAGCAAAGAGTCCACACACTGCCCAACTAGGGCTTTTAGACCAGGGCTTGTTTCCATTTTTGAGAAACCACAACAATGAGAAAGTTTAAAAATAAAGTTGTCTTCTTTAAAATATGTTTACATACAACTTCATAGGACAAGAAAAGTAAAATAAGGTCAAGGGCAGGAGGGAAAAAAAGTCAAGAGCAGAGATAATTGAGAATAGTTTAAGTAATCAAGTTAGAGGACCCAGCAATTTATATCACATACAATGCTAATCCTGACTTCTTTTAGTTATAACATGTGCTGAATAAGAGAGCAATGAGAAACAGGACAATTGGGAGAACTCTTCAAGATGAAACTAGATTCCTTGGGGGAGGGAGGGGACAGAGCCAAAAGTCCAGAAGACATTAACATTCAATGTACTTGAAATATATTCAAAAAAGTGTCGAGATGGGGAAAGGAAAGAAACAAGGAAGGAAGGAAGTGAGCAGAAGAATGGAGAGAGGGAGGCAGAGAGAGGAGGAGGAAGGAAACAAGACTGAAAAAATAACCTTCTTGGTAGTGAAAATTATTTCAGCTTTTTGGGTTTTTCACCATGAATGATATGATTTCACTTTAAAGGTTGATTAGAAAATACAATAAGAAGATACAAAGCATGAGAAATTAAAAAAGCATTTGATGAAGAACTATGAAACTAAGCAGAAGCTCTCTATTAACAGAGAAAATGAAAAAATTATTATTATATAAGAAGCAAAAAAAGTGCAGTTATATTTCTTGTCTCAAACCAAAGTTAGACATCCAAAGCCAAGCTGCCATGATGCCCATGAGTCCTGCAATAAAGAACATTGACAGATACCAGACTCCCTCATTAGTCAGTCATTCTACTGCTCTGCCTTTATGTACAAAAAGATAAAACAACAACGAGTTGGATTTTCTAGGTTATTTAAAGAGATTGTTGTTGTTGTTTAGTCAGTAAAGACTCTGATGCTGGGAAAGATTGAAGGAGGGAGGAAAAGGGGATGACAGAGGATGAGATGGTTGGATGGCATCACCGACTCAATGGACATGAGTTTGAGTGAACTCCGGGAGTTGGTGATGGACAGGGAGGCCTGGCGTGCTGCAGTCCATGGGGTTGCAAAGAGTCAGACACAACTGAGTGACTGAACTGAACTGAACTGAACTGTACCAGAATATCCCACCACAACATTTGCCTCTGTAGCATATAGATTTTTTGAGCCAAGGCTTCCCTGGTGGCTCAACAGTAAAGAATCTGCCTGTAATGCAGGAGACTCAGGTTCAGTCACTCAGTCAGGAAGATCCCCTGGAGAAGAGAATGTCTACCCACTCCAGTATTCTTGCCTGGAGAATTCCATGGACAGAGGAGCCTGGCTGTCTACAGTCCATGGGGTCACAAAGAGTCAGACATGACTGAACGACTAACACTTTCACATTTTCACTTATTTTCAGCTAAAAGCCAGTGAGAACCATGAAACTGGGGAAGTGCTCTAAAAATGGGGCACAAGTTTTCCCTGTGTGAAGGAAATTTCCATTTGTAAAGGTATATTGCTTTCCTGTACCAGGAAAAAGACAGCTCAGCTCAGCAGTAGACTCTGACGGGTCTGCGTTACAAATGCTGAATGATCCTTGTTTACCATACTTTTCTTGGGCATCTTCCCATGACTTGTGCTTACTCAGAATTCCCAACCCTCATAACCTATTTACTTCCTCTAGCCTAGGATGGTGTACAAACACAACTTCTGGGACTTCCGTGGTAGTCCAGTGGTTAAAATTTCTCCTTTCAGTGCAGGGGCTGAAGGTTAGATTCCTGGTTGGGGAGCTAAGATCCCTCATGCCTCAGGCCCTCCCACCCAAAAAATAAACCACCATAAAACAGAAACAATACTATTGCAATATTTTCAATAAAGATTAAAAAAAAAAAACACACACCAAACTTCTAACCACTCCTTTGGGTTACTCATCACTGAGTATTCTCACTTGCATATGTGTCACGCACCTTACTAAAATTCTGTTCATGTTCTCTCTTAGCAATCTATTTTTCACCAGTTTAATGTTTAGAGTTCCAGATGAAGAACCTAAGATGGCAGGTGAAAAACAAAGCCAAAAACGAGAAATTTCACAATTGTGCTGAATTATGTTTAATTCTAAAGTCTAAAAGAGTTCTTATTAGGGATTCTAATTTTACATTGATCTTTAAAATTAAGTCCCATCTAGTGGTGTCATCTAGAAGCCTTCAGAGATATAAAATTCAGTTCCTGACTTAAAAAAAAATGCTTATGTCACACTTGACCTTAGAAAGTTATGACAAACTCTGATATAATATATATTTTATTCATAAGACTAGTAATTCTTTGTATAAGACAACTTTAAAAAAAACGAGTTGTTTCTTATGTGTTTCAAGAGTATTTTATTTACGTATCTATTCATTTATTTTGGTGGAACTGCTGCATGGGGACCCTAGTTTCTCCACCAAGGATTGAACCCACACTGCCTGCAGGGGAAGCACAGAGTCTGAACCACTGGACCACCAGGGAGGTCCCAGGGACAGCTTATTATATCAAACAGGCAAACTCATTTTATTAAGTGTGGAACATTTGCTACTGCTCTCAGTATGTTAGTGAAGTTTAACTACAGAGGCTTGTAAGCCACAGCAGAGGCAAACATAAGTAATAACACACTGGGAAAAAAAGGCAGAGTTGTTTGTACTTTAGCACCATATCTGAGAAGAAAATAAATTACCGACTATAAAAGAGTCAAAACTTAACAAGCTGAATATTTAACTTCTATTTATGGATGATATTTTTGTTTTTATTTTATTTTCTCACCAATTTCCTTTGGCACAGCTGTCTTTTCCTTTGTTTAATTTTAACATACCTCCTAGGAAAATTCTTTGCAACATTAAAAAACAGTATACAACATATTCACTCTAAGTGTGCAAAACAGCCAAGTTTTCACCTTTCTCCACAGTCCTCTGGATCTCTAAATTTGGAATAAACAGTCATCATAGAACGTAGTTAAATTATTTTTGAAATTATTCTGGCTCTGTTTGTTAAGCAACAGCCAATAAATGCTTTTTTTTTTTTTTTTTTTTGGTTTCTAAGTTTGAGTCAGGGATTTCCCTTTATAGTTTTTCAGTGTTGTGGACTCTGCCAGCAAGTTCATGAGAACAGTTCAACAAAAAGTTTTCACTTTCCAAACTACTGACTATACGTTAGTCGGGAGGGATAGTAGAAAGAGGTATAGTAGAAAGAGCACAGATTTAGGTTTAAATTCCTTACTACAAGCCTCTCTTGTGTCTCATTGCCTTTATTTTGAAGTTGGAAAAGTACTGCCTACTTTCCTGTTGTAATGATTAAGTATAATGTACATAAATGTATATAATGTACTCATAGTATAAAAATAATAAGTAACATCTGTTATTATGGTAAATCTTAAAGCTTAACAAGTTCTATTCTCCTTACCTCCTCACTAAAACAAAACGCACTCAAACATACAGACCTACATACATACTATATAGATATATTTTTCTTGGGTCAAATTAAAAATTGTGAAATACACATGTTTATGTTGGCAGAACAAATCACAGTTGATCACATTAGCAATAGTTTCTTATTGGGTGTCAGACATGAAATAGTCACTCTAACTTCCACATGACTGCAACAAATAATCTGCATATTTTGAACACAACAATTGGCTTCCAAATGAGGAAGTATTTACCAACCTTAAAGCCATGTGCAGAATAACTCAATTCTGCTGATCACTAAAGGGGAGAGAAAATATTTTTACATTCAGTTCAGAGTTCTACCAATCCATAACTAGAAAGATTAACTAGACTAGTAGTGTCCGAACAGTAGTGGTAAGGACAGATTTAAAACTGTGCTAATTGTAGACAGTATTTGCAAGACTATGAAATACACAGAGGGCAAAAAGTGGACTGTCTCTCAGTGGATTGTACAGTTAACCACGCAAAGCAGTTCAGCAAAGTATTTTCCACAAGCTGCACAACAGCTGCCTGTCAAAGACAAAGCCAGATACTAAAGATGGTAAAAACATCTTCGATAGTGTTAACTCCTGCAATTGGAAAGACTGCAGAGTAAGTTTAGCTCTACTTGGATTGGTGGGGAGGTGACTGGGGATTTTAAAGGAAGAGTGAGGGAGTGGAGTGGGGATAAGCAGAGACCCAAGCAGAGTCAGGGAATTGAAACATTATTAAAAATTGGGTAAGAGGTCAATGTCAAGGCTGCCTTGAGGCCAGCTGTGCCTTCCAGCTAGCACTTATTGAAGTTGAGATTCTGTCTTCCCACAAAGAGCAGACAGGGGCCCCATTCTTCCTGATGATTACATTTCAAAGGAATGGCTTTCAAGTCCTTGAAAAAGACACCTTTGGTTGTAGGGGAGACATATATATATATACCTCAAAGGGACAGAGGAAGACTTGACTATAGTCAGTTTGTTTGTTTTTGTTAATAAGTGCTCTGGGGGCCTATCCTCAGGTGTGAGCTGGAACAAAGGTAAATTGTTTTGGTGGCCTTAAGCTTTTCCAGACAGGAGCTCCAGGCGGTGCCGGGGGCTAGGACAACCCAGGAACAGTCTTCCGCTTCCAAAAATCATATTGGAGTTTAGTCAAAGACAGAATTTCTGTCGCAGTTTTCCTAACTATGACACGGCAGCTTCATCTGTTTAAGGACAGACCATTTTGCTAAAGTCCAGTTTTAGAGGGCTTCCCTTGTGGCTCAGTGGTAAAGAATTTGCCTGCCAAGCAGGAGATGCAGGACACTGGGGTTCGATCTCTGGGTTGGGAAAATCCGCTGGAGAAGAAAATAGCAACCCACTCCAGTATTGTTGCCTGGGAAATCCCATTGACAGAGGACCCTGATGAACTACATTCCATGGGGTTGCAAAGAGTCAGACACAACTTAGTGACTATACAACAACAGCAACGACCAGTTGTAGATGCTATGTGCACAGCCTGCTTCCCTCTGAACCTCCGCACTATCTCACAAATTATCCAACAAATAAATCCAAGCCAGAATTTACAGAATTTATAGAAAGGAATATGCAAGAAAAGATAGGTATAATCACAGTGAAACAAAAACCCTCCGGCCATCCCTGGAAAAACACAAAAACCAAACTATTCAGTGCATTGAATAAATTCTTATCTTGTGTAAATTATTTTTCTGCAGCCATGGGGCACCTAGAGTTACACACATGTAACCCTCCATTCAGAAGCCTAACATCCAAGAATGTTTACTAGTAACTTGAAATAGGAAGTGGTGTATGATTGGTATCTTTTAAGTGGTAGAGATTACTTTTGGCATTGAAGTCCCAGGGAAGATTTGAATAATTCAGTAATGCTTCATGACAGAGGTTGAGTAAGCCTTGAAGGAACAGTCAGATTTCAGTAGTTAGAGGAAACAGTCCTCTTTGGCCCTCAAAATGAGAAGATCCCATCATCAGAGGACAGGAAATTGCAAAAATATTTCAAAACCTGTACCCAAGCAGAACCCTAGGGGGACAGACCTCCTCCCCCATATCCTCTGCTGTAGCTCCTCCCTGAAGTACCCACCTAATAGTATCTGATGCACATTTCCTGAGTTGTTTTACAGATGCTGAAATTCGCACCCAATGGAAGATATTAACTACTTGATGACCATGAGCATGTAGCCCCCAGGCCTATGGGAGCTTAAGGACTGATAATGCTGACCCCCATGACACTGTCTTGTTACCACATCTTCCAACCAGTCAGAGAACTGTGCATGAGCTGATCATATACCCTGAAACCCCCTTCCTTCACCTGGCTTTTAAAAATGCTTTGCCATATGGTAATGAATCTGCCTACAATATGGGAGACTCAGGTTTGAACCCTGGATCAGGAAGATTCCCTGGAGAAGGAAATGGCAACCCACTTCAATATTCTTGTCTGGAGAACTCCATGGACTGAGGAGACTGGTGGCTACAATCCATGGGATTACAAAGGATCAGACACAACTGAGAAACTAACACTTTGACTTTCAGCCTCAATGGGAGGTGAGTATAGGGGAGAATGGATACATGCATGTGTATTGCTGAGTTACTCTGCTGTTCACTTGAAACTATCATAATGTTGCTAATCGGCTACACACCCATACAAAATAAAAAGTTAAAAAAAAAAAATGCTTTGCCAAAGTCTATTGGAGGGTTCAGGCTTTTTGAGCACCCAGCTATCCTGGTCTCCTTGTATTCATACCTGCAATAAGCGCTGTACTTTCCTTCATCACAACTTAATGTCAGTACATTGGCTTTACTATGTGTGGGCGAGCAGACCCAAGTTTTGTTCACACAAACCCACAGATCAAAAGAGAATTTAGGGATTTTCCTCTTCAGTAATAAAAGTTTTTTTTGCAATTAACTGTCAAGCACAGTCCTTCCATATGTATTTGGCAACAAAATGAATTCAGGTATTGATCCACTCTCTAAGAGAGATTTTTATAAAGAGTCAATGTTAAATTGGGAAGGAACAAGGAGTTATCAACTCCCACATCTGACACCTCTTGACTTTGCTCTGTATCACATTATCTTGTTAATATGTTTTACTCCAGGTCCAGTGAAGGGTAATCCTGAGGGAAATAGCAAAAAGATGCTGAAAATTACTAGCTTGGGGAAGTTATTGAAGCCATGAATTGGCATGGGGACACTAGACCCTGGAGAATGATTGGGAGGAAGACAGCAAATTCCACACTGGGCTCATCTGGTGTGTTTCATAAAGAATGAAAGTGAAAATTTCTCTTTGTAGGACTGATAAGTGTAGAACTTGAGAGAAGCAGAAATTTACAGGTTGTAGAACAATTAGCTTGTAGGTGGTTCATACAACCACACGAGTGGAGCGATCACTCAAAATCCACATCTCTTCTATTATTAAAACAGCAAAACAAGTCAGATTTATTAATACAAACACTAGATTTTACTAGATGTACAGTTGAGGGGTAGAAACCTTCATCAACATAATTTCTACCAATAAGTAGGCCTTTATTAACAAAGATTAAATTAGATAATCATCAAAAAGCATCAGTAGGATAAGTTCAATGCATTATTCAGAATAAAGTCATATTTTAGGGCTCCTTTCAAAACATGGTTTCCTTGGCCAATGACTCCTGACATTTTATTGTATATCCCTATTTTAAATTTACAGTTTCTAGTTCACGATTTTCGGAGAAGGCAATGGCACCCCACTCTAGTACTCTTGCCTGGAAAATCCCATGGATGGAGAAGCCTGGTGGGCTGCAGTCCATGGGGTCGCTAAGAGTCAGACACGACTGAGCGACTTCACTTTCACTTTTCACTTTCCTGCATTGGAGAAGGAAATGGCAACCCACTCCAGTGTTCTTGCCTGGAGAATCCCAGGGACGGGGGAGCCTGGTGGGCTGCCGTCTATGGGGTCGCACAGAGTCGGACACGACTGAAGTGACTTAGCAGCAGCAGTAGCAGTTCACCATTTTAAGGAAAACGGGTTAGGATCATTCCATAAATATTTACTGAACTGCTACCAGATGCCAGGTAATGGAGGTAAAAAGATGAAAACAAGAGCACCTGAGTGTTATTCTTTGTGTTTTTTTTTTTTTTTAACTAATTTCGTTGAGTGTCTCTGAGTTTCTAGACAGTGTCCTGGCACTGATGCTGCAGTGATAAGAGAAACACAACCTTCAAGTACTTACAGTGTAGTTTTGGTTGTTGAATCAACAGTGGGAAGATGGATGTTTCTTATGTTTGCACATCATTTAGACAATAGTAACAGTTAATTATATTAACTTAAAATTATATATATTATATATAAATATAATAATTAAAAAAACCAGTTAATTATGTTTCTTATGGCAGAAAGCAAAGAAGAACTAAAGAGCCTCTTGATGAAAACGAAAGACGGGAGTGAAAAAGTTGGCTTAAAACTCAACATTCAGAAAACTAAGATCATGGCATCTGGTCCCATCACTTCATGGTAAATAGTTGGGGAAATAGTGAGAGACTTTATTTTTGCTGCTGCTGCTGCTAAGTCTCTTCAGTCGTATCTGACTCTGTGTGACCCCATAGACAGCAGCCCACCAGGCTCCCCCGTCCCTGGGATTCTCCAGGCAAGAACACTGGAGTGGGTTGCCGTTTCCTTCTCCAATGCATGAAAGTGAAAAGTGAAAGTAAACTCGCTCAGTTGTGTCCAATTCTTTGTGACCCCATGGACTGCAACCTACCAGACTCCTCTATCCATGGGATTTTCCAGGCAAAAGTACTGGAGTGGGTTGCCATTGCCTTCTCCAATTTTTGAGGGTTCCAAATTTACTGCAGATGGTGATTACAGCCGTGAAATTAAGAGATGCTTGCTCCTTGGAAGAAAAGCTATGACCAACCTAGACAGCATATCAAAAAGCAGAGACATTATTTTGCCAACAAAGGTCCATCTAGTCAAAGCTATGGTTTTTCCAGTAGTCATGAATGGGTGTGAGAGTAGGACTATAAAGAAAGCTGGGTGCCGAAGAATTGACTCTTTTGAATTGTGGTGTTGGAGAAGACTCTTGAGAGGCCCTTGGACTGCAAGATAAAATCAGTCCATCCTAAAGGAAATCAGTCCTGAGTATGCATTGGGAGGACTGATGCTGAAGCTGAAACTCCAATACTTTGGCCACCTCATGTGAAGAACTGACTCACTGGAAAAGACCTGATGCTGGGAAACATTGAAGGTGGGAGGAGAAGGGGATGACAGAGGATGAGATGGTTGGATGGCATCACTGATTTGATGGACATGAGTTTCAGCAGGCTCTGGGAGTTGGTGATGGACAGAGAAGCCTGGTGTGCTGGAGTCCAGGGGTCTCAAAGAGTTAAACATGACTGAGTGACTGAACTGAACTGAACTGAACAGTTAATTACGAAACATGACAGTGTTAAACTGCCTTTCTTCCTCAAAGGGCATATTGCTAATGACTTGAATATTTGTGTCCTCCAAACAGGAGGAGACTGTTGTTATGTCTGCAGTCTATAACGCTGACAAATTCTTAGTAAACAGTCATATCCTCTCAGACAATGTGAAAACCATTCTTTGGTTTGCCTTTGAAAATATCATATTGCAATTCCCAATATTATACTTACAGTCACGTATCACTTGCAACCTAGATTTTCATCTTCCTTCAAATATGAACATTTTTAAAATTTTAGTGGTAGCACAAGTTTCTAAATTCTCTTAGGTGGAAGTCTTCCCAGTCTATTTTATGTAAAATCTTGTTATCCTCATATGTGTGATATTTCCTCTTGGATTTTAGTTCCAGTATCAAAGTCTTTTCTGGCCATTCTTTTAATATTTTGTCTGAATATTCATTGAGAAAAACTCGGTATCACTGTTAGAAAATATTTGGTATTTAGTATCTAGTAACCATGACATATCTTCTTCCATTTCCTTAAAGCCCAACATCTGTTGTTGTTCAGTTGCTAAGACATGTCCGACTTCTTTTGACCCATGGACTGCAGCACACCAGGATCCTCTGTCCCTCGCTATTTCCCCAAGTTTGCTCAGATTCATGTCCATTGAGTCAGTGATGCTATCTAACCGTCTCATCCTCTGCTGCCCCCTTCTCCTTTGCCTTCAATGTTTCCCAGCATCACAGTCTTTTCCAGCGAGTTAACTCTTTCCATCAGGTGGCCTAAGTATTGGAGCTTCAGTTTCAGTCCTTCCAATGAATATTCAGGTTGATTTCCTTTAGGATTGACTGGTTGTGAGGCTCTAATCTCATTTATGAGGGCTCTACCTTATGATTTAATCACCTTGGAGATTAGGAATTCAGTTTCCAAATTTTGAGGGGACACAAACATTCAGCCATAGCAGTACTAAATAGTAAATCCCTTTCGGTCTGCAAACTATAAAGTCAGCTACCGTTCTGAGGGATTATTGGGTGACTCTGCTTCATGATTCTTTTTAGAGGGGAGAAATGCCCCTCATCAAGGTGTATTGGAATTCATTTTCTAATTTTTCAAAATTCTGTAAAGATTTATTTCTTTTTCTCTTCATGTCTACAGCACTGGAAAGGTTTGCAAGATTCCTGCTTCACAGGTATTAACTTCATTCAGTGAGGCAAAGTCGAGATTCATCAGTGGGTTATTCTGATAGAGAGAGAGAGGCATGGCTTGTTTTCTGATACTTGCTGTCTCGTGTGTTCTTGTGGGACTCCTGCCAAATTTCTCCCTTTGCTTTTTCCTCCTTCACCACCGAACTCTGAAGTGCTGCTTCTCCCTTTGGGTTTTACAATTTTCCTCTCTAGAAGTTGTGCTTCAAAGGTCACTTTACATCATGCTTATTTTCTAATTTTATTTTTTTCATGCATATGTTTACATCCCTTCCATGTCTGGTCTACCAGGAAATGCCTTCATTTTTTTAAATAAAGTAATTGCATTAATTAATTACTTTATTGGCCACATCATACAGTGTGTGGGGTCTAGTTCCCTAACAAGGGGTCAAACCTGTAACCACTGGACCTCCAGGGAAGTCCTGGAAACTCCTTCATTTTGTATTTTGATTTTCTTCAGACTCAGAGTGCATTCCTCTTTTTGGTGATGGTTAAGATCAATTCTAGGACCATCCCTTTCTCCCCGGTTTCTTCCCACAGTTTCTTGGCCTGCTTTTTCTTGCCACAAAACTTTAAAGTAGGATAAGCAAAGGACAGACTGTTCACTAGAATTTTACCCTTTTGCATTTAAATTCTCCAGTTATGTTGTGGGATAAGCATTCTCTGTCTTCAAGTTTGAGAGGAGGTAGTTTTTTCAAATCCTTTTATTTTTCTGTGGTATTTGAGGAGGAAGTATTAGAAGACAGGGACCAAAGCAGCAACTGCTGTCTTCAGCTATCCTGAAATTACAGGAACCTTTTATCAACAAATAGTGTTGAAATACTATCCTCTAAGGATAGTAAAATTTAAAAAAAGAATTTACTTCAACTCCACCCTCAGGCATCATACCAAGCAGAAAAATTTAATTTGGGATGGATCATAGCCCTAAGCATAAAGGCTAAAGTCACAAATCTGGAGAAAACCATAGGAGAGTGTCTTTTTGACTATGGGTAGGTGAAGATTTCTTAAGTATGACATAAAAAGCAATAACAATCAAGCAAAAAATGACTAAACGACTATTAAAATTAAAATATTTTCATCAAAAGATTCTATTAATCAAATGAACAAGCAAGCCACAGAATTTGTAAACATGGTCATAAAATTCAAAAGTGAAAAAAACATTATACTGTAGAACCCCTGTGTTGTGTGTGCTAAATCACTTCAGTCATGTCTGACTCTTTGAGACTCCATGGACCTGTAGCCCGCCAGACTCCTTTTTTCTATGGGATTCTCTAGGCAAGAATACTGGAGTGGGTTGCCATGTCCTACTCCAGGGGATCTTCTGAACCCAGAGATCGAACCCACACATCCTGCATTGCAGGTGGATTCTTTACCACTGAGCCTTTGGAAAAGCCCATAAAGAATATCTACCACTCAGTAGTTAAAAAGACAAGTAATTCCATTTTATAAGCCTTTTAATAGATATTTCAGAAAGAATTTATGAATGACTAAAAGGCACTTAGGAAGGAGTCAAAATTATTAGTTATCAGAGAAATACAAATTAAAACCACAGTGAAATACCACCATGCACCTATGAGATTGGCTAAAGTGGAAATCCTCACGTCTTATGCTGCTGCTGCTGCTAAGTCGCTTCAGTTGTGTCTGACTCTGTGCGACCCCATAGACGGCAGCCCATAAGGCTCCGCCGTATCTGGGATTCTCCAGGCAAGAACACTGGAGTGGGTTGCCATTTCCTTCTCCAATGCATGAAAGTGAGAAGTGAAAGTGAAGCCACTCAGTCGTGTCCGACTCTTAGCGACCCCATGGACTGCAGCCCACCAGGCTCCTCCATCCATGGGATTTTCCAGACAAGAGTACTGGAGTGGGGTGCCATTGCCTTCTCCAACATCTTATGCTATGTTGCAAGCAACCAGAACTTTTATACATGGCTGGTAAGAATGTAAAATGATACAATAAACTTGGGGAAAGCCCTGGCTGTTTCTTACACAATTAAATATGCACTTAAGAGTATGACCCAGCCATTGCATTCCTATATATTTATCCAAGAGAAATGAAACCACACATCCACAAAAACTGTTCATGGCAGGCTTATTCATAATAGACAAATGCTCTTAACAACCCCAATGTCCATCAACAACATATTGCATCAGCAAATGTTAGTATCTTCATTTAATGGATGGTTTCTCAGTAATAGAAAGAAACAAATTGCTGCTACATTCGAAAACATAGAAGACTCTCCAAAATATTATGTTAAGTGAACACTAGATACAAAAGTGTAGGTACTGTATGAGTCCAGGGATTTGCAGTTTTAGAGCCGACAAAATTAATGGTATAAACAACTGAGACAAACAAACATAACATTGGTTGCCTCTGTTTGTGAGGAGAGGTGGTAACTCTCCAAGAAGAGCTATGGGAGAATTTTCCAGAAATAGTAACATTCTACCTTGATAAAGTTGTGGTTGCATGGGTATAAGCATCTCTCAAAGCTCATGAAATTGTATCCTTTTACCTTTGGGGTATTGTATACCTTTTTGTCTATCTTTACCTTTTACCTTAAAAAATAGGTGGTAACTGACAATAGGTTGTAATGTACAATTTGTATACACTACAACTTCTGTAGTGAATGCAAAACACCCCAAATTACAAATTCTGTGGAAAAAAATTTTTCCATAGAATGGAAATCCCATAGAATGAAACTACTTTAATTATATATTTGGCTTAGTCTCCAGCATGTTATACAGGCGACAAGCTCTTGTGCTAGCTTGTATTCTATCAAATATGATCATGATAAAGCTGTTTGGAATAATTAAAGAAACGTCAGCAGAGACCACCAAACTTGCTGCAACAAAAATTGTTTTTCCTACAATGTAATCTCATTTCACACTCTCAGTTTGTGATTACTAAAAGTCATCAGATGGAGCTGAGAAATTACTCATGAAATTGATTCTTCTTAACCACGCATCTCTCATCCCTGGGAAGAAATCCACTTCAGTTTGGTTGGCACTTGCTTGATACTAAATGCGGTAAACTGGTTCCTGATGAACAATGGTACAAAACCAAAGCATAATTGGCAGAGAAAGCTGAGAAAGCCCAAAGAAAGGGCCTAAGGCATCTATGTCTTAGATCCACTGGCTGAGCAATTCCAGAAAGGAAGGCGCGGGGCCAGCATCTTGGTCTGAGCAGTCCTATCGTATCATCGCTTCATGAGAACTTGGCATTATATCATGAAAAGGCCAACATCTAAAGTTGGAACTTGTCTTGGTAGGCAACAACGTTCATATACTTTTAAAGATAGAATTGCACTATCTCCTCTGAATTAACTACTTTTGTTGTCTCATATTAAATATTTTAGGAGATCTGGAATTGTCCAAGGTCTTACCATATTTTAGGGAAGGCAGGCTGGCAGGAAGCAGCTCTTGCATGGGACCAGCATGTGAGCGGAGAGGGTCTTAGGTCTGGTTCCCCAGAAGCACATGCTGAGACCAGGATTCACTTGCAAGGGATTCCTTAAGGAGGGACACTTGGGGGAGATGGGTAGATAAGGAGACGAGGGAAGCAGGTCAGAGTAAAAAGGGGAAGCCAAGCACAGAGGGGACCAGAGGCTTGAGTCCTACCACTGGATAAGCTTTAGCCTGATCCCAGAGACCAACAGGAATGAAAGTGATGGCTCAAAAGGTATTCCAGAGGTGAGGAAGCCAGGCTTTCATAAATTCTCCTGCTCAACAGCCACTGTTTACCAGTAGTTGGGGTGAAGAGTAGGAAACTTCCAGGTACTTCTTCTCATAGCATCTGCTGGCAAATCTGCTTCAGAGGCCCCAGAGCAGCTCTCTGAAAGGGGACCCTGGCCACTGAATGCAGATCTCAGGGCACGCCCTCTACCCTCAGAGAAGACTTAAAAGGGTGTCCAAGAAATCTGGGGGAATAGCAACATTGCCCACTAAATCCAGGACGTTTACTACCAAGACTGTCCAGGAAAAAGTGGAGAGATTGAGAGATAAATGGTCATCAATTAGCAACTTCTCTTTTGTTTTTAAGCAGTAGTTCCAGCACTTATTCTCCCAGTCCCCGACAAGTATATATTGTTGTTGTTGAGCCACTAAGTCGTGTCCAGCTCTATGACCCCATGAACTGTAGCCCACCAGGCTCCTCTGTCCATGGGATTTCCCAGGCAAGAATACTAGAGTGGGTTGCCATTTCCTCATCTAGGGGGATCTTCCTGGACCAGGGATCGAATCATATCTCCTGAATTGGTAGATGGATTCTTTACCACTGAGCCACCAAATATATACATATTTATTCTAAATATATATATATTCTATGTATTTATGTGTGTGTATTTTTAGTACATATAGATCTACTTATTTTCTTTTTAGTGATTAGAAAGTATTCTACAGTATGTATTGATTAAACTTATTTTCTCATTCACCCACCAAAGGCCATTTCTATTTATCTTTTTTATTGCTTTCTTTAACAAACTGTGTTCAGTAAATATCTTTTACATGTGTATTGGAAATTGTCTCTGTGTGTGCACAAGAAAAATTGCTAATAATGAGATTGCTAGATCAAAGGAAATATACATTTTATAATAACTATTATATATAAAAAATGCGAGTCACTATCTTGTACCCTTGAGACTAATATAATATTTAAACTAACTCTGCTTCAATTTAAAAAATAAAATACACAGACATAGAAAACAAACTGATGGTTACCAAAGGGGGAAGGGGAAGGGATAAGTGAGGAGTTTGGAATTAATATATACATAGTACTATATATAAGATAGATAAGCAAAATGGACTTACTGTATAGCACAAGGAACTCTGTTCAATATTCTGTAATAAACCAAATGGGAAAATAATTTGAAAAAGAATAGATACTTGCGTATATATTTATATAGTTGAATCACTTTGCTCTACACTTGAAACTAATGTAACACTGTAAATCAACTTTACTCCAATATAAAATAAAACTTTTTCAAAAGGATCTGAAAAAGAATATCTAATATCTGCCTCAGAGAAGGCACTGGCACCCCACTCCAGTACTCTTGCCCGGAAAATCCCATGGACGGGGGAGCCTGGTAGGCTGTAGTCCATGGGGTCGCTAAGTAGGACATGACTGAGCGACTTCACTTTCACTTTGCACTTTCATGCATTGGAGAAGGAAACGGCAACCCACTCCAGTGTTCTTGCCTGGAGAATCCCAGGGACGGGGGAGCCTGGTGGGCTGCCATCTATGGGGTCGCACAGAGTCAGACACGACTGAAGCTACTTAGCCACAGCAGAAGCAGCAGCAGCAGCAGCAGTAGCAGCAGCAGCAGCAGCAGTAGCAGCAGTATCTGCCTATATCCTGTGCTTAATTGCTCAGTCATGTCCAACTGTTTGTGACACCGTGGACTGTAGTCTGCCAAGCTCCTCTGTCCGTGGGGATTATTGCTGGATTCTCCAGCAAGAACACTGGAGTGGGTTGCTATGCCTTCTTCCAGGGGATCATCCCAACCCAGGGATCAAATATAGGTCTCCCTCATTGCAAGTAGATGCTTTACCATCTGAGCCACCAGGGAAGCCTGTGTGTGTGTGTGTGTGTGTGTGTGTGTGTGTGTGTATATATATACACATGTATGTGTATAACTAACTCACTTTGCAGTATATGTGAAAATTGTAAATCAACTCTACTTCAATTTTTAAAAAAGGTTGAATTAAGGAAAACCAGACACCTGAATACTTCTACAATCATGAGCAATAAAGCAATGAAATCTTTTTGGTCAAGGTCAGAGATAAGAATTGTGCCATCTGCATTACCTAGAGAATAATACCGATACATGCATTTTATCATGAGCTTTTATATGCAAATACCAGTGTCTTTCAAGGCTTAAAGTATAGAGGTGACAAATGTCCTTGAATACAACAGATAACTTAGTAATTTTCCAGGAAACTATTTGCAATTATTAATAAGATGATTCATTATTACATATAGCCAAACATGAGTAGTCTTAATATCTTTTGAAAATTAATGCCTTTTATTTTAGAGGCACTGCAGTGAAGAAAAATATCTCAAATAATACAATTTGTCTTATGAAAATTGTAGCAATGTGGATGTCAGCTGCAAACAGAGGCTCAACATTTTGTAACTACAAAAATGACTGATAATGCCACATGTCTGCTTGTCTCAAACCACCCATATTTTGGTGCTCTGGAGAGTATCTCCTCTCTTATTAATCTACACAGATGCTGAGCTTTAATTGGCAACTCATTCTGAAATCTCTTGGGACTTTCGAGCACTCTAATGTTGACATTTGCAGGATGGAACGTTCTAGCAACAGAGTGACCATCAGCTAATGACTCACACAGCACAGCTTTGTGTCTCTAGTCGTGCGCTGAAAATAAAAACTAGAAGCTGACCTGGTGGTAGGTCGTAGCCACAGCCCCCTGTCCAGGTTTCTTCTGTTTACTAGAGAAACGTTCTCCTGGATTAGACCCTCAGTCCGGGGAGGAATACCACTCTGAGCCAGGATTCCTTAAATAACTTACAATCAGATAACAGCTTACTAGAGAAGAAAAAGTATTGTTCATTTTTATTCACTCATAACGTGAACACGACAAATTTTAAAAATTGGAATAATAAAAAAGATATTAAGAAGCTCATCATCTTCTCATTTGACTGATTATCCTTCTTTGCATCCAGCTTGCAGCTAAGACTGTGTGCTCCTTTTCACTTCAATATGTTAAGTTTTGAAGGAAAGTAATTCCTGTGGAGTTGAGGCATTAAAATGAGACTAGAGACATAAATGTTCTCTCTTCAACTGTAAGATCTAACCCAGATGCTTTTCTTTAATTTTGTAAAAAGAGAAACTTTCCCCATGCCATTTCTGGTTTTTTCGCCCCATTTAAATTACTGTGTGTATTTCAACTCTTCCACTCTATTCTCCTGTACAACTTCTTTAATTTCTTAACTCTACATGATTATGGATTAAACTGAAAGAAACTGCTTAATTTCTCTGTATCACAATTTCTTTTTGAAGCAAAGATAATCACAAAACTATAGACTTCTGTGCACCAACCACTGTAAATATTAATGAAGAAATGTATGCAAATTCTGGAAAACAAATCCCAAAGTTCCTCACCCAAGATAAGATACCATTATTATCCTTATGCAAGTTTATCAAAATGCCACTGGATACATACACTCATGACAGCCATGAGGCTTATGGTTGCAAATAATAAAAACAAAAATCAATCCAGGTAGTTTATTCATTTATGAGCCTGAGAGCCCAGGAGGACAAACTATAGGCATTACTTGTTCAAGGGTTATTTGTGACTAATTCTCTAGGCTCTGTATTCTTTCTGTACCAACTTCATTATGGAAGAATATGGCACTGCTGGGTGTATTTGACCTTGCTTGTATCTCTTCTCTTCTTACAGTCATCAAAAAAAGTTCCAAGCTCAGTGGAAGAAGGCAAGGGTGGGATGATTTGAGAGAATAGCATTGAAATATGTATGTATTTCATATGTGAAATAGATCGCCAGTCCAGGCTTGATGCATGAGACAGGGTGCTCAGGGCTGGTGCACTGGGATGACCCTGAAGGATGGGATGGGGAGGGGGTTTCAGGATGGGAAACACATGTACACCCATGGCTGATTCATGTGACTGTATGGAAAAAACCACTACAATATTGTAAAGTAATTAACCTCCAATTAAAATAAATAAATTAAAAAATTTTTTGTAATTTCCTTTAAAAAACAAAAAGTTCCAAGCTCAATTCTAATCAGTTCCTTCTTCATAAGATGCTAACTTCTGAATCAAACCCTGAACTCGAGCCATGTGTGGATTGGTTTCTGTCTGGATCACTGGATTTCTGAAAGGATTTCTGTAGGGAAAGGACCTGGGATTGCTCTGGTTGTCTTGGAACAATCAGGGCTCACCCCTAGAGTTGGAGAGAGGATGACCAGACTCAAATCACATAGCAGCTACACAATAAAGGAAGGGCAGGATGGATGCACAGATGGGGAACACAGTCTCCACTATAACTCAGTTATAGCCATTATTTCACACAAGTCAGCTGAGTAAAAGGAGTCTTTACATAAGGAACCTGCTATACCTGTAAGATTTGTTGTTGTTGTTGTTGAGTCACTAAGTCATGTGGGACTGTCTGCAACCTCATGGACTGTAGCACACTGGTTCTTCTGTCCTTCACTGTCTCCCAGAGTTTGCTCAAATTCATGTCCGTTGAGTCAGTGATGCTACTTAAGCGTCTCTTCCTTTGTCACCCTCTTCTCCTTTTGACTTTGATCTTTCCCAGCATTAGGGCTTTTCCCAGTGAGTCAGCTCTTCACATTAGGTGGCCAAAGTTTGGAGCTTCAGCTTTAGCATCAGTCCTTCCAATGAATATAATTGTAAGATACTCTGCTAATATTAACAGATGAGAAATTAAACAGTAATGTCACCCATGTTATTGCTCTACTGTTCTATTAAGAAAAAAAAAAGTCAATTTTCATTGACTGAAAGCTAACCAATATGTTTTCTGTCATTCTTTTCATGCTTTCTGTCAAATATTCAAATTTTCATCTCCTGTATCATAATAAATGGCTTAGATAAATTTCAACAAACTCTAAAACACTTGTTTTGGGGTAAGAAAACTCTCATTAATTTAGGAGAGGATCATTGAGACCTCTAGTCCCTCCACATGCCCCAGTAGCCTTTCCAAATCTACCACAGATAAACATGAAATGTCAGTAAAATCAAGTACTTTCCAGGCACACATAGCTCCAGGATAAATCCCCTAGTTACTGCCTTCAAAAAGATGACTGCCATGAACCTTTCTTACACACACACGCACACACACACACACACACAAACCCTGTAATTGTGCAAAACTATGGGTCCACAATTGCACAAAATGCTTTCACATACATTGTCACAAACATAAGTCTTAAAAATGAAGGCTGGGGAATTAACCCAGATCAAGGGAAGGTCAGAGTCCTAGAGAACAATAAGGATGGACAAATAAGCATAGCCATGGACACTTGGCTGGAGATCAAACCAGTCAATCCTAAAGGAAATCAACCCTGAATATTCGCTGGAAGGGCTGATGCTAAAGCTGAAGCTCCAATAGTTTGGCCACCTGATGTAACTGTTGCAACTCACTGTCAAAGACCCTGATGCTGAGAAAGATTGAGGGTAGCAGGAGAAGGTGGTGAGAGAGGAAGAGATGGTTGGATGGCATCACTGACTCAATGGACATGAGTTTGAGCAAACTCTGAGAGATAGTAAAGGACAGGGAAGCCTGGTATGCTGCAGTCCATGGGGTCTCAAAGAGTCAGACACAACTGAGAGACTGAACAAAAACAACAACACAACTGAGTGAGCAAACAACAATAACAACAACGGACACTTAGCTAGCAAATTGACAAGGGTGCAGGAGGAGAATCCCAGGATCGGAGGAGCCTGGCTGGCTTCCGCCTATGGGGTCGCACAGAGTCGGACATGACTGAAGCGCCTTAGCAGCAGCAGCAGCAGGAGGAGGAACTTGCTCAAAGAAAAGAAATGTCTTCCCAATTGGTTGAGAGTGTTTGCAATTTCCTGATCTAGAAAGGAGAGAAAGGAGATGTAGAGACTCAATTTCCTACAAGATAACAGACTTCAGGTAAATATTATTTCTAAAGATAATTTCTTTCTCTAGGGAGAAAAATTTTATCTACCTTAGGAGTTCTTATTGTGCTTAGCTATTCATTTACTTTGAGCCCCTAAAATCTCTGCTAATTTATATTAGGGAAGAATATCTAATAACTTGAAAGTCTTTAGACTACACAAGCATTTAGATGCACAGAAAGACTAAGATGGAAATTTGACTGTTTGCAGCCATTTGCTATGAAATTTCAATGTATTCTTCCTCAGATTGATGAGGATTTCATATGTGCTCTTCTCCTTCCTCTGTGACACTGGTATCTGTTACTGCAAAGTCACATAAGGATGATGGCCTGTGGAAGGTATCACAGGACATCCCAGGGATTTTAAAGTGGCAGGGTCCACATGGGCTAACCTGTCTTGTATTACCTTCTGCCTCCCTGAGCCACATCTAAATTGTGGTAAAGTCTGGAACAATGTTTAAAATCATGAACAGGGCTTCCCTGGTGCCTGGGTGTTAAAGAATTGGCCTGCCAACACAGGAGACTCAAGAGAGGTGGGTTCCATCCCTGGGTCAGGAAGTTCGCCTGGAGAAAGAAATGGCAACCCACTCCAGTATTCTTGCCTGGAAAATCTCATGGACAGAGGAGCCTGGTGGGCTACAGTCCTTGAGGTCACAAAGAGTCAGACATGACAGGGCACACACACATGTGTGGATTCTAGGAAAACAGTACTGATGACCCTATTTGCAGGACAGGAATAGATATGCAGATGTAAATAATGAACTGTGGATGCAGTAGGGAAGGAGAGGGTGGGACGAACTGAGAAAACAGCATTAACATATATATATACACTACCATGAGTAAAATAGATAGGTACTAGGAATCCACTATATAACACAAGAAGCTCAGCTTGGTGCTCTGTGACCTAGAAGGGTGGGATGGGGGCCATGGGAGGGAGGCTCAAAAGGGAGTATATATATATAAATATATATATATATAATATATGCATATATACACACACAGACATATAGCTCATTCACATTTGTTGCACAGCAGAAACTGGCACAATATTGTAAGCAATTATTCTCCAATAAAAAATTAAAAACTACATTTAGGTAACAAAGTGGTGTTACTTAATATTATGTTAAATAATACTAGTCGCACTTTACTAAAAATTGTATATATATGAGTGTGTGTGTGTGTGTGTGTGTGGCTGTGTGTGTGTGGCTGTGTGTGTGTATACACGCACACACAGCCGCACACACAGCCAATTACAGTACCAAACACCCTGTGAAGGGATCAAGTATTAGCTGATGCTGAGGATAAGACGCAACTCTGGAACATCTCATTCAAAATCAGTTTTCCATGGCAGCTGTTTTAGTGAATGTTTTATTTGTGATGATAATTGGTTTTGGAATACATGGCAAACACCATGGTACAAGAGGTCAAATTAAGTTTCAATTTTTGTTTTGGAAAGAGTGAAAGGAGGACCAGGAAGAATATCTTAATAATGTCCTATTTTTATGGTCACATTTATTTTCAAAAATCCATGGAAACCCTTCTTGGAAAAACCTAGTCAGTAAATTCAACTTATCTTAATTAATTCAGTTATTGGAAGATTTTTTTTTTTAATATACATGAGGCATACGTATTTTATAAATAAGACCAAACTGAGGTTCAACAGATGCAGTATGTTTATATTTAACTTAGAGTTGAAGTCGACCAATAAAATTCATAAAATAACATTTTGGCAGTTTGATTCAAACTGAGCTAGTGAAAAATTGGGAAAAACAGATTTTGTTGGTCTCAGGTCACTATGAAGTAGCCAGATGTCTGTCTTAAATAGTCCCGACTGAATCAAAATTAATTTCTCTTGGACTTAGACAGAATAGACTTCCTTTCTACACCACATACTTTCATGGCAGTTGGAGACGCTAAAATGCCAGTAATAATGTCTTCTTCCTTTTCTTCTTTGTGCTTCCTTTCATACCATCCTGGTCATGAAATCTAAAACTCTCTGAAGAAAAACTTCCTAGAATTTGTTTTTCTTACCTCAGGTTCTCTCTACCTTCACTGGAATTTCTTGAGGTTCATTTTCTTTATCTTTCCAAGTCACCTTAAGTTTATACAATGAGCCTACTAGTATCCCATCCAAAATAACCACCATTTAGACTCCACCCCTCCCCCAACTCTCACCCCCACCCCCACCCCCAGCCCTGTTTTCAGCTTCCATGGTGGTCAGATCCTACCATACCCAGGGGGCTCCACGAAGCAAATGGGGAACTACAAAGAGTTAGAAACTGAAGCTGAGAAGTAGAATCTGCCTGAAGTGACTCCTGCTCTCGTCCTATAATTCTTTCAAATCGTATTTTAAAAAGCACCAGCTCATTTAATGGAAAATACATAAGAAATTCTAGCTAACATATATATTGTATGTATAACATATATATCAGTTAATCCCATTACTACAGCAATGTTTTCCAAGCCACAGCCTTTATCTCCATGTAGGACTTTCATGTTTGTTGTCTTTGGTAACAAGGAAAAAACTATAAGCCCCAAAAGTGAAAGAATAAAGGTATTTGTAGAACTATTGTTTCTAATAAAAACAAAATGGAAGCTTTGTTTACTAACAAAGACTATTTAAATTATAGTCTATAATTATTATAGAATATATCCTACATATACCATATTAATATATAGTTATGGTATATGTTATATAGTCATTAAATTGAAAGTAATATAAATTTTTAATTCAATTAATTTATAAACTAAATAAAATAAAATAAAATTATATTTTCACCAAGATTGCTGTTATATGAATATATATATGAAAGTAACTTGAAGAAAATCAATTAAACAATAGTAGATTACTTTCTGGGTTTGCAGGTGATTTATTTTTCCCTCATTTTTATGCATCCGTCTGTGTAATTTTAGTATAAGTAAACAAATAAAGAAATAAGGAGAAACACAACTCACTTTATATGTTTGTAGATCAGATATAGAGAAACAGCTACTAATCTCATTTAAGAGGGCTCATGAGTCACAAATGTTTTCAATAAGTAGAATACATTCTGCTGACTTGCTTCAGATAACCAGCTGCTGGTCAGGCCTGACATTTATGTGCTTGTTTTTATTTATACATTCCCTGATCCATGTAATCCTGCCCTCTTGCTTTAGGATTTCCAAAACCTGGGTAGGGTTTCTTGATAATTTCTAACCAGAAGCCAATGCTTGATCATTGATAGGTTAGCAAGTAGAACATTCAATTATAGAAGGAAAGCTTGAATCCTTCCTAGCTACTCGTTGTCTTTTGACCCTGGGGTTTGCTCCTTTTCTCACTCTGGTTTTGGGACAGTGGTGGATGGTCTGGTCATGGACACAAGCTGGCACAACACAAGACTGCAGTCGTATAAGGCCTCTTCATTTCATGTACTGTATTGAAAACAAGCGATGCCATACTGTGAATCTGTTAGTAGTTTATAAGGGGATACTGATAACTCACTCTGCCAGTAACTGCTGTGCAGTTGTTGCAGAAACACCATATCATGTGTGCTGACTGCGACTTATAAGATTTCAAATGAAGGAGCACTGAGAAAGATTTAATAAAACAAAGATTAGTTTTATGTAATTCCAAAAAAAATTAAGCTCTCACAAAGTACTACTATACAAATACTTTTATTATTTTCCCAGCATTTTATTTCTCTATCTCTCCATCTCTGGATTTGTGAAATGATAGCTCTAAATATAGCCTTCTTCTTAAAAAAAAAAGTGGGAAACCACCTTATTTAGCTCAGATGCTAGAAAAAATGTATAGCATTGCAGATTGCACTATATTTTCATTCTTTGTTGTTGTTCAGTCTCTCAGTCGTGTCTGACTCTTTGTGGCCCATGGACTGCAGCAAGCCAGGTTTCCCTGTCCTTCACCATCTCCCAGCCTTTGCTCTGGGAAAGACTGAAGGTGGGAGGAGAAGGGGACAACAGAGGATGAGATGGTTGGATGGTATCACTGACTCAATGGGCATGAGTTTGAGTGAACTCCAGGAGTTGGTTATGAACAGGGAGGCCTGGCGTGCTGCAGTCCATGGGGTTGCGAAGAGTAGGACACGAATGAGCAACTGAACTGAATCGAGAGTTTGCTCAAACTCATGTCCATTGAGTCGGTGATGCCATCCAACCATCTCATCCTCTGTTGTCCCCTTCTCCTCCCGCCCTCAATCTTTCCCAGCATCAGGGTCTTTTCCAATGAGTGGGCTCTTCACATCAGGTGACCAAAGTATTGGAGCTTCAGCTTCAGCATCAGTCTTTCCAATGAATATTCAGGGTTGATTTCCTTTAGAATTGATTGGTTTGATCTCCTTGCAGTTCACGAAACTCTCAAGAGTCTTCTCCAACACCATAGTTCAAAAGCATCAGTTCTTTGGTGCTCAACCTTCTTTATGGCCCAGATCTCATATCCATACATGACTACTGGAAAAACCATAGCTTTGACTATATGGGCCTTCGTTAGCAAAGGAATGTCTCTGCTTTGTACATGCTGTCTAGGTTTGTCATAGCTTTTCTTCAAAGGAGCAAGCATCTTTTAATTTCATGGCAGTCACTATTGCTGCAGTCCCTATCTGCAATGATTTGGACCCCAAGAAAACAGTCTTTCACCATTTTCATTGTTTTCCCATCTATATGTCATGAAGTGATGGGACCAGATGCCACAATCTTAGTTCACTGAATGTTGATCTTTAAGCCAGCTTTTTCATTCTCCCCTTTCATCAAGAGGCTCTTTAGCTCCTCTTCGCTTTCGGCCATAAAAGTGGTTTATTCTTAACATGGATTTAACTATAAAAATGAAAAGCCAAAGAGGATAATCACAGCTACAAATTCACATTCTCTCTCCACTCTACCTGCCGTATCATAGCCACAGAACATGCCCACCCCCCACCCCAGAAGACCAGAGGCTGAAATGTCAGCTTTCTTAGAACCTGGAATGTGGCACACATCTCAATGTGTACTGAGAAGTGTTTGCTCATTTTTTAATGGTTATCTCATTTATATGTTATTTTTCCTTAACCAAACATCTTACTTCAGTACTTGCCCTCATGTTTCTCCCCTCTGCAGGTTTGCATAGGTTTTGCAGCCTTATTCCTACATTGTTGACTTGGTAATAAATAGTACCCCCAAGATGCTTCTTTTGGCTTTCTGTGTGCTCTGCTTCCTGTTCTTTTCTTAACACATGATGGCCTATGTTAACTGCCAGAGAAAAGGTCATTCTAACCTGCCTTTCAGAGTCCTGTGACCCAAAACTCTTTCCCAGAATGGTAAGCATTCTCAAATCCAAGCAATTTGATCATGCCCTTCAAAATACTGAAATACTACAAATTAAGGCAGCCACTTCCTGGGTGGCTCAGATGGTAAAGAATCTGTCCCCAGTTCAGGAAACCCTGGTTTGATCCCTGGATCAAGAAGTTCCCCTGGAGAAGGGAATGGCAACCCACTCCAGTATTCTTGTCTGGAAAATCCCTTGGACAGAGGAGCCTGGTGGGCTATAGTCCATAGGGTCTCAAGTAGTTGAACACGACTGAGTGACCAACACTTTCTTTTTTCAAGGCTAAGCCCAGTAGGGCACAGTGCTGAAGAAACTGCAGCTGCAGCTTTCGTCAGGTTCTGATCAAAATAACCCCTTTCCATACGTTCTTCAATAATTTCTTACAGCTTCTTGGTCACTGAGGTAGACTGTTTGAGAGAGTAAGACTGAGTCTGGGAAAACATAGCACAATCCCTGGAAGACCGTATCAGAAAGCCAATGGTATAGGTTTATAAGTGAGTAAAATTTCACAGTGATTTCAATTAATGACTGTCAGTTGTAAGAATCTCCTAGATTTCTGACATCCCAGACCACAGAATTCCTCTGAATCAATGAGTGTAAAAACATTTCTCCACTTTGGATTTTTCCCTAAAAACATTTTCATTCATTGCTTCATTTCCAAACCATCAAATTTTAATAATTTCTTTCCAATGAGGTGGAACATCTTCTGCTGTAATTGTCTGCTCATGCCATCACAGCAAAATACTATTGACTAGGGTGGCTTATACAATAGAAAATTATTTTCTCACAGTTTTGGAGGCTGGGAAGTCCAAGATCAGGGTGCCAGCAAGGCCAGTTTCTGGTGAAAACTCTTCTTGGCTTACAGACAGCTGCCTTCTCTCTGTGTATGCCCATGGCAGGGAGAGAGAGCAAACTCCCTGTGGCTTTTCTTAAAAAGGCACTCGTTTTAGAATGAGGCCTCTGTCTTCATGATACCGTTTCACCATAATTACCTCCCAAAGGTCTCATCCCCAAATCCCATCACACCGGATGTTATGGCTTCTACATGTGAATTTGGGGACAACGCAATTCAGTCTAGGGAACCCATTGAAACTCCTAATTTTAGTTTTGCCATTTTAATCTTCACAACTTTAAAAGGTGTTATACTATCATATTTTACATGCCTTAAACTATACAATGCAAAATTAACCTAAAGTTATCTACACATTAATAAATGTCATCTCTCTGACCCTTTTTTGTAGTAGGCATCTGGCCCTTCATTTTCTCTTTTTAAAAGTATTTTCACTTGGATTACCCTTTTTAAAATTTATTTTTAACTGAAGAATGCTTTACAATGTTGTGTTGGTTTCTGCCATACAATGTTTATTTTCAATAAAGAGAATATGATCATATTTTCTGTGACTGACTTTTTTGGAGTGCCCCTGCCAAGGTCCAGTCCAGTGAAAGAAATCTCACCAGTTATTTAAAGGGAAAATAATTTAATATACAGAATTGCTAACTAGATAGAAAGTCATTAACCAGTTAACAAAAGGGTAAAAAGGGAATTGGAAGGTAACCACAGAGGAGGTAACTGCAAGAAACAGCTTATACCTTACTGCTGGGGAAACGAGAAGAAAGGTTAAGATTTTTGAAATGTAGAGATTTACAGGAGGAGCTCTGTGAAGCAACACTTCTTAAGAGGAGGAACTTGCTGACAGCTGATGGTGGTTCCCTGAGCTTGGAGAAGAACTCCTTGGAGGGTGGAGAGGCACCCCAATTCCTGGTGGGGCAGTTAATAATACGAGATGTGATGGGGCTACTTCTGCAAGTTCTGGAAAAGCTGCAAATGGGATTCAGTTGCTGTTAAACGAGGAAGAACTGGTGCCAGTAAGGGAAGGCAGTCCTTAGGGTGACACTCACAGGAAAGGCAAGGGGACAAGAAACCCAGGGTTGGCACCACATGGAACTGACAGAGGGTGGGCTCCCAACAGGTCAGTCTTGTGTTTACAAGATAGTTGAGTTCTCTCCTGCACACAAAAGAAATGAAAAGCCATTAACAACCTGCGGCAGGTTCACTTTGATACATGGCAGAAACCAACACAATATTATAAAGCAATTATCCTCCAATTAAAAATAAATGAATTTTTTAAAAAGAAAAATCAATGCCGTAAAGTTATAGACCATCAGCAGAAGTGGACATGGTTTTGGTCCAGACTTCCTGATAAAAATTACCAATCAACCATCATAGTAAATACAATTAAAAAACAAAAACACTAGAAGAGATTCTCATTAAATATATCATTTTGAGTAAGGCAGCTTCAGATTGAATATTTCCAGTGGCTTAGACTTTCATGTGCTGTAAACAGAAGTTACTTCGAAGGCATGATTATCAGAGAAATAAAAATAGAAATAATAAAATACCATCTTCATGTGTGAAATTATTAAAATTTTAAAAGCAATACTCAATCTAGTCATTGTTATTCAGTCTTTGAGTTCTGTCTGACTCTTTGCCACCCCATGATCTTCAGCACACCAGACTTCCCTGTCCTTCACAATCTCCTGGAGTTTGCTCAAACTCAGGTACATTGAGTAGGTGATGTCATTCAACTACCTCATCCTCTGTCACCTCCTTCTCCTCCTGCCCTTAGTCTTTCCCAGGATCAGGGTCTTTTCCAATGAATCAGCTCTTTATATCAGGTGGCCAAAGTACTGGAGCATCAGCTTCAGTAGCAGTCCTTCCAATGAATATTCAGGGTTGATTTCCTTTAGATTTGACTGGTTTGATCTCCTTACTGTTCAAGGGACTCTCAAGAGTCTTCTCCAGCACCACAGTTCGAAAACATAAATTCTTTGGCACTCAGCCTTATGGTCCAACTCAATCTGGTAAGGTTTGGCATTAATGAGACTCATATGTTGCTGGTGGAATCTATAAAATAAATTAAATATGTATATATTTTAAGAAGCTCAAAAATGTTCACAAAGCTTTGATCCTCAATTCAGCCAGTGTAGGTATACATTCAAAGGCAATGATAATAACTATATATATTGATTTATGTGTAAAGAAATTTCTTGATGTGCTTATTGTAATAAAACCTGGGAACTATATAAATGTTCAATAATAAAAATGTGGTACAGTATTGCAACTCTGGGTCTTCCCTGGTGGCTCAGTGGTAAAGAATCCACCTGCCAATTCAGGAGCTGAGGGTTTGATCCCTGAGTCATGAAGACCACCTAAGAAGGAAATGGCAACCCACTCCAGTATTCTTGCCTGGGAAATCCCGTAGACAGAGGAACCTGTCGGCTATAGTCCCAGGGGTCGCAAAGAGTTGGACTCAACTTAGCAACTGAACAACAACAAATTACAATTATATCATAGATTTCCTTCCATCATTAAAATATTTTGGGTAATAATGTTCCTTCTCTACATGGTGATACTTTCAGTTTTACTGCATCCCAGAAAGACAGCATCCCAGGGCACAGGATGGAGGAAGGGTATAGGTATCAATTCAGATTATCCTAAGTACTAACAAGCATGAGTCATGAAGCCAAGGCAGACAAAGGGGAAACATTTAAGCCTCAAAGCAAAGCCAAAGCCCCAGCCGACTGCTAGGAATTCAGACAAAGGACATGAGCTAGAGAGAGCACACCAGAGAGGGAGTAAAGTCTAAAATAGACTGAAGCAGACAGATTTACAGTAGAATGACCTAAACCTGTGGAACAGTTATTTTCCACAAGCTGACAGGTGCATCTGTGAGTGTTTGCCCAGAACAGCCACTTCTGCTTCTCTTCCCCTCACCCTGCGGGGACAGGAAGAGAGTGAGGCCCTTCTCTCACAGAGGGTCCAGTGCTTCCCAGGGGCTCACCTCAAAGACATCATCACAATGAACCAGGTAAATCATTTGTCAAGTGTGTGACAAATAATTTTCTACCACTAAAAACAAATTGCTAACTTTGTGAATGATTAAAAAAAAAAAAAAAACCTTTTTACTGATGAAATAACCTGCACAAAGAAATGGACACAAGTCAAAAGGCTCTACATGCTGTGCTGTTTGAAGTTGCTTTTAGTTGTGCCCAACTATTTGTGACACTGTGGACTGTAGTCTGCCAGTCTCCTCTGTCCATGGGATTCTCCAGTCTAGAACACTGGAGTGGGTTGCCTTGCCTTTCTCCAGAGGATCTTTCTGACCCAAGGATCAAACCCGAGTGTCCTGCATTGCAGGCAGATTTTTTTACTGCCTGAACCACCAGGGAAGCATATGTATCATTATATTATTATATTAATATAATTTATTTGTCAATTGTATTATTAATAAACATCTATTTGCTTTGCTTTTTGAAAATAGTTCTGATACAAAGAATGGCGTGGTGAATGTTTATGTACATATGTTTTTGTATTCCTTAGAGAGGGATTGCTGAGTCCTAAGACTTACTGGATTTGAACTTAATACATAATTCCTTAAGAGTTTTCCCAAGAAGTCTTGCACCAATTTCCACTCCACACAGCAATGTTGGAAAGTCCCAGAGGCTCCACATGGCCATCAATGCTTGGTAAGACTCATCATTTCCATTTCAGCCTTTGTTCTTAGTGTTATCAGAGAATACAGGACTTCCATTTACATTTGAAATTTGTGACTTCCCCAGTGGCGCTAGTGGTAAAGAACCCACTGGCTAATGCAGAAAATGTATGAGATTTGAGTTCAATCCCTGGGTTGCGAAGGAGGAGGGGATGGCCACCCACTCCAGTATTTTTGTCTGGAGAGTATCATGGACATGGGAGCTTGGTGGGCTACAGTTGACAGGGTCACAAAAAGTTGGATAGCACACATGCAAGGGACATACTTACATCAAAAATGTTATTCACTATTTATCTAAAATTCACCCATATCTAGGAATTCTATATTTTATTTGCTAAATTTGAAAACTCTATCCTGGTGTGTGTGTAGTAGTATCTTATTGTGGTTTTCATCTGCATTTCCCTGATGGTCAATAGGTTGATCATTTTTTCATAAATAATTTGGCCATTTGGATAACCCTTTTTGTGATGCTTCCATTCAAATTTTTTGCCCACTTTCTATCAGGGACTCAGAATTTTCCCACTGATTTCCTGGGTAGTCAATATTCTCTGCGTTCTTTGTCAGATAAATAATTTTCAGATCTTTTCTACAAGTCTGTTTCTGGTCTGTCCAATCTAATAAAAATGTCCTTAAATCTTTCATTTTAATATAGTCCAATTTCTCAATATTTTTCTTTATGCACAGTGGATGTTATGTCTTGTTTAAGAAATCTTTTCCTCTTCCAAAGATGTGAAGAAATTGTTTTGTATTTTCTTTCATAAGTTTTAGTGTGTTGCCTTATATTTAGATTGGCAATCCATTTAAAATTAGTTTTATTTTGATATGAGGTAGGTAGTAAACTTTTCCCTCAATGGACAAATTATTTACCTTAAGGCACAAATTTTAATACATTAAATTTATTAATAATTCTACTCACAATCATTTGCATTTAGATATGCTTTTAGATATTTTGCATTTAGATACTCTAGGGTGAGAGAGAAAGGGGTAAAATTCTTGCTATTTTCAGGATAGTGCAAATAACTCTAAGTTTGCACAATGGAGTGTTTTATATGTCTGTTTTATTAATGGGGTTTCCCAGGTGGCGCAGTGTTAAAGACTGTGCCTGCCAATGCAGGAGCAGGGAATTCGATCCCTGGGTCAGGAAAATCCTCTGGAGTAGGAAAGGGCAGCCCACTCCAGTATTCTTGCCTGGAGAATTCCATGGATGCAGAAGCCTGGTAGGCTACAGTCCATGGGTGTCTCAAAGAGTCAGACATGACTGAGCACATGCACACATTTATTAATGATGTGTTGGGGCAAATGGTGTTTAAATGGTACAAGGATTCTTCATTGTTGCATGCTAAGGGAGCTACAAACAAAAGTACTAGAATTTTTTTTCTCATTTTCTCTTTCAAATCAGATACTAGATGTTATATAGCAGATCTAAATCCCTAATATCATAAGGGAAGTCAGTGTCTGTTGCCTCTCTCACCCTTAATATTAGCTAGTATAACATATATGAATAAGCTTTTTTTTTTTTTTTTGAAAGTCACTCAGTCTGTCCGACTCTTTGCGACCTTAAGGACTGTAGCCTGCTAGAATCCTCTGTCCATGGAATTCTCCAGGCCAGAATACTGGAGCGGGTAGCATTCCGTTCTTCAGGGGATCTTCCCAACCCAGGGATCAAACCCAGGTCTCCTGCATTGTAGGCAGATTCTTTACCATCTGAGTCACCAGGGAAGCCCATGAATAAAGCTAAAAATAGCTAAACGATTTGACAATACATTCCTCTGAGGAATAGAGTTGGATGCCAAGAACACTGGAACAAGAAGCTGTTTATAATTATTCAGTACTTTCAGTATTTTCTAAATTTGTGCACGTTCGTCACTTTGACTAAGATGACGTTAACATTTAAAAAAGGAAATCCTAGCAATTACCTAAACTAATACAGCATTTCTTGCAAAAAACTTAAATCTAAATATAATCTTAACTTTTTCCTTAAAGTCCAGTGCACTGCATTTCATCTTATTTACCCTGATTAAACAAAATGTTTTTCTAGGTTTTAAATTAAATATTGGGAGGGAGTCTTCTCTCTGCTTTTATATCACTGATAAAATAAAACCTAGATTTAATGGCTCCTCAAAATGCACTTAGAATCAACTAGGAGTCAGTTGGAAGATAGAAGAGGATTTGTGTGGAGAAGGCAATGGCACCCCACTCCAGTACTCTTGCCTGGAAAATCCCATGGATGGAGGAGTCTGGTAGGCTGCAGTCCATGGGGTCGCTAAGAGTCAGACACGACTGAAGCGATTTAGCAGCAGCAGCAGCAGCAGCAGAGGATTTGTGAAGGGTGTTCTGATATCAATTGCTTCCATCTACCCCTCATCATCTTTTTTTAAATACATGCGCACGTCCTAAGCCGATTCAGTCATGTCCAAATCTTTGCACCCCTATGGACTGTATCCCGCCAGGCTCCTCCATCCTTGGGATTTCCCAGGCAAGAATACTAGAGTGGGTTGCCTTTCCCTCTTCCAGGGAATCTTCCCAACCGGGGATCAAATCCATGTCTTCTGTGTTGGCAGGTGGGTTCTTTACCACTGAGCCACCTGGGAAGCCCTTTTAAATGCATATGCAAATTCAAATTGCATTTTGGATTTTAAGAATTACACTGAAAAGTAATAGTGTCTGAAATTTTCAGGGAGATGGGGACATTATTTATTATGAAATAGTTAAATCTTTTTTACCTAAATGCCTAGAAAAGGGAAAACAAACGGCTTATTGAGATCAAAACATGAAACAAAGGCAGAAAAAAGCTTCTACCCTAGTCTTGAATAATTTGGCACAACACCTTTCCCAAGATTTCCTCGGTTAAAGAGATTGTTCATGGTTCCTCAAAGTATATTTGAAAAAATTTTTTTCTTTAAAAAAGGAGTTTTGATTTTGTAAAAACATAAAGGCAATATAAATCAAATTATTGCTATTCAATGCCAAGTAGTACTTAGTGGCCTGAGGAGCTATTTTCACTTATTATTGGCTCCCACTTATAGTGGTTGACTTGGCTTGGTTTCTAGAATTCCTTGGATTTATGTGGAGGCGCCACAAATCTATTTCCATTAATTGAGCCATACCCTTGAACTCTGGAGCAAAATGTTGCCTGTGGTCAGTTCGGTTAGCTATAACTCAATGGGGCTGAAGCTAGTAAAAACTCCACCGGAAGAGAAAACATTAAGATACAATCAAATTTATAACAGATCTCCCAAAGTACTGCAATCTCTGGTCTACCCAGAGACAGAGACTCTGAAAATAAAAATAAGAACACAGAGCTATGCGTTGACTGCATGGCATTCTTTGCCTGACATATCTCAACATTCAGCCTGTCCTCCCTTTGTCCTGAAATGCCCATTACATTCCTTGTTTTAGGGATACTAAATGTGTGGATCTCTGACCAAAAGCTGCCACAGGAAATCAATCATTTCTAACTCCCCTGGACCCAGTTTTTTGAGTTCCACTCTTCTTTCCCCTGCCAAACCCCACTGTCCTATCTGTCTTCTACTCATTAATCATCTGAGGTATCTGGGAACTCACATTGGTTCTAAATGTTGAAGATGAATAAAAGGTAGATTTTTCACATTTTTATATATGCATGTGTTAGTTGCTCAGTTGTGTCCAGCTCTTTTGTCACCCCATGAACTGTAGCCTACCAGGCTACTCTGTCCATGGAATTTCCCAGTCAGGAAGACTGCACTGAGTTGCCATTCCCTTCTCCAGGGGATCTTCCTCACCCAGGGATAGAACTTTGGTCTCCTATATTGTAGGCAGATTCTTTACCATCTGAACCACCAGGGAAGCCCTTATAAATACTGCTGCTGCTGTTTAGTCGCTTCAGTCCTGTCCGACTCTGTACAACCCTATGGACTGTAGCCCGCTGGGCTGCTCTGTCCATGAGATTCTCCAGGCAAGAGTACTGAAGTGGGTTGCTATGGCCTCCTCCAGGGGATCTTTGCAACCCAGGAATCAAACCGGGTCTCCTGCATTGCAGGTGGATTCTTTACCAGCTGAGCTACCAGGGAAGCCCCTTATGTATGCATATTCCTACCTTAAATGTATGAGAGTACTGTTATGATTTGTAAAATATTGATTCATTTAAAATGCTTTTGGATTAACAGTAAAAAATTGTCACAATTTAATTTTTAGGCAGTTGACTCTACAATGTTTTGCATACATGAAAAAGTTCTGAAACTTACATTACTACCATGTTCAGACTATCTCACCCTAACAATATTTAAAAACAGTGAGGGAGAGTTTGATGTAATATTTGAAGTATGTATCAAGAGAAAAAGGCCAATTTATTATTTACAGTGGTTGTTTTAGTCTCGGGTAGAACAATATATTTGATCTGTATTTTAGTCTGTCTCACTTAGTTGAAAGTTTCAACAAATATCATATTACTCTGATTATGAACCACACTAAATTTAGCAACCTAGTTTGACTTTTATCCAAAGTACCATGAGAAAAAGAAAACTTAACTACTTATTACCTCTGCTGCCACTGCTAAGTCGCTTCAGTCGTGTCCAACTCTGTGCAACCCCATAGACAGCAGCTCACCAGGCTCCTCCATCCCTGGGATTCTCCAGGCAAGAACACTGGAGTGGGTCGCCATTTCCTTCTCCAATGCATGAAAGTGAAAAGTGAAAGTGAAGTCACTCAGTCAGGTCCGACTCTTAGCGACCCCATGGACTGCAGCCCACCAGGTTCCCCCATCCATGGGATTTTCCAGGCATCAGTACTGGAGTGGGGTGCCATTGCCTTCTCCGACCTTTACACACATCTTATTACTCAATCAGGGGTAATTGCTAATTATTTATGACAACTGTTCATAATATAAGCAGAAGAGTTCTTTAGACCCAAATCATTCCATAGGTCATACTAGAGATTAATTTCAAAAGACTGGCATTTTTGTTAAATAGATTTATATAAACTATATATTAAATGTAGATAGCTATACAAGTTAATAAAAATCCAAAAAAGCATTCCAGTAATCAAAATGCAGTTAAGTGATAGAGTTGTTTAGTCGCTAAGTCGTATCTGACTCTTTTGTGACCACATGTATTGTAGCCCGCCAAGCTCCTCTGTTCATGTGATTTTCCAGGCAAGAATACTAGAGAGGGTTGCTATTTCCTTCTCTGGGAGATCTTACCAACATTGGCGGGCAAATTCTTTACTACTGAGCTATCAGGGAAGCCCAAAGTGAAATTTGGGCTTTCAAATTTCTATAATTAAAATTTTATATACTTAAAAAAATATTCTATACTTGAAAAAACTAGAGCAATACTTGATTAAGAAAGAGCAAGAATATACTAACTAGGCATTAAGATAAAACTCTATGGTCAAAGGTTTGAAAGATTAGAGAGAATAAGCAATAGGTTTGTAGGGAAAATATGAAATGTGTTCAGGAACATGTGTTCTGAGATCCCATAGTCAATTTAGGAATCATTGTATTTGAAAGTATTTGGGTCAACAGCTGGGTCAAAGAAGACTGAGGTTCAATCAGAAATATTATTTCACCTTCTTTAAAGGATACAAACAAAGCTGATATGGTGGGAAACAAAGTTGTTTAAGACCAATGAGGAAACTACTTAGAGAGGAGAATCAGAAGTTCAGAGTTAAAGATGGAAGAATAGTCAAGAACCAAAATAAATGATACAGGGAAGAGAAAAAAATATCAAGGAGCAATATTTAGCTAGAGAAAAACACAATTTTCTTTGGAACAGTAGAAATTAACTTTGAAACAGAAAGGTGAAAAGGAAACATGACTGGGAATTCAGAAGCCTGGATTTTACTTTCTCTAAACCTTGACTAGACTGAGCAACTGAACTGAATTGAACTGACTGAAACCTTGAGTCAGGGGCTTCCCTGGTGGCTCAGAGGTAAAGAACTGACCTGTCAAGCAGGAGACGTGGGTTCAGTCCCTGGGTCAGGAAGTCCCCCTGGAGAAGGAAATGACAACCCACTCCAGTGTTCCTGCCTGGGAAATCCAACAGACAGAGGAGCCTGTGGGCTACAGTCCATAGTGTTGCAAAGAGTCGGACAAGACTTAGCAACTAAACAATAACAACACAACAAACCTTGACTCAACTATTAACCCATAATACCTGGGTTATCTAACTAGTCAGCATTCTCTATAGAGTCATCACTGTGTGTGATAAAATGGACTCACTTGCATTATAGAAGTTGGACAAAATGTATGTTGATAGCAAGGCAGGATTTTAGGAAGGGACACAGGAATTCAAAAAAGTACTAAGAGGTCATCCTCCTACCCTTGCTTAGACCATAGTGAAGGGGAGAGTAAGTTGAACAATGAATGGATGTTGTCCCCCTACAGAGAAAAGCCTAAGGAGTAAAAGCAACTGAGTTGTTTACACAAAGAGTGTTAACTGCAAGAAATAATGTCATAGAAAACCGTCATATATATTTAAATGACATGACACTGAAAATAGCTGGCAGTGTTGAGCATAGGCAGAGATCAGGGGTAAGGAATGAATAAAGGGGTTATTGGGGTAGCTCAAATGGTAAAGAATCTGCCTGCAATTCGAGAGACCCTGGTTGGATCCCTAGGCTGGGAGGATCCCCCTGCAGAAGGGTATGGCAACCCATTCCAGTATTCTTGCCTGGAGAATTCCAGGGACAGAGGAGCCTGGCAGGCTACAGTCCATGGGGTCACAAAGAGCCGGACATGACTGAGTGACTAACACACCTAAGTGTGAAAGAGAAAGTCGCTCAGTCGTGTCCAACTCTGTGACCCCATGGACTGTAGCCCGCCAGGCTCCTTGTCCATGGAATTCTCCAGGCAAGAATACTAGAATGAATTGCTGGTCCCTCCTCTAGGGGACCTTCCCAACTCAGGGATAGAACCCTGGTCTCCCGAATTGCAAGTGAATTCTTTACCGTCTGTGCCTCCAGGGAAACCCACTAAGTATATAAGGGAGTTTATAACTGAACGTAATAAAAACAAACAAAATCAGTACAGTTAAAAAACAAAAAAACAAGGAACTCTTTTGTACAGTTAAATGATGATACCCGAGAATAAGCTTAAAAGAACTGAAATGGAAAAAAAAAAAAAAAATAACTGAAACTAGAAAATATGAAAAACATCAGAATCAAGTACATTGTTAGGGTTAAACTTGCTCACTGGAGTCCTATGTCAACACAGCTAAGATGTATTTTATAATGCTAAAAAGAGATAAATTTAAGTCAAACAAAAATAAATAATATTTATACAATGTGCATGGTATTCCACAAATATGGAGATTACCCCCCGGGAGTTTATATGGGTTAAAATATAAACATCTTTAAAAAAATTTAAACAAGTCACTCAACTTTCAGAATGATGGTTTCAACATGCTGTGGCTCCTCTGCTAAAATTCTTTAATATCCCCTATTGCTCACAGGAATAAGACTGGTTATCTTCCAGGAGCACTAAGATCAAGGTCTAAACACATATCTGTGTTCTTAATTCTCATACCCAGTAATGACTTCCAACATGTCAAACCATAACTACATATTTCTTTAAATGTTTAATCCTAACTCACACCCCAGTGAATTTTCTTTTGTCTCTGAGCTCACTTGTTTACCTAATGTTCACATATTTACTGTAAAAGTCAGAAGAAAGATTACCTTCTATTCAAAATTTTTCTCTGAAACTGCAGGTAGAATTTAGTAGCCTCTCCTTTGTGGGCTCATAGGCTTATTGTAATTATTGGTTTACATGTTTGTGATCTGTGTGTAAATTAAAGAAGTTTAAAAAGTCCTAAATAAACAGAGAGACACATCTCATTCTTGGGTTGGAGTCTCAGTATTGTTAAGATGTCAGTTGTCTCCAAATTGCCTAGATTTAAGGCAATCCCAAACAAAACCTTGATAGAAAAGTTTATAGAAATTAACAAACTGTTTCTAAAATTCTTAGGAAATGCAAAAGACAGAATAACCAAAGCAACTTTGAAAAAGCAGAACAAAGTGGAGCATAAACACTATTGGATTTCAAGACATATTAACCAACTGCAATTAAAACATATTTATGGAAGTAAATAGAGATAACTAGATCAATGGTACATAATAGAGAATCCAGAAATGGATACAAAGACAACTGAGCTTTGACAAAAGTATGAAAGCATTTCAGTGGTCAAAGAACAGCTTTTTCAAAAAATGGTGCTGGAATAAATAGATATCTATATGCTCAAACAAAAACAAAAGTTAAAAAAAAAAGCCAGAAAAAACCCACTTTGCTTGATATCTTGTACCATATGCAAAGAATTAACTCAAAATGGGTTTAGTGCTAAATGTAAATGTTAAAACTATACTACTTCAAGAACACATTGGAGAAAACTTTTGTGATTTTGTTAGTGAAATTGTTCTTAGATACGACACTAGAAGAGGCTTCCTTGCTGACTTAGTGGTAAAAAAAAAATCTGCCTGCCAATGCGGGAGACATGAATTTGATCCCAGGGTTGGGAAGATCCTCTACAGAAGGAAATGGCGGCCCACTCCAGTATTCCTGACTGGATAATCTATGGACAGAAGAGCCTAGCAGACTACAGTTCATGGGTCACAAAGAGTCTGACATGACTTAGTGACTAAACAAGGACAACAATGACACTAAAAGTACAATCCATTAAAGAACAAACTGATTTTTAAAAATTCATCAAAATGAACCACTTTTGCTCTTCAAAAGTAACTGGTAAAAGAATGAAAGGATAAGCCACAGGCTAGAATAAAAAGTTTGCAAAACGTATGTCTGTTAAAGGATTTATATAAAAGTATGTAAAGCACTCTCAAATTTCAATAATAAGAAAGCATGCAACCCAGTTAAAAGTAAAATTTGGCAGTTCAGTGGTTAAGACTTTGCCTTCCAGTGCAGAGGGTACATGTGTGATCCCTGGTTGGAAAACTAATCTCTCACCTGTCGCATCAGTTCAGTTTAGTCGCTCAGGCATGTCCAACTTTTTGCCACTTCATGGAATGCAGCACACCAGGCTTCCCTGTCCATTACCAACTCCTGGAGTTTGCTCTAACTCTTATCCATCGAGTCAGTGATGCCATCCAACCATCTCAGCCTCTGTCATTCCCTTCTCCTCCTGCCTTCAGCTTCAGCAGCAGTCCTTCCAGTGTATATTCAGGACTGATTTCCTTTAGGATTGACTGTTTTGATCTCCTTGCAGTCCAAGGGACTTTCAAGAGTCTTCTCCAACAGCACAGTTCAAAAGCATCAATTCTTCAGTGCTCAGGTTTCTTTGTAGTCCAACTCTCACATCCATTCATGACTACTGAAAAAACCATAGCTTTGACTAGACAAACCTTTGTGGGCAAAGGAATGTCTCTGCTTTTTGATATGCTATCTAGGTTCCTCATGACTTTTTTTTTTTCCCAAGGAGCAAGCATCTTTTAATTTCACGGCTGAAGTCACCATCTGCAATAATTTTGGAACCCAAGAAAATAAGATCTGACACTGTTTCCATTGTTTCCCCATCTATTTGCCATGAAGTAATGGGACCAGATCGGAGAAGGCAATGGCACCCCACTCCAGTACTCTTGCCTGGAAAATCCCATGGATGGAGGAGCCTGGTAGGCTGCAGTCCATGGGGTCGCTAAGAGTCGGACACGACTTAGCGACTTCACTTTCACTTTTCACTTTCATGCATTGGAGAAGGAAATGGCAACCCACTCCAATATTCTTGCCTGGAGAATCCCAGGGATGGGGGAGCCTGGTGGGCTGCCGTCTATGGGGTCACACAGAGTTGGACACGACTGAAGCGACTTAGCAGCAACAGCAGCAGCAGCAGCAATGGGACCAGATGCCATGATCTTTCTTTATTGAATGTTGAAGTTTAAGCCAGCTTTTTCATTCTCCTTTTTAACTTTAATCACAAGGCTCTTTAGTTCCTCTTCGCTTTCTGGCATAAGGGTGGTGTCATCTGGATATCTGAGGTTATTGATATTTTTCCCTGCAACCTTGATTCCAGCTTGTGTTTCATCCAGCCAGGCATTTTGGAATATGTACACTGCATATAAGTTAAATAAGTAGAGTGACAGTATACAGCCTTGACGTACTCTTTTCTGAGCTTGGAACCAGACCATTGTTCCATGTCCAGTTCTAACTGTTGCTTCCTGACCTGCATGCAGATTTCTCAGGAGGCAGGTAGGTTGGTCTGGTATTCCCATCTCTTTCAGAATTTTCCAGTTTGTTGCGATCCACACAGTCAAAGGCTTTGTTGTAGTCAATAAAGCAAAACTAGATGTTTTTCTGGAACTCTCTTGCTTTTTTGATGATCCAGTGGATATTGGTAATTTGATCTATTGTTCCTCTGCCTTTTCTAAATTCAGTTTGAACATCTTAAAGTTCTCACTTCACATACTCTTGAAGCCTGGCTTGGAGAATTTTTAGCATTGCTTTGCTGGTGTGTGAGATGAGTGCAATTGTGTGATAATTTGAACATTCTTTGGTGGTTTTATTGCTAAGTTGTGTCTGACTCTTGGGACCCCATGGACTGTAGCCCACAAGGGTCCTTTATCCATGGGATTTTCCAGCCAAGAATACTGGAGTGGCTTGCCATTTTCTTCTCCAGGGGATCTTCCAGACCCAGGAATCAAACCCTGGTCTCCTGTATTGCAGGCAGATGCAACAATTCATTGATTAAATGCTGAAGATGTTAGGGAAAAAAATGTCACATAGCTTGGCCAAAAAAAAAAGTAAAAGTAAAATTTGAACAGATGCTTCACCAAATATATGGATGCTGTGGGGGAGAAAAATCTTTTTCCTCTATCCTCTTAGGTACAGCATCTAAGGCATGAGTATCACACTGACAAAAGACAGATGAACAGAGGAAAGGCATATAACTTTTAGTGATGTTTTTAATTTTACATGCATGGAGAATTCACAGGAAAGACGTGAAAACCGAGAGGTGGCTTGACTCAGAGCTTATTTATCATTTAACAAAGGTTGAAGTCGCTCAGTCATGTTCGACTCTTTGTGACCCCATGGACTGTAGCCTACCAGGCTCCTCAGTCCATGGGATTTTCCAGACAAGAGTACTGGAGTGGGTGGCCATTTCCTTCTCAAAGGGATCTTCCCTACCCAGGGATCCAACCCAGGTCTCCTGCATTGTAGGCAGACGCTTTACCGTCTGAGCTACCAGGGAAGCCCCTGGTGAAGATATAGGATAAAAGAAGCTTTGGGCTCCCAGGGGTGGAAACGGTGACTAGGAAACTGGCATAAGGATTGTTTAGTAAGGTGTGTTAAGCAGATAAGAGTTGTTCACTCTTTCCTGGTACAGAAGAGGGGAACGCCTTCACATATGGACATTTATGTCATCTTTATAAAGGGAAATTTATGTCCTGCTTTTCAGGCAGAACAAGAGAGGACAGAGTGTTCTTCCTGTGTCTGCTGCTTCTCAATTACCTTCAACTCAAAGTAACCCTTATACCAGAGTGGCATATTTGGAGTGGCCTATTCCAATGCACTTCATAGAATATTATAATGTGTTCAGTATCATTATAATTAAGAAAATGCAAATTAAAACCACAATGAGATGCCAAAGTTATTAATTTGGCTTAATTTAAAGGAAAAGAAAAAACTAAACATATTATACCAAATGTTGGAGTGGGTGCCATACATTGCTTAGATATTTAAAGTAAAAGTGAAGTGAAAGTGTTAGTCACCCAGTCATGCCCAACTCTTGCGAGCCCATGAGCTGCAGCCCACAGGCTCCTCTGTCCATGGGATTTTCCCAGCAAGAATGCTGGAGTAGGTTGCCATTTTCTCCTCCAGAGGATCTTCCCAATCCAGGGATCAAACCCAGTCTCCTGCGTCTCCTACATTGCAGGCAGATTCTTTACTGCTGAGCCACTGGGGAAGCCCATGCCTCCTATAGGAAAAGAAAAATAATTTTCCTTCCTAATTTCCTTCTACTCTTCTGAGTTCTTGGCTGAGAATCTTCTCTTAAAACACAATTAACATGTATATCTCAGGCATACAGGGGAGTTAGCCAAGAAAAAAGAGTAACTCTCCAAGGAGGCTTAGAACTCCAGTTTGAATATCATCAGCTAAAAACAAAAGAAAAGAAACTGTGCATTGGGGGGCAGGTATAGATATGGGGAGGCACCTAGAAAAGCAAGATAAACAAGAATGTTTGTTAGGCAGGTGTAAGTCACTGACTTCACCAGTGATAAAATTTTCTTGGACTTCAGAGTCATCCTTCCTTCCTGGAAGAAAGGGGAGACATCCTTACCAAAGGAGATTTCCTTTATAAATGTAAATTTCACACAAAAAAGTAAATCCTACTGTTTTCAGAGGTTCTCCTGTGTCAGCTGTATATTAAAAAATAATCACTCAAAATAATCCTTATGCTAAAGAGGCATATTTTTAGGATGGCAAGCCAGTCAATCCCAAAGGAAATCAACCCAGAATATTCATTGGAAGGACTGACGCTGAAGCTCCAATACTTTGGCCATCTGATGTAAAGAGTCAACTTATGGGAAAAGACCCTGACGATGGGAAAAACTGAGGGCGGGAGGAGAAGTGGGTGACAGAGGACAAGATGGTTGGATGGCATCACTGATGCAGTGGACATGAGTTTGAGCTGAGTCCGGGAGATAGTGAAGGGCAGGGAAGCCTGGTGTGCTGCAGTCTATGGGGTTGCAAAGAATCAGACATGACTGAGTAACTGAACAACAACGACATCATCATTCTGCTACTCTTTACTCCCATATAGTTCAGTCATTTCTCTAATAGGTATTTACCCAGGAAAATAGAACATACATGTCTATCCAAAGACCAGTCACATACTGTTCACTGCAGTTTCATTCGTAATAGTAAAAAACTGGAAGCAAGTCAAATGTCTATTAATAGATGTGTGCATTAGCACATTTTTAGTATATACTTTTCATTGCTATTCAGCAATGAATAGAAAGACCTATCTAACCTGTGACAACATGGATGAGCTTTGAGACACTACACTGAGTGAAAAAGTAGACCTACAAAAGTACCTAATGAATAATTCCATTTATATAGCACTCTAAAACATGAAACTAATTTATAGTGATGGAGAGTAGAACAGTGTGTGCCTGGAGAAGGGAGGAGTGGGAGTGGTGGAGAGAAGGAATTAGAAGTGGGAGAAAGCATTCAAGGATGATGAATAGGTTCACTGTGTGGACTGTGATAGAAGGGGTTCAGAAGGAGCCTCCCCAAAATTTGCCACTTTGGCACATGGGTTATCTTGAGCTGAAGACAAACAAGGCTTGAAAGACTCAGGAGGAGCTTTTTAACCCCCTCTTTAGTTGACTAAAAGAACTTGGATGGAGGGTCTAGTCCAGGAAGAGAGTGATCACCAGGGAGAACTACAGAGAGGGTGAGTTGGCTTCGGGGAGCTCAGGCAAGCTGGTTTGTTCAAATTCCTCTCTGGGCCGCATGTCTCCAGATGGCACTACAAACATTTGTTTGCCAAACATTTGCCTCTCCCATCTTCCGGTAAATTGTCTTCCTCCCTCTTTGAAGTCCCAGACCTTTATATACTCTCCATAGCTCAGGATGGTGTGTAAGCCTCACTGCATGACTGCCCATGGGTCTTGTATTCTCATGGGGCTCTCGTACATATGTAATTAAATTTGTTTTTATCCTGTTAATCTGTCTTATGCCAACTTAATTATTCAAACAGCCAAAAGAACCTAGAAGAGTAGAGGAAAGCTTTTTCCTTCCCAATGTTGTCATAGTTTCATAGGTGTGTATATATGTCAAATATAATTGTACATTTTAAATATTGCAATGGATTGTACATCCCTGTCAGTTACACCTTAATAAAGCTGTTTTTAAAAATAGGTAGCACCTGAAGAAAGCTCTCCAGATGATTGAAAAAGGAGGAAGGGAATTATAATAAATTTATAACAGTATTTCTCTATTCCTTCACATGATATCAAGGCAAATATGAATTAAAAACAAGAAGATTATATCTACACAGAAATGGTAAAAAAGATCTGGTACATATATGCATTGGAATATTACTCCACCGTAGAAAGGAATTAAACTGTGCCATTTGCAGAGATGTGGATGGACCTAGAGACTGTCATACAGAGTGAAGTAAGTTAGAAAGAGAACAACAAATATTGTGTATTAGTGCATATATGGGAATCTAGAAAAAATGGTATAGATGAACTTATTTGAAAAGCAGAAATAGAGGCACAGACATAGAGAACAAATGTATGGCTACCAAGGGGGGAAGGAGGGAGTGGAATGGATTTGGAGATTAGGATTGACATATATACAGTACTATGTATAAAATAGATAGCTAATGAAAACTGACTGTGTAGCCCAGGGAGCTCTACTCAGTGCTCTGCGGTGACCTAAATGGGGAGAAAATTCTAAAAAGAGTGGACATATGTATACATATGGCTGATTCACTTTGCTGTATAGCAGAAACCAATACAACATTGGAAGGCAACTATACTCCAATTAAAAAACAATGATTAATTCTCCCTCTCTCTGCGTTTGGCTCCAGAATTTTTTCCTCTGTCCTTTTCAAATGTTTGTAAATCTTAATAATGACTAAATAAGTCTCTGCCAGTCTCATAGCTAGGGAATGTTTTCACAAGGTTCTGTGAGCCATCTTTTTGAAAGGCAAACGTTGAGGTAGACAGCACTCCTGTCTCCTCAGTCCTGTGGGAAAGGAAGAGTCTAACTCTCTTGTATCCTCTTGAATTTAGTAGAATTGTTTTTTCTCTTCTAGATAGACAGCACAGGGGATCTCCCCAATTATCGTGATAAAGTTAGGATGAATCAGTGAAACAAAAAGTGCTATCAGGTCCACTTCCTTGAGAACTAGTGATGTTTATTTTGATGGGTTTTATCCGCTTGGATACACTGAGAGGTGAGGTTTCTTTCTGATTTTGCAGTCTCTTAACCAGTTGTGATGCGTATCACATTCTGGTTTCACTTTTGATCATGAATAAAACGGATTTATTTTCTACTATCTTTGTAAAGAGGTTTTCTGAGTTAAAGGTTTTCTTTTTAATTATATTTCAACAATTGAACGCTGATTTTTTTTAAGTTTGAATTTTTAATTTTTTTTTTTTACTGTGCTGCTGCTGCTAAGTCGCTTCAGTCATGTCCAACTCTATGCAACCCCATAGACGGCAGCCCACCAGGCTTCCCCGTTCCTGGGATTCTCCAGGCAAGAACACTGGAGCAGGCTGCCATTTCCTTCTCCAATGCATGAAGGTGAAAAGTGAAAGTGAAGTCGCTCAGTCATGTCTGACTCTAGCGACCCCATGGACTGCAGCCTACCAGGCTCCTCCTTCCATGGGATTTTCTAGGCAAAAGTACTGGAGTAGGGTGCCTGAGTGTTCATTGCTGCACACGTTTCTCTCTAGTTTTGGTAAGCAGGAGCTGTTCTTTGACCTGGGCTTTTCATTGCAGTGGACTCTCATGTTGCTGGAGCTCAGGCTCTAGGGTATGTGGGCTCAATAGTCGCAGCTCCCGGGCTCTGGAGCACAGGCTCTATAGCTATGGTGCACAGGCTTAGTTGCTCCACAGGATGTGGGATCTTTCTGGGTCAGGTATCGAACCCAGGTCTCTTGCATTAGCAGGCAGATTCTTTCCCACTGAACCACCAGGGAAGTCCCTGAATTTTTAACTTTATTACTTAGAATTAAATCAAACAGTCTTTTGAGACTTTGTCTTCCAAAGTTAAAATTAGAAAGCAAAATAGAATTGTATTCTTTTCCCATAGAATATAACTGCCAAAGAAGAAACGGATCTGTTTTTTAAAGGGTGGTGATAGTTTTGAAGATGTGTAAACATACCCCCTTTATCAGTTAATTGCACCCTCTTAGAGTCAAGAGATTCATAGGGCCCTGTTATCTGATTTCAGCAGTTTCCAGCCAGTGTTTTTTCTTGATATATAAATAGTTTATAAAAGAAAATATTATAGAGATGTTGAGTTTATTTTAGTTCACTTAATCTTTCTACTTCATTTTCTCTAAAATAAATCAAGCTCTGTATAGAATGAGGTCTTTTGAACAATTGTTATCAGAATGATTGATGCTGAAAAGTTATACTTAATGGATTTGCTTGATTTCACACAATTGCTATATGTGTCTGACAGATTTGATGTAAATTTCAATTGAATTTTGCCTTAAAGTAAAGACTGGATGGTAACTAAAAACAGGTAGCTACAGCTCAAAACTAATTTTTAAAAACAAACACAATATCTAGTAAATACTATTGAAAAAAATAAAAAAAATTTATTCTAGTCAAATCACATAATATAAAACATACTATTTTACCCATATTTAATTGTACAGTTCAGTAGCACTAAGAACATTCACATTGTTGTACAACTCTCACCATCATCCATCTCCAGAATTTTTCACCTTCCCAAACTGAAACTCTGTTCCCATTAAACACTAACTCCTCATTCTCTCTCCCTCCCTCTCACCCACCCTCTGACCCATGGCATCTACCAGTGTACTTTCTGGTTCTATGAATTTGACTATTCTAGGAACTTTTATGGAGAAGGCAATGGCAACCCACTCCAGTACTTTTGCCTGGAAAATCCCATGGACGGAGGAGCCTGGTAGGCTGCAGTCCATGGGGTTGCAGAAGAGTTGGACACGACTGAGCAACTTCACTTTCACTTTTCACTTTCATGCATTGGAGAAGGAAATGGCAATCCACTCCAGTGTTCTTGCCTGGAGAATCCTAGGGATGGGGGAGCCCGGTGGGCTGTCGTCTATGGGGTCTCACGGAGTTGGATACGACTGAAGCGACTTAGCAGCAACAGCAGGTACTTTTTGTATCATTGGAATCAAACACCATTTGTCTGCACCTCATGTATATTGGAATGCATTTTTAAGGTTAATAATATGAAATTATTTTTAAAGCAATTGTAAAAAAACTGGAAGTCTGTTCTTTGCTTATATACATATTTTCAGAAATAATTTCTCACCATTGACAATAATCATGTACTCAGTTCCCTGAGTACCCTGGTGATGTGTACCAAGCTTCTAACTGAGTAAATCCCCTGATAGGATTGGAGCAAAGTTGAAGAACAGATTTCATGACTTAGATTCAATAGCAGTTCTTCATCGGTATCATAGTTAATATATGCATTAAAACAACCACCTGAGAAAGGGAACATTCAGTCAAACAGTAATTGATTATTTCCTCAAGTTTGATGACATATTAAATTCCTTTAAAAACTAAGAGTCTGAATATTACTGTTAAAGAAACATAGGACATAAAGAATTAAAGCATAGAAAAACAGATTTTATTTCCTATTGTGACAGATTTCACCATAGTTACATTTATTTAACCATGAACTTCAAATGACTGTCCTAATTCTCTATGCTGCATTTTAATTAAATTAGAATAAAACTATTGTTTTCAATCCATGCAAATAATTGGATTAAATATATAAAAAAATATAACATTTAAATACTTGCCTTCTTTTTGGGCAACATAACATTCAGTTCAGTTCAGTCACTCAGTTGTGTCCGACTCTGTGACCCATGAACCGCAGCACGCTAGGCCTCCCTGTCCATCACCAACCACCAGAGTCCACCCAAACCCATGTCCATTGAGTCAGTGATGCCATTCAACCATCTCATTCTCTGTCATCCCCTTTTCTTCCTGCCCTCAATCTTTTTCAGCATCAGGGTCTTTTCCAATGAATCACCTCTTCGCATCAGGTGGCCAAAGTATTGGAGTTTCAGCTTCAACATCAGTCCTTCCAACGAACACCCAGGACTGATCTCCTTTACGATGGACTGGTTGGATCTTCTTGCAGTCCAAGGGACTCTCAAGAGTCTTCTCCAACACCACAGTTCAAAAGCATCAGTTCTTCGGCGCTCAGCTTTCTTCACAGCCCAACTCTCACATCCATACACGACTACTGGAAAAACCATAGCCTGGACTAGACAGACCTTTGTTGGCAAAGTAATGTCTCTGCTTTTCAGTATGCTATCTAGGTTGGTCATAACTTTCCTTCCAAGGAGTAAGCATCTTTCAATTTCATGGCTGCAATCATCATCTGCAGTGGTTTTGGAGCCCAAAAAAATAAAGTCTGACACTGTTTCCCCATCTATTTCCCATGAAGTGATGGGATCAGATGTCATGATCTTAGTTTTCTGAACGTTGAGCTTTAAACCAACTTTTTCACTCTCCTCTTTCACTTTTATCAAGAGGCTCTTTATTTCTTCTTCATTTTCTGCCATAAGGGTGGTGTCATCTGCATATCTGAGGTTATTGATATTTCTCCCGATAATCTCGATTCCAGCTTGTGCTCCCTCCAGCCCAGTGTTTCTCATGATGTACTCTGCATATAAGTTAAATAAGCAGGGTGACAATATATAGCCTTAAAGTATTCCTTTTCCTATTTGGAACCCATCTGTTGTTCCATGTCCAGTTCTAGCTGTTGCTTCTTGACCTGCATACAGATTTCTCAGAAGGCAGGTCAGGTGGTCTGGGGTTTCCATCTCTTGAAGAATTTTCCACAGTTTATTGTGATCCACACAGTCAAAGGCTTTGGCATAGTCAATAAAGCAGAAATAGATGTTTTTCTGGAACTCTCTTGCTTTTTCCATGATCCAGCGGATGTTGGCAATTTGATCTCTGGTTCCTCTGCCCTTTCTAAAACCAGCTTGAACATCTGGAAGTTCACGGTTCACGTATTGCTGAAGCCTGGCTTGGAGAATTTTGAGCATTACTTTACTAGCGTGTGAGATGAGCGCAATTGTGCAGTAGTTTGAGCATTCTTTGGCATTGCCTTTCTTTGAGATTGAAATGAAAACTGACCTTTTCCAGTCCTGTCGCCACTGCTGAGTTTTCCATATGCTGGCATATTGAGTGCAGCACTTTCACAGCATCAACATATCATTAGAGTTCATTCAATCCAATTCTACAAACATACAATCAGTTCCTACTTGCAACAAGCAAGAGTTGATTAATACTAAAAACTTACTGTACAACAGCTCATATTGTCCAGTGAACCTAGGTCAGAATTAATTATCTCGTTTTCATTACATTTTCTATTATTTAGCTTCTATAATAATTAATGTGTCATAATTTTCATATCTTCCTGACCACACTTTATTGAAGAAGCAGGAGGTATTCAAATAATCAATAATTTTGTTCAAAAAGCACATTTACATCTCTTTTCTCAAAGAAGAAGGAGGTATTCAAATAATCAATAATTTTGTCCAAAAAGCACATTTACATCTCTTTTCAGAGTTAAGTAAAAACATTGCTATTAATGGCTCCTTAAAATTCCCATTTAACACTCAATGAGACATGGAGAAAAAAAATCACATTATTCAGTGAAATTAGCCATTCTGTAAAGGCTCTATGCTGTGTGATTCTAATTATATGACATTCTAGAAAAGGCAAAACTATGGAGGCAGTAGAAAAATCAGTGGTTGCCAGAGGTTAGTGGTTGAATGGGTAGAACATGGGATTTTCAGGGCAGTGAAAGTATTCTGTATAACATCAATACTATAGTGGTAGACACACGTGTTTAGTCATTTGTCAAAACTCATAGAAAGTATAACATAAAGAGTGAACCTAATACAAATGATAAACTTGGGGTGATACTGCTGTATCAATGTTGGTTCATGGCTTGTGACAAACACACTATCTGGTGGGAGGTATTGATAATGGGGGTGCCTGGGAGTGGAAAGGACATATGGAAACTCTCCTTATTTTCTGCTCAAAAATAATTAAGTAAATAAATACATAATTTTTTTCATTATTAAAAAATAGAAGTGGTGGAAGGAAGAAAAAGAACCACAGTGTATGTGAGTTGACATGCACTAGAATATTGAAGAATGAATTAGAAAATGATATATCTAAAAAAATATTCATTACTTCTTATACATATTGACTTTGTTTTCCTCCTGATGAGAAAAAATTAGAAAATTGGAGGTGAGAAATTAGCTATTCAAATGCCTATGTTTTATTGAATCAAAATATTAATATGTATTTAAGACCTTGGCTCTACAGACAGATAGTACAAATATTAAAATAACTACCAATCACAAGAGAGAATATGGTAATCCATACAGGAGTTAGAGGTTAAAAGATATGACAGTTCAGAATAAGGACCACAACAGGGAAGACGTAATGTTACCCAATTAACCTACTCCCTAACTTGGGAACCTGATGATCATCTCATCCACATGCATAGTTGTGACTTCACTATATCTCTTTTCATCTTCATCTTAACACTGTTGACATGAATAAAGCTTACTGTGAAAACAGAAATACAGTAAAAATGGACCAGGAAGCAGGACAACTTTCAAAGTCTTCCATTCATCTCCAATTCATTACTAGGAATTCTATGTCTGTCGTAAAAGAAGACCAGTTTGAATGGACAGACGTTCACATTATAGATCTTGCCTTAGTTTTCTTCTTTAGTCTAGTTTAGTAGTTTTCATATTTTAGTGTATGAAAATAATAACATACTCAACCTTTTTAGGCACAATCATGTTCAGTGTATTTCATGGGCACTTTAAAATAGTCTCACTAATTTTTAGCTTGTGTGACTTTTGCTCTGTAGACTAATTGCAGAACATACCACCCACTTAAGGTGTAAATCACTATATTTACGGATTGAGAGGAATCAATGACGAATTCCAACGATCACCTGAACCTGGTGGCTATAGGTTACAGCAGCAAAGATCACTTGAAGATCAGTTAGGAGAAGAAAATCTAAGCAAAATTTCCAAATCAATCTCAGAACAAAATAGGTTAGATCTGAGAGTAGACTTCTTTGTGAAATAGGCTCTGAGCTGATCTATATAGCAACAGTTACATCATTATGAGGATGAGGTGGCTGGATGGTATCACTGACTCGAAAGACGTTGAGTCTAAGGGAACTCCTGGAGTTGGTAATGGACAGGGAGGCCTGGCGTGCTGCGATTCATGGGGTCACAAAGAGTCGGACACAACCGAGCGACTGAACTGAACTGAACATCCCTATGATATTACTGATACTCTAATTGTTAATAATAGTCAGCTGGAAATATTCTGTACAGTGGATGTTTTCGAGGTAATGAAAGTCTTGTGATTCAGGTCTCATATTTTGCAAAATAAGGAATAAACTGTCTTTCCATTCTGACAGTATAAAATTTCAGTAGTGCGTGAGCCTTCTCTTTAAAAGCACTCAAGCTGTATTCCACACCATTTGAGTTAAGGGTTGACATGTACACACTGGTACACTTAAAATGGATAACCAACAAGTTCCTACTGTACAGCACAGGGAGCTCTGCTCAATGTTATATGGCAGCCTGGATGGAAGGGGAGTTTGGGAGAATGGATACGTGTGTATAAGCTGAGTCCCTTTGCTGTCCACCTGAAACTATCACAATGTTGTTAATCGGCTATACACCAATATAAAATAAAGAGTATAAAAAATTTAAAAATAAAGTAAAAGCATTCAGCTTTATTCCACACTGAGTTCATTCACATTTACTTTCTTGTCCTAATATCTTAGAAAACGCAAAGAAAGAAGTCATAAAATAATGAGGTCAGTAGGTAGAAATAGTTCAAAGGCATCATAAGAAGAGATATCTTATCAAGAAAACCATAACAAGGAAATCAAGGTGGCCATTTATGTCAGTGATAACTAGGCTTAGGTTCCAAAGCTGAGGAAGACTCTGAAAAGGCATAAAAGAAAATCATCATGGTGATGAAAGGTTTGATAAAGAATTCCAGTGATGGCCTCCAGCAATTATAGTTCACACTACTATATATCAAATAGATAACTAATAAGAACTACTGTATAGCACAGGTAACTACTCAGTACTCTGTAATGACTGTTATGGGAAAAGAATCTAAAAATGAGTGAATATATGTATATGTACAACAGAGTCACTTTGCTGTACACATGAAACTAATACAAAATTGTAAATTAACTATACTCTAATAAAAATGATTAAAAAAAAAAAAACATATTTGGAGGATAGAAAAAAACAATAGTAACTCTTCATCCAGAGGAGAAAGAGAAGAATCAGCCATCTTGGTCAGAGAAGCATCTGGCACAAGTTAGTGGTGGATTCACGTGACCCAAACCTGGGACAGAGGAGAAAGCAATAACATATCATGACTTACAGAAAAAGGAAGATGATCAGAAAGGAAGGACAAATGACTGGGCAGTGCAGTTGCACAGGTGAGCAGAATAGAAACAGTTGCTGAGGGAGTGCATAAAATCCTCTCCTCATTTCTTTTGCACAATCGTACTTTTTCTTACTTCAGTTTATTTCAGATGCTGTTCTTCCTAAAGGAACCAAAAGGAAGCTTCCATGGAAAAAAAAGGAAAAAGTCATGATTCTTTTACATTTATTACACCAACTAATACCTGGTAACTCAGTCAGTAAAGAATCTACCTATAGTGGAGGAGACCCAGGTTCGATTCCTGGGTTGGGAAGATCCCATTGAGAAGGAAATGGCAACCCACTCCAGTGTGCTTGCCTGGAAATTCCCATGGACAGAGGAGCCTGGTGGGCTACAGTCTCAGAGTCACAAGAGTTGGACACAACTTAGCGACTAAACTAACACCACAATACAGTTTAATGAGAGTTATTCGCATGCTTGAGATCAACACAAAGAAAGCTATTTAAAGATTTCCAATATTTATTCAGTGTTTGTTTGCTTTTTACTTTGCTTTTATCATAGCCTTTGACATAAAGCAACTTCCTTTACCTTTCTGAGTTCAAAGATTTTGAGGCACTTCAAACTACGACTCTTCTGGAATAATGTCCAAAATTCTAAATAAGAAGTGAATTAATGTAATTCACTGCAGAACAAAACTGCAAACTGGAAACTTATTTGGTACAACTCCAAACAAGAAAATCATGTACCATGCATGACAAATCTAAAGGCCATGTGTCAACTTCAAGGGACTGTGACAAAACACCTGACAATCTCTTTTTATTATTTAAAGAAAACATGTTGTGTCTTACATGACATTGAATCCATGACCTTTTTCTTTCTCTTCTGTGTCATGGTGGTTTGAATATATTCCTTTTCTCTTTAAGTAAGGTATCATGATTTAGATAAAATTATTTACTACTATTGCCTTATTTTCTTTAATTATGCTGGCTAGTATAATCAGCTTGGTGATTTTTACTTCATTATTTTTATACTAGAATGTTTAATGTACTTTAAAAATGTTCTGAGAATTAAAAAAAAAAAAAAACACAAGTAGCTGATATCCATCTTTACAATTTAATTCACCCTATAGAATGAAAAAGCCCTAATGTAATTCAAACCTCAACAGAACAAAATTCCAACACATCTAGCCTACTCTCATATTGTCTTAGAGTCAAAAGATAAAGCTGATATAAAAGGATACAGGCCCTTATTCTTTAGGAATTCTGAGATTAAATGTAACTGTTCAATTCAAATAGAAAATTAAATTATGCTTATTTCCTTAATAATGAAGAAGTATAAATTAAAGCTCCATCAGGTAACAGAGATATTGTGTAAGTGATATTTATAATCCAGATTAATAAGCATATTATTAACTGAATAGAAATCAGATGTAATTTTTTAAAGACTGAATTACATATACCTCATGATCTGGTCTCCATTTTTACTCTTCCTGCACAGCAGTGCCTCAAAGTTATCTGTATGCTAATTTCTGGAAATTAAATGTAGTCTGATAATGAACTCTTGGAGATTTTGCATTTTTCACATCTATGCTCTCATATAAGTTTATTATCAAATGATTTTACCATCAGTGCCTGTAGAGATTTTTCAATAAAATAGAAAACACAGTATCTATTGATATCTATTGTACTAACATTGGTCATGGTTTATAACTTCTGCTTGATTATTACTTTTATTTTCATCTGGACCTTTTTCCTTATCTATAATAATAATAATAGACATGATAGTAAATATAACCTATTCTTAGAACAAGTTTCTTTTATTGTTATTAAATCACTTTTAATGGATAGAGGTAGTCCTGTCAAAACCATCATTCAGAATATCCTCTGTCCTGGGGACTTTCCTGGCAGTCCAGTGGTTGAGACTTTGCCTTCCAATGCAGATGGTGTGGGTTTGATCCCTGATCGGGGAGCTACGATCCCACATTCCTCATGGCCAAAAAACCAAAATATAAGGCAGAAGCACTGCTATAACAAATTTAATAAAGACCTTAAAAAAGTGGGGGAAAAAATCCTCTCTCCCAGTTTTTAATGGGAGTCCTTGCCATTATCCACACAATTATTTACTTTATAGGTTAATAATTTACTGTGTAGGTTAGCCCTGCAAGGTAACAATCCCAACCCTGGTTAGTGTTAGTCACTCAGCAAATTCTCTGCTCTTGAATGGCAAAATCAATTCAATATTATACTAAGTTAAACATAATTTTTAAGGTAAATCTAATTTTAAACTTAAGGTCTTGTGACAAATCACAAAGTCAGGATAATACTTCTCTGAACTGTCTGCTTCTCCACCCCACCTTTCCTGGTGGATCAGTGGTAAAGAATCCACCTGCACTGTGGAAATGCAGAAGACACAGGTTCGATCCCTGGGTCAGGAAGATCCCCTGGAGGAGGGAACAGCAACCCATTCCAATATTCTTGCTGGGAAAATCCCATGGACAGAGGAGCTTGGTGGGCTACAGTCTAAGGGGTCGCAAGAGTCATACACAACTGAGCAACTGAACAGGCACACTGCCTCACCCAGGCCACTTATTATCTGTCTTGCTGTCAACATAACGCTTAACACCTTTCCTCCTGGTTCCCCTTGTGAAGAAAGGAGATAAATAGGGCCTACCTCACTGAGAAGTACAACCATTAAAGAGATGATCTGTAAAGCCTGTTACATGGGTCTTGAAACACATCAATCACAAAATACTATCATGTTATTATTTTATTATATTAAATAGATATGTCTTATAAATAGTACAATTTTTATTATACATTATAAAAGATGTATTAAATATATAATATAATGCAATATATGCATTATAAATATTAAATGCAGTGTATGGAATATATAGAAATAGTATATATCAAATATTACAGGAAATATTGACATTTATTATGAGGTGATATTTTTAGTATTATTTTAATCATTGCTATTTCTCTTCTTTCTGTAGTGCCGTGTGTCCCATCTTAGTTAAATATTTGAGAATTGTCTTTACAATCATGTAAAATATTTTAAGACATTAACAATGGTAACTGAGTTCTATGTCATGAGATGGTGACTGCAGCCATGAAATTAAAAGACACTTACTCCTTGGAAGAAAAGTTATGACCAACCTCGATAGCATATTCAAAAGCAGAGACATTACTTTGCCAACAAAGGTCCGTCTCGTCAAGGCTATGGTTTTTCCTGTGGTCATGTATGGATGTGAGAGTTGGACTGTGAAGAAGGCTGAGCGCCAAAGAATTGATGCTTTTGAACTGTGGTGTTGGAGAAGACTCTTGAGAGTCTCTTGGACTGCAAGGAGATCCAACCAGTCCCTTCTGAAGGAGATCAGCCCTGGGATTTCTTTGGAGGGAATGATGCTAAAGCTGAAACTCCAGTACTTTGGCGACCTCATGCAAAGAGTTGACTCATTGGAAAAGACCCTGATGCTGGGAGGGATTGGGGGCAGGAGGAGAAGGGGACGACAGAGGATGAGATGGCTGGATGGCATCACTGACTCGATGGAGGTGAGTCTGAGTGAATTCCGGGAGTTGGTGATGGACAGGGAGGCCTGGCATGCTGCGATTCATGGGGTCGCAAAGAGTTGGACAGGACTGAGTGACTGAACAGAACTGAACTGGACTGAGTTCTATGTTTATTTTAAAACTTAAGTCACAAGATAATGTCTAGGGGAATATAAAATAAATTGTTTCCAATTGAGAATATTCTTCTATTATGATCCTTTTTACAGAATTTTTTGACTTCAACTACTATGTGGTCGGAGAAGGCAATGGCACCCCACTCCAGTACTCTTGCCTGGAAAATCCCATGGATGGAGGAGCCTGGAAGGCTGCAGTCCATGGGGTCGCTGAGGGTCAGACACAACTGAGCGATTTCACTTTCACTTTTCACTTTCATGCATTGGAGAAGGAAATGGCAACCCACTCCAGTGTTCTTGCCTGGAGAATTCCAGGGACGGGGGAGCCTGGTGGACTGCCGTCTATGGGGTCAAACAGAGTTGGACATGACTGAAGTGACTTAGCAATAGCAACAATGTGGTCATGGAGAAGGAAATGGAACCCTACTCCAATATTCTTGCCTGGGAAATCCCATGGACAGAGAAGCCTGGTGGACTACAGTCCGTGAGGGGCACAGAAGAGTCAGACATGACTTAGCCACTAAGCAGCAACGACAACTTGGTGAGCAAACTCCATGTGAAGAAGAATGTGAAATAAAGAGGAAAATAAAACCATAATACTGACATACAGAACAATGATTTATCATTTTCTTGTTTCATAATTTACACCCACATTTTAGTTATTATTATAGCACTTTACTGTTTTTTATTATTGGCTTTATAATGATAAACTGGTTTTGAATATATATGTGATAATCCTGAGTTTATAATATATATGGAAAGAAATTCAGAATTATTATTGCATCTTGCCTTCCTTATTTCCAATGTCTCTAATATATTTGGTACAATTACAAAACTGTAACTCTAGCTGTCATCATATAGTGATGAAAAGTGCATTTAAAACTCTTCCTGAACAGGAAGGCTGAAGTGGAACAAATGAGGAAATCCTCCTTTTTAAGAATATTTATATAACTCCAAACAAATAGAGTGGACCTTTCTTCTATCTTTTTCATTAAATAAACAATCTGCCTGGGAAAAGAGCATGTCTTAGAGATAGCAGATCCAGCACCTTCTCTGTGTGGAGCTCTGAAGGCAACAGGAAATGAAAACAAATGAGAAGTAAGCATTGACTTCTGGCAGGAAAATTTTGTATCCGGATTCAAAACTGCACGCACGACAAAGATTGATAGACGATAGTCACGGAGAAGCATTGAGCTGAAAACAATGTATTATTTTACATTTTCACCAAACTATCCAGAGAGAACTCAACACTTCAAAAAATACACTTTACTTAAAATAGATGAAATATTAAAAAATCAAATAGGTGTACTCTAGAAGGTTGGGTAATATGTGACTTTTGTAACTAGCATCATTTCAGAAATGGATAAATTGAGTAATTAAAATCATTTTTTTTCAGCTCTTAATGTGGATGTTAGAGACAATATAGAATTTATAAGTTTATTTTCTCCGTCACGCAGAGGAGAGTACTAGGGGTATTTTTCTGATTAAAATTAGCTCTAGCTCTCAATATTAAATCTAGCTCTCAATCCATGTTCAGTTCCTTTGCTGTATATCTAAAAGCAGGAGTGGATGATATTCAAAATATTTAAGAACTGGTCTGCCTTAAGCATCAAGAAATGAGAACAGGCTCCAGCCACAAGCCTACAGTACAACTTCACAGACTGTGAAATGGGTGAAGCGAAACCAATGCATCTCTAATCTTCAAATACACACGAAAACCAAATTGCCATAAGGTGACCAAGAGAGACAAGTTTTGCATGAGAAATTTGACACCCAAGGTATCCATGGAAGATTACATTATAACAACAGATTTCACACAGTTGGGAATAAAATTTTTAAAAAATTTTAATGTTTGTAAAGATTTTTTTTGATGTGGACCATTTTTTAAAGTCTTTATTGAATTTGTAACAATATCGCTTCTGTTTTATGTTTTGGATTTTTGGCCACAAGACATGTGGGATCTTAGCTCCCTGACCAGGGATCGAGCCTGCACTCCCTGCTTTGGAAAGCGAAAATCACTGGACTCCAGGGAGGTCCCTAAAATTCAAATATTGAGTAAAAAGCAAATTGCTTGTTTTTTAAAATGCAATACAGAGAAAGAGGTAAGATAATGTATCTGAAAAATAGTTGACACTTTCATTTAACATTTCATTCATCATAAGAATCAAACCATCTAATGGGTCACCCCCACCCCCATTATTACACACACAGCACACATATTATTAGAATTTAGTGTTCAGATTGGGATATCGTCTAATTTGAAATATGGTCAGAGGAAAAAAAATAGAAAAGACTGTAAAGAGACTTGAAACATCCTGATGAATAAACTATAAATAGCTGTGATGAAAACAAGAATATCTAGGCAGAAATCATGGTTGCTTCCAAGTATTTGAGAGAACACAAGGAAGGGGGAAGCCGAGTGGGTCTCTGTCATCCCTGGGGATAGAATTAAAACAATAGACCTTTTTCAAGTTAGGAAGTATTTTGCTGCTCAACATAACAAACGACTTCATAATGGTCCATGCTAGTCAACAAAAGTGCAGATGCCCAGGATGGGGGGAGGGGAGGTACGTTTTAGGACTCTGAAAGTGTGAAAGGAAGCCTGGTAGATAGTAATGAGGAATGCAATCCAAGGCATGCAAACGATGGATGAGGACTCTTACAAAATGATCGCATTAGGATGGTGATAGTTGCGCAGATTTTTTTGCAGCACTGAAACTGAAAGCAGAGGCGTGAGCTTGTTTGACTTTCAGCTGCAGGATTCCTAAGGAAGGCCTCTTAAAATATTCAGAGCTGCTTCTGAGAAACCAGCGGGGCCTGTTAGCTGTTTTCTCTGCCTTCCTGCTTAGTCAGTAGCTACACGCATGAAACCATTTCTGAACATCTTGCGATGCCTGTTTAAGTTATTGCTAAACAAGAAACAAGGAGTCCATAATGTTCATCACAATTTGTCCTGATTCAGAAATAGGTTCTTACATAGAAACGTACTTATATATGCCTCAGGAACTATCTTGATAGATCCTAGCAGAAAAGACAACATGTTATTTTAGGTTTTTAAAGAATTTATTAGCTTTCTTTTCTTTTTTAATTGGAGGATAGTTCTTTTACAATATTCTGTTGGTTTCTGTCATACATCAACATGAATCAGCCATAGGTATACATACATCCCCTCCCTCTAGTACCTCCATCCCACCTCCCACCCCATCCCACCCCTCTAGGTTGTCACAGAGCACTGACTGTAGGTTTCATACAGTAAATTCCCACTGGCTATGTATGTGGGATAGATAAGAGTTCTATCTATCTATGTCCTGCCAGACTCCTCTGTTCATGTCAACCCTAATCTCCCAATCTATTCCTCCCCTGGTGATCCAGTGGTTAGGACTCTGCACTTTCATGGCCAAGTGCTCAGGTTTGATCCCTGGTTGGGGAACTGAGGATCCCAAAAGCTATAAGTGGCACCTAGTTTAGAGCAATTTGCTATGGAAACCTTAGCAAACAAATACAATAAACTGCTATTATTAAAGTCTCTGCTTTTATCGCATAGGACCTTGATCCAGAAATTGCTACATTTTATTGGTTTACTGGCATCTGAATAAGGAAAGACTTTCTATGGCTGGTTGAGCTGGAGAAACATGACTGTTACTAACTGGGAACTGCACAAAGTTAGAGGGAGCTCCTGTCTATGAGTTAGGCACCACTTTCATTCTTTTGATCTCTATAGGATAGTACATTTCTGATGCTGAAAGAAAGAAATTGGCCCATGGGCTTCATGTGCTCATTCATTTCTCATTACACATTTATAAATGCGGTGTTCTATGAGTATTTAGGTTTTATCCACAAAGCTTCCGCCTTCTGCTTGAAGGTGAAAAATTCCGTGGGGGTGGGAAGGATTGGTGACAGATCCCATAGTGACACTACTTTGAAGAATTCCCCGGCTCTCCACTCCAGAAAAATAAGTGTTTTGAGTCATTATTACTTTCTTAAGAGGCAGAGGGGCAATTGTATAATTGATGAAAAGAAAATTGCCCACAGACTCCTTAGGTGGGTCCTTAAAAAGAGAAACACATTTCTTGTTAAATATATGAGAAAGAGTTAGAATGACCTAGCATGGTCCCTGAATAAAAGACTTCAAGTCCCAGGAATCTACAAATATATGCATCCTTCTTTAACACATAAATTCAGATATCTTAGAATAAAAGATGGCTGCAAACTTTGGTATAATATACAAAAGGGCTTCCCAGGTGGCTCAGTGGTGAAGAATCTGCCTGCCAATGCAGGAGGCACAGGAGACATGAGTTCAATCCCTCAGTCAGGAAGATTCCCTGGAGAAGGAAAGGGCAACCCACTCTAGTATTCTTGCTTAGAAAATTCCATGAACAGAAGAGCCTGGCAGGCTACTGTCCATGGGGTTGCAAAAAGTCAGACATGGCTTAATGACTAAACAACAACAAATACCTGAGTGTTGTTAACTGAAAAGCCCTTGATTGCCTCAATAGCCACTTAGGTCATCATAGAAGTACCTTCACAGTTTACAAGGACACTGCACAAAATGTATTTTAAAAAGAAGGCCCCTAAAAATGTGAGGATCTTTTAGGAATTTGAAATAGGATAAAATTCCTGTTTTCATACAGCAGAAATTCTGGAAGAAAATCTAATCTTTTATACCAAAGAAGTGAAGTGAAGTGAAGTCGCTCAGTCATGTCCGACTCTTTGCGACCCCGTGGATTGTAGCCTACCAGGCTCCTCAATCCACGGAATTCTCCAGGCAAGAATACTGGAGTGGGTTGCTGTTTCCTTCTCCAGGGGATCTTCCTGACCCAGGGATCGAACATGGGTCTCCTGCATTACAGGCACACGCTTTACTGTCTGAACCACCAGGGAAGCCCTTATACCAAAAAGGCTTCTTGAGGCTTCGTGCAAATGAGATCTGGCAATGGGGACATTGAGTTCACCTCAAGGAAAGTACTGCCAACCCTGCTACATCCCTAAACTTACACTAAGCGAAATGTACCCACTGGCTATGGCCAGAGTCAGTTCTTAGGAGAGTCGTTAATGGAAAAAATATGCAAACAAACAAACAAACCTGACCAGCCTTCCCGGAAACTCCTAAGGTTATCAAAAACAAGGAAAATCTGAGAAACTATTACAGCCAAGAGGAGGCTAAAGAGATATTGACAACCAGATGCAGTGGAGTATCTTGGATAGACTTTGGTAAACAAAAAAACTACCTTAGATTAAAAACTAAGACAATATGCATAACATATAGACTTTATTAATAATAATAGGTGGAACTTCCTTGGCACTCCAGTGGTTAAGACTCTGCACTTCCAATGCAGGGGGTGCAGCTTTGATTCCTGGTCAGGGAGCTAAGATCCCACATGCCTCCCTACCAAAACACTAAAACATAAAAGAGAAGCAATATTGTAACAAATTCAATAAAGACTTTAAAGTGGAATGCATCAAAAAATATCTAAAAGCAAAACCTAAAATAACAGTAATAGGTAGCATTGGTACATTAACTGTAACAAATGTATGCTAGTAATTTAAGATGTTAATAATAGCGCAAACTGGATGCAAACTATAGGGAAACTCTCAGTTCTGTCATGATCTTTCTCTAAACCTGAAACTGTTTTCAAAAATGAAATTTGTTTGAAAAATAGCTGTTTATATATAGGCATAAATGATCCCTTAGCAAACTATGCATGTGAAATCCTATTTATATTAAGTTTAATTCATATTAAAGTACACCAGCCTATGCACATGCCAGAGCTGTAGGATGCCTAGGCTAAAGATTACATCTCCTTGTTCCTTGGACTATGAGAGAGGCTGCTTTCTAAAACCCAAGACTTTTTGTTAGCAAGGGAGTAGCTTGCAATTTCTCTTCAACGTGTAGTTCAGTTCAACGTGTAGCTGTTTTTTAATCACAGAGATAGCTGCACAAGGGCTTCTGTGGCTCACGGGACATATCCTTCCTAGCTAGAGAGAAAAGAAGTGCCCAAATCTGGGAAGAAATATCTTACAAACTGATGTGTGTGTGTGTGTGTGCGTGTGCGCACGTGTGTGTGTGTCCAACTCTTTGTGACCCCATGGACTGTAGTCCACAAGGCTGTTCTATGGGATTTTTTTCAGGCAAGAATATTGTTATGGATTGCCATTTCCTACTCCAGGGGATCTTCCTGTCCCAGGGATTAAACTCATGTCTCTTGTATTGGCAGGCAGATTCTTCACCACTGTGCCACTTGGGAAGCCCCATTAAGAACCGATACTCAGAGCATATAAATGGGAGTTCAGTTTGTAGGGGAAGCAAAAATGTCTTTTCCTTCTACCCATTTTAGGTTATCTGGCTAGGGCTCTGTAAGTCAGACTGACAAAAAACTAACAAGACAAAAACAAGCAGAAGTTTATGAACATGTTTATTGCATATACAAACGGAAACACCCAGTGATAAGTAACTTTAAAAGGTGGTTAGAATTTGGGTTTATATAGCATCTTAAAAAAGGATGATATTATAGAGAAATGGAAAATCAGAAGAAAGACTTTGAGCTTCTGGGCTGTGCTTAGTCATGTCCAACTCTTTGCAACCCCTGAACTGTAGCCCGGCAGGCTCCTCTATCCATGGGGATTGTCCAGGTAAGAATACTGAAGTGGGTTATCATTTCCTCCTCCAGGGGATCTTCCCAACCCAGAGACCAAAGCCAGGTCTCCTGTATTGCAGGCAGATTCTTTACCATCTGAGCCACCATGGAAGCCCAAGAATAGTGGAGTGGATAGCCTATCTCTTCTTCAGGGGATTTTCCTGACTTAGGAATAGAACTGGGGTCTTCTGCATTGCAGGCAGATTCTGTACCAGTTGAGCTAACAGGGAAGCCCCGCTTTGAGCTTCTAAGGGAACCGAATTCTGGGAAGGCAAACACAGGAGGTCTCCTCCATAGGAACAAGTTCCATTTTGAAAGCATGCGTGTGAGTCCAATATGTTCTTAAGTCCAATAAAGTTAGCCTAGATACCCAACTAACAGAATCAGCTATATACCCAACTAACATAATCAGGTATATAACACTGTACTGTAATAGGTCTGTAATACTTTTCATATAAATAATACACAACAAACACAGAAAATAAGGAAAACATTTTTACTCTTATAGTACAGTACCTTGAAAAGCATAGTTGTACTACCTACATAATCGCTGCTTTTACCCTTGCTTCTGGACATCCTGGGCTTGAAATAAAGATACTGTATTACTGTACTCTATATAGGAGTATACAGGAAAGCACAGAAAAGCACAGCCACTTGTAGAGGATTCATGCACATAACAATGTACACCAGCCACGTGAACTAACTCACCTGATTGGACAGGTCAATGAACATTTGCCTCTTTCAAAGTTTGCAGCTTAAAGGTTCATATGTAGGGGACTTAATATATAGGGGAACTTGATGGTAGATCAGAGCTACTTTTAGCAATGTTTGTTGTATAGATTCTTCTAGTGCTGCCTCTGGGCTGACATAGGTCTAGCATTGTCTCAGGTAATTATCATCTGATCTTCCTGGTAGAAAGGAGAGAGGAGACATCTACACAAATTTATATCCTGATCTTGGCAAATAATGAGAGAGTAGAGAGCTTTTCTTATGTCTACTTCTCATTTACCTTCATATCAAAAAATCACTATGCCAAAGGGACATATTTTGGGATAGCATCTTCTACCTTTGACAGTCATCACAAACTGTCTTCAATAACGCAATTCAGGAAATGTGTTTCTTCATTTTATTAAGGGGTTTTTTTTTTTTGCATAAAAAAGGAAATTTTATTTTGTAGATGTTCAATTCATACATTTTAGATTTAAATGAAGAAAAAAAAGTTTTTCCCTACCTTGTCTACAAATAAATTAATTTTACCATATCATTACCCTAGAAGGCTTTTGTAAGTTTTATTTTCCCTTATATTTAAGGATTGAAAAAGCCAGTAATAAAGCAAGACATCTCATGATTAGCATACGCTCTATGGAATAGCAGATGTTACAACGTACCCTAAGGACAAAAGAAGCTGCCAAAATAGAACAGGCCAGCTTTAACAACCCTGGAACTCAGTTTTGCCAAATGTTTTAAGTACAGGAAATGACTGGAGCCACTCTATTTCTTTTTAGTTAAAGCATGACTAAAGGTTGAGTCTTCCAGATCTCAGGCAAATAGCCAATTAAAGCCATGCCCATCACCTACAAATTTCTCCATGAGATTGCTGTGCCCAATAACCCAAAGAGTTATTTACTTCAATTACCTCAAGTAATAAGTCAATGCTAAGACCCCCACCCCCATGTCTTCAGAGTTATTTGCAATGATCCAGACTATATGGTCCAAATTAGAGGGTACGAATAAGGAATTGGAGGAAATACATAAAAAAAAAAAAGTTAAAAAAATCTCCATGTGATATTTACTTTCCCATTTTTTATTCTCTGGATTATGAATCTTGTATTTATGTTTTTATCCAACATATATTTATGAGTTTTTTTTAACCCAACTCACATTTATAATTACATATACACTGTATACTTTGAGTATACAGTATACTCAAAGCATACTAAAGGGGCATGGAAATTAATAAAAATACTTAAAATAGTCTATCAGGATTTATTGGATTAATTTTGTGAGAAATTGTAGACTTTTGTAAATTTGTAAGAAGTTGACTAGAGGAAAAATCAGGAATATTTTTGGATATATATTGTACATATATTTATGTTTGAACAAACAACCCTTAAGCCATTTAACAGTTTATTCTGGCATAGGGCTAAAGGTCATATGTTTAGCTTCTTTGTGTGACAGGTGACTTTCTTTTATAATCTCTGACATCCTTAAAGGATTCCAGCTGTATTTATCACAAATATATCATCAGCGACAGAAAACCAAGTCAAAGTACATGCAGATTGGGCCAATAACATCATGATTTGCATATGTACTGCAAGACTTTTAAATCCTGCTCTCTTGTTTCAATTTGTCCTGTATCCAGGTAACATTGTCGCTATAATCCCAGATTGTATCAAGGAGATACAGAAGGGGTGTGGTTTTCCAGTTGTGGTGTGTGTGAAACATGGTATAAATGGCCCCTGGAATTGTCAGAGTAGAAGAGATGGATGACTCTTTCGTTCTGGCAAAACCCCATCCTCTCAGAACCCAGCTTAAAAATCATTTCCTCTGGGAAACACTGAACTACCCTCCACTTATCCACCTCTTCAGATAATTTGTTTCCATTGTGCTACATGGGAATTCTACTTCCTGTTCAATTTTTCTGCAAACCTGAAAGTGCTCTAAAAATTCAAATCTACTCACTTAGAAGATGTCCTGAAAAATAGAATGCGTAAGGGGTGGGGGTCACGGTTTTGTTTCACATCCCTAATTGTGTTAAATTTTTTTCTTAAACTTTACGACTGCCATTAGAGTATTTAAAAACTCCAGTGTCAGCATATTAAGATTAATTTGGCCAAGCTATATTTTGACTATCTCAGATTCTTTACATTTCTGACACACTGCCAATAATCATTACTTGGCAAAGCAAGTCTCTCCTTAGGGAAACTTCCCTGCTTCTAAACATGCTTTTCTGCCTGTCAGCAGCCTGCTAATGTTCACAGTGGATGTTTTTGCAAGGGAAGAGTTCCATGTTTAGTTGTAGTAGTATTTGAGGATTCTATGTGAACTTTTTAATAACCTGTATAATGAATTTATTACACTAATAGATTATATTCAAATAATATGTATGCCAATATTTATTTATTTTTGACTGTCCTGGACCTTTGTTGCTGCATGGGCTCTTCCTCTAGTTGCAGTGAGCTGGGGGTGAGGGGTGAGTGGGGGTTTTCTAATCTCTATTGCAGTGCATGGGCCTTTCATTGAGGTGGCTTCTCTTGTGTGGAGCACCGGCTCTGGGGTGCTCGGATTTCAGGAGTTGCAGCACGTGGGCTCAGTAGTTTAGGCTCCTGAGATCTAGAGCAGAGGCTCTATAGTTGGGGCACACAAGCTTAGTTGATCCATGAAATGTAGGATGTTCCTGGACCAGGGTTTGAACCCATGTCTCCTGCATTGGCAGGTGGATTCTTTATCACTGAGCCATCAGGGAAGTCCCTCAAATAGTATATATATATATATATATATATATATATATATATATATACACACACACACACATATATATGTATATATATATATTGACTCGAATCTATATTGCTGAAACTGTCAGCAATATATATCAAAATATATATCTATCAAATCTATCAAAATAAATCTTTAAAATCTGACCCATATACACTTTCGGCTATTATGTACTCCATACTATTAAGCTCAAAAATACTGAAACAATTAAATAGGATTATAATTTTCCAGTGGTCATGTATGGATGTGAGAGTTGGACTGTGAAGAAAGCTGAGTGCCAAAGAATTGATGCTTTTGAACTGTGGTGTTGAAGACTCTTGAGAGTCCCTTGGACTGCAAGGAGATCCAACCAGTCCATTCTAAAGGAGATCAGTCATGGGTGTTCATTGGAAGGACTGATGCTAAAGCTGAAACTCCAGTACTTTGGCCACCTCATGACTATGGAAAAGACTCTGATGCTGGGAGGGATTGGGGGCAGGAGGAGAAGGGGATGACAGAGGATGAGATAGCTGGATGGCATTACTGACTCAATGGACATGAGTTTGAGTGAACTCCAGGAGTTGGTGATGGACAGGGAGGCCTGTTGTGCTGTGATTCATGGAGTCGCAAAGAGTCAGACACGACTGAGCGACTGAACTGAACTGAATAATTTATCTAGAATCTCTTATCCTTCCAACAAATGTTTTTAATTACATAACTTCCAGACCAGGTGCAAGAAGCTGGGAATATAAAAGAGAACATTCTTATCACTAAGGAATTTACACTTTCTTGAGTGAAAGGGACCAATGAACAATTATACTACAGCATAATAATTTCTACAATAATGGGTAAATTTAAGATTGTTAGTGAGTAGAAAGTATTCACATACCTATTGCTCTTATTGTCATTCTGAAAATATTGCAGAGTTGAATTGACTGGATAAGAAAAATGATTAGGAAAGGGAACAAGAGATGAAGAAATACTAAGTGTATCACAATGATTTCTGATTTGGGGAAGTGATAGAGACACAGCACACATGAGCAGGACCTAATTCTGAAGTTCGAGGTGAGAAGGGGAGAGTGATCTATATAGAGGAAATTTCAGGTTCAAGAACTGGACTTTAGATTTGAAAATGGTCTATATTTAGATAAAACTGATGCCAGAAAATGCATATGCATAACCAGGGAGTCTGCATAATGTGTGAAAACAAGAGAAGGTGTTAACATTTAGAAGTTGACTTCAACAGATCAATAAAAGACTTTGCAAAGAACCATGAAAAGACTCAAAAATTGGAGGGGAAAAACGCAGAGTGCAAGGTCAGGAAAATTCAGGACAAGAAAATGTTTCAATAGGTAAGTTATAAAGAGGGTCAGGTGGGTAAGATAAGTAAATGTGATCGAGACTGAAATGTGCACGGGCCTGTGGTGTGGGTATTGTTGTCACCTCAAGGGAAATTTAGGACAGTTCTGTTTCCTCTCCCCACTCTCAGTGGGGAGTCTAGCTTGGGATCCACCATCCATTTGCTTGCTCAAAAAATATTTTTTGAGGGTCTATTATGTCCCAAGAAATGGAATTTTTTGAAAGAAAGGAGCTCTTTTATGCGCTTTTGGGCTTGGGCTACATCAGAACCAAAAGACCCAAACGCCTGCCCTTGTGGTGCATCCCTGCCAGAATTAGGTAAGACAGACAATAAAAATACTTTTTATTGTAAATTAATAATTTTTGTATTTATTTTTATAAATGTAAAAAGAAATTTTATATTCTTCAATCAATTTTAATGGATCAAAGAATAAATAGGAAGTAATTTAAGATAATTAGTATATACCAATATCAAAATTGTTATTGTTGCTGTTTAGTTAGTAAGTCATGTTCAACTCTTTGCAAAGGGACTGTAGCCTACCAGCTCCTCTGTCCATGGGATTCTACAGGCAAGAATACTGAAGTGGGTTGCCATTTACTTCTCCAGGGGATCTTCCAGACCCAGGGATTGAACTGAGGTCTGCTGCATTACAGGCAAATTCTTTACTGCTGAGCCAATGTGGCAGCAACAGATTTTTTTTTTTTTCTAAAATGTTCACATAGGATTGATGCCAACGGAGAAAGAGGAACTGAATATAAGGGGGAAAGAAAGCAGATAAATGGTGAACTAACATTGCCATGAAGAGGAAAGGACTGGATTTTAAAGTACAGGTGGCTATTTGAGGTTTTTTGTATTTCCATACAAATTTTGAAATTATTTGTTCTAGCTCTGTGAAAAATACCATTGGTAACTTGATAGGGATTACATTGCATCTATAGATTGCTTTGGGTAGTATACTCATTTTCACTATATTGATTCTTCCGATCCATGAACATGGTATATTTCTCCATCTATTAGTGTCCTCTTTGATTTCTTTCACCAGTGTTTTATAGTTTTCTATATATAGGTCTTTAGTTTCCTTAGGAAGATACATTCCTAAGTAATTTATTCTTTTCGTTGCAATGGTGAATGGAATTGTTTCCTTAATTTCTCTTTCTATTTTCTCATTATTAGTGTATAGGAATACAAGGGATTTCTGTGTGTTGATTTTATATCCTGTAACTTTACTATATTCATTGATTAGCTCTAGTAAAAAATGGGCCAAAGAACTAAACAGACATTTCTCCAAAGAAGACATACATATGGCTAACAAACACATGAAAAGATGCTCAACATCACTCATTATCGGAAAAATGCAAATCAAAACCACAATGAGGTACCATTTCATGCCAGTCAGAATGGCTGTGATCCAAAAGTCTACAAGCAATAAATGCTGGAGAGGGTGTGGAGAAAAAGAAACCCTCTTACACTACTGGTGGGAAAGCAAACTAGTACAGCCACTATGGAGAACAGTGTGGAGATTCCTCAAAAAACTGGAAATAGAACTGCTTTGTGACCCAGCAATCCCACTGCTGGGCATACACACCGAGGAAACCAGAATTGAAAAAGACGACACGTGTACCCAAAAGACACGTGTACCCCAATGTTCATCGCAGCACTGTTTATAATAGCCAGGACATGGAAGCAACCTAGATGTCCATCAGCAGATGAATGGATAAGAAAGCTGTGGTACATATATACAATGGAGTATTACTCAGCCATTAAAAAGAATACATTTGAATCAGTTCTAATGAGGTGGATGAAACTGGAGCCTATTATACAGAGTGAAGTAAGCCAGAAAGAAAAACACCATTACAGTATACTAACGCATATATATGGAATTTAGAAAGATGGTAACAATAATCCTGTATGCGAGACAGCAAAAGAGACACAGATGTATAGAATAGTCTTATGGACTCTGTGGGAGAAGGCGAGGGTGGGATGATTTGGGAGAATGACATTGAAACATGTATAATATCATATAAGAAATGAATCACCAGTCCAGGTTCCATGCATGATACAGGATGCTTGGGGCTGGTGCACTGGGATGACCCAGAGGGATGGTACAGGGAGGGAGGTGGGAGGGGGGTTCAGGATGGGGAGCACGTGTACACCCTTGGCGGATTCATGTTGATGTATGGCAAAACCAATACAATATTGTAAAGTAAAAAAAAAAAAAATTAAAAAAAATAAAGTACAGATGGAAAAATTAGAGTTATGCCAAAGACGTGACATTGCTAGTGTGATCTGAATGCAAGGAAAAAGGAATAAAAAGTCATGGGTGTGATAATAATAAGAGAGATAATAAGATAATAATATTATGATAATAACAGTTTAGGCTTTCAGGGAAGTTATAAGGTCTCCTCCTGACAGTAAAAGGAAAAGTATAGAGATAGAAGGGTTAGCAGATACTTTGAATTATTACACCTGAGTATGAGAGGACAGCAAAGAGTTGGGCATGAGAGAGAGGATTGCCAAGAGGGTCACTCTTATCATTAGAGTTGACGCCCTCGTAGGACCCGAGCAGCCTGAATTTGAAAATAGAGAAGTTGGATGGATTTGTCATTACAGATCCAGTAGATGAACATTGGTGCTTAGGTAATTGGCAAGAAGGTAATGCACTAATGGGTTGTGGATCCTAGAAAATATGTGTGTGCATGCTCAGTTGCTCAGTCATGTCTGACTCTCTGTAACCCCATGGACTGTAGCCCACCAGCCTCCTCTGTCCATGAAGTTTTCCAGGCAAGTATACTGGATTGAGTTTCTATTTCCAACTCCAGGGGATCTTCCTGTCTCAGGGATTGAATCCATGTCTCCTGCATTGCAGGCAGATTCTTTACCACTGTGCTACCTGGGAAGCCCAGAAAAGATGAGGATCAGAGAAAATGAGATGCCAGGTAGGCAAGCAGAATGCCTGAAGATTTGGAGGTGCAAGTTTGGAAACCTCATATGTCCAGCTAATCAGTTCTTTCGTGGATCATGCTGGATGTACAGATTTATTATCAAACCCAAGGTCAACCTACATATCCACCTATTTTACCTTCCAGGGAGTTTATAGTTTTGCATTTTACATGTAAGCCTGTGATCCATTTTAAGTTAATTTTTGTGAAGGGTCTGTGCCTGTTCATTATTTTGCACATGAAAAAACGTGTTCCAGCTGTCCCAGCACTGTTTGTTGAAAAGACTATCTTTAAGCCATTATATTGTCTTTGCTCCTCTGATGAAGATCAGTAACTACACAGATTTCTCTCGACTTATGATGGGGTTGTGTCCCAATAAGCCCATTGTAATTTGAAAATATCAAAAGTCAAAAGTGCATCTAATTACCTAACCTACCTCTTAGGAACAGCTCGTTCCTCCTTTCTGACTAGTTAGGGCATGGTTCTGACCCCATTTTGGAAAATAAGACCCAGACTGGATATTGCTGGCAAGTTGCAAAAAAATGTATGTTCTTTCAGTTTCAATCTAATTTGAGTTGCTGATAAACCCCACCTAGGAAAGATTACAGGGCTCTGTGGTACTATTTTGTGTTCCGGAAGCCATGGTTTTTTGAGGGTCCAGAGGTCACCCTGTGGAGGGGGAAGCTGTGACAGTCTCTAGTGCTTTCAGGAGAAGGATGAATTGATTCTCTTTTCCTCAGGGGATGTCACATAACACCCGGCATACACAGGAGGAGAGCGTTCCCGGATACTGCAAAGGAGCGTGCACCTTGATGTCCAGAATTTGGTTTGCTAGAATCACTTGTTATTGACAGGGGCCAGGCTGAAACCATAATTGGTGCAGAGACACTGCATATGATTAATAGGTCTGGAGCTGACTGCCCTGAACTAGAGAGAAGGTGCCTTTTCTGAAAGTGCATCCACAGTTGTCCCAGTGACTAAGTCTATAAGAGATGAGTGTGTACACCCCATACTAGGACTCTTCCAGGAACTGAGATCACAGAGCAAATAAGGGTTTGTTTACTCTCATAGCGTCCAGACTGTTCACCTTAAGGCTACTGCTGCACAGTCGAGAAAATGAAGATAGAGGAGAGAGAAATCCTATAGTCTTTTATCATGCAGCCAGAGTTTTGTTGACTCAGATAGAGGTGATTTTTACTGCTTGCCAATGTGGCCAGCTACTAAGGAGGGTTGCTCTTCCCAAGGCACGGAGAGGCAGAAGGTCAAGTAATTATAAGCTTGCCAAAGCCTCTGGTTTCTGGAAAAAATATAGATAGAAACTTATACTGAATCACTTTTTAAAAGTTCTATTGACATCTGACATGCTATAGACTGCACATAATTAAAGTGTACAGTTGGATTTGTATGCTACTGCTACTGCTAAGTCACTTCAGTCGTGTCCGACTCTGTGCGACCCCATAGACGGCAGCCCACCAGGCTCCCCCGTCCCTGGGATTCTCTGGGCAAAGAACACTGGAGTGGGTTGCCATTTCCTTCTCCAATACAGGAAAGTGAAAAGTGAAAGTGAAGTCGCTCAGTCGTGCCGGACTCTTAGCGACCCCAAGGACTTCAGCCCACCAGGCTCCTCCGCCCATGGGATTTTCCAGGCAAGAGTACTGGAGTGGGGTGCCATTGCCTTCTCTGGGATTTGTATGAGGTACATATAAATCCATGAAACCATTGTAACCATTCTAACGAGCACATCCATTGCCCCGATATTCACCCTGTGCCCTTTTATAATCTCATCCTGCCCTCACCAGCCCTCTGGGAATCCACTGACTTACTTTCTTTGACAATAAACTCATTTAAACTTTCTAGAATTTTCCATGACTGGAATCATAACGTTTGCTTTAAAAAAATTTTGGTTTTCTTCATGCTTCATAATTATTTTCAGGTTCAAAAACAGTATTTATGTGAATAGTTTCTTATTTCTGTTGTTGAGTAGTATTCTCCTGTTTGGATATACTACTACTTGTTCATCTACTTAGCTGTTGATGGACATTGGGTCTCCTTCCAGTTTGGGGCTATTACAGAGAAAGCTGCAGATTTTAAATGTATAATTTGATGTTTTGATACATGCTTAAATCTTTGACACCAAAAGTCTCTTTTGAGCCTTTTTAAATCCATCCTTTGTGACTTGTAAGATTGTTGGTGCAGGGACGCTCAGAGTGGACATTCACTTGCAGTGGATATTGATATGTCCATACAAATGGTGAGGACCCTGTTATGAAGCCCTAGTCCTTCCCTGACTGGCATCTCACAGCCATTCTTGCATCATCAGTCTCCACCACCTTACAGGGTTATTTTACTTATAAGTCCAGACATCCTGTCACTTAATGCATAACCTCTTCAGAGTGTATTTTTAAAATGTAATTTCATAACCTGAGTAGCTATCACACAAAATACAAATATTTAAACTATGACCAAAAATGGATAATGTGAAGGAGTTTACAATTCACCAAAAATTAAATTTGACCAATAAACATACAAAAAATACCCAACTACACTAGCAATCAAGATATACACATTCAAATACAACCAACAACCAGCTATATAAATTTTTTTGCTCAAATTTAGCAAAGATTTAAAAGTGTGACAGCATTAGCTAGTAGGAAAATGGTCACTTTTATACCAGTTGGTGGGAGTATACATTGGTATCACATTTTTGGAAATTTAATCTGGTATATCCTAACTCAGAACTTTTACTTTTTGGAATTTAAATTAAGGAAATAATTAGAAAGGGTTTTTTTCAGTAAAAATGCAAATAATTGAAATATCCAATAATAAGATATTTCCTTTCATGGAGTAATGTGTGTCATTAAAATAATGCTGTTAAATAAAGAAGATGGGTACATATATACAATGAAATATTACTCAGCCATTTAAAAGAACGAGATAATGCCATTTGCAGCAAAACGGATGGATCTAGAGACTGTCATACTGGGTGAAGTAAGTCACAATGAAGGAGAAATAGTGTATGACATCCCTTGTATGCAAAATCTAAAAAGAAATGATACAAATGAACTTATTTACAAAACAGAAACAGACTCTGAGTCTGCCACTGGACCACCAGGGAAGTCTCAAGACTGATTCTGATTCTAGCATTTCTTTCTTTGTCCAATGTGAACACAAGAGGCCTAACTTATTACAAAATCTCAGTATACAAATCAGTTCTTCCTTTTAGATTAGAACGCAACATTGTTGCACTTTTCCTCTTTTTGCTTCATCTCTCTTGAGATTGAGAATGAGTAAAACCAAATATATTTCACATGCCTTGCTCTTTCAGTTGAAAAGAGACACAATCCACTACCCCATCATCCTGTCTTCCTGTCTTCCTTCTGGGCGAGTGTTGCCCACCTGCTCTACTCACGGCTCCCAGGGAGTAAGTTATTTAAAGTCATGACTCATTCACTCATTTTTTCAAATCCTCACCACTAGGCAGCAGAGTCTGACTATAAATGGGAACAGTAGCTTTAGGTGAAATTGAATTGAATATTCTTGTTCCTTCTTTCTTGGACCAATTATTTCTTCTTTACCTTCTTGGAATTTAAATTATGAACATGCTGTCTACTCCCCTGTCCCTGTTCTTAGAGATCTAATACAAGGAAGCTTTTAGCCTGCCGTATTCCAGTCTTGACTGTCATCTCACTAGTTCCCAGTAATAAGGGAGATCTAGTTCACCTCTTTCTGGTTCATTTAAATGTCATTTTATTCATTACTTCAAATCAGTCACATTTTCTTATTGCTTTCATTTAAGAGTTACCAGGACCATCCATATTGCTGCAAATGGCATTATTTCATTCTTTTTAACGACTGAGTAATATTCCAATGTATATATGTACCACATCTTCTTTATCCATTCATCTGTTGATGGACATTTAGGTTACTTCCATGTCTTGGCTATTGTAAACAGTGCTGCAGTGAGAAGTGGGGTGCATTTATCCTTTGGAACATGTGTTTCTTCAGATATATACTCCAGGAGTGGGATTTCTAGATCATATGGTAGCTTTATTTTTAGTTTTTTAAGAAACCTCCATACGGTTCTCCATAGCAGTTGAACAAATTTACATTTGTATCAACAGCATAGGAGGGTTCCCGTCTCTCCACACCCTCTCTAGCATTTGTTATTTGTGAATTTTTTTTTTTTTTTTGGTGATAGCCAGTCTGGACGGAAGTGGGGTTTGAGGGAGAATGGATCCATATATATGTATGGCTGGACTTTCCAGGCAGCACTAGTGGTAAAGAACCCGCCTGCCAATGCAATAGACATAAGAGATGCGGGTTCAAATCCCTGGGTTGGGAAGATTCCCTAGAGGAGGGTATAGCAACCCACTCCAGTATTCTTGTCTGGAGAATCCCATGGACAGAAGAACCTGGTGGTTACAGTCCACAGGGTTGCAAAGAGTCCAACACTACTGAAGCAACTCAGGATGCACACAGAGCACATACGTATGGCTGAGTCCCATTGTTGTTCACCTGAAATTACCACAACATTGTTAATCAGCTATACCCCAAAACAAAATAAAAAGTTTAAAGTTTGGGAAAAATTTTTTTAAATAAATCTATCATTCTGTGAAAAAAAAAAAAGTTACTGGGAAACCCAGCCAAACTATTTGGATTTTAATTTTATCTAATTACATCCCCCTTCTTTTGAAATTTTTTCCTTCCATCCATCTTTTCTCCCTCCTTTCCTCCCTTCCTTCCCTCTTTCCTTCCTTCCGTCTTCTTTCAGCTTCTGCCTCTGTCCTCTCTCTCTCACTTTCTAAGCCAGACTATTGACCTTAATTCCACAAGATACCCAGGTTACTTGCATAGTTACAGTTAAAACCCATAGTGCCTGTCAACAAGAATTTTTCCATTATTAGCTTCCATTGTTATTTAGACAGCATAATATAAGGTCTCACCTTATCGGTTCCAAAATTTGACAGCAATTAAGAAAGCTAAATTCCAAAGCAGAGGGAAAGCAAGCTAGCATATTTTCCCAAAGGTTAAAGTCTTGAAAAGACAACCTCAGTATCAGTTTTCAATTAAAGAGCCTGATTGTTTGAGTTATTTAGGTGTGTCCAGATATATTTTAAAACAAAATTAAACAAACGACAACAATTTAAGGGGTGTCTGGAAAAATACACTTGCCTAACTTCTCCAATTATTTATGGCCTTTTGTGAGTCAAAGAGCAAATGAGAATGTAGAAGGCTTCTTTGGTCAGATAGAGCTCCAGAAATTCCACTGTGTTCCCAGATCAATAAGAGAATGTTCCTGAAATGTAACCAATAAATTATACAGCACATAACTAGCCTTTATCTTTAGAGCATCTTGAGGAAGTCAGTTCATAAATATTAATGGCTCTGGATCAAAGACTTTATTATGTTTTGTTTTTTTTTTTTCCAAAATAAAAGTTAACCTAGTTGTCCCTATTTGAAATAGATGTCTGATCGTAGGCCTCTGGTATAGAGATGGCTTGTCCTGATTCCATATCCTAATATATATTATGTGTTAGTGGTATTAGATCCAAGATAACTGAGACATACACTTCGAATTTTGTAGTACTTCCAAATGCTATATCGAGTTCAACCTATTTTTTTCATTCAAATGACTCTGTGTTGCTGTCATGTGTCACTGATCTTCACCAATATTTCAAGAGCAGAGAGCATGTGGTAGGTGGGATGGACATATGTGAACCCCTGAAACTTGTCTGCCCCACTCTCCATGATGGCTGCTCCCATCTTCCACCTTAGCCAGGACTCATGGGACAGTGAGGGACCTGTCCCGAACCTGCACATGCAAAGCCTCCAAACCAAGGAAGAAGTCCACTTGGTACCCTGTTCCCTGTCCTGCCTCCATTCTTTGTTCCCTATTTTCAAGGAATTCTAAGCCTGAATTGGAGTACAGGGCAAAGGCGAGGAAAGAGGCAGAGAAAGAGAGAAGGAAGAAGATGGGGGGATTAGGGAGGAGCTCTCCCATCTCCCCAAGCCCTAATCTTCAGGACCAGAAAACTGAGGATTCACTTTGCAAATACCCACAAAGCCTACAGAGGGGCAAATTCTCCAGGCTTCCAAGTCATAGATCCTAGAAGTTTCTGAATTTGGTTTTCTGTTGTATATTCTAACTCTCAGAACCAAAAATAGCTTCACTGAGGAATATTTTTCAACCTTCATTTATAAAGGCCATTAAATCGATTGCCTTAACGCCCTGACCCCAAATTTACAAAACATGGGAAATCACGCATTTTAAAAGTCCCTTGCAAGTCTAGGCACTAGATATCTCTGAAAGTTGTCCTCTACCATTACTAGAAGGCTGACCATCGAAGAATTGATGCTTTTGAACTGTGGTGTCAGAGAAAACTCTTGAGAGTCCCTTGGACTGCAGGGAGATCAAACTAGTCAATCCTAAAGGAAGTCAGTCATGAATATTCATTGGAAGGACTGGTGCTGAAGCTAAAGCTCCAATACTGTGGCCACCTGATGCAAAGAACTGACTCATCGGAAAAGACCCACATGCTGGGAAGTCCTGAAGGCAGGAGGGGAAGGGGACAACAGAGGATGAGATGGTTGTATGGCATCACAGACTCGATGGACTTGAGTTTGAGCAAGCTCTGGGAGATGGTGAAGGACAGGGAAGCCTGACATGTTGCAGTCTATGGGGTCACAAAGAGTAGGACATGACTGAACGACTGAACAATAACACAAAAACCATTACTAGGTGCTAAAGAGCAGGGCCCTTTTTGACAACCAAAAAAAAAAAAATCTCAGATCACCAATGGAACATGAGCAACATATACACTTCTGAACTCTTAAATCTTTCCTCCAAAGAAGACTTTGCTTGTGTATTTGAGCATAGTGAGGCACAGGCCAGTTTTGCTAGAACCTTTCATAGTCTCCCTGTCTGGTAAGTCCTCCTACTGGAGAACCTAAAGAGTGGGGAAGTGTTTTCTCCACGGTGCATGGGAGGGTCTAAAAATTGCATAGAAAACCCTCAGTGCAGGAAACTTGCCTCTCATTTTCCCCATCATACTATGGCACTAGAAAAGGCTAATCTGATTACCCTTCTGTGACTAGAATGGTTAAATTTCCAAATAAAAACATACAAACCACTAGGTATAAAATAAGCTACAGGGTATGTTGTACAATGCAGGGAGTATACAGCCAATATTTTATAACTAATAAATGGAGAACAATCCTGAAAGCTGTGAATCACTATATTGAACACCGTGGCTTACATAATATTATACAGCAAATATGCTTCAGTAAAAATAAATAAGAAATTTTAAGGAAAGGGCTAGTCTTAAATAATTTTCTAGGACACTACCTAAAAATTCAAAAAGAATAAATAATATTCCAAAGATAAAGCAGCTCAGCCAAGTACCAAGAAAATTTCCTTCCCCAAGATTAAAAACCAGATGTATAAGCCCTAACATCCAGCATTATACATACACAACATATTTTTTGTCATTTATCAAGAGTGCTACAAACTCAAAAACAGGAAACAATTCAATGGAAATGTGACTAGGTGGCTGTCCCAGGAGGTTTCACTGACACGCATCCTCCTGATTCTATCTTGCCAGGTGGATTCTTGTGGTCAGTGTCATGAAGGAATCTTCTCTTCTCTTGCTGTCTCCACCAGAACTGTTCCTCCCAAACCCCTAGATTCTGTCAGTGTAAAACAAGATAAATACAGTTGATCTTATTCCCTTGCCCTCAACTTCAACTCATTCTCCAAATGGAATCAAGATAAACTTTTTAAAAAATGCTTAATGAATCTTTCATTTGGACTATATTCCACTACATAAAATCATAAAGCAATGAAAAAGTATTTCAAATTGTTGTTACTATATATATATATTCTCTTTAGTAGACAGCATGGTAAAAAAGGAAATAGCAATTACCCCAAATCTCACCACTAAAAAACTGTCACCATTAAAGCATTGATAGATTTTCTAACAGTTCCATTTTCACAAGCAATAGACATAATTTTTAATCAAGATTTGGGTGTTGGCTGTATTTAGAGTTTAGCACTCCATTCCATTAGGATTCCAGCTTACTGCTATATCAGAAGATTCTCTAATTTTTCAGCATTTGTTGTCTAATAATCTTTATTCATCATAGCATTAACTGAAAAGTGGAGATGAATTTAGCTTTCAACAGCTGAGGAATTGTTGGTACATCATTGTAGTACATCCCCTCCATCAAACATTTAACCAACATTAAAAATAATTTTCCTAAAGATAAACTTTTAAACACTTAAATCTGAGAGCAATCTCTGGTTTTTAAGGCCATTCAGTGACTTGTCAATGTCCGAGAGTGAAATCTGATGTTCATTTTATTACTTAAAAGGTTCCTGGGATCTGGCCTTACCTTCTGCCATTACTTCAACCCCCACCATCATCACCAAGTGAGGAATTTCCTTTTCTGCTCCCTATACCTCCATCATAGATCACCACCAAGTGAGCATTTAGCAGCTGTGACCTTGACCATTTAACTCTCCTTCTCCCATTTCCTTTGCCTTCCAGGTCTTAACGCCCACAGAAAAATGTGATGCCTTGTCAATTACAAGTCACAAGACTAACTCAGCCTCAAATGCCATGTAGATTACAAGGTTCCCCAGTTTGGTAGAGTCAATAAATGGAATTCCATTTTCAAACTGGAAAACCTGTTATGGGATGAACTCTCTCCTCCCACCAACCATAAATTCATCTGTTGGAACCCTAAACCCTAGGACCTCAAAATGTGATTGTATTTAGAGATAGGGTTTTTTAAAGGAGGGATTAAGTTAAAGTAAAGGCCATAATTATGGGGCCCTAATCTAATTATTATCTGTATAAGAACCAGAGATTGGGACACACAGGGTAACATCAGGTAACGCACAGAGAAAGACGATGTCAGGACACAGGGAGAAGGTGGCCGTTTGCAGGCCCAGGAGAGAGGCCTCGGAAGAAATCACTCCTGCAAAGGTTCGTCTAGTCAAGGCTATGGTTTTTCCTGTGGTCATGTATGGATGTGAGAGTTGGACTGTGAAGAAGGCTGAGTGCCGAAGAATTGATGCTTTTGAACTGTGGTGTTGGAAAAGACTCTTGAGAGTCCCTTGGTCTGCAAGGAGATCCAGCCAGTCCATTCTGAAGGAGATAAGCCCTGGGATTTCTTTGGAAGGAATGATGCTAAAGCTGAAACTCCAGTACTTTGGCGACCTCATGCAAAGAGTTGACTCATTGGAAAAGACTCTGATGCTGGGAGGGATTGGGGGCAGGAGGAGAAGGGGACGACAGAGGATGAGATGGCTGGATGGCATCACTGACTCGTTGGACGTGAGTCTGAGTGAACTCTGGGAGTTGGTGATGGACAGGGAGGCCTGGAGTGCTGAGATTCATCGGGTCGCAAAGAGTCGGACACGACTGAGCGACTGAACTGAACTGAACTGAACACCTTGATTGATCTTGGACTTCCAGCTTCCAGAGCTGTGAGAAATAAATATCTGTTGTTGAAGCCACAGAGTCTATGGTGTTTTATTATGGCAATCCGAGCAGACTCGTACATTATGAAAAGTTAGAAATATTTAACTTGCATTCTGGAGCTGAAAATCTACCCATATAATCATTATTTTTCCATTTTCAACTGTCTTTACCTCTAAATCTAGAAATAAATATGAACATCAAGGAAGAACCTAATAACAAGGATTCATTCATTGGTCAACATATACAGGGCAGGCCCTGTAATGGGTGCTTCATGAATGCCAATTTATTCTCCACATAACAGCCCAGGACACTTAGGACCACACAGATTGAGTAACCAGCCCAAGATCATACCATCAGCACAAAGATAGAGATGACATTTGAAAGTGCATCTCTGTGAGAGCTGAGTTTGGTAGAAGGAGCAAAGGCTTGAACCCAGAAGTGTTGCTAAATCTCCAAGTCTGATCTTAAGTCAGATTATTTGTCTTCCATGAGCTCAGTTTCTTCATCTGTAAAATGAGGATAGTGTGATATTTACTTTGCAAGATTGGAAAAAGGATTAAATGAGATAATATGCAGAAGAATAAGAATGCAGTAGATATTCAAAAGTGGTCAACCCCTCTACTGTAGCTTGTCTCAGAGACAAAGCCAAGAAAAGAATCCTTGATGCCAATATCAGCAGAAATTGGCTTGTTTCAGTAAGGCCCTTCAGTTTCAATAAAGAATAAGCCTATTTCTCTATTGATTTATATGTGATCATTTATAAATTAAATAGGCTTTTAAGTGACTGATCTGCCTCTGTCTAAGCTGGGGCCTGTGACTAGGTGCTTTTGGGATGTCTGTGCTCACCTCTAGAACAGGACAAAGGAAAATCAAGTGGAGACTGGCCCATCTCGACAAGTCAGAGCTGAGCAAACAAAGTCTCATGCCTGTGTGAAAATATAAAGTGAACAAGGAACTCTGATTTGAACTAAAGTCTATTTGTGTTTCTTAAAGAAATCACTATTCAATCATGGTGACAAGTACTGCTCAGTTACAATACTTTCAAAAAAATAAAAAGTTTAATTGAAAAAAAAAAAAGAAGAAGAAGCACCACTCAGGAGTCAGCCACACTTAGAGTCAAAGTCACCTCCTTCAATTTTCGAGATAAGTGACCTTGGCCAAATTCCCTAACCTCCCCAAACTGGTTTTCCTCATCTGTAAAATAACACAATAATAACTGCCTCATGGTTTGGTTGTAAATAATAAATGCAATTATATACGTACAGTGCTTCATGATAATAGCATTTACATAACACTTGCTATGTGTCAGTCACTGGCTTAAGCACTTGACTTATATATATTCAATTTGGTATAGTCTTCATAACAAGTTTTTGAAATAGGTACTATCATCAGCTTCATTTTACTGAGGAGGAAGCTGAGATTCAGAAAAGTTAAGTCACTTTCCCAGAGTCACACAGGAGTAGTTGGTGGAGCTGGATTCCAGAGGCTGTACATTTAGCCTTTATGGAATGCCTGCCTCTGAGTAAATACCTAATACTTCAGTTCAGTTCAGTCGCTCAGTCATGTCCAACTCTTTGTGACCCCATGGACTGCAGCATGCCAGGCCTCCCTGTCCATCACCAACTCCCAGAGTTTACTCAAATTCATGTGCATTGAATCGGTGATGCCATCCAACCATCTCAGCCTCTGTCGTCCCCTTCTCCTCCCGCCTTCAGTCTTTCCCAGCATCAGGGTCTTTTCCAATAAGTCAGTTCTTTGTATCAGGTGGCCAAAGTATTGGAGTTTCAGCTTCCGCATCAGTCCTTCCAATGAATATTCAGGACTGATTTCCTTTAGGATGGAGTTCTTGGATCTCCTTGCAGTCCAAGGGACTCTGAAGAGTCTTCTCCAACACCACAGTTCAAAAGCATCAATTCTTCGGCGCTCAGTTTTTTTTATAGTCCAACTCTCACATCCATACATGACTACTGGAAAAAACCATAGCTTTGACTAGATGGACCTTTGTTGGCAAAGTAATGTCTCTGTTTTTTAAGATGCTCTCTATGTTGGTCATAACCTAATACTTACAATTGCATTAAAGAAAAAATAATCCTCTTAATTTGACTCTTAATTTTTGTTTTTTATTTTAAGAGGACTTTGTACAACAAACTAAAGCATAACCTATCAATAGGAATGCTTTCAAAAATCATATGAATATGGTTTGTTTCAGATTTAGCCTAATTTTAACTAAGAATTATGTTTTTAATTACATAAATTACATTGATGATAGAATCACAGTAAGTTAATGTAAATGAAATTAAATAAGGTTAGGAGCACAGAAGATGAGAAATGTTTATCAAAAAGTCATAGAGGAATGGAGGATTTGTTTACTGAATAAAGAGTACCTTTTTTGATTTTCAAATATACATAATATCCTATAGATAGTTTTAAGTGAAAATGTACCTTTCATATAAAATATAATAAGATTTCAACACATTCTTCTCCAAAGATATAACACCCATGCATTTTTTTTTCCAATCTTATGTTTAAGTTGTGTAAAAAAGTAATCACATTATATAGGAATTTTCACCATCTAATTCAAATTTTCCGTCTTTTCTCGAACACAGATCTCACATTTATCTCACATATCACACTTATTATTTTTCTTCATACAATCTTGGTGGTAAAGATGGTAAAGAATCTGCCTGCAGTGCAAGAGATCTGGATTCGATCCCTGAGTATGGAAGATTCCCTTTGAGAAGGGAAAGGGAATGGCTATCTACTCCAATATACTTGCATGGAGAACTCCATGGACAGAGGAACCTGGCAGGCTTCAGTCCATGGGGTCCAAAGAGTCAGACATGACCAAGTGACTAACACTAAACTACTAACATTTACTCAGTACTCACTTTGGGTGGTCCTGCCCTGAATGCTCAGGACACAGCTGTCCTTGAAGACACTCAGAGACAGGAAGGTAATTATAATAATGTGAGCGGTGTTTCCACTGTAGTTCTTCAGCTCAGTAGGAAGACGAGTGAAGAAGGTAAGAGAGGACTATGCTTGGGTGAGCAGATACTGTACTGGTATGCCAAAGGCCTGACCCTGAGGTCAGTTTTTTAATGGATGCAGCTTCCCAGGCTGCAAAGAGGAGCTACAAGAAAGATAAGGGGTGTGGAATGCCTCCCGTGCCATGCCAAGGATTGAGATATTTTAAGGGTTTTAAACATAAGAATGTCTAAACATAATCAGATTTGTGTTTTAGGATTTTTATTGGAAGGAGTGTGGAAACTAAATTGTTTTTTTTTTTTTAATTGGAGGATAATTGCTTTACAGTGTTGTGTTAGTTTCTTCTGTACAACAATGTGAATCAGCTATATGTATACATATATCTCCTCCCTTTGAACCTCCCTCCCACCCTACTCGCCATCCCACCTCTCTAGGTCACCACAGAGCACTGAGTTGAGCTCCCTGTGCTATACAGCAGGTTCCCACTAGCTATCTGTTTCACACATGGTAGTGTATATATGTCAATGCTATCTGGAGGCAAAGAAATAATTCAGGAGTCTAACTGCTATTTGTGTCAGAAGAGAAAGTATAAAGGGTCTGAACAAAGACAGTCACCATGGAAACCAAGGGGAAGGAAAGCCGTGGAGGTTACTAACTGTGCTCGAATTCACAGTCTTTCCTTTCTACTAATAAAACTGTTTCTCACAGTTTTCTCCATCTCATATGAGCTAAAATTGTTATCAATTTATGCCTGACCTAATTTCATTGTCCCTAAAGTCTGATAGGAACTGCTACTTACCAATAAGGGCTCTGAAACACAGAGTTGAAGCAACTAGCTCAAGGTCACACAATCAGGCAGGAGCAGAGAGACAAGACCCAAACCAGCTTTGTCTGAATCTCCAGCTGATGTACCCACCCACCCATGCACCCACCCACCCCCTTTCTGCTTCTATTCTCCTGTTTTTCACTCTCACTGACTGGCTTTTAACCTGAATCCATCCCTGTCCTTTCTTAAAAGAATAACTCATCTGCTTACTAGTCTTTCCAACACCGTGCAATCTATTGCTTTCCATGTCATGTTGGTCTTAAACCTCTGCAATGTTCACCTTGTCATCATTTTTGTCCTTAAATTTCAGCATTTGGTTTCTGTGCCATCTAAATATACTGACGCCGGGACTTCCCTGGGGGTCCAGTGGTTAAGACTTTGTGTTCCCACTGCAGCGGCATGGGTTTGATCCGTGGTTGAGGAACTAAGATCCCACAAGCCACAGGATGTGGCCAAAATATAAGTAAACATAAACATTGATTTAAAAAATCCATGATGAACAAAAATCAAATTTAAAAGGCAAATATACTGACACCAATTATTATCTGGAAAATTTTAAAGTATTTCTTCATCCTTCTTTCCCTGTGCTTATCAGAGTACTTTGCGTTAGTAATAACTCCTTTATTCCCTGAAACTCTTTTTCCATATGCTTTTCCAACACGTCCCTGTGTCACTCCAGCGGCTCCTTCTCTGGCTCTTATGTTAGTTCTTTCCTGATAAAGAAAAACATTTCCTTTCTGCTATGTTCTGTACGTGCTTCTAGAGGTTTGGGTTTTCCTTTGCTTCCTTTTAATTTTTTTTTTAAATCCTCTGCTGTTCTCTTTCAATATAAAGTCTTCTGTCCCAGTGGTGTGCTGACAACATATATTTCACACAACCTCCCCATACATGCCTGCGTGCCAGTTACCTAATCTGCTGCCCCTTGGGAGCAACAAAGAAGTACGCAAAGGATTCATCCCTGTTGTGTAAGCTTTTTGCCTGACCTCTGTCTCCCCAAGTACTTAGATTTCTTTGATCATGAAAATAAATGCCGGGCAGGTATTCAGTTTACAGAACTAGAACTGAAGCCTGCAGATGACAACAGGAAAGACAGAAAGACAAAGTCAGCGGAATACTCCCAACTGAATGCATCTTAATGCAACAGCTCAAGCTCAGGAGGACCAGGAACCTCGGTCCCATACTTAACTGGAAGCCTCCAGAACGAGTATGACTCAACCAGCAAACATTCCATTGAACCTGCGCCTCACCAGGCTGACAGCAAGGCTGGAAGCCCAGTGCAGTCAGTGATGACAGTTCTTGCTGGGCACTCTCAGGGTGACCCAGAATTGACACTGATCTGAAACACGAGTGTCAACAAGACTCCTAAAAGTTCCATCCTTGAAAGACAGGATCCATGGGTTTCTGTTCAGAGCACAGTTCAGTAAGGAAAAAAATAAAAGAAGAAACCTAAAAACGGTGTTAGTCACCTTTGCTCCCTCCATCCCCACTTCGATGTCCATGAGATAAGAATTTAAAAACTTAGATTAAGACAAAAGGGCAGTCCCTAAAATTGTGCTTTATTGTTTTTGTTTTTTTGCTTTGTTCCTTCTTTTTCTATTTTTTGGAGGGTGGGGGTGTTGGGGGAGAGTGGGGTGGGGGAGGAAGATCTGGGCACAGAGGAGGAATCCAAGTTCTTCAGCTTCTCCTCTGCCCTCCTTTTATGGGGTGGTCTTCAGCGCACGGAAGGGATCTCTTCTTGGGGAGTAACCTTTCTGCTTGCTCTTTAACCAGCCAGCCTGCGTCCAAATCATCATCTCCCCAGCTAGTTAGGTTACAAGCTCCACAGAGGCAGAGCTGTTTATTTACTGTATGTCTCATGCCCTAGTGCAGGGGGAGGCTCCTAGGCTCGGCTACGAGTCAGGAAGGCAAAGATCGACGGGCCGAGTGCTTAGGGCCAGGTGACACAGTCCTGGGTGCCGGCGCGGCTTGACAGCTTCATCCCCGCCCACTGGCAGGCGAGCGCGGCCCGGCCACACATGCGCGCGCGCAGGGTCCTTAAAAGCCGCGGCAGCGCGGAGACGCTGAGCTTGCCCACCGAGCGCAGGCGGCGACATGCACGTGAACGGCAAAGTGGCGCTGGTGACTGGCGCGGCCCAGGGCATCGGGCGAGCCTTCGCCGAGGCGCTGCTGCTCAAGGGCGCCAAGGTAAGCGCGGCGAGGCGCACTGCCCACCCGAGACCCGCTCTCCAGTCGAGGTCCCGGAGAGTGAGCGACCCGGTGCTCTCCTTGCCGCCTCCAGAGCTGTCCAGGCTGGCGCACTCCAGCGGACTTCGAATGCGCTGGCAGAGAACCCGATCTGTAAACTGCCCGATCTCAAGTCCAAACGAGGAGCTTCCTGTTGTCTCTGTATTGTCGGTCTGTCTGTCAGTTTTACCAGGCGCGAAGGATCTCGATTCCTCCCCTTTTGTCCGTAGGTAGCGCTGGTCGATTGGAATCTCGAAGCAGGTGTCAAGTGTAAAGCCGCCCTGGATGAGCAGTTTGAACCTCAGAAGACTCTCTTTATTCAGTGCGATGTGGCCGATCAGGAACAACTGAGAGGTAAGCGAGGGGAAAATCAATCCATCAGCGCGGAGCGCGCCTTGAGCAAGTAGCAACCTGAAAGCAGCCTGCGCCAGAGAGCCAGCTTGGGGTGGCGGCAGGCTACCTTCTGCAGAGGGGCTATCTCCTGCAGAGGGGCTACCTCCTGCAGAGCAGCTACCTCCGAGCTCCAAGAGATAGCCGACTGCTCCTGACATCACAATAGACATAAAAAAAACTAAGGAGGAAGGGATATCTGACATCCCAATAGACATAAAAAAACTAAGGAGGAAGAAAAGCCAAGCATGTTTGAGAAATCCTTTTCTTTTAGTCATTTGGCAGCACATAATGTAATCAAAATTCCTTGGTGTATTCCAAGATAGTGCTGCTTCAGTAGTTATTAAATGATTGAGCTTGCAAATGGAACTTAGAAAGATAAAGTAGGCTAGGGGATTACGGCGTACTACTTCTCCCAGAAAGCTGGAAGACGGCAGAATCCAATGGCAATCAAATGTGGCAGTGTTTCTCCTTGGAACATGCTAGAATGCAAGGTCAAGGGTTGTCATCACAGCTGTGCTGGATGCTTTTGACCAGATGTTCTCCCTGATTTTTCCCCTATGAAATACTTTAAAAACAGTAATAGTTGTATTGCAGAGTTAGAATTGCAGAAGAAAAGTTTCTATCAGACTTTCCTCAATGCTTTCCTGTTTCTGTCTACTTGATTAAGACAGATGGATCTACTTGACCAATCTAGAAATAGTATTGGTGTAGACAAAAAAAAAAAACAGATTTGATCATTTAGAAGTCCAACAGATCTGTATGAGAAAATACGTGTATTTCGAGGAAAAATGAGAAAATAGAACATTTGTATTTCACAAAGTTTTTTTTTTTTGGAAGACTAAGTGAAAAAATTTGTTAGGCACATCTTTAATTAACGGATCAAAAAACTTTCATGAAAGTCACTTTAGTACTTCTCTTCTTAAAATGGATGAGTCCGTGTGTAATTTTTTTTTTTAAATGTTGGAGTGTTCTGTGAAAGAGTGAAAATGAAGTGGTATGTTCGAAGGAAACAAATTGTTCAGGGAAATTGTTTTAAAGGAAAGTATGTAATTAAACTCTGAAAATTTTATAAAGACCCATAACATGGATTATAAGTGTGAGCAGAAGAGACCTGTAAACACAGTGCCAGAGGAATGTATTTTGCCAGAGGAAAAAGTTTTGCTGATTGCACAGGGTATTTTTCTTCAAGGGTAAAGTCATGTCAAATCCCAACAGCCATGCTGATAGAATAGGGAACAGTAGAGGTCATCTGAAAGCTATTTCTGTCTGAATTTATATAGTTTGGCACATGACATTTAACCTTAATTGTTTTGCTTCCCAGTATTTAAAATTAGTACCTTGGCTGTAAACATGTTCCTTAAGGATAACTGATTGTGGAGGAGGAAACCAGACACATAATGAGTGACCAGGAGAAGGCATGATGGTCAATGAGAAAGCCACATGTTTTCTGGATATCAATGTTTATTTGCATTTTAGGAAAACTTGGCATTGGCTCTTCCAGTTTCAGGATTTAGTGTGGCCTACAACTTTCAAAACTATGTAGACACATGGCCCAAGAGATGTCATTGAAATCATAAAAATACAGAGGTGAAAAAGTTCTTGGAGATGACCTACAGATGGAAAAAAAAAAAAGCAACAGGAAGAGTTTAGACAAAGTATAAAGGGTGCCACAGCATTTAAATGTCAGCAAAACCTAGATTGTAAGTTGCTTGAGCCCAGAAGTGAGAAGCCATTAGTATTTGACAACCTAATTTCCTGTAAGGTGGTTGTGGAGTTCTGAAGAGTGTGTGCGTACCTGCTAAGTCACTTAAGTCATGTCCAACTCTTTGTGTCCTGTGGACCGTAGCCCTCCAGGCTCCTCTGTCCATGGGATTCTCCAGGCAAGAATGCTGAAGTGGGCTGCCATGCCCTTCTCCCCATCGAACCCACATCTCTTGTGCCTCCTATATTTGCAGGCAGGTTCTTTACCACTAGCACCGCCTGGGAAGCCCACTAGGTACTAGATGCATGGAAATGGTCGTAATGGATCTGAATACACGAGTGCTTAATATGACACTTTCTGAAGATAATATGGCTTATTTTTAAAAGGATGTTTGTCAGAGGCTAAGCCACAGGACTTCAGTAACTTCTCAGGGACAGAGATGCTGGCTGCCCAAACTGACTTCCAAGAGCACTTAGCACAGGGTCCTCAGCTCTCTAAAATTTACTGCATTGAGGTACTGCTTACAGAACTTTAATGTGCATACAAATTGTCTATGGATCTTACTAAGGTTAAGATTCTGATTCTGTAGGTCTGTGGTGACCACTGATTCTGCATTTTTGACAGGTTCCCAGGTAATTCTGATTGATGGTGCTGGCTCGCAAACCACACTGAGAAGCAAGGCAATAAGCCACAGTCTAAGAGTGTAATTTTCACCAGAAGACTGCATAAGTTAAAACATCATTTCAGGGCATACACTGTGATAAATGTGTCTGGGCAAAATAAGAACAGATCTATAATGTCTTCTTTTTTTATTAGATACTTTTAGGAAAGTTGTAGACCACTTTGGAAAGCTGGACATCTTGGTCAATAATGCTGGAGTGAATAATGAGAAAAACTGGGAAAAAACTCTGCAGATTAATTTGGTAAGCTGTCTAAACCATGTTCATTCTCTACAATTATTTCATAAAAGGATATCTTAAAAGGAAAAAAGAGTTTTTTTCCATGGAAACAATATAATGACCTACAATTTAGAAAAAGGGAATTTACAAAAAGCTAGGGGAAGAAAGCACTTCCTTTCACAAATAGGAAGACATTTGAGATTTCCAATTATGAAAATAAATCTGTCTTAAAATATTAAAGGAAATAGGAAAAAAACCATCATTTATCAAATAACTTAATAGTTGTCAAACTATGATCTCCAGCCAAACTAGCCTGCCACCTGTTTTTGTATGACCTGCAAGCTACAAATGGGCTTTACATGTTTTAATAGTTGAAAAAATAGTAAGAAAAGAAGAAAAAAATGAAATGTATAAATATATGAAATTCAAATTTCAGTGTCTGTAAAGCTTTATTGGCACACAGCCAAGGTTGTTTATGCACATGTTGTCCCTGGCTACTTTTCTGCTATAACAATAGAGCTGAATAATGGTGACAGTGGCCCTGTGATACACAATGCCTAAAATGTTTACCATTTGAGTTTTTTCAGAAAAAATCTTTCCAATTTCTGCTTTACATTATTTATTTAAAAACTAAATTTAATTCCAGGACTACAAAGGCTAAAGTGACCATTGTACTTTGTAATAATTAAGGTTTTTATTATTAATGTCAGTGTATGTGTGTGTGTGCATGTATGTGTATCATTTCTACAATGTTTGATGATAATTTAATTATTTCATGAACTGTGAAAATATAGAATTAGGAAATAAAATTTTTTTTCTGCATTGTATTACAAGCTTACAGATTATCCCATTTTATAAACATATGACATAAACCACTGGGGTTTAGAAATACTGAAACTTTAGCTAAAGCCAGATGTCAGAGCTGGGCTGGGCATGGGGTCACTATGCCCTTGGTAATTTGTTTTATTTGGTAATCTTTTTTATTAGTTTTGCAAAGCAGGCATGTGTAAAGTGCGGACGGGCCACGGTGTGTATATAAACACATAGGGAGTGCTCCCTACTTCACCATATCCAACTTCTTAAAAATAGGTACCATGTCATGTTTTTCTTTGTTCTTCCCTCACTAATCAACATGATATCCTGAAGATAGTGCTTAGTCCATAAATATTTGACTTGAATTGACATTCTCATGAGTAATGACTTAACTGTAATAACTTGATAGAATTGATGAAAATTACCCTAACTCGCGAAAAAAGGTAATCTGTGAGCACTACTTTTTTTAAGGTACAGAGTTGCACCCCAAGCTTGACAGATCCCTAAAATCCTTTGACCCAGATCAAAAGGTACTATTTTAAAATGCAAACACCCTCCTTCTAGTTCTATCTAAGATTTGTCTCAAGCATTCCTGGGTATCATATTTCAAAGTAACTATTTTTTAATTTTTTTTAATTTTATTTTATTTTTAAACTTTACAATATTGTATTAGTTTTGCCAAATATCAAAATGAATCTGCCACAGGTATACCTGTGTTCCCCATCCTGAACCCTCCTCCCTCCTCCCTCCTCATACCCTCCCTCTGGGTCATCCCAGTGCACCAGCCCCAAGCATCCAGTATCGTGCATCGAACCTGGACTGGCGACTCGTTTCATACATGATATTATACATGTTTCAATGCCATTCTCCCAAATCTTCCCACCCTCTCCCTCTCCCACAGAGTCCATAAGACAGATCTATACATCAGTGTCTCTTTTGCTGTCTCGTACACAGGGTTATTGTTACCATCTTTCTAAATTCCATATATATGCGTTAGTATACTGTATTGGTGTTTTTCTTTCTGGCTTACTTCACTCTGTATAATAGGTTCCAGTTTCATCCATCTCATTAGAACTGATTCAAATGTATTCTTTTTAATGGCTGAGTAATACTCCATTGTGTATATGTGCCACAGCTTTCTTATCCATTCATCTGCTGATGGGCATCTAGGTTGCTTCCATGTCCTGGCTATTATAAACAGTGCTGCGATGAACATTGGGGTACACGTGTCTCTTTTCCTTCTGGTTTCCTCAGTGTGTATGCCCAGCAGTGGGATTGCTGGATCATAAGGCAGTTCTATTTCCAGTTTTTTAAGGAATCTCCACACTGTTCTCCATAGTGGCTGTACTAGTTTGCATTCCCACCAACAGTGTAAGAGAGTTCCCTTTTCTCCACACCCTCTCCAGCATTTATTGCTTGTAGACTTATGGATTGCAGCCATTCTAACTGGCGTGAAATGGTACCTCATAGTGGTTTTGATTTGCATTTCTCTGATAATGAGTGATGTTGAGCATCTTTTCATGTGTTTGTTAGCCATCTGTATGTCTTTTTTGGAGAAATGTCTATTTAGTTCTTTGGCCCATTTTTTGATTGGGTCATTTATTTTTCTGGAGTTGAGCTGTAGGAGTTGCTTGTATATTTTTGAGATTAGTTGTTTGTCCGTTGCTTCATTTGCTATTATTTTCTCCCATTCTGAAGGCTGTCTTTTCACCTTGCTCATAGTTTCCTTTGTTGTGCAGAAGCTTTTAAGTTTAATTAGGTCCCATTTGTTTATTTTTGCTTTTATTTCCAATATTCTGGGAGGTGGGTCATAGAGGATCCTGCTGTGATGTATGTCGGAGAGTGTTTTGCCTATGTTCTCCTCTAGGAGTTTTATAGTTTCTGGTCTTACATTGAGATCTTTAATCCATTTTGAGTTTATTTTTGTGTATGGTATTATAAATAACTTTAAAAGGTGTTTGTTAAGTGTCTCTCAAAATGTTTCTGATGTGTGTACGTTTAGAGACCTCACAACTGCTGTTTCTAAGTTGAGACAACTCTTTGATTTTCTTCTACTTTACACAAATAGTATAGTTAAGTAAAATGAAATATTTTCATTCTGTGAACCATAGTTAGATCTCTTGGCTAAATCTTACTTTATTACAGTGTATCAATGTCTAACACCATTGATTTTGCTTAGTTAACATCTAATTTAATTTTACATTTGTGTCTCTGTTGTGAATGATAAGATCTTATCATTTTCTGAAAATATTTCTATTTGATTTGGCTGTCAGTTATTCCTGTGCTTACTTTATCTCCTTCATTGGTCTGTTTCTGAATAGGATGTAGTTATATCTCAAATGACAATTGTCAATTCGCCTACCTCTTTCAGTCATCCTGTCAGTTTTAATTCTGCATAAATGGCTGGTGATCATAATTTATCGACTGTTGACTTTTTCAAGTTATAACCCTATTGCAACCTGGGAATTTTCATGTGTTTTCTATTTCCAGATATAAAATTGGCATCCATGTTTTCTTTTGATTCTCATTTACCTAGGCATACTTTTTTCTGTTTCTTAATTTTGAAAATGAAAATAACCTTTTATGTTAATTTTGTCTCTTGCTAACAGTATAATGTAAAATCTTATTTTTCAAATCACATCCTAGAACTTTTTACTTTTTATATTTGTGAATTTAAGCCACTCATTTATTTTTACTCTTCTGTTAGGATTTATTCCTTTTGCTTTAGTTCATGCTTCATGTTCACTAAATTTTCTTTTTGTCTATGTTCTGTTTCCATTCTTACCTTAAATTCCACTGGATAGCCTTAATTTTCTTTGGCTGGTAAGAAAATAGTACATTTTATGTGTACTCTTTGGTGGTTATCCCTGACTGATTGTGAACCATACTTCAGTATATCCTTTGGTTGCCAGACTTAAAAAAATTTTTTTTGAACATGCAACCAATTGGAAACTTCAGGAATTTAAAGAAGATATATTTTTATGAACTTATGCCACTCTCTGAAACCACATAAAGTGACCAAATTTTTTAAATTGAGCTATACTAATAAAAAAAAAATCACACAACAGTACTTTCCCTTGTGTATCACTATGATTTTTAGTTTAATCTGTAAAACTCCAGATATTTTATAGATAGAGGTCCCTAGGATGTAAATTTTCCATATTCAGTTCATTCATAATGGGTATCTACTGTGTCTTTTCTCTGAGAAATCAGCTGTCAGAAAACGTGTGCAATGATTAGAGTTAATATAAAGAAACATGAAAATAGTGAAGAGATATCACAGGGGGGATAGGATTGGATTCTAATGATCTGTTTTCATCCAGCAGAGAGGGCATGTTTGCTTTATTATAATAAATACACAGGTGAATAAACATCTGCTCCAAGCTGGGAAGTTCTTGCAGTATCTGCAAATAGAGAATTCTGGAAGACGGGAATTTTATTTGTCCCCTTTGGTTATAGCTCACTCTCCAGGATTCTTCCTCATTGAAACTCAGCTGGCCTTTACTTTTCTTTGAAGTCTGCTGACAGAGGCCACTCCTTAGCTTAACTCCAGAGACTGATGACATTTGTTTAATGTTACAGAAAGAGAACAAGCTATAACCTTTGTCACCCATATATAACTTAAAAACAAGTTCCTTCACTGCTACCTACAATACGCATTGCAAGAGTAGATTAGAGTCTGACTAATCATTGTCCTCCTAACTTGATTATCTCTGGTAGTAGAATGCAAATATTTGTGTGTGGTTAGTGTATAATACTTTTTTTTCAATTCTGCACTGAATATAATTTGTTTCCTTGAATTTTACAATTCTGTGTGTGGTCTTTTCCATGTTTTTTCCATATTCTTGTCCATGTCAGAGAGTCACCAGTTAGTTAAAGAACCTCACCACATATCATTCCCTCTTCTGAAAGCTTATACAACATAACTTATCCTCATAGGGCGTATCAGTTTTTGAAATTTTATTAGAATTATTTTGATACATGTACAACGTATGATAATATGCTGTAAGTTCTTTCAAGGCAGAACATTTTTGTTTTGTATGCTTAGTAGATGTTCAATTAAAATGTATTAGAAAAATAAATCGCTATCCTGTGATATTTTGCAGACACAGATATTCATTTTTGTGTTCAGTACAATGTTTGTATGGTTTCCTATTACATCAGTGTTGCAAACAGTATCGTCTATCCTTCCACTTTTATTCCTTACCAAATTTATCCCTTCTTCATTCTTCAGACAGTGGTTCTCACCATGTGTCCCACACAAGAGCTCCAGTAAACCTCTTCCCAGTCTTTTTTTTCCCATTAGACTTCTCTGTCCTTCCTTTTCAGACTGAAATCAGCCACAGGAGCCTTATTTATAGCTGCTCAGACTCACAAGGAACATTCAGGAAAGAAATAATTTTTACATAACTATCTGTTGGTCTGGCCATTGAGCAGAGGTAGACTTAATACTGATAAAGTATTTGAATACTGATTAAGTCATTTGGTAATGTATTTATTTCACTATTTGAAACTTTAATAAACCTAAATAACTCATTCACACTTGGGTGGGACTTAGGACTTAATTTGGGCATATGACTAACTTGTATTGACTCCACTAGTATATTCAAATAAAAATTAAATAAAATTGATGGCTATCACTGGGGATTCTTTAAAAGGATTTGTTCTATACCTGAATTTAAAACTCATGAACTTTTGGGACTTCCCTGATGGTCCTATAGGTAAGCATCCATGCTCCCAATGCAGGGGGCCGAGGTTTGATCTCTGGTCAGGGAACTAGAGCCCACATGCCGTAACTAAGACCCAGAACAGCCGAAGAAATAAATAAAAGTAAAATAAATAAAATATTTTTTAAAGTTTATGAATTTTTATTTCATTTTTCTGATTTTGTATTTCCCAGATTGGGAAAAGATGAAAATAATCCTTTTACCTCTAAAGTTGGTTAAACTTCAGTAAAGCATAATTTGTATGAAGTCACATTTTCTTCATTCCCACCATCTCATTTCTAAATGAGGTAGACTTTTCTGCTCTACTCTGCCTCTAATGAAGAGTTGAGGAAACAGATTGAAACCCTGTTGTCAAGCATACTCCTTTTTCTTGGCTCCCAAGCATGCTGATTACAACTTAAATTAATAACTACTTTCTGTTATTGCATCTCTATCATATCTAAAGATCCTATAGAACTATTTTAGTTAGTTAGTCAAGGCTTCCTGAATTATAAGTAGCTTCTGCAAGGGGGAACAAAATCATATTTACCCCCTAAATAAGCAGAAATTTTGAAAGATTGAACATGGAAGAAAAAAAAGATGAAAATAGATTTCAGAAAAAATGATCATGTCTATTAGTATCCCTTGAAAACTGACTGGAGGAAAAACAAGAACCTAAAAGGTAGAGTTTTATGATTATATGACAGAATTTTTTATAATTGCTTTACTTACTATGTAGCACAAGAACCATAAATAAACTGAAAGCAACTCCAGAGTGGAGGGAAATGAGATAAAGGAAATAACAGATTAGAAAATTTCAGTAGTAAACACACACACACATACAAATATAAATGGAACATATATACATATATGTGTCTGTGCGTTGCTCTGTTGTGTCTGACTCTGTGACTCTGTGGTTCCTCTGTCCATGGAATTCTCCAGACAAGAATACTGGAGTGGGTAGCCATTTTCTTCTCCAGGGATCTTCCCGACCTGGCAATCAAACCCAGGTCTCCTGCATTGCGGACAGATTCTTCTTTACTGTCTGAGCCACCAGGGAAGCCCATGCTCCCCTCCATGGGATCTTCCCAAACCAGGGATTAAACCCACATCTCCTGGGTCTTCTGCATTGCAGGTGGTTTTTTTTTTCTGCTGAGCCCCCAGGGAAGCCTATCTATACATATATGTGTGTATAATAGAAGACATGATGCTTAATGAGAGGAGTTAAGTTCATTTATCCATTTATCTTTATTACTAGAGAATTATTTCCAGGATAGGGGGATTTATGAGAGTGATTTTTAAGTTACAGAATGCCTTAATTCATGAAAAAAAGTACTTTAAGATTTGGAATACTAAACAATTGTAATTTCAGTATACATATAAAAATTCTCTCTTCATAACCAAAAATATTGAGTAAGCATGTGCTCATTAGATTATTTTGTCAATAGTCAAGTTTTTACTTATTCTCACTATGTAAAATTAGGGCTTCCCTGGTGGCTCAGTTGGTAAAGAATCCACCTGCAATGCTGGAGACTGGGTTAGATCCCTGGGTTGGAAAGATCCTGTGGAGGGCATGGCAACTCACTCCAGTATTCTTGCCTGGAGAATTCCCATGGACAGAAGAACCTGTCAGGCTGCAGTCCATGGGTTTGCAAAGAGTCGGACACAACTTAGTGACTAACCACACGTAAAATTAGACATTGAATTTTCCTTAATATATGATCTGGGATGTGGAAGAGATTGTCATAGTAAAGGAAAAGAGGTGAAAATATCATATATGTTCAGCTAAAACATTAAGGTTTTTTTCTTGTAGATTTATTTGAAGAATACTTTCATTTGAAAAATTACTCAATTCTTAACCTGATAATAGATGGCACGACCATTATTTTTCCTCCTCCATCAAAAACCAGGAAATAAATCTGGCTTTTAAAAAAACATTCCCCAATCTTCTATCTGGCTGCCTCATGTAGATGTTGAAAACCCAAAACAGGTGTCAGCAAAGCTGTAAATACCTGAGAATAAAAGAGTAGTGTCAATACACATAAACAGAGGTTCTGTTCAGACATGCTAGAGACCTGGTCAGAAACACACAGAATCTGACTTCAGTAATTCCAGCCATGTACATTTGTTAATCCTTCTTATATAAACCACTGAAGGTTTTTTTTTTTTCCTTTTAAAAGGGAATCACGTGCAAGTTTTATGCATTCTCCCTGAGTTTGCTTAATATCACACTGATGTATGGCTTGAGTGAATAGAATCTTCAGTTTACTTCTTTGTGCTAAAACTACTGTTAGGTATAGAGGCAACTCTGGATGCTTGTCAAGAAAACTCCACAAGGAATTTTTAAAATAAAAAGAAGGTTACCATCAATATATGCCCTCAGGTTCAGACTCGTTATCCCATTCTCTGTTACATTGTTTTCTTTGCAGTATTGTGAAAAATGAAAGTCATAGGAATTAAGATGTCAAAAGGAAATTTTCTCTTAAAAGTCTAAGTTGGAAGGGAGAGGCGTTCTTAAATCTAAAAGGGAATGTAAGGTTTCAAATACGTTGCATGTCACAAGTTGCTTTTGATAGTGGTTAGTTCTTATTTATTTATTTATTTTTGGTTGTGCTGGGTTTTTGTTGCTGCACGCAGGCTTTCTCTAACTGTGGAGAGCAGGGGCTGTCTCTGGTTACAGTGCACAGGCTTTTCTTGTCATGGAGCACAGGCTCAGAAGTTGGGCACATGGGCTTAGTTGCTCTGTGGCGTGTGGGATCTTTCAGGACCAGGGGGAAAACCAGTGTGTTCTGCACTACAAGGCAGATTCTTAACCACTGGACCACCATGGAAGTGCCAATTAATTCTTAAATGTTAGAATAATACCGAAAAGGTGCCTATATGTGGGTGTCAGTAATAAGAATAAGCTATCAAAAAGGTAGCTGCAAGAGTGATGAACAAAATTAAGTGATTTCATTACTGAAGACCATGTGTCCAGGGAACAATAATCCCCCACTCAGTCTAGGTGAAACAGCTATGTGATCTCACAGGACACTGAGTCAGGGCTGCTTGATGCTGCAGCTCTGTGATATCATCAGGACAGTCCCTGTCATCTCTCCCATCTGCCATTGTTCATGGTGGTTCCCTCTTAAGGATGCTATCTCTATAACTTCATTCCAGCCATTGTTGTTGTTCAGTCACTCAGACATGTCCAACTCTTTGCCACCTCGTGGACTGCAGCATGGCAGGCTTCCCTGTCCGTCACCAACTCCCAGAGTTTGCTCAAACACATGTTCATTGAGTCAGTGATGCCATCCAATCATCTCATCCTCTGTCATCCCCTTCTCCTCCTGCCTACAATCTTTCCCAGCATCAGGGTTTTTTCCAATTAGTTGGTTCTTTGCATCAAGTGGCCAAAGTATTGGCACTTCATCATCAGCATCAGTCCTTCCAATGAATATTCAGAACTGATTTTCATTAGGACTAACTGGTTTGATCTCTTTTCAATCCAAGGGATTCTCAAGAGTCTTCTCCAACACTACAGTTCAAAAGCATCAATTCTTCAGTAGTCAGCCTTCTTTATGTTCCAACTCTCACATCCATACATGACTACTGGAAAAGGTCAGTTTTCATTCTAATCCCAAAGAAAGGCAATGCCAAAGAATGTTCAAACTACCACACAATTGCACTCATTTCACATGCTAGCAAAGTAATGCTCAAAATTCTCCAAGCCAGGCTTCAATAGTATGTCAACCGTGAACTTCCAGATGTTCAAGCTGGATTTAGAAAAGGCAGAGGAACCAGAGATCAAAGTGCCAACATCCGTTGGATCATAGAAAAAGCAAGAGAGTTCCAGAAAAACATCTACTTCTGCTTTATTGACTATGCCAAAGCCTTTGACTGTGTGGATCACAACAAACTGGAAAATTCTTAAAGAGATGGGAATATGAGACCACCTGACCTGCCTTCTGAGAAATCTGTATGCAGGTCAAGAAGCAACAGTTAGAACCGAGCTTGGAACAATAGACTGGTTCAAAATTGAGATAGGAGTCTGTCAAGGCTGTATATTGTTACCCTACTTATTTAACTAATATTCAGAGTACCTCATGAGAAATGCCAGGCTGGATGAAGCACAAGTTGGAATCAAGGTTGCTGGGAGAAATATCAATAACCTCAGATATGCAGATGACACCACCCTTAAGGCAGAAAGTGAAGAAGAACTAAAGAGCCTCTTGATGAAAGTGAAAGAGGAGAGTGAAAAAGTTGGCTTAAAGCTCAACATTCAGAATACTAAGATCATGGCATCTGGTCCCATTACTTCATGGCAAATAGATGGGGAAACAGTGGAAACTGTGAGAGACTTTCTTTTTGGGGGCTCCAAAACCACTGCAGATGGTGACAGCAACCATGAAATTTAAAGACACTTGCTCCTTGGAAGAAAAGCTGTGACCATTCTAGATAACATATTGGAAAGCAGAGATGTTACTTTGCTGACAAAGGTTCATTTAGTCAAAGCTATGGTTTTTCCAGTAGTTATGTATGGATAGAGAGTTGGACTCTAAAGAAAGCTGAGCACTGAAGAATTGATATTTTTGAACTGTGATTTTGGAGAAGACTCTTGAGAGTCCCTTGGACTGCAAGGAGATCCAACCAGTCCATCCTAAAGAAAATCAGTGCTGAATATTCATTGGAAGGACTGATGCTGAAGCTGAAACTTCATTACTTTGGCCACCTGATGCGAAGAACTGACTCATTGGAAAGACCCTGATGCTGGGAAAGGTGGGAGGAGAAGGGGATGACAGAGGTTGAGGTGGTTGGATGGCATCACTTACTGGATGGACATGAGATTGAGCAAGCTCTGGGGTATTGGTAATGGACAGGGAAGCCTTCTGTACTGCAGTCCACAAGGTTGCAAAGAGTCGGACATGAGTGAGCAACTGAACTGAGCCTTTGTTGGCAAAATAATATCTCTGCTTTTCAAAGTAATGTCCCTGCCATTCCCTGCGTACAAAGCAATGAAAAAGGAGTAATGCAATCATTTGGTTTTCTTAAAAGCACTGAAAAATTTCTCTGTAGCATCCTCCTTCATCACCCTCCCCAATCTGGACCCCACTTGCGGCTGACTCCTTCTCTGGTCTTACTGGCTGGGAAATGGGTCACTTTTATCTCCTAAACCAGTCACAGGCAAGGTGAATGGGATTTCTGTGACTCAATTAGATTAACCACTGTCTGCACTAAAGCAAGGGAGACTGCCTTCCTTTGTATTACATGAAGAAGTAGATACAAATACAAAAAAGAAGGAAATGAGAACTATACAGGCAATCAAGGGTATCCACTATGATATATTCCAAGAGGCAAGAGAATGAAACAGCAGATGGATGTGCCACAGAATACCTGGGCAAGAGAACTATGGGCTAAACAGGGTGAATAAATTTTGTATCCACGATTTAGAAGAGAAAAAGAATATATAGAATTCTTGAAGATGCTATGAATTAATGAAAGTTAATAAGATACTGTTGCAATATAACATTTATCATAAAATCTCAGAAATTGGGCAACTAAGTGAAGTTTTGCAGAAATGTGATGAGCTCTACAAGTTTAGGCAAACAAAAGAGTTAATTACTGGCTTAAAACCAAAATACAGCCATTTCATAACCTTTCATTGATAACTTTTGCAGGAATCTCCATCAGTGTCTGAGATAGCAATAGAAACATTGGGGTGTGACTATATCATAAAATATAATGGTTCTGTTGCTTTTCCTATTTCTGCCCCTGGACTAGGTTTCTGTGATCAGTGGAACCTACCTGGGCTTGGATTACATGAGCAAGCAAAATGGAGGCGAAGGTGGCATCATTATTAATATGTCCTCGTTAGCAGGTAAGGACAATTATGATGTTAATAATGATTTCTTATTGGTCTTTTGGACCACAGAAATATCTCTTCAAAGTGTATTTATTACCAACTCAGGTTTGAAATGGCAACTTGGTTTACTTTTCTTTTTACTGGTTCTATGGGATTTTCTGTTTCATAATATCAAAAGTTTGAACTCAAAATTTCTTTCTTTTGTTTTAAATTGTGACTTTAAAGTTACTTAATACAGTGCTGTTTTCAAGAAACATGTTGTTGTTTAGTCATTAAGTCGTATCTGACTCTTTCAAACCCAAGGACTGTAGCACACCAGACTCCTCTGACCTCCGCTGTCTTCCAGAGTTTGCTCTAATTCATGTCCATTGAGTCAATAATGCTATCTAGCCATTTCATTCTCTGCTGCCCCCTTCTCCTTTTGCCTTCAATCTTTTCCAGCATCAAGTTCTTTTCCAATGAGTTGTCTTTGTATCAGGTGGCCAAAGTATTAGAGTTTCAGCTTCAGCAGCAATCCTTGCAATGAAATTTCAGGGTTGATTTCCTTTAGGATCAACTGGATTGGTCTCCTTGCAGTTCTAGGGACTCTCAAAAGTCTCCAGCACAAGGTGGAGAAGATCTTTTTCTCCAGAAAAAGGTGAAGGCATGGGCAATACTTAAAAGACATATTTGATCCTAGAGAGGACTTTAGTTTAGATTCTCAGAGACTGGAATCCTAATTCAATAGCATCAATTCTTTGGCATTCGGCCTTCTTTATGGTACAATTCTTACATCCAAACATGACTACTGACAAAGCCATAGCTTTGACTATACATATATATTTTCCTAGCATTGCTATTTGTCAAAGGTTATTGTGAGATTCCTAAACAGTAAAGTTTGTAAAAACACCTTTGTTGAACTAAAAAGGACTAAAATGAAGTTAAGGTATCTCTACTCATGTGTGATGGTAGTAAGAGTGTATAATTATAAAATACGGCATATATAGTTAGTTGGGATATACTGTGGGGGAAACCAAACTTCATCTCTTTCTCAGTGTCTCTAGCCCAGTGCAAGAATTAAATTGACATAAGATAGATCAGCAGAGGAGCAAAGCATACAGGTTCTCACATGTCCACGAGAGCCCCCAGGGGAAAAATGAAGATCCAAAGAAATGGTGAAACCTCAGTGTTTGTAAACTGGGTTGAGTGAAGCGAGGCATTTGCAGGAAAGTAACTAAAATATTGAGGAGACTCAAGAAATATAAGAGTTATTTTAACAAGATCTGTATAGATGTCTCTTCTCCTTGACACCAGTCTCTGATGATAAAGTTTCCTTCCTCCTGGGACTGGGACAGCATCTTTTACATGGAAGTTCTGTGTCCTGTTTTCAGGAAGAAAAGAGAAATTAAAGTGTTCCCTTGCACCTGCTGTTTTACAAGTGCCTTTAGCTCAAAAGTCACCCTTATGCCCAGGTGACATACTTTGAGATGCCATACTCCACCTCCCTCCAGTGCTAAACTTCTTTCATAAATAGACCCAAATGGGTAGTGGCTTAAATATAGCACAAACTTATTCCTCACTCCTGGATCAACCTAGGGCAAGATGCTCGCTGCAGGAAACCTTTTCTGTACGCAGCCTTTTGGAAAACCAGGCTGGCTGAAGCTGGGAGTCTAGGAAATGCAAGCAAGTTGTGTGCCTAAGGGTGGACATCAGCAGAGAGCTGATCATTCTTTCCACAATATGCCATTCAAATTGTGTTTTATTCAGGGCTGTGTGACTTGCGATCAGCTGATATCATTTTACTTGGTATAAGCCATAAACCATTAGGGTTTCCCAGGTGGCACAGTGGTAAAGAACCCACTGCCAATGCAGGAAACACTAGAGATGCAGGTTTGATCCCTGGGTTGGGAAGATACCCTGGAATAAGAAATGGCAACCCACTCCAATATTATTGCCTGGAGAATTCCATGGACAGAGGAGCCTGGTAGGCTACAGTCCATGGGATTACAAAGAGTCGAGCACAACTCAGCACAGCACAGCAGCAGCTATAATCCTTTTGGCAGGAACTTTTGGAGCAAAAGACTTCACTTTGAAAATTCTAGGAAAATCATCATGAATGGTTCTTGAATAGTTCAAGTGGAGTCATGAAATTTTAGAAACCTGACCAATATTGACACCAAGTCTAAACTATCTGTCCAAAAACGAGACTTTCTTCAGTCATCAGGTTGGATTCAGTTATTGTGGTAATGGCAGAACAGTGTGCCCACTTCCTGTTCTCCACCTCTCAGCTCTAGTACCATTGCAAGCATCAGCATTAGAGGTGCCTGTGATCACATACCTGTCTGAGGCTCTGCGTTTTTCTCATTCCATTGGGAATCATTGTCAGATAGTGCTTAAACCACTGTGAACTTCACCCAAGTAGAAATGTAGACATCTCCTTCTTTAGAGATTCTCAAAAATAAACTAGCATTTCATTTTCTGTGTTGCTTCAAGACAAAAATGACATCTCTGGAGTTATTATAAATATAGTTATATAAACTGTTCAGGGTAATCTGGTTAGTTTTCCTAATGTGACATCTACTTACAAATTATAATATTTCAAGTCCAAGAAAAAGGTGAAAGCATGGGAAGTACTTAAAAGACATGTTTGATCCTAGAGAGGGCTGAAGTTTAGATTCTCAGAGACTGGAATCCTAAAGGGAAATTGTCAAGGCTAAATCTATACACCTTTGAAATAAAATCCTAAGAAAAATATATAAATGATTGGAGAATTAAGAAAAATGTTTAATAGTTTATTAAAATATAAACGTGGAAAAGAACCTATGGTGGCAATCAAAAGGTAATTCCATGAATTCCTTCTTAAAGTTAAGAGGTCTAGTAACACTTTGAGAACCATGAATGCCATATAGTGGGAGACCCTTGACCTTGTATCATTGGAGGCACTGATTTCAGTCTCAAGAGGACTAGAAGCCCTCAGTGTTGAACAATATAGGATTCTCTGGGAGAGATTCTGTAGCAGAAGAGGCTCAATTTCCCCCAAGAGCATGAGTAGAGAAATGCAATGTAGTACTGCCTCTTATCCAATGAAATTATTTAAACATATAACAGCAATTAACTTTAACTGAGCACTCACCATTTACAGGATACTCTTCTAAATACTATGGACACCTTGTGCTGTGCTTAGTCACTCAGTCGTGTCCGACTCTTTGTGACTCCATGGATGGTAGCCCACCAGGCTCCTCTGTCCATCGGGATTCTCCAGGCAAGCATACTGGAATGGGTTACCATGCCCTTCTCCAGGGGATCTTCCCAACCCAGGGATCGAACCTAGGTCTCCCACATTGCAGGTGGATTCTCTACTGACTAAGCCACTAGGGAAGTCCTTATCTCATTTAATTCTCTCAACAGCCCTGTGCAGTAGTTTCTATAATCTCCATCTTGAAGATAAGGGAGCCTAGACTGGAGAGCATAATAAGTATCTTGCACAATCTTACATGCAAGGAAGCTTGGGAGTTGGAATTCTCATAATAGCAGCCTGATAGGAGATTTTCTATCTCTTCTGTCTATAAGTTTGTTAAATCTGTGTCTGTTTCCATGTCTCTCTTAGCCTAACTATAAAGAAAGAGAAACTGAAGTCCTGTAGCTTAATTAAGCCAGTGTGATGTCCCAGTATATTCAGGACTCCTGGGCACTATTTTAATCTCAGGACTACTTACTCAACCTTCAGTGAAAGCTTAAGCTTTTGCCCTGTTTGACACACACAGAGTAAAGCCCTGGAACCATGTGGGGAGATTACCAATGTCACAAGTCAAAACATGCCAAACAGAAGAGCAATTTAGATGTCCACTTGCCTTTCTTGGCTAAGAGCTTGGTTTGTCACACTTCTTATCCTGAGTGTTAATGAACTCTTATTCATTATCCCGGAGTTAATATTGGGAAGCATGTGTGAATCTTTTGCTAGTCATGTAGACAAAGCAATGAATGGATGGAAATTCAATGAGGATACCATTCTGCCTTTGAGTTACTTTCTGATACTCTTACAATCTAGTGAAAATCAGAGCAATCCAAAATGATTCTCCCTCTGTTATTCCTCCCGATAAGCAGGGTAATTCCCCTGGTGATGGTTCATTAGTTCATCTCTGTCCATTACACTTGTCTGGGTACCTTCATAATGCCCATCTTCCATACCTGCAACATCTAACACCATTTCCTTGTTGCCTCTGACCCATCTGGGCAACCCCTGCTAGCCCTCCTCTGACCCTTGGCTTTGACACTGAGGTTCTCTCATCTCAGAAAGAATAAAAATGTACTGTTTTGTGTTTTATCCACTCATTATGAGCCTCTGATCTTCCCTTAATGAAATCAGTTTGATAAAAATACAAGATTTTGTAATAGTATAGCAGAGAATAAATTGTAGCTGTCTCACATCTTCACACTTTCCTCAGAATTAGTATCAAAAATTTTGTGCCCTTGAAGTCAGAGCATGTTGGCAGACGTCAGCTGACCAAAAAAGTCTTTGAGAATTACCAGAGTCAAAGTTTTGTTTGTTTGTTTTTACTTCTCAGCTTATATGAGATATAACTGACAAATGAAATCATAGGAAAAGTAGTTCTAGTGCTTGCTTCCTGTGTTTTCCAGATGTTCCTTCCCTATAGACCTTTCCTCTTTCCCCTACTGCTCTCTCTGTTGAAGGAATAATGGGTACTATTCAGTCCAACCAGAGTCCATCCCATGATCTCGTGTCCAGATCCAGTGGAATCATTTAGTGTCATAGTAAAACCTCAAGTTGACACACTGGTTTGGGCAGAGGAGTTAATGAGTAATGACCACTGACGCAGACAGAATATCAGATGCAATTAATAAGTTTAACAAACAGAGGAGTAGTTACAGTAGAGAGTGATTCTTTGCTGTGTTGAGGGAAAGGTGTCTCCAGTCTGGAGCCAGGGAAGTTGTTCCAATCTCTGTTAACCACATAGACTCTTCTGTATGAGCTTTCATCTATAAATCTAATATATAAACCTGCACTCAGTTTGCCACATTCATCCTTAATTATTAAGCAAGAAAAGTTGAACATCAGAGAAGAGCAAAGTCTGGTTTAATGCAGATAATCAAACAGCTCTGCTCCCATAAGACATCCCATATATGTGTGCGTGAGTGCTCAGTTGTGTCTGACTCTTTGTGACCCTGTGGACTGTAGCCCGCCAGGCTTCTCTGTCCATGGGATTCTCCAGGCAAGAATACTGGAGTGGGTTGCCATTTCTTCCTCCAGAGGATCTTCCCAACCCAGGGATCAAACTCATGCCTCCTGCATTGGGAGGTGGGTCTTTACTAATAAGCTGTCTGGGAAGCCCAAGACATCCAATAGGAGTCAAGTATGCTTCTTTATACTTAGTTACTCAAATAGTGGGAAAAGAGAAGTCGTCATAGGAAAAGGAATCAGCCCACCAAACCTGCTCCCGGCTGCTCAGCTACCACAGTCTTGGTGTTTCCTGCAGGTGATCTATGTGCTTCAGAAATAAGGCACTCAGTGGCATTTTGTGAGTGACACTATGAAGGTCATATCACTGAATTGAAAACATTAAGAGTCCTGTGAAAATATTTGGGTATCTTAGAATTTTTGTAGCTAAATACTAGCCCAGTGACATACCCATTTGAGTTATGTCATATCTCAGTTCAGTTCAGTCGCTCAGTCATGTCCGACTCTTTGCGACCCCATGAATTGCAGCACACCAGGCCTCCCCGTCCATCACCAACTCCTGGAGTTCACTCAGACTCATGTGAGACTCACATCCATCGAGTCAGTGATGTCATCCAGCCATCTCATCCTCTGTCGTCCCCTTCTCCTCCTGCCCCCAATCCCTCCCAGCATCAGAGTCTTTGCCAATGAGTCAACTCTTCGCATGAGGTGCCCAAAGTACTGGAGTTTCAGCTTTAGCATCATTCCTTCCAAAGAGTACCCAGGGCTGATCTCCTTCAGAATGGACTGATTGGATCTCCTTGCAGTCCAAGGGACTCTCAAGAGTCTTCTCCAACACCACAGTTCAAAAGCATCAATTCTTCGGTGTTCAGCCTTCTTCACAGTCCAACTCTCACATCCATACATGACCACAGGAAAAACCATAGCCTAGACTAGACGGACCTTTGTTGACAAAGTAATGTCTCTGCTTTTCAATATGCTATCTAGGTTGGTCATAACTTTTCTTCCATGTCATATCTAGAACAATATAATTTGTTGTGTTACAGTAAAAGTGCTAAGGTTACCACTTTAAATAACACATTCAAGTTAACCAAACGTGTTGAACATCTACAGAAAGGTATTGGGGTATGAAAGCAAACTTTATACCCCAGGAGCTATATGTCAGTGTCTCTTGTAAGTATGTAGCACTAAATATTGGGCTGGCCAAAAAAGTTCATTTGGGTTTTTCTGTTACGTCTTATGGAAAAACCCAAATAAACTTTTTTGGCCAACCCATTAGTTATCATGGCATAGATGAAGCAGAAACATAATAAGCAGTGAAAGTCTTTAAGATTCACATGGCCTGAAGAGAAGCATTTGGGCTGCAATGTCACAACAGACCAGAAATTTCAGGTTATCACATGGTACAACCCTCTGTAACTCTTCTTGCTTTAAAGAAGGGGAACTAACATATTTAGCAAATGCCAAGTTCCTGTCATATCCACAAATGCCGGGCATTGTGATAAACCATTGGCTGTACAATGTCACATTTAACTTTCACAGTTCCCTACAATAGAAGCCTGTTTAATTATCTACAATTTATAGTTGAACAACTCATCTTGAACAAGTTGCATAACTTGGTTAAAGTGGTGAGAATTAGTAAAGAAAGCAATGGACATGAGTTTGAGCAAACTTAGGGAGACAGTGAAGGACAAAGAAGCTTGGCATGCTGCAGTCCTTGGAATCGCAGAATTGGACACGACTTAGAGACTGAACAACAACGATTTTAGTGTATCTTGTACAATGGATGACTCTGCATTATCTGGATCTTCACTGATCCAAAGAGCCACCTCCCTCCTTTAGTACCAAAGAACATTTTCATGGTGCCATTTTGCTGTCTTATGACTTAAAATTATTAAGAAGACACACACTAGAATGAGTCAGTAGGAAAGGTCAAATATTTATATATTGGCCTTTGAGAAATGGATAAAAAATTTAGCATTTCCTAGCCGTGTTGGGCGGAGAAGGCAATGGCACCCCACTCCAGTACTCTTGCCTAGAAAATCCCATGGACAGAGGAGCCTTGTAGGCTGCAGTCCATGAGGTCGCGAAGAGTTGGACATGACTGAGTGACTTCACTTTCACTTTTCACTTTCATGCATTGGAGAAGGAAATAGCAACCCACTCCAGCGTTCTTGCCTGGAGAATCTCAGGGACCGGGGAGCCTGGTGGGCTGCCGTCTATGGGGTCGCACAGAGTCAGACATGACTGAAGTGACTTAGCAGCAGCAGCAGCAAGTGTGTTGGGGGTGGGGAAGACTGTTAAGGAAATGAATAGTCTTTCAGAATTCAATATGAAAGATATTACCTTTGTTTAGAGGTAAATTCTACTCTGGGGCGGGTCCTGCAATTATGATGCCAGTCCTTGGCCCCCAAGTTTGCACAGGGACATTCTTCGAGTGGCTTAAAAAGCTCATCTTGGTTTCCTCTAAACCCAGCATAGGCAATAACTGAACTTTTAGGAAGGGGCATTTTGATGGGATATTAGGGGCAACTTTCTGAGAATTAACAATCCCTGGAAAGTGCTACTGAAGTTACCTTTTGGAAAGATTTTTATTATGAAGATGTAGTCATTTTGTGAAAATTTATGCCACTTTTTATGTCATGGCACATTTCAAAGCATGATTTGTTAATGGCAGGCATGAGACTGAGGGGGAAATAGCAGCATCAGATAAGGTGTTCTACTGTGTGAAAGATCATATAATGAAGACATCCACCAGTTACTTCAGTTAGCTTTCTGCATAAACATAGATAAATGCATTCTCACTAGTTCTCGCTTCCCCTTCTATTAGAGAAGTGGTGGTCAAATGCAGAGAGATAGGTAGACACTGTGAGATGGGTAGAAAATGTGAAGAGTTAGCTGCTGAGCCCAAAGTTTATCATGCAAAGACATCAGTATGTTTAGACTCTGAATTTACTTTCCTAAGTCGAATTCCTTTAACACTTCTGTATAGTTTATTTTACATGGTTTCTATCCACTTAAAAGCAAGTATGTTCATGGATTCAGTACAATTGCCATCTGAGCATATTTCAGTTTTTTGCACCAGTGAAATGGTGCTTTTGAGCTTTGTACTCTCCGTGAAATGTAGATAGTGAAGCTATCTTTTGTAAATATGGGTAGAAAGAGTGTTAAAGGTAGAAGAACTAATGTGGAAATGGAAATGATATTTTATCTTTATGAATGACTTTATTCTGTAACTGCATGTTTAATTTCCAAGTATTTAAACATTTTTTGATCGTTATTCCATCAGTTTGTGTCATTTGGTGTTATTATCCTGAGTGGTTGTAGAAAATATTTCTCTGTTTCATGGATAGAATGTCTTGCTTTGTTGATGTTATTTTTCTTAATCTCAGTTATGACAGACATAAGCCTGCTACTAATTAGACGTGTTCTATTTTGGAGAGAGCCATTTTGCAGTTCTTTAAGTAAACTTGCACAGTGCTGGGCCTAGAATAAATAAGCATTAAAAGTTTCTTCCTAACTTTTTTATAATTTAAGACATCTATTTTTAAGCACAATTGAGGATTCCCCACAACGTCCAACAAAATGACATTTCTTTAGAGACTGTTCTCTCCTGGTCACAATCCTTGTTTTGTTATTCTTAAATCCTTTAACATGAAGACAAAAGAATCTCTCTGTGCATATGGGAATTAATTTGCAAGATTTTAAAATATCTAAATTCATTCCAGCAACTGCGCCTGCAGTCATTATACTGGCAGAACTCCCTGTGAAGTCAGATGGGGTCATCTGGCTGGTTGAATATCAAAGTTCTACCCTACCCCTGCACAAGGGGCCCTCCGGTTTGGTTTACGCATTTCAACAGAGCATATTTGAAATACTACTTCATTATCCTTTGTATTTAAAGTTACTGAGAATACATAGTTCTTAAATGAAGGCACTCTGTAAAGACTTTTGAATTAGGATTAGCAACAGTCCACAGTTGGCCAAGGGTCAGAAACCAAATCCAGTTAGGATCCTGTACCAGATTTGTGGCATTTTAGTGTAAAAGATACATTTTCATAAAAAGGTGCACTGTGGAGAAACAGGTAAACTAATTAATAAAACAAGACTTTGAGATGTTTCATCTTAAAATTTTATTTGCATTTATAGAAAAATAACAGCAAATGGTAGGTAGAACTTCTTATGTGGTACGCACAGTTTTAAGTATTTTGTGTAAATTAGCTCATTTAGGACTCACAATGGCTACTATTACTCCTCAAGTTCACACAAGGAAAACACCACAGTATCCAGAAGTAACCCCTCCAAAGGTAGAGCTCACTGTGGTGGATTCAGGATTTGAGATCAGCTACTCTGGCACCCCAGATCCAAACTCCTGTAATTCCTCTCAACAAATTCAATTAAAAGGACATTTTTAAATGGTTAAATAATATAAGAGACGACATTCTGGTCAAATGGTGATCCTTCCCTTGTTTTTATACATTTATAACTAACAATTTAAAACATGTTTTCATTCTATTTGGCACCTAATTGGTACCAAACACATATTTCTAAAATGAATTCACTCCTATAAAAGCTTTTGAATTAGCACACACTGTGTTTTAAGGGAAGAAAACTAATGGGAAGTCTCGAGACAGAGGAAGAGATCCTGGCTGGAAATGTGGAATTTAAATTTAAAAATCATGTGTGTTTGTGTGAGAGAGGGAGAATGAAAGAGACATTGAGAGAATGAATTTCATCCACAAGAGTGGATAAAGTCACATAGGGGAAAAGTGTGCATAGAAAGAGAGGGACTTCCTTGGTAGCTCAGTGAGTGGTAAAGCATCTTCCTGCCAATGCAGGCACATGGGTTTGACCTCTGGTCTAGAAAGAATCCCACATGCCTTGGAGCAACTAAGCTGTGCACCACAGCTTTTGAGCCATGCTCTAGAGCCCAGGAGCTGCAACCATAGAGCTTATGCACCTAGATCCAATTTCTGCAACAAGAGAAGATACTGCAGTGAGAAGCCTATACACTAGACGGTGGCTCCCACTCTCTGAGTCTAGAGAAAGCCCACGCAGCAAGGAAGACCCAAGGCAGCCAAAAATAAATAAATAAAAAAAATTATTTTAAAAGGCAGAGAGGGCCAAGGTCAGCTCTTGGGTCCTCCAGCCTATTCCTGGGTCTGGTTGAGGAGGAGGAGGAACTGCTAGCAAGCGTGAGGCAGAAGGACACCAGCGAAAGCAGGGAAGTGTTTTGAGGAGAGCTTAATTCACTGTGTTGGTTGCTGCTGAGGAAAGTGTCCAGGAAGATGAAGGCTTAGCCTTAGCAGACATAGGTCACTGGCAACCTCCACAAGATCTGTTTGACTGGATTGGTCAGATGAAAGCCTGATTAGGGTGAACTATGGAGCTACGCAGAGGTAGCTGGAGAGAGGTGAAACCAAGAGGGCTACTATTTTTATTTATTTAAGTTTGATTTTTTGTTGTTGTTCATCATGGATTTTTTGGCACCAGTTTTTTATTTTTATTTACTTTTGGGTGACAGCTACAATTTTTAGATGAGAGATTTTGAGACTTGTTAATATCTCAAAGAAAAGTGATTCTCTTTCGATTCTGCACTTGATAAAAGTAACCAATATAGGCTTCTTAAAATATTTCCATCTTTAATTTCTATGACACGATGCTTAACTTGTTTTCTTCCTACCTCCACTGGTTCATCTTCCTCTACCACAGAGGGCTTCCGTGCATGGTTGTGCAGGTTATAAACTGCAGGAACTCTGTGGGGCACAATTTCTACAAACTACCATGTGAGTGGTGATCCCAGAGTCATATTGGACACACCCTGAACAATTCTCTGTGCTGACCCTTATTTCTAGCCTCAGAACAGATTTTTATGTGAAGCATGTAGAAACCATATATGAGTATATGTTAGTGCTGTGAGTCTAAGGTCAGTAACAGAGTATGGTTAACCAACACTGAAGTTGACTGCAACAGAAATAATGTTTATACTTGGATCGTGAGATCCAAGAGAAAATGTTGGATTTCTGAAACATTTCAACCTCAGTTAAAGTCATTGTCAAAAAAAAAAAAAAACAACACTTTTCTCTCTCCCTTTAGCCTTCCTTTCCAAAGCAGCAAACTGAGGGAGAAAGAGCAAATGTCAACATTGAAAGTCAGTTGGCAAGCTGGGGACAAAACCCTGTAGGATCTTTAGCTGTTCGAAACGTAAAAAGCAATAGTTAAAATCTGCATGTAGTGGGAGATAAAGAAAAACTATTTAACTAAGTTAACTACAACTTGCCTAAATAAAATAATTGAAAAATAGAATTTTCTTTCTTTTATCATCCTCCGAACTGAATATATCTATCAAAAGAGCAAGGTATACGCAATTGATAGGTATACCCTTACAGTGTAATACTATTCAGAAAAAGAAAGAAAGAGAAATGAGCTATTGATAGACATTACAACATGGGATGAATCCCATAAGAATTATCCTGAAAGAATCCAGATAGAAAAGTTTACATTGTGTGCTTATATTTATATAAACTTCTAATCTATAGTGACGCAGAACAGATCAGTGGTTGCTTAGAGGGGAGGGAAAGGCAGAAGGAAGGGATGACAGAGTACGCACAAGGAAACTTTTGGGGGATGTTTGTGTTCCTATCTTGATTGTGGTCATGGTTTCGTGGGTGTCGACATATGTCAAAACTTATCAAACCACACACTTTAAATATGTGCAGTTTATTTTATGCCAGTTATACCACCAAGCTGTAAAAATATCTTAAAAGGATGTTTGGTTTTTGAATGTCTGAAAAGGATTTATGCAGCCTTTGATCTAATACCAGAAAGTGAAAGCAGAGCAAGAGGAAACATTTCGCAGGATCACAGTGAAAATATCACTGGAATGCTAGGAGAGTTACAAGACCAAGCGCCACTTCAAAGATGCAGACAAATTCTGATTGCGTCTCCAATATACCTTTAAAGCAAAGTGCGTTTCGCAGCTTGCTCCTTAGAAGCAACACAACAATATTAGATCTCCTTCACTGCTGTGACACTTAGAACTAGTTTGGGTTCGGAAGTTCACTGCTCCCACATATGTAACAGAAATTCACTCCACCTTCATCTTTGACAACATCTGTGAACAGAGTCCTTCTGGGTTTTGTGGCTGTCAACTAGCTCATCTCTGATTCAGGTTCACTCTGCATTTCCTGCTGTCTGTGAACACCACCTTCAACCATTGCCTTGGCCTCATAAACATTGAGGGAGACAGTAGAACAGTAACTAACTTACAAGAACGAGAAGAAGTGTCTGACTGTACCTGTTTATTTGCTTTATCTTGATCTCTTAATACACCTGAATGCCTAATACATCTGTGAAAGAATCATTAATTCTTTCTTGTTGACTGACACTGAAGACCTTAATTAACTTGCACATGTTACTGAACAAAAACAAAACGAAAAGGAGACCACATGTTCCATGCTTTGAGATCACTGGGTGGATGCACTCTGTGTGATCTACCATCCCAGGGATTTAAACTGCTCTTGAGCAAACATACTTCATAAATTGAGACCTGGCAGGCACCCAGGAAGTGGTTAAGGTTCGCTGAACTTTGGCATAACCGGCTCATGATCCATCCGTCGTGTTCTGGGACTAGTTAGCTGGGTGGAGGTGAGCACGTCTCAGCAGAATCATTTAGTAGTAGTAGCATGATATTTGATAGTAATAACATTATAGTAATCAGGGATTACTGCTTCCTGATTTGGAGAAGGCACAAATTTTAAAAATGATAGAGCACGTTAGCTCAGGAAGTTAAAAGCCAAGATAGAAAAATGGCTGTAATTAAGTTTCACTGTTGATTGAGATAGAGAATTGACAATTAGGAGAAATAAAAGTGAACTTACTTGGAAAACAGATTCACAGACATAGAGCACGGACTTAAGGTTGCTCGGGGGAAGGATGGGAGAAGGGATAGTTCAGTTCAGTTCAGTTCAGTCGCTCAGTCGTGTCCGACTCTTTGCAACCCCATGAATCACAGCATGCCAGGCCTCCCTGTGTTAGGGAGTTTGTGATGGACATGTACATACTGCTATATTTGAAATTGATAACCAACAAGGACCTACTGTCTCCCTCCAAATCCCCTCCCATCCAGGGGAGTTTGGGGAAGAATGCTGCTGCTAAGTCACTTCAGTCGTGTCCGACTCTGTGCGACCCCATAGACGGCAGCCCACCAGGCTCCCCCATTCCTGGGATTCTCCAGGCAAGAACACTGGAGTGGGTTGCCATTTCCTTCTCCAAAGCATGAAAATGAAAAGTAAAAGTGAAGTCACTCAGTCGTGCCCAACTCTTAGCGACCCCATGGACTGCAGCCTACCAGGCTCCTCCGTCCATGGGATTTTCCAGGCAAGAGTCCTGGAGTGGGGTGCCATTGCCTTCTCCTGGATACATGTATATGTATGGCTGAGACCCTTCACTATTTTCCTGAAACTATCACAACATTGTTAATTGGCTGTACTCCCATAAAACAGAAAAAAAATTTTCAAAAAAAAATGTTTGATAGTACAAATATCTACAGTAAAGTTTGTTTTTCTTTTTTCGTTTCTTTGGGTGGGAGGTGCTGTTGGGCTGGGAGGTAGGCGAGAAAAGATACTATATATGCTACAATGCTATCTTTTCCTGGACTGTGAATTTAATCATATATTTGAACAGTTACTATTGCATGTCTATGGAAAATTAAGCCAATTGTAAAATTGCTTGAATTCTGTTGTTGAGCATGTAATTATGAAAGGAAATAAAATAGGATCAAACATTTTTGTTTCTGGTTTTCTTTTCCTAAGTCATGGAATGAGATCTAGGCATCTGCTACCTCCGAATCAAAAGAAGTTAATTTTTAATTTTCTTCAACACTTAGAGGCATCTTTCAGGGCAGTTCAGGGCAGAGAAACGCTGACCAACTTAAAATGAAGACAAATAAAACCCTCCAAATCCTGCTTAAGCTATCTAAATTCCTTCAGCCTTAAAAAATGTAGAATATACACTTTTTAAAATCCAGGCTTAAAAACTGAAAATTAGATAATAACTTACTGGATTTCAAGATGATTCTTTTGGTGTTTTAGATAAGGTCAACTTTTCTTGACTTTGTCAGGGAGGCAGATAAACTTTTATATCACCCTTGCCTGTATCTCTAGGCTGTAACTTACCAACTGTAAATTCAGAACAATAGAGCAGAGGTCATGCTAGAAGTATATTATGCTAGGACTAGTGAGTTTTACAAAGTTGTCCAATGATGACCTTAGAGTATTCTCTAAGATTAATCTTAAAATGGAACAGGCACAGATTATTTATTTTCACAGCAATTGTTGAGGTTTGTCTGCTTTTTTTAAATAAAATTGTTTTTGGTTTTTATTTGTCTGTTTCAGGGCTCATGCCTGTTGCACAGCAGCCTGTTTATTGTGCTTCAAAACATGGCATAGTTGGATTCACACGCTCGGCAGCGGTGAGAACACAGCCACAATCTCTCTTTCTCTTTCTGGGCAAATGTGACAGATGAGCTCTATAAAGTAGAGGGGAACAGAGTTAAAATTCAGTACATTTAGGGACTTCCCTGGTGGTCCAGTTGTTGAAATTCCTCGCTTCCAATGCAGGGGGCATGGGTTCAATCTTTGGTCAAGGAACTAAGATCACACATGCTGCATGGTATGATCAAAAAAAAAGGGGGCAGAAAAAGTGCAGGTAGAGTGTGTTGTATGTTTACATTTTTATGAAAAAAAAAAAAAACAACAAAATTTGCTTTAAAAATTTTTTTGATACATTTAAAGATAGAAAAGTAAATTATACTTCAGTGTTGTTGTTCAGTCACTAAGCCACATCTGACTCTCTGTGATCCCATGGACTGCAGCATGCCAGACTTCCTTGGCCTTTCACTATTTCCCAGAAATAGTGAAATTAATGTCCTTTGAGTTGGTGATACTAGTGAAATAGTGAAATTAATGTCCTTTGAGTTGGTGATACTAGCTAACCATCTCATCCTTATTTATTATTAAAAATAGTTTCCAGGTAACATAAAGGACCAACTATAGAGTAGATTATTTTAACATGAAGTAGATTCTAAACACAGGTTACTGAAAAAATCCTTAAGGATTAAAAAAACAAAAAGATAGCCTTTATTTTTGAAATTGACTCCAAATTAAAAAACCATTAACTATAAGACTTCCTTAAATGCTCAAGGCATTACTTGACGATATGGTAAAAATGAGTCAGAGCCTGGAGGATGGAGAAAGGGGTGAGGCTAGCTTTTACCTGGTAGCATTGTCAAGGATTCTTTCCCCATAGAGATATAGGGTAAATGTGTGAGGAGCTTAGAAAAATATTTTAGCCGTAACTGACCACATGCATTGATAGTATGATGTACCTTTTTATAATAATTGAAAACAAATGTACAGCTTAAGTGGAGTCTGATGAACAAGGGTAAAGTAGAAGGATGATTGATCGGAGGTGTAAGCAAGAACCAGACCAAAGGCGACTTATGGATCAAAGTCATGAACTTGGACTTTATTCTAAGTATAGCCGTCATTGGGTCTTTTCTGCACAGGAGAGACAAGATTATATTTCCATGTGAAGAGGATCATTCTTGCTACTATTTAGAGAATGTATGGGAATTTCCTGGTGATCCAGTGGTTATGATTCTGCACTCTCACTGCCAGGGGTGAGGGTTCAGTCCCTGGTCAGGGAACTAAGATCCCTCAAGCCATGTGGTGCTGCCAAAAGACAAAACAAAGAAAATGTATGAGAGAGGACAAAAGTAGAAGACGAAAGAGCAGTTGAGAGACCTCTGTAGTGGTTAGTCTAGTTGAGACAGAGAGAGGGGCCTGATGACGAGGAAATCATTAATAGCAAGAAATGATAGGCATAGAGAAAGCAGATGGTGAATGGTAAATGTTCAGTAAAAAAGGAAGATGAGCAGCTGTCACACTGTTAATTGAAACTGATTGGAAATTTTACCTTGCAAAGTCTTAATCTTTAAATCAACTTTTAATGAACACATTACAAAGCAAAGTACATTCATGCATGCATGCTAAGTTGCTTCATTGGTGTCAGACTCTTTGCGACCCCATGTACTGTAGCCCGCCAGGCTCCCCTGTCCATGGCATTCTCCAGACAAGAATAACTGGCATGGGTTGCCATGCCCTCCTGCAGGGGATCTTCCTGACACAGGGATCAAACCCATGTCTCCTGCAGCTCCTACATTGCAGGTGGATCCTTTACTGCTGAGCCACCAGGGAAGCAAAGTAAATCAAAGCAAAGACCAGAAATGTTGCATTTACAGTTACAAGACTGGAACTTGTACAGTTGATGCTCATGATTCATTAGTTATGTTCTGTAAAATCACTTGCAAACACTGAATTAGAGGATACTGAACTATTGCTTTTAAGGGAAATTTGGGGTTAAGTTCCTGCAAGGAACTTGTCACAATGTCTTGTTCAATAGCATTAAGTATATTTATATTTAAAGACCCCTTATTTAATATGTATTGTGTGTAATATGTATTGTATTATTAATAGCATGGCCAATAGCATTTGTACCTCACACCTGAAGGAAGCTCCTCTAATGTATGTATTTTCTCCCATAAGGCACATTGCAGCCTTCTTGCACTTAGAAATACTAGACAGCACTTCAGCACTATGCCTTGAGGGCATTTCAAATAGTAAAATCACCAACAAAAAGCATAAAGATGAGAAAAACCTGGGCAAGTACCCTGAAAAGGATGCGTGTTTATGGTAGAGGAGCTGAAACGAGAAAGCAGAGCATCGTTTTGTTTGACCCTAGTCCACATCAGGCAGCTCAGATTTCTTTCTACTCTGTGTTTGTCCACAGATAAACTTGAAAGTGCTGTGAGTATTGATTTGAGGTCTTAAGAGTAAATTTTAGCAAGGAAGAAAAAAGAATCTACAAACGACTTACATTTTGTTTTACAAATAGTTCAGATAAAATCTATAGGTTGAAAATTAAGCCAAAAGATGTTAGTCTGAAAATACTTAAAAATTGTCTTCCAGATAGTGTCAATTACTAAATGTCTTTAGAATAATCAAAGTCCTAAAATTTTCCACTAAATGTATTTTTAAGCAAGTAAGAATACTTTAATACAACCCATTTCAAAGAAAACTTGGGATATCAATTCTAAAGCCTTAGCTTCTTTTTTTATTTTATTTTAAGCTTTTTATGTGTGTGGTGGGGTATAGCTGATTAGCAGTGTTGTGGTAGTTTCAGGTGGACAGTGGAGGGGCTCAGTCATACAGATACATCTTTCCACCTAAGCCTTAGCTTCTTACCTTCAGCTTCCTGCAGTGTTCAGTAGGTAAGAGTACTTTAGATAATCAAGTATTTTCAGAAGTGCACAATACTGAATTTTTTAGAAAGTAATCAAGTGAGGCTTTTGGGAATTAGTTTACCACTTTAGTTTTGTATTCCTTTACTTTCTGCCATCAATCAGCCTTACCAGAGCCATCTTTATAGAGCTAGAAGGATAGCTGTTTAGCGGTTTTCACATCAGAGTCTTTTAACTAGCTTTAATTATCAGTTTATCCTACATGATACATTTATGAAACTCCTGAAACCTGCAACCTTCTACTTCCAATTAACAGATGGCTGCTAATCTCATGAACAGTGGTGTGAGACTGAACGCAATTTGCCCAGGCTTTGTTAATACACCCATCCTCAAATCCATTGAAAAAGAAGAAAACATGGGGAAATATATAGAATACATGGGTCCTATCAAGGATATGATGAAATACTATGGAATTTTGGAGTAAGTAAAGCTATACCTATCTTCCTTTAATATGACAAAGCAAAGGGCTATCTAAACATGAGCAATCAAAAGGGAAAAAAATTAGCTTTTACATCTGAGAAACTCATGCAAGCTTCAAAGTTTTGATTTGGCAAAATCTCTGCAAAAAAACTTTTTTCTGGGTTTCTGAATAGACTTTAGTTATATATCATGAATTTTGTTTTTAGATGTAGAGAATGCATTATTAATACCTTTAGCCATAAGGAAGTATTTTTTTTAAAGGTGATGTTTAATTGTCTTTCGAAGAAGTGATACCTTATCTGCCTGAATTCAAGCAATGTTTAAATATACCCTTTGTGACATTTCATGTGGCCCCCTAACTTCAACCACTTTCCTAACCATGTCTGAGTTAGAGCAGTTGACATTTCACAGGATGGAGTCATCGGTATCAAATCCTGACTCCACCACCGACCACAAACTTACCTGTCAACCTCTGGGTACCTCAGTTTTCCCACATGTAGAATAGGAGTGATCGTAAAACAAGCTTACAGGACTTTGAAAAGTCTACAAACAAGTTGATAAATGGAAGTTACTTAAAACAGCAGCAGATAAATAATAGACATTCAACAAATGTTGGCTACAATTCTTTCTCCTTCTAAAATTCTTTCTCCTTCTACAATTCTACCTCCTGAGAAATCAGTACGCAGGTCAAGAAGCAACAGTTAGAACTGGACATGGAACAACAGACTGGTTCCAAATCAGGAAAGGAGTACGCTAAGGCTGTATATTGTCACCCTGCTTATTTAAGTTACATGCAGAGTACGTCATGAGAAATGCCGGGCTGGATGAAGCACAAATTGGAATGAAGATTGCTGGTAGAAACATCAATAACCTCAGATATGTTATGACACTAACCTTATGGCAGAAAGTGAAGAAGAACTAAAAAGCCTCTTGATGAAAGTGAAAGAGGAGAGTGAAAAAGTTGGCTTAAAACTCAACATTCAGAAAACGAAGATCATGGCATCCAGTCTCACCACTTAATGGCAAATAGATGGAGAAACAGTGGAAACAGTGAGTGACTTTATTTTCTTGGGCTCCAAAATCACTGCAGATGGTGACTTCAGCCATGAAATTAAAAGGCACTTGCTCCTTGGAAGAAGAACTCTGACCAACCTAGACAGCATATTAAAAAGCAGAGACATTACTTTGCCAACAAAGGTCCGTCTAGTCAAGGCTATGGTTTTTCCAGTCTTCATATATGGATGTGAGACTTGGGCTATAAAGAAAGCTGAGCACCGAAGAATTGATGCTTTTGAACTGTGATGTTGGAGAAGACTCTTGAGAGTCCCTTGGACTGCAAGGAGATCCAAGCAGTCCATCCTAAAGGAAATCAGTCCTGAATAGTCGTTGGAAGGACTGATGCTGAAGCTGAAACTCCAATACTTTGGCCACCTGATGCGAAGAACTGACTTATTGGAAAAGACCCTGATGCTGGGGAAGATTGAAGGCAGGAGGAGAAGGGGACGACAGAGGATGAGATGGTTGGATGGCATCACCGACTCAATGAACATGAGTTTGAGTAGGCTCTGGGAGTTGGTGATGGACAGGGAGGCCTGGCATTCTGCAGTCCATGGGACGGCAAAGAGTCAGACACGACTGAGTAACTAAACTGACAATTCTTTAAATTTCTACTCTAAGAATATTTCTGATAGGCCTAAATTCTTCTGTAGGCTAAAGTTGGGAAAATAATCATTTACTCAATGTAAATAATAAGGATAAATTTATGAATCCTTCTTATCAAAATAACAGAAGTTTAGGTGTGGACATCTACAGAAATTTATAATTCAGTGAATATCTCATTGAATTAAAAACTCAGGTAACAGTGCTGCATAACATACATTTCCCAATTATTCGTTAAAGGTAATAGATACTTCAAAAATAACTCAAAGTGATGTGACAATTATGGCTTATTCTTTAATTTTAAAATATTGATTTTCCCTTTATATTTAGCCCTTCAATGATTGCCAATGGATTAATAACACTCATCGAGGATGATGCTTTGAATGGTGCTATTATGAAGATCACAACTTCTAAGGGAATTCATTTTCAAGATTACGACACAAGCCCATTTCACATGAAAATGCAGTGAACATCTTATATGTCAGCTTTAACTGAAAATAAGCACAAATGACATACTCCATCTTCTATTGAATATAGCTTTTTAAGTGAAATGTTACTGTTTTAAGCCTTCCTTTCACGCATGTGATGTTCATTTTCTCTAAATGATTAGTTAAGTATATAGACTTTAAAAAATGAGGAACTATCAAAAATATGACATGAACCAAAGCTAGGTTTTGATCTTTATAGTCTAAACAAGGGATATTCCAGGAATATTCTGCCTTTCAGAAGATATATTTAAATTTGTGATTCATAAATGTTAATTTCTTCAGAACTTCATTTTAAAGGAGATACTTGAATTGTTATTTAAGTCAAAGCAGATGTAAAAAGCTCATTTTGTCTCTATGTTCACACTTTAAAAGAAGGAAGGTACCTACAATGGCAAATATTTAGTAACAATAACTTTTACTTATGCACCATCTTTCAGCTCTTTGAGAACATGGCATATGTAGGCCCAGTAGGTAAGGAGTAAATTATTGTATGAATATATCCCAAATGAAAAAGCTAATGTATGGAAAAATGAAAAAAAAATAACTGGCTGGGGTGCTGATCTACAGTTCACCCTTCCATCTGGTGAAAACATCTTTTCCTCTGTGCTTGCTTTAAAAATTTTGACTCCAAAAATCTCAGGAATGAAACTTTTAATAGCTATAGCAAAAAAGCATAGTTAGTACTCCTAAAATGTTGTATTTAAGACACACTTGTTAAGAAAGAAATACAAATGTAATTTTTTTCAGATTCCTTCTTTATTTGTGCCAATTTCAAAAATGCCTGCTTTTAGTAAAACTTTTTTTTCTTCTAATCTTCATGAGTCACTCAGTGTTCTATGTAGAGATGTTGAGAAGAAACCAATTTTGTGACAGCCTCAACTGAAGATGTTTTTGTGTTTTCAAAGCCATAATAACAAGAGGTAAAAATAGCTGTGGTATTTTGCCATTTTCCCTGTCAGGTATTTTAAGACAGGATCATTAAATGCACCTGCTTCGGGTAATGCTATTTGCAAGCAATAATTAATGCTAATAATAATGACATGCAAGATTTCCAAATCAATCATTTCCTTGTAGAAATATTGAAAAGTACCTCATTCTGCCTGCTAGCTCTTAAGCTCCCAGGTGGAGCAAAATCTATCCATGTGAGATTAGTATGGATTTCTTAGAGATATTGGTGAGTTGTCAGATTATGGCTCTGTTTTAATTCTGCCATAGAGATCTGTTACCTTCCCTTTTAAGGAGTGGATTGAATATGAGGAACTGTTGTCTAGATGTCCACATACTTGAAAAACACCAAGAAGTGAACATCAGTGAAAATCTAAGAAAAGTTAAGTTGTATAATTAGGCACAATCGTGTTCATAACTTGTGGCGGTAACAAACCAGTTAGTGATATAGGTATGAGGAATATCATTTATCTTACTCTGTCTTCCACTGTAATGCTCAAAGCTGTAGCTTAAGCTTTTAATTTATGGAGAAGTCTTTGTACTGGTGGCCTTCACTATACATTGTGCTTTGAATTATTGTTTTTAAATCAATAAACTATGCAGACATTTAAACCCAAATACTGAGTAAAACTGAAAAGAATGTGTTCTATTTTTTAAGATTATTTTTACATTAAAATGTTTGTTCTATAAACAACTTTAAATAAATCATAATGTTATATGGTGCTGTATATACTGGTTAAGAAAAATAAATATTAAATTTCCAGGGAAGGGAGTGGTGAAATCTTAAATGGAATTTTTCAGTGAAAACCCTAATGTAAATAAATTTTTTGAACAAATTTTTCTTAGTAAGTGAAGTAGGGCTCCCAAGGTAGCAAAACTAAAAATGTATGGGTACTGAAAAAAGATTAAGAGATTGGATAATGACTCTGAAATGTCTCACACACTTAGTTGTCCCATATAAACATAATTTTATATACTTGTAGAGAAGGCAATGGCACCCCACGCCAGACTCTTGCCTGGAAAGTCCCACGGATGGGCAGCCTGGTAGACTGCAGTCCATGGGGTCGCTAAGAGTCAGACACAACTGAGCGACTTCACTTTCACTTTTCACTTTCATGCATTGGAGAAGGAAATGGCAATCCACACCAGTGTTCTTGCCTGGAGAATCCCAGGGACGGGGGAGCCTGGTGGGCTGCTGTCTATGGGGTCGCACAGAGTCGGACACGACTGAAGTGGCTTAGCAGCAGCAGCAGCAGTAACATTTAAAATAGAAGTGATTATGTGATAATTTTTAATTTTGCCCTGTGTATAAATTTAGGACACTGAAAAGGTCTGACAGTGTACGTATTTAATAAAAATTTAAGGCATTTCACAAATTAAGTATCATTTATGAATAGCTTTTTCTTGCACGTAGTTTGCAGGGTCAGCCCCTGGTGATACAGAACTGAGCAGTGTAGTGGAAAGGAATGGATTTGAGAATAAATAGACAAATGACAGGCATGAAATACATTTGATATTTTCCCTGATATTGTCCCTGCTATAGACTTGAGCTTGTCACTTAGCACCAACTAAAAGTTGTTTTTAAGAGCCATGAATAAAGTGAAAGTGTTAGTCGCTCAGTCGTGTCTGACTCTCTGCGACCCCATGTACTGTAGCCCACCAGGCTCCTCTGGGCGTGGAATTCTCCAGGCAAGAATACTGGAGCAGTTTGCCATGCCCTCCTCCAGGGGATCTTCGGAACCCAGGGATAGAACCTGGGTGTCCTGCATTTCAGGCAGATTCTTTATCATCTGAGCCACTAGGGAAGCCCAAAGATATCACTAACTCTATAAGACTATAATGATGTGATGTTCTGGGGCCTAGCTCCACAATAGCTAGTGACCCTGCAGTCATCTTGCATGATGTATGGATTTACTACTAATTCCTATCACCAATCCATAAAAGCATTTGTCTTCTTTATCTTATACTCAAAAAAGACTGTCTTTCCATCACTGTATAGATGCTGTGAAGGATGTGCTATGCTGTGCTTAATTTCTCAGTCATGTCAGACTCTTTGTGACCCCATGGACTGCAGCCTGCCAGGCTCCTTTGTCTGTGGGGATTCTCCAGGAAAGAATATTGGAGTGGGTTGCCACGCCCTCTTCCAGGGGATCTTCCCAACCCAGGAATTGACCCCAGGTCTCCTGCATTGCAGGTGGATTCTTTACCATCTGAGCCACCAGGGAAGCCCCCAAGGATACAATGATAATTAAAACACATTGCCTGCCTTATTAAATCCTATCACATTTTTTATGTTTAACCTCTTGGGTTTAAATTAAAAGGATAAACTGGTAAATTCTTAGATTTAGGTTGCCCTGAAGTAATTGCATGCTAGTCAGGCACCATTTTCTAAAATCTAAATGTATAAATTTAAGTAAATTTTTGTTTGTCCTTAAATTCATATGTGTATGAAATATACAGGGAGAGACATATAAATATATATTTGTTCCTATAGCCACAAAATAATTTTTAGAACTATGTGTCCATTATAATTATCTAGTATGAGTAGCAGCGGATTTAGATAAACCTCGAAGCTCATGATTTAACATAATAGAATTGTTTTCCTTTGGTCACACAAGAGTCCAGTGTTGATATTCAGTAAGCATGTTTCCATGAGGTGGATTAGACTGCTTCTGCCTTGTCGCCCCACCGTGTAGGACTCGAGTCATTCAAATCCAGCCAGTGGACTGGAAAAGAAAAAATGAAGAAGGTATCCCTGCTTCTTAAACATTTCAACCCAGAAATAAGAGTGATTATTTTTACTCATAGCCCATTGATGAGAACTAATGGAAAAGCCCTGCCTGAAAGCGAAAGATGCTGGGAGATGCAGACACACGCATGCCTCCCAGAAACAACTCTACACCATAGAAAGGGAGCATGAATTTTTATGAGACAAATACATCTTTTGTCTTTGCCACATCTGCTATGTCTGTAAATCCCTTGTTCCTCACATTGAATACATTCACTCCCATTCCAGAGAAACATCCTAAAATTCTATGCAGTTACTGTATCCAACTCGAATTCAGATCTCCAGTAGCTGCACTGATGTTTCCATTAAGATTCTATGGCTTCTCATGATCCTGGGACAATTTATCTGGCCTGTGCACACACGCTATAGTCATGAGCAGAGAGAAAATCTACAGTCAAATCTCTCATTTAGAAAAGGGAAGAATGGGATCACTGGTCAGTAGGCATGGTAAACCCTGCAAGCAGGCACTGTGAAATCTTTGCCCCAAAGTGGGGAACTTTCTTGACTTGACTGCAGTCTTCAATTTGAGAATAACGATTTTTTAAAAATTTTTTTATTTTTGTATTTGGGTAGAGCTGATTAACAATGTGATACGATCGAAGGGACTCAGCCGTACATATGCGTGTATCCATTCTTTCCCAAACTCCCTTCCCATCCAGGCTTCCACATAATATTGAGTAGAGTTCCATGTGCTGTACAATAGGTCCTTGTTGGTTATCCATTTTAAATATAGCAGTGTGTACATGACCATCTCAAACTCCCTAATTATCCATTCCCCCCATCCTCCCCGTACCCCAAAACCACAAGTCAATTCGTAATTAAATGATTTTATCATTGTGCTGGAAAAGGGGGAGAGTGAGGTGGACTCTGGCTTTGCCCTAAGGGGAGTTCTTTTTCCTGTATTATCCTCCATGGTTTGTTTGTTTTTTGGCTTCTTGGTTTTTCTTTTTTTGGTACCAGATCTTCTAGGAAGTGGTATAGTTTTCACTCATGCTATCCTGTCAATGCAAGTTTCAAAACCTGAGGGGTTTTTTTCAGTCTTAAATAGTTAAAGGTTGAAAAAGTCTGGCTTGTGATTTCTTTAGCTGAGCAATTTGAAAAACTGTGTAGGCTTCTGATTATTTGCTTCCAGTTGATTTCAGTTGTATGAAAAATGCCCAAATATATTTATTCATAATTAATAATCATAATTCTCCAGCCTGATAATTTTTTTTTCTCCCCATTCCTTCTCTTCTTTCAATATAAGTGCAGCTACATTGAGGTAAGCCACCTTGGAGGGAACTCAACACTTATATTTTGTGGCAGAACTCCGCATTAATGGATCTTTAATGCAGAAAACATTTCTGAATCGGACCTTTTCATTTTCGGAGTCTAAAACTAGTTGAGTTTTCAACCCAAAAGGCTCCACATTTCTGGATTCTCTCTTCTCCCTTATTTTCGTTTTTACTATAAACTAACCAACCTAAACCAACCTGAACTTACCTCCTAGTTCTATTCCTTGCTAAGTGTAACCAGAATGCACCAAAAGATATCACTAGCATTCCATCTCCTGACCTCTTCATCTAGAAATCGGCCTGAGGAGTCAGGGAAGACAAAATACTTGTCAGATGCTTCATCTTTGCTTCACAGGATTTTTCAGTTTTGTAGTCTTAAGTATCCACCTACTAGGGGCTTCCCAGGTAGTACAGTGGTAATGAATCCGCTTGCCAGTGCAGGAGACACAGGAGGCACGGGTTCAGTCCCTGGGACAGAGGTGCCTGGCAGGCTACAGTCCATGGGGTCGCAAAGAGTGGGATACAGCTGAGCACAGCTGAGCAGCAGCACCATCTACCTGCTAAGTCAATGACACACGTTTCGGGTTTGTTTGATTAGTGTTGTTGTGTTTGGCAGCTCTACTTCTGCTACCGAGTGAATTAGCTAAGGTAGTGTTCAGAGCTGGAGAAGGCAACAGCACCCCACTCCAGTACTCTTGCCTGGAAAATCCCATGGATGGAGGAGCCTGGTAGGCTGCAGTCCATGGGGTTGCTAAGAGTCGGACACGACTTCACTTTCACTTTTCACTTTCATGCATTGGAGAAGGAAATGGCAACCCACTCCAGTGTCCTTGCTTGGAGAATCCCAGGGACTGCGGGGCCTGGTAGGCTGCCGTCTATGGGGTCGCACAGAGTTGGACACGACTGAAGCGACTTAGCAGCAGCAGCAGCAGCAGTGTTCAGAGCTATAAGGGATAAATCCCCAAACTGGGGGGGGGCTTGATAAGATAGAGTTCCTCTCAGAAAGATTTAATACAACTGTGGAGTGGGCAGCCTTCCAAGGGGCTGAGTCAAGGATTCAGCTTCCTCCCATCCTCCATCTCCAGCATCTTTCGGAGCCTCAGAGTCTACTCATGGAGTAGCCAGATGCACCTGCTTCTTATGCACTCCAAGCCACAAACCATTTGAAGACTCGCTCAGACACCCCCTTCCAGATGCAAGAGGTGGGGGTGCAACTGAGAAGTGTAACCCTGGCCAGAGAACCCACTTTCCAGCAAAACACTACTCCCTGGAAAGAGGGGTATAAATCTTTGGTAAAGAGCTAGCCATCTCTGCCATATTGCTCTCAGTTTTAAGTTAAAATATATGATGTATGGCTTCCAGGTTGGTGAACACATGGAAATGTGAAGAGAGAAGGCTGGAGAGGTCACAACAGCTGTGCACCATTTTCTCTTTCCTTGTCCTGTGCATTGTTCCATCTGGCTGTTCCTGAGTTATATCTTTTTATAATAAACCAATTCTCTTATTGGTTTATTAAGTGAATTGGTTTATTCTCTTATTATTATTATTAAGTGAATAAATATACAAGTTTAAATCACTACAAAGTATGTACTTTTGCATATTTTAAATATTGGCATTTAAAAATATCCAATGGGAAAAATAAGCACCATGACCACTTTATGCATATCATCTGCTCTAAAATTCAAGAATAAATATTTTTGGAAATTTCATAATTTTTATGTTTTTTTTAATTGTTTAGCTTATACTCATATCTTCTATAGCATTTTATCCTAAAGAATTCTTTCCTGGGGATTATTATATGATCATCACTCTTTGCAACAAGTGTAAATACACACACACACAAATTAAAAATTAACTTTTGTTTTGCATATAAGGCTCTAGATGGTAAAAAATTTCCTTTGGATTTGGTAACATTAAAATTATTAATAACAAGTATATTAAATTTTTATAAGTAATAATTATTCTTAAAAGCACAATGCATCATTATTAATATATATAATCTTTTAAAAATATTAAAAATCCAAGTCCACTTTCAAAAAATACAATACATTAGAAATGTATATGGAAACTGAGATTTTCCCCGAAATTATTCATGTATGCAAGAATAGATATAAACAGTACTTGTAGATAAAATAAGCATCAGTATCAAATCTATTCCTATTATAATTTCAAGATTTAAGAAACTTTGTAAATAAATAGCTGGGAATAAAAGGACTTTTGTTGTCTTTGAATTCTCTCTGAATTTTATTCCAAAAGCATGCAATAATCTCTCCTCAAAAAAGTGTTGTTTTGAAGTCTATTAACTGACAACTCAGTTATTTCCTCCTTCAATTTGTATTGAAAGTAAAGAAAGGTCAGTTTTCCTGCCAAAGGATTTGTTATCCTTTGCTTGGAGTCTGTGAGTGTCCCAATTGCTGAGAAGTGTAACAGAATGGCTATCCAAAATGTGTTGAATGTCTTGTTTGCCATCCTAGGTTGCTGATATATATAAAGACTAACAACCCTTTGCCTGTCCGCACCTGATTTGGTCCAGTCAACAGGAGGCTCTCAAAACAGGTTGGAAGACCAAAGAAAGTGAGGTTAGGCTACTTTTCCTTGGCTTCATTCCTGAGCTGTTGGTGTCAGCATCTGTCAGAGAGTCCTTCCCCACCACCCCGCCACCCCCAGCTCCACACAATGCATGGGTCCTGGTGACCATTCTCTTCCTTCTCCTCCAGGCCTAAGGCTGGTAACAATCCACTGCAGTTCGCACCCCTTGTGGTTTCCCTGAACACCACAGATAACTTTATAAATAATTGTTTTACTAAACTCACTTCAAATTGCCCAGTTTGAGAGAATGCCATTTCTTTCCTGCCAGGACTATTACTAATAAACTGAAACTTATCAAAAGACTGTTAGCTATAGCTGTTACTCTTTCACTCAATAGCACTCTGTCGATGAAGTTTAAATTAGGTGAAACGGGAGTAAAACACTTCACACTGTTAAAAATAAAATGAAAATTCTCGAATAAAACTTTAGGAATAAAAACAGGTTCTTTAGAAAATGAAAAGATAGTACAAGGATATTATTAACAAATTACAATAGTAAATTGGAATATTTACATTAAATGGGAAAACACCTAGAAATATACAACTTATTCAAATGGACACAAGAAGGGAAAGAAAATTGGATTAGTCAGATAACTACTAAAGGGATCACAAACTAGCCAATTTATTTATCTATAATTAAATATTTCCCATAAAAAAAGTCTTTACTCAGATGACTTCACTGGTTAATTCTCTCAAATATTTAAGGAGGAAGCAATTCCAACATTACACTGATTCTTCCAGAGGTCAATTCCAACTTAACCTTGATTTCAAAATATTGATCTTAAAAATGAAATAGCTGATTATTTTACCAGCAAAATTGGGTTTATTCAGGAATATCAGAGAAACAGCAATTTGGGAAAAACAAGCTATGGCAAAAGCTGTTGGCAAGTCCAACACAACGAAAAGGAAAGTTGAAAAGGGCAAGTTGAAAGGGATTGTTTTGAACAAAAGTCTATTGGAGAAAAGTGAATGTTTAGGGTGATGACGGTTTCTCACTGACTGAGTTACTGGGGTTGTCAGTTTCCTATAGGAGACACACATCTTTCCCTGTTGGGGCCTGTGATTGAGGGTTCTTTCCTGTTGGTGATTCTTCTGTTGGGATGTGTGATTAACGATTCTTCCTGTAATTGACATCCGGTGGTACTGCCTGAGAGTTTCCACCCCCCCACCCCACCCCACCCCACCCCACCCCCAGCTTCCTGACTCTGACTTAGTGAGGTTTTTCTTTATGTTTTAATTTAATTTTTTTTAATAGGAGGTTTTGTTATTGTTGTTTTATTTATTTATTGGTCGTACTACATAGCATGTGGGATCTTAGTTCCCCAACCAGGGATTGAACCCTTGCCCCCTGCATTCCTGCTTTGGAAGCATGGAGTCTTATCCACTGGACCACCAAGGAAGTCCCTGAGGTTTTTCTTTATTAATTTTCACCAAAACTTGCCAAAGATATTATCTTAAAAAGCATAGACCAATAACACTTTTTCTGTAATAAACATAAACACAAAAATTCTCAATGAGTTAGCAAAAAAATTCTTCCACATCAAAACAATGGCAGAAATCAACAAGTTGGTTAGTATAATAATTAAATCTGGTCTAATATTTAAATTAAATCAGTGAAATTATCATATTAAAATTGTAATGAAAATATATGAAAGCACAAATGTTAAGGAGTACATAGATTTAAGGTATTTATATTTTCTAAAATTTGCTAAAACCACTAATATTAGATATCAAATCAAGCATGCCTAGGGTAAAATATGATAAATCATATATAACTGGTAATCTAACTGAGAAGAAATTTTAATAATAATTATTTGATAAGTCCAAACAAAAGAAGAAAAAAACAGTACATATAATGGTGAACCCAATAGAACAATATTAGGTGTTTGTGCAAATCCTAATATGTCATCCTACACTTCTCTTTACAACCTCCATTGGTTCCCCTCTGAGGTTAAGACAAAATTCTCACTTGAGTTATTGTCAGGAAGATAGAATAGACAAAGTTTTCTCCAGGGAACAGAACTGTAAATAAGTAGAAGTCTAAGGGACGCGATTTAAGGTACCATCAGAATTAGGATACTGGAAAAAGTCAGTTTTCATTACAATCCAAACAAAGGCAATGCCAAAGAATGTTCAAACTACCATATAATTGTGCTCATGTCACATGCTAGCAAGGTTATGCTCAAAATCCTTCAAGCTAGGCTTCAGCAGTATGTGAACCGAGAACTTCCAGAGGTACAAGCTGGGTTTAGAAAAGGCAGAGGAACCAGAGATCAAATTGCCAACACTCATTGGATCATAGAGAAAGCAAGGAAATTCCAGGAAAACACCTACTTCTGCTTCATTGACTATGCTAAAGCCTTTGACTATGTGGATCACAACAAACTGGAAAATTCTGAAAGAGATGGGAATACCAGACCACCTCACCTGTCTCCTGAAAAACCTGTATGTGAGTCAAGAAGTAACAGAACCAGACATAGAACCAGTTTGAACCTGACTGTTTCAAAATTGGGAAAGATTGAAGGCAAAAGGAGAAAGGGATGGTAGAAGATAAGATGGTTAGATAGCATCACTGACTCAATGAACATGAATTTGAGCAAACTTTGAGCCATAGCAAAGGACAGAGGAGTCTGCCTTGCTGACGTCTTTTGGGTCGTAAAGAATCAGACACGACTTAGCGACTGAACAACAATAGCAAATCGAATGCATTTGCCCTGGAAGCAGACAGTTCATTCCTCAGTGAGATGGTTGAAGCTGATGCCCACTAGCCCCCCATTATAAATCTCGTGCACAGCATTTCTACCTAAGTGAGAAATTGAACCAAAAGAGTTTTATATCTCTTTTAAACTTTATTTCTATTCTGTGCACTATGCAATGGTCTTTGCAGTAAAGTGTATACAAAGTAAATATGATCCGTGGTAATACTTTTCTTAATCACAAAAGATTGTTATGAGTTTCCTGCACTAGTTTGCTTCCTTTCTAACTTTTTTTAAATGTCTGGTTTCCCCTATTTATTTCACATACGGAGGCTTTCCAAAACTCTGTAGCCCTACACACAGGCTGCTTCTGTGGCTCCTACCCCCATCATACAGCCAAGTGTCTACTTTCAGCTTCTGGCAGGATGTTCTTAAATGGACGTCATAATGGCCACCTGACTGGATAAATACAAAGATTATTTTATTCAGATTTTGTGGCAAAAGGCTCACAAAATGTTAGTTGATGAATGGCCTGCTCCCTTCTTCCTGCCCATGGGAATGGGAGGGTTCCTTGGAAAGAAGGATGTTTTGAGCATCGGTTTTCTTAAGGAAATTTTATCATCCTTATCTGATGGTTGCTCAAGTATTATGGCAAAATGATCTTTTTTGGTTGCTTCCTCTTCCTGTATCTTATCAATGAGGGGATGTTGTAAGTTTGTAGGAATAGCACAGACCCCTAGGGTTTTATAGGGATGAATATGAAATTGAGTCAGAAAGTTGGATCTTTCTAGTCTATGATCTTTTGTTTCTCTCATCCCTCTGATTCACTTCAACTGCCCCAAATCAAGTTCTCATAATATCTTACATGTGCTAATTTACTTTTATTTTTCTCATTAACTGCTCTCAAGTCTCCAAAGTCCTATACTGAGTGTGTAACATAACACATGCTCCATTTGGGTCACTTCCCAGCTCAGACTCTTCTGCCTCCTATTTCCAGAGGCACAAAATCCAGATCTCCAGCTGAACATTCCAGACTTTTCTCAATCAAACCATTACTAATCAGTCCTGCCTTATCTGGGCTCATCCTTATCAAATTATAGGCTTCCTCAAACCCACCCCGACCCCACCCTGGCTTTTGCTTCTTCTCTTTCCTTTTTATCCTCATCTATAAATCTCCATCATATTGAAGAGAGTAAAAGAATATGCCAGGGGTATGCTTCAGATAGAATTCCTGCAAGTGAAAGAATTTTAAAATTGGGAAAAGAGGGAGGGAATAATGGAAGTCTTAAGGTAATTTGGGGAAAATTTTTGGATACATTTCAGAAAAATATGGTTTCCATATTTAGCCTAGTATAAAAACATAAGGAATAGATTTCTGAATCTAGTTGTCTGCCTACAGATGTTTGCCATCATTATGAATTGGGATTCAACTGAACAATGAATAAGATTTTCTTATAATCACAGCATTGAATACCTTTCTGTGGTTCCCAATACCTCACTGGTTAGATGATTATCACATAAAGTGCTTACTGTTAATACTTGCTGGTTTACCTGACCTGTTTAGTGACGAGGGCTTATCAGTCATAATCCAATATGTTCCATCCAAGATAGGACTTGATCCCTGACTATTCCTTCTTCTTGTGCCTAAAACATCTAAAACAAGTCAGGCGCCAGCGTTGCGGGGTTGCTCTGTCACTCAGCATCATTTCACACACAGACGACAGAGCCCTGTGTGATCTCTGCTTCCCATTACGTTTTTCTTCTTATTATAAGTTGTGGTGAGTGACTAACAACAATTACCAAATTCCAAACAGTCCTATTTTTTTTTGTCATTGCTGTAAAATATTTAAAACTTAAAAAAAATAAACTAAGAACAGTAACACTATTTGTCAAGCTCTTCATGCACAGACACGCAAACCTGTGGCTTGATTGGGCGGAAAGCCAGAACCAAGAGAAATGGCAGACTTCCAACCCTTTTCAAAAATAATTTTTATTGGAGTGTAGTTGATTTACAATATTGTGTTAGTTTCAGATGTACAGCAAAGTGAATCAGTTTGCATATATTCACTCTTTTTAAAAAGAGTCTTTTCTAATATAGGTCCTTAGATTCTTGAATAGAGTTTCCTGTGCTATGCAATAGGTCTTCATTATTATCTATTTTACATGTGTTAGTGTATATATGTTCATCCCAATCTCTCAACTTATCACTCCCACCCCCTTGGGAACCATAAGTTTGTTCTCTACATCTGTAACTAGTTCTAAAATTTTCTCTTTTAAAAGGCTACTCATTTGTAGAGGTTTCTAAGGCAAATGCTAGTATCTTTGTTTCATTGACCTTCTCTTGGTTCCTGAAGCATTTTATAGAAGAGAAGAGGCTGAGTCAGCCCCAGAGGAATTCTTAAAGCTTCCCTAAGTCCATCCCTATTGATGGTCTCCCATTTTGTTGTTTTAGTCACTAAGTAGTGTCCGACTCTTTGTGACGCCATGAACTGTAGCCCGCTAGGCTCTTCTGTCCATGGGATTTTCCCGGAAGAATACTAGAGTGGATTACCATTTCCTTCTCCAGGAGATCTTCCCAGTCCAAGAATCCAACCTGCATCTTATGCATTGGCAGGCAGATTCTTTACCGCTGAGCCACCAGGGAAGCCCTTTCTCCCCTTCTACAACAAAACCGAATATCAGTAAAGTGAAAAACGAATCTTTCTTTAACTCTCTCCTGTTTAACTTATAGTCAATCAACCCTGTTGTGTTTCAGCTTGTGACAAATCTTACTTTAAAGATGTTTCAACCTGCATGTTAAACATTAAAGCAGTAAAGGACTTTTCTATTCTTCCCTGTCCTTCTATCTCAAGAAAGAGACAAACTTGTTTTACTTTAATATAATGCTCTGTTAAAGAGAAATTTGTAAGGAAAATGAAATAATTTTCTCAGAGCTCTGAAATAGGATATCCACTGAGTGAATTTTAAAATTTAAATTACATTTAATATAGTAAATGCCAAGAATATGAATAGATCTACTCTCAGTTACATATATTTATTGGATAACTTCCTTGTTTCAAGCACAGCCCTAAAAAGCAAGCCAGCAAAGATGAATAAATTGCGTGTTTTCCTTCAAGGGGCTCACAATCATGTTTGGAAAACAAGCATGCAGAGGAAAAAAATTACAATTCCAGATTATAAAGGTTGTAACAGATTTATGTACCAGATAGATGAGGAAGTTATAATGGAAACTGTTTAAAGGAGAGACTTTGTAACAAAGAAGACTCTTGAGCCCAACTTTAACAGATTTTCAAGAATTTGGCAGAAGATGTTCCAAGGAGAGGGAAAGTGCATAGTTGGTTCAACAAACTGTAAGCAGTTCCTTATGAGTTCAGGATGAAACATAGGGTTGAAAGCTGGTGTGAAGCATCCTGTGTTTCATTCTAAGTGATCTGCAATTTATTTTGGCAGTGGGGGACCTTTCATGGATGTTTAGTCAGTCCTAATGAGGTGGATGAATCTAGAGCTTATTATACGGTGAAGTAAGTCAGAAAGAGAAAGACAAATATTATATATTAACACATGTGTATGGAATCTAGAAAGATGGTATTGATGATTCTATTTGCAGGCCAGCAATGGAGATGGAAACAGAGAACAGGTTTGGGGACAGAGTGCCAAGAAGGAGAGGTTGGGACAGAGACAGTATCATTGAAACATAAGCATCAGTCAGTTCAGCCGCTCAGTCATGTCCGACTCCTTGCAACTCCATAACTGCATGAGGCTAGGCTTCCCTGTCCATCACCACCTCCTGGAGCTTGCTCAAACTCATGTTTATCCAGTCGGTAATGTCATCCAACCATCATACCCTCTGTTGTCCCTTTCTCCTCCTGCCTTCAATCTTTCCCAGCAACAGGGTCTTTTCCAATGAGTCAGTTCTTCACAGTAGGTGGCCAAAGCATTGGAGTTTCAGCTTCAGCATCAGTCCTTCCAAAGAATATTCAGGATTGATTTCCTTTAGATGGACTGGTTTGATCTCCTTGCAGTCCAAGGAACTCTCAAGAGTTTATCCAACACCACAGTTCAAAAGCATCAATTCTTCAGTGCTCAGCTTTCTTTATGGTCCAACTCTCACATCCATACATGACTACTAGAAAAACCACAGCATTGACCAGATGGACCTTTGTTGGAAAAATAATGTCTCTGCTTTTTAATAAGCTGTCTAGGTTTGTCAAGCTTTTCTTCCAAGGAGCAAGTGTCTTTTCATTTCATGGCTGCAGTCACCATCTGCAGTTGGAACCCGAGGAAATAAAGTTGTCACTGTTTCCACTGTTTCCCCATCTATTTGCCATGAAGTAAACTAACGCTGAAGAAGCTGAAGTTGAACGGTTCTATGAAGACCTACAAGACCTTTTAGAACTAACACTCAAAAAACATGTCCTTTTCATTATAGGGGACTGGAATGCAAAAGTAGGAAGTCAAGAAACACCTGGAGTAACAGGCAAATTTGGCCTTGGAATATGGAATGAAGCAGGGCAAAGACTAATAGAGTTTTGCCAAGAAAATGCACTAATCATAGCAAACACCCTCTTCCAACAACACAAGAGAAGACTCTACACATGGACATCACCAGATGGTCAACACCACAATCAGATTGATTATATTCTTTGCAGCCAAAGATGGAGAAGCTCTATAGTCAGCAAAAACAAGACCAGGAGCTGACTGTGGCTCAGATCATGAAATCCTTATTACCAAATTAAGACTTAAATTGAAGAAAGTAGGGAAAATCACTAGACCATTCAGGTATGACCTAAATCAAATCCCTTATGATTATACAGTGGAAATGAGAAATAGATTTAAGGGCCTAGATCTGATAGAGTGCCTGATGAACTATGGACTGAGGTTCATGACATTGTACAGGAGACAGGGATCAAGACCATCCCCATGGAAAAGAAATGCAAAAAAGCAAAATGGCTGTCTGGGGAGGCCTTACAAATAGCTGTGAAAAGAAGAGAAGCGAAAAGCAAAGGAGCAAAGGAAAGATATAAGTATCTGAATGCAGAGTTCCAAAGAATAGCAAGGAGAGATAAGAAAACCTTCCTCAGCAATCAATGCAAAGAAATAGAGGAAAACAGCAGAATGGGAAAGACTAGAGATCTCTTCAAGAAAATTAGAGATACCAAGGGAATATTTCATGCAAAGATGGGCTCGATAAAGGACAGAAATGAAATGGAATAACAGAAGCAGAAGATATCAAGAAGAGGTGGCAAGAATACACAGAAGAATTGTACAAAAAAGATCTGCACAACCCAGATAATCACAATGGTGTGATCACTGACCTAGAGCCAGACATCCTGGAATGTGAAGTCAAGTGGGCCTTAGAAAGCATCACTATGAACAAAGCTAGTGGAGGTGATGGAATTCCAGTTGAGCTATTTCAAATCCTGAAAGATGATGCTATGAAAGTGCTGCACTCAATATGCCAGCAAATTTGGAAAACTCAGCAGTGGCCACAGGACTGGAAAAGGTCAGTTTTCATTCCAATCCCAAAGAAAGGCAATCCCCAAAAATGCTCAAACTACCACACAATTGCACTCATCTCACATGCTAGTAAAGTAATGCTCAAAATTCTCCAAGCCAGGCTTCAGCAATATGTGAACTGTGAACTTCCTGATGTTCAAGCTGGTTTTAGGAAAGGCAGAGGAACAAGAGATCAAATTGCCAACATCCACTGGATCATGGAAAAAGCAAGAGAGTTCCAGAAAAACATCTATTTCTGCTTTATTGACTATGCCAAAGCCTCTGACTGTGTGGATCACAATAAACTGTGGAAAAGTCTGAGAGAGATGGGAACACAAGACCACCTGACCTGTCTCTTGAGAAATCTGTATGCAGGTCAGGAAGCAACAGTTAGAACTGGATATGGAAAAACAGACTGGTTCCAAATAGGAAAAGGAGTATGTCAAAGCTGTATATTGTCACCCTGCTTATTTAACTTATACGCAGAGAACATCATGAGAAACGCTGGACTGGAAGAAGCACAAGCTGGAATCAAGATTGCTGGGAGAAATATCAATAACCTCAGATATGCAGATGACACCACCCTTATGGCAGAAAGTGAAGAAGAACTAAAGAGCCTCTAGATGAAAGTGAAAGTGGAGAGTGAAAAAGTTGGCTTAAAGCTCAATATTCAGAAAACGAAGATCATGGCATCCGGTCCCACCACTTCATAGGAAATAGATGGGGGATACAGTGGAAACAGTGTCAGACTTTATTTTTCTGGGCTCCAAAATCACTGCAGATGGTGACTGTAGCCATGAAATTAGAGACACTTACTCCTTGGAAGGAAAGTTATGTCCAACCTGGATAGCATATTCAAAAGCAGGGACATTACTTTGCCAACCAAGTTTTGTCTAGTCAAGGCTATGGTTTTTCCAGTGGTCATGTATGGATGTGAGAGTTGGACTGTGAAGAAGGCTGAGCACCGAACAATTGATGCTTTTGAACTGTGGTGTTGGAGAAGACTCTTGAGAGTCCCTTGGACTGCAAGGAGATCCAACCAGTCCATTCTGAAGGAGATCAGCCCTGGGATTTCTTTGGAAGGATTGATGCTAAAGCTGAAACTCCAGTACTTTGGCTACCTCATGCAGAGTTGACTCATTGGAAAAGACTCTGATGCTGGGAGGGATTGGGGGCAGGAGGAGAAGGGGACGACAGAGGAGGAGATGGCTGGATGGCATCACTGACTGGATGGACATGAGTCTGAGTGAACTCCGGGAGTTGGTGATGGACAGGGAGGCCTGGCGTGCTGCGATTCATGGGGTCGCAAAGAGTTGGACACGACTGAGCGACTGAACTGAACTGAACTAAATGGGACCAAATGCTATGATCTTCGTTTTTTGAATGTTGAGTTTTAAGCCAGTTTTTTCACTCTCCTCTTTCACTTTCATCAAGAGGCTTTTCAGTTCCTCTTTGCTTTCGGCCATTAGGGTGGTGTCATCTGCATATCTGAGGTTATTGCTATTTCTCCTTGCAGTCTTGATTGTGTTTGTGCTTGTGCTTCATCACCTGGCATTTTACATGATGTACTCTGCATATAAATAAACAGGGTGACAATATACAGCCTCGACATAATCCTTTCCCAATTTCCCAACTATCAGTCTGTTGTTCTGGTTCTAAGTGTTGCTTCTTGAGTCACATACAGGTTTCTCAGGAAGCAGGTAAGGTGGTCTGGTATTCCCATCTCTTTCAGAGTTTTCCACAGTTTATTGTGATCCACACAGTCAAAGGCTTTAGCTTAGTCAATGGAGCAGAAGTAGATGTTTTTCTGGAATTCTCTTGCTTTTTCTATGATCCGACAAATGCTGGCAATTTGATCTCTGGTTCCTCTGCTTTTCTAAATCTAGCTTGAACATCTGGAAGTTCTCAGTTCACATACTGTTGAAGTCTCGCTTGGAGAATTTTGAGCATTACTTTGCTAGCATGTGATAGGTGTGCAATGGTAGAAGTTTGAAAATTCTTTGACATTCCATTTTTTGGGGATTGGAATGAAAGCTGACCTTTTCCAGTTCTATGGCCACTTCAGAGTTTTCCAAATTTGTTGGCATATTAAGTGCAGAACATCATCATCTTTTAAGATTTGAAATAGCTCAACCGGAGTTCCATCACCTCCACTAGTTTTGTTCGTAGTAATGCTTCCTAAGGCCCACTTGACTTTGCATTACAGGATATCTGACAAGTGGCAACTTACTGTGTGACACAGGGAGCTCAACCCAGTGCTCTGTGACAACGAAGACAGATGGGATGGTGTGGGAGATGGGAGAGGGCTTCAGGAGGGAGGGGAAGTATGTACCTGTGTGGCTGATTCATGTTGCTATATGGAAGAAAGCAACACAATATTGTAAAGCAACTATTCTTCAATTTAAAAAAATTAAAAAGAAATAGTACAGGTGTTTTTGCATTTGAGAAGTTGATACTGAGATGACTTCAGAATGGAATAGATTAAAGTTGACCTGAAAGCCTGGGTAACTAAGTGGGAAAACTAAGTGGGAAAACTCCATAGGATAGATGATAGCAAACTCAGTGCATCCAGTAACCATGGAGATGAAGATATAAACACAGACAGGGCACAGTTAGGAATCAGAATAGTGGTGCCATGTGGGAAGTGAGCTGTGACAAGGAGGACAACTCAAAATTTTAAAAAACCACCAGGTTTAAGAAAGCATCAACAGCATCATTAAAATGCAACAGTATTATTAGCAACCTTGAACCAGAAACACCTTTTTTCAACACATTTTGAAGTTATTTCCTTCACAGCCACCTGAGGCAGGGCTCAAATATCAAATCTATTTGTTTTCAATAAACAGAGAAATTGACACATCTGTGATAAAAGCATGGCAGGTCAGGCATAACACTCTCAATCTCAGCATTCCCATCCTGGAGAGTTTTTCTAGCTCTCCTGTGTGTATGTGTGTGTGTGTGCATGTGTGTGCACCAGGGCATGCCCAGTTGTGTCCAACTCTTTTGCCATTCCATGGACTGTAGCCTGCCAGGCTTCTCTGTCCATGGGATTTTACAGGCAAGAAAACTGGAGTGGGTTGCCATTTCCTCCTGCAGGGGATCTCCCTGACCCAAAGATCAAAACCTCATCTCCAGTTTTGCAGCAGATTCTTTACTGCTGAGCCATTGGGGAAGTCCTTTGTCTCTCGTAGTTAGTATTGTTAGAGATGATAGTGTCTCTAGTCTGTATTTCACAAATTATATTTCTGCAGAAGAGCTTCTAGGGACAAACATGAGTTCAGCCTCTTGGTTTCAAGAGAAAAAAATTATAAGGACACTAAGATGTATTTCATAACTCATGGGCAGTTGATGGCAGGAGCACCTGGGATCGAGACCTCAAAGTATCAGCACTGCCTCTTTCTTCTCATCTATTTGAATCTTCTCTCTCTCTCTCTGAAGATTTGCTTTTATGAATGTCCGACTTCATTTTCTCTGAGAGCATTATTTTTTTTTTAAAGAAAGAACAGATAGTAACTACTGGGATTCTCTTAAATTGATATTTAATTTATTAAAGTAAAAAATCCTAGGGAATTTCCCTGGCAGTCCAGTGGTTAAGACTCTGTGCTTCTAATGCAGATAGTGTGGGCTTGATCCCTGGTTGGGGAACTAAGATCCTACAAGCTTGTGGTGCTGCCAAAAAAAAAGTAAATATTCTAAAATTTAGTTTCCCTTAGGTTCTTAATCTTATTGTTTATAGATAGGTATTAAATAGATAGCTAGACATAGATAAATAGATATACAGATATACATCATAAATCTGTATTTATACCTTCAGAAGTTAACAATGACTTTCAAACTGGCCTTTGATTGCTGTTTGGGTCACTCAAGTTACATAACTCACTAAACAACAAGGTTTCTTACAAATTCAGTTCAGTTCAATTCAGTCACTCAGTCGTGTCTGACTCTTTGTGACCCCGTGGACTGCAGCACTCCAGGCCTCCCTGTCCATTACCAATTCCCAGAATTTGCTCAAACTCATGTCCATTGAGTCGGTGATGTCATCCAACCATCTCATCCTCTGTTATTCCCTTCTCCTCCTGCCTTCAATCTTTCCCAGCATCAGGATCTTTTCCAATGAGTCCATTCTTTGCATCAGATGGCCAAAGTATTGGAGCTTCAGCTTCAGCATTGGTCCTTCCAATGAATATTCAGGAATGATTTCCTTTAGGATGGACTGGTTGGATCTCCTTTCCGTCCAAGGAACTCTCAAGAAACTTCTCCAATACCACAGTTCAAAAGCATCAATTCTTCAGTGCTCAGCTTTCTTTATAGTCCAACTGTCACATCCATACATGACTACTGGGGAAGCCATAGCTTTGACTAGATGGACCTTTGTCAGCAAAGTAATGTCTCTGCTTTTCAATATGCTGTCTTGGTTAGTCATAGCTTTTCTTCCAAGGAGCAAATGTCTTTTAATTTGACGGCTGAAGTCACCATCTGCAGTGATTTTGGAGCCCCCCAAAAGAAAGTTTCTCACAGTTTCCATTGCTTCCCCATCTATTTGCCATGAAGTGATGAGACTGGATGACATGATCTTAGTTTTCTGAATGTTGAGTTTTAAGCCAACTTTTTCACTCTCCACTTTCACTTTCATCTAGAGGCTCTTTAGTTCTTCTTCACTTTCTGCCATTAGGGGGGTGTCATCTGCATATCTGAGGTTATTGGTATTTCTCCCAGCAATCTTGATTCCAGCTTGTGCTTCATCCAGCCCAGCATTTCTCATGATGTACTCTGAATATAAGTTAAATAAGCAGGACGACAGTATATAGCCTTGATGTACTCCTTTCGTGATTTGCAACAAGTTGCCTTTATCATTTTAGACAACATTCATTAGATTGGTATATTTGTTGCCTAATCTTACCTGACTTGACAAGTGAAATTTCCTCCAGAAACTTTCTCAAGTATTTAAACTACTTTAGTAAACCTCTTGAGAAATTTGTATGCAGGTCAGGAAGCAACAGTTAGAACTGGACTAACATGGAACAACAGACTAACATGGAACTGACATGAACTAACATGGAACAACAGACTGGTTCCAGATAGGAAAAGGAGTTTGTCAAGGCTGTATATTGTCACCCTGTTTATTTAACTTATATGCAGAGTACATCATGAGAAACGCTGGACTGGAAGAAACACAAACTGGAATCAAGATTGCAGGGAGAAATATCAATAACCTCAGATATGCAGATGACACCACCCTTATGGCAGAAAGTGAAGAGGAACTCAAAAGCTTCTTGATGAAAGTGAAAGTGGAGAGTGAAAAAGTTGGCTTAAAGCTCAACATTCAGAAAACAAAGATCATGACGTCTGGTCCCACCACTTTATGGGAAATAGATGGGGAAACAGTGGAAACAGTGTCAGACTTTATTTTTCTGGGCTCCAAAATCACTGCAGATGGTGATTGCAGCCATGAAATTAAAAGACGCTTACTCCTTGGAAGGAAAGTTATGACCAACCTAGATAGCATGCTCAAAAGCAGAGACATTACTTTGCCAACAAAGGTTCGTCTAGTCAAGGCTATGGTTTTTCCGGTGGTCATGCATGGATGTGAGAGTTGGACTGTGAAGAAGACTGAGCACCGAAGAATTGATGCTTTTGAACTGTGGTGTTGGAGAAGACTCTTGAGAGTCCCCTGGACTGCAAGGAGATCCAACCAGTCCATTCTGAAGGAGATCAGCCCTGGGATTTCTTTGGAAGGAATGATGCTAAAGCTGAAACTCCAGTACTTTGGCCACCTCATGCGAAGAGTTGACTCATTGGAAAAGACTCTGATGCTGGGAGGGATTGGAGGCAGGAGGAGAAGGGGACGACAGAGGATGAAATGGCTGGATGGCATCACTGACTGGATGGACGTGAGTCTGAGTGAACTCTGGGAGTTGGTGATGGACAGGGAGGCCTGGCGTGCAGTGATTCATGGGGTCGCAAAGAGTCGGACATGACTGAGCGACTGATATGATCTGAGTACTATATCAAACTCATAAATATGACAAACCTCAAATTCCCTCAAGCATTTCAGAAGTCTTTAAAGTTTTAGAAAAAAAGCCTTTCCTATTGAAAGGTTGCTGCTGAACCATGAAAGACACCGGGATTTTTGGCCTCCAGAGAAGAATTCAGTCCAGGGCCAGAGACGAGACTTGATCACTCCAAGCTTTTGTGTAATAAAGTTTTATTAAAATATAAAGGAGATAGAGAAAGCTTCTGACAGAGACATCAGAAGGGGGCAGAAAGAGTACCTCCTCACTAGTGTGGGCAATGGAGTTATATGCTTTTTAATTACTTATTACAGTGAATCAAAAGAATGTCTGGAGGTTGTAAAGACCTCACTAGACCCACTCCCATAATTTACATTTTAAGATAACAGGATTAACCAGAAAATTTTTTCCCAGAGACTGTCCTCAAGCAGGATACATTATTGTTATATAATCCTAAGGAATGTAGAGGGAAAAAAAAACATTTGTCCTTTCTTCCTCCTTGAGAATTCCAGGCCCATCTCTCCTTGGGGACCCCTGGACTTCTTATCAACCTGCCTAGGAATTGACTCTCTCACTATTTGGCCACATACATCACAAGTTCAAATCAATTCTTAAGTTGTAATTTTAAAGTTGACACCAGGGGGACAGAAAGGGTGGGATAAACTGACAGAGTAGTATTGACATATGTTCACTACCGTGTGTAAAATAGATAACTAGTGGGAAACTTGATCACAACAAACTGTAGAAAACTCTTAAAGAGATGGGAATACCAGACCACTTTATGTGCCTCCTAAGAAACCTGTATGTGAGTCAAGAAGCAACAGTTAGAACCAGACATGGAATGACAGACTCGTTCCAAATTGGGAAAGGAGTACATCAAGGCTGCATACCGCCATCCTGTTTATTTAACTTACATGCAGAATACATCATGCGAAATGCTGGGCTGGAAGAAGCACAAGATGGAATCAAGACTGCAAAGAGAAATATCAGTAACCTCAGATACGCAGATGACACCACCCTCCTGCCAATGCAGGAGACTCGGGTTTGATCCCTGGGTCAAGAAGATCCCCTGGAGAAGGGAATGGCTACCCACTCCAGTATTCTTGCTTGGAGAATTAAATGAACAGAGTAGCCTTGTGGGTTACAGTCTATGGGGTCTCAAAGAGTCAGACATGACTGAGGGACGAACACTAGAATTTTTTCCCCTTTGGCAAATTGCACTCAGATTCTCCTTGGAAAAGCCCCTCCCACAATGTGCCAACCACCATGAGCTCCAGATGGATTGACTCCATCCCAGCTCCAAGCTATATTATTTTTCTTCACTTAAAGATTGGTTCAATAGAACTTTTCACCCAAACCTCAGTCAGCATTTGGTTTTTTCCTGGCCACAGTGATTGGCCCAATCAGAGTAAATCACAAGACTTTTATTAAATGGTTATAGAAAGTGACACTCCCTCTCTCTTTGGCTATGAAACAAGTATACATATTACACTGGTTGCTATTGGCAGCCATTTTGAGAATGTGATGAGAACCCGAGTGAGAATGAGGTGAAGCCAGAATGCAGAAGAGGGTACAGCCAAAGGAATCACAAAAAACTGGGAGACTACCTCAATCAAAACATGCCCAGACTTTTCAGACATGGGAGCCAGTATATCTGGTTTATAATTTATGCTAATTTGTGTTGGAGGTCTGTTATTTACAACCAAAAACATCCCAACTAATATATAAATCATCTGGGAAGGTGAATTTATCTAGGGAGTGAATAATAGACTGTAGCAAAGGTTAAATAAATCACTACTGTTTATTTTCACTCACTACAGGATTTCATAGATTCAAGAGTATTTGATGGAAAAAAAAACAAGTACTAAGTTTATCAGGACCAAGCACTCCTTTAAGAGTATATATATGGTCATCAATTCAAGTGCTTTTTGATAAATGTTGGATGCCAACTTTGAAAGTCCTGTTTGAAAAACATGCCCAGAAAGGTGAATGAGCCATTGGGAGATTGCTTAATTTAAAATGTTTTCTCTACTAACCAGTTACTCTATTATACAAAATGCCCAACATTAGTCATGCTTACAAGATAAAGGTTTGAAAGATCTTATTCAAAATTATAATCTTAGATGGGCAAAGAAGGAGCAATTATTTATTACTTAACAACTCAGCAGGCACTAGTTTATCAGATTAGCTCCAGCAGAGAAAAAACCCTCAGGAAATAGAATACAAACATTATTAGGTGGAGGAATGGGGTGGAAGAGAGTTCTGGATCATTCTTGACTAAAGAGGAAGGCATATCTCAGTGGAGACCAGATCATAAGGTAGGGATGAGAAAAGAGTAGTAAAGAGACAGAAGATTATTCAAAAACCTAAGCTCACTTTCTGTTCTTTTCTCCAGAGCCAGTCTATGTAGAGAACATTTATAAATTATATCTTAATATAAGACTTAATATAAGACTATGCATGACTATATCTGAATATGAACCTTGAAACCAACAACTGGCAAAGTCCTAAGAACCTGTCCTTGAACTAGAAGAGGGTTCAAGCTAGAAATCTACTGCAAGCAAACTGAGTATATGCCACATTCTAAACCTTAGGATTTACCTTCCTCCTCCCTCTCTCCACCCCTCACTTCACGGGATCCTGCCAGTCAGTGATTTTCTTGGCAGTGTGTCCTTACAAGATATTTACATGATTTCTCTGCTGCACTTTCCATCCAAACTGGAAAGGAATCAGTTTTATGACAAACTTCTACTTGTCTCACTGGAAAAAAGGCAATGATTAACTACTAGAATTGCATCCAGACGTAGCTAAAAGCTGGTTCAGCTCTCATTCAATAGACTTTGCTTTTTCAAAAAAAAATGGGGTCCTTCTTTTTCTTTCCATTCTGTTACCTATTCAGTCCATCTTTAACTGCCTTTTCCCTAACATATCAAATAAAAGGTCATTTGATTCAAGGGAGGTGTCCAGATATTTTTGGAGTGAATGAAGGAGTAATGTCTATATCATCAGTTTGGGAAGAATATCTTTTTTTATCCTACAGAAAAAATAAGACCTTAAAAATACGTTTTAATTTCTTTTTAACCAAAAGAGAGAGAGAGAGACAGAGACACTCACACACACACACACAGGTATTATATTAAGGTATAAAACTACAACCTGACCACCTGGTATTGAATTAATATTTTATAAAGAAAAAAAACTGATAATACTAACAAAATTCTCTGGTGTGTAAAATTGCAAATTAAGAGAAACTAATGTCATGTACAAAGTGAAAACTTCTGTCCTGTGTATCTGGTTTATGGTTTGCTTTCAGGTAAAGAGGAGCATCATTCAAGCCTCATTTGAACCATGCAGCAGCAGCAACCAATTTACCAGTAAATTAATGTCATATCCTGTTATTTTTGAGATTCTGACCTTTCATTTTGTTTAATCAGGAAATGTTTAAAATTACAGTGTTTAGGTTCAGCTTCTAGGTTTCACAGCAGCTCTTTTGCCAGCAGCCTGTCCTCCTCCATAGGGTTCCTGGTAGAAGCTGTCTATGCTTGGTAGAATATCAAAGTTTATCAAACCACATGATCCACAAAGTCTTAACTTTTCCTCATTACTCCTCAACCCACACACCCAATTCCACCCTAGAAATGAGTAATGCAATCCAGAAGGGAACTTTGGAGTTTTTAAACCAAATAGAGTCTAGCAGAGAATCCTAGACTCAGTAGAAAGATCTATTTAAATGAGTTTGTTGTTGGTCAGTCCTAAGTCGTGTCTGACTCTTTGCTACCCCATGGATGGCAGCACCCAAGGCTCCTCTGTCCTTCACTGTTTCCCAGAGTTTGTTCAAACTTAGGTCCATTGAGTTGGTGGTGCCATCCAAACATCTCATCCTCTGCTGCCCTCTTCTCCTCCTGCCTTCAATCTTTCCCAGCATAAGGGTCTTTTCCAGTGAATTGGCTCTTTGCTTCAAGTGGCCAAAGTAAATGGGTTTATAAATCTCTAAAAAAAATTTCTAACTGTGATGCTGAAAAATGAAAATTAGTGAAGTCCATTAGCACAGCATTCTCACGATGGTCATCATGATCAGTTGATATTATGATTTATTCTTATAGCCAAAGAGTCTGAATCCAACTTCTAAAAAATACATGAAATACTTATCAGAAGGAACTTGAAATAACGGCAAAAGGCAAACTTGGGAACTTAGTTTTTATTTTCCTCTGAAAATGTCTGCCTTAAAGATAGAGGTTTTGATTGTGTAAATCACAGCCTTAGATGTGACATTTGCTAAAATCTTAGAGCAGTAAATTCTTCAGTATGATGTCTAACCTTCAGTATACTGGCATATTTCCTAGAGGGAAAAAACAAAGACAAAGTGAAACTACAGAAGTCATGAGATTCTATATAGAGAAAATAATGAATATGTCTATATTTTAAAAAATAATTTATTATTCTTACCTTTCTAGCTACCCAAACATCAGAAGACAACTTCTAAGTCTTAAAAATAATCTATAAATAATAAATGTAGTTCAGTGGCAAACTTTAGATTTTGAATATCTAAATGCTCCTATATTTTCCTACCGTGTTATTCTTTGATAATCCAGGGCCCCACCTTCTTCTACTTCTCCTCTGGCCTTCTCACACATTTGCAAGGAAATGGACCAAAACATTCATTAAATACTGGGAAAATTAAGCTCCAGAGGAAATATTTTAGGACTATAGCAATGGGCTTTATTTCCTTATTCTAAGTACAATAATGATAATATCTTGTGTTTAAAATGTCTTTCTTTGAAAGCATTTGAGCATGTTGTTTTTGTTTGTGCTGTTAATAGGTTACCCAGTGTTCCCATGACATACTTTAAGCCACTTGACTCACTGGTAGAGGGTTAGAAATTAGAAGTTTAGAGTCTCAGCCTCCCCAGTGTATGTCTAAAGTTCCACTCTTTTATATGTTGGTTACATATTGGCTAATTCATAAGGTACCCACCTCAGGGACAGACTCCAAAGGCTTCTGAGTAACAGCAGAAGGTCACACCAATTAAGCTTACTTTTCTTCCCTTTGGGTATGAGCTCTGTTCTTTTGTGACAGAACTAATTTTGATTTTTAAAATCAACTCCTTGCTTTTCCCTGCATAATCATTATCTAAAGAAAGAACAGTCTGAGCTGTTACCTTCGGGTCTAACTTCAGGTCTGCTACATGCCAAATAAATCTTAGCTTATTTCTTCCTGCACAGATCAGAAAGAGGACCCTAACATCATCCAGGCCAGGAAGCCAGGTCTGATTAGCCATAAATGGAAGAATCTCCATTTACTAAGTAACTCACTTCTTTCTACTTTAATTTTTTTTAAATAGAAAATTGGATTAACAAAATTAATAGTAATTATATCACTGGATTCCTGTGAGTTTTAAAGAGAAATTATATATTTAATATATCATATATGAAAGTGAAATTGCTTGTCACCTAAGTCGTGTCTGACTCTTTGCAACCCTGTGAAATGTAGCTCACCAGGCTCCTCTGGCCATGGAATTCTGCAAACAAAAATATTGGAGTGGGTAGCCTTTCCCTTCTCCAGGGGATCTTCCCAGGTCTCCCATATTCCAGGCAGATTCTTTACCATCTGAGCCACTAGGGAAGCCCAATCGATGGCCTATAATTATCTATGCATGTGTTATGTAAGAGCTCAAATAATTTTATCTTATTGTTTGAATTGTGTTATTATTTTTGTCTTTACTCTATTAGTAAGTATTCCAACAGGTCCAATATTGAGCTCAGAAACACCAGCTGACCAGAAGGCTAAGGTCTGTCAAGGCCTCACTGCAGCCTGCACAGTTTTACTTCCACCCACACCCCACCCCTCCCAAAAAATGACTAGGAAAATTCAACAGAATTACTTTGGTCATCCAAGCACAATTACTCAAAGCTGAAATTATTTGAATAGCCTGGTTGTTCCTGAATCTAAATATATATAAATTGTTTTAAAACTCATTCATGAATTTTTCAATTGAATTCTCAGAATATTCAGCACTTCTCAAAATATTGATGTTTATAGATTGGGTGAATATATACATGGATATATATATATATATATATATATGTGTATATGTATTACATATGTATATATATGAGTGTGTCATATATTCAATAAAAACATGCAAGAAATCTCCATGTATTAAATTGTCAAACATTAAGAATATTCAGTAATAAAGATAATAAGTATGTTTAAATTACTGCATGCAGATGATTATAAAAGAAAAGAAGCATTTTTCCAAAGATTAAATGGATTTCCTTTCAGTATTTCAGTTTTAAATATGACCTCACATATAATGTGCACTGTGTGATACTGAACTTTTTAGTTCTCCATCTAAAATCCATGTATTTAATATTTTCCATTCTATTTTTTTTCTCTGAAAACACTAGCTTGTTGTTTTTAAATTGTTGATAGAGACAAGATGGAGTTGCAAGATCTTTAAGGACTTTTTCAATCTTCCTTATTTAAAGTGCACTGGGACGACCCAGAGGGATGGTATGGGGAGGGAGGAGGGAGGAGGGTTCAGGATGGGGAACACATGTATACCTGTGGCGGATTCATTTTGATATTTGGCAAAACTAATACAATTATGTAAAGTTTAAAAATAAAATAAAATTAGAAAAAAAATTAAAAAAAATAAAATGGATTTTGTAAAACAAAAGAGCAAGTCTATGAAATTCTTATACATGCTTTTGCTTAAAGATAAAGACAAGAGGCTTTAAAAGTACCAAACTTCAACTGAAAAGGAAAATCTTAATTTTTAGGGATTATGGAATTTTATGTTTATAAATTAAATTTACTCCAAGTAGTATATGTCTGGATTGATGAATATCTGCCTTAGGTAAGCCATCATAGTCTTAACCTGCTTATTCATACTGTTTCTCTTTTCTTTTTTAGTTTCAACTTTAAAGAGTTTTATTGAAATATATAGCAAAGATTCTAGGACATGAGCTGTGTGCAAATATATTGGACTGGAGATGATCTCAGAGGCCAGAGCTACATATAATTCAGACCGTGCTAAATCATATAAACATTTTGGCCTTTGTTTTTTTTTAAAAAGTCATTTGTATTATATGCTTTTTTTTTTCCTGGGCAGAGTGCCTTCAACTTGTCCTGTTTTCTTCTCTTTTATCAGTCTTCTTTATTTACATAACAGTTTCCTTCAACTTATAACTTACAAATTGACATGAAGCTGTTTCTTTCTGGATCAGAAAAAGAAAATAATACTCTTTTTTTAATTAAACCATGTGGACATCTGGAAGCAGAATCTAAACCTATCACCCTCTCATGATATAAAGCAAATATGTATTATTCCATGGAGGAAACTAAAACAGAGGTGTTCTTTCCTCATCTCCCACCTCATGGAAATAAGTTTAATTTTATGGGAATTTCTGTGACAGGCAGCCTGTACCAGAGAAGAAGGGCACAGCAATTACCTTGGAAAACAAAACAGAGTTTCATCAAATACCTCCTAGTTCTTGGAGAGTTTGTTCAAACTCCATTTAATTTTTGACAGAGGGTTTAGCTATATAGAAAGGGAAGGATAAACTTCCAAGCCAAACATTCTTAATAGATGCCAACTGCAGGAGAAACAATGGCATGTTGTTTCCTCAGCCATTCAGTCAAGTTTGTACTGTAAGACTTTATATACAAGGAATTGTTTACAACACTCAGTAGCTGTGAGATGTGCCAGCTGGTGTGTTAAATGCACTCACACTTAGCTAAGGTGTTCCATCGCCTAATCTATGTGTCTCAAAGTAACAGGGTCACACCCTGGTGTAGTGCTCTGAACAATTAAAAACAATAGACAGACACTGGCGGTAACAGGATTCAACCTATTACAATGTATCCAGTGAGCTGAAAAATAACACAACTGAAAAAAATGCATTCTTGGGTCATCTGAGACCTAAAGGGACATACTGCTGCTGCTAAGTCACTTCAGACATGTCCAACTCTGTGCGACCCCATAGACGGCAGCCCACCAGGCTTCCCTGTCCCTGGGATTCTCCAGGCAAGAACACTGGAGTGGGTTGCCATTTCTTTCTCCAATGCATGCAAGTGGAGGTGAAAGTGAAATCGCTCAGTCGTGTCCAACCCACAGCGACCCCATGGACTGCAGCCTTCCAGGCTCCTCCGTCCATGGGATTTTCCAGGCAAGAGGACTGGAGTGGGGTGCCATTGCCTTCTCCTAAAGGGACATAATGTACCTGAATTGTTTAGCCACTGAATCCACTGAGCCACAGCTCAACTATCGAGGTATTATAGAAGCAGTCATAGGAGCTGAAAAAGAGAGTGCTATTTCAGTCTTTGTTAACATAGAATTATTGCTAGTCTGTGCTAACATAGAATTATTCTCTATGAAATAATCACATCCAATCTTAAAAACACAACATTTTTAAAACATAAAGCTAATGCCTCCAACTCATGGACAGTGTTTTCATAAACAATCAAAGTAGTTTTACTTTGTACAAAGCAATAGGTGTATAAAGCATTGATGTCCACGACTGTAGCATACATAAACAGTGATCTGCTACCTGCTGCTGCTGCTGCTAAGTCACTTCAGTCGTGTCCAACTCTGTGCGACCCCATAGACGGCAGTCCACCATGCTCCGCCGTCCTTGGGATTCTCCAGGCAAGAACACTGGGGAGGGTTGCCATTTCTTTCTCCAATGCGTGAAAGTGAAAAGTGAAAGTGAAGTCACTCAGTCGTGTCCAACTCTTAGCGACTTCATGGACTGCAGCCTACCAGGCTCCTCTGTCCATGGGATTTTCCAGGCAAGAGTACTGGAGTGGGTGCCATTGCCTTCTCCGGATCTTTTACCTAGTGATTTTCTAAAAATATCATTCAACTCTGTTATATGGACAATTCTATGATTCTGAGTCGAGCCAGAATTATTACTCTAGTCTACATATTGTCACTCATATAGAATAACAGTGCACACAAAACTCACCTTGAAGATGCTTCTTTTGATCTCTTGGACAGATAGTCTGTATTTTCCCACTTTTAACCTTGATCAAGAGACTGGTTTCTGCTCCACTCTTCTCTCACCACCATTTCTAGCATCAAAGAAGGCTTTGGGATTCTCTGGGCCCATTCTGCAGATTTATATGTTTTATGTCACCTTTCACTTGTGAAAAGCCTTGTGGCTGCAGTTCTGCTGTTGAAAAAAAAAAGACTCAAGTTTAGAGGAGCCTCAACACATGCTAAAATCTCTTGCCAATATTTTAAAAATCCCCTCATTGTTGTAGCTTCCCTTGATAGCTGGACTCATGCCTGAGTGGCAGGTTAAGTCTTGTAGATCTCTGAGATTTTAGGCTCCCTCAGGCTAGATTTCTAGAACTTGGAAACAATTTTGAGAAAGCAATTTCAAACCTTTGCTCTAAGCAAGAACTGACAGAATTTCTCATTATAACAATTCCAACATGTATCTTTAAAGAACCAAAGCCAATGGATTTTCATCAGACTCAAAGAAAATATTGGTGCTTTTCAAAATCCATCAGAGTTCCTTTACAACCCAACTCTTTTCATAGGCAAAGTTATCTGGCTTATATTCAGAACTTCCATAGACAGATACTTAAACCACGGGTAGATGTGTTTTCACTTAAACAATGACTTCCCACATATGCTATAGAAGAAGATTTACCATTATCATTGGATGTCTGCATATGAAAATTAGCTTTAGTTTAAGCCACATCTTTCTGTGAAGTTTGACAAAAGAAGGCAGCCAGGTTTGGAAGGTTATGAATTCTGCGATGGAACTTGATTCATGGCTTCTAATAAAGATATTTTAATGCTCCTGCCAAATTCAGCAACAAGCTTGCCAGAACGTAGAATCTCAAGTAAACGTACCCTTTAATCTTGTGTGAGAAAAGAAAACAAGCCCAAGAGCAGCAAGGGCTGGATATAAGGGTTCGTTTCTATTACCTTTCCCAACAAAAGTCAGCTGCTCCCTCCCACCCCCAAAAAAGAAAAAACACATCAGTAATATCTGGTATTGTTCACAGTCATTAGCAAGAAGAGAGGACTCTTGTCAGTTGAGTATCTCTACGGAGGAATGCCCCTTGTGTGTTACCTTCTTAATATATGTGTTATCCCCAATAAACAGAGACAGCTTTTGATAATCCAAATTAGTAGAGGTGAGAAGCAGCGGGGAGGGAATAAGTCCAATCAAAATGACAGGCAATAAACTCAACCGGGGTTGGCTTTCGATTTTGTTTTTGTACTTGCATTGGAATATGGGTGTGTCTGGCATTCTGGGAATTTGCATTTCAGACAAAGTAATAAAAAAACATAGAAAACTAACTCAGAAAAGCTGGAGAGTCACTTTAGCTCTTCATCTGCTCAACTTCTGGTTACCACATTCCCTTCTGGAGGTAGCAACACATCCACTTCTCCAGTTATTATCTAATCTAATTAAGTGAAGTGTTGTATTTTTGTTTCTCAGCCGGAAAGTGAAAGCGCAATTTTGCAGGGAATGATGATGTAAAACTTGAGCAGTGGAGATGTGATTGTTTCCTTAGAAAATCAGTGGAATAAAATCAATCTGATTCTTGGGAAACTGTAACTTGTCACACATTTTCAGAGATATTTAGCCTATTGCACTTGACAATTGCATCCATTTTGCAAAACAAGATTGTTTCTGGAAATTTTACCTACACCCGCCCACACACACACACACCCACAGTCACATCACACACACATCCCTCATCTCTGAGACTGAGACAGGGACAAACATCTAGGTAGTGATCCAGAAGAATAAAAATCCAGGGAAGACCAGTGGGAGATGCATTGTCTAGCAACGAAACAGGGAGAGGCTACTCAAGACCATCTTTCACCTGGAAGAGAAACAAGCCCCGCCCCTCCTGCCCCCCCCGCCCCCCCCCCCGCACCCCCACCCCCCCGCCCCACCACCACCAATATTGGGTCAATGATATTACAAGACAAAAGTATTTGAAAATTTATTTAACCTATACATTCTGTTTTCCAAGAGGTAAACATTTAGGTATTTGGCAGGTAGATTAAACCATATGTTCACTTGCACAGATAGTGCCATTTTGTGGCAGCTTAAAAAACATTTTTAATATATGATTTTCCTGTTTTACAATAATTTTCCTAATTCTAATTCCTTTGAATTACTGATTGAGATGAAAGGAACAGAGTGCACAGATTCTTCAAGCTTGAAAAGTTGTTTACCACAAAACGTTTCATTTTTCTCAGAGTTATCTCATGAGGACAGATATCTGTAAACAATGAGAATTTGGGGACTTGGCTGATACACTGGTTATGGAAAGTCATGCTCTGTCGCCAAGTTCCAGAGATGTTTGCACAGTGTCTAGGTGATTGGATTATATACATGGCAAAGTGACAAATATTAGTTACACAAATCAAATTCTTAAAAGCATCCAGTGATGGGACATTCTAAGTTAAAAATTAGAAATTCATCCCTTTTCTAAAATGAAAGCAAAAAGTTAATATTACTTCTTGTTTTATCAATCCATGCAAAAACAAATAAAATAAAATGTTATGAAATTGTTAAATCCCACTAGTTTTACAATTGATGCTTTTAACTAACATCTTTGTTGTAGAAAGTGACAGTGATAGAGTCATTTCCTAGGCAGGTTGATAGGGAGTCTAGGGGTCCCCAAGGAGAGAGGGGTCTGGAATTCTCAAGGAGGAAGAAAGGACAAACTTTTTTTCTTTCTCCACATTCCTTAGGATTATATAACAATAATGTATCCTGCCTAAGGACAGTCTTTGGATTCAACCTTCTGTTATTTTAAAACGTTAATTATGGGAGTATACCTGGTCTTTACAAGGATGTATCTTGCCTGAGGACAGTGTTATCTTAAAATGTAAATTATGGGAGTAGGTCGGAGGAGGTCTTTACAACCTCCAGACATTCTTTGGATTATATAACCTCATTGTTAACACTAGCAAGCGGGTACTCTTTCTGCCCCCTTCTGATGCCTATGTCAGAAGCTTTCTCTATCTCCTTTATACTTTAATAAAACTTTATTACACAAAAGCTCTGAGTGATCAAGCCTCGTCTCTGGCCCCGGATTGAATTCTTCTCCTCCGGGGGCCAAGAATCCCGGTGTATTTGCGTGATTCAACAACAACCTTTCAACAGCATATATTAGTAAAGCACTCACAAGGTCACCAGTAAGATCCAGCTTAACTCAATGTGGCATTTTTACTCAACGAAGAAAATTTGCTCTGAAAAAACAGGTTAAAAAAACAACAGAAATGAGGAAATATAATTGCATATTCATAAGCCACACTAAATAGGAAAAAAATAGAAAAGAAACATGAGTGCTGTTTGACATAGTTGGCATAAATAATGACTGAAATTATGAGTTGTAAGTACAAAGTCAAAATGAAACAGTGTGTATAAAAAATAAGGATATTTCTTCTATGATGCATCTAGAACTTATTGTGATAGACATTAGAGAAACATGTTATATAACAAAAAGGAAAAAGATGGTCATTATTTTTCAAGGGATTTGAATTTAGCCATCCAAAGGTTGTGGCACAAACTATAGATTATATTAATATTCCATCTATTTTTTAAACAAAATGCCAGTTTGGATGATTCTTATATCCTTCAGTATCATTACACTGGAATAGCTGCACTTAAGCTACAAATTTACACAGTAATAGGGCAACCAAAGCTATATGTAATTTCAGGGGAGAACAAGATGGTGGAGGAGTAAGTGGACGTGGAGTACATCTCTCTCCATGGATACATCAGGAATACACCTTCAGACATGGAAGTGCACGCACAGCACCAGCTGATAGCAGACTGGAATACCTGATGAGCGGAAAAGAATATATAGACCCACGCAAAACTCGGTAGGATGAAGGAACTAGGGGGGAAAACAGCAGTGTTAGTAGGACAGGACCTGCCCTTGGCAAGTGGGGGAACTGAAGCACGGGGTCCAATCCCCACATCGGGGCAATTGTCTGAGGCAGGGAGAAACATTTAAGGCTGAGGGTGAAACAGCTGATCTCTGGCAGCCTAAATGGAATGAGAATCCGGCAGTCCTTGCCACAGCCATACATACATACCCCAGAGATCCCCTAGAAAACGCAGCAGCTGGGAGCTGGAGTTTACAGGTTATAGAGCAATCCCTGGGTGAGGACTGCTTTTGACTGAAGAGAGACAGATTGAGGGGGTGTGAGAGAGGAGATTGTGGTGGGAAAAGCCTGTGGAGGAAAGCTGAGCAGCCCTGGAATACTGAGCAGCCGAGGCAATACTGCTGAGTTATCCATAGGGGGTGGAGCCATCACCATAGCCTGTCTCCCACCACACACCAGCATTGGCAGCTGAACAGTAGAGAGGCTGGCCCATCAAATGCCTGACACACTGAACTACATTGTAGGAACCCACCCAGGGTGCCCCTTTAAGTGCCTGACCCACCCATCTAAAGAGTAGGACCCCAGCCAGGGGGGCCTCCTCTATGTGCCTGACATGCTGAACAACAGAGAAAGACCCCAGGCAAGGAAGCCCTCTAAGTGCCTGAATGAGCAGAGCTATGGAGAAAGACTGGCCAAAGAGGTCTTCTGATCACAAGCTACAAGATGCTTGAAAAAAGACGGATAAGACAATAACTCCCACGCGGCAGAGGCAGTCCATGTCTCTGCACACTTGGGGCCGCCAGCGTGCAGATGTGCCAACATTCACATTCAACAGCTGCCAGGGCAGCTGTGCCATCTTCACATTCAACTCTCACTGGGGCAAGAGCCGCCACAGGCAAATAGTCTTGCTTCTATGCGTACAGGGTCGCTTTGGTAGTGTTCAACTCTTTGCGACCCTGTAAACTGTGGCCTGTCAGTCTTCTCTGTCAGGGAGGGCAGGTTCTCCAGGCAAGAATACTGGAGCATATTGGCTAATATTTGTTGCAATACTCTTCTAGAGCACTATATTTCCTGCTGCCCTAGCCACCAACTCCCCTGAATACCTGGTGCTGCCAGAATCCATGCCACCCAAGCAGCTGCACCACCTCCACACCTGGCCCTCACAGGGGCAAACCCAAGTCCTCCAGGGCAGCCTCAGGAGCAAACCCCAGTGGACAACCCAAGTGTAGAGGTGGAAATAAAACCGCAATTGAAACCCAAGGGCAGTGTAACTAAGGAAGAAGACCCAAAGCCTTCCCACCAGCTGTACAACCTGCAGATTAAATCCACACGATCAACTGGGCAGACTCTGTGTCTATGGAATATATAAAAGGTCATTGAGAACTCCAACAAAAAGAAACACACTAGTTCTGATACCTGTGGACACTGGAGGCAAGAACACAGATGAGTAAGACCAGATTAGAAACTGAGCTGCCCCCACAGCAGGTCCAGAGACCAGCACAGTGTTAGAGGGCATCCTAGGGAGGTGAGGGGGACTGTGACTCCCAGCAAGGGAAAGGACTCTGACAGCAGTGACTCAAGAGAAACAGTTATTATTCTTATGTTTTGACTTGTTCTGTAGATTCTTTTGGATTGTTTTCTTTTCCTGCCCCCCCTCCCCTCAACCCCACCCCCGGTGGTAGTTGTTGATTTTATTGGCACTATGAAATCTAATTAAGCTTTTGAGCTTTTTTCTTTTTTTCCTCAGTCACATTTTTTTATTGTTGTTATTAATCTCTGCCTCTACATTGGGCTTTTGCAGTTCTAGTTTTCCTTTTTTTTTTTTCTTGTCTCTTTTTTTAATTAAAAATTTTTAAACCTATTAGTACTTTTTCTACATTTATTCCTTTGTTTGTTTTTCCTACTGTTCTTTTCCCCTTGCAGTTAATCTTTCGTATATATAAATCTTCTTTATCTACCTCTATTTGACTTTGCATATCTAGTCTTTCTTTCCTTTCCTCTCAACATATTTGTTAGTTTTATTTTCATTGCTTTATTCCCCAGTTGGCACCTTGCTTTAGTTTTGTGTTCCAGTTTATGCTTTAGCTAGTTTTGTTCTGGTAGATATAATTTTTGGTTCCCTTTGTTTGCCAGGTAAATCTATTGTCTTTTATTTTTGTTGGACATTTTTGATTTTGCTTATGAGTGTATATGTATATGTGTATATTCAGTTACACTTTTTATTGTTCTAAATCTCTGCCTGTATGCTGGGCTTCTGTAGTTCTGTGGAGTTCTCCTTTTTTTTTCCTTTTCTCTTTCTTCTTCCATTTTTTTCCTCTTTTTTATAATTTTGTTTTAATTTTTTAAACCTATAATATGTTTTCTACATTTATTCTTTTGTTTCCCTTTCCTACTGTTCTTTCCCCTTGGCAGTTAATCTTTAATATATATACAAATCTTCTTCATCTACCTCTATTTAACTTTGCATATCTATTCTTTCTTTCTTTCTTTCTTTTCTTTCCTTTCCTCTCAACATATTTGTTAGTTTTATTTTCATTGTTTTATTCCCCAGTTGGCACCTTGCTTTAATTTTGTTTTTGAATTTGTGCTTTACTTAGTTCTTTTCTGGTAGAAACAATTTTTGGTTTCATTTGCTTGCCAGGTCAATCTATTGTACTTTATTTTTGTTGGACTGTTTTGATTTTGCTTATGGGTGTATATGTATATATGTATATTCCATTATTTTAATTATTATTTGCCTGATTTTGTAACTGCCATTTGTCTGGGGTTCTCTTTGGTTTCTCATTTTTGGATATGTGTTTTAATATCACTTAATGCCATAACAAGCCACTTGTGGAATCCTTATTTCTGACCAGAGATCAACCCCTGAGCCTTTGGAGTGGAAGCACTGTCTCCAAGACCCTAGACCACCAGAGAAATAACCCTAGGAGGTATCACATGGTGAGAACGCACACAAAGGAAACCGCTGGAATATAAGACCCAGCAGCACCCAACCACCAGTAGCACCCTGTGCAGGATGCCTCATCTAAGCAAGAAACAAAACAAAAATACAAGTCCAGTCATCAGCAGACAGGAGTACCACCTCACTCAGCATTGCCCTTCAGTGAAAAAACAAACAAACAAAACTCAGCACAAATCTCACCATATGCAAAGCTTACACAAACCACTGGACCAACCTTAGAAGGGAAGAAACCAGAAGGAAAAAAGAATTCAGCCTTGACTCCTGGGAAAAAGAGACCTCAAACACAACAAGTTTAAAAAAAAATAAATAATGAAAAGGCAGAGAAATACTACACAAATGAAGGAACAAACTAGAAACACAGACGTCAAAACAAATGAAGAGGAAATAGGCAAACTACCTGAAAAAGAATTCAGAATAACGATAGTAAAGACGATCAAAACCTTGAAAACAAAACGCAAAAAATGTAAGAATCAATTAACAAAGACCTAGAAGAATTAAAGAGTAATGATGCAGAGACAAACAACACAATTGCTGAAATTAAAACTACTCTAGAAGGAATCAATAGCAGAATATCTGAAGCAAAAGAACGCATCAGTCAGCTGGAAGATAAAATGTTGGAAATAACTTCTGAAGAGCAAAATAAAGTGAAAAGAATGAAAAGAACTGAGGACAGTCTCAGAGACCTCTGGGACAATATCAAACGCACCAACATTTGAATTATAGGGGTCCCAGAAGAAGAAGAGAAAAAAAAGGGTATGAGAAAATTTTTGAAGAGATTATAGTTTCCCTTCCCCAATATGGAAAAGGAAATAGTCAATCAAGTCCAAGAGGCACAAAGAGTCCCATACAGGATAAACTCAAGGAGAAACATGCAAAGACACATACTAGTCAAACTAACAAAGACTAAACACAAAGAAAGAATACTAAAAGCAGCAAGGGAGAAGCAACAGGTAACACACAAGGGAAACCCCATATGCTTAACAGCTGATCTTTCAGCAAAAACTCTGCAGGCCAGAAGGGAATGGCAGGATATATTTAAAGTACTGAAAGGGGAAAATCTACAACCAAGATTACTGTATCCAGAAAGGCTCTCGTTCAAAACTGATGGAGAAATAAAAAGCTTTTCACACAAGCAAAAGTTAAGAGAATTCAGTACCACCAAACCAGCTTTATAACAAATGTTAAAGGGACTTAGATATAGTCAAAAAAAACACAAGAGAAGAAAAAAGATCTACAAAATCAATCCCCCAAATTAAGAAAATGGCAATAGGAACATATATATCAATAATTACTTTAAATGAAAATGGATTAAATGCTCCAACCAAAAGACACAGACTGGCTGAATGGATACAAAAACAAGACCCACATATATGCTGTCTACAAGAAACCCACTTTAGACCTAAAGACACATATAGACAGAAAGTGAGAGGATGGGAAAAAAATATTCCCTGCAAATGGGAAGCAAAAGAAAGCTGGAGTAGCAATCTTCTTATCAGACAAAATATACCTTAAAATAAAGAAGATTACAAGAGATAAGGAAAGACACTACATAATGATCAAGAGATCAATCCAAGAGGAAGGCATAACAACTATAAATATGTATGCACCCAACATAGGAGCACCTCAATACATAAGACAAGCACTAACAGACATAAAAGGAGAAATTGACAGTAACACAATAATAGTAGGAGACTTTAACACCCCACTCACACCAATGGACAGATCATCCAAACAGAAAATTAATAAGGAAACACAAATCTTAAATGATACATTAGATGAGATGGATATCATTCAAATCTTCAGGACATTCCGTCCAAATGCAGGAGAATACACCTTCTTCTCAAGTTCACGTGGAACATTCTCCAGGATAGACCATATCATGGGTCAAAAACCAAACCTCAGTAAATTTAAGAAAATTGAAATCATATCAAGCATCTTCTCCGACCACAACACTATGAGAGTAGATATCAATTACAAGAAAAAAAATGTAACAAACACAAACACATGGAGATTGAACAACATGTTTCTAAATAAGCAACAGGTTACTGAAGAAATCAAAAGGGAAATCAAAAAATTTCTAGAAACAAATGACAATGAAAACACGACAACTCAAAATCTATGCGATGAAGCAAAAGAAATCCAAAGATTTATAGCAATAAAACCCTACTTCAAGAAACAAGAAAGACATTGAATAGACAACCTAACTTTACACCCAAAGCAACTGGAAAAAGAAAAACAAAAAAGTCCCAATATTAGTAGAAGGAAAGAAATCATAAAGATCTGAGCAGAAATAATTGAAAAAGAAATGAAAGAAACAATAATAAAGCTTAATGAAATTAAAAGTTGGTTCTTTCAAAAGATAAACAAAATTGACAAGCCTTTGGCCAGACTCATCAAGAAAAAAGAGAGAAGAATCAAATCAACAAAATTAGAAATGAAAAAGGAGAGGTTACAACAGACAATGCAGAAATACAAAGGATTATAAGAGATTATTATGAACAGCTATATGGCAATAAAATGGATAACCTGGAAGAAATGGACAGATTCTTAGAAAAGTTCAATCTTCCAAGACTGAACCAGGAAGAAATAGAAATTATGAACAATCCAATTACAAGCACTGAAACTGAAGCTGTGATCAAAAATCTTCTAGAAAACAAAAGCCCAGGACCAGATGGCTTTCACAGGAGAATTCTATCAAACATTGAGAGAAGAGCTAATGCCTATCCCTCTAAAACTCTTTCAAAAAATTTCAGAGGAAGGAACACTTCCAAACTCATTCTATGAGGCCACCATCACCCTGATACCAAAACCAGACAAAGACAAAACAAAAAATGAAAACTACAGGTCAATATCATTGATGAACATAGATGCAAAAATCCTCAACAAAATTTTAGCAAACATCAAAAAGGCTCATACTCCATGATCAAGTTGGGTTTATTCCAGGAATGCAAGGATTTTTCAATATATTCAAATCAATCAGTGTGATACACCATATTAACAAATTGAAAGATAAAAACCATACAATAATCTCAATAGATGCAGAAAAAGCCTTTGACAAAATTCAGCACCCGTTTATCATAAAAACTCTTGAAAAAAAGAGGCATAGAAGGAATCTATAGTAAAGGCCATATACAATAAGCCTACAGCAAACATTATTCTCAATGGTGAAAATCTGAAAGCATTCCCCCTAATTAGGAACAAGACAAAGGTGTCCAATTTCACCACTATTATTCAACATAGTTCAGCAAGTTCTAGCTACAGCAATCAAAGAAGAAAAAGAAATAAAAGGTATCTACATCAGAAAAGGAGAAGTAAAGCTCTCACTGTTTGCAGATCACATGATACTGTACGTAGAAAACACTAAAGATAGTATCAGAAAATTACTAGAGCTAATCAGTGAATTTAGCAAAGTTGCAGGATACAAAATCAATACATAGAAATCACTTGCATTTCTATATACTAACAATGAAAAATCAGAAAGAGAAATTAAGGAATCAATCCCATTCATCATTGCAAGAAAAAGAATTAAATATCTAGGAATAAACTTACGTAAGGAGACAAAAGAACTGTACACAGAAAATTGTAAGACACTGATGAAAGAAATCAAAGATGACATAAACAGATGGAGAGATATTCCATATTCCTTGGTAGGAAGAATCAATATTGTGAAAATAACTATACTACCAAATGCAATCTGCAGATTCAATGTGATCCCTATCAAATTACCAATGGCATTTTTCACAGAACTAGAACAAAAAATTTCATGGTTCATATGGAAACACAAAAGACCCCAAGTAGCCAAAGCAGTCTTGAGAAAGAAGAACGGAGCTGAAGGAATCAACCTTCTTGACTTCAGGTTATACTACAAACCTACAGTCATCAAGACAGCATGGTACTAACACAAACACAGAAATATAGACCAATGGAACAAGATAGAAAGCCCAGAAATAAACCCATGCACATATGGGTACCTTATTTTTGACAGAGGAGGCAAGAATATACAATGGGGCAAAGACAGCCTCTTCAATAAATGGTGCTGGGAAGACTGGACAGCTAAATGTAAAAGAATGAAATTAGAACACTTCCTAACACCATACACAAAGATGAATTCAAAATGGATTAAAGACCTAAATGTAAGACTAGGAAGTATAAAACTCTTGGAGGAAAACATCGACAGAACACTCGATGACATAAATCAAAGCAAGATCCTCTATGACCCACCTCCTAGAGTAATGGAAATAAAAACAAAAGTAAACAAGTGGGACCTGATTAAACTTAAAAGGTTTTACACAGCAAAGGAAACTATAAGCAAGGTGAAAAGACAACCCTCAGAATGGGAGAAAATAATAGCAAATGAAACAACTGACAAAAGATTAATTTCCAAAATATACAATCAGCTCATAAAACTCAATGCCAGAAAAACAAACAGCCCAATCAAAAAGTGGGGAAAAGACCTAAACAGACATTTCTCCAAAGACATACAGATGGCTAACAAACACATGAAGAGATGCTCAACATTGCTCATTATTAGAGAAATGCAAATCAAAACCACAATGAGATATCACCTCACACCAGTCAGAATGACCATCATCAAAAAGTCTACAAATAATAAATGCTGGAGAGGGTGTGGAGAAAAGTGAACGCTTTTACACTGTTGATGGGAATATAAATTGATACAGCCAGTATGGAAGGCGGTATGGAGATTCCTTAAAAAGCTAGAAATAAAATCACCATATGACCCAGCAATCACATTCCTAGGCATATACCCTGAGGAAACCAATGTTGAAAAAGACACGTGTATACTATTGTTCATTGCAGCACTATTTACAGTATCTAGAACATGGAAGCAACCTAGATGTTCATCAATAGATAAATAGATGAAGAAGCTGTGGTACATATACACAATGGAATATTACTCAGCCATAAAAAGGAATACACTTGAGTCAGTTCTGATGAGCTGGATGAACCTAGAACCTATTATACAGAGTGAACCAAGTCAGAAAGAGTAAGATAAATATCATCTTCTAACACACATATACTGAATCTAGAAAAATGGTACTAAAGAATTCATTTACAGGGCAGCAATGGAGAAACAGACATAGAGAATAGACTTATGGACATGGGGAGAAGGGAGGAGAGGGTGAGATGTATGGAAAGAGTAGCATGGAAATTACATTACTAAATGTAAAATAGATAGCCAATGGGAATTTGCTGTATGGCTCAGGAAACTCAAACAGGGGCTCTGTATCAACCTAGAGGGGTGAGATGGGGAGGGAGATGGGAGGGAGGTTCAAAAGGGAGGGGATATATGTACACGTATAGCTGATTCATCTTGAGGTTCGACAGAAAACAACAAAATTCTGTAAAGCAATTATCCTTCAATAAAAACATTTTTTTTAAAAGTTATAAACCTCTTTTTCAAAAAAAAGCTACATGTAATTTCAAATGACTTATTCTGGACTTTAGAATGTATTGTAGGACTTTCAGCTGGTTCACAATCCCCATCATACTTTATATTTATGAAAGAAGGTTACGGGCAGAACAAGTCAGAGGTAAGAAGCAGGAAAAAGATTCCAACGCTTCCTTTCTGGCTTGAAGATGAATAGGTCGTGTGTCAAGAAATGCAAGTGGCTCGTTGATGAACAGAGTAATACTTTAGTGACCTTGCCTTCCAACACAAATGATGTGGGTTCAATCCCTGGTCAGGGAACTAAGATCCCACACACCTCAGGGCCGAAAAAACAAAACATAAAACATAAGCAATATTGTAACAAATTCATTAAAGACTTTAATAATGGTCCACATCCAAAAAAAAAAAGTTGCCAGTGAGACTTGTGATTGACTCTGATGTGAGTCAGGAAATATTTGTCTAAGGAATCACAAGTTACTTTAGGACAGAGGTCTGTTAAGTAGATAGGCTGTTGCACGTCATTTTAGATTACAAGATATTTAAAAGTACCATATCATAAATGGCCTCTTGGCTCCATTTTAGAGAGTCCTTTTGCAGTATCAACTCCATTTTAATTTTGCTTCCACAGTTGTTTTTTATCTCAGGCCCATTTTTCTCCTATTGTCTCAGCCTAGCTTTTAAAGTAAGTCAATTCACTGATGTTCAAAAACAAACATAGATAGACTTCTTTGTTTCCCTGGCATTTTGTTATACCAGCAACAATAATCCCCTCTTTTGGGTTAATCCTATGGTTTCCATGTTCTCTGTTCTCATACTACCAGTACTGTTGATTGTAGTCATTCAAAACCATGCTAATTAAATTCAACAAAGCTTGAACTAGTTAGCAATCTGTTCTTCATTATTTCCTCTAGAGGCTAGTTTAAATCATTTTCGTATTCCTCAAACTCCTAATGTGTCTTCTACACCCAAACGCAGAGGCTATTTCATTGAAAAGGTTTAAGTCATTAATAGTAAGCTTTATTGACTTTCTTTTCGAATCTGAAAACATTACCGTATTTCCTCTTATTCACTTTTCTAGTTTTGCCACAAATATCCTGCTTCCATTTTCAAAACTATCCCTTTCACCTGTCCTAACAACCCCATTTTGGTTTCAAGCCATTGCACCGCCTTAGTTTTACGCTCTCTGGATGGTATTTCTCAGTCTCCCTCACAGGCACATATAATAGATAACAACAACACGGAAGCATACAAATCTAAACAAGCTAGATTATTTCTCCATAACGTTTTTTATAGAGCAGCATTGTTGCTTTAAAATGTTGGGTTAGTTTCTGCTGTATAACAAAGTGAGTCAGCTGTGTATACATACATCCCCTCCCTCTTGGACCTCCCTCCCACTCCCCCACCTCACCCCTCTAGGTCACCACAGAGCACCAAGCTGTGCTCCCTACCTTACACAGTAGGTTCCCACTATCCCTCTCACATGGTAGCGCACATACATCAATCTCAATCTTCTACAGCGTTATTAAGCACAAGAACATTACAGAAAGAAGATTGCTGCTTTTCTAAGAGTTTAGGTAAGACTGGGAGCCATAGAACTACCTGCCATGTTCCTCAAATTTCTAGGGAAATAGAAAGAAAAGTGGCCAAAGCAAAAAATATAATAATTCAGTTTTATTTTTTAAGTCTTTCCACTGTACATTTCTAAAGTTAACAGAACTATTTCTATAATTCCCAGAGTATGACAGGAATTGCAAAATTATTTACTGCAACCCTGGAATTGGCTTCCCAGGTAGCTCAATAGTAAAGAATCTGTCTGCCAAGCAGGAGACATGGGTTCAATCCCTGGATCAGGAAGATACCCTGGAGAAGGAAATGGCAACCCACTCCAATATTCTTACCTGGGAAATTGCATGGACAGAAGACCCTGGCGGGCTAGAGTCCTTGGGGTCGCAAAATGTGTCAGATATGGTTTAGCAATGAAATAACAACACTGAAATTGATGAAGAAAAAGAAATGAGTGGTAATAATAGTAGAAGTAGGAAAGAGAGGGGGAAGGGAAAAAAGAGAATGTAGGGGAGGAGGAGGAAAAACAAGGGGAAAGAAGAGAAGGAGGAAGAGATTAAAAAGCAGATAGAAAGTAAAGGTTCTTTTGTTTGTTTTTTTGGCATGCTTCCAAAGGTAAGTTCAGAGGACAAATAAGAGAGCAACAGTCAGCTTTATGCCCTAGCTAACCATTATATAGATTCAGAATCATTATCCAGGTGCTGCCAAAATCTTGGCTTCTAGTTCTAATTAACAAGCTTGTATATATAGGAAACAAAACGAGCATTCTGAAAGTGTCTGTTACCTCTTCCCTATAATCACTTGTTTCTTAGGATAGAAATAGAGCGTTTTTATGGTCAAACACTCTTGATGGAATTCTGAACCAAGCAGTATTAGAATTATACAAATAGAGAAGGCATAGTGTCCATTCTATGGACTAGGTGGTGAGTTATAAGATTGAACTGACAGCTGTGGTCCATTCCCTGGAGACAGAGATAAAAATTAAACACTAAATCAACGACTTCTCATTTTAACAATGCTAAGAAGAAAAACATAATTGTCTAACGTCTATGTAATCTATGAAAAATTCTTAAAGAGATGGGAATACGAGACCATCTGACCTGCCTCCTGAGAAATCTGTATGCAGGTCAAAAAACAACAGTTAGAACTGGACTTGGAACAACAGACTGGTTCCAAATCAGGAAAGAAGTACATCAGTGCTGTATATTGTCACCCTGCTTATTTAACTTATATTCAGAGTACATCATGAGAAATGCTGGGCTGGATGAAACACAAGCTGGAATCAAGATTGCCGGGAGAAATATCAATAACCCCAGATATGCAGATGACAGTACACTTATGGCAGAAAGTGAAGAGGAACTAAAGAGCCTCTTGATGAAAGTGAAAGAGGAGAGTGAAAAAGTTGGCTTAAAACTCAACATTCAGAGAACAAGATCATGGCATTCTGTCCTATCACTTCAAGACAAATAGATGGGGAAACAATGGAAGCAGTGACAGACTCTATTTCGGGGGGGTCCAAAATCACTGCAGAATGTGACTTCAGCCATGAAATTAAAAGACACTAGCTCCTTGGAAGAAAAGCTATGACCAATCTAGACAGCATATACTTTGCCAACAAAGATCTGTCTAGTCAAAGCTACGGTTTTTCCAGCAGTCATGTATGGATGTGAGAGTTGAACTATAAAGAAAGCTGAGCACCGAAGAAATGATGTTTTTGAACTGTGGTGTTGGAGAAGACTCTTGAGATTCCCTTGGACTGAAAGGAGATCCAACTAGTCAATCCTATAGGAAATCATTCCTGATATTCATTGGAAGGACCAATGCTGAAGCTGAAGCTCCAATACTTTGGCCATCTGATGTGAAGAACTGACTCATTTGAAAAGACCCTGATGCTGGAAAAGATTGAAGGCGGGAGCAGAAGGAGATGACAGAGGATGAGGTGGTTGGATGGCATCACTGACTCGATGGACACTGAGTTTGAGTACATAACGGGAATTGGTGATGGACAGGGAGGCCTGGGGTGCTGCAGTCCATGGGGTCACAGAGTCGGACACGACTGAGCAACTGAACTGAACTGATGTAATCTACAAAACTGTGATTCCCTGCAATGTTAAAGACTCTTGCCTATCATCTTCCTCTTTTTACAATCAAGCACCTCATAGAACATATGTGTTGTATATATTTACTGTGATAGAAAAAAAAATAAGACTTACTAGCAGGTTTATTATATTTACTGATAAATATTAAAGGATCCTGAAACAGACAGATAGATAGATAATAGATCAAAAATGCATGAGGTGGATAACTTACTGCTCAGTGTAACTTAGCTCACAGGAGAAAAGATTATGGTGGGGCAGGGGCCGGGAAATGGTAGGGCATTTGGAGAACTCAACAGTAGTACAGTTGACATGGAATTAGAACTAGATTGTGACTGTGGAAAGAAAAAGATAAATCTTGAAACTATCTGCAGAGAGAATGAGTCAGACATGATGATGGGGTGAAAGGCAAGAATAAAGATGTAAGAGATGTAGTTGCTGCCTCTAACAGTCTAGAAAATCATGCCCTTGGAGAAAAAGCTTCAGGCTTACAGTGATACAGTCTCTAGCACTGTTGCTGTCTACTAGAAAGATAGGTTTGATGGCATTTGCAGTGGAATGTGTGTGTAGGACATTCTGGGGCTGAAAGGAAAAGCTAACATGGGAATCACTCAATCTGTCCATGAATACCAACCAGCTCGACCACCATTCATTTCCTTTTAATCTCCAAATAACAACTTGTTCTATTTTCCCATGTGTCTAACGATAAGAATTCCCTAGCTTTCCAAAACCAAATTTCAAGTGTCCTGTTGGCAAACTCCCACTGAGAATAATAAAAGCATTCAGAAACTTTGAGGAAACTCCCTTCTTTGCTGCCAAACTCTCCCCCACTCCCCGCAAAAACAAAACAAAACACATACAGCTCCTGAAATGATTTCAACATCATGCATTGAATCTACAACCAAAAAGCATGAACTTTAACATATTGGCATTCCAAGCAAAGTTGTCTTCTCAGGAACATTTTTTGAAAAAGATTAACATATTGTGAGGAGTGAGAGCACCCACATGTCTGCAAAATAAATGATTCAACCATTCCTCAAGCATTCTCACAAAGGAAATGCAGGCTTGTCACATTAAATAAGAACACATGAAGAGACTTCAATGTGTTAGAATTCCAGACACATTCAGATATAGCGATATCATGGGCTACCCTTTCATATTTATTCCATGATTGGCTTTGAGGCTATTTGTTTGGAAATCCTATAGCCATTAGTGCTCCGAAATTATACTGGGAAAAGGCTTTTCTTATTCCATATCACATTTAATCCTAGAATTTTGTTGTTTTAGTTGCTAAGTCATATACAACTCTTGGTTATCCCATGGACTGTAGCCCGCCAGGCTCCTCTATCCGTGGGATTTCCCAGGCAAGTATACTGGAGTGGGTGGCCATTTCCTCCTCCAAGGGATCTTCCCAACCCAGGGATCAAACTCCTTCACTGCAGGCTGATTCTCTACCACTGAGCCACCAGGGAAGCCCTAATCCTAGTATACTAGCATTAAATATTTGATTGGCCAAAAACTTCATTCAAGTTTTTCATATGGAAAAACCGCAATGAACTTTTTTTTTTAATTTAATTTTATTTTTAAACTTTACATAATTGTATTAGTTTTGCCAAATATCAAAATGAATCCACCACAGGTATACATGTGTTCCCCATCCTGAACCCTCCTCCCTCCTCCCTCCCCATACCATCCCTCTGGGTCGTCCCAGTGCCCTAGCCCCAAGCATCCAGTATCGTGCATTGAACCTGGACTGGCATCTTGTTTATGAAATGAAATGAACTTTTTAGCCAACCCAATACATAGATATTGAACTCAATAGGGCCTTTGAAATAATGTATTCTAATTTTGATTTGTTTGTTGTCAGTGATTTTTGAATACAGGCTTCTTTGGAAATCTGACATTATCTCTGAACTCTCTGCTTAGAAAACGGCATATGTTCCACGTGTCCTGCAGAAGTTCAGACTTGTAAAGAACCCCAAAACTCTTCATGAACGATGCAACTTCCAGGGTGGGAAGGGAGGGCTTCCTGGATCCCAGGTGAGACATCTTTGATTTGGCCCAAGCACCTTACCTACCAAGGAAGAATGAAACCCAAAGAGGCTCAGTGACAAAAGTCAGACAACAAATGGATGGGGAACCATCCCAAGTGGAAGTGGAACTTCCTTACTAATTCTTATCCCCACACATTCCTACCTACTGGGAACTTTACCATAAACAATCACAGTTTGGGGACGTCTATCTCTACCTCTCCTCTCCAAGATTGGAGTGTCCCCATCAAGAGAGAGTGAGGTCAGAGATTGGAGAGACTTGGTTTTGCTCCTGATGGATGAGTTGATTATTGCATGACTGGTCATAAATGTTTTGTCCACATCAATTTATCTGCAGAGTAAAAATAATTATTTCTGGTCAATTCAACCACTTTGGACTAATGCAAGAAGCAGCAGGATATCTATAGCATATTGTTGTACCCCTGAAACTAAGGCAACACTGTAAATCCAGTATGATATGCTACATCACTTCAGTCATGTCTGACTCTGTGTGACCTCATAGATGGCAACCCACCAGGCTCCCCCGTCCCTGGGATTCTCCAGGCAAGAACACTGGAGTGGGTTGCCATTTCCTTATCCAATGCATGAAACTGAAAAGTGAAAGTGAAGTCATTCAGTCGTGTCCGACTCTTAGCGACCCCATGGACTGCAGCCCACCAGGCTCCTCCATCCATGGGATTTTCCAGGCAAGAGTACTGGAGTGGGATGCCATTGCCTTCTCTGGTAAATCCAGTATACATCAATAAAATAAATGAATAGAAAAAATAAATATAAATGATTTTTTGAATGTTTTCTATGGTGGTAAAAGTCGCATAAAGTAAAACATACTATTTTGACCATATTTATGTTTATTTCAGTGACACTGTTGTACAACTCTCACCATCATCCATCTCCCAAATTTTTCGCCTTCCTAAACTGAAACTCTGTCCCTATTAAACACCAACTCCTTATTCCTTCTCCCCATCACCCCATCCTGCCCTCAGCCCCTGTCATCTATCAGTGTACTTTCTGACTCCATGAATTTGGTTAATCTGGATACCTCATATAAGTGGAACCAAACAATATTTTTCAGTACCTACTGCATATACTCTGACCACCTGATGTAAACAGCAGACTCAGTGAAATAAACCCTGATGCTGGGAAAGATCAATGACAAAAGGAGAAGGGGTAACAGAGGATGAGCTGGTTCGATGGTATCACCGAGTCAGTGGACAGGAACTTGAGCAAACTCCAGGAGACAGTGAAGGACAGGGAAGCCTGGTGTGCCACAGTTCATGAGGTCTCGAAGAGTCGGACACAACTTAGTGACTGAACAATCACAACTGTATATTAGAATGTATTTTATGGTTAACTTAATATATGTCCTAAAAATCATATAATTAAAAAATATCAACAACATATAATCAAAAGCATATAACTTCAGGGGAAAATGTCCTGGGGAAAAAAAAAAAAAAAAGCAAAACAGTAGCAATCATCTGCGTTTTCCAGAGTCTTACAACCTAGCATTTCAACTGGGAAGTAACAAGTTTGGTACGAATAAGTTTACCCTGATTCTTATGTTCACTGGAAGATGAGTGACACATTAAACTGGTTGCTCCTTGAAGTCTCAGCTGTGTCCTGGTCCTCATATGAAAGTTATCTCTGCTATTGGACCCCCACCCTCCTGCTTAGGGTCTAGAATCCTAGAGGTAAGCATCTGAAACCCTGATGCTTTAAACTTGCTGCTGCTGCTGCTGCTTCATATTCACAACACCTCCCACCAAAGTGTTCAACACCATCCCACGATGGGGTGGGATTGGCACTATTTTTACTGAGATCCCAACAAGGTGGCCTACTGTCACTTACCCCGCTCTGGATTCACCCCATTCAAGAGCAGACCACACCATCTCAAAGCAATACTACTTAGCATTCCTAATGTCCCACAGAGAGATCAGATCAGATCAGTCGCTCAGTCGTGTCCGACTCTTTGCGACCCCATGAATCGCAGCACGCCAGGCCTCCCTGTCCATCACCAACTACTGGAGTTCACTCAGACTCATGTCCAACGAGTCCGTGATGCCATCCAGCCATCTCATGCTCTGTTGTCCCCTTCTCCTCTTGCCCCCAATCCCTCCCAGCATCAGAGTCTTTTCCAATGAGTCAACTCTTCGCATGAGGTGGCCCAAATACTGGAGTTTCAGCTTTAGCATCATTCCTTCCAAAGAACACCCAGGGCTGATCTCCTTCAGAATGGACTGGTTGGATCTCCTTGCAGTCCAAGCGACTCTACTTGGTCTCAAATAAATGCTGATGGAAATGCATTTTGAAGAACACTGACTCTGCAGTATTATTATTTCAGTGTGAGAGTGTAATCCCTGAACTATATTGCCAATTAACACATTGAGTCTCAATCTTACTGGTGAAATAATCAAAAAATGCCAGACCTCAAAATAGATTTATCTAAAATGATATTTAAATGTGTCTGCTAATAAAAATATTTATTCATCTCTTAAATTTCAATTTCTGAGAAATTTCCTTGAGAAACTGTGATGAATACATACAATTATTTAAATTGTGAACTTGGCTTCATGCTAATAAATACAGTAATAGAAAGTGAAGAGGAACTAAAAAGCCTCTTGATGAAAGTGAAAGAGGAGAGTGAAAAAGTTGGCTTAAAGCTCAACATTCAGAAAATGAAGATCATGGCATCTGGTCCCATCACTTCATGGGAAATAGATGGGGAAACAGTGGAAACAGTGTCAGACTTTATTTTTCTGGGCTCCAAAATCACTGCAGATGGTGACTGCAGCCATGAAATTAAAAGACACTTACTCCTTGGAAGGAAAGTTATGACCAACCTAGATAGCATATTCAAAAGCAGAGACATTACTTTGCCAACAAAGGTCCATCTAGTCAAGGCTATGGTTTTTCCTGTGGTCATGTATGGATATGAGAGTTGGACTGTGAAGAAAGCTGAGCGCCAAAGAATTGATGCTTTTGAACTGTGGTGTTGGAGAAGACTCTTGAGAGTCCCTTGGGCTGCAAGGAGATCCAACCAGTCCATTCTGAAGGAGATCAGTCCTGGGTGTTCTTTGGAAGAAATGATGCTAAAGCTGAAACTCCAGTATTTTGGCCATCTCATGCGAAGAGTTGACTTATTGGAAAAGACTGATGCTGGGAGGGATTGGGGGCAAGAGGAGAAGGGGACGACAGAGGATGAGATGGCTGGATGGCATCATCAACTCGATGGACGTGAGTCTGAGTGAACTCCGGGAGTTGGTGATGGACAGGGAGGCCTGGAGTGCTGTGATTCATGGGGGTCACAAAGAGTTGGATACGACTGAGCGACTGAACTGAACTGAACTGAATAGGTATTTTTACTCTGTATTGTGGACCTTTTGGACAAACTGGAAAAACAGTGGATATTTCACAATGAAAGTCATTGAATAAACTTAAGAAAGACAAGGGGAAAGTCATTTGCAAAAGGATTTAAAGATAATATTCACATTTAGAAGTTCCTTTCAAGTGTCTTAATTGAGGTGATCTGACTTAAGCCAGAGAAAAATCTGGAAAGCTTTTTACTACTCCAATTTATTTCTCCAGGGTCTTATTAAATGGTTTACTCATTTATGGAAAAAATATAAACAGACATATGTGTTAGATACTGCTGTACACAAAAAAAGACAGTGCTAGACAAGCAAAAAATGCAAACCACACTTGCAGGCAATTTGAAGTCACATGGGAAATAGACATACACAGTTTGTTGTTGTTGCCATTGTTGTTGTTTAAGTCATATTCCACTCTTTTGTGACCCCATGGACTGTAGTCCACCAGGCTCCTCTGTCCATGGTATTCTCCAGGCAAGAATGCTGGAGTGGGTTGCCATTTCCTTCTCCAGGGCAATTTTCCTGACCCAGGGATTGAACCCACGTCTCCTGCATTGGTAGGCAGATTCTCTTCCACTGAGCCACCAGGGAAGTTCAAAGGTTTGATATCCTGACCATAAAAGGAAGAGGAGCCTAGGACGTGGATGGTGAATGGTGGAGAAGGGGACAAAGCAGCCATTCTTTGGAAGGTAACCTCTTTTTTGTGCCATTTTATTCACTAGTTATCAACTTCAAACTGCACTGCAAAATTATGTTTTACCATAGAAACCACTTTGACAGCAACAAAATTTTGTATTTAAAGGACAGAAATGGTGCATGCATAGAACATACTCACAAGTCACCCCCTGCCCCTCAGTGTATGTAAACAGAGCGCAATTCTGAATTCATCGAAACGTTGTTCTATCTAATATTCTATATAATATTCTCAGACTCTGCACTGTTGTGTTGTCTCTTGATGAGTATGTCTTTGCCTGAAAACATAATGTGGGAATATTCCTTTTTGTAGTATACATCTTTACCACACTTGAGGGGAAAATTGTACTAAAAAACAAAGGACTTACTCACAAAGAGGTAAACTTTTTAAGAGATGTCTGACAGAAAGTTATAAATCAACAATTGTAAGGAGGAAGATCTGTAAGCTTTTTGTCTCCTAGGGTGTAAGGCTTTGTTCCCAGCCTATAGAATGAGTGAAGTGCATGGATACAAAGCCTGGGGGTAAGAAGGATTGATCTATTGTCACTAGGCAGTTTATTGGAGAGAAGAAGGGTTCTGAAACAGGACTTCAGGACTTCTCTGGTGGTCCAGTGGCTGATTCCAAGCTGTTAATGCAGGGAGCCCAGGTTCAATCCCTGGTCAGGGAACTGGATCCCACAGGCCGAAACCGAGAATTCAAATACTGCAACTAAAAGATCTCACATAGCGCAATGAAGATCAAAGATCCTGAGTGCTGCAACTAAGACCTGATGAAGCCAAGTAAATAAATATTATTTTAAAAATAAATAAATGTTAATTAAAAATAAATAAATTTTAAAAAGAAACAGGACTTGTATTCCCTTTTTCCAGAGGAGAAGCTGAGACTTGAAGACGAGAGAACTGGGCATGGAATTCTCTGGGCTCCTGGTGAAAGGCAGGCCCACAGAACTTCAGGGATGTACACAGAGATGCATGAAAGAATATTCATCATATGTCAGTGTTAGTGCTGGGGAAAGAGTTTTTGTTTTATTTTTACTTTCTGCTTATGTGTATCTATAGTGGTAATTTTTTTTTTACAGTAAACTATATTACTCCTGTAATGAAAAAATCATAACCTTATTCCATTTGGAAATAGAATTTAAACAGAAAAAAAATTGACTCATCCAAAAATTTAAAAACCTAAATTCTTGGTTCATCTCAAAGATATTCAGAAACCCAGGGACTTTCTTAAACCATTCAAAATGATTCTCTAGCTCAGGCAGCTGCAGGGCGGTAGCAGCCAAAGGTTTATCCTGTTGGTTGTCAGATCGTAATACGTCAATTGAATTCTCTCAGCCAAGTCTCATTATGATAGTCATGGCTGACACTTAGAAAAGCCTGTGTTCAAGGCACTGTGCTGAGTACTATATTTGTATCATCACATTTTATACTCAGAGGAATCCTTTTAAGTATTACTGTCTTTATTTCACAGATTAAGAAAAGAAGACACAGAAAAGTTAAGTAAATGGTTGTAGATCAAATACCAGGCAATGGTGGTATGTGCATCCTCACTCAGCTGTGTTCAACTCTGCAACCCCATGGACTGTAGCCCGCCAGGCTCCTTTGTCCATGAGATTTTCCAGGCAAAAATACTGGAGTGAGGTGGCATTTCCTGTTCCGGAGGATTTTCCTGACACAGGGATCAAACTCGTGTCTCTTGCATCGCCTGCGTTGGCAGGCGGATTCTTTGCCACTGCACGACCTGGGAAATCTACTCCTTAGCTCTTAGAGCCATCATATATAATATGATATATATTTTATTTGTTTCTCGTGGGTATTATATGTCTCTTCGACTCTAATGAAATTTCCATGAGGATGGGGATTTGTAGTCATTCTTTCTTATCACATTTCCATTTCTGAGAGCAGTACCTGGCATGGAGTTGACATGTCCCAGTTGTTGAATTCATAAAGGGATACTCCACAATGTCAGTTACAGAATCAAACCTCACAGTGTGAAAAGTATATTTACTGAGGACATCTCAACCTTTGAAAGTCAGGCAAAATTGTTTTAAGCCCTTTACGCCATGTTCTATGGGGAGTCTAGTGCCCTCACCAAGATTTCCAAGCATTCCCTGGTGCTAATGTTTTCATGATTACTCTGGATTGCCTCCCTGCCTCCCTGAACTGTTGATGTCATTGGCATTTAGACCCCTATAACTATTCTCTGTATCCTGCTCTGTGACAAACCAAGACACAGAAATCAGCATCTTTGCTTCCAACACTCCTACAAACTCTGGTCCATTGTATCTGTATGTATAGTATGTTTAACTTATAATTTGCAATGACAGATGTGTATTTACATGGCTTCAAAAAGTTAAAATTTCATATTAGACATCCTTAATCTTTATACTGCTTTGACATGTCTTTAACACTGCCTTACTATACATTTTTCTCCATGGACATCTGTCAAGTTGCTTGGTCATTTCTCTTCAATTCTCTCACTCTTTTCACCATTCTTTTCCTAATATCTGTTCATCATTTTTTACAGAGAATATTGCCTCTTCTTCTCTTTTATTTTATGTTCCATGCTATTAAATTTTCACATTGTACTAAGAAATAGCTTCTCTAGTTTTATCATTTTACACAAAAGGCAATTCCTCCTCATCAAAGGAAATTCAATGTCAACTTTTAAAATTCTTTGCTTCCAAGACCCCTGGGCAGTTGGACAATGACAGCTACCTAACCAAAATCTCTTCCAACAACCTCCAAATGACAAGAACAAATAAAACCATGCAAACTCATCCTTTTGGCATAATTAGAAGACAGACAATCTTATACTGCAAATTACCTATAAGTGAAAAACAAGTACCGAATTCCAGCAGAGCCAACTTCACAGAGTGCAAAGAGTTTCTGAAAAAAATACACAATAAAGATAAGAAAGGATAGAGATAAAACGACCTTCATAAATTGTACCCTTCAGTGTGAAAATATTGAAAAAAAGAATTCTGATGTTGGTGGTAACGATTCAATGAATACACTGAATTCAATAAGAATCCATGAATACAGTAAAAATCCTTGAATCCATACAAATACCAATCAATAAATTAAAGCTAAATGAATAAGAGGTGGGAGGGAAGAATCTTACTCCTTCAGCTAGAATATCAACTGATAAATGTGGGTGGGATTATAGAGTTGGAAAAATCACCTTTTTATTATAATCACCATTATAATAAAAATTTATTTAAGCAAAATTATTGAAAAATTGATGCTTAGCATAGGTGAAAGTTTTTACATTGCCTAAAAATACTTATTTTTCAAACCAAGTATTACTTACCAAGGGGAGAAAGTGACTTGACAGTAGAGAAACCTGGCAGAATCATCATAGCCATATGATTATAGTCAAAAACACCAATAATGTGACAAACAACATAGATTGCCTCCTGATGTGATGGCCTGAGGAGCACACAATGTCACATCTGTTCCCCTGTACAACATCCATAACCTGAATCTAATCAGAAGAAACCTCAGGTAAGCTCAAATTGATGGATGTTCTACAAATAATAGGTGCTCTTTGAAACTGCCAACATTATGAAAGAAAAGGAAAGAGTGATGAGCATTATTCCAGATCCAAGGACACTCAAGACACAAGACAACAAAGTATAATTCCTAACCATGGATATATTTTTTTTACTTTTTATTTTATGTTGGAGTATAGCTGATTTATAGAACATGTTAAGAAGCAGAGACATTACTTTGACAATAAAGGTCCATCTAGTCAAAGCTATGGTTTTTCCAGTAGTCATGTATGGACATGAAAGTTGGAATATAAAGGAAGCTGAGCACCAAGAATTGATGCTTTTGAACTGTGGTATTGGAGAAGACTCTTGACAGTCCCTTGCACTGCAAGGAGATCAATCACTCCAACAGTCAATCCTAAAGGAAATCATTCCTGAATATTCATTGGAAGGACAGATGCTGAAGCTGAAGTGCTAATACTCTGGCCACCTGATGGGAAGAACTGACTCATTGGAAAAGACCCTGATGCTGGGAAAGATTGAAGGCGGGAGAAGAAGGGGACGACAGAGGATGAGATGGTTGGATGGCATCACTGACTCAATGGACATGGGTTTGAGCAAGCTCCAGGAGTTGGTGATGGAGAGGGAGGCCTGGTGTGCTGCAGTCCATGGGGTCACAAAGAGTCAGACAGGACTAAGTGACTGAACTGAACTGAATAGCTGATTACCCTGAATATTTATTGGGAGGTCTGATGCTGAAGATGAAGCTCCAATACTTTGGCCACCTGATGTGAAAAACTGACTTATTGGAAAAGACCTTGATGCTAGGGAAGATGGAGGGTTGGAGGAGAAGGGGATGACAGAGAAGGAAATGGTTGGATGGCATCACTGACATGAGTTGGAGCAAACTCTGGGAAATAATGAAGGACAGGGAAGCCTGGAGTGCTGCAGTCCCATGGGGTCATAAAGAGTAGAACACAACTGAGCACCAGCAATAACCAATTAACAAAAATGTGATAGTCTAGATGGACAACAAAGTTGTGATAGGTTTAGATGGACACCACAGGGACTCAGCCATACACATACATGCATCTGTCTCTCCCAAACACCCCTCCCATCCAGGCTGCCAAGTAACATTGAGCAGAGTTCCCTGTGCTGTACAGTACGTCCTCGTTATATAACCCTGGATATCTCAAGCCAGGAAAAATGAATTAGCTGTACAGGGCATTATTGAGATAGTAGATAAAATTCAAATAGGAACTCTGAACAAATGAGCTCTCTGTGTATCCTGGCAATAAAGCAACCGGGATTAAAAAAGAATTTTAAAATAGACTTTTAATATCCTAGCGGAATCCACAGTGTAGGAAATCCAGAAATAGCTAAGAGTAATTAACTCTAAAGAATTAAAAGGACGGACTGGAGCAGAGGAATGAAACCTCCAAATACTACATATTCGATTTTGGAGTTTAGGTTTTTTTTCTATGTCAATGAAGAAGATCTCATAACAAAATTCAAAGATCGAGAAATCAAATCTTTATAAACAGTCTTTGTTTTGAAGGTCTTTAAAGTTGGCTTTCTTTCTTTTTTAATTAATTAATTAATAGCGGGGGTGCTGTGATAGTTCTTCCTGGCTGCGTGTAGGCTTTCTCTAGTTGGCAAGAAGCGGCTGCTCTCTAGTTGTGGAGCTCGGGCTTCTCATTGCAGTAGCTGCTTCTTGTTGCGGATCACGGGCTGTAGGGCACTCAGGCATCAGTGGTTGCAGCATGCAGGCTCAGTAATTGGGGTGCATGGGCTTAGGTGCCCTGCAGCCTGTGCAGACCAAGAATCGAACCTGTGTTCCCTGCTTGAGCAGGTATATTCTTAACAACTGGACCACCAAGGAAGTCCCTAAAGCTGGCTTTCATATTGAACTGTCAGGAAGGTAGCTGGCTACCCATCACCTTCAGACAGAGTAGCTCTGTTTACCTGGCCACTGCCAACACATGACTCATGGAGTCAGACTGCAACATGCCTACAGCTTGTCTTATTATTTAACCCATCACTTAAGAAAACACACACATGGGGAAAAATACACTCTCTACCAGCCAATCATTTTAGCATCAGTACCGAATTGCATACAAGAGAAACAGCTGCATTTCTTAAGCAGTCTGACTAGCGACTTCAGTGATTCTATGCAAGGCTGTAACATGTTTTTGCTATAAGTTATTTCAATGGAATTTTAGATAACAATCCAAAGTTAACTCTGATCTATGGGTATTGTAATCACAAAGCACTCCATTATTCTTGCCTGGGAAATCCCATGCACAGAGGAGCCTGGCAGGCTACAGTTATGGGCTTGCAAAAGAGTCAGACCTAACTTAGCAACTAAACAACAATAAATGGGTATTGTAACATTTATCTGGAAAAAATGCAAACCTAGAAGTGGTTTGACTGGGCTCCCCACTTGATGAAAATCTAGATTCTTCTAACTTGTCAAAGAGATAGAGGACTGCTAAAAGTGTCTAAATTATGGAAAGGGCCTATTTAGCGGTCTTGTTAAAAAAAAATGAAAGTAACCATGTCATAATAAAGTCAAAATATTTAATCATTCATTTTTTGAAATTGACTTCTCTCCTAAAATTAAAACTTATTTGCTTTCTTTTCTTCTTCAAAAACTGAGTTTAGTTGAGGTCCTGGAAATAACTTAGTGGTTTACTTTAGACTAAATAAGCTGAAAATTCACTAAATATCAACATTAAATCTATTAAAAGATAGTTTGCATAGGAGCATATTTTTAAATTCCATAAATTTAATCTACTAAAGTCTAAAATTCAGCTCAGAGACTTTTTTTTGACAGATTAGTGCAGAGAAAAATGAAAGCAATGAGCTTATTTCCTTGCACATCTATAAATGTACCACTTTTGCGCAGTACATCATGAAGCCTGTTACATTCACATCTGAGAAGGAAAAACAATTGGTAATTATAATGATATTTATGTCTGATGAATGAAAATATGATCATAAAATAATTTATCACAAAATAACTTAAGAGAATTTATTTGCACACTGCTTATTGCATATGTGAACCAAGTCAAGCACAAGAAACATGATTTCTTTGTTCTGGAAGAATAAATGGAATATAAATAACTTAGAACAAATAAAAAGTAATTAAATATTTTCTTATTTGAAATGAATATATAATGATAAATATAAAAGAAAACACTATGCAAGAAAAATAATTCTTTACTTAACCATATCCTCTGGGCAATATTGTGAAAAATTTCCTCACTAAACACAAGGAAGAGACTGAAGAAAATGAAGTATTAATGCCCATTTCCTGTGCACTGATTCAATGTGCTCAGTTGCTCAGTTGTGTCCTACTCTTTTGGCCCCAGAGACTGTAGCCTGCCAGGCTCTTTTGTCCATTGGATTCTACAGGCAAGAATGCTGGAGTGGAATGACATTTCCTTCTCCAGGTTATCTTCCCAGCTCAGGGATGGAACCCAGCCTCCTGTGTCTCCTGCATTGGCAGTCAGATTCTTTCTGTCCATATAGTGATCCCCTTTCCCAGTTACCTTCCCCTGTGCCCCTTCCTATCCATCAGACACCACCGTGTTCTCTGTGTCTATATTTTTGTTTTGTTTCAGTTCAGTCACTCAGTCATGTCCAACTCTTTGCAGCCCCATGGACTGCAGCATGCCAGGCTTCCCTGTCCATTACCAACTCCTGGAACTTGCTCAAACTCATGTCCATTGAGTTGGTGATGCAATCCAACCATCTCATCCTCTGTCATCCCCTTCTCCTCCTACCTTCAATCTTTCCCAGCATCAGGGTCTTTTCCAATGAGTCAGTTCTTCACATCACATGGCCAAAGTATTGGAGCTTCAGCTTCAGCATCATTCCTTCCAATAAATATTCAGGACTGATTTCCTTTAAGACTGACTGATTTAATCTCCTTGCAATCTAAGGGACTCTCAAGAGTCTTCTCCAACACCACAGTTCAAAAATGTAAATTCTTTGGTGCTCAACTTTCTTTATGGTCCAACTCTCACATCCATAAATGACTGATGAAAAAACCACAGTTTTGACTAGACAGACCTTTGTTGGCAGAGTAATGTCTCTGCTATATAATAAGTTGCCTAGGTTGGTCATAGCTTTTCTTCCAAGGAACAAGTGTCTTTTTCATTTCATGGCTACAGTCACCATCTGCAGTGATATTGGAGACAAGAATATAAAATCTGTTACTGCTTCCATTGTTTCCCCATCTATTTGCCATGAAGTGATAGGACTGGACTCCATGATCTTCGTTTTCTGAATGTTGAGTTTTAAGCCAGCTTTTTCACTCTCATCTTTCACTTTCATCAAGAGGCTCTTTAGTTCCTCTTTGCTTTCTGCCATTAGGGTGGTATCCTCTGCATATCTGAGGTTTCTCTTGGCAATCTTGCTTCAAGCTTGTGCTCATCTAGCCTAGAATTTCCCATGATGTACTCTGCATGCAAGTTAAATAAGCATAGTGACAATATACAGCCTTGACGTGTTCCTTTCCCAATTTGGAACCAGTCTGTTGTTCCATGCCTGGTTCTAACTGTTGCTTCTTGACCTGCATATAGATTTCTCAGGAGGCAGGTAAGTTGGTCTGGTATTCCCATCTATTTAAGAATTTTCCGCAGTTTGTTTTGATCCATGCAGTCAAGGCTTTAGCATAGTCAACAAAGCAGAAGTAGATGTTTTTCTGGAATTCTCTTGCTCTTTCTGTGATCCAACAGATCACAGTTTGATCTCTAGTTCCTCTGCTTTTTCTAAATCCAGCTTGAACACCCAGAACTCATCACTTCACGTCCTGTTGAAGCCTAGCTTATAGAATTTTGAGCATTACTATGCTAATGTGTGAGATGAATGCATTTGTGCGGTAGTTTGAACGGTCTTTGGCATTGTCTTTCTTTGGGATTGAAATGAAGCCTGACCTTTTCCAGTCCTGTGGCCACTGCCGAGTTTTTCCAAATTTGCTGGCATATTGACTGCAGCACTTCCACAGCATCATCTTTTAGGATGTGAAATAGCTCAATTGGAATTCCATCACCTCCCCTAGCTTTGTTCATAGTGATGATGCCTAAGGCCCACTTGACTTCACACTTCAGGATATCTGACTGCAGGTGAGTGATCACACCATCGTGGTTATCTGGGTCGTGAAGATCTTTTCTGTATAGTTCTTCTGTGTATTCTGGCCACCTCTTCTTAATATCTTCTGCTTCTGTTAGGCCCCATACAGTTTCTGTCTATTGTGCCCATCTTTGCATGAAATATTCCCTTGGTATCTCTAATTTTCTTGAAGAGATATTTAGTCTTTTCTATTCTATTCCTTTTCTCTACTTCTTTCCATAGATCATTAAGGAAGGCTTTCTTATCTCTCCTTGCTCTTTGGAACTCTGCATTCAGATGAGTATATCTTTCCTTTTCTCCTTTGCCTTTCACTTCTCTTTTCTCAGCTATTTATAAGGCATCCTCAGACAACCATTTTGTCTTTTTGCATTTCTTTTTCTTGGAGATAGTTTTGATCATAGCCTTCTGTACCATGTTGCTATGACCAGTGCGTTCTCCTGGCAAAACTCTTAGTCTTTGCCCTGCTTCATTTTGTACTCCAAGGCCAAACTTGTCTGTTACTCCAGGTATCTCTTAACTTCCTATTTTTGCATTGCAGTCCCCCATGATGAAAAGGACATCTTTTTTTGGTGTTAGTTTTAGAAGGTCTTGTAGGTCTTCATAGAGCCATTCAAGTTCAGCTTCTTTGGTGTTAGTGGTTGAGGCTTAGACTTGAATTGCTGTGATATTGAATGGTTTGCCTTGGAAACAAAGAGAGATCATTCTGTTGTTTTTGAAATTGCACCCAAGTACTGCATTTCAGACTTCTGTTGACTATGCTGCTGCAGCTGCTGCTAAGTCCCTTTACTCGTGTCCGACTCTTTGTGACCCCATAGACCCCATCAGGCTCCCTCATCCCTGGGATTTTCCAGACAAGAACACTGGAGTGGGTTGCCATTTCCTTCTCCAATGCACGAAAGTGAAAAGTGAAAGTGAAGTCACTCAGTTGTGTCCGACTCTTAGCGACCCCATGGACTGCAGCCTACCAGGCTCCTCCATCCATGGGATTTTCCAGGCAAGAGTACTGGAGTGGGTTGCCATTGCCTTCTCTGTCTGTTGACTATGAGGACAATTCTATTTCTTCCAAGGGATTTTTTCCCACAGTAGTAGACATAATGGTCATCTGAGTTAAATTCACCCTTTCTGGTCCATTTTAGTTCACTGATTCCTAAAATGTCGACATTCACTCTTGCTGTCTCCTGTTTGACCACTTCCAATTTGCCTTGATCCATGAACCTAACATTCCAGGTTCCTATGCAATAGTTTTCTTTACAGAATCAGACTTTACTTTCATCACCAGTCATATCCACAGCTGGGTATTGTTTTTGCTTTGGCTTGGCCTCTTCATTCTTTCTGGATCTATTTCTCCACTCTTCTCCAGTAGCATATTGGCCACCTACTGACCTGGGGAGTTCATCTTGCAGTGTCCTATCTTTTTGCGTTTTCACACTGTTCATGGGGTTCTCAAGGTAAGAATCCTGAAGTGGTTTGCCATTCTCTTCTCCAGTGGACCAGGTTTTGTCAGAATTCTCCACCATGACCCATCTGTTTTTGTTGGGCCTACATGGCATGGTTCATAGTTTCACTGAGTTAGGCAAGGCTGTGATCCATGTGATCAGTTTGGTTAGTTTTCTGTGATTGTGGTTTTCATTCTGTTTGCCCTCTAATGGATAAGGATAAGAGGCTTGTTGAAACTTCCTGATGGGAAGAACTGGCTGTGGGGGAATCTGGGTCTTGCTCTGATGGGTGGAGCCATGTTCAATAAATCTTCAATCCAATTTTCTGCTGATAGGAAGGGCTTCCCTGGTGGCTTGGTTGTTAAAGAATCTGCTTGCAATGCAGGAGACCCAGGTTCAATCCTGGGCTGGGTTAATCCCCTGGAGAAGGAAATAGCAACCCACTCCAGTGACCTTGCCTGGAGAATTCCATGGGCAGAGGAACCAGATGGGCTACAGTCCATAGGTCACAAAAAATCGGACACAACTGAGCAACTTTCACTTTCACTTTCTGTTGATGGCTGGGGCTATGTTCCCTCCCTGTAGTTTGACCTGAGGCCAAATTATGGTAAGGGTGATGCCCCATGGCTCCCAGGACAGTTACATTCAGTGCCCCACGCCTTCACTGGACACCCACAGGAAAGTTTGGCTCAGTCTGTTGTGGGCCTTAGAACTTTTGCAACAGTGTGAGAACTTCTTTGGTATAACTGTTCTCCAGTTTGTGGGTTGTCTTCTTGGTGGCTCTATGGTGGGGCTAATGGTGACCTCCTCCAAGAGGATTTATGCCACACACAGCACCTCCTAGGTCTGCTGCAGCCAGAGCCCCTGTCCCCAAGGCAGGTCACTGCTGATCCGTGCCTCAGCAGGAGACACTCAAACTCAAAGGCAGGTCTGGTTCGGTGTCTTGTGGGGTTTCTGGGTCCTGGTGTGCATAATGTTTTCTTTGAGCCCTCTGAGCATCTCTGGCGGGTATGGGGTTTGATTCTAAATGTGATTTCACCGCTCCTACTGTCTTGGGGCTTCTCCTTTGCCCTTGGATGTAGGTTATCATTTTCTGGTGGGATGCAACATCCTGTCGATGGTTGTTCAGCAGTGAGTTGCAATTTTGGAATTCTCGCAGGAGAGTATTCACACAGTCCTTCTACTCCACCATCTTTTCACAAGTCTACCCTGCCCCTTGTTTTGTTTAGTTCGTTCAATAATTTTGTTGTATGTTTATTCTTTTATATTGCACATATGAGTGAAATCATACAGTATTTGTCTTTCTCACCCAACTTATTTCACTGAGTGTAATAGCCTTAAGCAAAGAGTCAGACACAACTGAGTGACTGAGCTGAACTGAACTGAATATCCTTAAGATCCATGTGTGTTACTGCAAATGGAAAGATTTCCTCTTTTATGGCCGAGTAGTATTCCATGATGTCTGTGTGTATGTGTGTCCACATAAAGCTTAAAGTGTCACAGTCCCTGCATTCCTAGAGCTTGCACAGTTCAGGAGAGAGGCATGCACACTCACAACACACCAGTATAAGTATGTGACTATGACGACTGAGGTATTGTCAGGGGCTATGGGATCACCAAGTGGAAATCTTATCTTGCCTGGAGAAGCCACAGAACATTTCATGAAGCTGATACATTTTAGCTGAGTAATAAGCAACTACAAGGAACTCCCTGTGCAGTTGCCCAAAACACCCTTGCAAAGGTGTTGAAGAGAAAAAAGCATACCATATTTTGAAAAGCTAAATGTTTCAGTGGTGTTAGGGTATGAAAGGGAAAAGTTAACAACATACTATTATATTAACAGTATTTAGGAATACTGAAATATTTTTATTGATTTTTTTGCTATAATTAAATTAATTCGTGTTCATCAATTAATGTTTTTAAGTGGAGGAAACATAAAGAAGAAAATTAAGCCTATTTTACATCCTATCACTAAATAATCATGTGACTTATACATTTCATACCATAACTCTGCTTCTAATAGCCTTTCCTGGCTACTGATCAGAGAAAGGGGATGGTAAATACTGCCTGAAATCTCCTGAAATCAACCATATATCCTACACTTCTCACCAGAATCTTCTCCACTTATTTTCCACATCAATCATTTCTTCTCTCAGTTTTGGTTCCTTTGGGTTGATTCAATTTCCCTACACTCTGCAGACATTTCTTGAATCTTGTGGTGTGAAGTTGCCGTTTTCTTATCTTGGTACACTAATAAATATAGGTTTTTTTTTTTTTTCTGTTATTAATGTTTCTTCCTCTTGTTTTTCTTGTAATAGATTGATCAGTAGCTGAGATGGGTTTTCAGAAGTTTGCTCAGAGAAACAGCTGTGCTGGGAATCCAGAGCATACTGTCTGGTTTCCGTTCATAATAAGCACATATAAGTGGCACTACTGGGCTAACAACTACTGTTTAAAGTTATCTTGTCCACAAGACAAACTGCTTTCTGGAGAAATAGCAATATTCAGTTCCATTAGTACTGGATGAATGCTATTATCTGGAGTTCCTACTGACTCTACGTGTCATCTTTAATCTTTGTAAACAGTTGAAGAATTTCAAAGAGTCATGCTATCAGGACTGCCCTTTATTCCTATCGCTTTTCCTGCAGTGTGGGGGACAGATAGGAGGTGCAGGGGTGTGGTGCCGTTGTAGTCAGGAAGACAAGGAGGTTAGTGAAATAATCTATAAGAGAAATTAACCAAGGAAGTGACAAGAAGAAAATGAGATAAGGAAACAGATTTGAGAGATAATAAGAAAGTACAAGCATTGTAACCAAGAACATGTTGCTAAGGGAGAGATGAAAAATCATTTTGAAAATGGCCATTGTCTATAAGACATGTGACATACTTGGGCTTGTGTAAATCTCACAACAAATTTAGGAAATCAGTTTTATTATTCTGATTGTTTGGATTTGTAAAATAGGTTAAAGTACACATTTAGGAAGTTTCTTTGTAAGGATGCTATTGGTGACTAAAACCCACACTCATGTGGACAGTATCTCCCCATACCACACTGGACCACACTGGCTTCTGAAATGAGGCCTATTTTGCTAATGTGAGTGCCTGGGTATTGAAAGAAATTTTTACCTCCAACTCCACTTCCTTTGGAAGTGCCTGCCTTTCCTTAGATTTCAGGTCAGTTAGCTACCCTGCTGTCTCAGTTTTATAATGCAGCTTAAAGAGCATTTACCAATTGTAAAATTTTAAATTTCTTGTTGTTTGGGGTAGAAGTCATGCTCTTGCCAGGGCTTCCCCAAAGGCTCAGCAGGCAAAGAACCTGCTTGCCAATGCAGGAGACACAGGAAGTGCAGGTTTGATCCCTGTGTCAGGGTGATCCCCTGGAGAAGGAAATGGCAACCCATTCCAGTATTCTTGCCTGGAAAATCCCATGGACCGAGGCGCCTGGCAGGCTACAGTCCATGGGGTCGCAAAGAGTCAGACACAACTGAGGGACTAAGCACAAGCATGATGCTCTTTCTACATCATAAGCAGAAGCTACTGTTTCTCCACTGATTTTTCAGGCTCTGTGACCCTTCAAGGGCCTAGGTTTATGTTCATCCTCCTTTTCATGTTTCCTTTTGTATTTCCCACAACTTTACCCCTGCAAGATGCCTTCTGGGAGAGTTCCTTGAACTAATTTTCCCCATCATGAATTCTTGTGAATGAGAATCCACCCCTCTATCCCAATTCCTGCTCTTTTCTAAAAGTTTCTTCTTTATTTCCTTTTGTTGTTGTTGTTCTGTTTCACAGTCTTCTTCTTTAATTGTAAGCTCATCTGTGGAGAATGGCAGATGTGAGAAGAAAGGATAAGGACCTGCTTGGGGTCCCACTGACCTGCCTGCAGGGTTCCCTGGTTCAGCAGGCTCTGGCTTTCCTGGCTTGTGAGCAGTAAGACAGGCAGCCATCTGTCTCCAGAGTGACAGCTGGAAATAAAAGACCTGGTGTAGCCTCCTCATCCTGTTAGCCAGTGTGTCAGGTCCTCTGCTGTCCTAGGCTTTGACTTCACACACACACACACACACACACACACACACTGGGGTAATCACCTTCCCAGATGAATATTCTTTGATTTTATGTTTTATTTTCTGATCACCCATCACCTTCTCACTTTTGTGATATTTCAAGAGTTCAGGAAAAAGAGATGTTTTCTCTTGTTTATAGATCATCTAAAACCACCCTTATGGCAGAAAGTGAAGAGGAACTAAAGAGCCTCTTGATGAAAGTGAAAGAGGAGAGTGAAAAAGTTAGCTTAAAGCTCAACATTCGGAAAACAAAGATCATGGCATCCGGTCCCATCACTTCATGGGAAATAGATGGGGAAACAGTGGAAACAGCATCAGACTTTATTTTGGGGGGCTCCAAAATCACTGCAGATGGTGATTGCAGCTATGAAATTAAAAGACGCTTACTCCTTGGAAAGTTATGACCAACCTAGACAGCATATTAAAAAGCAGAGACATTACTTTGCCAACAAAGGTCTGTCTAGTCAAGGCTATGGTTTTTCCAGTGGTCATGTGTGGATGTGAGAGTTGGACTGTGAAGAAAGCTGAGCGCCGAAGAATTGATGCTTTTGAACTGTGGTGTTGGAGAAGACTCTTGAGAGTCACTTGGGCTGCAAGGAGATCCAACCAGTCCATTCTAAAGGAGATCAGTCCTGGGTATTCCTTGGAAGGAATGATGCTAAAGCTGAAACTCCAGTACTTTGGCCACCTCATGTGAAGAGTTGACTCATTGGCAAAGACTCTGATGCTGGGAGGGATTGGGGGCAGGAGGAGAAGGGGACGACAGAGGATGAGATGGCTGGATGGCATCACCGACTTGATGGACGTGAGTTTGAGTGAACTCTGGGAATTGGTGAAGGACAGGGAGGCCTGGCGTGCTGCGATTCATGGGATCGCAAAGAGTCGGACACGACTGAGCGACTCAACTGAACTGAATACCTTTAAATAACAGTGAAAAAAGGCACTTTTATTAAATGTCAAAAAATCTTCCACAATATGGTTTTTACATTTAAATAAATAAATAAATATATATATATATATATATATGTTGCCTCACTTTAGCACCCAAATGCCAGAGGAAAATAGGCCAGAAATGTAGCTTTAAAATGCAGCCCCAACAGTAAATAAGTGATTTTGATAAAGCAACAGAAAAATCTGGCAGCCTACCCAGGAAAACAATTTCTATCACATAAGCGTGTACCAAAAGACCAGAACATCAAGCAAAATACCTAGGCATATGCATCTTTGCCTAGGTTCTAAGGCTAGTAATGAACCAAAAAAAATTTTTAATAGTGATCTGAAATTTTGATGTTGATTAAATTTGGTAATCCAATGAGTGAATACCAGTATATTCTGAGGAACCAATCTGACACTTTCTACTACATTAATATTTTACTTTATTTTATTCTCAAGTTTTTCAAATATAACTAGCAAGTCAGACATTTGACTTGCCAGTTGCTTAAAAAAAAGCTTGTTTCATATATGAGAATATGTAAAATCAAACCCATATAAGTCAATGTTCCTTTTATTGACAATTTATCTGGAGTCAAATCAGCTCTATCCAAAGCAGCAGCATGCACCCGTGCTCAGTCATGTCTGACTCTTCGTGACCCCATGGACCGTAGCCCACCAAGCTCCTCTGTCCACGGCATTTCCCAGGTAAGAATATTGGAGTGAGTTGCCATTTCCTCCTCCAGGAGATCTTCTCAAGTGAATTCTTTATTACTGAGCCACCCGGGGAGCCAAGAAGTAGCAGCAAGAAAATATGTTCCCATGCATCCAAGACTCTAAATGGCAGCTGGGCTTACCCTCTATCCTTTGGGAAATATTAATTTCCTACAAAATGTGAGAACTCACTACAGTTCATTATATTTCTAGAGAAACGAAAATATTATGTTACAAGACTTTCAAAAGTAAATTGAAATGTATATACTTTTAGGGAAAATAAAATATTTTTGAGTTTAGGTTTAAGTGAGGAGGATGAAACTGAGATCATTCCCCCACGTTTCACAAATACCACATCCCTCAAGTTCCTTGAAGACAGGGAAACCCAAGTCGTTCATTCAATGTTCAGTCAACCAGGAAGACTCCAAAATTAGAAAACGTGATTAAAAAACAAATTCCAGTTGCTTTACAAGTTACTTAGTTCTAAATGCATTAAAATTTAAATCTTGACTATTTATACTAATAAACAAGTTACCAGATAACAAATAACAGAAGAATCATAGTTACATCACCATGGATTTGATCCTTTCAAAGGGAAGACTGAGATTCATACCAGACCCCAGCTGTGGTTTGACATGATACCCCATCTCTTTATTTAAAATACTATGAACTCAAGAACCAGATAACAGTCTTATTAAGTCAATTTAAGCTATTTTTTTGACAAGTGATCACCTCTAATTCTGATGCTTGATTTGTGGGATTGAATTTTTTAACCACTGCATTTTACTCATGATAGAATCTGTAGACTTCTGAAAGCAAAGTCTCTGGTGTACAATAAATTAGGACCTGAGGCCCACATCTTCAGGCACTTTAGTGAATTATGAGACAGAAATACACTTCAAAGTTCATCTAGTTCTGTGCCCTTGGTTGTGTCTCAGTGATGACTGTTAAGATAAAAAGAGGTCTATTTCTCAGCTTTTTAACTCAGTTCAGTTCAGTTCAGTCACTCAGTCATGTCCAACTCTTTGCGACCCCATGAATCGCAGCACGCCAGGCCTCCCTGTCCATTACCAACTCCCGAAGTTCACTTAGACTCACGTCCATCAAGTCAGTGTTGCCATCCAGCCATCTCATCCTCTGTCGTTCCCTTCTCCTCCTGCCCCTAATCCCTCCCAGCATCAGAGTCTTTTCCAATAAGTCAACTCTTCGCATGAGGTGGACAAAGTACTGGAGTTTCACCTTTAGCATCATTCCTTCCAAAGAAATTCCAGGGCTGATCTCCTTAACTCAAGTAAGTAATTTAAACACAGTATCAACTTCATTTCAGAAACTTTCAAAGTAACTTCAAAAATTATTTAAAACTTAAATAATCAACAAAAACTAGGCTATTGAAGGTAAAATATGCTGTAATTTTATTTCTACATTTAATTATTGGGCAAAACTAGCCTTTATAGAATGGAAAATAGTATTCTTATATTAAAAATTAATTTAAGAAAAGAGTATATAGTGTTAAAATATTTAAAATATTTTCATTGTTAAAATAATCACAATTAAAAACATAATGTATATATTTCTAAATTACACATATAAAAAGTATTAAAAACTGGAGTATAAGTGTAAAGGTATTCGTTGTCATTAAGTCACTCAGTCGTGCCGAATTCTTTGCCATCCCATTGACTGCAGCACGCCAGGCTTCCTTGTACTTCACTGTCTCCTAGAGTTTGCACAAACTCATGTCCATTGCATCGGTGATGCCATCCAACCATCTCATCCTCTTCTCCTGTTCTATCATCCCCTTCTCCTCTTGCCCTCAATCTTTCTCACCATCAGGATCTTTTCCAGTGAGGCAGATCTTCACATCAGGTGGCCAAAGTATTGGAGCTTCAGCTTTAGCATCAGTCCTTCCAAAGAATATTCAGGGTTGATTTCTTTTAGGATTGGCTGGTTTGATCTCTTTGCAATCCAATGGACTCTCAAGAGTCTACTCCAACACCAAAGTTCAAAAGCATCAATTCTTCAGTGCTCAGCCTTCTTTATGGTCCAACTGTCACATCCTTGCATGACTACTGGAAAAACCATTGCTTTGACTACACAGACCATTGTCAGTGAAGTAAAGGCATACCTTTAAATAGAAATTGGACCAAAATCTACATACTATGTTGTATCCTGTTTCCTTCATTTAGATGACATTATGAACATTTTTTGTGTTAAAAAGTCAGTTCAGTTCAGTTCAGTCATTCAGTCATGTCCGACTCTTTTCAACACCATGGCCTGCACCACGCCAGGCTTCCCTGTCCATCACCAACTCCTGGAGTTTACTCAAATTCATGTCCGTTGAGTCGGTGGTAACCATCTGACCATCTCATCTGTCATCCCCTTCTCCTCCCGCCTTCAATTTTCCCCAGCATCAGGATCTTTTCAAATGAGTCAGTTCTTCACATCAGGTGGCCAAAGTATTGGAGTTTCAGCTTCAACATCAGTTCTTCCAATGAATATTCAGGGCTGATTTCCTTTAGGATGGACTGGTTGAATCTCCTTGCAGACCAAGGGGTTTTCAAGAGTCTTCTCCAACACCACAGTTCAAAAGCATCAATTCTTCGGTGCTCAGCTTTCTGTATAGTTCAACTCTCACACCCATATATGACTACTGGAAAAACCATAGCTTTGACTAGATGGACTTCTGTTGACAAAGTAATGTCACTGATTTTTAATATGTTGTCTAGGTTGGTCATAGCTTTTCTTCCAAGGAGCAAGTGTCTTTTAATTTCATGGCTGCAGTCACTATCTGCAATGATTTTGGAACCCAAAAAAATAAAGTCAGCCACTGTTTCCACTGTTTCCCCATGTATTTCCCATGAAGTGATGGGACCAGATGCCATGATCTTAGTTTTCTGAATGTTGAGTTTTAAGCTAACTTTTTGACTCTCTTCTTTCATTTTCATCAAGAGGCTCTTTAGTTCTTCTTCACTTTCTGCCATAAGGGTGGTGTCATCCGCATATCTGAGGTTATTGATACTTCTCCCAGCAATCTTGATTCCAGTTTGAGCTTCATCCAGCCCAGCACTTTGCAAGAAGTACTCCACATATAAGTTAAATAAGCAGGGTCACAATATACAGCCTTGACATACTCCATTCCTGATTTGAAACCAGTCTGTTGTTCCATGCCCAGTTCTAACTGTTGCTTCCTGACCTGCATACAGGTTTCTCAAGAGACAGGTCAGGTGGTCTGGTATTCCCATCTCTTGAAGAATTTTCCACAGTTTGTTGTGTCCACACAGTCAAAGGCCTTAGCGTAGTCAATTGAGTAGAAGTAGATGTTTTTCTGAAACTCTCTCGCTTTTTTGATGATCCAACAAATGTTGGCAATTTTATCTCTAGTTCCTCTGCCTTTTCTAAAACCAGCTTGAACATCTAGAAGTTCACGGTTCACATATTGCTGAAACCTGGCTTGGAGAATTTTGAGCATTACCTTACTAGCGTGTGAGATGAGTGCAAATGTGTGGTGTGGTAGTTTGAGCATTCTTTGGCATTGCCTTTTGGGGACTGGAATGAAAACTGACTTTTTCCAGTCCTGTGGCCGCTGCTGAGTTTCCCAAATTTGCTGGCATATTGAGTGCAACACTTTCACACCATCATCTTTCAGGATTTGAAATAGCTCAACTGGAATCCCATCACCTCCACTAGCTTTGTTCATAGTGATGCTTCCTAAGGCCCGCTTGACTTCATATTCCAGAATGTCTGGCTCTAGGTGAGTGATCACACCATCATCATTATCTGGGTCATGAAGATGTTTTTTGTATAGTTCTTCTGTGTATTCTTGCCACCTCTTCTTAATATATTCTGCTTCTGTTAAGTCCATACCATTTCTGTCCTTTATTGAGCCCATCTTTGCATGAAATGTTCCCTTGGTATTTCTAATTTTCTTGAAGAGATCTCTAGTCTTTCCCATTCTATTGTTTTCCTCTATTTCTTTGCATTGATCTCTGAGGAAGGCTTTCTTATCTCTCCTTCATATTCTTTGGAACTCTGCATTCAAATGGGTATATCTTTCCTTTTCTCCTTTGCCTTTCACTTCTCTTCTTTTCACAGCTATTTGTAAAATCTCCTCAATCACTGGGTTTTGCATTTCTTTTCCTTGGGGTTGGTCTTGATCACTGCCTCCTGTACAGTGTCATGAACCTCCGTCTATAGTTCTTCAGGCACTCTGAAAAACTATAAAAAAATATTTACTTACAATATCCTCTATGGCTCTAAGTAGACCATTTAATATATATCCCATTGTTTATTTAACCAGATTCTTTATTATTGTTTTAGAGATTTTTCATGCTTATTTAGTATAATGATTTCTTGTGTTGTACGTTTTATATTTAAATCTTCGGCTATAACCTTAATAATTTAAGGTTGTTTAGAATGATTTTGAAATAAAGGAATTGATAGGGCAAAGTATATTTTTAAACATTTGATATCTAATTTTGCCTAAGCACAGGTAATAGAAATTATTCCAACTTCACTTACCAAATTCTATGATAATCTAACAGAGTAAAAATGTCTGAGAAATGTGGAAAGTTTGATATCAGTTTGACAGAGCAAATAATTAGAAATAGCATTCTAGTTTTTATTTGGAGAGAGTTTTGATTTATTTCACTCCTACCAGGTAGAGAAAAACCACTTTAGGACACACCATTTTTTTTCTTCCTCTAAATTTGTTCCTTTTTTTGTAGTAAAGAAATGACCACTTAATGAAAGACAAGCAAGAAGAATGAAACCCAATTTTTTTTATTGTTTTTAAGCCCCTTAAATGTCAAGTCTGTATGAATTATCTGACAAGGGATTGAATGATATTAAAATTGAAAATATTTTCTTTGGAAGTTCATTTGACCTTATGAATCAATGCTTCATTAGCTCTTTCCTGTCTCTCTTTATCTTTACACACTCACCTTTCACCTATTGCTCCTCATAGGTTTTCACTGCAGAGAAAGCTGATTGATAAATTATGTCTTTAGTAAAGTTATGACGTAACTTTAACTAAAATTACATCTCATATGCACAATTATAAATTAAGCCCTTTGCATTTGCTATTTGCTTCAGCATATCTTCATAAGCAGGGAAAAAGGAACTTATAGAAATAAAGCTTTTAAAAATTAAACTGATTCACTGAACTAGAAGGTTGGAAAATTTTTTCTCTAAAAAGCCAAATAACAACTATTTTAAGCCTTAAAGTCCTAAAGATCTCTGCTACAATTACAAAACTTCACCCAACCCATACCCAAGCCATAAAAAAAAAAAAAAAATAGGTGAAGCTTTGTTCTAATAAAGTTTTATTAGCAAAAACTGGTGGGCCGATTTGTTTAACCTATCTGCACTGAACTCTCCATTTCAAACTTTCCAAAAACTTACTCACAACAGTTTCCATTATTGGGCCAATAATCATTTTCATTTTTCATTTTATTTTCTGGAATAATTTCCACAACTTTATCTATAGAAATAGGAAAGAAAATGTGGACAAGAAGAAAGTAACATTCAACTATCCTTTTTTCTTTTCCAATGATCCTCATAACAGCTCTCTGTGATTTTTACCCACCTTGTATCAGAGCTTATTTGTGTTTGTGTTGTGCTGTGCTTAGTAATTCAGTTGTGTCTGACTCTGTGACCCCGGGACAGTCTCATGTGGAAAATCTTCACCAATTGCACATCCTGGTGGAATTTGTCATGTCAAGATCTTCAATGGTAGCACCTGACTTTCCAATTGGAACCTCCAGACCATTCCAAAATCTCCAGATTTGTTCTTTCTGGAGAGTCATTGAAGATTCTGGTCCCACTGGGAGGCAGAATCTTTCCAAGTAGACTCTGATGCTGGGAGGGATTGGAGGCAGGAGGAGAAGGGGATGATAGAGGATGAGATGGCTGGATAGCATCACTGACTCGATGGATATGAGTCTGGGTGAACTCCGGGAGTTGGTGATGGACAGGGAGGCCTGGTGTGATGCGATTCATGGGGTTGCAAAGAGTTGGACACGACTGAGCGACTGAACTGAACTGAACTGACAGCATATTCCTGGCCCTTATAGACTCAACAATGATACTCTTTGCTACTCTGATGCAACATTTTGTGTGTGGTAGAAATTACATCTCATATTTTTCTAGACCTACCAGAAATGTGTCAAGACGAATTTTGCACTAATGAGAGCCCACTGTATAGCACAGGGAGCTCTACTCCATGCTCTGTGGTGACCTAAATGGGAAGGAAATCCAAAAAAGAGGGGATATATGTATACGTATAGTTGATTCATTTTGCTCTACAGCAGAAACTAACATAACATCGTAAACCAACTATACTCCAATAAAAATTAATTTAAAAAACATTTTTCTCTCAGTAGTGTAAGCTTCTCCAACACCACAGCCGAAGAATTGATGCTTTTTTTTTTTTTTTTTTTTTCAATTTTATTTTATTTTTAAACTTTACATAATTGTATTAGTTTTGCCAAATATCAAAATGAATCCGCCTCAGGTATACATGTGTTCCCCATCCCGAACCCTCCTCCCTCCTCCCTCCCCATACCATCCCTCTGGGCCGTCCCAGTGCACCAGCCCCAAGCATCCAGCATCGTGCATCGAACCTGGACTGGCAACTCGTTTCCTACATGATATTTTACATGTTTCATTGCCATTCTCCCAAATCTTCCCACCCTCTCCCTCTCCCACAGAGTCCATAAGACTGTTCTATACATCAGTGTCTCTTTTGCTGTCTCGTACACCGGGTTATTGTTACCATCTTTCTAAATTCCATATATGTGCGTTAGTATACTGTATTTATGTTTTTCCTTCTGGCTTACTTCACTCTGTATAATAGGCTCCAGTTTCATCCACCTCATTAGAACTGATTCAAATGTATTCTTTTTAATGGCTGAGTAATACTCCATTGTGTATATGTACCACAGCTTTCTTATCCATTCATCTGCTGATGGACATCTAGGTTGCTTCCATGTCTTGGCTATTATAAACAGTGCTGCGATGAACATTGGGGTACACGTGTCTCTTTCCCTTCTGGTTTCCTCAGTGTGTATGCCCAGCAGTGGGGTTGCTGGATCATAAGGCAGTTCTATTTCCAGTTTTTTAAGGAATCTCCACACTGTTCTCCATAGTGGCTGTACTAGTTTGCATTCCCACCAACAGTGTAAAAGGGTTCCCTTTTCTCCACACCCTCTCCAGCATTTATTATTTGTAGACTTTTGGATCGCAGCCATTCTGACTGGTGTGAAATGGTACCTCATAGTGGTTTTGATTTGCATTTCTCTGATAATGAGTGATGTTGAGCATCTTTTCATGTGTTTGTTAGCCATCTGTATGTCTTTTTTGGAGAAATGTCTATTTAGTTCTTTGGCCCATTTTTTGATTGGGTCGTTTATTGTTCTGGAGTTGAGCTGTAGGAGTTGCTTGTATATTTTTGAGATTAGTTGTTTGTCGGTTGCTTCATTTGCTATTATTTTCTCCCATTCTGAAGGCTGTCTTTTCACCTTGCTAATAGTTTCCTTTGATGTGCAGAAGCTTTTAAGGTTAATTAGGTCCCATTTGTTTATTTTTGCTTTTATTTCCAATATTCTGGGAGGTGGGTCATAGAGGATCCTGCTGTGATGTATGTCGGAGAGTGTTTTGCCTATGTTCTCCTCTAGGAGTTTTATAGTTTCTGGTCTTACGTTTAGATCTTTAATCCATTTTGAGTTTATTTTTGTGTATGGTGTTAGAAAGTGGTCCAGTTTCATTCTTTTACAAGTGGTTGACCAGATTTCCCAGCACCACTTGTTAAAGAGATTGTCTTTAATCCATTGTATATTCTTGCCTCCTTTGTCGAAGATAAGGTGTCCATATGTGCGTGGATTTATCTCTGGGCTTTCTATTTTATTCCATTGATCAATATTTCTGTCTTTGTGCCAGTACCATACTGTCTTGATAACTGTGGCTTTGTAGTAGAGCCTGAAGTCAGGTAGGTTGATTCCTCCAGTTCCATTCTTCTTTCTCAAGATCGCTTTGGCTATTCGAGGTTTTTTGTATTTCCATACAAATTGTGAAATTATTTGTTCTAGCTCTGTGAAGAATACTGTTGGTAGCTTGATAGGGATTGCGTTGAATCTATAAATTGCTTTGGGTAGTATACTCATTTTCACTATATTGATTCTTCCAATCCATGAACATGGTATATTTCTCCATCTATTAGTGTCCTCTTTGATTTCTTTCACCAGTGTTTTATAGTTTTCTATATATAGGTCTTTAGTTTCTTTAGGTAGATATATTCCTAAGTATTTTATTCTTTCTGTTGCAATGGTGAATGGAATTGTTTCTTTAATTTCTCTTTCTGTTTTCTCATTATTAGTGTATAGGAATGCCAGGGATTTCTGTGTGTTGATTTTATATCCTGCAACTTTACTGTAGTCATTGATTATTTCTAGTAATTTTCTGGTGGAGTCTTTAGGGTTTTCTATGTAGAGGATCATGTCATCTGCAAATAGTGAGAGTTTTACTTCTTCTTTTCCAATTTGGATTCCTTTTATTTCTTTTTCTGCTCTGATTGCTGTGGCCAAAACTTCCAAAACTATGTTGAATAGTAATGGTGAAAGTGGGCACCCTTGTCTTGTTCCTGACTTTAGAGGAAATGCTTTCAATTTTTCACCATTGAGGATAATGTTTGCAGTGGGTTTGTCATATATAGCTTTTATTATGTTGAGGTATGTTCCTTCTATTCCTGCTTTCTGGGGAGTTTTTATCATAAATGGATGTTGAATTTTGTCAAAGGCTTTCTCTGCATCTATTGAGATAATCATATGGTTTTTATTTTTCAATTTGTTAATGTGGTGTATTACATTGATTGATTTGCGGATATTGAAGAATCCTTGCATCCCTGGGATAAAGCCCACTTGATCATGGTGTATGATCTTTTTAATGTATTGTTGGATTCTGATTGCTAGAATTTTGTTAAGGATTTTTGCATCTATGTTCATCAGTGATATTGGCCTGTAGTTTTCTTTTTTTGTGGGATCTTTGTCAGGTTTTGGTATTAGGGTGATGGTGGCCTCATAGAATGAGTTTGGGAGTTTACCTTCCTCTGCAATTTTCTGGAAGAGTTTGAGCAGGATAGGTGTTAGCTCTTCTCTAAATTTTTGGTAGAATTCAGCTGTGAAGCCGTCTGGACCGGGGCTTTTGTTTGCTGGAAGATTTTTGATTACAGTTTCAATTTCCATGCTTGTGATGGGTCTGTTAAGATTTTCTATTTCTTCCTGGTCCAGTTTTGGAAAGTCGTACTTTTCTAAGAATTTGTCCATTTCTTCCACGTTGTCCATTTTATTGGCATATAATTGTTGATAGTAGTCTCTTATGATCCTTTGTATTTCTGTGTTGTCTGTTGTGATCTCTCCATTTTCGTTTCTAATTTTGTTGATTTGATTTTAGAGAAGACTCTTGAGATTTCCTGGACTGCAAGGAGATCAAACCAGTCAATCCTAAGGGAAATCAGTCCTGAGTATTTACTGGAAGGAAGCTCCAATACTTTGGCTACCTGATGCGAAGAACTGACTCATTGGAAAAGACCCTGATGCTGGGAAAGATTGAAGGCAGGAGGAGAAGGGGACGACAGAGGACGAGATGGTTGGATGGCATCACCGACTCGATGGACATTAGTTTGAGTAAACTCCGGGAGTTGGTGATGGACAGGGAAGCCTGGTGTGCTGCAGTCAATGCAGTTACAGAGAGTCAACCATGACTGAGCGACTGAATTGACTGAGTGTAACCTATATAAGTATTTATACCACAGACTTTTTCACTTTACCTAAAACAAGGAGTTTGCATAGCTTTGCACCCTTTGGCTGTTTAATATAATGCTCAACACTGTTACTCGGAAAGTTGAAGACTCACCTTGAAATGGGTAACAAATGGATGGCTAGGCTTCAAAATGTCCAATTTCAAACATCTTGTCAACAATTAAATCCAAACTAAGCTTATATTAAGGATATTATGAGCCAAAATAAATTTCATAACTTAAATGTTCTACAGTGTTTGACAGATCATGGAAACAGCACAGAAATATACTACTACTGTCATAGTTAGCAAAATTTCCTGATATTTGATTTTACCCACATGTCAGAAAATCACATCTATTTCAGAACATAAAGATTTGAACATTTTCTTCAATTATGCTGGTGCCTTCAACTACTCACTTTCTAATGATCGTTTTGTGTAAGTAGGAAGCATGTTTGAGCATCTCCTAATTGACAAGTAAAGAATAAATAAATAAATAACTTCTAACCGCACGTTCTCTTCTAGCTACCCCTCTGTTGAGAGAAACACCTCTTCTATGAAGCATCTTGTAAAAGTTATTTGTTTTAGGGACTTTCCTGGTGGTCTAGTGGTTAAGACTGCACTCTTCCGATGCATGGGACATGAGTTCAATCTCTGATTCAGAAGGGAAAAATTCACTATTTTGATCCCCATTTCCTGGTATCCCACTGCAAGCCAGGCTTCTTCCGACCAAAACCACTACTGTCAAGGTAACTGGTGGATTTCTGCTGGGGACTTTTCACCCCTCGTGGACCATCCTTTCTTGAAACATTTTCTTCCATTGAGTTCCATAATTCTAACCTCTCTTCTTCTCGGATATATTTTCAAGGTCCCCCTCTTCCACTTGCCCTAGAAATATGAAATCTTTCCTCACAGTTTAGTCATACTGAGACCATCTTCTTGCTCTGCACATGTGCTACTGGTGATTTTTTTAACTCCATGGTTAAAATCTCAAATCTTGGTGCCTGCTTCCTCTGTGAGGCTTCTGACCTGCATGCATGCCTGTCTACTGGACAAAGCTACTTGGCTGGCTTCTGGGCATTTTAAACCCAGTACATTCAAAACAGGGCTTCCCAGGTGCTGTAGTGGTAAAGAATATGCCTGCCAATGCAGGAGACATGGATTCCATCTCTCAGTCAGGAAGATTTCCTGGAGGAGGGTATGGCAACCCACACCAGTATTCTGGAAAATCCCATGGACAGAGGAGTCTAGTGGGCTACAGTCCATGGGGTTACAATGAGTAGGACACAACCAAGTGCACACACACACACACACACACACACACACACAAACACACACACACATCCAAAACCAAATTCCATCATCTTCACATCCCCTCCAACAAGCTTCTCCCATGCCAGAAATTCAGGGTCTCCTTTGACTCTTTTCTGTCCTTTGTTCCTACATTTGGTCAAAAATCAAGGCTTATTTAACCTACTTTCTAATCATTTTTAGATTTTTCTCTTTCCCAAAGGCCCCACGCCTGTCTGATTCCAAGTCACCATAGCTACTGACTTGGGTTACTGAAACTGTCTTCTAACTTGCTTACCTTCATCCTTTTTCCCAAGTCTTTCTCAACAAAGAAGCCCAAGAACCTGGTTGGGTTTCTGTGACCCTTTCAGTCCCCCTTTATAGCATTTCAGTGTCTTTTCTGACATTTTTAAGAGTTAATAGATGGATCAAACTACTCTTCCTAGCTAGTGTCTTTTTTGCCATGCACCTCACTCACCAAGCGCCATACACCTTGAACCATATCACCAGCATCCACAGCATAATTCCTTTTACCATCTCTCCCCTCTTCCAAAAACGTTCTTAGCTATCTTTACTCCCTTGTTAGCTTTGGTTCATCTCTTAAGTTTCAGCTTACATATCACTTACACTAGAAATTCTTTTCTACCTAACGCAATCCCTCAGACTGGCAAGCTGTTCCTGCCTTGCACCTCCATGGTATTACTTTCTCTAAAACAGCAGACCATACTTTATGCTATTACTTGTTTGATTTTTTTAAAAAATTTCCTACTCACCTATAAGGTCCATGTATGCAGGAAATATTTTTACCTTGTTCATGCTGTATGAATAAAAGATAATGGATGGATAAATGGATATGGTCTCTGTCTTCATAAAACTAATAGTTCAACAGGAAAAACAGATATCAAGTGAAGAAACCAATACATTAAATAAACAATAAAACTTGACTGAAAAAGTTCTATCACATAATGTGTACTTTGAAGCACAGAGTCCTGGAGCCACTGAAGTATTTAATCAGGGGAATTCAATGGTATGAAATGGCACCACTGAAAAATTTCTATATCATTCTTTCTACAACATTAAAAAAAAAAACAATGGAAATAAGATCATGAAATAAAAGGTTGCATTACTGCAGTTGATAGCAATGGAAATAGACATGTGCCTAACATTTCATCTTTAATTATTAATAAAAAGGTGAGGTTAAAATAAGGTAAAGATATTGATTTTTAGCTTAAAGTAAAAAGAAATGTGTAATTCTTGGGAAAGCTTGGAATACCTGACAATGTTCATTTTGGGAGTTAGTTCTATTTCAAGTTTCCTTATTCCTAGAGTTCAAACCTTCTGTCTTAAAACCAGAAACCAAGCTACAATTTATTTCTGCTTATTTCCCATCTTCTCTCACCTAGGACCACATTTTTGGTGCTTGTTATGATTCTGGAAAAGCCCCAAGGAAGGACTAGCCCACTCTAGTTGACCAAGTGGACTTCAAAGTCACAGTAGCCTAGTGACTGAGTATGATAATCCCCTGACAACACGTATTGCAATAGGCAAACAATTGTTTTCTGTGAAACACTTGTTACAAATATTTACTTAAGAATTGGAAGGGAAAGAGACCTGAGAAAGTCTGTGATCATTAAAGTAAATACTTGGAAATAAAAGAGGAATGAACAGCAGAAAAGAAGACAGAAAAGTGGTAAGTAAATAATTTTATTGGTACTGTCTGCTTGCCACCAAAAGGATGAATGACAGATTAGGTAGTGAAATACAAGATGCTTGGGGAGGATGGGCACCTACAGCCTTCACATCAGGCATTGCAATATTCGGCTGCTATACATGCATTTTTCAGTGCCTTCTATGGAATAGAATAAAACAAAGACTAGTTCTGTACACAGAAGAAGCATACTACAGAACATCTTGTCTGTTATTACATGAACTGACACCCTTATGATTTTAGTTATGTAATATAAGCATGCTGTTGTTGTGTGTTTGGTTGCTCAGTTATGTCTGACTCTTTTGTGACCCTGTGGACTGTAGCCTGCCACACTTCTCTGTCCATGGGATTTCCCAGGCAAGAATACTGGAATGAGTTGCCATTTCCTCCTCCAGGAGATCTTTGTGACCCAGGGATCAAACCTGTGTCTCCTGTGCCTCCTAAATCACAGGTGGATTTTTTAAAAATTTATTTTAATTAATTTCTTTACAATATTGTGGTGGTTTTTGTCATACATTGACATGAATCAAGTATGGTGCACCTGTGTCCCCCTGTCCTGAACCCCCTCTCCAACCTCCCTCCCCATCCCATCCCTCTGGGTAGTCTCAGTGCATTGGTTTTGAGTGTTTTGTTTCATGCATCTTGGACTGGTCATCTACTTCACATATGGTAAATATACATGTTTCAATGATATTCTCTCAAATCACTCCACCCTCGCCTTTTCCCAGAGTCCAAAAGGCTGTTCTTTACATCTGTGTCTCTTAGGGCCATCATTACCATCTCTCTAAATTCCATATACATGCATTAATATACTGTTACCATCTTTATAAATTCCATATACATGCATTAATATACTGTATTGGTGTTTTTCTCTCTGACTTACTTCACTGTGTATGGTAGACTCCAGTTTCATCCACCTCATTATAATTGACTCAAATGTGCTCTTTTTTATAGCTGAGTAATTTTCCATTGTGTATATGTACCGCAGCTTTCTTATTCATTCATCTGCTGATGGACATCTAGGTTGCTTCCATGTCCTGGCTATTGTAAACAGTGCTGCAATGAACATTGGGGTATATGTGTCTCTTTCAATTCTGATTTTCTTGGTGTGTATGACCAGCAGTGTGATTGCTGGGTCATATGGTGGTTCTATTTCCAGGTTTTTAAGGAATCTCCACACTGTTCTCCATAGTGGCTGTACTAGTTTGCACTCCCACCAACAGTGTAAGAGGATTCCCTTTTCTCCACACCCTCTCCAGCATTTATTGTTTCTAGACTTTTTGATGGCAGCCATTCTGACCAGTGTGAGATGGTACTTCATTGTGGTTTTTATTTGCATTTCTCTGATAATGTGATGTTGAGCATCTTTTCATGTGTTTATTAGCTATCTGTATGACTTTTTTGGAGAAATGTCTGTTTAGTTCTCTGGCCCATTTTTTTAATTGGGTTGTTTATTTTTCTGGAATTGAGCTGCATGAGCTGTTGTATATTTTGGAGATTAATTCTTTGTCGGGTGTTTCGTTTGCTATTATTTCCTACCATTCTGAAGGCTGACTTTTTACCTTGCTTATAGTTTCCTTCATTGTGCAAAAGCTGTTAAGTTTAATTAGGTCTCATTTGTATATTTTTGCCTTTATTTCCATTACTCTGGGAGGTGGGTCATATAGGATCTTGCTGTGATTTATGTCAGAGAGTGTTCTGCCTATGTTTTCCTCTAGGAGTTTTATAGTTTCTGGTCTTACATTTAGATCATTAATCCATTTTGAGTTTATTTTTGTGTATGGTGTTAGAAGTGTTCTAGTTTCATTCTTTTACAGGTGGTTGACCAGTTTTCTTGCACCACTTGTTATAGAGATTGTCTTTTCTCCATTGTATATTTTTGCCTCCTTTGTCAAAGATAAGGTGCCCATAGGTGCATGGATTCATCTATTTGATTTCTATTCTGTTCCATTGATCTATATTTCTGTCTTTGTGCCAGTACCATACTGTCTTGATGACTGTAGCTTTGTAGTGTAGTCTGAAGTTGGGCAGGTTGATTCCTCCAGTTCCATTCTTCTTTCTCAAGATTGCTTTTGCTCTTCATGGTTTCTTTTGTTTCCATACAAATTATGAAATTTTTTGTTCTAGTTCTGTGAAAAATACCATTGGTAGCTTGATAAGGATTGCAATGAATCAGTAGATTGCTTTGGGTAGTATACTCATTTTCACTATATTGATTCTTCTAATCCATGAACAAGGTATATTTCTCCATCTACTGCTGAGCAACTGGGGAAGCCCAATATATGAATAGCAACTTCTAATTAACTTGCCCAATATTGAGTCCACTGAATTCCAAAAATAGTATTTTCCTGATGCACATTTCTTCCTGGCTATGTGGGATGACTAAATGAACTGCCATGATCAGGAGTTATGGAGTGGGTGAAAATACTTGAGAATTTGAAGACTTTACTGTGCACGTCTTCAGTATTCATATAAGGCAATCCTGGGATTGAATAACTCTTCACCAGCAAGGGGGCTCATCATCATTACACAAGTGTAGCAGCCAATAACTGACCAGATCTTTGAAAGATGGTATTTTTTCAGGAAATTAATTCCCAACATCAGAGCCCATTTCTAATTAAAATATTGTAGACATATCCCCCTCCATGTACCTCCTTGGAAGTTTAAGTTCACTTGGATAAGAATCCTTCCCATTGCTCCCCTGTTTGTTGTTCAGTCACTCAGTTGTGTCTGCCTCTTTGTGACCCTATGGACTGTGGCACACTAGGCTTCCCTGTCCTTCACTTTCTCCTGGAGTTTGCTCAAACTCATGTCCATTGAGTCGATGGTGCCATCCAACCATCTCATCCTCTATTGTCCACTTCTCCTCCTACCCTCAATTTTTCCAAGCATCAGGGTCTTTTCCAATGAGATTCCTCCCCTGAGAGTCTCTTTTTTTCCAGCCTTATAAATTTATTGCAAGAATACAATAATATAATACACTGAGAACAGTTCCTAAACCTGCAGCAAAGGTTGGATAAAGGTTGCTGTTACTGTGCTGGTTGATCTAGAGATGGTTGCTATTGTTATTAGATGTGTGGGTGATGGAGTCCAGAGGAACCATACCTGAAACAGTTTCTTTCCTCTCTGGCCTGCTCTCCCATTCTGTCCAGACACTCATCCTCTCTCTTTGTCGTACTGGATCCCAATCTCTGGAACACAGACTTGTTGCTCTCCTTCAGCATTTTCCCATGAACTTTGGTTTCTTGTTCAGGCTGGGAATACTGAGATTCTCTTTAAATAAATCAATGGACTAATCTCCCAATCTCTATACCATCCAGCTACTCATCAGCACCACCTCCACAATCCAATTTCCAGATAAGGTGAAGCTGTCAATGAATTCCTTCTGTCCCAACTTAATGGCAGATGATGTCTCTTTCCCAACTATATGGTCTATGTTGGAAAGTTTCCCCTCCTGAATATCCAGCCCTCATGTGGCAGTTGGTTTGATTTTTGCATTTTCCCTCTGTTGAGGTCACTTGGTCTGAAACATCTATCCTCTTTTCTCTCCTTTCCTCTTCTCTTCTAATTCACAGGGAAGCAGCAAACGCATTAGACTTCTAAAACTGTCATCCTAACATGTGGCAGATGAGTGAGGATCAAAGAATTTCCTGCAGCAGCTGAGAACACCTATAATACCTATTGTCAAACTGACCATTCTTGATAACTTTCAACAGCTAGTGTGAAGTGACCAGATTCTAACTTCACTAGCAACATGACTTGAAAAATGATAATGTCAATTCCTAATTATGTTTGGGCAGGAGCTCATCTTAGACAATATGGTCTTTATGTTGTTTATAAGAATATCTTGAAAAGATAGGTTTGTTTGATAAATTAAACCTTTTTGGTTGAGCTTCTCCAACCTGGTAAGTACATGACCATGGAAATCTCAAGGAATTTTATCACAAAACACTGTTACTCACCACTTGACATCTGAGCTCCATTCTTGCCTTTGACTATAAATATCTTCAAACTTTCATGAAAATTCTTCATCCATTGGAATGATAAAGTAAATGAAACTTTCCTGTAATGAATTTAATTTCAACAATTTCTTCCTGGGATTAATCATTGATTAAAAAGCTTGCTCTGATCTTTTTATGTTCTTTTTTATTTCCTTATTATAGAAAATCCAGAAACATTTATCAAAGAGTTATTTTGCTTTAGGAATCATCCCACATCAAGAATGAACATAATATCAATAATGGCTTAATAAAAAGCACATAATCTTACAACTAACAAATGACCAGTATTGACAACATCCATCCACCCTAAACTCCACCCATAATTCCTGTACAATCCAGATCCAAGACTTCTGCAGAAATAAACAATCTAGACTTAAATCTCCAATTTTATAGTGTCACAGTCTATGTTTTCCATCAAAACCTATGAATTCTCAAGGGCTTGTTCAGTCGGGTATCTTAGAAAAAAGTAGGATTTCTCCCTTAGAAGAATTTTCATATCAACTATTAAGAATACATTTTGTTACTAGAATCTTTTAGGTAACTCTATTAATCATAAGTCCTTATATGCCACTTTGATTCTCCAATAAAGACAAGACCCTGATGAAATATTTCATAGAGATAGAAATCCATCCTCCTGAATATCCAAATCTGGAAGGAAGGAAAGTTTCATTTGCTCCATTTCTGAGTGTTTTCCTCCAGTTTATCATCAGATAGAGTTAAAAGCTAATATTCCACAGCCAAGAATTCGCACAGCTAATGCTTACAATACAGACTGTTGCATTTTTTAATGTTTTTTTTTGTAGTAAAACTCACATAATATAAAACATACCATTGTAACCATATTTAACTGTATAGTTCAGTGACACTAAGTGTATTTGCATTTTTGTGCAACTCTCACAATCATCCATCTCCTAAATTCTTCAACTTTCCTAAACTGAAACTCTGTTCCCATTAAATACTAACTCCCCATTCCCCTTCCCACCCACTTCCACCTCCCAGCTCCTTGTATCTACCCATATATTTTCTAACTCTATGAATTTGACTATTCTAGGTACCCTATATAAGTGGAATCTAACTATCTGTCTATACCTAGAGTATACTGGTGGAGAAGGAAATGGCAACCCACTCCAGTATCCTTGCCTGGAGAATCCCAGAGACAGAGGTGCCCAGTGGGCTGCTGTCTTAGGGTTGCACAGAGTTGGACATGACTGAAGTGACAGCAGCAGCAGCAGCAGCAGCAGCAGCAGCTGTGTATACTGGAATGCATTTTTAAGGTTAACTTAATATATGTCCTACAGATTTTTTTTTTTAAAGGCTCTTGTATTTTTAAAATAACACACAAAAATGACAGATTGGGTACTGCTATGACACAGAGGGAACAACTCTAGGGCAAAGTGTGTGTCATCTCTAAATCTGACCACAATATATAAACTGGCCTCATAGTTCTACAACACAAAAGAGTCCTAGGTATGGCAGAATCACAATGGAGGGAAAGCCATTCCTTGTGAACTTCACTGCTCCCATGGAGAGACTCTGCTTCCCTGAATCCCTCCTTCTCTAACAGTTACCCCCAGATCTCTTCATGGCTCACTCATACTTCTCCAGCAATCTTTACTCAAATCACACCTTTTCAACCAGACCCACATTAACTTCTTGTGAATACTTAGAACCATTTTAATCCGTCTTTGCATCCCAACTTCCCTCCTTATGCTCTCCTCTCTTTTCACACTCCTGAGTAATTTATTCATTCATTGAGGTCATGAGTTCTGAGAACCTCTCTCTGCTAGGTTGTGAGCTACACAAGGCAGGATCTGTTGTCTACATAAATTGTTTTCTGCTTCTCCTTTAAAGAAGATGGTTTCCCACTCTACTCATGACATTCTGACATGGCATTTTCCATCCCTTCATTTTCCTGGTCTTCTTGTACCCCTGGAACAGCCAACACCTTAATCCCTCCACTTTTTCTAGCTCATCAGGACTTTTATGATGTCACTGTTACCCGCTCAACCTGAAACACCAATCAGCAAACTTAAACTGCTTTAATAAGGGTTCAAGGCAACTTTTGTCACTGAATTTCCAGATCTACCCACCCACAGACCTGAGAAACCTAGTTTCTGCAATCATACTGATCACTTCCAAACATTAAAGTGGAATCGTGTGTGTTAAGGACCCATAAGAATCTTGACATCCAGGGTTTATTTCTGAGCTGTTAACTACACACTCATAGCCACTTATGAACATAAACCATCTTCTTTCAAGCAGAACTCCATCAGAAATCTCCTTCATTCTGTGTGAACTCTCTCAGAAACATCCCTCTTCTGTCACAAAGTACTGCAGAAACGTCCTATTTTATGTTAGAATTCCCTCAGAAACTTTCTACCATCTCTGACATTTTCTCTGAGAAATTTCTTATGTCAGATTTTCCATGAGAACCTCCGTCTTTCTGTCAGAGTTTATCTCAGATTGTCATTCTTTACATCAGATTCAGATAACACTTCATTTTTTGGTCAGAGTTCACCTGAGAATCTGTGTGTTCTTCTCAGAACCTCCTTCTTTCTATAAGATTTCACCTCCTATTTTCACTGAGATTTTACATCAGAAGCTTCTACTTTCGGTCAGATTTTAATTCAGAAGCTACTAGATTCTATAATATTTTACATCAAAATCACCTTCCTTCACTGAAATTTTACAGCAGAAGCTCCAAGTTTCTGTCAGATTTTTACACTAGAAACTGCAAGTTTCTTTCAGATTTTACTTCAGAAACTCCTAGTTTGTTTCAGATTTTACCATAGAACCTCCTAGCTTCCCTAAGATTTTACCTTAGAACCTCCAAGTTTTCGTCAGATTTTACCTAAGAACCTCTGAGTTTCTGTCAGATTTTACCTCAGACCTCAGACATATCTCAAAATCTCTAAGTTTCCATCAGATTTTACCTCAGAACCTCATGATTTCTGTCATATTTTACCTCAGATGTTACCTCAGAACCTGCTGATTTCTGTCAGTGTTACCTCAGAACCTCCCGGTTTCTGTCAGATGTTACCTCAGAACCTCCTGCTTTCTGTCAGATTTTACTTCAAACCTTCTGGTTTCTGTCATATTTTAGCTCAGAACTTCCTGGTTTCTGCAAATTTTACCTCAGAACATCTTGGTTTCTGTCAGATTTTACCTTAGATCTCTTTAGTTTCTTTCAGATTTTACCTCAGAATGTCCTAGGTTCTGTCAGATTTTACCTGAAAACCCTGTAGTTTCTGTCAGATTTTACCTCAGAACACTCTAGCTTCTGTCAGATTTTACCTCAGAACACTCTAGTTTCTGTCAGATTTTTACCTCAGAACCTTCTAGTTTCTGTCAAACTTTACCTCAGAACCTCCTGGTTTCAGTCAGATTTTACTGCAGTATCTCCCAGTTCCTATTGTATTTTACATTAGAACCTTCCTGTCCATTTTTTACCTCAGGAACACCCAGTTCCTGTCTGATTTTGCCTCATGGTTTGTATCTTATTTTTACTTCAGTATCTCAAATTATACCTCAGAACCTCCTTCTTTGTCTGATTTTATCTTAGAACTTTCTTCTTTTCATTATTTTTCCTCGGAACCTCCTTCATTCTCTCAAAATTCCCCCAGTCTTCCCTTCTTCTCTCAGCATGCCTTGTCACTCCTTCTGTGTCTCAGAATTCACTCTCCTTCTTTCTTTCAAAATTTCCTCTCATTCGCCTTCTTTCTCTAAGAATTCCCTCTTAATCTCATTTTCTCAGAATTTTCTCATACCCTCATCACTCAGAATTCCTCTCAGAAATCTCTGAGAACCCAAGTTCTCTCAGAAATCTCTGTCACTTTCCTTGTCCAAAATTCCCCCATACTACCCTTACTCATGCTTTTGAACTGTGGTTTTGGAGAAGACTCTTGAGAGTCCCTTGGACTGCAAGGAGATCCAACCAGTCCATTCTGAAGGAGATCAGCCCTGGGATTTCTTTGGAAGGAATGATGCTAAAGCTGAAACTCCAGTACTTTGGCCACCTCATGCCAAGAGTTGACTCATTGGAAAAGACTCTGATGTTGGGAGGAACTGGGGGCAGGAGGAGAAAGGGACAACAGAGGATGAGATGGCTGGATGGCATCACTGACTCGATGGACATGAGTCTGGGTGAACTCCGGGAGTTGGTGCTGGACAGGGAGGCCTGGCGTGCTGTGATTCATGGGGTCGCAAAGAGTCAGACACGACTGAGAGACTGAACTGAACTGAACTGAACCCTTACTCAAAATTCCCTCAGACTCTCCTTTCTCTCAGAATTCCCTCAGACTTTCATTCTTTCTCTCAAATTCCCTCAGAGTCTCCTTCTTTCATAATGTCCTCTCAAACTCATTTCTTCATTAATTCCTCTCAATCTCATTTTTTCATAAATTTTTCATACCCTCCTTCATGCCGATTTCAACTCACCTGCTTTCTCTCAGAAATCCTCTTAACGTCTTCTGAGTATTCTATCAGAAATCTTCTTTTTCCCAGAATTCACTCTCACTGCTCTTCTTTCTCTCTGAATTCCCTCTCACTCTCCCTCTGTCCTCAGCCACTCAGTTTTTGCCTTGTGTCTATATTTACTCAGAAGATAAGTCTTTTCATCTACCCTTTGCTCACCTCACTCCATCTCTGTGTGTGTTACCTCCACCTCCATGTTTCTCTGTGTTTTCAGTTTCCTACTTATTATACTCATTTTTTTTCAGAGGAAAAGGTGCCCTTCTTCTTGTCAAAAGCATATTCTTTGTCCGCAGTAGAGTTATTTGCCTCTTCTGGAACTTCATTCCTTCAGATATATCCTGAAGGAATGTATTCCCAAATATTCAATCTTGCATCCTTCTCTGCCTACAAACATGCTTACAAGGCCCTAATTCCACAAACCTTACCTCTCATTCTAACAATTTTTGAACTACCTGCTCTCACTGTTTCTCCCCTAGAATATCTATTTTCTTGTAAATAATCTACTCCTCAATCCCTTTTCCACTGTACTTCCTTTAAGTCTTTATAAAATTTATTGTTAAATCTCATGGTCGTTTCTCAGTCCCCACCTTGATGTCTATGGCATTTTCCATTTTTTAATTTTTAACAAAATTACATTTTTAAATTAAATTTGTTGTAGTATAGTTGCTTGACAATGTTGTGTTAGTTTCTGCTGTACAGCAAATTGAATCAGCTATATGTATAGATATATCCCCTCTTTTAGGGGATTTCCTACCATCTAGGAACCACAGAGCACTGAATAGAGTTCTCTGTGTTATACAGTATGTTCCAACTAATTATAATTTTTATACACAGTATTAAAAGTTTGTACATGCCAATACAAATCTCCCAATTCATCCCTCTCCCCACTTTCTCCCTTCGGTGTCCTTACATTTGTTCTTTACAAACGTATGTGTCTCTATTTCTGTTTTTGGCCTTTGCCATTTTAGTCTGGCCTGCTTCTTCTCCTCTTTCAGCTTCCACCCCAAGTCCTTTCCTATTCCTCTCCTTCTTCACTACCCATTTATTTTCTGTGGGTTTCCTTCATTGTTTCTCCTCTTTCTCCCCCAATAAATATCAAGATGTACCATGAAGCTTAATTATTGGCCTCTAGTTTTCTGCCAGCTTTCCTGTTCTGTTGGGATTTCTCCTTGGGATTTATTTTTTGTTGTTCTGGTCAGTGGTACCGTTATTCTCCCAGGAATTGGCTCTTCTTGGGATTGGAATTGGTGATTCCAGAATCTTTCAGATTAACTGGCCTTTGGTTTTCAGAAGTCCCTTCAGGATAAATATCAGGCACAAGAATGTTCTAATCATGGAGAGGAAGCATTGATCTTAGGGATCTTAAACACTCTTAAGCTAACACATCTATCTTTTTAGCCATGATGTTCTCCTGAGCACACATGAGAGAAACAGAGTATCAGAGTTGGAGGGATATTGGGGATTACCTTGTCCTACATTCCCATCAGAGAGGTGGGAAATTAAAGCCCACTGACACCAAGGGATGAGAACTTGGGATTGCTAGTACCTTCAGTGTAGCTAAGTCACAAGTAGTAGCCTTTGGGGGACTTCCCTGATGGTCCAGTGGCTAAGACTATGCTCTCCCAATTCAGGGGCCTGGGTTCAATCCTTTGTCAGGGAACTAGATCCTGCATGCCACAACTAAAAAGATCCCACATACCACAGTGAAGTCTAAAGATCCCGCATGCCATAACTGAGACCTGGTGCAGCCAATAAATTAAAAAAAATTTTTTTTTAAGTAATACCTTGATGAAAGGATTGATTTTCTTATTCTATTCCTATAACTTACATTGTGACATTTGTAAAATCATTAAACTTCTCTAAATCTTACTTTCTACTATCCCTCAGATAAGAAAATTTTAATACAGTAGCCTCTAATGTCCCTTCAAACTTTAATTTTTCATTGATTTATGTGTCTTTGATAGCTGATACAGGATGTCACCTTGGGATAACAGCCAAGTGTGTAAAAGCAAATGATTCATTTTCCTTTTCAGGGAAATGTCAGTATCTCCTTATGATTTTCTTGTCGTGGTCAGTGGCATCATCATTCTCCCAGGAACTGACTCTTCCAGACCAAATGTTGCTTTTCTTCAGGTTCACCAGCCCATTATTCCATATGTCCCCAGAAGGACAAGAATCTAGCTTCTGCATGTTCATGTTACTACAGAGGAGCCTCTCCGTGGATCCATGAAGGAGGATCATTGAGCACTCTTTCCTTCATAACAGAGGCCAGTGCATAGTGCATCACCCGTTTCTAGTCCCCAGGTCTCTCGACAGGTGCTCCAGGTGCACGTCGCCCCATACCTGTTGCTGCACATCTGTAACCTCCCACCTGTGCTCTTTTGTTGCTCCCCAATCGGGGGACATTGAGGACCATGTGAAGTTCACCCATGCACACTTTTTCATCCTTCCAGACCCTGAGGCAGGCAGGAGGTGCTCTCTAACCCTGAGGCCCTGAAACCCATCTCAGGGTCCTAAGATCAGGCTTCCCCGAAAGCTGCAGAGGGCAAAGGAATCAGTGCCTTGTAGGGAATGAACTTGGACCAGTAAGAAAAGGGATACAGCATGTGATTGGCAGATAAAATCGACTTGCTTCCTTCATCCCTCCATCAGACCCCTGAAGTCAAAGCGATGTCACATAGCCTTCCCAGAAACATCCCATGTGTCTGAGCAAACATTTGTGCTTCCTTAAAGCTGTGGTCATCTTGATTTTCTTCCTCCTTTCTTCTTTCCTATTTTTCCTCATTTTTCCTTTTCTGAGAATTCATGCCCCCCAAAAAGAGTCACCATAGAAGTTCTGCCTCAGGCTTCTACTTTCTAAGAAAATCAGGTTGAGACAGGTACTGGATAAGTCTTCATCCCTATCTCAGCTCTGAGCCAGTCAGTCAATTATTCACACATAAAATTAGCCATCACACTTGTATTTCCCCTCTGGTCTCTGATCCCCCAAATTCTGTTCACACTATAGCTAATTTAATCTTCATAAAGACCCTATCTCCATCTTTCCAATACTTTACCAACTCCTCTTTATTTTTAGTATAATGCTGAAATACCTTTACTTAGGATAGAACATTATTTATTTTACACTACATATTGTCACCCTGCTTATTTAATTTATATGCAGAGTACATTAGGGAATACCAGGCTGGATGAAGCACAAGCTGGAATCAAGACTGCTGGGAGAAATATCAATAACCTCAAATATGCAGATGACACCACTCTTATGGCAGAAAGTGAAGAGGAACTAAAGAGCCTCTTGATGAAAGTGAAAGAGAGTGAAAAAGCTGGCTTAAAACTCAACATTCAAAAAACTAAGATCATGGCATCTAGTCCCATCACTTCATGGCAAGTAGATGGGGAAACAATGAAAACAGTGACAGACTTTATTTTCTTGGGCTCCAAAATTACTGCAGATGGTGACTGCAGCCATGAAATTAAAAGATGTTTGCTCCTTGGAAGGAAAGCTATGACCAACCTAGACAGCATATTAAAAAGCAGGACATCACTTTGCTAACAAAGATCCGAGCTATGGGTTTTTCTGGTAGTCATGTATGGATGTGAGAGTTGGACCATAATGAAAGCTGAGCACTGAAGAATTGATGCTTTTGAACTGTGGTGTTGGAGAAGACTCTTGAGAGTCCCTTGAACTGCAAGGAGATCCAACCAGTCCATCCTAAAGGAAATGGAGAGGGTAACAGATAGGAAGGCTAGAGGTCCCCAAGTGGCAGGAGGAAATAAACTGCAAGTGGCAGATGTGTTGTTTTTTTTTCCCCTCCTCTACACGAAATTAAAAGAGGCTTTTAATTCGGTCTTGACAACACCTAGTTCTGCCTTGAGCTAACCAATGTGTTTTTCTTAAGCTATATTAATGAAGCTATGTGTTTGCTTTGGAATTTGCCTTTCTTCAAAATGGTTCCACCTAAAACTAACTTTTTCTTTTCTCAAACCTTGGGATGATTATGGCTCAATAAACCAGTATTCTTGTCAATTGTTTCATGGCCAGGGGATGACACACCTCATGCCATCCTATATCAAAAATGCATATTGTGGGAGAGGAGCCTGGTGAAACTTCCCCAGCCTTGAGGTGTCTCTTTTATCTGATTAATAGCTTTCTAACAGACATAAAACACCTTGCTAAAAAACTAGCAAAGGGACACTCTTTCTGTCCCCTTCTGACGTCTATGTCAGAAGCTTTCCCTATCTCTGTTATACTTTAATAAAACTTTGCTACACAAAAAACTCCAAGTAGTCAAACCTCATCTCTGACCCAGGATTGAAATCCTGTCCTCCAAAGGTCACAATCCAGGCATAACACATGGCTCTCAGCAGCAACCTTTCAAAATCAACACTGAATATTCATTGGAAGCAGTGATGCTGAAGCTGAAACTCCAATACTTTGGCCACCTGATGTGAAGAGCCAACTCATTAGAAAAGACCCTGATGCTGGGGAAAATTGGAGGCAGGAGGAGAAGGGGACAACAAAGGATGAGATGGTTGGATGGTATCATCAACTCAATGGGCATGAGTTTGAGCAAGCTCCGGGAGATAGTGAAGGACAGGGAAGCCTGGTGTGCTGCAGTCCATGGGGTCACAAAGAGTCAGACAAAACTGAGTGACTAAACAACATCCCCACCATCATTTCTGTTTTATTTCTCTCTAGAGATACTCATTGAATATTCATTTTTAGCTCATAAACCATCTACCCTTCTACATCATTGTACACATCAATCCTTCTCCTGGATGTTCCTTCCCACTGTTTGTTTAACCTCACACAGAATGTAAACTCCTTAAGAACGGAGGCTGCATCTATCCTGTGCCCCTTTACACAGCACTTAGTATCCTTAGTTTGATAATTACCCTCTGCCTTGAAATCTTGTGTGGACCCAAACCATGGGGAAATAAGGCATGGGAAAATGTAACTTGGCACAGCACTGATTTCCTTACTCCAGGATGGAGTGGACCCTGGAATACCAATGTGGATCATTATAACCCATAACGCAGCAAAAAGTGCTCATCTGACTTGGTGGACTTCTCATTTTCTGTGAGCTGAAAATCAGCAATCTCTCTGGAGGAACTAAGAAGGCATAAGGGAGCCTCAACCACTCATGTCTGCTCACATTTATTCTTAGCCTCATGCCCAATCCTTACCTTGCTTCTTCGCTAATATGGAAAAGTTTGAAGTAAAGGCAACTAAACTATGTCTAAGAAATCATTCTTACCTGTCTTCAAACCCAGACCAAACTATGTGGTCTGCACTATGTCCAATAAATAGCCAATAAATATTTGAAACAAAAATGAAGAGGGGTAAAGTGAATGGATGAGCTCCTATATTTTCTAAAGGGCTTCCCTGATGGGTCAAATAATAAAGAATCTGCCTGCAGTGCGAGAGATCAGGTTCAATCCCTGGGTTGGAAAGATCCCCTGGAAAAGGAAATGGCTACCCACTCCATTATTCTTGCCTGGAGAATCCCACGGACAGAGGATCCCAGTGGGCGCCCTTCATGGGCTCACAAAGAGTTGGACACCACTAAGCGACTAACAAACACACACATCTTCTCTAAAAGAACAGCTTAAATCCTATCTCCTTCATGAAAGCTTTCCCTACTGCCTTTTTACTGTAGACCAAAATGAGCTCTGCTAAAGTTCGGCCTGGCGTGCTGCAATTCATGGGGTCGCAAAGGGTCAGCCACGACTGAACGACTGAACTGAACTGAACTGAAAGTTCTCTGCAAGGTCTGTGTGTTGCCCTCATTGGCCCTTGACAATTCACTTCCTTGTATTGAAATAATTTCTAGGGGAATACATGTGGCCTCTACAACCATACAACAAGCTCTGTGAAGACGAATCCATGTTTTATATCGCTTTGCTTGTTCGCAATTAATACAACGTTTGCACAAAGTAAATACTCAAATGCCTTGCTCCCCTTTCCTTTCTTTGTTTCTTCCTTCTTTTAAAAACAATGCCAGTGTAGTGGCCCTGGAACTTTAGAATAGTGGAAAGCTGATGCTGACACAGATTTCGTTTCTGAACTTCTATAAGCAAGGTAATTTTGGCTACTTCTTCTCAGGCTGTGCAGAACTACGTGGAAGATTTGTAAGCAGTTTGGTAAAATAACGCTGGCGGAATAAGAAAGGATGGGGGGGAAAGCAGGATGCTAAGAAATGCCAATTCCTTTGATATCACCCAAGAAGTGATTATTAGCAACTAGAGAGAAATATAAGAAAAACTTAACCATGAGCAAAGAATCATGGATGATTTTAATTCTTCATTAGATTTTTTAAATAAATTTATTTTAATTGGAGGCTAATTGGTTTGCCATACATTATCATGAATCTGCCACGGGTGTACATGTGTTCCCCATCCTGAACCCTCCACCCACCTCCCTCCCTATACCATCCCTCTGGGTCATCCCAGTGCACCAGGTCTGAGCATCCTGTATCATGCATCGAACCTGGACTGGTGATTCACTTCACATATGATAATATACATGTTTCAATGCCATTCTCCCAAACCATCCCACCCTCGCCCTCTCTCACAGAGTCCAAAAGAGACGTCTGTGTCTCTTTTGCTGTCTCCCATATAGGGTTATCGTTACCATCTTTCTAAATTCCATATATATGCATTAGTATACTGTATTGGTATTTTTATTTCTGGCTTACTTCACTCTTTATAATAGGCTCCAGTTTCATCCACCTCATTAGAACTGATTCAAATGTATTCTTTTTAATGGCTGAGTAATACTCCATTGTGTATATGTACCACAGCTTTCTTATCCATTCATCTGCTGATGGACATCTAGGTTGCTTCCATGTCCTGGCTATTATAAACAGTGCTGTGATGAACATTGGGGTACACATGTCTCTTTCAATTCTGGTTTCCTCGGTGTGTATGCCCAGCAGTGGGATTGCTGGGTCATAAGGCAGTTCTATTTCCAGTTTTTTAAAGAATCTCCACACTGTTCTCCATAGTGGCTGTACTAGTTTGCATTCCCACCAACAGTGTAAGAGGGTTCCCTTTTCTCCACACCCTCTCCAGCACTTATTGCTTGTAGACTTTTGGATCGCAGCCATTCTGACTGGCATGAAATGGTATCTCATTGTGGTTTTGATTTGCATTTCTCTGATAATGAGTGATGTTGAGCATCTTTTCATGTATTTGTTAGCCATCTGTATGTCTTCTTTGGAGAAATGTCTCTTTGGTTCTTTGGCCCACTTTTTGATTGAGTCATTTATTTTTCTGGAATTGAGCTGCAGGAGCTGCTTGTATACTTTTGAGATTAATTCTTTGTCAGTTGCTTCATTTGCTATTATTTTTTTCCCATTCTGAAGGCTGTCTTTTCACCTTGCTTATAGTTTCCTTTGTTGTGAAGAAGCTTTTAATTTTAATTAGGTCCCATTTGTTTATTTTTGCTTTTATTTCCAATATTCTGGGAAGTGGGTCATAGAGGATCCTGCTGTAATTTATGTCAGATAGTGTTTTATAATTGTTTTGACAGACTATAATTTAACAAGCATTCCCTTTATCATCAAAAAGACAGCAAGTGTTATTTTCAAAAGAAAGAAGTTTTAGATGGGTTTTTATTATGTGTTCAATCATAATAAGCCTTTAGGGCAGAATCTACTCTGCAGATCTAATTGAAAACAATTGAAGAACCAAGGGGTCAGGATTCTTGGCATCGAGTCTCAGCATTCCTATGACCGAAGTCAACATCTGGGGCCATGATTCTTTCTTATTTGACAAGAATTGAGTAATCTCATATCCAGCACCCATATCCAATTCAGTCTTATTGTCTTTCTTTAAAACGATTTGGTGAGGCCCACAATGCATACTGTGACTGTATTCTTTGCCCTCAGTTCCAATTAGTTCTAAAATATTGGATTTTATTTTGAAAGAAAGAATCTAGGGGAATAATTTAGAAATTCTCTGATCAGGGCCCACATCCCAGAACAATGTGAAATAAACAGTTGTTGTCATTTCTTAGTGTCATCCTATTTGGAGGAGAGAATTATATTTAATATTACAGTAGTATTATGAATGAGCACATGAATGAGTTTTAAAAGCATAAATGAGTACATGAATCAGTTTTAACTGCAGTGCTGTCTTGGTTAAAAAAAAGAAATTCAGCCTTCTTTGTGGGATACTGTTAAAGACCTATGAATTAGCATTACACTATCTAAAGCCTTGTGGCCCTGGGAGCAAATTTGTGACTCATGCTCTGTAATAAACAAATGATACTAATAAAACATCATTTCCTGGGAGTTGTACACCCTGAAGCAACACATGGTCAGAATGAGCTGGAATTAAAAATGAGCAATAAGAATATGGGTTCACAGCTCCCAGAAAAAGCAATGCCAGAGATGTTCTAACTCAGTTCTTCTTGTGTCTGGATTAATTTTCAAAGACTCATGTCAGACTTGTGGAGGATTTCAAAGTTATACATGCTGTTCAGTGATTGTAGCATGAGTAAGAGTGACTGGAATTGCTCAGGAAAAGTAAATGGAAAGGCGATATTCACAATTCCATCGATGCTGTATGCAGAACAATGGCTTCCCAGAGGTGTCCATATCCTAAGTATTGGATCCCGTGACTGTGTTATATTACAGGGCGGGGGGGAGAGGGGCCGTCCTAGAGTATCTATGATTTATAGAGTATCTGGGTGAGCCAAGGTAGTAACAAGGGTCCTTCCAGGTGCAGGAGGGAGTGAGAAGAGTGAGTGTCAGTGCAATGTCATATGGCGGTGTGATGTGACTTGTCTGGCTGTTGCCGGCTTTGAAGATGGAAGCACCCATGAGCCAGGGAATGCAGGCAGCCCCCAACACTGGAAAAGGCAAGAAAATATTCTCTCCTAACCTCCAGAAAGGACCATAGCCCTTCCAACACATCGATTTTGGAACTGTCAAATGTTTACTCGTGATGCTTTAATCCAAAAGTTGGTGGACATTTGTTAGAACAATAGTAAGAAACTAATATAATCAGCAAATATTTTAAATCCCCAAATCCCTTTCTTTTAATACAAGTTTCATTTGCTGCTACATAGCTGTTGAACTCATGTTATGTCTTCATCTACAAATATGGCCACACGTGTTGAGAAACAAGGATGTGATTTGTTTTCGTATCCTTAACAACTATGCTTATCCTGGTTCACAGAAGTCAAATAAGTCAGTAGCCTTTTGCTTATCTCATGTGGCAACAATGTGCCGTCAATCAGCTGACAGTCATGAATAGTTCCACTCTTATGTGTCTTGAGAATCTGTTCCAGAGGATTCTAGTGTAATAATTTTTCTCAAGCATCACCTAATTTCCCTCTGATTTTTACTCTAATCATAGTGGTTCAGATGGTAAGGAGTCTGCCTGCAATTCAGGAGACCCAGGTTCAATCCCTGGGTTGGGAAGATCCCTTGGAGAAGGGAATGGCTACCCACTCCAGTTTTGCCTGGAGATTCCATGGACAGAGGAACCTGGCAGGCCACAGTCCATGAGGTTGCAGAGAGTCAGACACAGCTGAGCGACTAACCTTTCACTTTCATAGCACGGTAGAGCTGAACATGCTAAACTGCATCCACTGCTCTCAATTTAGATTAGGGCACTGAAACAGATTGCTGAATTGTTCTATTTATTATTGGTTCTATGTCGTATTAGTTCATGAATCAGACTTCTTTCCAAAACAAAATGCTGATTCTATGTACTCAAAATTGTCTCAACTGGCAAGTAAGAGAACACTAAGAATATTTCAGGTCCAGACAACCACTATCAAAGTGACTTATTGAATATTCATAAAATCACAACTTTTTCATCAAAAAGGAGAAACCTAATTGGGGTAGGGGAGAAATCTTATCAATGTGACATGCGAAAGTGCTGCTTGTCTGGAGTAAGTATTTACATGAAGAAAGAGGAGTAAGAAGACATTATGAATAATCTGGTTATTACATAACAGGTCATCTCCAAGTCATCTGGTTTAAAACATTTACTTTCAAAGCTAAGATATTATGCCACTTTTTCTGATTTCATCTTCAAGCTGTAGAAAACAGAAATTATCTTCAAATACCTGTCTGTTCACCAGGAAATTATTTGAAACAATGGGTTATCTAAACTTACCATCAAAATATGCCTTCAAGATGAAGTGTGTTCTGTCTCTGTAAACCTCAAATTCAGTTCTCACATATCAGGTATTTGTGGTCACTGTCAAATTCATTTTTATGTTACTGGATTGAGTCAGGAAGAACAAAATAGATTCACTAGGCATTTCTTGAGTTCAAAGATTGTTTTCTAAACAATAAAATAAAAGTTTGCAGCTGGTCTTGGAATGTTGTCATCCACTTGAAATGTGTACACATTTTCCTCCTTCATTCCTCTCTCATCTTAGATGCTTTCAATCTCTTCTATTTTCACCCTTCTCCCTTTTTTATTACTGACCAAGTATGAAGAAGGTTGAGCTGACAGTTGCTGTGTCTTTAATAGTCATCAAATACCAAAAACCAATTTGACCCTGAAATAAGCTGACATGGAAGATGGGAGTTTGGGGAATTGTTTGTGTGTGTGTGTGTGTGTGTGTGTGTTTTAAGATGGATGGAGGAAGATTGTTTGGGGTTTTGTTTTTTAAAAAATACTCAGAGATTTTTTCTACTCTTTCACATCCTCACCATCAGAATGTTCTCATCTTCTATAGTTTTTTTTTTTTTTTTTTTTTTGGCTGTTCCATGTGTCATGTGGGATCTCAATTGCCCAACCAGGGATCCAACCCTCATCCCCTCCACTGGAAGCATGGAGTCTTACCCACTGGACTGCCAGGGAAGGCCCAGTATTTTTGTACTTTCATATAATTAACTAATGCCTAATACTGATGACTTGCTTTTAAATGAAGTGGAAAATATTTCGCTGCAATATTTTATTTACATCTTTTCATCACAATAGTTTAATTATCTTAAAAGCAAAACAAATTCCACCAAATTTCAGATAGATCACAAATATGTAACATAAATAAAAATCTAGGTATTCAGAGTCAAATTCAGTGGGAGAAGAGGAAGGCCTCAGTCAGAGTTAAAATAAAAGAATCATGCTTTGGAATCATTCTTTCAAAGTCAGACAGCCATCAAGGTCATCCAGTCAAGTTGTACTGGATTGTAATTTTAAAACCGGTACCCAGTTTTTAATGAGGAGCTAAAGCTACAAAATTAGTTGCAAGCAGAAATGGAACTGAAGTCTCTCCCTCTCACTCTCAGGCTGATGGAATGTTAATCACAGAATACTGATCATAGTCTTTGTTGCTGAAAGAAACAGAAGCAAGAATCCATAGTTTCACAAAGCACTAGGTATACCAAGACAAATTTCCAGTCCTCCAGAATGTAACGCCAGAGGAATAGCAGGCATCTTAACTCCAGCACAATCTTTCTCAACTTTGGACATTTCTGTCTCCAGCGAAATTCCTTAGATAGTCTTAAAGGCATGCAATTTCCACCCTCCCTCATGGGAATAAGCTGCAAAAATATTATAGTCTACCCGGCTTCTAAACATTTCCAACTATGACCCATCTATGGCTTAGATGGTAAGGAATCTGTTTGCAATTCGGGAGACGCAGGTTTGAACCCTGAATTGAGAAGATGGCCTGGAAAAGGGAATGGTAATCCATTCCAGTATTCTTGCCTGGAGAATCCCATGAACAGAGTCATCTGGAGGGCTACAGTCCATGAGATCACAAAGAGCCCGACATGACTGAGCAACTAACACACACAAACACATTTGAAGAATAGAAAAAATGAAAGAAATCAGGGCCAAAAGGGAAGCAGACTACAGTCCAGGGGGTCACAAAGATTCATCATAACTGAAGACAAGCACAACAGCAACAGGAAGTCCACAGATCTGGCCGCATATTCATGATGATCGGTGCATTTCCCTGCGCAAAAGGGGCTTCTTAATTCTTCAGTCTTTCTATATACAAGTAATAATAGATGAGACTGCTTTGGGGGAACTCTCCCTGACTTTTTCTTATTTCAAATACAGACAACATTGTAGATGGTTACTCAAGCTATGCTCCTGTCTATATAGACACCAGAGGGAAGACCATTTATTATGGTCTTTTTATACAGATGGAATGCAAAAATAGGAAGTCAAGAAATACCTGGAGTAACAGACAAATTTGGCCTTGAAGTATAGAATGAAGCAGTGCAAAGGTTAATAGAGTTTTGCCAAGAGAATGCACTGGTCATAGCAAACACCCTCTTCCAACAATAATTCTACACATGGACATCACCAGATGGCCACTACCGAAATCAGATTGATTATATTCTTTGCCGCCAAAAATGGAGAAGCTCTATACAGTCAGCAAAAACAAGACCAGGAGCTGACTTTGGCTCAGATCATGAACACCTTATTGCCAAATTCAGACTTAAATTGAAGAAAGTAGGGAAAACCACTAGACCATTCAGTTCAGTTCAGTTCAGTCGCTCAGTCCTGTCTGACTCTTTGCGACCCCATGAATTGCAGCATGCCAGGCCTCCCTGTCCATCACCAACTCCTGGAGTTCACTCAAACTCACGTCCAACGAGTCGGTGACACCATCCGGCCATCTCATCCTCTGTCGTCCCCTTTTCCTCCTGCCCCCAATCCCTCCCAGCATCAGTCTTTTCCAGTGAGTCAACTCTTTGCATGAGGTGGCCAAAGTACTGGAGTCTCAGCTTTAGCATCATTCCTTCCAAAGAACACCCAGGGCTGATCTCCTTTAGAATGGACTGGTTGGATCTCCTTGCAGTCCAAGGGACTCGCAGGAGTCTTCTCCAACACCACAGTTCAAAAGCATCAATTCTTCAGTGCTCAGCTTTCTTCACAGTCCAACTCTCACATCCATACATGTCCACTGGAAAAACCATAGCTCTGACTAGACAGACCTTTGTTGGCATTCAGGTATGACCTAAATCAAATCCCTTGTGATTATACAGTGGAAGTGAGAAATGGATTTAAGGGACTACATCTGATACAGTGCCTGACGAACTTTGGATGGAGGTTCATGACATTATACAGGAGACAGGGATCAAGATGATCCCCAAGGAAAAGAAATGCAAAAAAGCAAAATGGCTGTCTGGGGAGGCCTTACAAATAGCTGCGAAAAGAAGAGAAGCAAAAAGCAAAGGAGGAAAGGAAAGATATAAGCATCTGAATGCAGAGTTCCAAAGAATAGCAAGGAGAGATAAGAAAGCCTTCTTCAGAGATCAATGCAAAGAAATAGAGGAAAACAATAGAATGGGAAAGACTAGAGATCTCTTCAAGAAAATTAGAGATACCAAGGGAAAATTTCATGCAAAGATGGGCTCAATAAAGGACAGAAATGGTATGGACCTAACAGAAGCAGAAGATATTAAAAACAGGTGGCAATGGTATTGTAACCAACCAGAGAAAACACTAATGCCAGAGCTTAGGGTCTAACTGCTGCTAAATGAATTAATACGTATTTCACTCCTGTAAAAGCTTGATTATAAACAAAGTTGCTCCTGGCTAGGAAATTATCTCACTTTTTTTTTTCTTAAAGTTTTAAAACTCACCACTTCCCTTACTTTCATGTAGAATTCTTGTAAAGTAGAGGAAAAAAAAAAAAAGTAAAGCTATTCTAACATCAAAAGGATATTGGGCTTTTCCTGATGGTCCAATGGTTAAGAATCTGCCTTCCAATGAAGGGGATGAGGATTCAATCCCTGGTTGAAGAAATAAGGTCCTGCCTGCCAAGGGGTAACTAAGCCCACACACAACTAGAGAACGCCTGTGCACTGCAACGAAGACCCAGCACTGTCAAAATTTTAAAAAATAATAATTTTAAAGGATAACATTTATATAGCACTTTAAATACGAAAGACACTGTTCTAGGTATTTAACAGGCGCAGTTTTGTTTAATCCCCAGAATAGTCTTACATGACAGGTACTATTACTAATCCCATTTTGCAGATGAGAAGACAGAGGCACAGAGAAATGAAGCAAGTTTCCCCAACACACAATACTGGTATCAAGCAAAGGCAGGACCCAGCATCTTGAATCCAGAGTCTACTGCTTTACAAGCACGCAGTTTTAACAAGTGCTGGAGTACGTTATGACTTGTCATCAAGTGTTTGAAATTTATCCTGATTTAATATGTCTTTTTCATGTTCTCTGAAACTCCAGAGGATTCTTTTATAGTTAAACAATTGGTGAAAATAGTGTATACTAAAAGGATGAAAAAAATAAAATCATAGTACTCAATTTTAGTCAGTAATGCTCACAACTAATTTTTAAATTTTTTTTGAAAAATACTGAGAATAAACTAAAATTGCAATAGCATAAGAATGTTTAAGCAATTTGATGGAATATTATGCCATCACTAAAAATAAATATTGTGAAGACCCTGTGGCAACATGAAAAATGTTTAGAATGCAATTATACGAAAAAAACCAAATACAAAATTGTTCAATCACTATAATTGCAAATGTAAAAATACATGTACTATCTATAGCCAAAGCTATAGACAAAGCAAGAAAGTAACAGGCAAAATAGAAACTGATATGTTACCTGTTAGGATCATGGATGCCTTAGTTCTCCTTCTTTTTACAGTGTTCTGTTCTTTAACTTTTTTTTTTAAGAATAATTTCTTTTAAAGTATATAAGAATCTCAAACAAATAAAGTCACCGTATTTCTTCCTTTGGTTAAAAAAAAAAAAAAAAACAGGTGGCAAGAATACACAGAACTATACAAAAAAATATCTTCATGACCAAGATAATCACGATGGTGTGATCACTCACCTAGAGCCAGACATCCTAGACTGTGAAGTCAAATGGGCCTTAGGAATCATCACTATGAACAAAGCTAGTGGAGGTGATGGTATTCCAGTTGAGCTATTTCAAATCCTGAAAGATGATGCTGTGAAAGTGCTACACTCAATATGCCAGCAAATTTGGAAAACTCAGCAGTGGCCACAGGACTGGAAAAAGTCAGTTTTCATTCCAATTACAAAGAAAGGCAATGCCAAAGAATGCTCAAACTACTGCATAATTGCACTCATCTCACAGGCTAGTAAAGTAATGCTCCTGTCTAAAATTCTCCAAGCCAGGCTTCAGCAATATGTGAACTGTGAAATTCCAGATATTCAAACTGGTTTTAGAAAAGGCAGAGGAACCAGAGATCAAATTGCCAACATCCACTGGATCGTGGAAAAAGCAAGAGAGTTCCAGAAAAATATCTATTTCTGTTTTATTGACTATGCCAAAGACTTTGACTGTGTGGATCACAATAAACTATGGAAAATTCTGAAAAAGATGGGACTACCAGACCACTACCTGCCTCTTGAGAAAACTGTATGCAGGTCAGGAAGCAACAGTTAGAACTGGACATGGAACAACAGACTGGTTCCAAATAGGAAAAGGAGTACATCAAGGCTGTATGTTGTCACTCTGCTTATTTAACTTGTATGCGGAGTACATCATGAGAAACGCTGGGCTGGAAGAAGCACAAGCTGGAATCAAGATTGCTGGGAGAAATATCAATAACCTCAGATATGCAGATGACACCACCCTTATGGCAGAAAGTGAAGAGGAACTAAAGAGCCTCTTGATGAAAGTGAAAGAGGAGAGTGAAAAAGTTGGCTTAATGCTCAACATTCAGAAAATTAAGATCATGGCATTTTGTCCTATCAGTTCATGGCAAATAGATGGGGAAACAGTGGAAACAGTGGCTGACTTTATTTCTTTGGCTCCCAAATCACTGCAGATGGTGATTGCAGCCATGAAATTAAAAGATGCTTACTCCTTGGAAGGAAAGTTATGACCAACCTGGACAGTATTTTAAAAAGCAGAGACATTACATCAACAAAGGTCTGTCTAGTCAAGGCTATAGTTTTTCCAGTGGTCATGTATGGATGTGAGACTTGGACTATAAAGAGAGCTGAGCAGCAAAGAATTGATGCTTTTGAACTGTGTTGTTGGAGAAGATTTTTGAGAGTCCCTTGGACTGCAAGGAGATCCAACCAGTCCATCCTAAAGGAAATCAGTCCTGGCTGTTCATTGGAAGGATGATGTTGAAGCTGAAACTCCAATACTTTGGCCACCTGATGCAAAGAGCTGACTCATTTGAAAAGACCCTGATGCTGGGAAAGATTGAGGGCAGGAGGAGAAGGGGACAACAGAGAATGAGATGGTTGGATGGTATCACTGACTCAATGGACATGAGTTTGGGTGAACTCCAGGAGTTGGCGATGGACAGGGAGGCCTGGCATGCTGTGGTTCATGGGGTCACAGAGTGGGACATGACTGAGTGACTGAACTGAACTATACAGATGGAAAGACAAGAAGTAACCGTGTGCTCTGACCCATGGTGACCCCTGGCCCCGGATTCTCTCTGACAATGGCATCCAATAGGGCACATCGTTGTTTTTTTCTGTAAAGAGCCATATAGTAAGTATTCTAGGCTTTGTAGGCTACACAGTCTCTATCTAAACTGCTTACCTCTGTCCACGTATTACAAGAGCAGCCCTAGACACTAAGTGAATGAAGGAGTGAAGCTGTGTGCTAATAAAGCTTGATTTATAGATTTGAATTCTAATACTTTTCAAGTGCCATATAATATCCTTCTTCTTTTGATTTATTTTGATGATTTAAAAATATAAAAACATAAATACACCTGGTTTACTTTAACCATTTTTTTTATAGTCTGTTATGCACTGTGGTTTCAGATGTGTAGTAATTTATACAATGGTTTTATTTCCAAGTATGCCTTAAGCAGAACAAATTATTTTTTCTGTATAATTCCTTGCCTTAATAACTTTTATTTTGTATATTTGTAAACTACAAAGTAAAAAAATGAACATTTTGTGAAGTTTGTATTTTGTATACTCACGGTGAGAAGTTTTAAATAAGCTTATAATATTTTATCTGGAAAAAAAAACATATATATATATAAACAATTCTTAGCTCCAAGGCCATTCAAAAACAGGCGGCAGTTAGATTTGACCCACAGGCCATGGCTTGCCAACCTCAGCATAAAGGAACATTCTGTAATTTGTATTGGGTAATTATTTTCTGTGCTGTAAACCAAATATCTCTATCTGGAACTTCAACAATTCCTCACCATCCAGAACCTCTCTGTGCTTTGAGCATTAATATCTTTATTTTCTGGGGTGATATATAATCAAAATCAAGAAACAACTCCCAAGGCCTGGACATCTGAGATTTGGTAGAGAAATCCCACTCTCACTTTGGAGGTTAGTGATGTACTGTGATAATTACACTTTTGTATAATAGCTGGTTTGTTCAGAGAGGGTGTCCTGAAGAATCATCCTGGGGCAGGGGTGTGGTGTGCATCATCTGGCTCCCAGAGACCCTTCCCCATCAAAACACCCATTTGGAACCAATGCTTTAGTAAATTCTAATCAGATATACTGTATAGAAGAATATTAATGTGGATATACCAATGCTAAAGTTTAACATATCATGTACAGGGACTTCCTTGGTAGTCCAGTGGTTTGAGCTCTGTGCTCTCACTGCCGAGGGCATAGGTTCAATCCCTGATTGGGCAGCGTATATCCCACAAGAATATAAGTGGTTGGAGCATAGAAGGTTTTTAGGGCAGTGATATTGGTGATTTCATTTGTCTAAACTCATAGACTGCACAACACCAAGAATGGACTTTAATGTAAACTATGGGCTTTGGGTGATTATTTTTTGTCAGTGTGGTTCATCAGCTGTAACAAATGGAGGCTATACATGTGTGTAGGTAAAGGATATATGGGAAATCTCTGCACTACTTGCTCAGTCCTAAAACAAAAGTCTTAAAAAAAAAAAAAAAGGTATGTTAACTTAGAAATCAAAAGTACAAATTAAAACTATTGTATGATTTCACATTCATTACAATGAGTGAGTGAAAGTTGTCCAGTCGTGTCCTACTCTTTGCGATGGCTTAAATGGTAGCCTGCCAGTCTCATTTGTCCATGAAATTCTCCAGACAAGAATACTAGAGTGGTTCACCATTCCCTTCTCCAGGGGATCTTCTCGACCCAGGGATTGAACCTGGATTTCCTGCGTTGCAGGCAGATTTTTTACTGTTGGAGAATGGCCAATGTTAAAAAGAATTCAATGATTCAAAGAAAGCTTCTATTGGCAGTAGGTGTAATGGCAAGGAATTGGAAACAAGGAGTTGGAACTATATCCATTGATAGATGAATGGATGCATATATTTTATTTTGGTGAATGTGATCCCATTCAACAGTAAAGCAAATGAGCTAGTCCTACAGGTATTAGTATGGTTGAGTCTCACAAACATAATACCAAAATGAAGAAAAATAGAGTACAATTGTATTGATATAAACATGCAAAATTGTTACGTATTTTTAGCAATACTTATCTGGGTGAACTCCGGGAGTTGGTGATGGACAGGGAGGCCTGGTGTGCTGCAATTCATGGGGTTGCAAAGAGTCGGACATGACTGAGTGACTGATCCGATCTGATCTGATCTATTTCCCAATGCAGATGGAGAAGAAACACAGCCACAACAGTGATAAGTATTGTTTCCTTAAGTTGGATGATCTGGATGTGAATATTTACTATATTGTTTTGTATATATGTTTGGAATATTTCAGTTCATATTATTAATTTTCTCTACATTAAATATAGAAACTGAAATATATATATATATATGTATATTTTTCATAATGTATCTTTTAACTAAATGAATGAAAATTGTAAATGTCAACATTTTGACTTGCCTTAAAAATCATTCGGAGAAGGCAATGGCACCCCACTCCAGTACTTTTGCCTAGGAAATCCCATGGACGGAGGAGCCTGGTAGGCTGCAGTCCATGGGGTTGCTAGAGTCGGACACGACTGAGCGACTTCACTTTCACTTTTCACTTTCATGCATTGGAGAAGGAAATGGCAACCCACTCCAGTGTTCTTGCCTGGAGAATCCCAGGGATGGGGAAGCCTGGTGGGCTGCCGTCTATGGGGTTGCACAGAGTCGGACACGACTGAAGCGACTTAGCAGTAGCAGTAGCAAAAATCATTACTGTAGTTTTAAACCGGAGAAGATTTTTGGCAACAGAAGCTGGCTAAAACCTCTTTTGCATTTAAATTAGACTGTTCATTTTCTCTATTTTTCTGACTTGTAATCAGAGTCAAATCTGGACATGTGCATCTTAGTTCTTCACTGTCCACTTATAATTGTTAGTGAACCACTTCTGCCCTCTGACAGGCTTTAAATGCTCATGGCGTAGTGGGCTGACTTTCTAAATTGTTTCCTCCAACTGATTCTCTAAGAGTCAAGGACACATAGCCAGAAAATGAAATAACCAGAAATTCTCCACTTGAGCACTTTCAGAACTAAAGCAATCTTCTTATCTTTCTCTCACCACTCCCCCTGCCCCCACCCCATCCCTCTCCTCTTTCTCTCCCTCTCAGTCCCTTTTCTTCACCTAGGAAAGGGGATGCAGGAACAGGAGCTCTGCAATCCTGGTCTCCATCACATTTTTCTCCAGGATTTCAGTCAATAGTGCATCTGCCTTGGATTTTACTGTTAGCCTCCAGGAACAAGCTGATAACTGATTGCTTCATGGTTATTCAACTGAGGATCTCACCAAAAAATTAATCACAGTTCACTGCGACATACAGAATTTAAAGTTATTTTTGTACATAAATGATCATCTCTTTTCCCAATAAATGTCCACAAGTTGAGCTTTCCTATTACTTTTCCAGCTGATTTAGACATATTATGATTCAATGAGACATATTATGATTCAATGATTCATTGGCTCTTAGCAGGCTCTCCTCCTAAATGGAACTGCATCATAGAGCTGGTTGTGCACACCTAATTAGTCCTGTTGGGGGTTTGAAGATGCATACTAGCTTACCAGGTGGCTCAGTGGTAAAGAATCCACCTGCCAATGCAAGAGACACAGGAGCCAACATATTCAATCCCTGGGTTGGAAAGATGCCCTGGAGAAGGAAATGGAAACCCACTACAGTATTCTTGCCTGGGAAATCCCATGGACAGATGAGCCTGGCAGATTACAATCCATGGGGACTCAGTGAAGTGACTTAGCATGCACACACTCTTTTCCATGATCAGGAAAATGGCAACAGGAGCAAATCTGTGAAAACAATTGGATTTGTTAAAGTATCCCAACTAATCTGAAAGAAATATTAATGACATGTACAAAGGTATAGCTATGTTTGCAACATTTGAATTATAAGAAGGAAAAAATTGGAAATTTTGATTATCTCACTCACATATGACAAGCGTAATTTAAAAAAAAAAAGAAAGAGAAGAAATCCAGTGGATTTCAATCCACTTAAAATATGGAATGATGGATTCAAGCCAAAATCGAGTTTTGTTTCTTAAAGGTGGATAAGCACTTCAAAATTGTTACAACCTCAATTTTCTTTCTGCAATAAACACATGACAGAATGCTTACTGGTAACTAAGAGCAAAATTATAAGAAAAATCTTTATGTCAGCCTTTTTCCAAGGTAAGATTTACAAGACAGAGTCAGGAAGGAAGTACTCAGAAGGATTAGTCATATCAGCTACTAATTAATTCAAGGACCAATCTCCTTATCACTGCAAATTACCCACCATCCAGAAAAGGTGAATCCAAAGAACTTCATAAGCTGCCTCAGTTGTGAGCAGTGGGATTGGACATTTGAGCAAGCCTGAGACAAAGTGGGGCTTCTAGCCTAAGGAAAAATGTTTATACATGTCTTGGTATACAGTTATTTTTTTTTTTTTTTGAATTTGCTCATCTGTCAGCTGCCTCCTCCTGCCCATTTTTCTAGTCAGCTTCTTTTTTTTTTTAATTAATTAATTTATTTTTTTACATGTGTTCCCCATCCTGAACCCTCCTCCCTCCTCCCTCCCCATACCATCCCTCTGGGTCGTCCCAGTGCACCAGCCCCAAGCATCCAGCATCGTGCATTGAACCTGGACTGGCATCTCGTTTCATACATGACATTTCACATGTTTCAATGCCATTCTCCCAAATCTTCCCACCCTCTCCCTCTCCCACAGAGTCCATAAGACTGTTCTATACATCAGTGTCTCTTTTGCTGTCTCGTATACAGGGTTATCGTTACCATCTTTCTAAATTCCATATACATGCGTTAGTATACTGTATTGGTGTTTTTCCTTCTGGCTTACTTCACTCTGTATAATAGGTTCCAGTTTCATCCACCTCATTAGAACTGATTCAAATGTATTCTTTTTAATGGCTGAGTAATACTCCATTGTGTATATGTACCACAGCTTTCTTATCCATTCATCTGCTGATGGACATCTAGGTTGCTTCCATGTCCTGGCTATTATAAACAGTGCTGCGATGAACATTGGGGTACACGTGTCTCTTTCCCTTCTGGTTTCCTCAGTGTGTATGCCCAGCAGTGGGATTGCTGGATCATAAGGCAGTTCTATTTCCAGTTTTTTAAGGAATCTCCACACTGTTCTCCATAGTGGCTGTACTAGTTTGCATTCCCACCAACAGTGTAAGAGGGTTCCCTTTTCTCCACACCCTCTCCAGCATTTATTATTTGTAGACTTTTGGATCGCAGCCATTCTGACTGGTGTGAAATGATATCTCATAGTGGTTTTGATTTGCATTTCTCTGATAATGAGTGATGTTGAGCATCTTTTCATGTGTTTGTTAGCCATCTGTATGTCTTCTTTGGAGAAATGTCTATTTAGATCTTTGGCCCATTTTTTGATTGGGTCATTTATTTTTCTGGAGTTGAGCTGTAGGAGTTGCTTGTATATTTTTGAGATTAGATTAGATTAGATTTTTTATATTTTAAATATAAATATATATATTTAAATATATATAAATATATATATAATATATATATATATTTATATTTTATATATATAATATATATCTTTTTTATATATATAATATATATATATATATTATATATATAAAAAAGATATATATTATATATATATAAATTATATATATATAATATATATATTATTTATATATATTTATAAATATATATATATTTAAATATATATATTTAAATATAAATATATTATATTTTTGAGATTAGATTAAAGACTCCACCAGAAAATTACTAGAACTAATCAATGATTATAGTAAAGTTGCAGGATATAAAATCAACACACAGAAATCCCTTGCATTCCTATACACTAATAATGAGAAAACAGAAAGAGAAATTAAGGAAACAATTCCATTCACCATTGCAATGAAAAGAATAAAATACTTAGGAATATATCTACCTAAAGAAACTAAAGACCTAAATATAGAAAACTATAAAACACTGGTGAAAGAAATCAAAGAGGACACTAATAGATGGAAAAATATACCATGTTCATGGATTGGAAGAATCAATATAGTGAAAATGAGTATACTACCCAAAGCAATTTATAGATTCAATGCAATCCCTATCAAGCTACCAACAGTATTCTTCACAGAGCTAGAACAAATAATTTCACAATTTGTATGGAAATACAAAAAACCTCGAATAGCCAAAGCGATCTTGAGAAAGAAAAATGGAACTGGAGGAATCAACCTACCTGACTTCAGGCTCTACTACAAAGCCACAGTTATCAAGACAGTATGGTACTGGCACAAAGACAGAAATATAGATCAATGGAACAAAATAGAAAGCCCAGAGATAAATCCACGCACATATGGACACCTTATCTTTGACAAAGGAGGCAAGAATATACAATGGATTAAAGACAATCTCTTTAACAAGTGGTGCTGGGAAATCTGGTCAACACTTGTAAAAGAATGAAACTAGAACACTTTCTAACACCATATACAAAAATAAACTCAAAATGGATTAAAGATCTCAATGTAAGACCAGAAACTATAAAACTCCTAGAGGAGAACATAGGCAAAACACTCTCTGACATACATCACAGCAGGATCCTCTATGACCCACCTCCCAGAATATTGGAAATAAAAGCAAAAATAAACAAATGGGACCTAATTAAACTTAAAAGCTTCTGCACATCAAAGGAAACTATTAGCAAGGTGAAAAGACAGCCTTCAGAATGGGAGAAAATAATAGCAAATGAAGCAACCGACAAACAACTAATCTCAAAAGGTATACAGTTATTTTGATGGATTTTCACTTCCTTAAGTCCATGATCTTAGACAATGATACAGTCTGATGCATGTGGTAAACTATTTACTGTTATTGACACAATTTTTTCAATTTCTTGGAATAGGTAATTCTCTGAGAAGAGACAATAAAATAGTGGCTTGACATCCAAAGTTCAAGTTTTTGTAGTAAAAAATATGCATTATTTTGTAACCAGGAAAAATAATAAAACTATTTTCATCTTGGAAATAGTGGTTTGATGTCAAAATGACTTGGCATTTATGGGAAAAAGGGTTTACCTTTCTTCTAACATTATTTTATTGGTAGCCCAATCACCTTGGCACCTCATGATAATGGTAAAATCTCTAGATATAAACCCAATTGTTTAGTCACTCAGTTGTGTCTGACTACTTTGGGACCCCATGGACTGTAACTGACAGGTTCCTCTGTCCATGGGATTTTCCAGGCAAGAATACTGGAGTGGATTGCCATTTCCTTCTCTGATAAATATTGTAGGGATTACAATAAAAATATTTTATTTTTTTACAGTATATTTTTTATTTATTCAACTTTGTATGTGTCAAACACATGAATAAAACAAAGAAATAACAAAGATTACATACAACACAATGTAATGGCTTGATCCTATTTAATTACATTAATTTTAAGGAAAAAAAATATACCAACATATTAGTCTTTCACAGAAATGAATATTATGTTATACAAAAACTGGGTTCACAGTTGAAAACTAGGTTTGTTACTTGGTGGGTATTGAGCCAAGAGACACAACCATGTCAAAGATCTGGAGAAGAAAGGATTTATTACTTGCAGTAACTAAGGTGAACATCGGGGATATTTCCCAAAGTAGTGTCTCCAAAAGTCTTTGATTTATTGGCATCTGATTTCTTTTTCAATCAGGTTTTATGTTCAGTACTATAATAGTCTCTGAAAAGACTCTAAGCATTCAGGCACTCACATTGGCTGAAATGAATTTTTGAAACCCAAAACATCAATTATGCCCCTTCCCTCAACCGTACTTTAAAACAATTTCAGCTGGCTTCCTTTTTTTAAAATAGATTCTTAACCTTGATATGAAGTTGAAAATTTACTCATGCTCCATTCAGATGTGCAAAAACAGAAGAAAAAAAAAACCCTCTTTTTTGTTTTCTATTAACTGCTCTGATCTTAAAAACTCTCATCCTGATAGATAACAAAGGAAAAAAATTAATCTGAAAAGTCAAATGATGGGGAAATTTTGGTGCATGCCCATGCAAACAGTTTCTAGGTAATTCAGATTGCTTAGATGAGACAGCTAGCTAAATGTCAAACCAAAGTTTTATCTCTGCTTTTAACCTACCTCCTAGGTGATAATCAAGTTCAGGAAGGAAGCTGAGTGCCGAAGAATTGATGCTTTTGAATTGTGGTGCTGGGGAAGACTCTTGAGAATCCCTTGAACAGCAAGGAGATCAAGCTAATCAATCCTAAAGGAAATCAAACCTGAATATTCATTGGAAGGAGTGATGCTAAAGCTGAAGCTCCAGTACTTTGGCCACTGGAAGAGCATTGGAAAAGACCCTGATGCTAGGAAAGATAGAAGAAAAGAGGAAAAGCGGACAACAGAGGATGAGATGGCTGGATGGCATCACAAACTCAATAGACATGGGTTTGAGCAAAGTCCGGGAGATAGTGAAGGACAGGGAAGCCTGGCATGCTGCAGTTCATGGGGTTGCAAAGAGTCGGACGTGACTTAGCGACTGAACAACAACAAGGAAGTGGATAGTGGTGGGAATTGTAGGAAGGGGGAGAGAAATGAAGGGTATTAGAGATGTTAAATTTAGACTTCCTTGGTAGTCAGGTGGTTAAGAATCTGTCTTCCAATTCAGGTGACACAGGTTGGATCCCTGGTGGGGGAACTAAAATCCCACATCCCGAGGGGCAACTAAGCCCAGATGCCACAAAGACAGCCAGTGCCTCAAAAAAAAAAAAAAAAAGATGTTAAATTCAACAATAATGATGATGAAGACTAAAACTGATGCACTCACATGCTCTCTCCATGAGAACTCAAGACATCAATAAGTATGTAAACAACAATGATAATATTTAAAGGCATTTCTACAACTTCTAGAAAATAGTTTAAATACAGACAAAAGACTATTTATTTTCCTGATTGTTCAATAAATATTTTGCTAAACGATTTTTTTTTAAGGTATTGAGTTTCCCTAAAGCTATCTTTTCTAAAAACTATTCTCTTCATCAGACAGCATGGTTTAAAATTTCAGGCATAATCAAAAAAATTTTTTTTATTTTTGCATGAGATACTCTGACTATATGCTTCCCCACAGTGATGCAAACTAAAGGACTAAATCCTGGCCTTCTTTTCAAAACCTGTTTTAAAGTATTTAACAGGAGGATACTGAACTTGACAGTAAGGTTTCTGGAAGTTATCAGCCTCAGCTTCTGTACAAATTCTGCCTCTTCCAGACACCCCTGGTTGTGTCAGAATTTTCCCACCACAGCAACTTTGTGGTTGATGTGACACAGTCTAACAAGGCATGTCTGGAAGAGGGAGCCTTTGACTAAGCTGGGAATTCCAGGAAAATCACCAAAAAAGAACGCATTAAATGTTCATTAATTCAACCAATATTTCATGGACACCAACGTTATGGAAGACTTTTTGTTGTGCTTAACAGTAAAAATGAGTAAGATATCCCTGCCACCCTTGAATAATTGTACTTTGTTTACAGACCAGAGAGAATGAACTAGGAGCCTTAGTTGTTGTTTTTTAGTTGCTAACTTGCATCCAACTCGTTGCGATCCCATGGACTATAGCTCACCAGGCTCCCCTGTCCATGGAATTTTTGAGGCAACCCACTGGAGTGGATTGTCATTTCGTTCTCTCCGGGGGGCAGATCTTCCTAAGCCAGGGATTGAACCCGAGTCTCCTGCATTGACAGGCAAGTTCTTTACCACTGAATCACCAGGGAAGCCAAGTGGAGAGCACACATCAACACTTGAAAGTACTTCAGAAAAAGGAGATGCTGATTTTTCTACTCAGAGGCCACTATTTTATATTTTGATTTCTCCTAATATAAGAATGTCCATTAGACATTATCTAGGAAAAAATAGGTTTATTTCTCTGAAACAAAAAATAGGTATATTTCTCTAAGGTGGAATATATTATTCCACTTTAATTTTTAGTAAAGCCATAGCCTTCACTATGTTCCAAGTCTTATTGTAGTCACTTTTAAAAAATTAATCCATTACTTATTAAAACAATCCTGAGAAGTATACATTATTATTTTCCCCAGTTTTATAGATGAGGAAATTAAGGCTCAAAGCCTGTAAGTAGGCCACCCAGGTTTACACAGATAGCAAGTAAGTTACCTTTAAGTAAGATAATCAAAGATAAAAAAAATTTTTTTAAGTGTATCAAAATAAAGACGAAAAAATCACATTGCATATTCAGGATTTAAATTAAATAAGAATGGGGTTCTTTAAGATTTTTCAGTGCCATACTAATTAGGACAAAATGTTCTGTCCTTGATATCTAAAGATATAATCTCATGCAAGATATTCTCTTGCATGAGAGAATAAAATATGAAAAAAAAAATATTCCTCCCCATATCAGGTTATCTTACTATCCTCTTCAGACTTGGTAAAAAACAAATAATTAAACTATATGAACCTTCCTTGGATCTATTTAAATGTTTGGCTTATGCACCCTCTATCAGGGAAAACATTTAATCACAGGTTCACATGGTAATTACCATTAGGCTATGGTTTGCTCATCTGAAAAGTGGGGATAAGGATAGTACATACACTGTAGGATGGTGAAAGGATATCTCCTTTCATGGTGTGATGGCAGAGCATCCAGGTAGAATACATAGGCACTGAAAAAGAACATTCTTCAGCATGGTCCTTATGCTTTGCTATAAACAAAACATAGCTACACTGTATGCAGGTCAGGAAGCAACAGTTAGAACTGGACATGGAACAACAGACTGGTTCCAAATAGGAAAAGGAGTTCGTCAAGGCTGCATATTTTCACCCTGCTTATTTAACTTATATGCAGAGTACATCATGAGAAACGCTGGGCTGGAAGAAACACAAGCTGGAATCAAGATTGCTGGGAGAAATATCAATAACTGCAGATATGCAGATGACACCAACCTTATGGCAGAAAGTGAAGAGGAACTCAAAAGCCTCTTGATGAAAGTGAAAGTGGAGAGTGAAAAAGTTGGCTTAAAGCTCAACATTCAGAAAACGAAGATCATGGCATCCCGTCCCATCACTTCATGGGAAATAGAGGGGAAACTGTGGAAACAGTGTCAGAATTTATTTTTCTGGGCTCCAAAATCACTGCGGATGGTGATTGCAGCCATGAAATTAAAAGACACTTACTCCTTGGAAGGAAAGTTATGACCAACCTAGATAGCATATTCAAAAGCAGAGACATTACTTTGCCAACAATGGTCCATCTAGTCAAGGCTATGGTTTTTCCTGTGGTCATGTATGGATGTGAGAGTTGGACTGTGAAGAAGGCCGAGCACCAAAGAATTGATGCTTTTGAACTGTGGTGTTGGAGAAGACTCTTGAGAGTCCCTTGGACTGTAAGGAGATCCAACCAGTCCATTCTGAAGGAGATCAGCCCTGGGATTTCTTTGGAAGGAATGATGCTAAAGCTGAAACTCCAGTACTTTGGCCACCTCATGCGAAGAGTTGACTCACTGGAAAAGACTCTGATGCTGGGAGGGGTTGGGGGCAAGAGGAGAAGGGGACGACAGAGGATGAGATGGCTGGATGGCATCACTGACTCGATGGACGTGAGTCTGGGTGAACTCCGGGAGTTGGTGATGGACAGGGAGGCCTGGCATGCTGCGATTCATGGGGTCGCAAAGAGTCGGACACGACTGAGCGACTGATCTGATCTGAACATCCACACAATCAAAAGTAAATGCTGGGACTTCCCTAGTGGTCCAGTGGTTAAGAATTCACCTTCCACTGCAGGGGACACAGGTTTGATCCCAAGTTAGGGAATTAAGATCCTTTATGCCATATGTAGTGGCCAAAATAATAATAATAAAATTAAAAGAATAAAAATTAAAAATACAAAACCTGCAAATTGGCTTCTCAGAAAAAAAGTAAATGCCAACACATAAATCAACCAATAAACCAACATGGGCTCAAAAACTTCCCCAGACTTCCTCAGCCCACCAAAAGCATTCCTTTTCTCAGGTTAGCAAATGGGCTTCCTTATCTTTGTAGTATTAAAGGTTTAAAAAGACAAATAAAAAACTTTATGCTTCAAAGCAATATGAAACAAAGTCCTACTTAAGTTGGAAGACCTTACAGAACTTGTTTATGTACTTCTCACCTCTTGATAAAGTGATTAAATCAGCACTTTTATGACAAATGACTGGGCTATCACACACAGAACAATCAATCCAAGAAATCACATCTTTGAGGGAAGCTCAAGTTTTTAGCTGTATTATATCTTGGACTAGGAAATGAAAGTCATCCACATGTCTGTCTGATTATGCTATCTCGAAAAATAAGCATTAATTAACAAATTTCACTTTGTTTGCTGTGCTTAGTCACTCAGTCAAGTCCAACTCTTTTGAGACCCCATGAACTGTAGCCTGCCAGACTCTTCTGTCTGTAGGATTTTCCAGGCAAGAATACTGGAGTGGGTTGCCATTTCCTCCTGCAGAGGATCGTCCAGACCCAGGGATGGAATTTGAGTCTTCTGCATCTCCTGCATTGCAGGTGGATTCTTCACTGTTGAGTCATTCATGGAACCCAAGCTTCACATAAGTGATTGAAATTCTAGTATTTTAGTGCAGATTAAAAAATAGGATGTAAACTGAATCCTCTGTTGTAAACTGATGGGTCCCTTGAGCTTATTATAAGAGCAAACTTAATGTAAACCAAGATGCTTCAAGAATTCAATCAACTGTTTCAATTGATGACCATCAGATTCACAGGATTTCTGAACTCATGGAAATATATTTTTAATTTTACAAGAGTTCTCATCAGAGCTTCACACTGGCTAGCTAGGATGATCTCTTTGTGTTGGGCTCCCTACCTCATTGACTTTCTGGTCTCCAGTTCTTTCAGAAATCCAGAGCAGCCTTCAGTCCTAATTTCTGGCTCAGCCCTTTCCCTAGTCCCATGCTCCTGTGGATGGTGCACACAGGACCTTCTCTTGGACAATCTGCAGTAACATCTCCTGGTAACTGCTGGTGGGCTAAGGTGCATACTTTCATTTTTGTTTTGCATAGAACCTTACATCCTACAAAGTGAAGCATACCACCTTCTGACACACCTGTTTACTTTATGTCTAAGAACTGTGGTCCCAGAAATTGTAGATATCTACAAAGATGACAAAATCTTTCTAAAAACAACCCAGGCCATTATGAGAAACATTCCAATTGGACAAGACTATTTACTTAAGAAGTGAACTCAAAAGCAAGGACTCCCAAATCAAACATACTGAATATCTATTTTAATTGGCATGCAGAAGCCTCCAAAGGCTTAAAAATTGAAAAATAGCTTCGTGTAAAAATTTGTTGCACATGGTAATGTATAAATGGCAACCCCAATCTCCCAATTCATTGCACCTCCCTTCCTTGCCCCATGTCCAGAAATCCATTCTCTATGTCTGTGTTTCTATTCCTGCCTTGCAAATAGGTTCAGCCGTACCATTTTATGCATTAATATGTGGTATTTGCTTTTCACTTTCTGACTTACATCACTTTGTATGACAGTCTCTAGGTTCATCTGTGAATGATCAAAATTTGTTCCTTTGTATGGCTAATAATCTAGGGGGTCCAAGATGGAGTGGGTACATGTATACATATAGCTGATTCTTTTTGTTGTACAGTAGAAACTAATACAACATTGTAAGGCAACTATATACCAATTTTAAAATATATATATTGAAAAAGGTTAGTGAAAAATTAAAGACTGAGGTGCCTAAATCAAAAGATTGAGTGACATAACTTTTACTGCTCCCCTCTGTCCTCCTTCAGGTGTCTGTCTGCCTACAGCATCCAGTCCAGACAGAAAATTAAATTTTCCATTGTTCCCTCCTTTCCAAATCCAGACCCACTGTGAAACTGAGTCCCCCTAAAACTGAGCTCCTCTTCTGAGTTTATGATTAAATTATCTACCCATTATCCCCCTTCTCATCCAACACTTATTCTTCTCATGACTGATGACTATCGAAGAAAGGGGGTATTGAAACCAAGCAGGACCCTGTGGGTATGAATCCTTTCCTTGTTCCTCATTTTTTTGTTTGGTCTGTTTTCCTGTCTCTGGCTAACACCCCAAAATTAGTGAACTTTGCTTCCAGGCTCTGTAAAAAAGAAAAGGAACATGAGATAAGGGTAACTAGAATAAAACTTCTTGTGTTGTCTACAGACACTTAAAATTAGACTGGAATCCATGGCTGTCACTTTTTTCATCCTGATTCAGATACAAATTCCCAGGAGCCATTCGTGATTCAGTACTCACTTCCTCTGGTCAGGTCTTACTTCACTGGCCAAGGCTACCTGCTTCACCCAGATTAACACCTCTAGGGAAGTTGAAACTTAGTCCCATAAAATCATTGAGTAAGCAGTGGGCTTAACAAGGTGGCTCCATCAATGGAGTCTTTCTTCGATTTATTTGATTTTGACTGGTTTGGGTCTTGGAGACTACGGTTCTGACATGAACGCCAGACACTGGGAATTATCCTGTGTATAGTAGTTACAGAGTCTCCCTGGCATGCTCTGTACTCTCAAGGTTTTCAACGCCTGTCCACAGCCACTCACCACCAAGCACATCACCTTCCTGAGACTGAAACATCAAAAAAAGGAACAAAGAGAAACACTGACTTAAATATTGTGAACCTAAAGTTGTGGCATGTGAATATCAGAGAAATTAAGGTCATAAAAACATTATGACCAATGACTATCACACAAGGATCAACAAAACCTGCAAGAACTTCAGAATGGGAGCTGGAAATGGCCCTCATGCCTTGCAATTTGATTACATTTTTCAATGAAGCTGAGTGTCTAATCAAAAGGGGAGAATTGTTTAAAAAAAAAGAGAAGAGAAGCCCAGAATGGGGTCACTTGCTTCACATAACAGCAAATCAAGATTTAATATCTAACCTAATTACAGTTTCCGCCTCTCCCAGAAATGTGACCTTTAACCAGTTAATCTGGAATTACCTGATCAGTACTAATGAGGTCACCTGCAGGATAGAACCCCACCCATCTCCCAAAATATGACCTTGCTGGAAACAACCTACTCTTTGTTAGAAACTTCCATTTTCCACCCCTTTCTGCCTAGAAAACCCTTCCATTTTGACAGCTTCTCAGAACCCCTTTCTGCCTGCTAAATGGGATGCTCCCTGATTCACGAATCATTAAATAAAGCTAATTAGATCTTCAAATTTGCTCAGCTGGGTTTTGCAGAGACATCACTTTGCCGACAAAGGTCTATAGATTCAAAGCCATGGTTTTTCCAGTAGTCATGTATGGATGTGAGAGCTAGACCATAAAAAGGGAAGAGCACTAAAGAACTGATGCTTTCAAACGTGGTTCTTGTGAAGACTCTTGAGAGTCCTTTGGACAGCAAGGAGATCAAACCAGTCAGTCCTATAACCCTGAATATTCATTGGAAAGACTGATGCTGAAGCTGAAGCTCCAATACTTTGGCCACCCGATGCGAAGTGCTTACTCATTGGAAAAGAGCCTGATGCTAGTAAATACTGAAGGCAAAAGGAGAAGGAGTGGCAGAGGATGAAATAGTTAGATGGCATCACCAACTCAATGGATATGAATTTGAACAAACTCTGGGAGATAGTGGAGGACAGGGAAGCCTGGTGTGCTGCAGCCCATGGGGTCACAAAGACTCAAATATGACTTAGTGACTGAATAGCAACAGCAAACAAATCCTTCAAAACAAGTGCCCTATGGAAAAGGCAGTGATTTGCTTCATGATGAGTTCTATTCTAAGTACTTCAGATATCTTTTCTCACATCACACTATATTTATTCATTCATCTGTTAACAGATATCGAAGTTGTTTTCATATACTGGCTGTGTGAATAATGCTACAGTGAACTTGGAAGTGCAGATACTGCTTTGAGACACTTCTTTAAATTCCTCTGGGTATGTACTCCAAAGAAGGATTGCTGGATTACATGGTTAGTTCTATTTTTGGCTTTCTGAAGTATTTCCACACTGCTTCCCATAAGGGCTATACCAATTTACAATGCCACCAACAGTGTACAAGTGTGCCAAAAAGGACTAGGTCTTGAGGTAGACAAATCAGGGCTTAAAACCATGATCTGTGAATTTATAGACATTTTTACCAAGGGGGAAGGTTGGTGGGGAGGGACAGTTAGGGAGTTTGGGATCGACGTGTACACACTGCTATATTTAAAATGGATAACCAATGAGGCCCTACTGTATAACACAAGGAACTCTGGTTAATGTTATGTGGCAGCCTGGATGGGAGGGGATTTTAGGGGAAAATGGATATATGTATATGTATGACTGATTGCCTTTGCTGTCTTAAACAATCATACTTAAAATTATCATAACACTGTTAATCAGCTATACCCAACACAAAATGTTTTTGGTGTTAAAAAAAAATGAAAAAAAAATCTAAAAAAACAGTAAGAACCGTGTTCTACCTTTTTCAAGCTATGTGATCAAAAGTCATCTCACTCTCTGAATTCTAGTTTCCTTGTATGTAAAAAGAAATTTTCATCCTAGGGCTGTAAAGATTTGGTGATAAAGAGCAGTTTTATAGTGTGTGGCACAACACCCATCACATACAAGGTGTTAAAACAATTTAGGATTTTTTTTTTCTACCTGCCCTGATTTCCACTCAGTTGTGAATTTGATAGCACAGATTAATAGCCTGCTCACAGAAGTAAACTGCATTTTCATAGGTACCGCCAAATGCTTCTCAAGTGTTGGAAACCATCTTCTCCAGTGTCTTCTTACTCTCTGCTTTAACCTTGGCACTAATAAAAATGGAGTAACTGCCTCTTGCTACCTTGCTAAGAAGGCAGAGATGAGGTTGCATGTGATGCTGCTTAAGATGCGATCTGAGCATTTAAAAAGAGTTTCCATGTAAAGGACAAAGGATGCCAATCAGGTCAGCTGTGGGCAAGCTTGGAGGAAAATCTCTGACTTATTTATTACGATTTTAAAGCATGAAGTATTGAAATTTTCAGTGAGATTTATTCCAAAAAGTCTCTTCTTTATGACTCAGTGGACAATTTCTTTCCTACAAAGATTCAGGCAATTTTTTCAGGAATGTGAATTATTGGGAGCCAATGCTGAGCACAGGAATCAAATTAACTCTTACAGTAAAACATTCATCTGTTCCCCAGTGCTTTTCCTGAAATTACTAGAAATAAGCCTCTTAAAAACTGTTTCTAGGAGGTTCTAGAGACCAACTTCAAGAAACAAAATAGGTAAGGTCAAAGCTTTATCAGAATATGACAGTATTTAATCTGACAGGACAGTTTTGATATATATTCATCTTAAAACATAACACCTGGATTCTGAGGCCCAGAGCCATATTCTCTGAATGCCTGTCTGTAGCTATCTATATTACACATATTCTCCAAAAGATTCATTTGGATCAAGGATAGATTTCTCAAGGAGAAACATCATCAGCAAAGAAAAAACAGAAAAATGCAGGTGTTGAAAGGATTGAAGACAGTGGAGTGAAGAGACAAAAATACATGTTATGCAAGATTATCAAGTGTCTGAGCCTGTGCCAGGTTTTAAAGAAAAATGAAACTGAGGGGAAACAAGATCAAAAGTATAAAGCCGAGAGGATTTGAGGGAATCACTTTTAATTATTGATCTCTGTGTTAGCCTCAGAAGCCCCAGAGAATTTTCTTTAGGAAACTGTCTAATTTGAAAGTCCAAGATCCTGTTTATTATCAAAGCTAAAGCAAAGTAAAAAACTGATAAATATTTGTTGAGGTCCTTTAATGGACCAGAACCTGGTGGTCTGGAGTCGACCGACAAGAAAGTAAAGGAGAGAGAAAGAGGCTGACATTGCTTGGTTTACGCAGAAAACCAATAAAGCCCCTGCACGGGGCTTGTTCTGTTCACGAAGGCCTCAGGCGCCCTCTTGATGGGGTGAAGGAGCAGGGAGCCTTCTCGAGAGGGTCTTAGAAGCCCAGGCAGGAAAGTGAACTCAGAGAGCCTCTGCGCTCCAGGGAATCAGCCTGAAAAAGAGAGAGAGAGAGAAAGCAAGACACGGGGACCAAAGCTTGATGGAGCAAAGGTGTTTTATTCAACATTGTGTAGATATTTATACTATCTTACAAGATAGCTATTTTCAGCAGAGATAAAATCAAAACTTACAAGGAAACATGAGGTCATCCATATGAAAGAGAGAGGGTTGTAAATAATCACTTTTACCATATGGTTCATAAAAAGGAAGAGGGTACTTATCACCGTATAGAAAAACTAACAAAGGAAATGCCTGGATTCCTAAGCCCCCGGAAGAGGGGGAGAGGCTTGCCTCTCCTCTTAAGTCCTGAAATTCAGGAATTAATAAAGAACAGAGAATTCCTGACAGATCCAAAACAGCACACAGGAAGCCTCCTGTTAAATGCTTCCTGACAATTCCCCCTATTTTATTATATTCATTAAAAAAAAAGGTCCTGACCAAATGAGTTTGGTTAGTATTAATCAACCTTACAGAAAGTCAATGGTAAACAACAAATATAATTATCAAGACAATCACCAAAGTTACAGTTCCAGACCCGATACTGTGTGTAATACTTTGAAACCATCCTCATGGGTCTAGCCCGGATAATTTGTTCAGCATAAGTTTCCAAATTAGGGGAAAAGGGAAGATTTTTAGAAAAAGTTTTAAAGATTTCCTTTTGCTGTAATTGTATATTCAGAGAGGCATTGTCATGCATATTTTGTAAATAAAACTTGATTTGTTCCCAGTTGTAGGCACTATGATTGAATTGAACAGGAGTAACACAAAATTGAGCAGCTTAAAGAAATAGAGCAGTTCAGAGAGGTATATAGTCTGCAATTCATACAAGTTACAGAACGTAAAAGTCTTATTCAGTTCAGTTCAGTCGCTCAGTTGTGTCCTACTCTTTGCCACCCCATGAAATGCAGCACGCCAGGTCTCCCTGTCCATCACCAACTCCCAGGGCTTACCCAAACTCATGTCCATCGAGTCGGTGATGCCATCCAGCATATCATCCTCTGTTGTCCCCTTCTCCTCCTGCCCCCAATCCCTCCCAGCATCAGAGTCTTTTCCAATGAGTCAACCCTTCACATGAGGTGGCCAAAGTATTGCAGTTTCAGCTTTAACATCAGTCCGTCCAAAGAACACCCAGGACTGATCTCTTTTAGAATGGACTGGTTGGATCTCCTTGCAGCCCAAGGGACTCTCAAGAGTCTTCTCCAACACCACAGTTCAAAGGCATCAATTCTTCGGCGCTCAGCTTTCTTCACAGTCCAACTCTCACATCCATACATGACCACTGGAAAAGCCATAGCCTTGACTAGATGGACCATTGTTGGCAAAGTAATGTCTCTGCTTTTCAATATGCTATCTAGGTTGGTCATAACTTTCCTTCCAAGGAGCAAGCGTCTTTTAATTTCATGGCTGCAATCACCATCTGCAGTGATTTTGGAGCCCCCCAAAATAAATTCTGACACTGTTTTCACTGTTTTCCCATCTATTTGCCATGAAGTGATGGGACCAGATGCCATGATCTTAGTTTTCTGAATGTTGAGCTTTAAGCCAACTTTTTCACTCTCCTCTTTCACTTTCATCAAGAGGCTTTTTAGCTTCTCTTCACTTTCTGCCATAAGGGTGGTGTCATCTGCATATCTGCAGTTATTGATATTTCTCCCGGCAATCTTGATTCCAGCTTGTGCTTCTTCCAGCCCAGCGTTTCTCATGATGTACTCTGCATAGAAGTTAAATAAGCAGGGTGACAATACACAGCCTTGACGTACTCCTTTTCCTATTTGGAACCAGTCTGTTGTTCCATGTCCAGTTCTAACTGATGCTTCCTGACTTGCATATAGGTTTCTCAAGAGCCAGGTCAGGTGGTCTAGTATTTCCATCTCTTTCAGAATTTTCCACAGTTTATTGTGATCCACACAGTTAAAGGCTTTGGCATAGTCAATAAAGCAGAAATAGATGTGTTTCTGGAACTGTCTTGTTTTTTCCACGATCCAGTGGATGTTGGCAATTTGATCTCTTGTTCCTCTGCCCTTTCTAAGACCAGCTTGAACATCTGGAAGTTCACGGTTCATGTATTGCTGAAGCCTGGCTTGGAGAATTTTGAGCATTACTTTACTAGCGTGTGAGATAAGTGCAATTGTGTGGTAGTTTGAGCATTTTTGGGGATTGCCTTTCTTTGGGATTGGAATGAAAACTGACTTTTTCCAGTCCTGTGGCCACTGCTGAGTTTTCCAAATTTGCTGGCATATTGAGTGCAGCACTTTCACAGCATCATCTTTCAGGATTTGGAATAGCTCAACTGGAATTCCATCACCTCCACTAGCTCTGTTCATAGTGATGATTCCTAAGGCCCACTTGACTTCATATTCCAGGATGTCTGGCTCTAGGTGAGAGATCACACGATCTTGATTATCTTGGTCATGAAGACTTTTTTGTGCAGTTCTCCTGTGTATTCTTGCCACCTCTTCTTAATATCTTCTGCTTCTGTTAGGTCCATACCATTTCTGTCCTGTATTGAGCCCATCTTTGCATGAAATGTTCCCTTGGTATCTCTAATTTTCTTGAAGAGATCTCTATTCTTTCCCATTCTGTTGTTTTCCTCTATTTCTTTGCATTGATTGCTGAGGAAGGCTCTTTTTTCTCTCCTTGCTATTCTTTGGAACTCTGTATTCAGATGCTTATATCTTTCCTTTTCTCCTTTGCTTTTTGCTTCTCTTCTTTTCAAAGCTATTTGTAAGGCCTCCCCAGACAGCCATTTTGCTTTTTTGCATTTCTTTTCCATGGGGATGGTCTTGATCCCTGTCTCCTGTACAATATCACGTACCTCCATCCATAATTCATCAGGCACTCTATCAGATCTAGTCCCTTAAATCTATTTCCCACTTACACTGTATAATCATAAGGGATTTGATTTAGGTCATACCTGAATGGTCTAGTGGTTTTCCCTACTTTCTTCAATTTAAGTCTGAATTTGGCAATACGTTGTTCGTGATCTGAGCCACAGTCAGCTCCCAGTCTTATTTTTGCTGACAGAGCTTCTCTATCTTTGGCTGCAAAGAATATAATCAAATTGATTTCAGTGTTGACCATCTGGTGATGTCCATGTATAGAGTCTTCTCTTGTGTTGTTGGAAGAGGGTGTTTGCTATGACCAGTGCGTTCTCTTGGCAAAACTCTATTAGCCTTTGCCCTGTTTCATTCCATATTCCAAGGCCAAATTTACCTGTTACCCCAGGTGTTTCTTAACTTCCTACTTTTGCGTTCCAGTCCCCTATAATGAAAAGGACATCTTTTTTGGGTGTTAGTTCTAAAAGGCCTTGTAGGTCTTCATAGAACCATCCAACTTCAGCTTCTTCAGCATTACTGGTTGGGATATAGACTTAGATTACTGTGATATTGAATGGTTTGCCTTGGAAACGAACAGAGATCATTCTGTCATTTTTGAGATTGCATCCAAGTACTGCATTTCGGACTCTTGTTGATCATGATGGCCACTCCATTTCTTCTAAGGGATTCCGGCCCTCAGTAGTAGATATAATGGTCATCTGAGTTAAATTCACCCATTCCAGTCCATTTCAGTTCACTGATTCCTAGAATGTCGACGTTCACTCTTGCCATCTCCTGTTTGACTACTTCCAATTTGCCTTGATTCATGGACCTAACATTCCAGGTTCCTATGCAATATTGCTCTTTATAACATTGGACCTTGCTTCTATCACCAGTCACATCCACAGCTGGGTATTGATTTTGCTTTGGCTCCATCCCTTAATTCTTTCTGGAGTTATTTCTCCACTGATTTCCAGTAGCATATTGGGCACCTACCGACCTGTGGAGTTCCTCTTTCACTATCCTATCATTTTGCCTTTTCATACTGTTCATGGGGTTCTCAAGGCAAGAATACTGAAGTGGTTTGCCATTCCCTTCTCCAGTGGACCACATTCTGTCCGACCTCTCCACCATGACCCACCCATCTTGGGTGGCCCCATATGGCATGGCTTAGTTTCATTGAGTTAGACAAGGCTGTGATTTCTGTGATTAGGTTGACTAGTTTTCTGTGATTATGGTTTGTGTGTCTGCCGTCTGATGCCTCCTGCAACACCTACCGTCTTACTTGGGTTTCTCTTACCTTGGACGTGGGGTATCTCTTCATGTCTCCTCCAGCAAAGTGCAGCCACTGCTCCTTACCTTGGATGAGGGGTATCTCCTCACAGCCGCCCCTCTTGACCTTGAATGTGGAGTATCTCCTCTTGGCCCTCCTGCGCCCTCGCAACCACCACTCCTTGGATGTCGGGTTGCTCCTTTCGGCCGCTGCCACATTAAATTGTAAATTTTCTATGGCTATAACAAAAGGAATTGGGACACAGGCTTGTATAAAATATAACTGATTATAGTGCAAGAAATAGTTACTATGACCATGACTGGTCCCTCAGAAATGCCTGGTCCAAGTTCCAAGTTCTTTGGTGCTCTGGTGCTTGCAGCAAGTTTCCAAACGTCCCATTGTTCCGGCCCACTCTATTTACCCAGGATGATCCTAGGACGAGATGGGGCTAACCCGCTGTCAAGCCACCCAAGAAGTCCTTTGTCATACTAATGTTCCATCTTAGTGTCAGTGACCTTCCATCACACACAGTGTTGTTAATATCATCTGAGCAGTCAGATAACCACATACTATGGGGCCCCCAATCAACAACTGTATGATTAGCCACAAACATTGATTTTCTTGATTTGGTTTGACATTTGTCCCAATGAACAGGAGTATAAGTAAAGTTTTTATAAGTAAACCCCTTACATAATGTTCTTTGTTCTTTTCCTAACTCTTTCCCTAAAGTCTCAGAATTATAAACATGGTTCACAGACAAAGAAAGGGCAGTAAATAGTCTAAGCAATGTCTGAAAATCCTTTTTGGGAGGCAGGGCAAAAGCCCAAGTTTGTCAGCTGACATTTATGCACAATTTTGCTGGGCCCATGCACAAGGGAAGGACTTCATAGCCTAAAGAAATGTTAATTAGTTTTCTTTCCTCCCCAGGGTGTGAAGGCCCTTTCACGTTCCTGGGAGGGGGTATATGGGTGGAATCATTGGTTGATAGGATCGGTGTTTTCTCTGTCCATTCTATGACCTGCAATAGAGGGGGTTGGGTAAGTTAGAGCTCTAATGGGAGGAGGCCATGCGCGGCGGCTGGGCATTGCCAGGAAAATGTATTCAGGACTCTGAGGCAGTCCCTGTTGAAAGACCAAATTTTCAGCTCGATTAGCAAGGGTTTTTATTTGTCCCCAAGTAGGGAGATCATAAGGTTGATGTCGCCGAGGCCGGTGCTTTCTGGAGATCTTTAGAGTGGACATAGCCCATATTGGAATTTCTTCTTCCTGGAGTTCTTGGTGTTTAATCTCCATTTTGAATGCCGGGGGCCTCCTTGGGTCAAATTTTCCAGAAGAGGTTAAAAAAATTTTTAAACAAATAAAGCTGTATTAACAATAGTTATAGGTTTAGAAAATATCTTATGTTGGAATCTAGTAAAGTCTGCCTTAGATAAGGAAGACAGTAGTGTACCTGTGTATTCCCCCTTTAATTTTTTTATCTGTAACTTTAGTGTGTGATGTGTTTGTTTGACTATGTCTTGTGCCTGTGGATTATAAGGAATACCTGTAACTGTTTAATAGAAAAAGATTGTAAAAATTGTTTAAAGTGTCTAGAAGTATAGGCAGGGTATAGCATGTTGTGTAGCTTCACTGCAAAGAGGTGTGGCCCAGATAAAAGAGGAATTTGTGTCTATACAGAAAGAAAGTGTAGGAAAGAAAATGGAGAAAGTTCAGGGCAATAAGTTCCATCCATTTGTCATAGTTCATTAGGTTGTAAACCACAAGGATTAATACCTTGTGTGATGGGTAGAGGTCTACAAGTAGAGCAATTACTAATAATTTCAAAGCCAATTAGAGTTTTAGTCCTATTTTTTTTATTGAGAATTATTAGAGCAATTAAATCAAGGTAGGGTGTAAGTAACTTTATTTTCTTAAAATGGGTATAGATCCACATTACTGGGTGTTTTAGTTGGGCAAGAAGACTTGTGAAAGAATGAAGAGAGGGGAGTAATACGTTGTCTATTAACAGCAAACCCAAAGTAATGGCAAGGTGTAGAGGTTTGAATTTTTTCAGGGGCGATGATTAATCCAGAGTTTTTTAAGCATAGTTAAGCTATATCAAACATGTGTTGAGTTTCTGAGATAGATGGAGCCGAAAACAATATATCATCCATATAGTGAATAACAAGAAAGTTAGGAAATTGCTTTTTCACAGGCTCTGGGGCTTTGGCTACATAGTACTGACACATGGTGGGAGAATTCATCATCCCTTGTGGCAGTACAGTCCATTGGTACTGTTTATGAGGTCCAATATGATTAGGATAAGGGAGAGAGAAAGCGAATCTCTCTTGGTCTAAAGGGTGTAAAGGTATATTAAAAGAGCAATTTTGTAAATCAATAATAATAATATACCAATTTTGAGGAATAGTGGTAGGTGATGGGATTTTTGGTTACAATACACCCATAGGTTTCATAGATGTATTAACTTTTCTAAGGTCTGTTAGGAGATGCCATTTGTTAGATTTCTTTTTTATGACAAAAATAAGAGAGTTTCAAGGAGAACAAGATTCCTCAATATGCTTTAATTTTAGTTGTGTATCTATAAGTTCCTTAGCCACCTGTAATTTCTCTTTCGTGAGGGGCCACTGCTCTGCCCAAATAGGCTTGTCATACTTCCAAGTTATTTTAATAATTATATTGTTTGTTAAATGAGCAGTGGCCCCCAGGAAAAATGTGGAATGTATATCTGAGTTTGTCATATCTTATATCTTTTTATTAAAAGCATATATCTAACTTTTCCTTAGCAACTATGAAGTGTCTGAATATTTATTATATCATATTATAATATATATATTTATCATATATAAATATATATATCAATATATTATACACTATACAATATATTTGTTAATAGTTTAAAATCTCTTTAGTTTTTCTGTAAGAAAAACTTTTTGTAAGAGGAAGTTAATGTTTAGTAATTAATGTTTTAAAATCTTGTTTTATTTGGAAATGACCTAGCTATTTAATAAACTTTTATTATTTAGTTTAGTAAGCTCTAGAAATTTAAGTTATCCCAAGACTTCCCTGGTGGCTCAGACGGTAAAGCATCTTGCTTATAATGCGGGAGACCTGGGTTTGATCCCTGGGTTGGGAAGATCCTCTGGAGAAGGAAATGGCAACCCACTCCAGTACTCTTGCCTGGAAAATCCCATGGACAGAGGAGCTTGGTGGGATACAGTCCACGGGGTCACAAAGAGTCGGACATGACTGAGCGACTTCACTTTAATCCTAAGAGATTATTTTAGATTGTAATAATATTCTATCAAAAATATAATTATTTTAAATATAGTTTATCTAAAAGTTTTTATCTCATTTGTATATTTATATATATATAAAGAGTTACCTTTTGTTGACAAATTTAGTTTACCTTAAACCTAGGCATAATAAAAGTATTATATAATGTTGATGACTTAAGACATGTCTTAATTAGATTAGCAAACAATTTAAATTATATTTATATTTAAATAAACATTATATTTAATATTTTTCAGTTCATGTGAATTTGAATTTAAATAGAGCTCATTAACTTCATATTATGTAAAAACAAAGCTGGTATATCGATGGCAGCACTGCTGGATGTTGAGGATTTGAGGGAAAAGATGGAATTTGCCCCAGGTTTTTGTTGAAGGGGACCTGGTGGGGGGGGGGGTCCCCTGTTTGGAGTTTCTCGGAATAGGTTTCCCTTTAATGTGAATTTTAGATTTACAATCTTTGGCCCAATGTATTCCTCTATGGCAGTGAAGGCAGATATTTGGAGATTTTTTATTTTTATTTTTTCCTTTTTTTTTTTTTTAGCTTTCTTAGGGCAGTCCCTTTTTAAATGGTTCTTATTTCCACATGTAAAGCATCCTTCATTCCCCTTTCTTAAGGCAGCAACCATTGTTTCAGCTACAATTTGCATCTTTTGAGTTTCTAATCCTAGATTGCGACAAGCCTTCAAATAATCAATAATAGTCCCTGTCTCACGAATTGGAGCTACAGCTTCTTTACATTCCTGATTTGTATTTTTATAAGCAAGTAATTTCTCTAGTTGCCTTTTGGCTTTTTCTCCAATTACAGTATGGGAAATAGAAGTTTCTAACCTAGCTAGAAAATCAGCATACATTTCATTAGATCCCTGAACTTTAAATAAGTGATGAAGTAAATTAGAAAAGTGATGGGGCTTTCCAGCCGTTTTACCCATGTCTTAATACTTACTGGCCTCAATAGGCTCTGGGGTCGCTCCGTCCAAATCTCCCTACGTGTAACAAGTCCCTATTTGGGTGCTACTTGTTGAGGTCTTTTAATGGACCGGAACCTGGTGGTCTGGAGTCGACCAATAAGAAAGTAAAGGAGAGAGAATGAGGCTGATATTCCTTGGTTTATGCAGAAAGCCAATAAAGCCCCTGGCATGGGGCTTGCTCTGTTCACTGAGGCCTCAGGCACCCTCTCAGTGGGGTGATGGCGCAGAGAGCCTTCTCTAGAGGGTCTTAGAAGCCTGAGCAGGAAAGTGAACTCAGAGAGCCTCTGTGCTCCAGGGGATCAGCCTGAAAGAGAGAGAGAGAAAGCAAGACACAGGGACCAAAGCTCTGATGGAGCAAAGGTGTTTTATTAAACATTGTGTAGGTATTTATACTGTCTTATAAGATAGCTATTTTCAGCAGAGATAAAATCAAAACGTACAAGGAAACATGAGGTCATCCATATGAAAGAGAGAGGGTTGTAAATAATCAATTTTATCATATGGTTCATAAAAAGGAAGAGTGTACATATCACCATATAGAAAAACTAATGAAGGAAATGCCTGGATTCCTCAGCCCCTGGGAAAGGCTTGCCTCTCCTCTTAGTTCCTGAATATTCAGGAATTAATAAGGAACAGAGAATTCCTGACAGATCCAAAACAGCACACAGGAATCCTCCTGTTAAATGCTTTCTGACAAATATTGAAGTAGTGAAAAATATTTTAATTGTTCATCTCATTATCAGTTATAGTAAAATTATAGTATAGAAGAATTAACTATCTTTATTACTCACTTACAGAAATACAGAGAAAATAAACAATCTTATTCTTCTACTAAAAAATAGACCTTACATGCTGGGGGAAAGAGTTAGGGAGTTTGGGATGGACATGTACACACTGCTATACTTAAAGTGGATAACCAATAAGGACCTATTGTATAGCACATAGAACTCTGCTCAATGTTATGTGGCAGCCTGGATGCGAGGGGAGTTTGGAGGGGAATGGATACATGGATATGTACGGCTGAGTCCCTTTGCTGTCCACCTGAAACAATCATATTATTAATTGTTCAATATGAAATAAAAAGTTTAAATTTGAGATAATAGTAAAAAAAAAATAGACAAAGACACCCACATTCCTTGAAAAGCTTGTTTTGCTATTTATACCAAAAGTGGATATACAGAAGTACTACTATGTCATGAAAGTCAGATTTCTTAAGGTTTGCTGATGTGTATAAAGTAAATGAGAGAATATCAGATATTTTTCTCTGCTGCTGCTGCTGCTAAGTCGCTTAGTCATGTCCGACTCTGTGCGACCCCATAGACGGCAGCCCACCAGGCTCCCCCGTCCCTGGGATTCTCCAGGCAAGAACACTGGAGTGGGTTGCCATTTCTTTCCCCAGTGCATGAAAGTGAAAAGTGAAAGTGAAGTCACTCAGTTATTTCCGACTCTTAGCGACGCCATGGTCTGCAGCCTACCAGGCTCCTCCATCTATGGGATTTTCCAGGCAAGAGTAGTAGAGTGGGATGCCATTGCCTTTTCCAATATTTCTTTCTACTAAAGCATTAAGAATACTTGTTTATTTTTAAAGTCTGTTGTTCCAAGAAAATACCATGAATTAGCATCTTCTTATTTCAACCAGGTTCACAGACAATAGGATTTACTGATCACCTGCTCTGGGGTAGGAACAATGCCAGCCCCACCTTTTTTTTTTTTTTTTTTTAATTTGGTTATGCTGAATCTTCCTTGTGGTGCACAGGCTTCTCCAGTTGTCAGTATGTGGGCTTAGTTGCTCCAAGGCATGTGGGTTCTTAGTTCCTGACCAGGGATCAAACCCTGGTCCCCTGCATTAGTAAGGTGATTCTTAACTACTGGACCACCACAGAAGTCCAAATGCCAGCTCTTTCTTTCCTGGCACTTTCACCCTCAAACTCCAGGATGGTGCTGTTCTGTGTTACCATCCCAGCCTCACCATTGAAGTCTCATGGTAATTTCACTCCTCCTTCAACATCTAGCATCCATAAGGTTTAGATGGCATTGTAGAAGGCAGACCAAAAGTTGGACCATTTGTTGTAAAAATTGTTCTGATGCCTGACTCATGTGGAAATTTGCTTTCACAATTCTGTGAATTTTCCACTGAGATTTTCAATGTGTCTCTCCTACACAGAGAGCCCCAGACATAATACTCATTGTTTCATTTCGTCTGACATTAGGATGACACAGAGGAATAATAACATATGCAAATAAATGCCTCAGAAATATTCCTGATGACAGTATATAATTAGAGTGAGAAGCATGAATGGGTTAACCTTATCAATTAACCTATAGGAAGAAAAGCATAGGATTTCTCTCTCTCTCTTTAACCTAGAAAGTGTTTCATTAAAGACTAGGATGGAAGCCTCATGGGTCTGTCAACCTCCACTTCCTCACTTCCCCATTGCAACCCCCATCTCTCGAACCTTAATATTAAGTCAATGCTTCAATTTGTCCCTAGCAAATAAATTTCACAGAAAATCCAGCATGTGATATAGAGATTTTTCAAGATGAAAAGATACTGAGTATTTTGAAATGTGATAACACAAAAACAGCAGAATTTTTTTCCTCTGCTTCATATGGCCTTAATCTGTAATCTAAAAGAGGAAGACTTTTTCCCAGTTATGAAATGATGGAGTGGAGATAGAGGATAAATTAAGAGTCTGGTCTTAATATATATACATTACTATATATAAAATAGATAATAAGCAAGGACCTACTGTATAGCACAGGGAACTCTACTCAGTATTCTGTAGTAACCTAAATAGGAAAAAGAAATCTGAATAATAATAGATATAGTGGCTCAGATGGTAAAGAATCTGCCTGCAATGCAGGAAACCTGGGTTCAGTCTCTGGGTCAGGAAGATTTCCTGGAGAACAGAATGACTACCCACTCTAGTATTCTAGCCTGGAAAATTTCATGGAGAGAGGAGCCTGGTGGGCTCCAGTCTCTATAGGATCACAGAGTCAGACACTACTGAGGGACTAACACTTTCACCTCATTTTTTCTTTTTCATAATTGGATAAGTTTGCTGTATACCTGAAATTAATACAACATTGTAAATCAGCTATACTCCAATACAAAATTTAAAAATAAATTAAGTTAAATTAAAAAGAAATGACAAGCAGCAGCTGAACTTTGAATAATCATTAGTGGGAGGAGTCAGAAATAAAAAAAATAGCTTAAAATTTCTGAAAGACATTAAGATTTTGAACTATAAAATCTCACTTGCCATCACAGAGCTCAATGCCAAATGTTTGTTCTCTGAAGTTGTTCATTTTCATCCAGACTGTTATCTCAAGATTTATTTTACAAAGCTTACTCTGCCTGTGATCTTTCAGTTTGTTATTTTTCGCAAGTTTATTTAACTTACACCATACTGATTATTTTTTAATGATAGCATTTGCAGCTTAAACCTTGCTAATTTCCAATAATATTTATCATTACAAATATTTATTTTTTATTTGGTTCTGAAAGCAGAACCAAATGTGTCCCTTATTTTCTCAGCCTTCCCCTGACCCGCTCTCCTCCCCATGTGCCAGGCAAACAAAAAAGCAAGCCTCTACTGCCATCCAGTGGTGCCTCTGAATTTTTTCAAATAAAACCTCTGGTGCAGCAAACGATGACCAGATTTTAAAAGGATTCTCTCTCTTAAAATATCTAAAAACATTTAGATATTTTAATCTGAAACAACTAGATATAAAAATTTTTTCAAAGAAACTGTGCATGTCTATTATATGTACATTATTATTGATAATACCATTTTTATCATTACAATAAGATCATGAATGAAGTGATGGCCCATTCCCATCTTACCATGTTGGACATGTGATTTCTTTAACTTCTTATTATAAAACAGAGATTCACATGAAGCTAAAAAATAGCATATAGACGCCCATGGAAAAAGTGCCAAACTCTTTTCAGAGTAGTTGTACCATTTTAGATTCACATTACAATTGTGTGAGAAATTTAGGTTCTCAGCATCCTTGATAGCATTTGGTCTTATTACTGTTTCTTATTGTACATACTGACACATATATAGTGATGTCTTTTTGCAGCTTTCAGGTTTATTTCCCTAATGGCTAAAGATGCTAAATTTCTTTTCATGTGCTTACATGCTGTCTATCTCTTCTCTTTCGGAAATACTTGTTTGTACCTTTTGCCCATTTTCTATTTTTTTTTTTTTTTTTTTTGCTGCTGACTTTTGACAGTTCTCTATATTCTAAATATAACTCTTTTGTCAGATAAGCAGCTTGAAAACATTGTCTACCAGGATATAGCTTGTCTTTTTATTCTATTATTAACAGGAACTTTCATGGAGCAAAAGTTTTTATTTTTTTATTGTAATATAGTTGATTTACAATGTTGAGTTAGTTTCAAGTGTATATTAAAGTGATTTTATACATTTGTACACACATGCTGCTGCTGCTAAGTCGCTTCAGTCGTGTCCAACTCTGTGCGACCCCATAGACAGCAGCCCATCAGGCTCCCCTGTCCCTGGGATTCTCCGGGCAAGAACACTGGGGTGGGTTGCCATTTCCTTCTCCAATTCATGAAAGTGAAAAGTGAAAGGGAAGTCGTTCAGTCGTGTCTGACTCTTCGCGACCCCATGGACTACAGCCTACCAGGCTCCTCCGTCCATGGGGTTTTCCAGGCAAGAGTACTGGAGTGGGGTGCCATTGCCTTCTCCGATACACACACACACACACACACACACACACACATATATATATACATATATATACACACATCAGATCAGATCAGATCAGTCACTCAGTCGTGTCCGACTCTGCGACCCCATGAATCGCAGCACGCCAGGCCTCCCTGTCCATCACCTACTCCCGGAGTTCACTGAGACTCACGTCCATCCAGTCAGTGATGCCATCCAGCCATCTCATCCTCTGTCATCCCCTTCTCCTCTTGCCCCCAATCCCTCCCAGCATCAGAGTCTTTTCCAATGAGTCAACTCTTCGCATGAGGTGGCCCAAATACTGGAGTTTCAGCTTTAGCATCATTCCTTTCAAAGAAATCCCAGGGCTGATCTCCTTCAGAATGGACTGGTTGGATCTCCTTGCAGTCCAAGAGACTCTCAAGAGTCTTCTCCAACTCCACAGTTCAAAAGCATCAATTCTTCAGCACTCAGCTTTCTTCACAGTCCAACTCTCACATCCATACATGACCACTGGAAAAACCATAGCCTTGACTAGACGAACCTTTGTTGGCAAAGTAGTATCTCTGCTTTTGAATATGCTATCTAGGTTGGTCATAACTTTTCTTCCAAGGAGTAAGCGTCTTTTAATTTCATGGCTGCAGTCACCATCTGCAGTGATTTGGGAGCCCCCCAAAATAAAGTCTGACACTGTTTCCACTGTTTCCCCATCTATTTCCCATGAAGTGATGGTACCAGATGCCATGATCTTCGTTTTCTGAATGCTGAGTTTTAAGCCAACTTTTTCACTCTCCTCTTTCAACTTCATCAAGAGGCTTTTAAGTTCCTCTTCACTTTCTGCCATAAGGGTGGTGTCATCTGCATATCTGAGGTTATTGATATTTCTCCTGGCAATCTTGATTCCAGCTTGTGCTTCTTCCAGCCCAGCATTTCTCATGATGTACTCCATGGTTGGTTAATCTTTTAATAAAGACTACTCCTAAAATTTAAAATACTGATTATCATCATTGACTGTTATCAATAACATCAAATGTTTCTGGAGCCCTGATGTGTACAGAAAGTCCTGTGTTGGCTACTAGAGTTAAAAAGCTATAAAAGCAGTTGTTATGCAAGATTGCATGTTACAGTCCACAAGCAAAAGTAGGCCACTCAAAATATAAAAAGGAGGAAAGTGGCTCCCAGAGGCTTATGAGACTAACCAGGTTCAGTATCCATCAAGCCCAAAAGTGGTTAAAGGGCTGGACAATTTCAACTCCAACAACTCTATTGACCTAACTTTTAAAGACAGAGCCAGCTCCACAAAAACTCATGCAAATCAAGTTTCTCAGCTATCCTAAGAGAAAGAAGCAGAGATTAAGGAAATCTTCAGCTACAGAAGAATAGCAGACTCTGGTCAACAATTAGCATACCTGAGAATTAACCATCAACAAACAAAATTCCTTATGGTGCATTCAAGCATCACAGTTATTTATTTCTCATGAAGATAATGATCTACTTCATAATATTATTCTTTATATTTAAATATTTATATTATATTACTATAATATAATAATATTATATTTAGAGAATAATATTATGAAGTATTTAATATTTGGGCTTCTGCAGTGGTTCAGTGGTAAGGAATCCATCTGCAATGCAGGATACACCAATTCAATCCCTGAGTTCAGAAGATCCTCTGGAGGAGGGCATGGCAACCCACTCCAGTATTCTTGCCTGGAGAATCCCATGGACAGAGAAGCCTGATGGGCTTCAGTCCATACAGGGTCACAAAGAGTCAGACATGATTGAAGCAACTGAATATGTATGCATTTAATATTTAATAGCATTATTTTGAAAGAAAAGTATCACAGGCTGCTTGTTTGCAAGATCCTGGAACCTGTTAACATTCTAGAATATGCCAGATCACTGCCTACATCACCATTGCCTCCTGACAAGGCACCAATTTTCAGCAAATACAGAGTGACATCTTGTTGATTCAGCTCACCTTAGTGACAGAAAATACCTCCCTTGCCCAGAGAAGCATGATGACTCAGAAAAGTTAACTGAGCTCACTATAAGCAAAGCCACAGCTTGAGCAGGGGAGCAGTTGCTGGAACAAAACCACGAGGGGCTTAGCAAGTTTAGACTGAAAAAGTAAAGTTATTCATATTCATGTGATAAATAAGTAGATGCAACTTGGAAATCAAAGTCTCCTCTTGATTTTAGAACATCACTCTCTCCATCCTAGTCTATTTTTTTTTGTTGTTGAAAAATCGTAACAGCATTATACTTTTCCCTATGGATTATTTTGTTGAATATTTAACATTTTGAAGACAGAAAATTTTAGCACTGTTATTTATTTATTCATTCATATATTTATTTTCAGAATCATGTCCATGTCTTTTCAGGAAAGATAAGAGTCCCAGTAATGTAGCCAAGATCTGAATGGCTCACTAAAGCTGAACCATTTCTGCCAATGGGAGCAGGAAAGAGAATTCACTTGCTGATGCAGTGCAAACCCTGAACCATCCTGAAATGCTTTGGTCACCAGAAATGCCCACGTGTCTGCTGCTTTTGATTTGCAACAGCCTGTCTCTCTGTTTTCTTGCACCTAAATGTAGTTCATAAACCCAAGGAAGTGCGATCCTAAGCAACTCAGAGCAAGAAGGGATGTAGGAATTGAGACCAAGATAGCTTGTTACCCTGTGAGGTGAAGGGGTACTGTTTGTTTTGGTTATTTTGAAGAGGGCTCAGAAAGCAAGAGAAAAGACTAGTTTCAACTGAGGGACTGTGGGTGTTTTATTTCAATAGCATCCCAGGGTCTCCCTGGTGGTTCAGATGGTAAAGAATCTGCCTGCAATGACGGAGACCTGGGTTTGATCCCTGGGTTGGGAAGATCCCCTGGAAGAGGGCATGGCAACCCACTCCAGTATTCTTGCCTGCAGAATCCCACGGAGAGAGGAGCCTGGTGGGCTACAGTCCATGGCGTCGCAAAGAGTCAGACACGACTGGGTGACTAAGCATACACAGAGCCCAGGGCTGTCCACAGGTAAATTTCCATGGGTCAGTAAGACTTACGTTCTTGCTCCTGGCTCCATCTGGAATTTCTCTGAATGTGAGTTTCTCCCACACCTCCAATTCTAATTACAAAGACTGTCAGAGAAGGAACAGGAAATTGGAGCAAAATTCAATGTGGAGATCTCTGAGGAGAAGGGAGGAAATGGCCCAAATAAAGATATAACGTCACTGGATGGCGGAGGAAAATTTTCTCTGAAGAAAAAATTAAAAATTGACAACACTTGACTTTGTAGTTGAAGTTGCAAAGAAGAGACCTATGAAGTATAACTTTAAACATACCTCTGTGAGAATAACAGTACATAAATAGTTTCATAATCTATCTCCATTTAAAGAGTATGGATAAAGAAGATGGTGCTACATATACACAATGGAATATTATTCAGCTACTAAAAGCAATGAAATAGGGTTATTTTGTAGAGATGTAAATGGACCTACAGTCACACAGAGTGAAGTAAGTCAGAAAGAGAAAACAAGTATTGTATAGTAACACATCTATGTGAAACCTAGAAAAATGGTTCAAATAAATCTATTTGCAGGGAAGGAATGGAGACACAGATGTAAAGAATGGATATGGGCACATGGGAGGAGGGAGCATGGGGGTGGGACAAACTGGGAGATTAGGATTGACATACATACACTGGATCCTCAGGTGGTGCTGTGGTAAAAAATCCTCCTGCCAATGCAGGAGATGCAAGAGATGCAGGTTTGATCCCTGGGTCAGGAAGATCCCCTGGAGGAGGAAATGGCAACTCGCTCCAGTATTCTTGCCTGGAAAATTCCATGGACAGAGGAGCCTGGAAGGCTACAGTCCATGGGGTTGCAAAGAGTCAGACACAGCTGAACGACTGAACACACACACGCGCACACACACACACACACACACATATATATATATATATTTATATATATATATATATACACTACCATGTGTAAAATAGCTAGCTAGTGGGAAGCTGCTGTACAGCACAGAGAGTTCAGTTCAGTGTTCTGTGATGAACTAGAAACATGGGATGGTGAGGGTAGGAGGGAGGTGCAAAAGGGGTGGAGGGTTATATATATGCTTATAGCTGATACACTTCATTGTACAGCAGAAACTAACACAACATTGTAAAAAAAATGCTTCAATTAAAAAAAATAAAATGAAACAAAACTAAAAGCACATTTTATCATTATGATCTTCGGTAGAGCAATTTTACTTTTCTCTTCTGATGACCATGTAAGCAAGAGTCGTAGATGCGCAGGGATGTATTTGGCTTAGGAAAAGTCAAGACTAAGGTAGCATAGGTGAACAAAGAGGATATGGAATATGATTGACGTGAACAGAAGGATTTAACCTAAAGAATCTCATTCTATGTTAAAAATAAATGCCTAGTCATGGAGCCAACTTTGAAACAGTGTGAACTCTTTTCTGGTGTCTTTATAAATTGGTCTAAGTCATGTGTCATGTGGGAGCTCATCTGATCCTTGGTGAGCAAGGTAAACTTGGACTGAACCCCATGCTTCCACTTGCTGCTGAAATTCAAAGCCATTCTAGGACCCTTGGTGAATACCTAGACAGTTTACTATCACACAGCTTCCTCTACTTCCTGGGCTCCACATAGACTGACTAGGTGCCACCTCTCATCGATCTGGTTATACACACAGTTCCTGTATCATCATTCTCAGACGATGAATTAGAACTAAAGCATTTGTTAATATGTGTGATTTTACTGATAATTGGAAAGGTGGGAACAAAAACACATTGCTTTTTTTAGGATTTTTTTCACGTGGGCCATTTTTTTAAGTCTAAATGTGTTAGTGCTTGTATTTTATGTTTTGGTTTTTAGGCCATGAGGAATGTGGGGTCTTAGCTCTCTGACCAGGAATCAAACCTATAACCCCTGCATTGGAAGGGGAAGTCTCAACCACTGGACCACCAGGGAAGTCCCCACATCACTTATTATATTGCCCTGTTCTCTGGTCCATTTTACCACTCAAGACCAGAAGTTTCTCTCCTGGCTTTTTCTCTGAAGTACCTGTTCTTCTGTTTGGCTGGCTTATGTCCGCTCTTCTCCTAAAACTTCTCTCTCTCTCCTCCCCTGGCTTCCTGGTAAAAAACAATACATTCCTGCTCTCACCTCACCCATAGCATCCCCTGTCCTCTGAAGTCACCAGCCGAAACTTCCCCAGCGTTTATAAACTTGTTTTCTAAGCAGAAACAGCTCATAGAGAAGAATTCTGGCCCAAATGTTAGGCTGATATTTTCTAACCATATTATGTTACGTCTGCATTTGAATGAAAGAAATCTGGTGTGATGATGCTGAAAATCATTAGACTGGAGCAAATGACTTCTCAACAATTAATCTTATTTAATCCTTACAAGTATAGGGATGGAGAAACTTTTCCTCTATCCTTTTGGGCTCAGTATGAAGAACTTGAGAATTAAACAGGCAAGAGACACATTAAGTAGAAAAAGAAATGTAAAATTTATATTGATGTTAATATTTTTACATGCACAGAGGCATCAGAGAAATGAGAAAAACTTCAAGAAGTGGTCAAATTAAGGGGCCTATGGAACATTTTAACAAGGGCCAATAAATTGTAGGGGTGTCACAGTTGGTAAAGAATCCATCTGCCTATGAAAGATGTGGGTTTGATCCTTGGCTCAAGACAATCCCCTGGAGGAGGGAATGGCAACCCACTCCAGTATTCTTGTCTGGATAATTCCATAGACAGAGGAGCCTGGTGGGTTACAGTTCCTGGGGTTGCAAAGGAGTCGGACACAACTGAGTGTGCACACGCACAATAAATTCTGAAGTAGGCAGAGAAAAGAAGAGGGATTTGGGTCTTCTCAGGCTGATAAATTATGTGAGGAAAAAAAATATATGAGAGAAACTGATGCTACAAACTTGACCTCTGTGCACCAGTGCCAAACCAAATCTCAGAGACAGAGTTTTGAGTGAGGTAGAAAAGAATAGCTTCATTGCTTTGCCAGGCAAAGGGGGACACAGTGGACTGGTGCCCTCAAAAATTGTCTGTCCCAACCTGGAGGGATTTGGTGAGGTGTTTCATAGGAATGGTTCAAGGGCAGGTTTATTGATAAGGATCAGCGTGCACATAGGGACTGGATTCCTTTAATCTGGCTTTAGGTGGTCTCCTGATGAGCTGTGGTTCCTAAGGTTCTCAAACTTTGACCTTCTCTCTGGGATGAAGAATGCTTCCTCAAGTAGTTAACGTCTTCCATTTGTTGATGGTTTTATTTCTGCAGTTGAGCTCAAAGATATTGTTATGCATATCCCTTCAAGAAAAGCTATGACAAACCTAGACAGTGTATTAAAAAATAGAGACATTACTTTGCCAACAAAAGTCTGTCTAGTCAAAGCTATGGTTTTCTAGTAGTCATGTATGGATGTGAGAGTTGGACCATAAAGAAAGCTGAGCACAGGAGAACTGATGCTTTTGAACTGTGGTGTTGGAGAAGACTCTTGAGAGTTCCTTGGACTGCAGAGAGATCAAACCAGCCAATCCTAAAGGAAATTAATCCTGAATATTCACTGGAAGGACTGATGCTGAAGCTGAAGCTCCAATATTTTGACCACCTGATGTGAAAAGCTGATTTATTAAAAAAGACCCTGATGCTGTGAAGGCAGCAGGAGGAGAAGGGGACAACAGAGGATGAGATAGTTGGATGGCATCACAGACTCAATGGACATGAGTTTGAGCAAGCTCCAGGAGACGGTGAAGGACAGGGAAGCCTGGCATGCTGTAATCCATGAGGTTACAAAGAGTCGGACATGACTGAGTGACTGAACAGAAAATCCCTTGAAGGGGAACCAGGACCTTGCCCCAAGGTTGGGCAATTGTTTCTCCACTGCTCCTCCCTTGTCTCTGCATACCCTCCCTGAGTAGCAACTGTTTGAAACTGCCCTTTGGAACTCAAGAAAGTTCAAGAAACAGGGGACACAGAAAGAATTTCAAGCCCCAGGAGCCCCATAAGGTTCTATTCAGTTTCAGAATTAATGGAAGTAAAATGTTATTTTAGTAAGGTTTTTCTTTATATGGACTCACCTTGGTGCCAGCTCTCCAACTCTGGTGATAAGAATTGCTATCCTCATCTTGGTACAGTGTTTTTGGGAGGGAGTAGTCTGTGTGTATATGCTCAGTCATGTCCAACTCTTTGCAGCCCTACAGCCTGTAGCCCTCCAGGCTCCTCTATCCATGGGATTTCCCAGGCAGGAATCCTGGGAAATCACTGTGGTAAGTGGGTTGCCACTTCCTCCTCCAGGATATCTTTCTGACCCAGGGATCAAACCCACGTCTCTTGGGTCTTCTACACTGTCAGGCAAGTTCTTTACCACTAGCGCACCTGGGAGGAAGTTTATACTCTGCTTTTAGGTAGAAGGGTGAGGGCAAAGGACTTTTCTTGGATGTGCTGTGTCTCAGTTGCTTTCAGTTAAAAAAAATCAATATGTCAAAGTAGCAAATTTGGGGTGGTGTGTCCTGATCCCCTTCACAAAACAGTGAAGTGTCTTTATGCTCACTTTATAGATGACAGCTCTAAAGCAATAAAAAGCTAGGAAATTTCCTCAAGATGGCTCTGGAACTGTCTGGAACCAAGATTTAAACAAGATGAACAAATATTTGAGCAGAAGTATTTGGAAGCATCATCATTCAGGATTAAACTTTAGCAAAATGCTATGAAATGCAGTTTGACACATATAAATCAGCCAATCTCATTTTCCCCTTATTGTTGTTTTGACCTTTCCCAGGAGTTCTTTTTTCCCAAGGTTATTTACTTTAACTCTTCTATCTGGAGCCTTGTGTCTCATTAAGCCCTTCTTTCCATCTACGATATCAGTCAAGAGAATTCCTTGACGGTCCAGTGTTTAGGACTCCATGCTTCCATTTCAGGGGCATAGGTTCTCTCCCTGGTCAGGGAACTATGATTCTGCATGCTGCTAGATGAAGCCAAAAAAAAAAAAGATATGAGTCAAATAAAACTATGCAGTTAAACGGGATTAAAAAAAGAAAGGAAAGAAAATCAGGTTTCAGATATGAGTTATAAATATCTAACCATTCATGGGGGTTTCTGATGTTATTTCATTTCTCTTTTTTCTTCTTTATCTTTCTTTTTTTCTGAGAAAGGGGAAAGAAAGGAGTGCTGAGGGAATGTTAGAAATATTATATCACTAGTTAACTAGAACAATTTTTGATTTTCATTATGTCTATTAAGCCCTCATCCTATACATAGCCTTCAAACTTTCTATTCCAGAATTTATACATCATAGTGCACTGGTTGGTTCAGACGTCTTCCTCTACTAAACTGTAATCTTCTAGCACAATTGTTTTTCAAAAACTATTTTTGGAATAAGGCAATAAGTATCAATGCAATTTTATTGAAATTACTAAAAGAAGTTCCTCAATTTTCCTCTAGAGGCTTGATATTCAACCAAAATAGTGGATTGAATGAATCAAAATGAGTCAATCTTGAATTGGGGTTATTAACATCTTGCTCCAAATGGAGGAGGAATTCTATCTCACAATGTTTCATTCATGTTTCATTAAGTGTTATCCACTTACCCACAAGGGGATGTGAACTCTCATTATTTGGTAAGTTTTTCTCTAATATTCTGTTATATGCTCCCAGAGCCACAAAAACTGTGTTGGTTGGGTTAGAGTAATTTATTTTCACAATTTCCTTGATGAATGTGTAGCTCAGAGAAGTAAAGTGAGCTGCCCAGTTCTTCATTATGATTATCAAAATCATGCTCAGGTTTTCTAGAAAGAGCATCCGTGCTGCAAGCCAGAGTACCTGGAGCATAGCTGATGAGTAACTGAAATGTATTAAATTAATAAATCAACAAGTTAAAGCACAAGGGGGTTAAGTCCTAAAAATACACATACTTTCCCCTTTATTTAAACCATCGGCCTTATCCTCCCTGAAACAATGGTAAGAATTTGTCAATCAGAATTAACCCCCATCTTTGACCAGATGTGCAGGAGAGGAATGGATACTTCTCTCAGTGACTTTTTCTAAAACAAAGGCCCACATTATCTACCTGAGGTCCCCCCCACTCTGCTTTTTTAATTTTTTTGTTTTTTAACCTGCATGACTGGGCCTGAAGGATCTTAGTTCCCCAACCAGGAAGAGCCCCTGCAGTGGAAGTGCTAGAGTCTTAACCACTGGACCACCAGGGAAGTCCCTTAGCTTATCATGTTTAATTGTTGCCAGTTTCTTTGATTTTGACTCCAGGTTTCTCATCAGTGAACACTTGCCAGTAAGTCTCCCTCATAGGAAGGTTGTTCATCAGAGGAGGACGTGTACTTTCTCTACCTTCTGCAGAGCACCGAACAACACCTGGGCCACCCCAATGATTATAGGATCACAAGGAGCTCTCTTACCCTTTGTTGAGGTCCTTTAATGGACTGGAACCTGGTGGTCCAGAGTCGACCAATAAGAAAGTAAAGGAGAGAGAAAGAGGCTGATATTCCTTGGTTTATGCAGAAAGCCAATAAAGCCCCTGCACGGGGCTTGCTCTATTCACGAAGGCCTCAGGCGCCCTCTTGATGGGGTGAAGGCGCAGAGCGCCTTCTCGGGAGGGTTTTAGAAGCCTGGGCAGCAAAGTGAACACAGAAAGCCTCTGCACTCCAGGGGATCAGCCTGAAAAAGAGCGAGAGAAAGAAAAAGAAAGACACGGGGACCAGAGCTCTGATGGAGCAAAGGTGTTTTAATCAACATGGTGTGGGCACATTTACTGTAGTTATTCTCAGCAAAGATAAAGATTAAAATTCCAGACTTACAAAACATAGGCGATCCATATTAAAGAGACAGAGAGTTGTAAATAATCACTTTTACCATTCGGTTCATAAAAAGGAAGAGGGTACGTATCACCATATAGAAAAACTAATGAAGGAAATGCCTGGATTCCTCAGCCCCTGGGAGAGGCTTGCCTCTCCTCTTAATTCCTGAATATTCAGGAATTAATAAGGAACAGAGAATTCCTGACAGATCCAAAACAGCACACAGGAAGCCTCCTGCTAAATGCTTCCTGACAACCCTCAACTGATTTTCTGGGCTAAATTGCAAGGGAGGCAGAGTGATTGAAGAAAATGACAAAGCTATTGATTAGAACGTTCACTCCCACTTCACAGCACAGGTGGCCAAGTTCAGCATCCTCTGAGCACTACTGCCTTCTCCCTAGGGTGTGCCCTTGTCTGCGTAACGCGCCTTCCCAAAGCATGACTGGGAGAAAACAAATCAGAGCAGGATTCTGAGCTGATGTTGTTCATTGCTGAGTGTGATGAACCCTTTCCAAGGCTGGGAAAGACAACCAGGAGCCCAGGTTTCTCCAGGAGAGGAGAAGCTGTGCTCTCCTTCCTCCCCATGAAATCTTAGCCCAGCCCTTACCTCTATTTTTTAAGGTTTAGAATGATGCTGATTCTTGTCCTGCACCAAAATAATCATATTAGATGCATCAGCATAACAGGCAAAATTTGAGGCAAACATTTGGCTCTGCTCAGAGAAGCCACATTTAGGAAAGCTCAGTTAACAACCACTGGCCATTGCGGGAGGCAAAGAATGCAAGTGAAGAGGCCCCTGTGGGATGAGGTTCTGTCTGCCTTTGACAGAAGGATGAGGATGCTTCAGAGTCTGCAGGGAAATAAGTGCTGTGCTATCGGCCTCAGGGGCCACCCCGTCAGGTCCAGACACATGGTTTAACATGTCAGCACTTCCACCTGTCTCCAAAGGCACCCTCTTCACAGATGCTATGACTCCAATAACTTCAGTTTTTATGTGTTTCTTTAAGAATAGATGCATTATTATCTTGAAATGGAACACCAGAAACACATCACTTTTACATCTCTCCCTTATCTAGAGTTCAAAGTATTGCAACAGAGTTCTATTTCTTTTCTGTAAGAAACCACGGCAGGTGACCCAGAGGTTTCCCCAATGTGAAGAGTCAGGGGTTTGAAGATTTTAGCTCGTGAACTAAACGTCCACATTAACCATCATGTCAGTTTGGAATGACCTGCTGTTGGAAAATAAACTGCTCTAATAGTTCAGAGCAAACACTGAGTTTTGTCAAAAATCTGTCATCTTCAATGAGAATGAGGATGACATTTAAGGAGTCATTCTGCTTCTTGCTTTGCAGATGTACTTTCGGACATTGCCTATAAAATGAATCTGTGGAAGTGATCAAGACTGTCTAATATCCAATGATGATATAAAAGAATCACTCAAGAATTATTAGTTTATTTTGTTTTGCTACATACTCATCACAAAAAGGTTCCAACCTACTTTATTGATAATGGATGTCATCTATTTGGATTTAACTCTTTAAGTTCATTTCTCGGAAACAAGGCACATGATTCTCTCTGTGAAAGTTCAATTACCAGCTGAAACCGCATTAGGTTTTTAAGCTACTGAATAATATTAGGTGCTTTGAAAACAGTCATTGACTGAAGAGTTTAACATCAAGCTTTGAGAACACAGAGACATTTGCAGTGAATCAATGGTATTGGCAAAGCTATCTCCTGGCTTGCCTGCAAATAGTGAATTGCAGCTCCTATTTTTTGAAAATTAATGTGTTTTCACACTGGGAGTAAAATTGCCTTTTTTTCCCCTCAAATGTTCATCTTAAGAAATCAAATCTGAGAACAGGGAGAGAGCTATATTTTAGGGAAAGAGGCCACCAAACAGCCTCCAAACCCTGAAGTGGAGGCAGTGAGGCCTTCTTTGTTCAGTTCCTTTTCTTCAGGCTCCACCCCTAAGCATGCAGACCTTTCTGCTCTTAGGACCCACAGCCCCATCCTCCTCTCCCTCAGCTTGGGGACCCTCTGTGTCCTCTGGAGGAGAATGTGTTCCTTGATGTTCTTCCTAGGCATTCTCTTTTCAAATTATACCCCACCCCCACCTCACTTCCTGCTTCCTCCTAAACCTAACTTCCCTGAAGGTTTGAGCCTTTGAAGATACCAAAGAATGATTTGCAAGCCAGTTGCACTTTCTGCCCTGCCTCTAAATTGTTTAAAAGCAGAAAATACAAAGGGATAATATGCATTTACACACACACATCATATGCCAGCATATATACCACACGTTTTACATATATTGGCTCATTTAAACCTCCTACAACCACATGAGACAGTATTATCTCCATTTTATAAGTGAGAAAACTGAAGCTTAAGGATATTAAATTATTTGTCCAGGTTTAAAAAAATAGTTCAAAGTAGAAGAATTCAAGCAAAAAAACCTCATCCCAAAATCCATCTAATCACTTCACTAACCTATGCCTAATGATAAGTTTTCTGAAGATAAAATAATGTGGTTCTTTATATTATGTAGATCTACTGAAACAGCAAGGGACTTCAGAACGACCTGCCTTTTATTTATAGTTACGTAGAGTTTAAAGTGGAGAAGGCAATGGCACCCCAACTCCAGTACTCTTGCCTGGAAAATCCCATGGACGGAAGGGCCTGGTGGGCTGCAGTCCATGGGTTCGCTAGGAGTCGTACACGACTGAGCAACTTCACTTTATTTTTTCACTTTCATGCATTGGAGAAGGAAATGGCAACCCACTCCAGTGTTCTTGCCTGGAGAATCCCAGGGATGGCGGAGCCTGGTGGGCTGCCGTCTATGGGGTTGCACAGAGTCAGACACGACTGAAGCGACTTAGCAGCAGCAGCAGCAGAGTTTAAAGACATTAGTCCTGTTTCCCAGAGGAATTTAGGAAAAAGAACTTTAACATGGATATAATAACATCCAATATTTTTTTGAAAATTAGTCTTGAGACTTTTTGAGGACAGGGTTAACACTCCCCTCAAAAATGCTTAACACATCCCCTCTAAATAGTAAATAATAAACAGTAATTTATATTCCTACCTGTAAATAGATCTGGGCAATTGCTCAGTGAGGCTCATACAGGGCTCAGGGTGGAGGTACAATAACTATCTTGGGAAAGCAAAGCTTTAAATACTCACTGCCAGAAAACCTTGTGCTTATCTTGACACTAGTGCTTTTTTATTTTAGGAGGCTTCTCAACTATGCTGTTGATTCACAGGTGGCGCTAGTGGTAAAGACCCCACAGGAGACATAAGAGACAAGTTTGATCCCACATCAGGAAGATCCCCTGGAGGAAGGCATGGCAACCCACTTCAGTATTCTTGCCTGGAGAATTCCGTGGACAGAGAAGCCTGGCAGGCTATAGCTCATAGGGTCACAAAGAGTCAGACAGGACTGAAGCAACTTAGCATGCATGCATGCATGCATTGTGGTGTAGGTACCCCATTACCTTCTTGGGGTAGGTGGTCTGGTATCTATCCCAAGAAAATTCGGGGATAGAGTGGCAAAGCATAGAAAATTGTGACAATCCTTTAGAAAAGGGACTTAAATATATGTATCAGATTTGGGGGTGCTTCCCAGGTGGTGTAGTGGTAAAGAACCCACCTGCCAATGCATGAGATACAAGAGACATAAGTTCAATCCCTGGGTCAGGAAGATCCCCTGGAGAAGGAAATGGAAACCCACTGCAGTATTCTTGCCTGGGAAATCCCATGGACAGAGGAGCCTGGCAGGCTACAGTCCATGGGGTTGTAAAGAGTAGGACACACATCAGAATTTATTTTTAAGATCCATTTCCTTTAACTCAGTAATTCTACTTCTAAAAACTTTAGCCCTGATGGTCTTTGTTGTTGTTGTTGTTCTTGATGGTCTTTTAATGAGTCAACTTTGCTAAGCTGCTGCTGCTGCTGCTAAGTCACTTCAGTTGTGTCCAACTCTGTGTGACCCTATAGATGGCAGCCCACCAGGCTCCCCCGTCCCTGCAATTCTCCAGGCAAGAATACTGGAGTGGGTGGCCATTTCCTTCTCCAATGTATGAAAGTGAAAAGTGAAAGTGAAGTCACTCAGTCGTGTCCGACCCTTAGTGACCCCATGGACTGCAGCCCACCAGGCTCCTCTGTCCATGGGATTTTTTCAGGCAAGAGTGGGTTGCCACTGCCTTCTCCTGCTAAGCTGCAGTCCTCAGTTATTCATAAACACTTATCCAAATGTTGCCATGAAGGTTTTTTTTTTTTTTTAAAGATGTGATTAAAGTAAAAAAATCAATTGACTATAAGTAAAAGAGATCATCTTTGTCCATGGGGTCACAAAGAGTAGAGCACGACTGAATGACAAACACTTCACATTTTATTTGGTGGGATTTTTAGGACTTCCATGTCGGCTCAGATGGTAAAGCGTCTATCTACAATGCAGGAGACCTGGGTTCGATCCCTGGGTCAGGAAGATCCTCTGGAGAAGGAAACTGCAACCCACTCCAGTACCCTTGCCTGGAAAATCCCATGGACGGAGGAGTGTGGTAGACTACAATCCATGGGGTCGCAAAGAGTCGGACACCACTGAGTGACTTTCACTTCACTTCACTTAGGACTTTGAGCCCAAAGACAGCATCTCAAGTAACCCTGAGAGAATTTCTCCAAGGAGGTGAGGGGAGGAGCCAGGTTATATAATAATAGAAGTTTTGCAACAAAAGGCAGGTTATTGTTAACTAAAGAAAACCCAGGTTAAGGAATTTAATACTTTTCCATGTATGGGAACATGCAAGAGTTTGGGCTTACTGAAATCATTCCTATGATATGAACCTCAACTCTCTGGTGCCAGTTTCTTTGTGTTTTCACACCCTGAGTTTTCTCAAGGCTCACCAGCTCACCATCCATGGTGGCTAATAATTGCTGATGAATGTGACATCCTTTGTTTACTGGTATGGCAGGAAATTTTCCATTTCTCACCTGCAGTTCCATACTTGGCTGGCTGGCCTCCACGGGGTGAGCCAGATCCTTACAATAAATCCCTTGGCAAACATGTCCTACTGCTTCTGCTTCATAGGGTAAGTCCTGACTGATACTATAAAAGAAATAATCTGAAATGTGTGAAACTTTCACATACTAAGGTTACCATGAGAGCTTTTCTATAATAGCAAACTTAAAGGTGCCCAATGGCTCAGAGGGTAAAGAATTTGTCTGCAATGCAGGAGACCCTAGGTTTGATCCCTGGGTCCGTAAGATCCCCTGGAGAAGGGAATGGCTATCCTCTCCAGTATTCTTGCTTGGAGAATTTCATGGACAGAGGAGTCTGGAGGGCAGCTACAGTCCTTGCAGTCCCAAAGAGTTGGACATGACCTAGAAACTAAAACTTTCACTTTATTATGAATTCAACTAAAGTAATTATGGCACAGTTACTTGTTGTATTTATATGTCTGAAATTGTGATAATATCATAAGAAAACATGTTTAAGTTTAAAATGCAGGATAGAAACTATAGGGAGTATGGTCCCAGTTACATAAAAGTGTATCCAAAAAAAAAAAAAAAAGAGCCTAGAAACGAACTTGTATTAAGAGAGGGTGTCTTTGGGAGGTAGAACTATTTATTATATTTTAAACTGAGACAAAAACAGGAGGAAATTTTAATCCTTTAAAAAAAATCTAGCAGCTTATGTTGTGCATTCTTTCAGAATTAAGGATATATCCAAATATACATAATTTTAAAACTAGTGCTTTAAATTCATGGGCATTTTTCCAAGAAATCTAGTGCTTTAAGATTTTATGCAATGTTAATATATTCTTACATAATACACAAACTTGGATAACTTTATTGTAAATCTGGTGGGGTACTTGATTCTAGAACCAACAACATAAATAAGATGAAACCAGAAATCATTGTAAACAAAGGGATGAGGGCTCTAAAGTTTCAAATATTAATGACTTGCTTTTATTTAAGTCACACATTGTGATACATTCTGTAGAGTGCTAGGAAAGGCTTACTATAACTAGCACAACCCGTCAGAAAAATATACACATAAAAAGCACAGAAAAGATTGTTCCTACAATTCTGCTTGCTGAATAGTTGCCTGAAATTAGATTTTGAGCTAGATATCTTTCTGTCAAAATGAACCATAATTTTAGCAGATGTTATAATAAGAATATATTTTAACACTTGTGTATCTGTTGCTATGCAAAAATATATATATGACGAATGTTTCTCACAAGCCCATGCCCCTCTCACCCCACGATCTGTGTGTGCACACATCTGAATACGTCTTCCCTCTCTTAATCTGTCTTTGAAAATCAACAGTTTTTGTTAGAAAAAGTCAGGAAAGAAATAAAAAGAGATAGATGGAATCATGGTTATACACCCATGAGACTTTTTCAGCAGTTAAATCTGATTGTGTACAGAAATGAGGTATAAAGTGAATTTTCTGTCTTCTAGGATTTTTCCAACAGGGATTAAAAACTCAGCAATATGCCTTAGTTCAAGCTTCCACATTCAGTTATCGACCATCTAACCTCTTAGCACGTCTTAAACATACTTTATGCATACATTTAAATAGACATTGAGTCTAACCACTACAGTGGAAACCATTGTTTTATGTTATGTTGCATTTTATGTGTAAGAACCCATCTTTTCTATCGTGAATGTATGTACTGTGAAAATACACGTGTATATTCAGAAGGATAATGACATTTAGATAGGTTAACTTTGAAAATGTATACTTGAAAGTCACAAGAATGTGGATGCCAAATACGGGGTCAGTGGCTTTCCTTTTCTGCTTGCCTTGTGTCTCTAGATCTGGAGTGCCTCGAGATTGTCAGATTTGAAAGAAGTTAAACTTCGGAGATTCTGAGGTCAGACAGCAGGGTTTACATGGGGGACATCCTCCAATATGTGTGTGCATCTCCCTTCCCCCCACTCCAGGGGGTAAGAGCTTCTTTGGAAAAGGAGAACATCCTGGGGAGGCATGCTCTTTAGCCAATAGTCCTGAGTGCTATGAGGTCACAATCATAACTTCATAAAGAAATGCTGGAAGAAGTCAGTAAGGTTTGGCAATGTGCTGTGGGCATATGAGCTTGTTAGGGAAAACATGTAGTGACTGTGAAGAGTTGATGACAATTCTGGATCCTCTTCTTCGAAGCATCTGTTTTCATTTATATTCAGTTGTTCATCTGCTATTCATTTAGGAAGGATTTTTAGTAGCTTAGATATATATAAAAGCAGTTGAACAGTTGAATCTATCAGTTTAGTTCAGTTCAGTCGCTCACTCATGTCCGACTCTTTGTGACCCCGTGAATCGCAGCATGCCAGGCTTCCCTGTCCATCAACAACTCCCTGAGTTTACCCAAACTCACGTCCATCGAGTTGGTGATGCCATCTAGCCATCTCATCCTCTGTTGTCCCCTTCTCCTGCCCTCAATCCCTCCCAGCATCAGTCTTTTCCAATGAGTGAACCCTTCGCATGAGGTGGCCACAGTATTGGAGCTTCAACTTCAGCATTAGTGCTTCCAATGAACACCCCGGACTGATTTCCTTTAGGATGGACTGGTTGGATCTCCTTGCAGTCCAAGGGACTCTCAAGAGTCTTCTCCAACACCACAGTTCAAAAGCATCAATTCTTCGGCGCTCAGCTTTCTTCACAGTCCCACTCTCACATCCATACATGACCACAGGAAAAACCATAGCCTTGATTAGACAGACCTTTGTTGGCAGAGTAATGTCTCTGCTTTTTAATATGCTATCTAGATTGGTCATAACTTTCCTTCCAAGGAGTAAGCGTCTTTTAATTTCATGGCTGCAGTCACCATCTGCAGTGATTTTGGAGCCCCAAAAAATAAAGTCTGACACTGTTTCCACTGTTTCCCCATCTATTTCCCATGAAGTGATGGGACTGGATGCCATGATCTTTGTTTTCTGAATGTTGAGCTTTAAGCCAACTTTTTCACTCTCTTCTTGCACTTTCATCAAGAGGGTTTTTAGTTCCTCTTCACTTTCTGCCATAAGGCTGGTGTCATATGCATATCTGAGGTTATTGATATTTCTCCCAACAATCTTGATTCCAGCTTGTGCTTCTTCCAGCCCAGCGTTTCTCATGATGTACTCTGCATAGAAGTTAAATAAGCAGTGACAATATACAGCCTTGACATACTCCTTTTCCTATTTGGAACCAGTCTGTTATTCCATGTCCAGTTCTAACTGTTGCTTCCTGACCTGCATACAGGTTTCTCAAGAGGCAGGTCAGGTGGTCTGGTATTCCCAACTATTTCAGAATTTCCACAGTTTATTGAGATCCACACAGTCAAAGGCTTTGGCATAGTCAATAAAGCAGAAATAGATGTTTTTTCTGGAACTCTCTTGCTTTTTCCATGATCCAGCATATGTTGGCAATTTGATCTCTGGTTCCTCTGCCTTTTCTAAAACCAGCTTTAACATCTGGAAGCTCACGGTTCACATATTGCTGAAGCCTGGCTTGGAGAATTTTGAGCATTACTTTACTAGCATGTGAGATGAGTGCAACTGTGCAGTAGCTTGAGCATTCTTTGGGATTGCCTTTCTTTGGGATTGCAATGAAAACTGACCTTTTCCAGTCCTGTGGCCACTGCTGAGTTTTCCAAATTTGCTGGCATATTGAGTGCAGCACTTTCACAGCATCATCTTTCAGGATTCGAAATAGCTCAACCGGAATTCCTTCACCTCCACTAGCTTTGTTCGTAGTCATGATTACTAAGGCCCACTTGACTTCACATTCCAGGATGTCTGGCTCTAGGTGAGTGATCACACCATGGTGATTATCTGCGTCATGAAGATCTTTTTTGTATAGTTCTTCTGTGTATTTTTTTGCTACCTCTTCTTAATATCTTCTGCTTCTGTTAGGTCCATACCATTTCTGTCCTTTATCGAGCCCATCTTTGCGTGAAATGTTCCCTTCGTATCTCTAATTTTCTTGAAGAGATCTCTAGTCTTTCCCATTCTGTTGTTTTCCTCTATTTCTTTGCACTAATCACTGAGGAAGCCTTTCTTATCTCTTCTTGCTATTCTTTGGAACTCTGCATTCAGATGCTTGTATCTTTCCTTTTCTCCTTTGCTTTTTGCTTCTCTTCTTTTCACAGCTATTTGTAAGGCCTCCCTAGACAGCCATTTTACTTTTTTGCATTTCTTTTCCATGGGGATGGTCTTGATTCCTGTCTCCTGTAAAATGTCATGAACCTCAGTCCATAGTTCATCAGTCACTCTATCAGATGTAGTCCCTTAAATCTATTTCTCACTTCCACTGTATAATCATAAGGGATTTGATTTAGGTCATACCTGAATGGTCTAGTGGTTTTCCCTACTTTCTTCAATATAAGTCTGAATTTGGCAATAAGGAGTTCATGATCTGAGCCACAGTCAGCTCCCGGTCTTGTTTTTTTCTGACTGTATTGAGCTCCATCTTTGGCTGCAAAAAATATCAGTTCAGTTCAGTCGCTCAGTCGAGCCTGACTCTTTGCGACCCCATGAATCACAGCATGCCAGGCCTCCCTGTCCATCACCAACTCCTGGAGTTCACTCAAACTCACATTCATCGAGTCAGTGATGCCATCCAGCCATCTCATCCTCTGTCGTCCCCTTTTCCTCCTGCTCCCAATCCCTCCCAGCATCAGAGTCTTTTCCAATGAGTCAGCTCTTTGCATGAGGTGGCCCAAGTACTGGAGTTTCAGCTCTAGCATCATTCCTTCTGAAGAACACCCAGGGATGATCTCCTTTAGAATGGACTGGTTGGATCTCCTAGCAGCCCAGGGGACTCTCAAGAGTCTTCTCCAACACCACAGTTCAAAAGCATCAATTCTTCGGCACTCAGCTTTCTTCATAGTCCAACTCTCACATCCATACATGACCACTGGAAAAACCACAGCCTTGACTACAAGGACTTTTGTTGACAAAGTAATGTCTCTGATTTTTAATATGCTATCTAGGTTGGTCATAACTTTCCTTCCAAGGAGTAAGCGTCTTTTAATTTCATGGCTGCAGTCACCATCTGCAGTGATTTCGGAGCCCAGAAAAATAAAGTCAGCCACTGTTCCCCCATCTATTTGCCATGAAGTGATGGGACTGGATGCCATGATCTTAGTTTTCTGAATGTTGAACTTTAAGCCAACTTTTTCACTCTCCTCTTTCACTTTCATCATGAGGCTCTTTAGTTCTTCTTCACTTTCCGCCATAAGGGTGGTGTCATCTGCATATCTGAGGTTATTAATATTTCTCCCGGCAATCTTGATTCCAGCTTCTGCTTCCTCCAGCCCAGTGTTTCTCATTATGTACTCTGCATATAAGTTAAATAAGTAGGGTGATAATATACAGCCTTGACGTACTCCTTTTCCTATTGGGAACCAGTCTGTTGTTCCATGTCCAGTTCTAACTGTTGCTTCCTGACCTGTATTCAGGTTTCTGAAGAGGTAGGTCAGGTGGTCTGGTATTCCCATCTCTTTCAGAATTTTCCACAGTTTATTGTGATCCACACAGTCAAAGGCTTTGGCATAGTCAATAAAGCAGAAATACTGTGCTGTACAGTAGGTCCTTATTAGTCATTATTCTTGGGAGTTAGATTTTTTCTTTTTCTTTTTAATTGGCATATTCTTGGGAAATTTAAATGAGATCATACATGTAATCCTCTCTGCTCAGTCAGAGTACTCAACTATGTTAGCCATGATAAGAGTTATTGCTATTATCATAATCTTTATCTTGTGTGGGAGGGAGCTTTTTCAAAAGTCTTGGCACTTCAGGTGACTAATGTTATAGCCTATGAAGCTTCCCACTTTGAGAAAAAATATCATTATGAGCTATGGTGTAGCCCTTCTATAACACTGGCTGAAAATTACTCTTCCTGACAAGGAAAGTGGAGGCATTTCTCCAAAAGATGGCTGTTGAATGCAAATATGTTGCTGGTTAAGACAGGAAGAAACTTTGCGGTTCTTCTCCCTATTAATCTATCAGCTTATGCACGCATGCTAAGGAGCTTCAGTCATGCCTGACTCTTTGTGACTGTATGGACTGCAGCCCACCAGGCTCCTCTGTCCATGGGATTTCCCAGGGAAGGATATTGGAGTGGGTTGCCATTTCCTTCTCCAGGAGTTCTTCCTAACTCAGGGATCAAACCCTGGTCTCCTGCATTGCAGGCAGTCTCCAGCATTGTAGGCAGTCTCCTGCATTGCTGGCGTATTCTTTACTGACTGAGCCACCAGGGAAGCCACAATAGAGGCTGATCAAACACTAATTCTTTTTAAATCTTCCCTTTAATTTTTTTGCATAATTTTCAAATTTTTACAAAGTCTTTCTCAGAAGTACATTAACTGTTATACTAACAAGTGTTAATGTAGTTCCTGTCTTTCCCCGAAAGGACTATAAAAACTGCAAGGCTTTTAGGATTTAAGGCATGGATAGAAATACTCAACCCAGGTGTTTCTAAATCACCTTCCACCATCTCAAACGAAGCTGTACTTGAACAGGTCTGGCAAAATGTCTTAGAATGTCATCTGTGTTTGTATCAAGTTATGTTACATCCAGAATAAATGCATAAAATAAAGAAAAGCCTGCTGACATATTTATTTTCAGGACACTTCTGTCATATGAACTTTATAATCATATTTGAAAATCCAGCTGTAGAAAGGTATGTGTACTAGATGAACGGCTGTTGGTCATTTGCCAGACCACAAAATTGAACTGCATATAGTAAAGAAAATTACAAACCAATGTTGGAGCAGTTCATCCTTTCAAGTCAAATTCTTCAATTAATCACCTAATTGCTGTCAATATCAATATAATAACCCTTCTAACACCTATTAAAAATAAAAAAGACTACAACATTTTTCTGAAATCTTGCTAAAAGTGATTTCTAGCTTTTAAAAGCCTTATCTAAAGTGTTTGTATAAATATAAATGTCCTCTGTGGCCAATGTAATCAATTTTCCATTTTCAGTAAATTCCAGAGAATTCTGCCCTCTGCAAGAAGTGTTGGCTGGATATCCTGGTGGACTGGTTTTACTAGCAAAAGTGTTCGTTACAGAGGAATGTCTCCATGTGGGATAGACTTCAATTCCAGGAAGGCGACAGGTTCAAGCATAAGTATTATTTCTCCCCAATTAAGAACAAAATTGTGTTTATTACCCCCAAAATACATTGCTTGAGCCGGAATTTATGGATCTGCGTAACTAGAGCAATTTTCTTTTTAGGCTGAGACCCTTTCTGGTGGTAGCCCTATGCTTTGAGCAAACATACGAACCAGAACTCTAAGTGGTTGTGGTTAATGCATACATTGCCGGAGATCTTTGGCAGTTCAAACATGAAGCACATAAAATCTCTGCCACTTTGAGACCCAAGACCACTTGGGGAGATATTCTCTGTTTTAAATATGGTCATAAAAATGAAAGTGAATTTTATTTGATGAGAATGATATGAAAAAAAAATTATACGTTAGGTATTTGAGGAGTCAATAAACGGGCTGAATGGAGCCAAGGCCTCTTACATGTGGTCTAAGGAAATGTGTTTACAAGATGTGAGTGATGCAATTAATAGAATGGATCTAGCACTGCCAATGCTGCAGGCTCTCAGGCTAAGCAAATGGTATCCCCATTATATTCCCCTTTTTTCCTTTGCCACTGCTTTCTCCTACTCCACTGAAATGAATGCCATGGTACAGCTTAGAATATATTACCACTCCAGGAGGAGCAATCTTACATACAAGGACTCAATCTGCTTTCTCCTTGTTGCCCTAGCTTCTGTGAACGCTACCAACCCTGTGTGTGTGCTCAGTGGCTCAGTCTTATCCGACTCTTTGTAACCCCATGGACTGTAGCCACCAGGCTCCTCTGTCCATGGGATTTCCCAGGCAAGAATACTGGAGTGGGTTGCCATTTCCTCCTCCAGGGGATCTTCTCAACCTGGGGGTTGAACCTCTGTCTCCTGCATTGGCAGGCGGGTTCTTTACCACTGAACCACCTGGGAATCCTTACCAACCCTAGAGAACTATCTTATTTGCCCTGCCCAGCTTTTTCCTAGTTTTCACTGTTGAACTACATTTTAATTCCTACCTCTTCAGCCCGTTTGTCCCTTTCACTATTCTGGTTACACAGTCCTTTACATTTGTGTGGACTTAGTTGAGGATGGGAGGAAAGTAAGGACGGGTGTTTGTCATATCTGAATATTTTTCTAGCAATCTTGCCCTAATTTTGTATTTTTGTATTGTAAAGTCAATGAAAATATTTGAGTGAATGAAGCACGTTTTCTATTCGAAGCAAGCATGTATTTCCCTGCCCATGGGGCCCTCCACCCCGTTTACCACGACAAAGGTATAGGTAAGTTATAAACGCACATGAGGAATATGGGTGAGGGGCCATCAGCTGGGGTTTTCATGAGCTGGTGGAAAATGGAAATCAGATGGACAAGAGCGATGCTGCAGAAAGGAAAAGCGGAGGGTGAAGGTCCACCTACTGAGAGACTTACTGCTGAAGAAGGGGCTCCAGGTTTAGTGGAGGAGCTCCCCTAAAACATCCGAGTGCAGCAAGGGAAGGGAGACATGGGGTCCCAGAAATGAAGAGGCAACCTGGGAGAGGGACCCGGGAGAGTCCAGGACGAGCTGGCTGGAGGAGGCCTAGAACGCAGCCGGCTGGGGTGGGAACAAGAGGATGGGACACTCCATGTGGGAAGGTTCTAGGAAACAGAAAACACAACACAAGAGATTAAAATAGTGTATAAACAGATTAGCAGGATGGGTACATAGCACTTAGAGTGCTAGTTCTTCCTATTCCATAATAGGTGGTCTAGAGATAAGGTCAGAAGTAGACCAAATGAGCAAAAACTAACCAGATTATTTACAAATACAGTTAAAACACTAGAGAAAGACTTAAAATGGTCAAGATTTTTTCCTCTGGGGAGTGGGGCTCGGGTGAAGAGCTGTAGGGATAAGAAGCCTCAGCAATCATCTTAATCTAATAAAAAATATATATAGTAAATACAATGATGACATCATAATATAATAATATAGGTATTGATACTAATTAGTAGAGATCTACAAAGTGAATATATTCAATTATGGCAAGTGCATACTTCAAAAGTCTTGTAGAAGATATAACTTTTGTGGACATAAAGTCAGAAATAGATACCAATTACCTTAATCATTGCATATCTTAAAAACTTATCCCAAGGAAATATGTACCATCAAAGATTTACATGTAGGAAGGCTTATCATGGGCACTTTTTCTATTTAGGAACTTTATAAACCAGTAAAATGCACAATAGAGAAATTATTTAAAAGATCATGGTATTATGCCCAGCACTTTGAAGAAGGTCAAATGACTGTTAAACTGCTAGGACAGAATAGTGTGAAAAATCCATATTTTATATTTAGAAACATAATGACATGGAAAATGATCACTAGTCCCATGAAAAAATTAAAATTATATCTAAAATATAATCTCCATTTTAATAACCCACACAATTCACATGAATGTGCACATAGAAAAATAAAAAAGATAACACCAAAATATTAACAAAGTTTAAGGTGCTCTTTGTACTTTAAAAAATTTTCAAAATGAGAATAAAATGAACATGTGGTACTTTGAAAATGTTAAAAACAGAGAGTGCTATGTAGTAAAATAAAACCATAAAAGACTGTATTTCTTACATAATCATTTTAATAAGAAGCATGAAAGTTGAAACTATAATAAGTTTTCTTATCTAAAAAATTTGAGTTTGCGTATTCTTTTTGACCTCAGGGTAGAGGATGTTATTTGTAACTCATCCAAACTCATCTTTTAAAATTTAACAAGACAGTTCAGTAGTCTATTTTTACTATAAATCTATCTTGAGCAAGAATGTTGATAACCTGAAGGTTAACATATATTCATTAGCATTTTTTTTACTAAGTCAGAGAACAACATAATCCAAACAGTCTTATCCTTTCTCTAAACTTAAAAAAAAAAAAAAGGCAAAAAGTCATGGACTACCTTTTGAACTTTTCCCTTCAGTTTCTCATAACAGCCTTCATTTTCCCATGAGTACAGTACATTCTTAAAGCTATAAAGTGTGAGAACATTATCCTGGAAGCAAAATGTTATTGTTAAACTACCAGATATATTTTAACACTGACTACTTTATAACTTTGAAGATACACTGAAAACAATTTAAAAACACATGTCTCCTTTAACTTTAGCTTTTACAACTTAAAATCAAATAAAACTGGACTAAGAGGGGAAGAGGTGGCAACTTATCTGAACATTCTTATGACCAGCTCTTTTTAAAATGTAATTTTTTTGTGTGTTTGAGCAAAGTGCTTTCCTGTGTATTTTCCTACTCCTCCTGATTCACTTTCCTGATAAAATGGGAAAGTATAGTTGTCACAGGGTTTCCCCAGTGACTCAGTGGTAAAGAATCTGCCTGAAATCGAGGAGACGCAGGTTCAAGCCCTGGATTGGGAAGATCCCCTGGAGAAGAAAATGGCAACCCACTCCAGTATTCTTTCCTGGGAAATCCCATGGACAGAGGAGCCAGGCAGGTTACAGTCCATGGGGCTGCAAAGAGACATGACTTAGTGACTAAACAACAACATAGTTGTAATAATTCTTTACATCCTAATCTTAAACGTTAAAGGCTCACTGTTGTTATTGTTGTTAAATGATAGTTTGGACCTGAAAAGTTAAGAACAATTGATACCTTCTATGTTGAAGCTAATTTGCTTGAGTTGTATACTTATATCTTTTACATGTGTCAAAGTATTAGGGTTAAGAAATCATATATATCAAATACTTCTTGTCATGAGAAAATAATTAAAGAAATAAGGTTGATTTTTCCCAAAAGTTACGCATAATTTTCTGGGTACGTCATTACACCCATAAGGTCTCTAATAATAGCAGCGTACTGTTTCATGGCAGTGAAAGTCCACAAGGAGACTTGGCTTTGCAAGAAGCTTCCTTCAGCATCTTAAATGCTGTGACCCCCTCCCTACCTTCCTCTGTGGGTTCCACATGGCAGCTTTTCACTTAGGTGCAAGCAAGTATATCAACTCCAGAGCCACACCCTCACATCACACTGTACAGAGCTAAGGGTCTTTTCTGGTAGCTATGGAGGCAAGGGAAGGAAACTCGTCTTCCCCAGAAGACCAAGCTCTTTGCCTACAGTTGGGCGGCCTGCTAATCTGTCAATCAGTGTCTGGGAATCAGTAGAATGAGTTATAAGGCAAGTGGGCTTATACCTGAAGTCATTTTGCTTGAGGCTTATAGTTGTCTTAGGGCTTCCCTGGTGGTTCTGTGGTAAAGAATCCCCTGCTAATGCAGGAGACACAAGAGATGCAGGTCAGGAAGATCCCCTGGAGAAGGCAATGGCAACCCACTCCAGTATTCTTGCCTGGAAAATCCCATGTATAGAGAAGCCTGGCAAGTTACAGTCCATCGGGTCGCAAGAGTCAAACATGACTTAGCAAGTAAACAACACAACAACACATGGCTCAGAAAGGGAAAGCATTGTTACCCACTAGGAAATTTGGGTAAATCCCCCAAAGAAAGTTAAGCGTGAGAGCAGACAGCCAATGTGTCTACAATCCCCATCACCATTTAGTAGATTATTGCACATTAATAATTATACTTCTTCACTTTTCAGGGAAAACAAACAAAATGAAAAGAAAAACAAACAACAACAACAAAACCCCCAACCAATTCTATGGTCTTTAATTCCAAACCCAAAATGAACGTCATCTGTTTTTGACTTGAAGATAGGCCCCAGTTGACGAATCCATGCACAAAAGTTGCCTTTTGATAGCACTGGGAGAACAGAGGAAACAGGGCCAGTCCCAGGACATAGCAGAGACCATCCTTAAGTAGTCCTAAGAAAAAGGGCTGTAGTTGAGTCTTTTAGGAGAACTTTGTAAAACTACTGCCAGAAAACTGATTGCTACTATGAAGCAACTAAATCATTGTTTGAGGTAGACATTATACTAAATTGATATCAACCAGTATAAAAGAGCACAGCCAACAAATCAAAATATTTATCTGAAATGATCTGTTGGATGTTATTTATCCTGTTGGACTCATTGGAGATAGGGCTCTTTAAAGTGACTCCATGGGACTGCTGTCAATGCTCTCGGGTGATTATCACCCATCCAAGGCAGAAACACCCTTCCTTCCTTATCCAGTCAGTATTTCTCTTTTCTGTCCCCTCTTCATCTCCAATGCTCCTTCTTTACCTTCAGCCTCTTTCTCTCCTGGATCCGGTAAGCATTCTCTAACTAGTCCCCCAGCCTCCAGCTTTGTCTTCTTCTTGTTCCTCCTCCAACACCACCAGGGACATCTTCCTAAAACAATATTCTAGACCTCGTGGCTTCCCATTGTTTCACAAGGTAAAGCTCCTTAGGATAATATACAAGATTCTACCTCTTCAGCCTCAGTTGTCACCAGTGGTTACTATTTTTGTTGGCAATTTGATGAAATGCTACTATAAATACTATGAATATCCTTATAAATTCTGTCAATACTTATGAGGGAATTTATCTAAGGTATATGCTGTGGTGCGGCATTGCTACTTCATAGGACATGCACATCTTCCAAGTTTTTTGCCAAACCATCTGCAAAGTCATTGTACTGACTACACTTCAGAGTTAAGACTTTGTTGACCACAACCCTAATAAAACTTAGTAATGACTTAAAATTTTGCACATTGACTGTATTTTTTTTTATTGTATATTGCTCATCCAGGATGCTTTTCTCAGTAACTCATCTTTTGTATTCTATTGGAATATTTATTTAGGGATGTTCTTTTTACATGCTGAATACCAACTTGTTGGTTATTCCTACTGAAAAAAATTCTGCTTTGTCATCTCACATCTTCTGATAGACTGAAATATTTTTAAGGGATTCTCAAATTTTTATTTCAGTGGTAAAAATCACATGGGAATAAGTCATATAAGAATAAAATTTACAAATGGAGAGGGAGGTATCAGCTGGGAGTCATGGGGGACGAGTGCTCAGAGTTCCTGGTGCTCCTCTCAGGGTTTCTGTGCTTCCTACCAAAGTCCTCCAGGAACTTCTGGAACCTCCATGGGTTCCACAGTGCCCAGTTTGAGAACCAGTACCCTAGCGCAAACTTCGCTTCACAGGAGAAGAAACCAAGCTCAGAGGTTGAGCTATTTGCCCCAAGAACCCTGGTGGTGGCTTCCTCCACCACGGCTATCAGGAAGGAAAGGATGGGGAAATATGCCTGCATAGTGGCCTTGGTCTCAGAGTATGGCCCTCCTCCAGCATGGTCACTCCTCGTTTGGCTTCCAGGTGTGTGCAAACTGAGGGCTTCAGCCAGTGCTGCTCCAGAGTGACCTTGCACCCATGACATCTGTGTGGCCAGCTCACCTCTGCAATCTCAATTGGCTCCACTGTGGACAAATTATGTGATATCAAAGAAGAAATGTGAGTGCTGGAACCACTGTCTTCTCACACTCTGTTGGGGAAGATCAGGGCTCAGAGAGTGGGTGAGGTGGAGGAGGAGAAAGTAGAAAATACAGATGTGCAATGATCTGGCCATTCTCCATGACCCGCAGTTTGGTCTCTTGCCATTGAGGTGGAAGGGGCGCTCCAGGTTGCAGGTGCATCTCCAGTTGGTACAAAGCAGCTGAACAAGCCCTCTGGAGATGGGAGACTGGGCTTGACAGTCAAGCCAGAGCCACCAGCAGTAACTCATGCCTCTTTGAACTCGTCCTGTGTTTCGTCCATATGAACATCTATATCATCTTGAGAGGCACAAAGGGTGCTGGTTTCGGAACTGTTAAAGCCCTTTAACATTGACAGCATTTCCACAGACAGGTCTAGACAGTTGCCCCTCAGCATACATACCTGGGCTTTGTGGGCAGACATCCTGTGGGATGGCAGGAGGTGGGGAGATGGGATAGCAGGGCAGTCATGAGCCCTAACCACCTCTCCTGCACACACACCATGGCTGCCCACACTGGCCTGAGCCCCAGTGCCTGATTCTCATTCCCTTCCAGATTGGAATGCCTGCAGAGCTGTTTCCTCCTTCTCGGTGAGATTTCTGGGCTCTGCCATGTCTATGGTTCCCTTTACCCATCACATCATTTCCTGTTTTGGCTAGTTTAAGCCAAGCCATTTGTGCAGGAGGTGTAGGACGCTGGGGGTGCTCAGCAAGTACCTTCCAGCCAACACATCTGCAGGGAGAGCTACCTTCTGCATGAACAACCAACCCTCCAGGAAGCCACCATCTTTCTAGTCAGTAATTCAACTCCCGTATGTCAAGTTTATATTTTCTTTCATGACCTGTGCAATTTGAGTTAAGAACTATTTCCACAAAGATCATCTTTTCCAGTGCTTCCCTAACGTTCATATGCATATTTTTAAATGCAGATTTAGTTCGCACGTGATGCTGGTGCTGCTGTTCATAGACCTCACTTTAATTTCTATTTCCATATTTATGTCTTTCATCTACTTTTAAATGACTGAATGGTATAAAATGAGGCTCTAATTTAATCTCCCGCACCCCTTGACAGACTGGCCTTCCTAAAACTATTCACTGAATGTCTTCTAACACATGCTCAGTCGTGTATGACTCTGAGACCTCATGGACTGTAGCCCTCCAGGCTCCTCTGTCCATAGGATTCTCCAGGCAAGAATACTGGAATGGGTTGCCATTTCCTTCTCCAGAGGATCTTTCCAACCAAGGGATCGAACCCATTTCCTGCATTGGCAGGCAGATTCTTTACCACTGAGCCACCAGGGAAGCCCGTATTCACTGAATAGTCCATCCTTTTCCCACTAGTCAGTAATGCAGTTTGTCATAATCTTTATTCTGTGTAGAGTCTGGTAGGAAGCTCTGTACTCTGCTCATTGCAATAGCCTATTTTTCTGCCCTGCAATACCATAACTACTTAGCAATCATAGTTACTGTTATAATTACAACAGTTTTATAATAATTTAAAATACCTTTTAGGAAACCTCTTTAAAAAATAAATAAATGTTTAAAGCCAAAATAATGACAATGTTTTGTGGAATTAAAACATGTAGAAGTAAAATGCATAACAAAAAAGGCTTGAGGGGTGAATGTACATATAGTTATAATGTTCATATACTATACTTGGCGTGGTATAATATTACTTGAAGTTAGCCTGTGGTAAGTTAAAGATGTATCCTGCAAACCTGTAGCAACTACACACATTATAAATATAAAATATAATTAATAAGTCAAGAGATAAAATAGAAATATTAAAAAATACTCAACTAATGCAAAATAATGCATAAAAAGAGGTTAAGAAAAGAACTAAGAACAAATGGGAAATAAGAAAACAAATAAGGTGGTATATTTAAACCTAACCATGTCCATAATCAAGTTAAATGTAAACCATCTAAACACTCCAGAGATTTACAGATTGCATGAAAGAGCAAGGACAGCGTACATATTCTCTTCAGGAATACCACTTCAAATAGAGATGCAGATACATTAAAAGTAAAAATATGGGGAGTAATACCATAATAATACTTTCTAAAAGAAAGTTGGAGTGGATATCAGACAAAGTAGATTTCCAGATGAGAGAATATTACTCAAGATAAAGAGGGCCATTTCATAGTGATAAAGAAATAAATTTATCATGAAGAAATAACAGCCCTAAGCGTTTATGAATCTATGTAACAACAGATTCAAAATACAGGACAGAAATGAAAGAAATGAGAATCTTCTGCAGCCTTCAACTACAGTTATAATTGGAGATTTCAACACTCCTGTTACAACAACTAATACATTGATCAACTGAATGTCATTAAAATTTTAAACTTCTGCTCTTTAAAAGTACCTAGTTAAGGGAAATGAATTTGAGAAGTCAGAGAGGAGAAAAATCTTTGCAAAACAGGTATTCAACAAGGGACTCTCACAACTCAGTAGGAAGACAAACCACCCAATATAAAAAAATAGGGACAAATTGAAGAAACTTTCACCAAAGAATATACACAGACAGCAAATAAAGACATGATACTCAACATCTTAGAGGAAGGCACACTAAAACCACAATGAGAGGGACTTCCCTGGTGGCTCAGTGCTGGAGAATCTGCCTGCCAATTCAAGAGACACGGTCAGTCCCTAATCTGGGAAGATCCCACGTGCCACGGAGCAACCAAGCCCGTGCGCCACAGCTATTAAGCCTGTGCTCTAGAGCCTGGGCGGAGAAGGCGATGGCACCCCACTCCAGTACTCTTGCCTGGAAAATCCCATGGACAAGGGAGCCTGGTGGGCTGCAGTCCATGGGGTCGCTAAGAGTCGGACACGACTGAGCGACTTCACTTTCACTTTCATGCATTGGAGAGGGAAATGGCAACCCACTCCAGTGTTCTTGCCTGGAGAATCCCAGGCATGGGGGAGCCTGGTGGGCTGCCATCTATGGGGTCGCACAGAGTTGGACACGACTGAAGTGACTTAGCAGCAGCTAGAGCCTGGGAGCCGCAGCTACTAAGCTCACTTGCCCCATAACCCATGCTCTGCAACAAGACAAATCACCACAGTGAGAAGCCTGCACACTGCAACTAGAGAGTAGCTTTCACTCACCACAACCAGAGAAAAGCCTAAACTGTTTAAAAAAAAAAAAAAAACACACCATGAGGTACCACATTGTCACCTCCTGTTTACTAATCACTGGTGAGGAGGAGCGTCCTACCTTAGGGTGATGGAGATGCCTGATCTTAGGACAGGTGAGGTCGCTTAACAGTTTCTCAGTTAGGTGTGCTCACCACCTGTGGGAAGAGAATGCTGCAGGCCAAGTGGGGTTGCGCTTGTTAAGTGACCAGCCAGGGTCACACACCCACCAAAGAACTGACAAAACCAAGTGTTGGTGAGGATGTAGAGCAAGTAGAACTCTCAGACTGCTGATGGGAAAAGTAACAGGGCACAGCCACTTTGGAAAACAGTGTGGCAGTTTCTCATAAAAGTTAAACATAACCCATCACATGACCCAGCCATTCCATTGCTAGGTATTTACCCAAGAGAAGCAAAAGTGTATTTTTAAATAGACTTGCATCCTAATGTCCACAGCAGCTTTCTTCATAACATTCCCAAACCAGAAATAACCCAATGTCCATCAACTGATAAGTCATCTAGAAACTGTGGTATTTCCACACAATGAAATATGGCTCAGTGATATGAGGGAAAGAACTAATACAACATGCTGCTGCTGCTGCTGCTAAGTCACTTCAGTCGTGTCCGACTCTGTGTGACCCCATAGATGGCAGCCCACCAGGCTCCCCGGTCCCTGGGATTCTCCAGGCAAGAACACTGGAGTGGGCTGCCATTTCCTTCTCCAATGCATGAAAGTGAAAAGTGAAAGTGAATGCGCTCAGTCATATCCGACTCTTAGCGACCCCATGGACTGCTGCCTACCAGGCTCCTCCATCCATGGGATTTTCCAGGCAAGAGTACATGAATGAACCTCAAAAGGAAAATACTGTATGATTACATTTATGTGAAATTTTAGAAATGGCAACATTAAAATGACTGAATGCAAACCAGCGGTTGTTAAGACAAGGGTGGAGGTGGAGGACTGGGTACAGAGCAGCATGTTCTAGATCTTGATTAGGGAGGTAATTGCATGAACATAAAAACTCACTGAATTCTGTTAACTGGTGAATTAATTTAAAACATTTGTATGTAATTAAAAAAAATTTTATTTATTTTTGGCTGTGCTGGGTCTTCTTTGCTGAGCACGGGCTTTCTCTAGTTTCAACGCATGGGCTTTTCATTGTGATGGCTTCTCGTTGCAGCGGCAGCTTCTTTATTGCAGAGCATGGACTCCAGGGCTTGAGCTTCAGTAGATGTGGTACTCTGACTTTGCTGCCCTGAACTTCCGGACCAGGAATGGAACCCTTGTCCCCTGCATTGGCAGGCGGATTCTCAACCTTTGGACCACCAAGTAAGTTTTATTATATGTAAATTATTCCACAATCAGGCTGATGAGAAAACAAGAAGGAAAAACCCTCAAGGCCTTAGGTTCCTACTGTCAACAAACTACCCCAAGTCAGCTGCAAGCCCTCTGAATTTTTGCTTCCTCTTCTTTAGGGCCTTAAGAATTTCTTTCTGTTTCTTGTGATAAATATTTAGCGCATTTCCTCCAGAATGTCTGATGGTTTCTTGCAGGAGTTTAAAAAAATTCTTTCAATATCTTGTCATATTGCTGCAAACAGAAATCTCACTTTTTTTCTTAGTAAAAATTCTCTGGCTTTTAGTGCTTTATATTAGACCTACCTAGTTTTCTGCAAGCTTTTAAAAATATGGTAGTTTGTAAAAATTGCTCACCTTTTTTACTGGGAGAAACTTACTGCATTAAGGCTCAGAAATATTAGTGCTTTAAGTATGGGAAATTATGTTAAAAATTATCAACTTATAAATTCATGCTACATATTATTTTCTACATTTAAATACATTACCAGATACAGCAAGATGATATAACATTTAAATGACTGATGTTAAATTGAAATTAAGATGTCAGATTCAGAAATCAGTAATTATGACACCCTCCTTTATCTTAATACCCATCCATAATATATAATTCAAATAATTTATACATTTGGGATACTTATTGAATAAATGCTTTTTTTTTTTGGCTATACTGGGTCTTTGTTGCTGCCATGGGCTCTTCTCTAGTTGAGGTAAGCAGAGGCTACTCTCTAGCTGTGGTGTGACAGCTTCTCATTGCAGTGGCTTATTGCAGAGGACAGGCTCTAGGGGCTCAGACTTCAGTAGTTGAGGCATGTGATTTCAGTAGTTGTGGCTGCCAGGCTCTAGAGCATAGGCTCAGCAGCTGTGGTGTATAGGCTTTAGTTGCTCCGCAGCATGTGGGATCTTCCCAGCAGGGATGGAAGCCATGTCTCCTGCAATGGCAGGTGGATTCTTTACCACTGAGCCATCAGGGAAATCCAAGTGCTCTATTCTTAATCTTAAAATGTTGAGTTGAATACTTCATATTAAAATTTTTTTAATCAAATAATTTTTGTGATTTGTGAACTTCAGAGACAAATAAGACATACATACTATACAGTCCCCATTCCTACAAGTATTAGATATAAAAACCATAATCAAATGAGTATGGGTTTTGAAAGATCCCCTCCCACCCCAATAAATCTGCATGTTCTCTGTGTCACTACTGCTGTCTTTTATCACTCTTAGAGTGAGTAGGGTAAGAAACCTGACATTTTCACTAGATGAACTTGGGAATTGTTAAAAAGTAAAAATTAAACCTATAATGTTATTGGATCTCAGAAAGTGTTGTAGTTTGTAAAATTGACAAGGTTCATTTACTTTTTAATGCCTCCCCAAGTGCCTGTCAACGATGTAAAGCTGTAGGAATGAGTAGCATGAAATGCAGCCTCCAAAGTCTTGAAGTTTTATTTTTCAGGGAATGTATTACATGTTAAAACATGACATTACAAAGTGTTAGACTGAAACAAACAAACAAATGTAGAGCCATTTTTTCCAACTTAGTAGTCCTGAGTTATGCCTACAATTTTCATAGAGTTGACATTACTTCTTACTTCACCTTATGAATTCTCAGTGTTTCTATCTGATCTCTTTCCAGATGTATTCAGAGCACAGTATAGGTAGGGCCACACCAGCTGCTGATGCCTTTGTGGGCAGTATAATAAATACCTTTCATCCCACTTAGGGGAGAATTAAGGGGATGGAGTTCGTGAAAATTCTAGTTAACTGCGGGTTTAATTATGTAGCTCCAAATAATCTCACCAGGAGCCCCTCCTTACTTTCTTAAGAACTTCAAGTGGCTGCTTTATGGTTTCAAGCTACTCACCAAATTACCTAAGAGGAAAAAGTTTTCTACTATTTCCAGGAGAGTTAGAAGAATAATAAATAACTTCAATGAAGTCAAATTTGCTTTCTTTTCCCCAAAAAATTACATTCTCAAAGTAGTAAGATTCTTTGTAAGTGTAAACGCATGGTGTTCTTGTGAGTTGTTTTCATTAAGTCCTGTGTAAGTGTGTTAGATAAAAGCATGAAAAAATTTGGATTCCAAATTCTACTAGATAATATGACATCTTTTATTATATTTTCAATAGAAATTTATATTTGGCACACTTAATGTATATCAGGAAATTTAAAATGTTTAAAATCTTTTAATTGGTATTCAGGGCTTCCCTGGTGGCTCAGTGGTAAAGAATATGCCTGCCAATGCAGGAGATGCGTGTTCTATCCCTGTCAGGAAGATCCCCTGGAGAAGAAAATGGCAACCCACTACGATATTCTTGCCTGGGAATTCCATGGACAGAGGAGCTTGGCGAGCTACAGTCCATGAGGTCGCAGAGTGGACACAACTTAAGAGCCTAAACAACAACAATTGGTATATGTGTATACTACATAAAGGAGAGAGAGGGGAAAAAGAGAGCATGAGAAAAGAAGATAACTTCTCTTTTGTGCAGAAAAGAAGATTCCAAAACCTTTCTTTTAAAAACTGGAATCTGGTTTTTCAAAGGGAAAATAAGATCCTGTGTTTCACGGGAAACCACGTATCTTAATAAAAGGTAAAGTACCAGCATATAAACCACAAGGTGGTGCTACAATTCCACGCCTACAGATACTAAATTTTTAGAAGTTTCATTGATAAAGTGGTTTTTCATAATCTCTTGGTTTATAACTTTTTGCAACTGAAAAAAATAAAGCTAAATGGATTCATTAATTCTAGAAACATTTACTGAAACTACTAAACTCAAAGTTGTATGCTAACTTCAAAAGTTCATAATTTTAAAGTATGATGACTACACATGTCCCTGTATTAGAATAATAAAAGTATTTTTTAGGTTACTTATACTTAGAATTTTAACTTACTATTAATGTTTCACATGTGGAAAATATCAAATTACATTATATAAATATATGAGTAAATAAAATAATTCATCTAGTTATTTAAAATAAATTCCACTTTTCTCTAAGTTCATCTAAGATTATTTTCTCTCTCAAAAAGAACATAACTTCCCATCATTTAAAAAAACAAACAAACAAAAATACTCATTGGGTATCTTGTAATACAGACAGCCACCATCTGTGTCTGAGCTGCTGGTCTTAAAATGTGTTACAGAATAGAGTACTAAAACACTCAACACATTTTCACAACTGTCCAACTTGCTTCCAAACACAAAAGGAAAATCATGCCATGACTTCCTCAACATTAATTGAAAATGTGTTGCTGCCTTTTGACTGCGCATGAAACAGTTGTATTTTTGTTTTATTTAAATTTCAATGAGTATTTTCAACTTTTCATTACAACATATTCGTTAGTACAGATGGCAAGATGGTATGTACGAGAGCCTCCTGGGGACAACATGCAAGTCCCAGGTGGAGCGTTTCCAACAGGATGTAAACCATGGTCCTCAAGCCTGTACTTTAAAAAACATATTATTTAGCACACTGTCAACAAATGTCGACACAAAAATACAGTGCTGGAATGACTTCACGCTCTAAAAGAAGTATACTGGCACCTCAGCTGTCCTAAGAATAGCAAAACAGTAAAGCAGTATAATCAAAGCACAAAAATATTTAAGTATTTATTCAATATGGAACCAAAAAGCAAATATACCAAATGGAATTCAAATTCTAATAAGAACATTCCAGTGTATTAAAATTGCATAGAGAACTCTTTAAAATATACAACATGTACAGTAGCCAAAGTCCTAGAGAAGTTCATGCAGACAATTCTATAATTAGTGATTTGGACATTTCAGTAACTCTGCAGTTTCTTCAAACCTGAAATATAATAAATAAATAATATATTAAGTAAATAACTAATCCATAGCGAGGTGTAGGATTTAGGTTGCTGAAATTATGGTGTTGAGCCTTATATAAACTTCAGTGCCTATTTATGGGTACAAGTACTGCTAATAAGTATACTGTGGCCAGGAGGTAAAGTAAAACAACTAGAGTCAATTTTAAGTCTTTAAATCGTGGAGCATAAGTTATTTCAGCACATTTCAAATTTCAAAAAAAAAAATTATAGTTTTTTAAAGTAGTAGGCTGCATGATAATCTTACACAATTTCATATTTTATTTCAACTTCTCTTTAAAAAATACACATAATTTATATTTGTATTAGATGAAAGTATCATATTCAGTATCATACCAATAACTTTCTGAAAAAGACTAGCAACACTTTAACAATACTTTTATGTCCCCAAACCATTCATCTACATACATAACTTAATAGTTTGACAAAGTAGTTATCAAAAATTGATAATTTCTTGATTAACTATTAATATTAACCAAAAATATCACCGCAGTCTTTAATCTGCAATTAATTTCATTAACAATGTTTTACATCACTTGTTGGAAACAAAAACAGTGACTCATCTCACAAACACATAACTGTAGATGGATTTATTATTCACTGGAGTCTTGAAGGAAATTCCACACCTGATTGAGAGACCTTCAAGGTTTGAAACACACATGTACATTCTTTATATACTGTAATCCAACACAATTCCCTATAGAGAAATGAATCTCTGTTGCCCTTTTTTTGGTTACTTACATTTTTTTCATCCTTTCCATTTTCTGCATTGTTGTTTCCTTTAATTTAAAAAGCAACAAATTTAGGCGATTTCTCAAAGCAAATCATAATCCAAGATGGACCGTGAACATATAAAACACAGTCTAAAACACTGCACTAAGTACTGTTTATTTATCACAAAGAATTTTTATGAGATTAAGATTTATAGTTTCACTATTTTTCTTGCCAATGGCATCTACAACTAAATCTAATGCTTACTTTTTCTGACATCACAAAGGAAATCATGTAAGTGGTTGCCAGATTCTTCTTACCTCTGAGATCTCTTTCAAACCACAGTAATTAACAGTTGAGGTTCTGGGAGTTGAATCTGATGACACTGTACTATAACCAGAAGACAAAGGAATATTTGCATGCCTTTCCTCTTTGCTTTTTCTATCTGTGGAGAAATTAATTTTTAGATTACCTTTTCCTTTCATGGAGAGTCAAATATCTAAAATATTATGTATAGAGGGAAGGAAAATAAACATCTCAATATAAAATGGCTACTGGTATAGGTCTAGATGAGTCCTTAATATTCTTTTAGGATAATGACCTGCACATGAAGATCTAGATGTTAAAAATTGGCCAATAAAAATCAAGGAAAGCAATATCTTTATAATTATCTTTATCATGATAGCAATCAACTGAATATACAGGTTAATGTATTTTTAAATATAGGCTACTGACCCATGAATTTTCTTTTCTTAAAACAGTGGCAATTATTACTAAAACTGACTGTATATACTTCCTAAAAATCAAGAAACATTCTACCCTTAGTTGATATGTATGGGAAAAATTGCTTAAAATTCAGGGTTCACAGATTTATTTCTCTCTATAACTGAATAACTTTCCTTTTCCAGTATCCTGATATTATTCATTCAGCAAAATGATGGCAAGTCTTTCCTACAACTGAATCAATTACAGAACATCACAGAAAAGACAAGTTTCTGTCCAATCAACCCCATAAGCCCTGCATTTTTAGTCATGGTACATTTGCAAAAACAAGGCAAAAAAAAAAAAAAAAAAATCAGGTACCCACTTAAACTATTGTACACAGTTTACCATAAGCCTACACAGACAGTCTTTATATTGTGGAACAGAGTACTACCACATGAGAACTTTAGTCTCTCATCAAGCCACAGTCTCTTGCCTGTTGGCTCCGTTCCTCTACTCACTCATCAGCATGAACTTCACAGAAACCACCCCCAACCCAACATGATTCTAAGACCAGATTGGTGAACTGCTGCTCTCAGCATCAAAAGAAGTCAAACCCTCTTCTTCCAGGCAGCATGTATAGATAAGATATAATGCATAAACTTCATAAATTTGACTCTTAATTGATCAGGGTCAGACTAAAAATTTTTTGAGACAAGTATTCACCTCATTCCTAATCTATAATCCATGTCAGACAGTAGTCTGTCTGCTCATCACTCTGAGTCCTAGCGCAGGTCTTAAACTTGGTTATGTGTTTAACTAAGGGGTTAATAGCATGTGCTGCAATATGTTATTTAAAAAGTTTAAGCCCAAACAGGCAACATCGAACTTGGCAAAGACAATGTTTGCAAATAGCAGGCATTCAGTATTCTTGCAATGCATGAAAACTTGATTTCTACCACAAATATTTACTGGGGACAAAAATACAGACATTATGCTGGACAGACCATAAGATAAAGTTCTTGCTCTCAAGGGTCTTGGAACTGAGCTTAGAAATTTGTTGAGTAATGAATGATAAAGAGAAAAATAGTCAACTTTTACCAAATCTGAAACTTGTAGTCTATAATGAATTTAGTGCCAGAAACAGCATCTCTAATAACTGTACCTAATAACCTAAATATTGAAATTGTTCTCTGTGAAATGAAACTGGCATGTACACTTAAGTATGCAGTGCTGATAAGAAAATGTCAGAGCTAATTTGCCTCCATTCAAACACGTCCAATCATTCAGTAGCTATGTGGCTTTTGGCAGTTAAATATTTAATCTCTCTTCCTCATCTGTAAAATATGGGTAATAAAGCACTTGTATTGTCCTGAAAATTAAATTTTTATTACTACAGCTTCATTATGAATTCTCAGTTGGAAAAATATCTCTTCTGCAAATATGATTTAATTATAACATGAGACAAAATTTAGACCTTTGTCTTTTCAAAAAGTTTAAGAATCAAAAAAAAAAAAAAAAAAGCTATCACTGAAAAGCAGCTTAGAAACCTTATCCCTGCTGTTCAGTCACAATGGAAATGCCAGTAGCCAAAGAAGTTAAGGGACATGGAGATTTGCCCTAATTTTAGGTCCTTCACATTCTATCATCATCAGTGAACTGTTGAAATATAAGAGGTTTGTAACACATTACAGGTTACTGAAAAATGTGTTTTTTTTTGTTTTGTTTTACATATATTATTCACATATGTGAAAGTTATTATGTGTTAGGCACTCAGCTGTGTCCAACTCTTTGTGATCCCATGGACTGTAGCTGCCAGGCTCCTCTGTCCATGGGATTTTCCAGGCAAGAATACTACAGTGGGTTGCCATGCCCTTGTCCAGGGGATCTTCTGACCCCGGGATTAAACACCCAGGTCTCCTGCATTGCAGGCTGATTCTTTACCATCTGAGCCACCAGGGAAGCCATTCCTGGTGAAAGTTACTGCTTAAGTTTAAATGAGAAACTACAGAGGTCCATTTATTATTCTAAAGCACTTTGCAAATAAAAGAATAAAATGCCTCTACAAGTTTGCAATTTTGTACATTGGAATTTATTCCACTACGATATGTAAGTTGGCTTTTCTAGCAACTCTTAACTTATCTATAAGTTCAGTATTTTCTTTCTTCTTAGGAGTTTTGCAATTTCTAAAAAAATAAGGTTCCAGGGATTAAAATAATCGAATACTATAAAAACATTTTTGTAAAATCTCCTAATCATATCACCAATTCCAATACACCAAGAGCTCACCTGGATTGAGACTGTCCATGTCGCTACTGGAAGAATAGTCTTCAGTCATCTCATTAAACTGTATATATTCATCATTCTAAAATAACACAATTTAGCATTTAGAATAAAATGAAAAGATATATTCTCAATTTATATTCTTACTGCTAAGCATAACACATATAGATGACATAAAAATGCTTAGATACTTTTATTTACAAGCAAAACATAAATATCTCTACATATAAAATTGATCTTTCAAATGTGGAAGGAGATAGAAACCTTGAATCTACTTTTTAAGAAGGAAAGATAGACTAGGACCAGAAATTGATACAAGTTCATCAGATTATCTTACTGGATGAAGGGAAAAGCGGTAGTCACAACAGGCACCACCAAACGGGCTGTGTCCAACTAGGACTTCATTCCAACTAAACACTTCCCAAGACCCAAAATAGTCTCTTACTTAGCATCCCAAAGAATACACACATAATAATGAATAAAAGTACTTTATTATCTGAGATACTCTGTAAAAGCAAAGGAAAGAAAATACCTTTTTAGATAAAAGCATTTCTGTTTCAAGTAGAGTGACACGACTCAGAAGATTAGCCCAGGTTTTTTCATTCACCAGCACTTTCCCTTTCATTTTTTCTTCCAAAGATTCTAATCTACTCTCTATGCAAGTCAGTTTCTTAAGCTTTTCTTGGCATTCAGCAAGCATAGACTGTAATGCAGTAACCTCAGGATTGACTTTTATATCCTAAAATGATAGAATAGTATCAGTTAGGAAAATAAAACTGTAACTAACTAGCTTCTTATAATTAGGAAAACTAAGAGGAAATGACCAACAAATGAAAGTACACTGAGATTGTTCCCTTTGCTGTAAACAGGAAATAAGCCTAATGGATATCTGGTGGCTTTTACATGTCAACTATATACCAAGATGTAAGTCACAAGGCATAAAAGACAGAAAAAGAAGTTTAACAGAAGCAGGAATGACCAGACACTGTAACAGGGGTCTGCGACTACAAAGTAATACAAATAATACTCATGGAGAGAGAGGGAAAGAGGGCACAGAGGACAGCAAGGGTCCCAAGAGGAAAATGAAAAGGCTGTAGTGCATCACGTTTTTCCATTCATCAATATAGGCAGGAGGTGGAAAAGAACCTTCCCTACAAAGCAGTCTGAGTCTCTCACTAGATTGTAAAGCTTGAAGAAGTCCTATGTCTTATTCATCTTTGCATCATCTCTCCTAGTACCCTAAACATGAGGAGCAAATAATATCTTTTTAATTATATTCAGTAAGACTTAGTGATTCTTAAGTAATGGTAACATGCCATGATCAATAGTTTAAAAGACTAGAAATGTTACAAAGGTTAGACGCTTAAATAATTATATACATCAAAGCAAGACATCCATCTGTTCAAGAAGCCCCAAATTCTTACTTCTTGCTCACAGTTAATGTCAGGAACCTGTAATTCAGGAATTGTTATTTCAGCAGCCTTTATGTCACAAACATCAAATGCTTCGTTAACATCTGTAACTGTATCTTCAGGAATGTTAGCACCATCTTCATTGTACAGGTGTCGGATCACCACAGCTTTCTTCTGCATAGAGAAAAACACATCAGAGATGCTTTCATGCTCTCTTCCACAATTATGTTAAACACACACATAGTAATTTTTCAAAACAAACATCCTATTTTCCATTTAAGATTTATAGAAGTATAAATTAACATATATGCATACACCAAATATTACAAATTTATTAATATTTTATATGTGATGAGTGGTCATGATTTTTAAAAAGCATTTTTATACTTTACAAAATATTGTAATAATCTATTCAGTAACGTCTGTGACTTGTTTCAAAAGGTTTCAATTTGGGGGAAAAGATGTTGAGAAAAGTGATTACAATTAAGATAAAAGAAGATTAGCAAAGAGTTGACAAATTGCTGAAACTCTGAATGGGTACTTTGGTAAATGTTTGAGACGGTCCGTGGGCTCCAAAATCACTACAGATGGTGACTGCAGCCATGAAATTAAAAGACGCTTACTCCTTGGAAGGAAAGTTATGACCAACCTAGATAGCATATTCAAAAGCAGAGACATTACTTTGCCAACAAAGGTTCGTCTAGTCAAGGCTATGGTTTTTCCTGTGGTCATGTATGGATGTGAGAGTTGGACTGTGAAGAAGGCTGAGCGCCGAAGAACTGATGCTTTTGAACTGTGGTGTTGGAGAAGACTCTTGAGAGTCCCTTGGACTGCAAGGAGATCCAACCAGTCCATCCTGAAGGACATCAGCCCTGGGATTTCTTTGGAAGGAATGATGCTAAAGCTGAAACTCCAGTACTTTGGCCACCTCATGCAAAGAGTTGACTCATTGGAAAAGACTCTGATGCTGGGAGGGATTGGGGGCAGGAGGAGAAGGGGACGACAGAGGATGAGATGGCTGGATGGCATCACTGACTCGATGGACGTGAGTCTCAGTGAACTCCGGGAGTTGGTGATGGACAGGGAGGCCGGGCGTGCTACAATTCATGGGGTCACAAAGAGTCGGACACGACTGAGCGACTGATCTGATCTGATCTGATAAGAGGAAGCTGTTTTTAAAAGGTTAACACACTATTCATGTATACAGATAATTGAGCTGGCTTTATGAGTAGGACTCATTGCAATGTTTTTTTCTATTAACTAAACCACAAAACATCAGACCCTCAATAACAATTACAAAGGTAAAGTTTTGAGAGGAAGGCTTTAGGTGAAACTGCATTTATGCAGGACTCTTCTGCCTACTTCCTTTCCTACAATCTGCATATGTACAATGAAAACTCAGCATACATGACACAGAAGTCACAACTAGCACTCCAGAAAAGCATGGGAGAAGGAGACAATTTGCTTTAGCACTGACTCAGCTTCTCATGTAAACCAGTGTACTTACTGACTCCAACTTCTCTAGATTGGAAGAATTTTAATTCCTACCCAAATTTCTGATAATTTTGATATAATTGATAAAACTTTGATGGATAACAAAAAGAAATTTTAAGAAAATTAAAAACAAGTCTAATGTCTTAAAATTTTATCTTTTTCTGTTAAGACAATTTAGATCATTCCTCAGCCCCACACTGAAATAGAAGATTGAAAAATGTATTCAGTTATATCAACTGAGAGGAGAAGGCAGTGGCACCCCACTCCAGTACTCTTGCCTGGAAAATCCCATGGACGGAGGAGCCTGGTAGGCTGCAGTCCATGGGGTCGCTAAGAGTCGGACACGACTGAGTGACTTCACTTTCTCTTTTCACTTTCATGCACTGGAGAAGGAAATGGCAACCTACTCCGGTGTTCTAGCCTGGAGAATCCCAGGGACGGGGGAGCCTGGTGGGCTGCTGTCTATGGGGTCACACAGAGTCGGACACGACTGAAGTGACTTAGCATAGCATAGCATATCAACTGAGATTCATTAAGTCCTTACAGTGTACCTAATACTGTGCTAAAAAAGCACAATGAAGATTTGAAAAATTCCAGAATAAGAAATTCCTTGTTTAGATAAATTCTAGTTGGGAATGGATTCAGGACAGTTTCATTTGTTTTCACAGTGCCCTCATTACCTGAGACAGAACAGGCATAGTTTTCTTTTTAAGTTACTGACATAGGAGCCTTTTTCTTATAGTTAAGTGTCACTACATTTTATAATGGAGTAAAGTATAAATAAATTCACAGCTTGTTTATATAACTCATATTATGAATTGGGGAAAAATAATTCCCTGAATCTTACTTCAGCTAAAATATACTCAAATCCTGTATGTAATGACACACTGATTATTTGTCTGGTAGTCTATCCTTCAGTCTCGATGGGTTTACCCCATGTGGAAGACAGCTGAAAGCATATTTACCATTATAAAATAATATTATGGCTTCATTTTCCCTTCGGAGAAGGCAATGGCAACCCACTCCAGTATTCTTATCTAGAAAATCCCATGAATGGAGGAGTCTGGTAGGCTGCAGTCCATGGCGTCGCTGGGAGTCGGACACGACTGAGTGACTTCAATTTCACTTTTCACTTTCATGCATTGGAGAAGGAAATGGCAACCCACTCCAGTGTTCTTGCCTGGAGAATCCCAGGAACAGGGGAGCCTGATGGGCTGCCGTCTATGGGGTCGCACAGAGTCGGACACGACTGGAGTGACTTAGCAGCAGCAGTAGCAGCATTTTCCCTTGGAGATAGAAAAACTATCCCTAAATGCATTGAACTCATTCAGCCACAGCTTCTTGAAGCAGACAAGGGCAGGGCAAGTATCGACCAACAAACAGAAAATATTCAAGACACCATCCCCAAACCCGATTATACATTTAAGGACTATCAACCATTGGCTAACCTACATTCCTGGTACAGAAATATGAATGTATATAAATCAAGACCTAGAACTAAAGCAGAGGCCTTTAGGAAGATTAGATACATAATTAAGAGTAAATTTTCACAATCACAAGAGGCAGAATTAGGGATTAGAAATATACAGTGTTCAACTGTACATTTCTACCCTCTTCTAAATTTAGGAATGTTCCCAGATGATACATAATATGTATTGTGAAAAATTCTTACACTCTAATGTCTGAGCAGAATGTTTTTCTAGATGTTAAACAGAAAAGTGAACCTTGTGTGTTGGATCAGTTAGGCAGGTAATTCTTAACACTAATGTGACATACTGTCTTTGTACTGTCCCACCTTTCCTGAAGTCACAAATCTGCCGGTGACATCAATGCCCACAGGTTCAGTAGATGTCTTCTCAGCACTTGAACAAGGTTCTGACTTAGCAGAACTGGTCTTTTTTCTTTGTTGTGATGGAGTCTAAAAAGAAAAGGTATTAAGACTTCATAAACTATGTGCTTCCCTGGTGGCTCAGAGGTTAAAGCATCTGCCTGGAATGCGGGAGACCCAGGTTCGATCCTTGGGTCGGGAAGATCCCTTGGAGAAGAAAATGGCAACCCACTTCAGTACTCTTGCCTGGAGAATCCCATGGAGGGAGGAGCCTGGTAGGCTACAGTCCATGCGGTTGCAAAGAGTCTGACACGACTGAGCGACTTCACTTTCTTTCTAAACTATGTGGGAAGGTAGCATGTATATATTAAATTCCTCTGTCATTTAAATATTCATGAAATGTGACTGCCAAATACTGCAAGTCTAATGAGACCACATGCTTTTTGAAATCTACAAAGTGATGAAAATGTGTTATGTTAGTTTGTTATAGTTTAGGACTAGTAGCTCCAAGTCACAAATGTGTCAAAACAAGTGACTTGTATTTAAAGCAAACATCAGGCACTGTAAGGCCACTCAGATCTGTGAGTAGCACAGTAATTGGACTGTGCATTAATTTGCTGACTAGGTATTGACTTTATATATTAAAATATAGCCACTTAACATAAGTTATAATCTATTAATAAAATTACCTTCTCAAGACTACTTAACTCCTTGTGTTTCTTCATCACACAATTCAAAATATCACATATAATTTGGATTTTCCATTCTGCAAATCCACACTGGATAAACTGCTTTTTTGTCAAGATTGGTTTATAATTAAATTGATCACGAAGAAGCTGTAAAGAGGAAATAATAGACCAGCATGAAGGTTGGGAACAATTTCTTTCAAAAATCTAAAATGGTAAGTGACCAGGGATGTACTACCATTTTTAAGAGATGGGGGAGGATTAAGCCACTATAGAAAGGGCACTAAAGAGATTTGTAGGGGTGCTATGAGATCTGATCAAGTAGGAAATAGGTAGAAAACAGGTAGCTAGGAATGTACCAGATACCTATCCAGAAAGATGGAAAAGATAATCATCAAAAGTTTTAAATATCCTCATAGGAACTAGAAAAACTCCTTTGCTTGCTAATACCAGGTATCAGAAAACCATAGTTCTCTTTGTTTATAGAAATTATGACAATTTTTAGACAAGTCAGTAGGCTACTCAGTTTCAATTTCTCGTGTGTAAAACGAAAGAAACAGATTAAAACAGTAATTTCCAAAATCTCTTCTGTGTAACCTCAGATTTCCTAGAAGTCCTTTCAGACTTCCATGGATGCTTTCTGAGGTAAGAGGCAAAGAAAGGGAAGATTAAACCGAGACTACCTATAAAAGCTACCATCTCATCAAACTCTTAAAAAAGAAAAAAAAAGCAGATTTGATTTGATAAATTGGCTTTTACTATTTTTCTAAGGTTACATAAACCACACTATGTAAATAAAATTAATGATACAAAGTAGGGCTTTGAAAAATCAAACAGATTAAGTTCAGGATACATGTAGTACAAGTGTAGATGCCAAAGTAGATAATAAGACATAGTTTCAGATCTCAAGGAACACAAGTTGTTCTAACATAAGTTGCAGTTCCTTCTTACAAACAACTAAATTAATGACCTACGTGGAAGATTTGTAAGCAGTTTGGTAAAATAACGCTGGCGGAATAAGAAAGGATGGGGGGGAAAGCAGGATGCTAAGAAATGCCAATTCCTTTCATATCACCCAAGACGTGATTATTAGCAACTAGAGAGAAATATAAGAAAAACTTAACCATGAGCAAAGAATCATGGATGATTTTAATTCTTCATTAGACTTTTTAAATAAATTTATTTTAATTGGAGGCTAATTGGTTTGCCATACATTATCATGAATCTGCCACAGGTGTACATGTGTTCCCCATCCTGAACCCTCCACCCACCTCCCTCCCTATACCATCCCTCTGGGTCATCCCAGTGCACCAGGTCTGAGCATCCTGTATCATGCATCGAACCTGGACTGGTGATTCACTTCACATATGATAATATACGTGTTTCAATGCCATTCTCCCAAACCATCCCACCCTCGCCCTCTCTCACAGAGTCCAAGAGAGACGTCTGTGTCTCTTTTGCTGTCTCCCATATAGGGTTATCGTTACCATCTTTCTAAATTCCATATATATGCATTAGTATACTGTATTGGTGTTTTTCTTTCTGGCTTACTTCACTCTTTATAATAGGCTCCAGTTCCATCCATCTCATTAGAACTGATTCAAATGTATTCTTTTTAATGGCTGAGTAATACTCCATTGTGTATATGTACCACAGCTTTCTTATCCATTCATCTGCTGATGGACATCTAGGTTGCTTCCATGTCCTGGCTATTATAAACAGTGCTGCGATGAACATTGGGGTACACGTGTCTCTTTCCCTTCTGGTTTCCTCAGTGTGTATGCCCAGCAGTGGGATTGCTGGATCATAAGGCTTTCTATTTTGTTCCATTGATCAATATTTCTGTCTTTGTGCCAGTACCATACTGTCTTGATAACTGTGGCTTTGTAGTAGAGCCTGAAGTCAGGCAGGTTGATTCCTCCAGTTCCGTTCTTCTTTCTCAAGATAGCTTTGGCTATTCGAGGTTTTTTGTATTTCCATACAAATTGTGAAATTATTTGTTCTAGCTCTGTGAAGAATACCGTTGGTAGCTTGATAGGGATTACATTGAATCTATAAATTGCTTTGGGTAGTATACTCATTTTCACTATATTGATTCTTCCAATCCATGGACATGGTATATTTCTCCATCTATTAGTGTCCTCTTTGATTTCTTTCACCAGTGTTTTATAGTTTTCTATATATATAGGTCCTTAGTTTCTTTAGGTAGATATATCCAGAAAAATAAATGACCCAATCAAAAAATGGGCCAAAGAACTAAATAGACATTTCTCCAAAGAAGACATACAGATGGCTAACAAACACATGAAAAGATGCTCAACATCACTCATTATCAGAGAAATGCAAATCAAAACCACTATGAGGTACCATTTCACACCAGTCAGAATGGCTGCGATCCAAAAGTCTATAAGCAATAAATGCTGGAGAGGGTGTGGAGAAAAGTGAACCCTCTTACACTGTTGGTGGAATGCAAACTAGTACAGCCACTATGGAGAACAGTGTGGAGATTCCTTAAAAAACTGGAAATAGAACTGCCTTATGACCCAGCAATCCCACTGCTGGGCATACACACTGAGGAAACCAGAAGGGAAAGAGACACGTGTACCCCAATGTTCATCGCAGCACTGTTTATAATAGCCAGGACATGGAAGCAACCTAGATGTCCATCAGCAGATGAATGGATAAGAAAGCTGTGGTACATATACACAATGGAGTATTACTCAGCCATTAAAAAGAATACATTTGAATCAGTTCTAATGAGATGGATGAAACTGGAGCCTATTATAAAGAGTGAAGTAAGCCAGAAAGAAAAACACCAATACAGTATACTAATGCATATATATGGAATTTAGAAAGATGCTAACAATAACTCTGTGTACGAGACAGCAAAAGAGACACTGAGGTATAGAACAGTCTTATGGACTCTGTGGGAGAGGGAGAGGGTGGGAAGATTTGGGAGTATGGCATTGAAACATGTATAATATCATGTATGAAATGAGTCACCAGTCCAGGTTCGATGCACGATACTGGATGCTTGGGGCTGGTGCGCTGGGACGACCCAGAAGGGATGGTATGGGGAGGGAGGAGGGAGGAGGGTTCGGGATGGGGAACACATGTATACCTGTAGCGGGTTCATTTCGATATTTGGCAAAACTAATACAATATTGTAAAGTTTAAAAATAAAATAAAATTTTTTTAAAAAAAGGAAAAAAAAAGAAACTATATATGTAAGGAGTTATAAAAATATGGATCTAAAAAAACCATTTGATGACTTCTAAAAGAATTATTGTTTCATAAACTCAAAATACCTTATAGACAGTATCTATGAAGCGCAAGTCATTCTTTGCTAGGAGCTCAATGTTCGAGTCGACCAGAAGTTCTGCTACATAGGGTGAGTATGAGGTAAGGGAATAGCTGATGATGGGCAGAGAGGCTGCTGTATCTCCCTTTACCAAACTGTATGGAAAAAAAGAAGAAAGATTTTTAATATGCTTAATTCCACAATGAAAAGCTGTTAAAAACTCATAATTTAACATAACAGCCATAATAATTAGGGGATGCACGAGACCCTTCAGATTCTACCCCCTACTCTAAACCAGTGCAGCCAAATTACTATGAAACAAAAACTCTTCAGCATCAATACCAACAGTCTGTTTATCACAATACTTATTGATTTTCCAAAGACTAGCCTTACTTGATCTAGTCTATTTTCTCCTACCAATACAGCAAATGTACCTCCTTACAGTACACAAGTAGGCTTTACGGTTTTGCAAACATTCTCATATTACCTCACTTACTCTCTATCATAAACCTCCAAGAGAAAAATACTATGAATTCTAAGTTACAGATGAAGATATCAGGGCTGGAAAAGGCACCACTGCTAACAAGGTTGACCAGTTTACGATCTTCCCCTGACAGCAGGCTCATTTGGAATCTACCTTGTTAGATTATGCTAATTCTTCTAGCCTAGAATAGTATGTCTTTCTCTTCAGTTATGTGTCATTCATTCTGTATGAAAAATCCATCCAATCTCAAGCCTTCCATGAAGCCACCTTTCTGACCCACAAGGATCTCTCTAGAACAACTCCCCAGGTGTTCAGGATTAGATGCCTCATGCCCTTGTCTGGTACTGTTGTCTAACTGTCTCCACACATGAATCTCTCTCACCAAGAAGTGCCTTCACTGATTCTCTCTCAACAAAGCACAGCATGTATTTGTTCAACTGATGTAACAATGTACTTACTTCAAATGATTGTTTTCCACAAAATTCAAACATGTACATAAATCTCCCCATCCTGCCCCAAATTTTAAAATAAGGAAGAGAACAAATATGATAACATTACATTTTGTTTTTTCAGGACAAATATAAATTGTTTCTCTTTTATCTTTATGGCTACAATTATAATTTATTCAATGAGAAAACTGCTCTGGCAACTCTGTCTCTCTGTAAGACAGTTCAAAACAGAACATGAAAAGGTACTTTTTTTACAGAAAAATCTATTTTATGAACATTATAATAGAAAACAGCCAGTCTGTAATGAATACCTCTTTTGCTAAACAATCTCAAAAATCTTGGTTATCCAGTTTCCATGGACTTAAGACTAGAAATAGTAAGAAAAACAGAAAAACAGATACTATAAATTGGCAAGCCAACACAAAAAACAACAGATGTCAGGATAAAACTTTAAAAAGGGAAAAAAGTATAAAGAACCCAAAATACGTGGAGGGAGGGTGCGTGTGTGTGTGTGTGTGTGTGTGAGGCCAAGGAAAGCAATCTGAAGCAGCAAGATAGTGTTACCTCCCCCAACCCCATGTCAATAAACCCTGCAGACATTACTACATTATAAAATAATCTAAACTTGTTCTTAATGATAAGCATAGGTCAATAAGAAAAATCAAATGTTTGAATGCTATATTCAGAATACAGGAGAATAATCAGTATATTTCAGAATTATTTCTATCCAAAATGCCTTTTAATATGTTAATGTTTAAAAGTGGGAAGAAGAAAATGTGGTTACTCAAACTGATTAGTCCCTGCAAGTCTGGACAATAGAGATGTCCCCGTTTTGAGAAACCAATATATGACCAGTACATAGTATGGGAGCAGATTAGGGAATAACCTGCTTCTCAGAAATGATGTTCATAACAGTCATCTGAGCTAAACTTTCCCTAGTCTCTTCACTACCCTTTCGACGGCAGCCTTCTCTTAGTTTTCCCTGGTTCACAATCAGTTCTAATGAGGTGGATGAAACTGGAGCTGATTATACAGACTGAAGTAAGCCAGAAAGAAAAACACCAATACAGTATACTAACACATATATATGGAATTTAGAAAGATGGTAACGATAACCCTGTATGCGAGACAGCAAAAGAGACAAAGATGTCTAGAACAGTTTTTTGGACTCTGTGGGAGAGGGCGACGGTGAGATGATTTGGGAGAATGGCACTGAAACACGTATATCATATGTGAATCGCCAGTCCAGGTTCGATGCATGACACAGGAAGCTTGGGGCTGGTGCACTGGGATGACCCAGAGGGATGGTATGGGAGGGAGGTGGGAGGTGGGGTTCAGGATGGGGAACACATATGCACCTGTGGCGGATTCATGTTGATGTATGGCAAAACCAATACAATATTGTAATTAGCCTCCAATTAAAATAAATAAATTTAAAGATAATAAAAAAAATATTTAAAAAATAGAATATCTAGGATGCTACTGAGTAGTTGGTTTAACTCAGATTCACTCACTACTTGAACACATACCTAATATGAACTTGTCCCTCAATGCATACATAGAATAAACGTCTAATTAGCTTCTAAGATGTTCCATGCAGTTCTTGAAAGGGGGAGACTGCAGTGAATTGAATAAAAGCACCAGATGTTAAGCTGCATTCTACTGGGAGAAATATTTAATCACTCAGCAATCCCACATAGGAAGGAAAAGAGGTATCAAAGGCTAAAGAATGATAGGAGTGTATATTAGACTAGCAGAATTAGAGAAGAAATGTATGTTGCTATATTTTACAAAGGCAAGTCAGTCATATTTGGACAGTGGAAACTAAAGCAAATGGTTCAAAGCAGGGCTATTAAGTGAGACAGCTTAATAACAATCTTCAAGTATGATATAAGTTGTCATAAGAAATCTGTTAACTAGAATCCTCCAAATCAAAAAGGAATACCACCCAACTAAATGTGGGAGGCTGGTAAACTACAGAATTAATGAAATCCATTATACTTGCATGAGATTAAAAGTTGTACAGAGACCATACCTTATACTTACAATGTTGTGCTTCTACTTCTAAAAGCTGTTTCAAATCTCCTGAGTTGGAATTTTTCATTAATTCCTACTGAGAAACAAACTCCTAACTGTGTTCTAAAATATCTCAGTCACTTGGATGAAAAAAATTAAAGGACCTATATAAAATCTGTATTTTTATTTAGATACTCCTCCCATGTCAAATGTTACCTCACATCATTAGTGAAAATAATACAAAGAAGTTCAATATTGCAGCTTACCCTACACAATCCACCTCTCTAGGATAATTTAGCGAGCGAAGCACTTGTTCTAAGTTCCGTAAGCTTCTTTTTAAGTCACCTGTTGCCATTATTTAACGTTTGATTCAACTCCAGCTTTGAAAATTATCTAATTTTTCACCTAAAAAGAAAAGAAATCCATGAGACATTGTTTAACTCTTTGTATTTCTGAAGCTTATTTAATCTCTTTTGTTCATAGCTCACACACACTTATTGTATTCATTTTAGCTATTTCTCCCCAATTTGTCTTCCCTATTGGTCTGGTATCCTCTATATATTCCTGAATGTCAGATGCACTTTTCCCTTCAATATTTTTTCATTAAAAAAAAAAAGTAAGTTTGCCAGATGTTCACCTTCTTACAATGAGTCTGATATTACCTGTGTGCGTTCTCAGTCATGTCTGACTCTTTATGATCCCATGGACTGTAGCCCTCGAGGCTCCTCTGTCCATAGCATTTTCCAGGCAAGAATACTGGAGTATGTTGCCATTTCCTCCTCCAGGGGAGCTTCCCAACTCAGGGACTAAACCCACATCTCTTGTGCCTCCTGCACTGGCACGCAGATTCTTGACCACTGATATTACACGACACTCTCGCAAATATTTAAATTATGGTACACCAAAGTACCATTTGGGAAGACATATCCCCCTAAAATAATCTCCATCAATGACTATTTTGGCTACTTATAAAGGGTACACAATAAAATCAGTAGGAAATGGAGACAAAGAAATTAAGCACAGGTTTAGTCAGTATTCCCAGGGCTCTGAACTTACATAGCTGTAAATCAGATGGCTTGCTTAAAAAATAAAAATAGATGAGTTTAAAAAAATTCAGGATTCGGCTAATTACATATGGCAGATTAAAATGTATGTTACCTTTATTCCCTTTTCTAAACTCCAGTAAAATGAAAGTAAATGACTAGAAACCATATATATTCATCAGGAAAAAGAAAACCAGAGGGGACTCTGCGTGACAAAATTTTGGAAGATGGAAAACAGATGGATGAGTTAACAACCAACCTAGCAGAGCAAAGTTAGATCAATCCCATTCACCTATTTAGGAGGAAACCGACAACAGCAAGACAGGTTCAGAAATGAGGGTCCTTGATTTTCCTGAGGGGTACAGCCAGGGGCCTGAAATAAGAATGATTATTTGAAGGTTGACATAAGAAGCGACTAAACCCTAGAGACTTACTGTTTCTCTGCTTCCACTCCCTCCCTCCATATATAACCTGCTCTGATAGGCAACTACCTCTGATCCCCAGGTTTATCAATGAGTTTTTAGAATAATCAGCACAACCCACAAAACTGAGTTGGAATTCATTAAAATTTAAAACTTCTACAAAATAAACTGTTAGAGAATGAACAGATAGGTCACAGACAGAATATTTATAAAATACTACTGGATAAAAGACTTATTTCCAAAGTACACAAAGAACTCTAGAGTAAGAAAACAACCCTATTTAAAAATGGGCCTAGTATCTGAAAGTCTCATTAAAGATGTGGTGGTGGTGGTTTAAGTGCGTCCGACTCTTTGCAAACTCATGGTCTGTAGCCTGCCAAGCTCCTCTGTCCACGGGATTTCCCAGGCAAGAATACTGGAGTAGGTTGCCATTTCCTCCTGCAGTGGATCTTTCTTACCTAGGTATCGAACTCCCGTTTCCTACTTGGCAGGCAGATTCTTTACCACTGAGTCACCTGGAAAGCCCCAAAGAAGATATAGATGGCAAATAAGCATGTAGGATGCTCAACATCAAATGTCATTATGCAATTATAAATTTAAAAATGACACCACCGCATATCTTATTATAATGGTTAGAATCCAAAAAACTGACAGTACCAAATGCCTCTGAGAACAGCAACAGGAACTCTCATTTTTGGTCGGTGGGAATGCCAACTGCATAGTCATTTTGGAAGATGGTCTGGCAGACTCTTACAAAGCTAAATGTCACACAATCAGCAGTTGTGCTAGTAAGTATTTACCCAACTGATTTAAAATTTTAAATGTACATACAAGATTCTGCATGGAAATGTTTATAGTAGCTTTCCTCTTAATCATCCAAAACCAAAAGATATTAGGATGTCCTTCAATAGGCAAATGAATTTAAAAAAAAACTAATACATCTATACAACAGTATATTATTCAACAACAAAGAAAGGCAACCAAGACAGAAATGAACCTTAATGCATCTTGCTAAGTAAAAGAAACAAGTTTGAAAAGACTACGCATTGTTTGTTTTCCATTTTATGACTTTCTGGAAAAGGCAAAACTGTAAAGACAATAAAACTAGAGATCATGGCTGCAAGGATTCAGAAGTAAGAAGAAAGATCACAAAGAGTTAATGTGCAAAGCAACCTCACAGAAGGGGAGGGTGAAAAAGCCAAAAGCTAAGTTGACTCTGGAAATGAGAGGCACCTGTAAGACTAAAGGAAGAATGAACTGCACATAAACACTGTACTCCAGTTATAGAGTCATTTCCCATGTACATGTGAGTTATGATGCTTCCACACATATACGCTGCAATTGAACAACTCGGTAAACAGATGGCTGAATAGTAGAAGGTATGATTCTCACTGCTGGATGGGAGTTTACAGAGAAGCAAAGGAAGGCGACTGGAATCAGCCCTGCCTTGTGGATTAGTTCAACGTATCAGTATGAACTCATGTTTACCTTAGTATAGATACAGAAATATGTGCAATGCTAGCTCCCTGGAGAAATGGCCAATTCTCAGACTGAGGGAGGAAATATACAAGATGAGCCTGAGGCTCATTTTATCATTATATCGTTCTAGAAAGTAAAAAAGTACACACAAAACAAAGAAACCAACCCCATACTTGATAGGAGTATGGCATAAGGAATGAAACAGCTTCCAGAGATCAAAGCTGAAACTATCTGAACAACAACAACAAAAATCAGTATAACTCAATGTGAACAAATAAAGAAAAAAAGTCTTATAATGATTTCAACATATGTAAAATAAGCATGTGATAGAATTCAACATTTACAATATTAGGAACAGAAGGGAACTGCTTCCCATCATCTATAGGATATTTACCAAAAAATTCCTGTAAACATCATATGTAAAGGTGAAATATTGAAAGCTTTCTTCCTGAGATGGGGAAAAGGCAAGTTTATTCACTCTTACCATTTCTATTCAATATTGTACTACGGGTCTTAGTACAAAAATACAAGAAAAAAAAAAAAAAAAAACTAAAAAGGAAGAAAATAAAAATGTTACTACTCACAGACTGTATTTGAAAAAATTCAAAAGAAATAAAATGAATTTAGCAAGGTTGCTGGACTGAAGGTCAATATACAAATATTGATTGTATTTCTCTGTATTTCTCAAATAATTTAGAAAATATGTTTAAAAATATACATATAAATAATTCACTAGCCTCAAATATCGTAAATGTGTGAATAAATTCAAAACAGATCTGTAAGACCTCAAACAAAACAAAACAAAAAAACAGAAAACTTTATTGATATAAAGCCCTAAATAAGAGGTCTACATTCAGATCAAGGATTTAAAGACTCAATAAGTTGATCCCATAATTCAATGTATTCCCTCCATCCCATGCCCCACCAAAACACACTGTAGTTTTTTAAAGGTGGAAATTCACAAGCTGATTCTAAAATTTGCATAAATATGCAAAAGATAAACAGAAAATAACACCATGGTGAAAATGATCAAAATTGGAAAATTCAACCATTGGATATAGAGAGTCATTATAAAGTTAAATTTAGAATTATTGAAAATATCTACCAACACAACAATGGAATGGAATAATGCACAGAAATAGACCATGCATATATCAACACTGCTGCTGCTGCTACTAAGTCACTTCAGTCATGTCTGACTCTGTGCGACCCCAGAGACGGCAGCCCACCAGGCTCCCCCATCCCTGGTATTCTCCAGCAAGAACACTGGAGTGGGTTGCCATTTCCTTCTCCGATGCATGAAGGTGAAAAGGGAAAGTGAAGTCGCTCAGTCATGTCTGACTCTTAGCGACCCCATGGACTTCTTGCCTGGAAAATCCCATGGACTGCAGCCTGCCAGGCTCCTCCGTCCATGGGATTTTCCAGGCAAGAAAGTTGATGGAGAACAGCCCTGGAAAATGGATAGTCTTTTTCAATAAATTGTACTGTGTCAACTGAATACCCAGATGGGATAAATAAATCTTGACCTCCTTGATGTAAAGGGAACTTTATATCCTTTACAATCAATTACAGGTTTGTCAAAGATCTAAATGTGAAATATAAGACAGATAGGTTTCTTGGAGATTATAGAATACATGATTCTTCAGGTAGAAAAAGATTTCTGGTCTTAAGACTGATAAAATGAGTCACAATAAATTTTCTATCTTCTGTTCATCGAAAGATACCATTAGAAGAATGGAAAGATAAGTCATTGAGGGGAAGTTGATACTGTCAATATACATAACCAACAAAAAGATTAAAAAAAAAATCCTACAAAGTAATAAGACAGACAACTCAATAGAAAAACAGGAAAGAGATCTGAACAGTAACGTAAACGTGAAAACAACAAAAATGTGAAAAGATATGCAACCTTAATAATCATTAGGAAATTACAAAGTAAACCCAAAGGCAAGGTTGCAAAGCATCTGAAACAGAGCACAATGCTGTGAAAGTGTAAATTTGTACAATGATTTGGGAAACTTATTGCTGCTGCTGCTGCTGTTAGGTCGCTTCAGTCATGTCCGACTCTGTGCAACCCCATAGACGGCAGCCCACCAGGCTTCCCCGTCCCCAGGATGCTCCAGGCAAGAACACTGGAGTGGGTTGCCATTTCCTTCTCCAATGCATGAAAGTGAAAAGTGAAAGGGAAGTTGCTCAGTCGTGTCCAACTCAGCAATCCCATGGACTGCAGCCCACCAGGCTCCTCCGTCCATGGGATTCTCCAGGCAAAAGTACTGGAGTGGGGTGGGAAACTTATTAGTGATATCTAGTAACATACTCAGGGTCCATGAAACAGGAGTATGAGGCCAATGGATACAAATAACAGAATATGTGTGTACTTTTATGTGCACAAAAAGATAACAATATTTGAGATTTTAAATGGTTCATTTTTTTTAATCTCAAAGAAAATAATACCATGGAATTACATTTTTAAATGACTCATTTTATGGCATGGGGCAGGGCTTTCTCTAGACTAAAGGAGGTTATTCCCAAGGGAGGTACCTAAACTAAACAGGTAAACAAATGGTTAAAAACTTTTGCAAGAAAAAGACAACGGGCTTCTAAACTGTAACCAATGAGGCAAAGCTCAGTAACACACTTCAAAATATCTAGTATTTATAACTGTCCAAATATATAACAATACCTTGAGTACTGAATCCTCTGGGAATGCTGCTCCTCTCAAATGAAGTCACTGACATTAAAAACAAAACACAACAATCCATAAATCAGGGGAACTAGAGTCAGCATGATCATGTCCCCCTGGTCAACATCTCAGCAGTTGCCTAGGGTACAAATCACCTTCTCACACACCTTTTCTGTATCTATATATAACCTGAGATGGGGTACAAATGTGCAAAATCCTAAATTTAGTAAACTTTCTATATTAAGCCACTACTGTAATTCTGTACCCTTTCCTTCTCTTAAACACAGTATCTTTTTCCTTATAGCTCAGCTGGTAAAGAATCGTCTCCAATGCAGAATACCCAGGTTAGATTCCTGGATTGGGAAGATCCCCTGGAGAAGGGATAGGTTACCCACTGAAGTATTCTTGGGCTTCCCTTGTGACTCAGTTGGTAAATAAGCTGCCTGTAATGCAGGAAACCTGGGATTGATCCCTGGGTTGGGAAGATCCCCTGGAGAAGAGAAAGGCTACCCACTCCAGTATTCTGGCCTGGAGAATTCCATTGACTGTATAAGTCCATGGGGTCACAAAGAGTCCAGTGCAACTCTCACTTCCTGTTCCAAGTCTCCCCTCCTTTATCCACACGGTAAAGAACACATTATTGAACATACTTTTAAATGCCCATATGTGAGTTTTAGTCAATATTTTCCAGCCAATCAACCACTTCAACTAAGTATTTACATTTTTAAGCAGAGGAAATTTCAAGTGTGTCAAATGCAAAAAAAACTAGAAAAAAAAGGAAGTCATTCTAAAAATCACTTTCAACAATATATTGGCCAAGAAAGATCAACCTTATTTAACATCTTTCAGGATAACTGGCGGAATATATGTACATAGGGAAGCAGTTAAGGATGACTTCCCAAGACCAGCCTTAATTTTCTTGGAAAAGATGAAGTGGGAATTAATCTGGCTGTTGACTGCAAAAAATATATATAGTTTTGGGTGTTGTCACTGGCCAATATAGTAAGTCTAAGTTTGGTAAGTTCCAGACCCAGGTGCACGTGCTAAGTTGCTTCAGTCGCCTCCGACTCTTTGCAACTCCATGGGGTGTAGTCTGCCAGGCTCCTCTATCCCTGGGATTCTCCAGGCAAGAATACTGGAGTGAGTTGCCATGCCTTCCTCCAGGGAATCCTCCCCACCCAGGAATAGAACCTGAGTCTCTTACCTTCTCCTTTACTGGCAGGTGGGTTCTTTACTGCTCATGCCACCTGGGAAGCCTCCAGACCCATGTACCTTAATCAATTCTTCTAGGGGCACCTTTTCTCCTAAGACATTTCTATTAACTTTAGTATAAATTTTATCTCTTTCCACAGACTTCTTTTAACCCTTTTTGAGGTATATTCTGTCTCTGTGATACATGAAATTTTGTTTTATTTAACACTTTATGGTATCTTTCCTTTCTCTTAAGTCCTGTAACATATATTAATGTCTCATTATTTCTACCTCTGGTAATGGAATTTCTGACAACAAAGTATGTCCCTGGAACACATCCTCTTCTGTATCAGCAGAATAAATATTCTGAAGAAGAGTATGATAAAAGTACAGCTGGGATCTGTAGGTGAGGAAGATAAGTGATAAAATAGGAAAGAAAAAAATTAAAGGATTAAGAAAATTGAGTATTACAGAAAAAAAATTACAGCTACTGCTCTACATTTACATGGAAGGCTCTACAGTTTATTATAAAACTGAAAAACACTAAAAATTAAGACATTAACAAAAAGCCAATCTAGGAATTGTGCACATTTTAACACAGTAGTTTCAGACATGAAAAATAACTTTTTAGGAAGTCACTTAACATTTTCACTTTATAACACTTATAAAAAGAAATTAAAAGACAAAGGCATATACCACTCAGCTTGTAGCAGATTCAACCACTAAAATGGTCTCAATATTGCTTCCTAGCTTCCTCCAGAATTCTCTGCTACAAGTTAGATCTGCCCCACTGTATTACAGGAGGCATCGTGAAAATGGTATAAAACAGCAGTTTAAGACGATTAATCTAATTCAGTCTCACTGCCACTAAAAGTCATTAAATGATACCTCCCAATGGAATGCCAATGAACTCAGTGATTTTTGTTCAGAATGAAGCAATTAAACCATTGTTGTAAGGACTATGGTTGATGACTAAGGGTTTGTGACAGCCATTGATATTATCTATTAAAAGTAATAGAGGAGAAAATTGGGAGAAACGGGGAGTAAGGGTCAAGTATATAACTCTGCGGGATAGCTGTGTTCATATATAAAACCGTGTAAAGGTCTGTGGATAATTTTAGAAAAAGTCTACTACAGCCCTGATTCCAGAATCCGAATTTCAGTATTTTTTTCTCCTAGTAACGAAAAAATCCAGTCCTGTATGAAAGTGAAGTACTTTTTCTTTCCCCCTGAAATACTCGGGAAAGGTAAAACAAGGAAAACATCAACTATCCTCAGCTCTTCCCTCTCATCAGTATTTCCGAGGAGCCGGATTGCTCAGCTCAGAGGCTCCAAAAAGAGGAATCGGTCCGTCCAGGACCCTAAGTCATAACCTATCTGAGAGGATGAGCTCTTCCCACTTGGACGTTATCAAAAGGATACCCGAGTCGGGTTCATGGGCAAGGCACATCTAGGGCTCTCCTCCTCCCACTTAATTTAAAAGGATAAGACAGAGCTGTTTACTTCCACCTCTCCCAGGCCTTCGGTTAGGGCAGCGAAGAGAGGCGACCCCCGCCAAATCCCGGGCGCAGCCCCGTCGGCTCCCCCGCGCTCACCCAGAACGGCCCAGCAAAGAAAGGGCTCCGAAGGCCTCTGGCCCCGCACAACGGGCAAAGGAGGTGGTAGCATATGCAACCCGAGAACCCCGGGAGCCCAGCCTCCAGCAACTAGTCCCTGCGGCCCGACGCCGCTGCCGGGGCGCGCTTCTCGCGCCGACCGTTTGTATTCCGAGCACCGCTGCAGGATCTTCAAAGCTCTCGGTTCCTCCACGTCCCTGGATTCTCCGCCGCAGATTCCACAGGATGTCTATCTAGAGCCCTTGGAAGACTAGTCCTGCCGAGAGGTTTTTCTACATTCAGTCAGATCCCAAGGTGCAGATTGGAAGTCTGCCCAGTTCTGAGGCTCAGAGGGCCTCGAACTGGAAAGTGAGAAGCCGAGACGCCGTGGCGAATCGTAGACCATGGAGATGAAAATACTTTCTGAAGCCTCTGAACCCTGACGTCACTTCCGGCAACAATAGGAAACGTCAAAACTCGGCCGCTGAGGGGGCCGCAGCTTGAGGCTCTCTGAGTTCGGAAGGATCCGGTCCTGTTTCTGGGATTCTCCCCTACCTCACTTCCACCGGCGTGAACAAGTGAAGTTTGAACCGGCTTCTCCATGGCCTGGGCGCCCGTTCCCGGCTGAATCGTTTTCTTTTTGGCTGAAAGCCCCCGCCCAGAGGCCGATTCGTCGCGGCGGCGGTGGTATCGCAGGTCGCTCAGGTAAGGGCGTTACCCTACGTATTTCATAGCTCTTGAGTCTCTTCCCTGTACACCCCTACTTTTCTCCTCGGAAATAATGACAACCGATGCTTACCAGTTGGCAGAAACTTGCCAACCTGTAAGACTTTGGGGCCAATGACAGAGCAAAACATCTTGAGTGACAGCGGTGCTGGCTAATTAAAATAAGGAATCCGTGTCAGGAGGCGGGAGTAGGTGTGTTCTTGTGTTCCTAGGTCACTGGGGTGTAGGTCAACTTGGGACCCCAGGTAGGGTCCGGCTTCACTCTGAAATAAAGCCGGGAAAAAGCAGAGGTTACTCTTCTAGCCCAGATGTAGCTTTTAAGTAGAGTGGGTTTGGGGGGGTTCATAAGCACAGTTTTCGATTTCTTACATACTTTCTAGTAACATGAATGGAAAACACTAACATACAGTTAATGTCACGATGGATTGCTAGCTGCTTTAGCTGTTAAACTTTGGTTATAAACTTGGCAAATTCTTAATTTGTCGTCTCGTTTTTCTCTGTGACTGGGCTCTAGTTTCTTACATGGCTGCTCAATTAAATATTATTAAAAGTGGATGAAATCACAAATGGATCCCAATCCTCAGTCAATTAAGGGTTTTACTTTAGGTTTTGTGTATATTTAACAATTTAATCTTTGAATCTACTTCTTCTAACAACTGGAGTTTTTATTTTCAGGGATCCCAGATGTTTCTCTCCATATCAATAGATCATGAACTTTATTACTGTAAAGCTAAGCTAATTTAGTTTTCCATTTCAGCTTTCCTTGTTTTTTTTTTAAGTTTGGAGTTGGTGACCATATTTCTGGGATAGAGGGGATTTTTACCACCTAAGAAAATGGTTTCCAAAATTGAGAAGATATCAGAATGAGAAATAAGTTTTATTCTATTTTCAGGTTGAGTAGGAAGCTTGCAATTTTTATCCAAATAACTTGACAGTTTGTCTGAGGTATTGTACACACTGTGGCACTGGGCTTTCCCTCAAGTGAGCAGTCTAAGAGAGTGAGCACCCAAAACTCTCTCTAGTTTTTTATAACCTAGTATCGGAAGTTGCCTCCTTTCATTACTGCTGCCAACTGCCATATTCTTTTGTTAGAAGTGAGTCAGTAAATCCAACTCAGTCATTGTGGAAAGAATTACACAAGGGCATAAATCCCAGGGAGCAAGGGTCTTTAGGAGCCATCTTAGAGGCAGCTTAACACAGTTACCCTGGCTGATAACTTTTAGGAGTTAATAGGAATAACTGAGCAAAATTATATCCAAGAGAAATGCCTGGTTATAATGAAACAGGCCAACTTAGACAAGAATTTTCCTTCTTGAAAAGGTTTTTTTTTTTTTTTTTTTGGAGGTGGGGAGAGTTGTGTAGGGGGTCTTTTTTCCTACTGATTACATAAAGAAAGGCTTATTGTTTTTCTTGGAAAACTGCCTGAGAAATGGCATGTGTGAGAGGAAGGTTTGTCTTTTAAGGATATACATGAGCAGAGTACCTCATAACTGGAGATTATGTATTCCTTACCGATTGCTATTTTTCATGGTTGAAATGATTGCAAAATAAACATGGGCAAAGATAGTTTTTAAGGTGGAAAGAAGTTAGGAAAAGCTAGAGGTGAGCCTTTCTAGTGTAGAAAGAATGTGGCATGTCTATGTTGGTATGAGAGCAAATAGGGATAGGAGAGGTGTGTCTGAGAACAGAACCACGTTTGTGTGTTTGTTTTTAAGCATTATTAGATGTCAGGTTACATTCTTTCAGCACTACTGGATGCATATCACCAGAACAGATTTTGTCAGTGAACCAAATAAGCTTATTAGACGTGAAAGGTATAGGCTTCAGGGTTTATTATTTTGGCTTTGACCCACTGTAAAATTGCCTATGCTTCTTCCAATTTTGAAAGATGTTGTCAATCCTTAGTAAAGCATTGTTCAAGTTTATCTTTTAAACTTCAGGTGCTTAACACTAGCCAGTGTAAATTTTCAAATTGTAGATTTGGCTTTTAAAATGTTGCTCCCTATCAGGTTAACATACTTCGTTTGTAGTAGAATATAGCCAATTAACTAATGTACTTGTAGGCCCTTAGATGTCTGCCAAATTTTAAACAGGTGCTTGCAAAAATAACACAGTTGAAATACTTCATTCATAAAAAATATTTTATGGTAATAACTAGATAAGCTAAGCCATGCATCATAATTTATTATACCTCTGATCGGTTTAATAGGGAATGTTTTGTGCTTTTGAATAGGTTAAAAATAATTATTTTCCTTACTTCAAGTATGCTGCTAAGTCACTTCAGTCGTGTCCGACTCTGTGCGACCCCATAGACGGCAGCCCACTAGGCACCCCCGTCCCTGGGATTCTCCAGGCAAGAACACTGGAGTGGGTTGCCATTTCCTTCTCCAATGCACAAAAGTGAAAAGTGAAAGTGAAGTCACTCAGTCGTGTCCAAGCAATGAATTACCAAGAAATTATCTTTACTTTGATCACAGAGCATTGAAGTTAGTCATTCAAATTCACAAATTTATCGTTCATTACTTAACCAATGGCTATATACAAGTCTGTTTTTCCCCCTACATTTTGATTCAGATTTGAAAATTGAGGGTAATCCATTGGCTGATATAATAATGTGTCAAAATCATTAATATGAAGTCTGTGGATTATTTGTCTACCTCATGTTGCATTTTCATTGATTATTTTACTTAATATTTTAAAACAACTTAGTGAATACATCCACTTCTAGAAATTTATGTTCCCCATTTATTTTTTTTTCCTCATGATTTTGTTTTTCTGATATTTATTGACATAGATTCTATGGTAAAACTTGAATGAGTTTATATTCTATTTAGGGCAAATGTTTTTATGATGGAGAGATGAGAAAAGACATTTGGTTTCAAGTTTAGGCAGCAGGTTTGGTTTAGGTCTATGATCAGCAATTTGTGTATTCTGCAAGAACAGGTTGCAGAGGATTTCATAAGCTATTTGAAAGAAGGAACATGATTTCAGCAGGTGAGCCATGCTTGAAGAACCCCTGTTTGCTTATGCTGAGCAGTAATTTGTAGGAGTCACGAACATAGGGAAAAGACACAGAAAGGATAGATGCTAAATACACACGTACATGCACACACACATCCATCTCTATCACCTCTTCATTTTGTTTTAATTTTTCGGATATTCTCATCTTTAGAGGATCACAGAATTTTATAGCTAAAAGAGAACTTAGAGATCATCAAGTTCAAAACTCTCTTTATAGGTGAGGAAAGTGAAACTTCGAGTATTGTGCCTTGTAGTCACAAGTTGAAGGAGCCTGAATAATGCACACATTTTGTGTTAGTCTGTTTTCACTGTTAGATGTTTTCTCATCTCACTTCTGACTTTTCTATTGGCTGCTGTCAGTATTTATTTTATTTTAGGGACTTCCCTGGCCCTCCAGTGGTTAAGACTTTATGCACCCAATGCAGGGGTCACAGGTTGGATCCCTGGTTGGGGAACTAAGATCCCACATGCTGCAGGGCATGGCCAAAAATAAAATTAAAAATATATTTATTTTGTTTGATACTTTGTCTTTATTTCTTTAAAAGTATGTCAGTAACAATGACAGTTTTTGTTTTGTCTTTTTAATTCCACAACTCTGATGAGTGGCCTTGTGGTCAGTGGGCATGGAGTGTGCTGTGCCCTGAGGGTTGGGAATGTGCTGCCATGACCACTGCTGATACAATTGGGTCGAGTAAAGAGTGCAGTCAGTGCAACTAAAAAATAATGCTGGTGAGAAATTCAATAAATTTATTTTACTCAAAAATTAAAACAGACAGTGGAACATCTCTCTGCAAAAGAAGCTGAAGAAATAAGTGAAATTGAATAAGCCCCCAATTCTCTGCTTTTTGGTTACATTTTAAGTGACATATCTTAATTTTTACACTTGTTTAGATACCATTTGGTAACATTCATTATAGAATCAAATTAAACAACAGGATAAAAAACCTTCAGAAAACAGTGATATTGTAAATCTTTTTTGATTTAAAAAAAACTACAAATGGTATGCCTTTTACTAACAAAAAACTGCTCTTGCAGGACCAGATCTTTAAATTTAATGAGTGGGGTTTTTTTTTTTTTTTTATGTGTTTAATGTACCCTGTGACCTCTTAGTACTTAGCTGTTTCCCTTTTCTCCTTAGAAGGACCTCCTTGTGGACTTACCCTCCTTCATTTCTCTACAGTTGTTGCCTTTCAAATTTAGAAGTGTGCTTGGTTATCAGGTTTTTTTTTTCTTTTCTTTTTCCCCCCTCTCCTCAGTCTGTTTTAAACTACCTTGGTGGTCTGTTCTTTTGGAAAAAGAGAAATAAATGCTGGGGCTGCCAATTTGGTTATAAATGTGGAAAATATTTTCTCACAGAATCTCCCATGTTCTTATGCAATCACATGATAACACTTAGAAAGTAACTAAAAATCTGGTTACTTCCTAGTTGGAAAAAAATTTTGAAAATTTCCAAGGCAATATAAAGGAGTGAATTTCCTCATTTGGTACACAGAGTTTTAGATCTTTATGTGAAATAGGAAATTTCTTATTTGTAAATCCAACTATTTAGACATTTAAGAAATATTGAAAAGTAATGATTTATAATGAGTATTTAAAGTAGCTCATTCATGTCGCTCAACACAGACTGGTGATTTAACACTGCTTACTCAGGAAGACACTTTATAGAATCTCCTTTGCTTCAAATGAAAATGTTTAAAGCAGAATGCTTTTTTGAGACCTCCAGACTCCTTTGTGTTCTTCCCATCTTCCCCTGCGTGTCATCCATCCATCTAAATGGTGTATGAACCATTCTTTATCACATATATTGTTTCCACAGCATGTGCTGTTTGAATCCTTAGTGCCATAGAATTACTGAAAGCAGTAGAGCAGTGTGTTCCTTTAGAATAATACTTTATTTGATGTTTAACTTGTTACATAGGGATGTTTTGATTAAAGATGATTAATATACTTTATAGATAATTTTATATTAGATGTACCAGTAGGTATTAAAAGCAATCTTTAGCATTCTTTTGTGGAAAAGTTCTACTTTTTTGAAAAGAGAACAAGATATTACAATAACAGAAAAGTATTGTTCTCAGAAATGTTAATAATTAACTTGATAGAGCTTTTGGTAATTAATATAATCTATGCTGCCTTCTAAGTGGAAGTGCCTTTGTGCTGTTACAACAGTTACGTTTAGACTGCCACTGTATCTCTTTTTTTTAAAAAATGAAAATTATATCTAAAATATGTCAGAAAAGTTTCTCAGATTTTTGCATTAGAGAAAAGGGAATGAGTCAGGATATACATACTGCTTGACAATTAAAAGATGCCTTTATATATTCAATATATTATCTCAGTTAAGACTGATAGCAATCCTGTAATATAGATAGGAGTGATTTCCTGCATTTTATAGGAAACCAAATATCAGAAACCTTGTTTGAAATATCTGAGGTCACACAGCATATTGTGTAATTGGAACTCCAACTTTAAATTCACTCTCCAAAATAGCTGTGTCAAGAAAACCTGCACAGTTCTCTCATGCAGACCTCATATAGGCCACATTCTCTAGTCTCAGCATAATAAAACTAGACATTAATTTTAAAAACCAGAAGGCCTAAATAATTAGATTAAAAAAAGAAAGAACTCTTCTAAATTATTTGGTCAATGTGTAAAAAAAAAGTACTATTGTTATTGTCACTGTTATTTTAATAGAAATAAGGATAGTAGTTAGGAGATTAAACAACTGATGGTTTTTAAAAATATTTTTAAAATATTTTAAAGAAATTATATCATTATTCTCACAAATTTGAAATATTATAAAATTATTATATTGTAACTTTTAACATTATTAATATTATAAAATTATCTCCAGCAATCAAAATTAAATCACATTATTTCCTGTACTTTGATTTTTAATGAGTAAACCACTTTTAATGTAGTTTGCATTTATGCTGTTTATTAGACCCAGGAAGAGGCACACATCAATTCTTTTGTATTTATACCTCCACTCGATTATTGATGTATCCTAAGTAAATAGCCTACACATTAATATAATTTGTATACTTAAAGATTTGTATTCCTTGATTCTCTCTTCTTTTGATCTGTATAGTGTGTTCCACAAAGTCAGAGGTGATTCAGAGGTCATAGAGTTTTAATAATTAGTTGGATTTCCTTAAATCTAAAATAGTTACTATTTGTCAAATGTCACTAGACTTGCTGTGTCCTTGGTCACCCTCTTTAGAGTGTTTATTAGAGTGTCTAGTTATTTAAAGAACTTTATTGTGGCATCATTTAGATATTATAAAATTCACTTGTTTTAAGTGTACAGTACTCTGCCTCCCACCTTTTTTAGTTAATTGTAGATACACATGCAGTTGTGAGAAATATAGCAAGAGATCTCTTGTACACTTTGCTTAGTTTCCCTGGGTAGTGTGACATATTACAAAATCATAATATACTGTCATAACCAGGATATTGAAATCAGCATATCTCACCTATCTTATTCAGAATTCTGCAGTTTATTTTTGCTCACATGTGTATGTGCATGTATGAGATTCTGAGCAGATTCACATATCCAGTACCACAGTCAAGACACTGAACAGTTCAAACACCACTGGGACGGATCCCTGGTGCTGCCATTTAAAACTACAGCCACTTCCCTTCTGGATAGTGATGCTGAATGTCTATCATGTAATTATGTACAATTTGTATATCCTCTTTGGCAAAGTATCTGTTCATGTCTTATGTCCTTTTTTAATTGAATTGTTTGATTTTTTTTTTTTTGCTGTTGTGTTTGAGATATTTTCTCTCCATCTGTAGCTTGTGTTTTTGTTTTCTTCATATGGACTTTTCAAAGAGCAAATGTTTTTAATATCGATGAGGTTGACTTTACCAACTTTTACTTTTATAGTTTGTACTTTTGATGAACTCTTTGCCTAGATGTAGACCCCTAAGATCTCCTTCTCTATGTTTTTCTAAAAGTTGTATTCTTTTATTTTATGTTTTTAACTTTACAATATTGTATTAGTTTTGCTATATATCAACGTGAATCTGCCACAGGTATACACATGTTCCCCATCCTGAACCCTCCTCCCTCCTCCCTCCCCGTACCATCCCTCTGGGTCATCCCAGTGCACCAGCCCCAAGCATCCAGTATTGTGCATCGAACCTGGATTGGCGACTCATTTCATATATGATATTATACATGTTTCACAGCAATCAGAGCAGAAAAAGAAATAAAAGGAATCCAAATTGGAAAAGAAGAAGTAAAACTCACTGTTTGCAGATAACATGATCCTCTACATAGAAAACCCTAAAGACTCCACCAGAAAATTACTAGAACTAATCAATGAATATAGTAAAGTTGCAGGATATAAAATCAACACACAGAAATCCCTTGCATTCCTATACACTAATAATGAGAAAACAGAAAGAGATATTAAGGAAACAATTCCATTCACCATTGCAATGAAAAGAATAAAATACTTAGGAATATATCTACCTAAAGAAACTAAAGATCTGTATATAGAAAACTGTAAAACACTGGTGAAAGAAATCAAAGAGGACACTAATAGGTGGAGAAATAGACCATGTTCATGGATTGGAAGAATCAATATAGTGAAAATGAGTATACTACCCAAAGCAATTTATAGATTCAATGCAATCCCTATCAAGCTACCAATGGTATTCTTCACAGAGCTAGAACAAATAATTTCACAATTTGTATGGAAATACAAAAAACCTCGAATAGCCCAAGCAATCTTGAGAAAGAAGAATGGAACTGGAGGAATCAACCTGCCTGACTTCAGGCTCTACTACGAAGCCACAGTCATTAAAAGTTGTATTCTTTCATGTTTTGCATTTTAAGTCTATGATCTAGTCTGATGATTTTTTGAAAGATGTGGAATTTAGATAAGGTTGATCTAATTCAGTTTTGCTTGTTGTTTACCATTTAAAGATTCATTCAGTCAACAAATATTGCTGAGTGCTTTGTAGGTCTGAGGCACTGTGTTTGGTACTGGATTTTTCCTCGTAGCCTATTGGGTTGAATCATTCCCCCGTCTTAGTACTTACAGGCAGTTCTTACTCTACATGGTACCATGTAAACTGAAATGTGTGCTTTTTAGAACCATGGCCTTGCTATGCAAAGTCCCATAGAACTGTTATTCAGTAGTTAGCATGGTCCTGTATAAGAACTACCTGTATATATATTTTAATTTGTATTTCTTACAGTAATAAAGCACAATATGATAGGTGAGTTCCAAAATTATTGTTGTCTTAAGGAACATATGTTTGAGTAATTCATATTTTATAATCAAGAAATATGCTTAAAAATACAGATCTCAACAGTTGTAAATTGATTTCAGAGATCTAAGAAATTAGCATTCTATACATAAAGCTGTTTATAATTCAGGTTCCTAGGAATGTGAAAATGTCATAAAGATCTATAGTAGAAATTTCCTGTTAATTAATTTAGTTTGTGATACTGCAAAAAGGACTTTTGATATATTGAATCTTCCCATGAAGTCATAAAGTTTCCATTTCTAGAAATATATCTGTAGTGATTAAAGATGATGATAGTACTGATACTGAACTGCCAAAATGGTCTCTCTCTTATCACTGACTGATGACTATATACTTGACTTTATTTGTCAAACTGTGTCAATCTAAGCAAAGTTAGTTTCTTCTAACTTTATATATTTACTAGATGTTAGTTTTCTTTCTCCTAGCAAAAGTAAATGGCATCTCCAAATTCACAGATCCTAAGTTCATGAAATTTAGAACCAGGATTGTAACTGTTCAGATCATTATGTCTAGAATAATCAGGTATACTCTGAAATGGAAGAACCAAAATAAGAGTTTCTTTTAAAGGGGATTGAATGGTGACTACAAAACTACCTGTGATGGTAAATTACCTATATATTAGGTTCTCTTAACCCCTCTAAGTTCTTTGGAGTAAGAGTTATTCACTGTTTTCCTGATGAGGAAAATAAGGACCACAGACTGTAGTCTAATCAGATTCTGTGTAGGCGTTTGAAGTAGATCTTTTTTCACATCAAAGCCTATGTGCTTTCCACAAGAACAGTAGCTTGAAAGAGAAACTGCAGCTGGAAGCAATGGTGGAGGTAATAAGCAGCTGCAGAGGTAAAAGAGATGAGAGTTAGTGATGAAGAAACAGACGGTAAATTGTCTTTGCCAGTTCTGCACATAGGGCTCAGCGGTTAGGAATAAAAGCTTTGGACTCAGACCTGAGTTTGAATCTTTAGTTTACCACTTGTCAGCTCTGAGATTTTGGTCAAAGTTGCTTAACACCTCTGAGTCACTATTTCCTCAGCTGTAAAATAGGTAGAATAATATCTAATATCTACCTGTTAAGGTTGTTTTGAGGACAGAAATGGCATAATGCAATTAAAGCTTCCACAGTGCTTGGCACAGAGTAAGTATTAAATAAATTGTGGTTTATAGTACAAAAACAATATTATTGTTTAATATTTGTATTTAAATATATTTAAAATATTGTGTACATAGTATTACACACAAAAGGAGGGAACACAGCCAGTAATCCCAAGCCTTAAATCTGCTCACACAAAATTAAAGGGTTTTCCCTTCTACTTTCATTAAGAAACATTTCTTCTCCCTTTAAAAAAAAATTTTTATCACAAATGGCAAAAATAATTCTTACTGTTTTAATGTTTGCCTTGACAAGGGTCACTTAACTACTCTTAAACCGTGATGCTGAACTTTTATCTCCTTAGTGATGGTTTTCAGTCTGTATGACACTAAGCTCAAAGAACAGTACTTCATAAACTTCAGTTCAGTTCAGTCTCTCAGTCGTGTCCGACTCTTTGAGACCTTATGAATCGCAGCATGCCAGGCCTGCCTGTCCATCACCAACTCCCGGAGTTCACTCAAACTCACGTCCATCGAGTCGGTGATGCCATACAGCCATCTCATCCTCTGTCGTCCCCTTCTCCTCCTGCCCCCAATCCCTCCCAGCATCAGGGTCTTTTCCAATGAGTCAACTCTTTGCATGAGGTGGCCAAAGTACTGGAGTCTCAGCTTCAGCATCAGTCCTTCCAATGAACACCCAGAACTGATCTCCTTTAGGATGGACTGGTTGGATCTCCTTGCAGTCCAAGGGACTCGCAGGAGTCTTCTCCAACACCACAGTTCAAAAAGCATCAATTCTTCGGTGCTCAGCTTTCTTCACAGTCCAACTCTCACATCCATACATGACCACTGAAAAAACCATAGCCTTGACTAGAAGAACCTTTGTTGCAAAGTAATATCTCTGTTTTTCAATATACTATCTAGGTCGGTCATAACTTTCCTTCCAAGGAGTAAAGGTCTTTTAATTTCATGGCTGCAGTCACCATCTGCAGTGATTTTGGAGCCCCCCAAAATAAATAAAGTCTGACACTGTTTCCACTGTTTCCCCATCTATTTGCCATGAAGTGATGGGACCAGATGTCATGATTTTCGTTTTCTGAATGTTGAGCTTTAAACCAACTTTTTCACTCTCCTCTTTCACTTTCATCAAGAGGCTTTTTAGTTCCTCTTCACTTTCTGCCATAAGGGTGGTGTCATCTGCACATCTGAAGTTATTGATATTTCTCCCGGCAATCTTGATTCCAGCCCAGCGTTTCTCATGATGTACTCTGCATAGAAATTAAATAAGCAGGGTGACAATATATAGCCTTAACATACTCCTTTTCCTTTTTGGAACCAGTCTGTTGTTCCATGTCCAGTTCTAACTGTTGCTTCCTGACCTGCATATAGGTTTCTCAAGAGGCTTAAACTTAGTGCATATCAAACTCGGTTATTTTCCAATTTCACATGCTTGGATTCCTTAATCAGAAGATTTCTGTTTACAGAAAGGTTGTGAGATTAATAAAAATAATTGGTGCATACCTTTTATCCTGGTAGCTCAGACAGTAAAGAACCTGCCTGCAATGCAGGAGACCTGAGTTCGATCCCTGGGTCAGAAAGGTCACCTGGAGAAGGAATGGCAACCAACTCCAGTATTCTTGCCTGGAGAATTCCATGAACAGAGGAGCATGGCAGGCTACAGACCATGTGGTCACAAAGAGTCAGACAGGACTGCCAGACTAACACTTTTCACCTTTTACTCAGATTCACAAATTTTAAACATTTTGCAACATGCTTTAACATTCTCTCTGTGTGGAGATTGACATTCCTGTTTTTCTGAACCATTTGAGACTAGGTTGTATATGTTATGCCTTAACAATTCAGTATTTTTCCTAAGAACAAGAATATATTAAAAAGTTCATTTGGGTTTTTCTTTAACATCTAACATTACAAGCTTTTTGGCCAACCCAGTATTCTGGCAAAGCCACTACACAGTTATCAAATTCATTAAAGTTAACATTGATGTAAGTATTTTTACCCAATCTTAGGCTGTATATCTAGTTTTTTAGTTATTCCAGTAATGTCCTTTATAGCACTTTTTTCCGTATATGATCCAGTCCACACATTGAATTTAGATGTCATGTTTTTCAGTCTCCTTTAGTCTGGAATTATTCCTTTCTTCAGCTTCATGGCATTGGCAATTTTGAAAGAAAAAAAAAAAAAAGATTGTAGACTCGGGTTTCTCTGATATTCCTCATGATTAGATAAATGTTATACATTTTTGGCCAAAATACTGTATAATTGTTATGTCCTTCTCAGGGTCCAGAGGCACATATGTTCAGAGGCAATATGTCTGTTTGTCTCTTATTGATAAAAGTTAAGTTTGAACACTTGGTTAAATACTATCTGATTTCTTAATTTCTTTTTGTAATTAATGAGTAATTTATAGGGGCAGATACTTTGAGACTCTGTAAACTTTCCATTCTTTATCAAACTCCAGATTCAGCACTCATTGATAATTCTTGCCTGAATTATTTTTTCTATGATTATAGTAAAATGATAATTTTTCTAACTCCTTATTATTCAGAATTTTACTATAAGGAAGAGCTTTCCTTTCTTCTTTATGTGTTTATTGATCATCAGTGCAGACTCACTCATGGATTCTTCTTTATGTGATAATTGGAGTATCATTCTATAAGTTTTATTACTAAAGTGAAAGTCGTTCAGTAGTTTCAGACTCTTTGCGATCCCACGGACTATGCAGTCCATGGAATTCTCCAGGCCAAAATACTGGAGTGGGTAGCCACTTCTCCAGGGGATCTTCCCAACCCAGGGATTGAACCCAAGTCTCAGGTCTCCCATATTGTAGGCGGATTCTTTACCAGCTGAGCCACAAGGGAAGTCCAAGAATACTGGAGTGGGTAGCCTGTCCCTTCTCCAGCAGATCTTCCTGACCCAGGAATTGAACCAGGGTCTCCTGCACTGCATGCAGATTCTTTACCAACTGAGCTATCAGGGAGCTATTTATTATTGTTTATTATATAGAGAGCTATGTATTACCAAAAGGCTCATCATTTTCGCTCTGTAAAAATATGGTTTTGTCAAAACAAATGAGCTAACATTTTAAAATTATCTGTGAAGTGAACTCTGTATGTAATATTTAATACACCAGCCCTTTGAACTGTGTGTATTACTATTATATTATATGTACATTATCACCTTAAATATGACAGAACCAGAGCTTAGACTGCATGTGTGTGTTAGTCGCTCAGTCATGTCCGACTCTTTGCGACCCCATGGAATTTCCTTCTGGAGTGGATTGAAGTGGAGTGGGTTACCATTTCCTTCTCCAGGGGATCTTCCCAACCCAGGGATCAAACCCAAGTCTCCTGCATTGTGGGCAGGCTCTTTACTGTCTGAGCCATAGGGGAAGTAAATTCCCCAGAGTCCTGTAAGTGCTGACCAGTGGAGTCAGGACTTGAACTCAAGTGTCTGTTCAGCATCAGAGTCCTCAATACCATGCTCCCTCTGTGACTTGCTTCACAACTTCTGCAATGGATCTCATGTCTTTTTTAGTTTAATCACTTTTCTGACAGTTCCATCCACATGCCACACACCTGTTACCCTAAGGAAGACTGTGAGTAGGATGGAGCACTGTGGACACCCTTTCCTTTCTCCAAAGGAGAAATTTATGATATTGATCCTTCTCAAGTGATTTATCATGCTGCGTTCTTCCCCAGAATCCAGAACTGCTTTAAAGGGAAAAAGACATCCCACAATGGTAATTTGCAATATTATTTAGCAGTAGAAGGATAGAAAATGCAGTTTTCTTTGTCTGAATCATGTGTATATGTGCCTCAAACCTCCACCCTCCCCATTAACTTTTTTTTTTTTTTTTAATCCTAAGACCCATCTGCTGGCTTTCCCTCTTTTCTACCTGCTGGATGCTTTCTGAGTTCCTTTATCCAGTGCTCTATTTAAATGATCCCATTTAAGTCCAGAGCCTAGGGAAATCACCCTGATTCTGCGTTCCCTAGCAACATCCCTGAGAAGAATAACAGCTGCCTAACCATATGCCACCATAAAGAGGTAGGGAAGTACATACAAATTGACATTAGATGCCTTAAATCTTGAGACTTCAGACATCATAGTCATCATATTTGATTATTTACCTTTGGTAGTACAAGTGCAAAAGAGAAGAATAAATATAATTATCTAAAATGAGAACAGATATACTGTGATGAGCTTAGCAGTCAGTTCAATTTCTAGATATGTTCTTGCTAAGATCAGCAGAGAAATGGCTATGATAAAAATTTTTAAATGTTTATAAGTCGTGTCAAAATTAAGCTGTACTTATGTTGTAATATGATAGCATATTTAAACCTTAAGGAAACTTAAAGTTCCTTCCAAATTTTTTGTTGATATTCTGTGCTTTTTTCATTGTTAATTTATTGTCTGTGGTTTTGCTTCTTCAGAATGTCTTATAATTGAAATCACACACACGATGTAGCCTTTTCAGATCAGCTGCTCTTACTTAGTAATATATATTTAAGTTTCTTCTGTGTCTTCTCATACCTCATTTCTTTCTAGCACTAAACATTCCTTTGTCTGGATATATCACAGTAAATTTATCCATTCACCTATTCAAGGACAATTTGGTTGCTTACAAGTTTCGGTAATTATGACTAAAGCTACAGGTCCACGTGCAGGTTTTTGCATGGACATGAGTTCTCCACTTATTTGGGTAGATACCAAGGAACATGAATGCTGAAGCATATGGTAAAAGCATGTTTATTTTTGTAAGAAACTGTCAAACTGTCTTCCAAAGTGACTGTATTGCTTTGAGTTTCCACATCTTTCCAATATTTGGTGTTATCAGTTTGGTATCTCAATCATTCTAATAGAAAATTAGAATTTAATTATTATAGCTTAAGTACTACTTTAGGAACTGCTACCATAATGGTAATATGTGTTATAAAGAGGAAAAGTTACTACCTTTTGTGGTTTCTTTGAAAAAACAAGTTTTCCTACATTTAAAAATTATTAATATGTTCCTTCTCTCTATACCTCCCCCTTCCCCCCCCGCCCCCCACCTCACCCAATCTCTTGATAGCTTAAGCTTTTGGATTTCCAAGGACGAAGAGTGAAAAATTATCCTGGACTGTTTTTCCTGTTTTAATCAACAAGTAGTCATTATCCAAAAAATAACCAACAATTCAGTAAATATACATGCTTTTTTAAATATTGAAAAAATAGCCTTTGATATTCTTTCAAATTCCATTCAGTTTTCAAATTTATTTGAAATATTTCAATTTTCAAAAATTATTCCTGATAATTTTCAGAATTTCTGGTCACCAATAGTCTGGTGGAGGGGTTGCTTTTTTTATTTTGATTACTACTCTTTATTGTAAACAGCCAATTAAAACAAAGCCATATTTTAAGGTTAGGTCATGCAATGAAATTTAATGATTTTGAACAAAAACCGGTTTCTTCCTCCAAATTTTTAAAACTCATACACATTAGTAGAAAAATTGGGTTTTTAAAACAGGAATATTTTATTTGTAAAAGAGATCTTGGAAATAATTTATGTTAGTTAAAAACACTTCCTGGTTTCATTTTTCTCAATGAATTTATTTGCCCTAGGAAAGTTACTTATTTGCAAAACCAAATGAAATGGAAAGGCTAGACCAGTAGCCTTCTAAATATTTGCATATAAGGAAGTCTGGTATTTGTAACAGATAAAGGTAGAACTGCTCTGGTGGGAGGTGGAGTGGAGGCAAGAGAGACTGGACCACCCCTCCCTTTCTCCTGCCTTTTCCCAGGGACCTCTGAGGAGTCCATAGGACCATATGGAGAAGAACTGGAAAATTGATTTCAAGATTTGTATTTAAAGCAGCAACAGAACCAAATAGTCATCACTGAGCTCTCTATCGTGGAGTTCTAGGTGTCTAATTTATAAGATTTCTGAATTAGACTTCAGGGCCTATGTTACATTTTATTACAGCCTACAACTTAAGAGCAGACTGGCAAGAATTAAACGAAAAGCCTGTTTCACAGCTGTTATGCATCTGGGAATTTGGTTAAAAGGGGCTAGCTTAGCTTAGCCTGGGTTGTGATAAAAAGCAGTGTGTAGGGACCTTTTAAATGAAGTCCTGTGCTCTGATCAGAGTTGTATTTAATACTGGCCCATAAGTCCACATAATTATAATTTTGTAAGAGTCTTTAGGACGTCAGTAACTTTTAAATCTTACCTTGTGAAAAATGATTATGTCACCTGTGGATTTTAAAAGCAGTTAGCAAACTGAGATAAAGGTGATAATCAAACCAAATAGTTCTCCAAATCCAAGTTTCATGCTTACAATGTTCTGACTGTTCTTTGTAATTTGCTATTCTATTTAATATGTTTTTAATGTTAAAACATGTTAATTCTGATAAACGAATGCTTCATGTAGACCTGTAGTACTGCAGGGAAAGGTGGATTACTTTCTTAATAGAGCCTTACTCCATTCTGGCTTTTCTCCCAGGCTTGCAGATGGGTCAGGGGCTGTGGAGAGTGGCCAGAAACCAGCAGCTACAGCAGGAAGGCTACGGTGAGCAAGGCTACCTCAGCAGAGAGCAGAGCAGGAGGGTGGCTGCCAGCAACATGTCTCACACCAGTCATCGCAAACACGTCCAGGGGGGCATCGACATATATCATCTTCTGAAGACAAGAAAGTCTAAAGAACAGGAAGGATTCATTAATTTGGAAATGCTGCCTCCCGAACTAAGCTTTACCATCTTGTCCTACCTGAATGCCACTGACCTCTGCTTAGCTTCCTGCGTTTGGCAGGACCTGGCCAATGATGAACTTCTCTGGCAAGGGTAAGTTCAACTTACCATATTTGACCCAGATATCACCAAGTATAACCTTGCCTAAATGCTTTTTTTTTTTTTGGAGGGTGGAGTGCTGCTTTTTTCCATTTTAATATTCCCATCAAACTTAATTTATGGTCCTATATTTAAACTTTGTAAAAAAAAGTTTATTTCTATGCTTATTAGAACAGGATTTAAATCTGGATTGTTCATTTCTAAGAGAAATGCTTCCTTTATGCCTATATCTCTGACTCTTGGATTTTTTTTTCCTTGATAAATTAAAGACTGGATTAGTTTTTGTATTTTAATTTAGGGGAGGTTCTGTTGCTTTTACATAGCTTAGTAATAAAAGTCAAAAGCTATGGGACTAGAGTAAAGAGGCTGCTAAAATGATAATTTTCTAAACAAGTTACTAAACTCCGTTACAGAATCATCTCATTTGGCTGGGAAAAAAAAATGCAATGATATAAATTAACTATGAAGAAGATATTCCCATGTAAAAGTGAATATTCTACCCACTTTCCTCAGAAATTTTGATGTTATAGGCTGAGACAGTAACTTTCTTGTTTTCCTGCAAGCTCTCTCTCTCTCTGTGCCTGTGTGTGTAAAAGAGAGAAAAGAAGGAAATTTGGAAGTTTGAGTCAAAAATTAATAATACCAGAAAGTGAAACTATGGTATCCATCCAGAATTTCTAGGAATTGTAACAAGATGAAAGGTTAGCTTTCAAATAATAACCAGTAGCTAATGCCCCTGAACAAAATTGGAAACAAGTGTCCCAATGTGTATTAATAGAAACAGTGTGTTTTGAGGTATTTCAAGTATTACAGATTTTGTAAAAAGTCATGTTTAGCTCTGATAGTAAAGAACCAGTGTTTTAAAGCAATATCCTAACATATACTAATCTTAATGTTGCAACTTTTCATTGAAGTATTAAAGTTACAGCATTACAGTTTCTCCCTCTGCCCAGCAGTTCCCCCACCCCCCACTCAATTATATTTCACAATGGAGCACATAGTTGTTTAATTCTGTTTAGACTCTTGGTTAGTACTGCAAGCTCGAGAGTAAGTTCCTTTGATTCAGATCCTGCCTCTACACAAATTAGCTGTGTGACCATGGGCAGCTTTTTTATGGTGTCTGTGTTTCTTTATCTGTAGTGCCAAATCATAGGATGGTTGTAAAGATTAAGCAAATTAATACTATTAAAATGCTTTAAATAGTGCCTGGCATCTGTTAAGCACTTGGTAAATGTTAGCTGTTATCATTGTCATCATTTATGTTTAACTTCAGTGGGACTCGAATATTACCAATCTTTGTAATTCACATTTATTAAGTGTTGTCAGAATTGCTAAATTGAAGGCGTTTGTCTGTTTTACTCTAGTAAATAAATAAAGCAAGCATAAAATTAAGCAGTTTATACTTCAGAGCTGTAAAATCCAATTTTATATCATTTCATATCACTATTTTATCATGTACATACATCTTTAACTTAGAAGATTCAATCTGGTCATGTTTTCTCATCTGATTTTTATCATACTTACAGGCTGTGTAAATCCACTTGGGGTCACTGTTCCATTTACAACAAGAACCCACCTCTAGGATTTTCTTTCAGAAAATTGTACATGCAGCTGGATGAAGGCAGTCTCACCTTTAATGCCAACCCAGATGAGGTAAGTGAAGAATTTGAACATTTGTAACTGTTGAACTTAATTGCTCCAACATAATAAATTTGCAAGTAAAATTATAAGTCTCTTAACATGACTTTTGAATCACTGTGAAGCCCAGTGTTTGGAGTTATTGCTATATGACTTAGTCATTTCTTTCTTCCTTACTATGTCAAGTACTAATCTTGCGATCTGTTCACTTTGTATGGCAGCTTCCATGATGCGCATGCAGCCATCACCTACGTTTGGTTGAGATACCACTACATTATCAGTTGAGAGCACAAAATATATTCATCAGACTTTACCTGCAGCATTTTCTTCATTTCCTCACTTCCATTTAGTTATGATTATCAGAGGATACAAAGGATATTTTTCTAGTTCGTGACACATCAAAATGTCTTTAAATAATGCCTTTAAAAATCTTAATCCCATGATAACATAGAAACAACTTATAGATTGTTATAAAATTGCATAATTTTGCATTAATTATCTGATTCTTTTTTTTCTTAAGACAGTAAGCAAACACAAATAAAGAAGAGGGAGAGTGGGAGAATCAAAAAGCACTGCTTGAAATGAATTAATTATTTAATCCTTTCTTAACATATGAGTGATCAAAATGTGAAGATAGTTCTGTCACTGGCTCCCCTTCTCACCTATTCTTATTTCAATATATTCTGGAAAGGTTCAGATTTTTAGAAATGTTTCTTATTCTTATAAATCTAATAGAAATTACGTAACACTCAGAACTATGACTTTTGGGTGGATCATTTAAGTCTTAGCCCCACAAATACAGTAAAGTGTATATGTTATAAAGCAAATACATTATAAAGAACAGATTTGTTCTCTTCTTTCACCACTTTTATTTTCAATGAATAGAAGACATACTTTTAATGAAAGTAGAATGATTTATTAGAAGTTAAAGTTCAAAGTATACATTTAAAACCAGTATAATATTGATGTTGCCAGTTTAAACAGGTCATATGACTAGTGTTACAATAAGAAATATTTTGCATTAGTATCTTGAGTTAATTGAATGATGATTACTAGAAAATTGAGGCAGAGGGGTATGGTGTTTTACTCTAGATACGTGGGAATCAGGAAAGGCAGCTAGCTATTACAGGCCTGTCTTATTAGGACTAATTTATCAAGTCATACTGGCTCCAGTCATGAATTATGCCAATATTGAGCAAAACTGTCATCCCCAATTCATATCAGTTGCAAATATTACATTATAAGGAAAGTGTAACTCGGTAAGTACTGAGTTGTACCTTTGCAAAGTCAGAAAAGTTGGATATAACTGCTCATATTGATTATGGTAAGTAGTCATTCCTTGCTAAAAGAGTACCATTTTTAAACTAAATTATAAAGTATCCTTTTTATGCAAAAATGAAAATATAGATAGGCCCTTATATACTAGAATATTATATGGGTAGTTTTAAATATCTGAATTGGAAAAGTTAGATGTCAAAATATGTTTCCATCTTTGCAGCTACATATATCAGACTATAGAGTTCTTTTGTACCTCCTCTAGAATATTTGCGGGGGCGGGGGGAGGGGGACAGAGAAAAGAGGTAAGATTAAAGTCCTCTTTATCTGACAATAAACTATAAAAGTCAAATGTTTGCCTAAAGAGGGGATTCAAGTTACTAATTAAAAATAAGATTTTTAGATCTTCAGATTTTTACTTATCCATCCTACCTCCCATTGTTATTGAGAGTTGGCTGTATTTTCTTTCTTTTACTCCCTGGCCTGATTCAAAGATATCCTGGAGCATTCCAGAAGTATTGAATTCACTGTTCTGAAAGGGGCACTTACTGTTGTCAGGCAGCGTGGAACTAAACCATTCAAAGTGACTTTGGTTCCAGAATTCTGCTTCTGTGCTTTTATGAACATCACCCAGGCTCTCAGCAAGCAGCTGTGGCCTAATAACAAAATAGAATTCTCTCTTTACCAGAGTACCCTTAGGACATAAGTAGGCATGGAAGGACACTGAAGTACACTTGTAGGTGCAGGGAAATGAGAAGTATTTTAATTAATATTCCACACTTGCTTTCATTGACTGATAAATAATCAATGTCAGTTTGGTTGCTTAACCAACCAAAATATAATCAAAAGATCATCCTAGTAGATGTTTTTATACAGAACTCACCTACATGAGTCATATTTCAGCCAGGTCTTAGAATGACTCTTGCCATGATTTTTTAGTGCTAGCAATCAGAAAGTACCTATGGAGGTTGATTATTTTTCCCCCTCACTGGAGCACTGTCATCAGATGTGTTATTTGGGTTTATTTAAGCCTGAGAAGTAAACTAATTACGTTTGATGTTATGTTTAAATGTAAGCGGTGTTTATTTTAAGTACCTGAGATAAGATGTATATAATTGTTCAATATTGTAATAAATCTACTTTTCCATAATTTCTAGTTCTGTACTTAACATTTTGATAGCAAGCATCATTAAAATATTATAAAAATAAGAATACTTACAGCCACAGGGAGCAAGATTCTCCAAAGGACATCGTTCATGTCACGGATATGGGTAACCAAACTCCACAGCAGCTGCTGGCAGTGGCTCATGGGGTGGGGGAGAACTTCTGCACAGTCTGTGGTACGATTGTCTAGCACGCTGCTGTTATATGCATGATGTTGTGATCTCAGCTGTTTGAAAGTCTTGATTTTGTGCATGAGCTTGTGTACCTTGTGGCAGGTGACCACATTCTAGTAAAGGAATGTGCTAAAAACCATCTGTTTACATTAGGCCATATTTCCCCTGCATGTACAAGTTACGTGTGTAATTTTATTCCCCAGCATTATTATAATAAAGTAATTTTACGTATCAACCAGTAACTTATTCCATTGAGTAATAAATGTTTTCTTGAGTTATTTGTAAATTTAAAGGATGAAATTGGTAGTGAACATGGTTTAACTTTATAGGCTTATTTTTGTTTCTATATATGTTTATAAATTTTTAAAATAATATCCTCAGTAAAGTGAAGTCGCTCAGTCGTGTCCAACTCTTTGCGACCCCATGGACTGTAGCCCACCAGGCTTCTCTGTCCATGGAATTTTCCAGGCAAGAGTACTGGAGTGGATTGCCATTTCCTTCTCCAGGGGACCTTCCTGACCCAGGGATCAAACCCGGGTCTCCTGCATTGCTGCTGCTGCTAAGTCGCGTCAGTCGTGTCCTACTCTGTGCGACCCCGTAGACGGCAGCCCAACAGTTGCAGGCAGACGCTTTACCGTCTGAGCCATCAGGGAAGCACCAGTATCCTCACTGGGGTCAGGTAAAGAAGATTTTTTAAACACTGTATAAACACATTTTTCCTGTGTTCATGTAGAAAGAGCCACATGCATACAATTATGTGTATTTTATAAGACAGATCTGGGATAAAATCTATTATGAGAAACATTTTAAATTTTACCTAGGCATATATTTAGATGTAAATGTGTAAGCAAATTATTTTCAAGGGATCATCTTCTTTTTGTTGTTGGACCAGCTAAAATACAAACAGGAAATTTGGAGGAGTTCTCCATTATAGAAAAGGACTTGGGTATTTGTATTCAATTTTTACATTGTCTCATGTATAAAATCTTACTTTTTTGGTCCAATATTCAACACCAAAATGTTCACTGCCATGACTTCATACCATAGAAGCAATGATGAACAGTAACTATTTTCCTGGAGGTAGAAAACTCTGATATCATCAGAAAGTGCACATTTCCCAAATGTATTTTTTGGAATAATTATTCCATAAGATAATGGACGTAGTCAAAAGATTTCCCAAGTCTAATAAATTTGATCATGATAAGTTACAGTTAGTTGGCTTATTTAAAGAATAACTTTTCAAAGCCTTTATAATATATTGATTCCCATTGTGAATATCTAAGAAGAAAGTGTTGTGAGTGAGTTTATTTGTCATAGTCTCTTTTTGGCGAGGTGGGGTGGAGGGCTATAAAGTAACATTCTGGGGAACACATTCTGAGGTATGCTAGGGTAGATTATGTGTAGTCTTACTCTGTGTGAATGTGTTTCTAAATGAATTAAATAAACCTGGATTAAATAGTGGATATACCCTTATTCACTGACAGCTATATGATGTTTATTTTACCTATAATCTCCTTTCCTATTTAAAAGTCTATGGATCTATAATTTTTTGTTCTCTTTCCTTTGGTCTGATAGGATTAATTACAAAAAAAAATAATAAAACAGAGTTGAGTCTAGACAACCAAGAGCTTTATTCATGTTCTATATTTTGATTGTAGTCAAACATGTTAAGTTTGGAAAATAAGGGTAGGACATCAAACCTGATAGCAATATTGTATTCAAATAACAACCTGTAGACACTGATTAAGTATTTGTATCACTAACTTGGAACAGATCATTCATCAACATATCCTTGGTGTCTCATTCTCTATACTAACTCTATTAAATCTCCTGCACCAGGGGTATTCCCAGGGAAGATTGACAGGCCACAAAAGATGCTTTTTAGTTTGGCAAATGTACTGCTTTTGGGTGTTTTATCCCAGCTCTGCAGGCCTTGAAGTTTGACTTTATCTTTCCACTGAAGTTAGATCAGTCTCTCAGGAATAAACTTAAGCCATATAGTAGAACCTGAGCCAGTTTGACAGTCAGATGGGTGTACTTTAAACAGTGCCTCATAGCACAGAGAGAGAATGCTTAAGCTCTTAGCTAATGTCACAAACTAAAATATGTCTAGGAATGATTGGGTCCTCACTCCCCTTCACTGTCCTGCTCTACTCAGTACCACATTTTATAATGTACCTGTAGTACCCACTTTCCCTGTGTGGTTCATCTAGGTGTTTTTGGCTTGAAAGAACAAAGAACCTAATAATGGTTTAAGCCGGATAAATTTATTTGCTTCAGAAGACACCCAGAATGGGTATCCCAAAGTTGTTTCAGTGATACAGTGGGAGCTCAATGTGTTGACTGGCTACCACTACTCAAGGCATCACATTCTCATATGAAAGTACCCTCAGCACAAAGATCAGCGGCAAACTCCTCATATTCCTTATGCTGATTAAGGAGAAAAAATTCTTTTCTGGAGCCTTCAGTATGCTTCTGCTCATTTCTTATGACCCAAACTGAATCACATGAACGCCTCTAGACCAGTGGAGAACAGAAGAGAAAGGGTTATGCTATTGGCTTAGACTTAACATGACTTAGCAACTGTGGCTGACATGCTAGAAGCAGTGAAAGAGCAAAACGGCCTTTGAGCAGGCTTCCAAGAGTCTGCAGCACTGTTTTCACTAGTGAGCCACTCGAAAAATGTGTGATTCTACTTCTCTTGTTCCTGGGGCTCTGCTGGTTTAGAGACATTAATAGTCAAGGCAAGAGTATTGACACCAGAGGCACAACAATGCAGATTGCTGGCAGAGACCACCCTCTCGCTGTTTTAGGTCCTCCTGCCACTGAACAAATAGACCTAAAGGGAGGAAGAAAAGGTACAAGCGTAGGTAATTATTCTGTGGTTGAAGTGACTATACTTAATTACCAGAAGGCAGTAGTTACTGCTACACAGTGTGGAAAAACAAAAGAATATAAGCGGAACTCAGGAGATGTCTAGAGTTCCTTCCAGTTCCACTATATTCTATTGTGAAAGTTATTTTTTAAAAAATCCCTGTAGTCCTATATGGGTAGGATTTAAATCCCATCACTTAGATACCTCACTAGATAAAGACCCTCAACAGCCGAGAGCCCAGCTCCATTCCTCAGGAGTTGAGTATAGATTATCCCAAGCTAATCATGTTGCTTTCATTCCCTTTGGCTTCCATGACATCCATGTAGTCCAGTGCCAATCTATGAGACTGGAAGAAAGAATACTGTGTGCTGTATGTGCACGTGTGTACTTCTGGGCATGGGTGTGTAGCAATGTAGTGATAGAAATACCTCTGACCTCCTTGCAGCCATGTAGGTTGTTAACACACCCAGACAGACACACTGGAAAGAAAGAATTGGGTCTGTGTTCCATGTGTGAGCCTAAAAATCCTAGAGCCTTAGTAATTTGGGACTTCTTATACAAGGCAATAAATCACTGGACATTTTTTGAATTGAGGTTCCTGCTCTTTGTAGTTAAAACATACTAATGCTACATAATCATTATCACCCAAACTCATAGGAGTTTGACATGTAATTCTGAACCAAGTTTTTCAGAAAAATAGACATTGCTGGTTCTCATTAGCAAATTAATTTTATCTCCAGTTTGCTGATGAGAATTTATTTAGGGCAAAAAGAACTTGTTGACAATGAGAGGAATCCCTTACCAAATATACCTTCTCTATAAAATATATATACTCAAAAGACCTAAAATGCTCTCATTCATTAGCAAAATCCCTTTACCTTGATCATTGTTAGAGTCAAAGTACAAAAAAACTCTGCCTCTCAGACACTGAATATTAATTAACCTCTGTCTAGATAACTTAATAACCTTCTACCTGGTACAGCTAGTCAAGTCATACTAAACTTAGTCACACATAACTAAACATTTAGTCATACTAAACATTAAAACTCTCTTAAGGTCAACATGATGTATATGTCAGTATGTGCATATGTATGTATGTTTCTGTTTCAATCTGATCTATTATGTGTTGGTTTTGTCTGGTGTCTACTAGATCAACTTTATTTTACACTTCGCCCTGACCATACTGTATCTTTGACCATCCTCCCATACCCTCCCCTGTCTCCAAGTCATTCCCTCACGTGGTTTAGAATCAGTCCGTAGAAGGACACTTAGAGACTTGGCATAAACCTTTCAGAAGCTTCAGAGAAAATTAGTTTTCCAGGACCCTTTCTAGTCTGTATCTAATTGAAAAAGATTCAGGACTAGAGTATTCCACAGTTTATTCATCACCCAAACCACCTGATGGGCTTTGCTTTTGTTTTCCTCTGTATGTTATAGGAAACACTAATTTGCTACTGGAGTAAAAGCATACTGAAATTAATGCACAGTGTACTGAGAACTAAGAACTAGAGGAAAGAATAAAATTAGTATATTTTAATTATAATATTTTTGACACCACAGCACTAATACTTCATATTTTAAAATAGGAAATGCTAAAAATGAGGGAGATTTTTTCTTTGTATGAATTTTGTTACCAATTTAGATAAATGTTCCTAGAAACTTTGCAGTATTGTATTTATATTTTAAATACATTTCCAAGAAAATTCTGTTTGCCTTTTATTTCCTTATACCCTATCCGACCACCTTGACACCTCTCCAGTGTTCTTCTTTATCTGATGTAACCAGTTTCACTGAAACTTGACATCGCTTTCTAGATTTAAGTTCTCAGCTTTACCATCAGAAGTAGTTGTCTCCCCTGAATGTCTTTCCTGAATTTGAAATTGTTGCTACCAATGTCACTGTAGATGTCACTCAAATATGACTGCTTTATCAGAAATTGAAAAGATAGTATTTCCTCAATTATTGGATGTCATCAGTTGCACACCATCTATCAATTTAATTGCAGCTTTGAAATATGGAAGTATTAAAGACACACTATGCATTTTCAACCAGCTAGTTGTGGTGTACATTTAGCCATAAGATTATGTAACATTTTTCCCTTTCATAAGATTTTTAAAGATACCTTCTATATAATAAAAGTCTTAAGATCTTTCTGAACCACTTATTAGCAGTTAAATATATCATTAGAATGACATGTCACTTTTTATTTTTGGAATAGTGATTTCAACCTTTATGAGTTTATAATTTGAGGTGTTTATGGTGCACCTATCTAATTCATAGGTTTTAGATACTTTTTTTTTCTTTTTTATGTTACGATTGTCTTTCCCCCCCCCCGCCCCCCCCTCCCCCGTTTGAATTATATAATCCTTACAAGTTTACAGCTTCTCTTGAAAGTCATCTGGAAGCTTTATACAGAAAGAGTTGAGCATTCATTCAACAAATATTTATTAAGTATCTCTCCACTTCCTAGGCATATGACTTTGGCCTCGTGCAAATTATTTACACCTTCTATGCTTCAATTTCCCCAACTCCAAAATGGAGATAATAATAGTATGTATATCATGGTGGTGTCATGAAGATTTAATGAAATAGTATGTGTTAAATGCTTAGTGCTTACCAAACTGTAGCTTTATTTTATACTAGAAGCACAACTGCGCACACCATAGTATCAGCAGCAGACACTGCTCTAGGTTAGGGGTTCTTTGTCCTGGAACTTTTGGATTGTAGTAGATAAATATTTGACACCTGAGCAATGGTCCTTCATCAAGTATGTACCAGAAACACCAGCATCTTCTAGCTTTAGATAGTGATAAACTTTGCCTTTAATTTTGTTTTCTGACATGTGATGAGCAGTTTTTGCATATTTTAATAATAGTTAATGTTATTAACCAGTAACTTTTTGGTTCAGTGGTAGTGCTTAGTTTAATCTTTTAAAAGACATTTTAAGCAATAAATCGAGGTACATACAACATTATGCTCAAATTTAAACATGTTTGGACTGAAATAGTGGTAGGATGAACAGAGACTTCAATTACATGAAAAAGTATGCACATGTGATGACAGCAAAACTACCATTTAAACCCCAGCTTCTCTATTAATAAGATTTGGGTTTTTGAAAAATCTTTTTTTTGTTATTTTAACGTCCTTTTAAAAGTATTCTCAGTCAGGAAAACATTTAAAAAGTCTTGTTTATTTGAAAATTGCTTCAGAGCTGTTAAAATATATTTATAAATGTATATTCCAGATAATATAAAATTGTAAGTTTTATTTATCAAAGTCTGTCATTTAAATACCTACATATGTATGTGTGTATGTGTATTTCTATAATTGCACATATTGCAAGTAAAATGTTTGTGTGTGATTTTTATAAAGCAGGAATTCTAGACATAATATTAGTGCTTAAATGTGTCACTTTGTCATTAGTTTGAAGTGTTAGTAACCATACCTTAACCTAATAGAGATTTATCTCCATATTTTGATTAATGCTATTTTTTTCTAATTTACAGACAGATTAGAGATAGTACTTTTTCTAGAAGCTTACATAGCCTACCAGCAATTTTGTCAATATAATTACAATAATGATTGCTGTATTTAACTTTTAGTAGTAATTTGTCTCCTCTTATGGCAGAAAGTGAAGAAGAACTAAAGAGCCTCTTGATGAAAATGAAAGAGGAGGGTGAAAAAGTTGGCTTAAAGCTCAACATTCAAAAAACTAAGATCATGACATCTGGTCCCATTACTTCATGGGAAATAGATGGGGAAACAGTGGAAAACAGTGACAGACTTTATTTTTGGGGGCTCCAAAATCACTGCGGATGGTGACTGCAGCCATGAAATTAAAAGACAGTCCTTGGAAGAAAAGTTATGACCAACCTAGACAGCATATTAAAAAGCAGAGACATTACTTTGCCAACAAAAGCCTGGCTAGTCAAGGCTATGGTTTTTCGAGTAGTCATGTATGGATGTGAGAGTTGGACTATAAAGAAAGCTGAGCGCCAAAGAATTGATGCTTTTGAATTGTGGTGTTGGAGAAGACTCTTGAGAGTCCCTTGGACAGCTAGGAGATCCAGCCAGTCCACCCTAAAGGAAATCAGTCCTGAATATTCATTGGAAGGACTGATGTTGAAGCTGAAACTCTAATACTTTGGCCATCTGATGTGAAGAACTGACTCATTTGAAAAGACCCTGATGCTGGGAAAGATTAAAGGCAGGAGGAGACGGGGACGACAGAGGATGAGATGGTTGGATGGCATCACCGACTCAGTGGACATCAGTTTGAGTAAACTCCGGGAGTTGGTGATGGACAGGGAGGCCTGGCATGCTGCAGTCCATGGGGTCACAAAGAATTGGACATGACTGAGCAACTGAACTAAAGTGAACTGAGTAGTTTATCACTTTGGAAGTAACGTCATTTGCATGCAGTGGTCTGTCCCAGTGATGGGTGTGACTCCTGGTGACTCTTAGAACTCACAGATACAGCTTGCTTTCTGTTTGAGGCTGTTAGAATAAATGAATAGGAACTTTGTAGTGTTATTTGAGGGAGAAAGCAATGGCACCCCACTCCAGTACTCTTGCCTGGAAAATCCCATGGATGGAGGAGCCTGGTATGCTGCAGTCCGTGGGGTCACTAAGAGTCAGACACAACTGAGCGACTTCACTTTCACTTTCCACTTTCATGCACTGGAGAAGGAAATGGCAACCCACTCCAGTGTTCTTGCCTGGAGAATCCCATGGATGGAGAAGCCTGGTAGGCTGCAGTCCATGGGGTCGCACAGAGTCGGACACGACTGAAGCGACTTAGCAGCAGCAGCAGTGTTATTTGAAACCTTAAACAACGAAGTTCATGTTATTTTTGTCTGATGGCATTGCTTTCTCTCCTATGAAAAAGAAACAGAAAGATCTGTCCTCCACCTCGCCTCCATTTTTCCTGGACTCCATTAGAGATGATTTTCCATTTTTCTTTTTATTTTCTTTGAACTATCCCTGCTTTTTTTGAGTTTCCTGTTGACATTTTCTAATAGCTACAAATAATTTAGGGTGTAAGTGTGACTGTTCTTAGCAGTTCCTCAGCATTGTGTACTTTCATGTACCAAAAGCCCTCCATAAATTGTTTTTGGAGACTGAAATCCTTGCCAACTCAAACAGGTCCATGAGTAAGCTGACTTCAGTCCATATTCCATACTCATGACTTTTCATCATCCTCCAAACAGAATATGGGGTTCTGACCAATTCCAGTTAGAGAACTTTAAAAATTTGGTCAGAGCTTTTCCTTTAGTCTTTTCAGTCTATTGATTAGATTAACCATCATTAAATTACCATGAATAAAATTGCCATGAGTAAAAGTGTGACATTTCTGAAGTTACATGCTGAAGGACAGTTTTATACACCAGAGAGTGGCATAGCTAAACGTAGTGGGTAGAATGAAATGAAATGACAGCATAAAAACAAGGATACCTAGTTTTAAAACTTGCCCTTTAAGTAAAATAATCTTTATTTTACTTTAGCTAAAAAACAAAGTGTTGATATTTTAATTTGCAGAGTATTATATCCCTAGAAGAATTTCTAGATGTGTTTTTTCCGTTAACTATAGTGCCCATGTTCTCTAAATAAATAGGAAGAACGAGAAATTCTGGGCTGGCTAATATTAATAGATTTTACATTTTTATTAGCAATTATGATAGCACTAGAAAAAGGAGAAATAGTATCAGAGCTGTCATCTTAGCCACTGCTGCTGCTATTTTCAAATAAGACAATGGGAATACTCTGACCGGGCGAAGGACTTCCCCTTTTAAAAAATAATTAAAATTTTAAAATTAAAGCTTTTACAATATAATATCTTATTTTTATGTTTTTTTAGTATGAAAATGTTACATTTCAATTGCTCATTTCCCTGTGGTTAAAATGTACACTTGACTATTAATAGATCAGTTCCATATTGAAACAAAAATTAGAAATCTAGATTGAAGTATTTCATTTTATAAATATTTATTGTTAAAATTTAAGGATCGTTATTCTAAAAGTTTTCAAATGTCCTTTTAAAAAGGAAATTAAATGCAGTGTCCAGCTTGCTTTCTGTTGTGTAATGCTCAGAGGACGGATTTATTACCTGAAAAGTAGTAGCTGTAATACTTGGTTTTTACATTTTATACAACAGCAAGTTTAAACAAAACTAGTTAAAGCAAATTTTTTCACTAAATTTCTTTCCTAAGTTGTTCTTTAGGAAAACACATTAAAGATACTCCCTAATATGTCAGTTTTGTTTTATTAGTAATTTTTTCTGTTGATACCAACTGTTACACAAAGTTTCTGCCAAGTGTCTGGGCCAATTGCCAGTACTTTCAGTACTAGTATTCAGCACTTAAAAAAAAAATATTAAGACTTTATCATTTAAAGCAGTTTTAGGTTCACAGCAGAAGTCAATATTTTACATGCCTTGTTTCCTAGAATTCACTTTGTCCCCAAATACATATTTTTTGGTTCTGAACATATATATATAGTAGATTTTTGCCTTTGAAGTATACTATGGGTAATAATGATTTGATTTTTAAAAATAGGAGAGAAAAACATGAGTTTAATACAATAGAAGAAAAACAAAGAATGTATATCTTAAAACAGAAATTGCTGTGTGAAAGAGCCATTCTTATAGTAATAAGAAAATGGGAAGATGCATTGTGTAGAGGACTGAGCTTCATTCAACACATCGTTCTTCAATCTGAATTCCTTCTTAATATTGGTTTTAGCTATTTGCATATGTTTTCTTAACTTATTTGTTTTTGCCACCTAAATAAACCTTTTGTCTAAACAACTTACCACTCTAATTATATTGTTTAAGTCTTGGTGTTGTCATTTGCGTAATAAATTTTAGTGATGTACTCCATGGAGGATGCTTTACAGAATTTCTTGATATATATATATTTTTTTATCTTTGAATCACTGAAAGCATGTATTCTATTTAAAGCTTTAACATGAGATAAGATGAATTCACCTTAACTTCTCTTGGGTTTTCATTGCTGCTTACCATTCCTTTTGTTTATTCCTAATGGATTTCCTGTTATACCCTCCACCACTGTTGATAGAAATCTTTACCATTTTGCTCAAGGAGCTGAGTTTGCTCTTGTCCAACTCCTTCTGGATGGCTTATCTTCCCTAAAAAGAAAACCAACATGCACTCTGTTTTTGTCTTTTAATGCTTTCTCCAAACACCTGTTTCTGAACCAGTAGAGCCATCCTGTCCTCCAGGTTGAGAAAGTGTCTTAGACCCCACCTGTATTTTTGATCCTTTCCCCCGTTCTCCTCTACTTGCGGCTCCAATTATGTCCTCTTACTTTTTTGCCATTAATTTTGCCATTTTTTTTCTCCTATGGCAACCCATTCCAATATTTTTATCTGAAGAATTCCATGGACAGAGGAGCTGATGGCCTGCAATCCATGGGGTCACAAAGGATTGGATATGACTGAGCGACTAACACACATACATACACACACACACACACGTACTAATACATTAAGTCAATAGATTTGTATTCAATTTTCTCACCTTGCTCGTGCCTTAGTTTTCTACTTTTCGCATTACTATGTGAAAAGGGACCCCTTGAAAGTCACTATTTTTATATATTCTTAGAGTGAAACTCTGATACTTGTTACTCTCTATCACTGAAAACCTAGCAGTATGCATTTTGGGGAGCAAGAAGTTCTAAGTTTCATCAGTTTAAAGTCTTCACTCAAACCACACACAGTGTTTCTTTTCTTTGTGACACAGATGTCACAAGTCTTAACCTCTTCAGATGTCTCAATGTCTTAATCTTTTCTTCTTTCCTAAATAGCTTCATCTTTAGACCTAATATCTCTATCTCCCTTGGTTCTTCCTTATATAACATAAAGTCTGACCTTCCAACAACTCACTCAGACCCTGGTTTCCTTTATTCAGATGGTTCTAGTTTGTCAATATGTCCCATAAAATGCAACATCCAGAACTGGACGCTTATTTTACTATACCATGTAGATGATAATGAGCTACACCCTTCCTTTTTCTGGAAACTATGTTAATTTAGACTAGTCATGATTTCCTTGCTACCTATAAGATACAGACTCACAGAAGCACATATCTGTACTGCTGAGAGTTCCAGTCCTGATTAATAACTATTATTAATGCCATAGGGTCTAGCATATTCCTCTGTCCATGGAATTCTCCACATTACCTGCCATCTGAGAAACCTGTGTTCAGGAAGCAACAGATTGGTTGCTGACATGGAAAAACAGACTGGTTCAAAATTGGGAAAGGAGTACGTCAAGGCTGTATGTTGTCTCCCTGCTTATTTAACTTATATGCAGATTACATCATGTTAAATGCCAGGCTGGATGAAGCACAAGCTGGAATCAAGAGTGCCAGGAGAAATATCAATAACCTCAGATACACAGATGACACCACTCTTATGGCAGAAAGCTAAGAGGAACTAAAGAGCCTCTTGATGAAGGTGAAAGAGAAGAATGAAAAAGCTGGCTTAGAACTCAGCATTCAAAAAATGAAGATCATGGTATCCAGTCCCATAACTTCATGGCAAATAGATGGGGAAAATGTGGAAACAGTGTCAGATTTCATTTTCTTGGGCTCCGAAATCTCTGTGGATGGTGACTGCAGCCACAAAATTAAAAGACTCTTGCTCCTTGGAAGAAGAGCTATGACAAACCTAGACAGGGTATTGAAAAGCAGAGACATCACTTTGCCAATAAAGGTCTGTCTAGTCAAAGCTATGGTTTTTGCAGTAGTCATGTACAGTTGTGGGAGGTGGACTATAAAGACAGCTGAGTACCAAAGAATTAATGCTTTTGAACTGTGGTGCTGGAGAAGACTCTTGGTGGTAGAGTCCTTTGGACAGCAGAGAGATCAAACCAGTCAATCCTAAAGGAAATCAACCCTTTTGATTGATTTCGGCACTATTCTGAAGCTGAAGCTCCAATTCTTTGGCCACCTGATGCAAAGAGCTGACTCACTGGAAAAGATTCTGGTGCTGGAAAAGATTGAGAGCAAGAGGAAAAGGGGGCGACAGTGAGATGATTGGATAGCAATCAACAACTCAATAGACATGAGTCTGAGCAAACTCTGGGAGATAGTGAAGGACAGGGAAGCCTGGCGTGCTGCAGTTCATGGGGTCGCAACTTAGTGACTAAACAACACCTCCAATAGGGTCTAGGGATTCCTCTGTAACATTCTTCTAAAACTTTATTTAAAAATCAACAATACTTATACATGTATTAAACAAATATATAGTTATTCAACAGAGTTCATGCTATAGTTTCTTTTATATTTATTGCTTACAAAACAAGATAGTTTTGGATGGTTGCCAGCTTGCTTATTGAAGATGATTGTAATCTGGTCCTATGCCTCTTTATGTTGTGTCATCTCTTAACCCTTCACTCCAATAGCCCTTCTGAAGTAATCTTCCTTTCCAGAGGAATCCCAGGCTTGAAACTGAGGCCGTCTTTCCTCAAAACCAACAGTGCTAGCTGATTTCAAGTTTGTGTTGCTGGTTTTCAGGATTGTGTTTAAAACCATCTGTTTCCTCCTCTGCATTTAATTGATTTCGGAGAACTTAAGTGAGATTATATGTTAAATTTTCAAACATAGAAAAAAGGAAATGACCAACAATTTTATGATGCTTGCATAAGGCAAATGCCAGTGTTCATTTATAAGTGAGGAGCATCAAGCAATATTAAAAATGGCGTATATCATATAATTAGAGAATTATGTACTATTTAATAGACCACATTAGTTTTTTTTTTTATATTTTGTAAATTTTTAGAAAGTAAATTAGAGTTAGTTTTGTATCTCTTAAATACTGATTTACAAGTAAGCGTGAATAAAGAACCTGTTCATTACTGCTTAACTGACATTCCTTTGTCTTTGAATCACTTGGATTAAAATTAAGCACTGGAAATACTTCTAATATTTTGTTACACTTTTTAAATGGATGAATTTTGGAAAAGAAATCAAACCTGACTTAATCTTGCTAAGTAGATAAATTATACAGTCAACTCTCGATTGTTCAAACTAATGGAGGGAAGGATGGAAAACTCATTCCTATTTCCCTGGTTCCTACCCCCTCAGGCTCTTTCTGAGAGCCTTACTGCAAACAAGTTCCTTGGCTTTCCTTTCCATGTTGACCATATTACATGCTCTAGCCTCCTATCCGGGTGCAGTGCAGTCTGAAAGATGGCTTCGCACTGAGTTGACAGAGTCACATATTCTCACATTTTGTTCTTTTTAAAGTTGGTGCTTTTTAAAATCAATGCTTTTAGGATTGCTTTTACACTTTTAAAATTCTCATGAAAATTTGATAACATTGCTAATATCCTATTATCTTGATGGCTCATAAAATTAATTTTGTATAAAAATCTTATCTTTTTGAATTACATTCTATAGATAATTATAACCTTTCAAAAGCATAACCTCATGGTACCAAACTGCTCTAAAAATGTAATATAAAATTTTTATGGGAGATTTTATAAAAAATTTTTCCAACTCTTTGAATTCCCAATGTATGCAGTGTTTCTGAGTACTGTGTCATTGTTTGTAAAGGGAAGAAATGCTGAAGGAATTTATGTGTGAAAACAGTATGTTACATGTATATAATATGTCATTTTCTCTACCAATTAACTGCACACATTGTGCTATTATCCAGACATGGGCATTCATGGGAATGCATGTATCTGGATAACTGTGAGTTGAAATAAACACACCTGCCTTTTATTTCAATAGCTGCACATTCAAATGCACATAAGACATTTATTTGAATGTGACCTTCATATACATGAGAAAACATTGGTTTCAGTGTTTGGTTTTTTTGTTGTTGCTGTTTTGTTGTTGTTGGTTTAAATCTAAAGTAGGGCACAGCCTTATGGATAATGCTTCTCTGGAAGACTTTGCATGCAGAGAAAAGGAAATTCAAAGATAAACCCTGTGAAAAACATTGAAATTGTTTTGTCTTACTATGTTTTGCCTCAGTATGTATTGGAGCCAGATTCTTATAAAACGTAGCAATACTTAACACCAAACTGTATACAACCCATAAACCAGTCTAGAATTCTGCCCATTTTACATTAAGTTAAATAACTTAATTATTATTCTTCCCCACCCCCCCCCAAAAAATGCTAGTCTGTGATTTGCAGAATCCTTTTTTCTCAAGAATCTGCTTCCTTGAAAAGTGTGTTAGAATGTGTATCTGAACTTTCATGTTTTCCATTGGGCAGTTGAAGTTTTCGTTAAAGGCTTACTTTTAAGATCTAAGTAATAGTTATTTGTTACCCCTACCCATAACCCAGTTTAGGTGATATTTCTGGATACTTTTTTTTAATTGACATGAGTCAGAAAATTGAATCAGACTTTCTTTAGAAGTCTAAACTTTGAATTTCCTACTTTTCATTGCATGTAAACTATCAACCATAAATAATAGTGTCAGTTCAAGTTCTAGCTTGTATTTTGCATGTGAAAGCTATAAACAGTCTGTTGATGCTGAAAAGACTCTATAGCTATTGTTTTGCTATTGCCTAATTGTTAAATTTATAAATGAAGACTGATTTTATTTATGTAGACTTGTCTTTCTGTCTTAGGGAGTGAACTACTTTATGTCCAAGGGCATCCTTGATGATTCACCAAAGGAAATAGCAAAGTTTATCTTCTGTACAAGGACACTAAATTGGAAAAAACTGAGAATTTATCTTGATGAAAGGTAAAAAAAAATTTAATTTTTCATGAGAAAACAGTTGAGGAATGCTTTTAATTAGTTAAGTTTTACTTTAAAAATCACAGTCATCTAGTTGTAAAATTGAGTGAAGACAGGGAAAAGATTCCTGTACCTTGCAAATCATTACTCTTGTGAACTTGAACTTGTGTGTGAGTTTACTGTTGTAAACATTAAAAAAAAAAAAAAAAGCCCAGGAAGTCCAACATCTTTGTGATAGCAAAGATCACAAAACCAAATATTTTTGAGAAAGTCGAAGCCTTTTTTCCTTATAACTAGCCCTAAGATCTAAGTGTTTGGTAGCTAAAAGTTCTGAATTTTGAAATTGCCCATATAAAAATCAAATAGACAAATTGTACCCGTAAACACAATCCTAGAGGTATAAGATGTGTATATCTGTGATACAGTACACAAAAAGTGTCATGTAAAAGTGTGAAAATTCGAAAAGTATGATTTAATAGTGTGCTGTCCAGAGACAGTGTCTGATGTGCTGTCCTGACTTGATAGTTATTCATTTGTACTCTTGAATTCTGGGTATCAAGGACATAAAAATATTGTGGAAATATTTTGATATGACATCACCATAAACTATGGTTTTAAAAATTATAGATCTCATAGTAATCTAAAGAATGTCTCAAAAATAGGTTTACCTTTTCATTTTGATTCTCTTTTTTTTTTAATTTCTCATGATTTTCCAACAATTTGTATTTATTATATGCCAGGAACTTTGCTAGAATTTGTAGTATGCAGTTGATTAAAACATAATCCCTAGCCTTGAGGGGTGCACAGTTCAGCATATTGGTCACTGAAAAAAATTTCTTACATAAAGATGGTATCATTAACTCTTTTTGTTCTGAAATGCTAGGTACCTATGGATTGGCAGGGTTTTTTTGTGGAAAAACCTGATTTTTCTGTAAATATTTTAGACTTTGAAGGACATATGATCTCTGTTGCAGCTACTTATAACTATGCCATTGTGTCATCAAAGCAGACATGGACAATAAGTAAACAAATGAGAAAAGCTGTGTTCTAATGAAGCTTTATTTATAACAACAGCCCATGGGCCTCTGTAGTATTTGGCCCACTAGATGTAGTTTGCCTGTCCCTGCCATAAGCAACTGGTAGAAATTAAGATTATGATCATACAAACATTGTTGATTTTAGTGAGGATTGAAGCATACTGTAACAAAGCATGATTGTGCTGTGCTTAGTCAGTCATGTCTGACTCTTTGTGACCCCATGGACTGTAGCCCACCAGGCTCCTCTGTCCATGGGGATTCTCCAGACACGAATCTTCCCAATCCAGGTATTGAACCCAGGTTTCCTGCATTGCAGGCAGATTCTTTATCATCTGAGCCACCAGGGAACCCCAAAGCATGATTATTGGAATGCTATTGATAATAAGTATATATGTACATATGTACACAAATTGTAAACAACCTAAATGTATTTCATTAGAATTATGTCCTTAAGGTGGGATACTGTGGAGCCATTAGAATGAATGAGTTAGATCCATGTATAAAAACACAGAAAGCTGTTCATATTATACTAGGAAATAAGCAAAAGCAGATTCTAGAACAATATAGGGTATAGATAGACACTTTAAAAAGCTTCACATCAGCAGTTGTTACCTCTGGCAATGTGGATTGGTACGGAAAATGTAGATTCTCCTTATTTTCAGAATTAAAAAGGTAAATAATTCTGTTGATCATATGGATTTAGCCAAGAAGATTCTTGAAAATAAGTTAACATTTTTCTGAAAAATTCATTTTTTCATTTCAGAATTAAAATTTCTAGTTCACCTTGTTTTTTGTTCTATTCATGAAAGATTTTTAAAAATTGTTTAACTTGATAATCATACTTTGATTTTTTTTAACTTTTAAGACATATATGCTTTATAAGACTGGTAATAAATAGTAAAGTATTTTTATCCAAAAAGTAAATAATCTATGATTTTTCCCATCTCTTTTTAATAGAGAAAAGTTAACTAAAGCTGTACCTTTTTCTTTTTCTACTAGGAGAGATGTCTTGGATGACCTTGTAACACTGCATAACTTTAGAAATCAATTCTTACCCAATGCACTGAGAGAATTTTTTCGTCACATCCATGCCCCTGAAGAGCGTGGGGAGTATCTTGAAACACTTATAACAAAGTTCTCACATAGATTCTGTGCTTGTAACCCTGATTTAATGAGAGAACTTGGCCTTAGTCCTGGTAAGAATATATATATAGTGAATTCTTTCCTTCTCCCATTCCCATCTCTGGGTAAAAATAGTAGTAAATGAGACATTTTCCTCACTCTGGGGAAAAATGCTTCCCATAATTAGAAATACTTGTTTCATTGCTTCTAGCAGTGACTAGTTTGTCAGAGCTATTATTTACATGTAGTAAATATACTGTTTTAGGAGGAAAGTTACACTTAGATATGTAAATTCTTACTTAAACATTGGAAATTCTTTACTAGTCTAATCAAAATCTTGAGAAATTATTTTTAAAGCTTTTAGTAATACACATATTACATAGGTAACAGCTAGAATTTTTCTACTAAAGTGTATTTTTGGTATAACTAGTTTTCACTCTTTGTGTGTATATATATGTGTGCATGATGTAGCCTGAGTCATCTATGTATTTTTTCATGTAATGCAGCTTTATTTCTTTCTTCCTGTCAAGAATGTTGTTCTTATCTTATTACAGAGATTACCAAACCTTTTCCTAGCATACGAAATTTGTTGAACATGCTTGTGTAAGACAGTCTTTATTAAGACTGCAAGATTCTGAAAAATAAACACCATAGTAGTAGTAGTAAGCAGTTGTAGCAAGTATCATGAGGATAACAATAAGCATCAACTATTGCCCTGAAAATATATAGAGAAGAAAATATTTTGCTGCATGGGCTCATGTATAGCAATCTAAAGATGTACTTTTGAGATTAATATGTAAATTCAATAGAATTTTTGTAGACCTTTTATACATATCTTAAATAAGAAGAATAATTTTATGAGATGTTTACATTTTATTTTCTAGTACCAAGTTAATACATTTTCTTGTTGTGTAAAATGCTTCCAAATTAAATTAGGCTTCTGTAAAAGCGTATGTAAATAAATATCTTACTTTGTTTTAATAGGATATACTGAGAGTACAAATATATTTTATGGATAGTTGAATGGGAATATCACATTCGAGAGCAAGAGGAAAATAAAACCAATTCTGAAATTTTTAAATTTAGAATGACTTTTCACTAAAAACTCCTAAATTACTTGAAGAAAATGCTCAATGAATTGGTGTTTGGATAATTGACATCCCTGTTTGCCCAGGAGATGAGTTTTCTAGGACACAAGACTTTCATCACCAAATTGGAAAAGGCCCAGGCAGTTCTCTTTAATTTTAATCTAATCTTTTGGAATTATGAACACTTTTCTTTTGGGACCACTGTTTAATAACCAGCTAATAATTGGAGGTGTTTCTTTTTCCTTCCAGATGCTGTCTATGTACTGTGCTACTCTTTGATTCTACTTTCCATTGACCTCACTAGCCCTCATGTGAAGAATAAAATGTCAAAAAGGGAATTTATTCGAAATACCCGGCGTGCTGCTCAAAACATTAGTGAAGATTTCGTGGGGCACCTTTATGACAACATCTACCTTATTGGCCATGTGGCTGCATAAAAGCACAACTGCTGGGACTTCAGCTTTTAACTGCAAACTGAAGCTACCCAAGGACCTATTTAGCAGATATGGGGTGACATTAGTGCTGGTCATTCTAGCCTCTGTATACAATCAAGCTTGAGTGTACAACTTTTTTTCTTTTACTCTTTTCTTTTTTAGTGACTTCTTTGGGGAACTAAAGAATTTTGCAGAATTTTTCTTAATTTTGCTTATCATGTTTTGCACAAAGCAGAGCCATTGTCTGACACAGCTGTTTAAGAATGTTAAACTGACGTTATATTCTAAAAAAGATGGTATATTTGTGCATTAGATTTTGCCTGAAAACTTTATTCATTTCCATTCTTTTTTAAAATACCATGTAATATGTACATATTTAACTAAAAATTTATAATCATAATTATTTTATTGTAAAGATTTTGACTAAAGCCTTTCCTTTTTCTCTCAAACTGAGTTCTGAGATTTATTTGATAAGAAATTACAACTGTCTTCATAAAAGTTACATCTAACCTGGATAGAAACCATACCAGCTTCTCTTTCCAATCTTTGAAGAGTATATTTGTCTCTATGCAAAACAGGCACTTATTTTTAAAACATAAATTCATCACCTGACTTCATTTTTAAAATTTCTGCCTTAGTTAAGTCTGAAGTCCTTGAAACCATAGCAAAACACATTAAAATCTAAGGTTTCCACACATAAGAACAAAATGCTATTAGAACTTATATCCAAAGTAATTAGTCAGACCTTACTATTCTAATTGTGATGATTTCAGCTCTGAATCAGCTGGGAAAGAAATCTTGTGAATGATAGTGAACTGTCTTTATTCACTTATTCAGTAAATATTTATCAAGGGCCTTCCATGTGCTAATATTGTGCCAAGTATTCTTGGTACCTGGACAGGGGCTCTGCCTTCACAGATGTTATGAGATTGGGTCATGAGAGGAAAACTACTGATTGGTGCTAAGTCACTTCAGTCGTGTCCGACTCTCTATGACCCCACAGACTGTAGCCCACCATGCTCCTCTGTCCATGGGATTCTCCAGGCAAAAATACCGGAGTGGGTTGCCATTTCCTCCTGTAGAACTACTGCTTAATGGAGAGCAAATGTATGAAGTAGATCTTAATTAACATCTTAATTAACAGTTATTTAATCATTAAAACACTTAGCATTGGAGTGATAAAGAACAATGCATGTATATGGTAAGTCACAAATGCCCTGGAAATGTCTCTAGATGAAAAGTATCAGCTTTGGCATGATACAGCTGCTATGTTTAGGGGGAGTGAAATGGGGGAGGGGGAGCCCCTTGCTGGAAGTGTAGGATCCTGGCTTACAGATCTTGCCCTATTATTACAACTGAACAATGGACTACAGAATTTTCAAAAACAAGATAATCAAAACAGCTTTTTTGAGAGTCAAAGGGACTTTTAGGCTGGTAGTAAACACTTTCTAGGGTCTTCCCAGGTACCACAATGGTTAAGAACCTGCCAGTGCAGGAGACTTGGGTTTGATCCCATGGGGAAGGGAATGGCAGCCCACTCCAGTAGTCTTGCCTGGAAAATCCCATGGACAGGGGAGCCAGGGGGGTTACAGTCCATGGAATCACAAGAGTCGAGCACAACTGAGCACACAGCACACACACACAATTTCTAAGATTCCAAAGCAAATATCTGATTATGTTTCACACGTACATAAGTTTGAATTCCACTACAAAATAATTCTAATAAATGTCTTTATAAATGCCTCACCTATGTAAACCAAACCCATATTTCTTTTTACAAGCTATTCTTTCTGATATCCTTAACTCTTTTTTGTATCTAAGGTCCCCCTACTATCATAAGATCCACTTGAAATATAATTTCTTGGTCACAGCTATCAAAGACTGTCTCTATTATACAGTATATACCACTGGTGTTAATTAATTTTCTACATGTCCAACTTCTTTATCAAACTGTAGTCTTACTAAGGTCAAGGATTACTGTTAGTCTGTCTATTCTATTAGATTCTATTCTAAGGCTTGAACTAGGCAAGTGGTGGAGGAGTTAGTGAGAAAGAAAAAGTTTTTAAAAACACACAACTGAAAATTGATAGGATTTAGTGATTTGGAAAAAAAGTTTCTAATATGAGGATCTGCTTATTCTATTATCAAAGGTAACTAGTAGGAAAACCAACCAGTGGAATGAAGTGGAAAAGATAATGATTCTAATTTGGGGATGTCTTGAATTTGAAAGTATCAATAGAACATTGAAGCTAAAGAGTAAGACTAGATACGTAAGTTTGAGGGTGATTAGAATTTGGAGTATGCTATACGAGATGAAGCATGAAGTCCGAAAACAAAGGTTTGTAAAAACTGTAGAAGGACCAGGGAATAATGGAATCCCAAGAGCTAGGGATTCAAGAAGGATGCTGAGCTTTGCATGTGTTGCAGCCCAGTAGATTTGTTTTTCCATTTACACTCAGGCCTTTTTTGAGTTCTTTGAGGCTAGAAAACAATGGTAGTGCTAATGCCTTTTGTATTGTCTCTGGCCAAATACCTCCTTGTTCAGTGTGTAATCTGAACTCTGCTGAAACCCCTAAGAGTGCTTATGGTCCTCTGCAACTCAGACCCGTCTACACTTTCCTTCCCAGTAAGGGCTCTGCTGTTTCAAGCCCAGAATACACCATACCAACTGCGTGCTGCTAGTCCTCCTTCCTATACACCATCACCATTTATACTTTAACATACAGTACAAGTTCTATTAAGAAAAGCAAAGGGAGAATGTGCTTGAAAACTTTTAGAGCCTCCAAATTTATCATCAACAGGGTTTTTTTCTAACATTATTATTCTGTCCAAACTAACACTCTCTAATCTCATCTGTTCTACTTTCTCTCTGGAAAGCTTATAATCCTTATTTACCTGTTGAGATGTTATTTGCCCTTCAAAGTCCCCTCAGACTCTTTTGCCTCCAGGGCAGCTTTCTCAATTCTTGCAGGTGGGAACTGTATTCTTAGATCTCCCTCAATACCTAACTAACATAGACCTTGGCCCAGAAGCAGTTTCTCAATAAACCCACAATTGTATTATTCTAGCCCTGGTTTAGTTTCTATCTAAGTATACAGAAAGATGGCTTTACTATTTGCATTTCAGAAAAATACATCCACACCTTTCAAGTGTACTCATTTTACAAATCAGGATGTATTAGAGTTAACTCAAAATAATGCAGATTCAACCTATATATTATTCTAGTGAACATTTTCTTAAATATTAGTATTAATAATGCAACTAACTGACTATGGTTTCTTTCCAAGAATTGTAAGCGAATATGTCTACTTTAGGAAACCATCCTAAGGAAATAAACCAAAACAGAGGAAGGGCAGTAGGTACAGTCTTCGTCACATCACTGTTTTAATAAAAAAGAAAAAGAAACAATTGGAATGCCCCAAACTTGGCTGTTCTAACAAATAATAAATATTTGAGTTTATACTTGACACCAGAAACTAAGGACTGATCAAGTAGACCAGAACACATCCTCATGACTATGATGCCATGATGTTAATAATGTGTTAGCAGTTGTAAATTATGGTAAATATTTAAAAGGATATTGAATTACATATATACACACACATTACAATCACTATGTAATACAAAGCAAAAGCCTATGACTGGAAAGAACAGATTGGCACACAATATACCAAAATAGTATGGATAATGAAATTTTTAAAATTTCTTCTTTCAAATATTCTCAAGGGTCATGTATTTTAGACAGAACAAAATAAATTCTTTGAAGTATTCAGAAAATGATAGAGTGTTCCTAATTTAGCTGGTAGAGTTTCCCTTCATAATGTTTCCATGCATTTTTATTCAAAGCTTGTTTTATTTTTAAAAGACACTTGGTTGATCTGTTAAATCATATCTGGATAAATGTTTTGTTTTCAAGCTTAGAAAAGTGGATTGTTTTGTTTTATTTTTGTCTCATCAAATTAAAGACCAACAAGAGAAAGATACCAAATCTTTACGGAGGAAATTTTCATTTGTTTAAAAAAAAAAAAAATGACTTTCTTCTTGGCCTGGTCGGACAGGAGGGTTGGATTTAATTTAAAATGATTAATGAGATTTTGTCAGGCTTCTTGACTTTACCCCACTGCAGTTTGTCAATGCAACAACCTGGGAAGCAGGACGCCACTCTGTCGCCCAAAACCACTCTCTGGGGAGAAAATTAACTGGCAGAACTAGTGCCAGGCACACATCAATGGCATCGTCTCTCGGGCATTGACAGTTTAAAAGTCTCAATTGGAAAATGTATGTTTTAGGAACACACATACCTGGGATGTTTTCAGTCTCTTGCAAGTGGTTAATCGCTTTTTAAATATTTAAGTGTTGATGTTTTCCAAAGGAAACTATTTAAAGACAAAATCTTTACTAATATATCCCTTTTCCCTAAATCATTTTAAAAATTCAACAAACAAGGAATCCTACGATCTTGGGTCATTTTTTTTTTTTTTAACTTAAAGAATTAAGGTGGAGCTTTTAAAAAAAAAAAAAGTGAAATGATTTTTCACTTTTGAAAATGCTTTTTAACCATTAGCATGACCAAATTTTAGCATCAAGTTTTTGCAATAAGCTATAAATTTATGATCTGACATAGTACACTCCTCTTTTACTTGAGTACTTTTATTTTTAAATAGTCAGGGATATGACTTGCTAAAACAAAGTTGCTGAATGTGGCTAGTTATTGGGGGTAAATGCAATATGTGTTTTTGCTTTGTTGTTTAATTAACCACATAAGGAAACAATGCTAATGTTGGTCTCTCTTCTTTAGAAATAACATAATGTCTACTTGCCAATTTTTATCAGAGCAAAAAATTAGCAAAGAGTGCTTTCCTATTCACAATATCAAGATGGTGATCTCTTCTGAACTGTGTGCCTGTAGACAATCTGAGGGAAAAAATTCTCAACCAGAGCCAGGCTTCCCGTGACTGTCGGCTTCATTCCCACGGTAGGAAAGCTGAGGAAAGTACAGAGAAGTGGAAATGCCTTGAGCAGTTGATCAAGACTGCTGTTCTTACAAAGAGAACAGTAAAAAGCAGTATGTGTGATCTTAGTTCCCTGACCAGGGATCGAACCCAGGCCCCCTATTTGGGAGCATGGGATCTTAGCCACTGGACCACCAGGGATATCCCATAAATATTAATACATAAATAAGTTTTGTTAACTGAAGTCACTTTCTACCAGATATTTTCAGTATTTGCTGCTTGTTTTCTTTCTGTTATGCTAAGTGGAACAATAATTTTCCCTTCTCAGCAGTTTCTCTTTTTATTGACTCAGAATGTTTCTTAATACTTTCATGATTATTACATCAAGTTATTTAAAACTTTACTATAGCTAATCACTTGGGCATGGTTTGCTCTTCTAAAGTTATTCTGATGCATTTTTTTGTTTTTCTATTCAAGGAGAATTTCATTTCTCACATATTCAGGATCACTATAGTTCCCCAGTATGTATAATATGACATGAGTTTACAGCAGTACATTTTACATGACAGTGAAATTTTCATTTAAATATTTAAGTAAGCATTTAAATATGGCTCATTTTGTGCAAGGAAGGATTTAACCAGGTGCTGTAAAAGAAAGCAAAAGCAAAATCAAAAAAAAACTATGCCCTGCCCTCGAGAGCTTTGCTGGGAGGAGGACAACTATTATCACATACAATTCTACAATACTTTATATTTACCACTGCAACTTTGCAGGGGTCTGGAGATGTTATGTGAGTTTTGGAGGTTCATGTGACCATTTATAGGGACCAGGAGAGACAGACCCCGAGTACATTTGGTATTTTACTAACCATAAAAACTTTGGAAGATGTGTTAAAAAAGCTTTCTTTAAAAAAAAAAAAAAAGCCCCCCTTAAAAAGATAAAACAACAATATGATCCAGCAATCCCACTCCTGAGCATATACCCTGAGAAAATCATAATTCAGAAAAACACATACACCCCAGCGTTCATAGTAGCACCATTTACCATAGCCAGGACAATGGAAGCAACATAAATGCCCATCAATAGACAAATGGATAAAGAAGATGTGGTACATATATACAATGGAGTATCAGTCGGCCATAAAAAGAAACAAATTGGATATTTGTAGTGATGTGGATGAACCTAGAGTCTGTCACACAGTGTGAAGTAAGTCAGGAAGGGAAAAAAACAAATGTTATTGCATATATGTGGGCTCTAGAAAAAGGGTTCAGATGAATCTATCTGCAGGGTAGGAACAGAGACCCAGACACAGAGAACAGACGTAGACACAGGGAGGGAAGGGTAGGGTGAGACGAACTGGGAGATTAGGATTGAATATACACACTGCTGCTGCTGCTGCTGCTGCTAAATCGCTTCAATCATGTCCGACTCTGCGACCCCATAGACGGCAGCCCACCAGGCTCCCCCGTCCCTGGGATTCTCCAGGCAAGAACACTGGAGTGGGGTGCCATCTCCTTCTCCAATGCATGAAAGTGAAAAGTGAAAGTGAAGTCACTCAGTCGTGTCTGACTCTTCGCGACCCCATGGACTGCAGCCCACCAGGCTCCTCCGCCCATGGTATTTTCCAAGCAAGAGTACTGGAGTAGGGTGCCATCCTTACTATGTGTAAAATAGATAGCTGGTGGGGATATACTGTATAGCACAGGAAGCTCAGCTTGGTGCTCTGTGATGACCTAGAGGGGTGAGATGATGGGGGTATGAGGGAGGCTGAAGAAGGAGGGGATATATGTATACTTATACCTGATTCAAGTTGTTTTACAGCAGAAAGTAACAACATCATACAGTAATAATTATCCAACAATAAAATAAAAAAATTTTTAAATATAGGGGGAAAAAGTAACAGAAGGTTGTTATGGAGTTAGTTAATAAAAACACTATGTCTTTTTTTCCCCCCTCAATTTTATGGGGGGAGAAAAGGCCCTATGATTTTATAAAGAGAAGAGTGAGCGATTAGTATTGGCTTACCTCATAGCTCAGTGAGTAAAGAATTTGCCTGCAATGCAGGAGACCCGGGTTCGTTTCCTGGGTTGGGAAGATCCCCTGGAGAAGGAAATGGCAACCCACTCTACTATTCTTGCCTGGAGAATCCCAGGGACAGAGGAGCCTGGCAGTCTATAGTCTATGGGATCGCAGGAGTCAGAAATCAGACTAAATGTACAGACAAGTATTAAGGAAGGAATGTGATATCAGCCTTTTCATACTGTTCATGGGGTTCTCAAGGCAAGAATACTGAAGTGGTTTGCCATTCCCTTCTCCAGACCTCTCCATTCTGTCAGACCTCTCCACCATGACCTGCCTGTCTTGGGTGGCCCCATGGGCATGGCTTAGTTTCACTGAATTAGACAAGGCTGTGGTCCTAGTGTGATTAGATTGACTAGTTTTCTGTGAGTATGGTTTCAGTGTGTCTGCCCTCTGATGCCCTCTTGCAACACCTATGGTCTTACTTGGGTTTCTCTTACCTTGGATGTGGGGTATCTCTTTACGGCTGCTCCAGCAAAGCGCAGCCGCCCCTCCTGACCTTGAACATGGAATAGCTCCTCTAGGCCCTCCTGCACCTGCGCAGCCACCGCTCCTTGGACGTGGGGTTGCTCCTCCTGGGCACTGCCCCTGACCTCGAACGTGGGATAACTCCTCTTGGCCACTGCCCCTCAGGCATGGGGTCCTCCCGGCTTCTGCCCCTGACCTCAGACATGGAGTAGCTCCTCTCGGCTGCACTATGTGCGCCGGAAAGGCCCATCTAGTCAAGGCTATGGTTTTTCCAGTGGTCATGTATGGATGTGAGAGTTGGACTGTGAAGAAAGCTGAGTGCTGAAGAATTGATGTTTTTGAACTGTGGTGTTGGAGAAGACTCTTGAGAGACCCTTGGACTGCAAGGAGATCCAACCAGTCCATTCTGAAGGAGATCAGTCCTGAGTGTTCATTGGAAGGAATGATGCTAAAGCTGAAACTCCAGTACTTTGGCCACCTCATGCGAAGAGCTGACTCATTGGAAAAGACTCTGATGCTGGGAGGGATTGGGGACAGGAGGAGAAGGGGACGACAGAGGACAAGATGGCTGGATGGCATCACTCACTCAATGGACGTGAGTCTGAGTGAACTCTGGGAGTTGGTGATGGACAGGGAGGCCTGGCGTGCTGCGATTCATGGGGTCGCAAAGAGTCGGACATGACTGAGTGACTGAACTGGACTGAACTGTGATATCAGCAGGTATACTGCTGGATGGGGCAATAGCCAGACCAAAAGCTTGGAAACATACAAGTGTCTGAGGTCATGGAACAGTGAACAATTTGCTGGAATTGGAGGGCAAGTTCTCAGCAATGATTTAGTGAAAGAAAAGGCTGGAAAATACAGATTGGATGAAGAGAATGCTACAAGGGAGAGTTGGGACTTTTTCTAGGCAATTGGAGATATTCATGAACACAGATGTCACTTCTGATCTATGATTTACGAAGCTCTTTAAAGCCAATCTAAAATGTTAAACAAAAATACACTAGAATGTTTTATAAGGAAACTAGTGAAAATGCTTCTGGAATTCTGGCAGTGAAATTTGGTGCAAATCTGAACTTTGGCATGGCTATTGGAATGGAAATGACAGAGGAAAGATTTGAGAGATATTTCAGAAGTAAATCCTCCTGGCACAAGACTGAACGTTGGCCATAAAGATGAAAGAGTTAAAAATGATTCTGCATGATCTGAAGAAGGTGTTGCTGCTATAAACAGAGAAAACCCAGGTGACCAACAAGTTTATTTGGGCTGGAAGTAAGGCAGTGAGGAGAGAGAGAGGATGAGTTCTCTTTGTGTGTGTGTATGTTAGCTACTCAGTTGTGTCACATGCTTTGCAACCCCATGTACTGTAGTCCACCAGACTTCTCTCTCCATGGGATCTCCCAGGCAGAATACTGGAGTGGGTTGCCATTTCCTTAAGTGCAAAGAGGACAATTATGTGAAAGAATTCAGCAGTTAGTTTGAAATGTAATCTAATGCAAGGATTGGAGATAAAAGCTAAGATTACATTTTAAGAGAGTCCTCTGCACAAATATGATAGAAAAGAATAGATACATATGTTAAGGTTGTCAAGATCATTTTGTACAGTAATGGGGGTTAAATGAGCAAGTTGATATTGATGAGTGTTCTCAAATATTCAAAAATCTCAAAGTATTTTAATAACATGCCTTAGAGAGGGAAAAAAGCACCCTGTTACATTTGAAAGAACCTTTCACAACCCAATTTAAAAACTAAATAACTGAGGTTGATCTGTTCAGAAAAGTGTTTCCTCTTGACCATCCCATGTCTTTGCCAGGATATGAATGTACTGTAGCTCATGGACTTTAGCCCACCAGGCTCCTCTCTCCATGGGATTTCCCAAGCAAGAATGCTGGAGTGGGTTGCCATGCCCTCCTCCAGGGGATCTTTCCAACCTAGGGATCAAGGCCAGGTCTCCTGCATTGCAGGCAGATTCTTTACCATCTGAACCACCAGCGAAGCCCAAGGGCTCTATTTATCAAATAGCCTTTTTTTTTTTTAAATAAATGGAGAAACTCCAATTGACCCTACCGTTGGAATACTCAAAGCTAAAAATGATAATAATCCAAATAAAATCTTGCACTGATGATTAAGATCCATGCAACCCACTACTCCCATCCCCACACCCAAGACACCCAACCTGACTATTTCTGAGTCCTTGGAAACTCAAGTTGAGTTGCCTTCATGGCATGCTGAGGTTCAAAGTATCTTTGGGTTATGTCTTATTGCCCTCACTTCCTTCACCAGGACGCTGTTCCTGATCCACGGGTAACTAAGCTCTAAAAGAGCCAAAATGATGCTCTTCTCTGCAGTCTCCTTGTCGTAGGATATGGTGTGTTCCTAGCAGAAATGGAAGGCAAACTCCTCACAGGGCTTATAGCACAATCTCTGAGGCCCTCTTGACTCTCCTCCACTGACTGCCTTTAGCCTCCAGAGTTTCATTTTCCCCTCAAAGCCCTGCTCTATGTGCAAATCGGCCAGACATCCCTGGGTCACCAGCCTTACCAATTTCTCCAACAGACCCACCCACGGCTGAGGACCACCCCAGTGCTCCTCAGCCTCTCCAGCCAGGCACCTGCCTCATAACCTGGGGGTCTATAGACTTTATTGTCCACACCAGGATACTTCTGAGAGTGCTAAAATGCTAAACCAGATGGTACTTCAAGCCAACGTGCGTCAACTAGGAAGTGTGGTCGCCCTACCTGTGACTATAATACAATGTGATAAACATGATAATAAAAGTTTAAACACTTTGCAGGGGGAACATTTTGAATGTAACACACCGATGGGTCCAAATTTGTTTCCAATCAGAAACATCTCTAAATTATTTTTCAATCAGCATCCATGATAAAAAACCACGCCGTTAAGCCAGGGTTATTTGCACCAGGCAGCACAGCAGAGCTCGAGCTCCAGAAGGAAGTAATGTTTCAGCTTGTTGGAAACACATTTGGTAATTTAGAATCCCTGGAGAGGAGCTTGTTTTGTAGTTTGGTCAAAATCCTAAGGAATTGAGTCTCAGAAACCTCTGGAAAGATTATGGGGATATTTAATTGGGAATGATGATAATAAAATAAAAATTACAGATAATGTTTCTCTTATTTAATATTCACAAGTGCACACAGAGAACATAAATGTAACTTAACTTACAGGTCATAGGCTTGTGAGTCCTGTATACACTGACATATTTGTGTATCCGTATCTGTCTAAATATTCCATCCACCCTTGAGCAGATCTGGAGAAGAGTCTGCCAAAGCACCATGCGTGCATGCTAAGTCACTTCGATAGTGTCCAACTCTTTGTGGCCCCATGGACTGTAGCCTGCCTGGCTCCTCTGTCCATGGGATTCTCCAGGCAAGAATACTGAAGTGAGTTGCCATGTCCTTCTCCAGGGGATCTCCTCAACCCAGGGATCAAACCCATGTCTCTTATGTCTCCTGCATTGGCAGATGGGTTCTTTAGCACCACTTGGGAAGCCCATGCCAGAGCAGAGAAAACAGCAAATACAAAGACTCTGAGGCAAAAACAGTCGATGGTGCATGGGCTGGTTCATGTACCATAGAATGAAAGCCTCAGGAAGGAAACACTTTGATTTTGTTTTGTTTTTTAATTTAGCCATGCAGGATGTGGGTCTTAGTTCCCTGACCAGGGTTAGAACCTGTGCCCCCTGCATTGAAACAGCAGAGTCTTAACCTCTGAACCACCAGGGAAATCTCAGGAAGACACTGCTTTATTCACTCTTCTATTCCAAGCACCTAAAAATGTCACTGAAACATAAGAAAAAGTCAGTAAATATTTAAGGAATGTGTGAACGAATGAATGGATGGATGGAAGAACCCCTGATGATGGTTTTCTAACATTAAGTCCCCAGTTTCCCTATATTTCACTTTTTCTTGTTTTGGTGTTGGTGGGAATGGAGTACAATGCACTGCCAGCTTCAGAGAGAAGCACTTCATATACTTGAGCACCTTTTAATGATCCCTTCTTTTCTTCTGGGCTCAGCTGGTAAAGAATCTGCCTGCAATGCGAGAGACCTGGGTTTGATTCCTGGATTGGGAAGACCCCCTGAAGAAGGAAAAGGCTACCCACTCCAGTATTCTGGCCTGGAGGAATTCCATGGACTGTACAGTTCATGGGGTTGCAAAGAGTCAGACACAACTGAGCAATTTTCACTTTAGCTCTCTTTTCTTCAGAGGTAAATCCTGTTACTCTTAGAAGCATGTTAAGAATAGATTACTCACACCACACCTTTAGCTTTGCTACACTGAGAGTTACAAATGGACTTTTTTTTTTGGCCATACCGCACATGAGAACTTCTTCCACCACAGGACCATGAGGGAAGCCCCTGCTGCTGCTGCTGCTAAGTTGCTTCAGTTGTGTCTGACTCTGTGCGACCCTGTAGACGCCAGCCTACCAGGCTCCTCCATCCTTGGGGCTCTCCAGGCAAGACCACTGGAGTGGGTTGCCATTTCCTTCTCCAATGCATGAAAGTGAAAAGTGAAAGGAAAGTCTTTCAGTCGTGTCTGACTCTTAGCGACCCCATGGACTGCAGCCTACCAGGCTCCTACATCCATGGGATTTTCCAGGCAAGAGTACTGGAGTGGGGTGCCATTGCCTTCTCCGGAGGGAAGCCCCTACAAATGGATTTTATACAAATGATTTCTGCATGAAATCATCCTCATTATCAGTAATGAAGTTGTTACAATTCAGCTTACTGTGGGGCCCCCAGCAAAACAGGGCAGGTATAAATCAGTGCCTTCTTCATATACATATTTTCACTTTCTATCAAACAACAGTGGCCCTAAAACTCCACAAACTCAAGAAGAGCCACATTTGCAAGAAAACTTACCCACATTTCCAGTTTCTGTATAAAATCATCCTTCCTTTCTTATTCACAGCTATTATCTAATCCTATGACCAAACTGATAAACTCTACTGTGATCCATGCTTTTCAAATATATGAACTACCGAAGCCAAAGTGAAAATGCAAGGAGAAAAATTTTCAACAACACTTACTAAAACGTGAGTGTTCTACTAATTCTGTCCTTGGGAAAAGAATACACAAATTGGTTGACGAGAGCATCTTTCCATATAGAAATGTTTCTCTGTAACATTTCATTTTTAGGTTGAAAGAACACTCCTCCAGAAACAAAGATTCACACAGTACACAAGCAGAGAAAAATCTCAAATGCTTCATTTAAACCCCTCCACAAGTATTCTTACATCATGTGTAAACCATTTTTTCCTGGGAAAGGAAGATTCTTTTAAAATGTCTTTACTAGATCTAAAAACAAATGCAGATCCCAATTTTATTTGGGACTGATATCTTCATTCTGTCCCAGAGAGATCTGATTAAATTAAGTAATTTTGTTTCTTTGATGTTTCCCTGGTGGCTCAGACAGTAAAGAATCTGTCTGCAACGTGGGAGACCAGGGTTTGATTTCTGGATTGAGAAGATCCCCTGGAGAAGGGAATGGCTACCCACTCCAGTATTCTTGCCTGTTGAATTCCGTGGACAGAGGAACGTGGTGGACTATAGTCAATGAGGTGGCACAGAGTTAGACAGAACTGAGCAACTAACACTTTTTCACTTTGTTCGATTTAAGTATAAGATCTTATTTAAGGGACCTCTGTGGAGAAGACAATGGCACCCAACTCCAGTACTCTTGCCTGGAAAATCCCATGGACGGAGGAGCCTGGTGGGCTGCAGTCCATGGGGTTGCTAAGAGTCGGACACGACTGAGCGACTTCACTTTCACTTTTCACTTTCATGTGTTGGAGAAGGAAATGGCAACCCACTCCAGTGTTCTTGCCTGGAGAATCCCAGGGTCGGGGGAGCCTGGTGAGCTGCCGTCTATGGGGTCGCACAGAGTCGGACATGACTGAAGCGACTTAGCAGCAGCAGCAGCAGCAGCAAGGGACCTCTGAATACAAAACGTATGCATGATTGTACGAATGTATATATTAGCAAATGTGTTTGGCTACTCCACAGCATGAATGTTACTCTAAGATCTTAGTGTTTTTGGACAATATCTCCTCAAATTAGCAAATTGAAGTCTAATGACTGAATTTCTCTATGTACATTTGAATAAAATCGACCCAAGCCTTCCTGAGGCCCTATGCAAAGCCAGATATTCATATCCTTAGACAGATGTCTATACCCCACACACCTGAGGGTACAGAGAAATAAGGTAAGCAAAGTACAAAGACGTCTTAGAATAATTTTGGGATTCTTGCAGACAGGACTCCAGGAAAAGCATCTGGCAATGCCTTATAAACTAAACACAAGATGTAATCCGACCATTAGCTGTTAACTGTAGTGCTCAAAAAGAGACGGTTTAAGCAAAATATGAACGAGATTTTCAAAGAAATACGCTATTCTTTGCACCAAATTTTGCTCCCCAGTAGGCGGTCAGTTTTTCACATTTTGCCACCTAGTGGACAACCCGAAAACTACAGCCTTCCCTGGCCTCTGTAATTTCCATACACGTGGGAAAGAATTGCGTGCTGCTGCTGCTAAGTCACATGAGTCGTGCCCGACTCTGTGCGACCCCACAGACGGCAGCCCACCAGGCTCCTCTATCCCTGGGATTCTCCAGGCAGGAATACTGGAGTGGGTTGCCATATCCTTCTCCATGAGAATTGCGTAGGAGGAATTTATTTGTTTAGTTCATTGAAGATGCTCCTGCTACAGTGCCTGGCACTTAGTAAGCCATCACTATAGAGCTGTTTAATGGAGGATGACTTATCATTGGAGGTACTCACCATTTAAATATTATTATTATGGAGAATGTCATTGAAAATACAGTTACAATATGATGTTGGCAAAATATGTTTCCTAACTGAAATAAAAGTTCTAAATTATTTCAAAAGTAAATGGTGCTCTATATTCTCAGGTTAGAGAAATGTCTACATAGCTCGTTAGAATAAGAGATGTCTCATTGCTCTGTGTAGACAGATTATCCAGTTGACTTAATTTAGAAAGTGAGCACCTACCTCTTCTTCACCTCAACTGCTCCAAATAAAGCTAAATTTACCCTGGAAAATGCCCTTTCTCCTTTACTTAAAAAATCATGACTGGCTTTCTTCTAATTTGGTCTGTGATACTTGCTATTCCTTTTTTACATTGCTAAAAATTATGAAACCTCTTTAGGCCTCTTTTTAAAAAGAGTACATATGCACATGTATGAATATATATATATATATATTTATTTTTATTTTAAAAATAACATTCTGTGCTTCTACTTCAATGAGCCTACAGTGTTAATGACTCTTAAACATATTTCTCCTGGCATAAAGATTGGTAATTTTAAAGAGCAGAATGATAGCTTTTAAGTTGAATATTCCTCCAACTTTTTTTGATTTTTAAGACTTTCTTTTGAAAATATTTTAAAAAGCAAAACATATGACTGTGTTTTAGTACCTTAACATTAGGCTAAAGATAATTCATTAGGTAATCACCTCAAATTTCTTTCTCAGGAGAATCAGTTTCCATTTTAAAATCAGCAAATAGGTATACATATAACATAGGCTAGTATTTCATTAAAAGAACTTATTCTTTTATTTTTTTTTAAATTAGGTTGATCTTAGGCTGACAATATCCTAACACATTTTAATAATATATTGTAAAGATATAAAGCCTGTTTTTTTTCCAGCTGAAACATATATATTCATTATATAAAACTCATTTATGTCGCATAGAATGAAAACTCTCCAGAGTTCATAGTCTTAGACAGATTTGCACACACACCCAAATAAATGTTAAATGCAAAGCATTTTGACAGAGTTAATGAGAAAGGCATACCTTTGTCACATACCTAGCCCACCAAACCACAAAAAATTTTTAAGTGCCAGCTTTGAAGAAGCCTAACATTTTTTAAGATGATAAGGATATAAGTTATAAATTGAAATATTCAAATTTCAAAGGCTTTAAGCAACTGCTTTCTAAGGTGATTTTTGCCTCTCTGAAAACAAAAGGTTTAAGTAGTATTTGTATCAGTAAAATAATTTCTTTCATATTTGTGTGAATGAGGCTAACATTCATATGTACATACAAAAATATTCAAGAAAAACAAGTTTAGAATACCAGGTTAATTATTTTTTAGTGTATGTGAAATATTGGTTTTCCTCAACTCCGTCCCAGCGTCAAGGTCTATAGCTTTTATTGGAACCAGCTATCTCATTTTCATAGGGTCCCAGGAGGCAAGAGTCATACATTGTTACTTCAGCCTTCAAAGAGGCAAAGCAGTACAGAGCCTTGTACTGTAATAGACAACACAGAACAGTCCCAATTTCAGTTCCTGTTATATTGACAAGCCTCCTTTCAGGTAAGAGATGGAAACATTCTTTTATCATTATAAGGTTAGTGACCATTTTAATGGAATAAAAAGATTATTCTTACTGCATCGGGGATAGAAGTTTGGGGTGCGGATATGTGGGGAAGATCTTTTCCCTTTCATGTTCATGTTGCTCAGAAGTTCTTTTTAATTGGTATAAAGCTAGCTCTATAATCTCAACATTAATACTAGAGATCAAAACTATTGAGGACACATTATTAATATATACAGAGCCTAACCAAAGAATTCAGTGTACTTTTCTTTTTAATCAAGATAAGATAGGTCATTGATTTTCACAGGCTGAGAGGTTTTCTCTTTTAACATCAATAATATAGTATTCCTTACATTTGCTCTATCATTGTGAAAAATAATCTAAATTTAGTTTACTCACCTCATACATACAATGTGTAACATTTTTTAAATAAATATGAGTCTCAAAATTAACTTTTCCTTCCTGATATACATGACTTAAGTGGGGAAAGATAGTGAAAGTTACACAAACACATATTCACATATGGAAATTATGGAAAGTAGAGATAAAGAGAAAAAATACCAACACATATAATCTCCAAAGTTGTCAAAAGACTTTAAAATAGCCAATTCCTTTAGATTTTATATTTTGACATAATTTGCTGCTTAAGGAAAAAGATCTTTCATTGGGGAGAGGGGTTTTTTAAAGATAAAGGAAAATAGTAATACAACATGTGCTTAAACTAAACAATAAGGCTCCCATTTTGTTACAAAATACATTTAACATAAGTGAATTATGTTTCATAAGAGTATGAAAGTTAGAAATGACAGTTTCATACAGAGGTGAAATTTATATAAATTTTATTTTCTAGTATGTTTATGTTTTATTATATTTTATAATCTAGAAAGATTATACAATGTTTAATCTTGCTTGTTAATGATTTCTTAAAAACAGTCATTTATTACTTTTCAATCAACATCTAGGAACTAAGAAGAAAAAATTGTTGAAACCAAAGAGTTAGCTATTTATTCTTGGTTTAAATAGGTCAAATTCTGATCTCATAGAGGAGGAGGTATTATGATAATTCCTAAAATATGTTTTTAGTGTTTGTATTTGTGCCAGATAGTTAAAGACATTTTGTTTTAAAATAACTATATATGTTTAAAAAGCCAAAGGTACTAATTTTTCTGCAGTCAAGTTTTATAATCAAATGTCATCAATTTTGAAAGTCTGTTGAAACCACCAAAATAACTAAATTTTATTAAATTAGAAAATGTATTTTCTTCATTGTAACTGGCCTCATAAAAGTTATGTGAGCATTTTGTATATGGTTATCTTAAAATGTTACATGTGTCTTTTAAAACATTCTTAGTTCCCTTTTCCCTTTCACTTTAACAGTGTTCTGGCGCTTGACTAGCACAAACAGTACCAGATCCCTTTCAGCGGAGACTGCAAACGGAATAAAAAATCACTTGAGGTCTCTAATACATTTGCAGTAATATTTATGAATGAGAGAGGGTTGTCTCCTTTTGAGCTTCGTTGCGTCGGACCATTCCTGTGTCTTCGCATCTTAGCATCTTGTTAGCGTCATCTTAGCATCTGTCTTAGCATCTTCTGTGACCTGCACCAGAACTGGGCAAATCGCGTGGCCTTAGAAGAGTCTGATCTCCTGGTGGGTGGGAGCGTCTCTCCAGCCTCCTCTCCATCCATTTCCCCTCCCTCCAGGTGTGTGTGTCCTGGGGAGGAGGTGGGAGATATAAAGGAGAGGAAGAGCAGGGAAGCAAGGCCCAACTCCTCAGAGATCTCCACACCTCACCCTCGCAGTGCATTAAGGCCTGACCCATGGCCTTCTGGTCTCACCTTCTTCCTACTGGTGCGCAGAGATGCTTGCTTTTCCCGCGTCCCTGCATCCAGGGCGGGGTGGGCTGGGGATGGCAGTGGGTTCGAGATTACACACCTGAGCCAGGCAGAGGAGCCCCATTTCCCGCCCCGCCTGGTTTCACACCGTGTCCACGTCGCTGCTTGTAACCAAGCAGAACATAGAGTTGGAAGAAATAGGGGGAATGAATCATAAGGGGGCACAGCCCCCTTGTCTCAAGCTCAAGGGAAAAAAATCTCCCCGAAACGTGGGTGCCTGACTTCAGTTTAATTCTTGGCAGTCTTTCTTAGTCGCGCGTTGTTGTTCACAGACGATTATAAAATGAATGTTTGAACCCCTGGGTTGACAAAGGAACCGCGGAGGGTCCAGCCAGCATCCCCCAACACCTTAGAAGTCCCGCGGCCCCGCCCGAGGCCTGCCGGGCGGAGGCGTTCGCTTTGTGGTCCCGGGAGGCGGCCTCCAGCCTCCGGGAAGGCAGCTGCTGTGGACTTTGAACCGCGAGGGAAGTACTGCCGTGGCCGGTGGCTGTAAAACAAACAAACAAACAAAAAACTATTTGCAACCGGATTGATCCAGTCTCGCTGCTTCACAGAGAGCGCAGTGTGGCCGCTTGCCTGGCGCGGGGGCTATAGCCGCAGGGAGGCTGGGCTCTGGATCTGGAGGAGTTGATGTCTTAAAATAAATGACAGGGACAGTTCTTTCCCGAGGCAAAGCATCCACCCCGCCCCCGTCCCCTATGAAGGCAGTTGGCTTTGAACTCTAGGACAACTCTCCCACCTTCGGCGCGAGACCTGCACCTCGAGTTCGGTCCAGGGCCCAGGGCTCGAGGGCGACACATCCAGGAGTGGAAATGTCTTCGGTTAACCGAGAAGGTTGACACTGAATCCAACTGAGCAGGAAAATCTGCCGTATCCGCTCGCTGGAACTGCGAGCACCCGAGAGAGGCGTGCAGGCTGGAAGACCTTCCTCAGCGCCGCGCTGAGCGGTCCTGCTTTAACTCCGTGCAGCCCCCGAAAACCGTCTAGCCATCCAGGTTCACGGCCGGCTTGTGTCACCGGCGCATAAATCACTGTCAGCTCGGACAGAGCAGGCAGAGAGAAAGCTCGCTCGTCCTGGCCACGCGGGCTCTAGGCAGATTAACTGTCAAGGCTCAGAGCGAATTGCCCGCCCAATCTCCTGGGCTCCAAAAGCGAGCTTGCACTTTCTCGGACGCGCAGAGGGAGCCAGGGAGATGGTTCTAGCCACCTACAGCCTCTTCTCCACAGGGCCTGATTACTGACGTGCAGTCAGGGAAGTCGAGAGCGAATCATCATCAGATCTCATTTTGTGCACGGGGATCCCTAAGCCTATTAATGTTAAAGTGACATTCTCAAGGTCATTTAAAGCTCTAGGAAAACTTATGCTTGACCCGAAGTCCCTTGGTTCCCGCTATCACTGCCTGGCACCTCCATCGTCCTGCCTCTCAAATTCATGGTTTTAGAGATGTCAGGATGTAAGGATGCTAATAAAGGGAAAATCACTATATGCTGAATTTGCAATGAACCAGTATAATTTTCAGCGTGATATTTCTAGTTATAGTCCCCGAAACGTTCTTCAGATCTTTCCTCATTCTACCTAAGAAATTCAGATACGCAGAATCTCGGGCGATCTTAGATATCAGGGTGCTAGACACCCAATCCACCTCCCGACACTTTGCACCCCCACCCCCACCCGGCAGTGGGTTCTGGGCCCTCATCCAAGTCAGGAGGAGGAATTCCGAGCAGAGGACTGGAGGGGTGGGGGACCTGGGGCAGGCGCGGGCTCGGGGAAATGCCGATCCAGGCGAGTGGTTAGGCAATCAGCTTTCACCTTCCCATAAACTATTAGAGAAGGGACTGGTTTTCGTCCAGCAAACTCTGCCCTTAGGCGCTCTGGGCTTGACGCTATCTTACTATTGCTCACAATTCACATTAATTATTCTAGGAAAGCTCAGCACACCTCTGCACTCTTTGAGTAAAGGCAAGCCATTTCGGATTCTTTCTCCCAGTGGCATTCTTTTTTTTCCTCCCAATCATTCATGCACGCATTCACTCATTCACTTAAATCTGGGTTGGAAGTTGGTGGTCCCTCAAAGCATTTATTTCTGTAAGAGGCCACAGTGATGATCTCTTCCCTTTTATACTCAAATGACTCTCTCTCCCTCACCCCCACCCCGTTTTAGTCCTACTGTAGAAGAGAGAGAAACCCCAACCTTCAACTGTCAACTGTTTTCCAAACACGAGATTAATGTTCCCCAGGACTCGGGGGTAATGTGACCTTTCTGTTTTCAGATGTGTTTTTCAACATGTAATCGTTTGTTTGTTATGTCTCCCGGTGTGGACTCGGGAAAGCTGGGAAGGGGTGTGGGTTGCCAAGGAGGGAAATGAATTTGGAGACTTTTTATTCCCTTTTCAACACAGGAAAACTCAAAGCATTTTATTTTTATTTACCAGAAGATAATCCCCTGAAAAAAAATCCACAATACTGATACTGAAAAATCTGAGCATGTGATGAGCAACTATTTTAAAAAGCATATATCCAAACCAAAAGCAAACCTATTTTTCTTTTAAATGAGGGGGACTTCTTGGATGTTGGTCATGTTTTTTTCTGATCTAGGTAGTTACATGGGATGTACCATTTTTAATTATTTATTGAGCTTTTAATGTATGATTTGTGGCTCTTTTTGCATTGTTATACTTCAATTAAAAGCTTTAAAAATCTAAAAAATAGGAAACCTCTGGTATGTGTGTTTGCCACTAAATCTCCTAAAATCTATTTCTAATGAATTTCCAAACCAATATATTTGTTAAACTATATTTAAGAAATTTACCAGTAACTTGGTTTCTCAGTAATAGGTTCTGAATCAGACTGAGAACAATGCACTTGAATTAGTTATTAGAAAAACAGTATAAAAATTGGATGGCTTTCTAATATAGTAAAATATCAAATGAGCAGTGAGAGTTTAAAGCTTGCCTAAGAAAATACCTAAAGAAACAAAATAGCCATTTGGTTAAAAACAACAAGTAGACTTCATACTTTAAAACGGTATTTAATTGTTTGATACTAACTCCTATTCGAAAATGTTTTATCCCAAACGAGAATTTTAAAAAGGGTCTCAGCCATACTCAAAAGTTAATTTCTGTCACTAGAAAGAAGGCATTTTGAAACGTGTTTTCCCTCCATAAAATATTGTTAGGTTCCTTTCATGATCGGTCACTTTGTATTTCACCAAGAACCAAAGACTAAATTGTTCTTCCCATTTAATCAATAGCTTTTATTGCTGGCATCAACGACCCCACTTATGACTTTAAGCTGCCTAATTTTTCTGCTACCCTGTTCCATTAAAAAATAAAAATGATGATTCTCGAAAATCTAGTAAGTGATTTTCCGACAAATGGCTTTGTTGTTGACTCCACGCCACCCCAAACCCCTTCCCTCTCTCTCTCTCTCCCTCTTTCTCTCTCTCAAGGACCCTTCGTCTCCAGGAACGGTCACTGAGCCCGCACTGCTCACACCAAGGCTTACTTTACAGGCCCTTCCGCGGTTTTATGATTGGTTGCTGTGGTTGGAATGTTTATAGATAATAAACAACTAATCCGCTTCTTGCCTAATGAATTGCCCCACCCGCGTACCAGTGGAACGGCTGTAACTTAGCTCCAGGAGAGCCAGTGATAGCCGGGACCGAAACCACCCAACATAGCCGCAGCTCAGTATCAAAGCCGAAAGATCCAAGGCCAACAGAAGCCTATTTCGCATTTTCGAGTTCCTCTGCTCTGGAGCCCCTAGACTCCACTCGTGCTTTGCTCCACCCGCTCCTCTCCCTGTCGGTTTGAAGGATGTATTCCAATGAACAGAGGCTTTCTGAAAAGCGTGCATCTGAAAAGCGGGGCAGCGGTGTGGAGCCTGGTAGCAGGCAGAGGACCCGCACTCCGCGGACCGCGGCGCTGGGTCCGCAGCAGCTCTCATTTGGCCGCACGGGCCCCTTCAGTCTTCCGGCGGCATATGGCAGTTTGAATCGTCCTGACTCTGAATCAGATTTTGCACTCGAAGATGCAAAAGGCTGGGTCTGCCAGGGCTCACGCCCTCGAGTCCCCGCGCGCCTGGGGCTGGCAGGGACGAGCGCATGGCTGGGAGGAGGAGAGGGGTAGGAAGCGCGCAAGGTATTCAATACTTTGTAATCTAGTCTGAAATAAAGAAAATGTGTGTTTAGACTCCCAAGAGACCCGGGAAACGGGGGGAATCTGCCAAAAACATTCCAAGAACAGAGGAAACCAAAGTCTGGGAGAGGTTATTGTATACACATTATGGCAGCTGCTTGAGGCCTCGGTCAGTAGCCGGCGGGTGGGTGGGGGTAGGGGCTGTGACAACGGGGATTGGGGGCCAGAACCTAACCTGGCATCGCCTGGTCTCTGAGCAGCGAAGGGGACACTGATGTCGGCCATGGAGCATCCTCTTTCCGTAAGGACCCACAAGAAGGAAGCGGAGAAAGAGTCTAAACCAGAAGCTCCAAGATCAACACTTAAAAAAAAAAAAAAAAAAACTAGAGCCATTTCCAAAACCCGTTTTCCAGTTACCTGTATTTTGAATGAATACATTTCCTTTACGTAGTAGTCTGCAAGTTCTGCAGTTTTGCATTTATGCGTTTGATGTTTATGTCATCTTTCATCTGATCACCCAGTACCCAGGATCTCTTTTCTCCAAGAATCTCAGGAAAGGTCGTTAGAAGTACTCAGGCCCCTGCTCATGCCAAGGTCCCCAACACACGTGTGACTTTGCTTCCCTTATTCATAAAGAGTAGGTGAAGATGGTGTTGGGTCAGAACTTATCTTCCTGGGTGGCCAGTTCTTCCCCAAACTGTGGTTAGGAAGCACTTCTTTTTACCAGTGTCTCCCTTTTTCACTGGCTTTGGTTTATAAATCCCGTTGTTTCATGAGGATGGGGAGGGAGGAGGACATGGAAAATTCTGTCAATGAGCAAATATGCATGCCTGCCTGTTTAGGTGATGGGGACACACAATTAAAAATCAAAACAACAACAAAAACAAAACTCTTTTCTAGAGCTTTTACTCTAGTGGGGAGTGTCAGTTTTATATTAGGACTTACTTTGGGCTGGACACACAGAGGATGTGATTTTTAACAGAAGCATAAGGTACAGTCCTAGCCATCTGGTTGAGACCTCTCTCCTTGTCACCTAAGAGGTTTCCTTATTGTGTACAATCCTATTACATAATAAATCAAATTACACTGCCTTTCTTTCCCCAGTCTTTCTACCAGGTACCTGCTTCGATACAAAGCAGATAGCAGCACCCTCCATCCTTTTCGCCTGGCTCACACCATTTCCATCTGTGTGGCGGTAGGTGAAGGGCTCTCCATACCCCTCTCAAACTTGTGTTGGTCTTGATTCAAGCCATGGAGTCAACAATTCAGTATACTTAGTGCTGTTTATGGGATCTTGGCCCCATGGATCTTGAGTGACACCAGGACAAACTGAAGACAAGGAACAGGTCACATCTCTCAGGGACAGAGGGGGTTTTCTCCCTTTACCTACCTGGGATCTCACTGCCCTCTCCTTTCTGGGGATAGAAGTGTTGCCTGGGGAAAGCTGAGCATCTTCTCAACAATAGCCAGAACTGGCTGGGTTTCCAGGTAATGTCTGGTTTTGCAGAAAGATCTCCCAGTATCTCTGTTTCTCCACTGAAGCCTTCCCTTGGGAAGTTGCCCATTGAGTACCAAGACATGGTAGCCATCAGGGTCTCAGAGATTTTGCCTGAACCTGGGGCTATGACCTGCCCTGGGGGCAGGAGACCTATTTAATTGCCCTTGATGAAGAAGACAGTTGAAAACGATCAGAGGAGGAAAACGAACAAACACAAAGGCAAAAAGCCTTCCACGAGCTGTTTGATTATTTTCTCGGACTTTGCTGTTTGATTTGAACCTGCCTCATTAGAAATAAAATAAATAAGAACCAAAATGTTCACTGGTTCTCCAGCAATGAATGTGTGTGTGTGGTTGATACAAAGAGAAAAGAAAAGAAATCCTGGTTGCTCATTAAAAAGAAGAAGTAATTTGTGTAAATATGGGCTTCCCTAATGGCTCTGTGGTAAAGAATCTGCCTGCCAGTGCAGGACACTTGGGTTTGATCCCTGGGTCAGGAAGGTCCCTTGGAGAAGGAAATGGCAACCCACTCCAGTATTCCTGCCTGGGAAATTTTATGGACAGAGGAGCCTGGAGGGCTACAGTCCATGGGGTTGCAAAAGAGTTGGACATGGCTTAGAAATTAAACAACAACTTGTGTCAACAGGGCTTTAGAAAAGGAAGAGTCTGCCTGTTAGCATCCTACCTTTCATAGGTCCTTCACAGACAGATGAAGACTGGGAGGCCGCATTATGAGTGACCAGCAGGGCTCCCTCCCTGGATGTAGCTGAATATCAAACAGCAGTGGGGATCAGGGCTTGATTTTATTCATCATCAAAGGACTGGGTAAATCAGCAAGACATCTCTGTCAGCATCCTAGGTAGCGCTGAGAGTTTTCAAAGGGTGTTTGGATGTGGGTGTGGCTTCCAAATGTGATGGACAATAGATTGTGCTGAAGAGAGAGCTCTTACCTGCAGAAAGAAGGTGCAGCTGTTCCTTGTGTCTTGACCTTGCAACGTGCAGTAGAGACAGTGTGCACACAAACACGCCCAGAGTCCTGAGACCCATGGACCTTGGGGGGTCCCATGGGGTGTATATATCCACAGGTGGTGCTTGAAGAAAGCTGAGGTCTAGAAGGCTCTTCTTTAGCCTCCAGCAGCATCCTGGATGACTGACTGATGTTCAAGGCTCACAGCCTGCAAAGAAGGGAAAACACACGTGAAAGCACTTTATCAATTGTGGACTATTAGCTGGCAGTATGACTAGGTGTATCTGAAATGTTCATGTATATATGTGGGGACAATTGGTAAGAAAATTCTTGGTGGAGTTCTGTTTTCATTTCAAGTTCTCTGCCACCTCTCTTTCACTTCCACTCTCATCTGAGATTGACTCCTACTGAAACTTGACACAGTCATTGTAAAAACACAGTCCTGTTTCCTTCTTCATCTATTGTACAGTTAAGCAGGCTGCCAACTTGGCTTTAGAATTTACCTCAGCTCACTCTCAATTCAGAAGCACGTTTCTTCAAAGCACGTTTCTTCAGAGAAATGTCCTCCGGTGCAGGCCGGGAGATGTGGGATGGTAATTTGCAGAGAGTGAGACATGGCTATAACTCAATTTTACTTATCACTTCAATGTAATGTAAAAACTAGACCCAGTAGGCTTTTCCTTCTGCCATTTTACAAATTGTACAATTTAGGTAAAGACTCTGCTCATACCTTGCTGCAAGGAGAATGTAATTTAAGGAACCGACTGCATACATCCTACCTTTGTACCCTAGGTGAGCTTTTATCCATCAATTCTTGTGCCAAAATGGGAGACCTAAACATCAGTGTGTATAACCAGTTCTGTGGATAGATTTGAGAACTTTGTGGCTTGAATTTGGAAAAAAAATAGACAGGCTTTATGAAAGTAGCAAAACTCAAGATGAGTATAGGTTAGGCATTATTATTGGTACTGGTGACAACAGAGCCATTCGTTTATTTTTAATTTTTTATTGGAGTATTGTTGCTTTACAATGTGTTAGTTTCTGCTGTACAGCACAGTGAATTGGCTATGCGTATACATATATCCCCTCTTTTTTGGATTTCCTTCCCATTTAGGCCACCACAGAGCATTGAGCAGAGTTCCTTGTGCTATAGAGTAGATTCTGGTCAGTTATCTGTTATATATATATAGTAGTGTATATATGCCAAACCCTATCTCCCAATCCATCCCATCCTCTTCCCTTTCCCCACTGGCGTTCATAGGTTTGTTCTCTATGTCTGTGCCTCTATTCCTATCTTACAAATAAATTCAGCTATACCATTTTTCTAGATTCTACATATATGCATTAATATAACAATATTTGCTTTTCTCTTTCTGACTTAACTTCACTCTGTATGACAGTCTCTAGGTCCACCCATGTCTCTGCAAATGGAACAATTTCATTCTTTTTTATGGCCAAATAATATTCCTTTATATATATATATATATATATATATATATATATATATATACACACACACACACACCACATATTCTTTATCCTTTCCTCCAACAGAAGCCTTTTAGAGTAAAATTCAGTTAAACAAAAATATTTATATTAATATTTGACACAATCAGAAGAATAAAGTTCTTATATTAAAGAAGAAAAACTCTATTGATCTGGAGATAGGGGCTCTGCTAACCAAGGTGGGATTGGGGAGGGTGGGGGAGTAGTGGCGGGTAGATGAAAACTACCCACCCCCCACCGCCCTTACTAGCCACCAGCTCTCCACTCTCCTGGGCTCATGTATGGGTCTCAACTTTCAGAACCTAGGTTTCCTATCATTGCTCTTTCTTTGCTCAGGTTCCCAGTCCTTTCCTTCTTGTCCCCTCCACAGAATGAGATGGTTGGTTGGCATCACCGACTCAATGGACATGAGTCTGAGTAGCTTCCAGGAGTTGGTGATGGACAGGGAAGCCTGGCATGCTGCAGTCCATGGGGTTGCAAAGAGTTGGACACGACTGAGCGACAGAACTGACTGACTGGGGAGCTAAGATCCCACACGCCTTATGGCCTATAAAACAAAAACATAAAACAGAAGCAATATTTTAGCAAATTCAATAATGACTTTAAAAGTGGTCCACATCAAAAAAAAAAAAATCTTAAAAAAAAATTAAAAAGAACTACCCTGGTTGACAGGATGGTGCTGGGCAGCAGCCTGCCGCTTGGATCTCTTCCATTCCTCTCCCTGGACTCTTGGGAGTACGGTTTGAAAATGATTATTTTGCCTGAGGTTGATAGGAAAATATTGGCATAAAAAACAACTGGTTGGAAGGAGAGAAAAATTGATTAATTAGGATTCTCAGAGACTCTGAATGGGAACAACCACATGTGTGTACTATGTATAGAATGAATAGGTTCCATATTCATAGATTCATAAATGCATTCATAAACAGTGATTACTGGAAAGGGTTCACTTTTATATCTTTCTTGAACTCAGGGTCTAGTATTGTCCCCATCTGTGGTGAGGAATAAATGCGAGAAAAGCACAGCTTGCGGTCTGGGAAGAGAACCACAGGAATGAAACGCTGTGCAAGTCTTGAAGATGATTTTCTCTGGTATCCTCATCTGCAGCAGGTCAGACTGCACTGATAGCAGCTGCAGAAACAATTGGGGATCTTATTCATAAAATAAAAGGCACAATGCCAGATGGCAGGCCACCAAAGGCACGGCGGATGGAGGAGATTACAAAATGCTGGTGAAACAGGGAACGAGTCCTTAGGGGAATAAACAACCTTGTGTTTTCTGCTAACATATAGAAATCAATTTTTGTGTGTGTGTGTGTGCAAAATCACAATAGGGTATGAAATAAAAACAATAACTGTTTGTTAATTGGAAAGTTTATCTGGGGAAAAAAACAATTTTCTTAGTGGAAAGTTTGATGGGCTGTTTAGGCTCCTCTGCCATTTTTCTTGTCTCTCTTCATAATCTCTATGTAACCCAGAAACAGCCAGTAAAAGAGGAGAATCTTTGGTTCTTTAATTACTTCCTGTAAATTTGACAACTGCTACCTCAGTCTCATTGGTTGTTCTGCTTATAAATAGGCCACTCTTTCAAAGACAGCATAATTATTTGGGGACACTCACTTCCCCAACTATATATCATGCCTATCAAAGCTAAGCCCTTCCAACCTACCTTCGGTGTGTCTTAACATCTAACATGAGCATTCTGTTGAATTGTTAAATTTACTTAATTTCTTAGCTAGAAAATGTCCAAACCATGGATGACAACAGATACTCCCATCCTGAAATAAAACCCAAAACAAAATGTATCCTGGTTTAGGATAACAAAAATCTGAAATATTGCAAGAATTACCAAACTGTGACACACAGACATGAAGTGAGCAAATGCTGTTACAAAAATGGTGCTGATAGACTTGCTTAATGCAGGGTTGCCACAAACCTTCAATATGTAAAAAAAAAGGAAGAGCAATACCTGCAAAGTGCAATAAAGTAAGCCTGTATGGCAGCCCCTCTCCCCCAGAAAACCAGAAACAAACAATTCCTCCAAAACCTTCAGTCGTTGTGAGGATGAATGACAACTATTGAATCTCATTTAATCTCACTCACACTTACTGTGAATTTTATACTTAGAGGACTGTCGTAGGTAGACAGCCCATAGGAATAAAAATAAGCCTATGACTATTTTATGTTTTTAGTTGGGAAGAACAGATGCCATTAAGAAAAATAACATAAACCAAAACTATGCTGCAATTATGGTGATTTAATGAGTTACTAAAATTCTTAAGCCTAAAATACTAGTGTTTTCCATAGAGTTCTGTGGGAAAAATTTTCAAATTTTAAAAAGCATCAATACTAGATTTTTATCTCTAGATAAAAATCATTTAGGTTAACTTTTTAAAACTAGAATTTTATTTATTATTTCAAGACAGTTCCCCCCCACCACCTAAGGAAAATTGAGGCTTTATAATTAATATTTAAATCTTGGAGATGGATTTAAATACAAGATTAATCAGCAAGAAATATCATAATTCAAGGAACAAGTGTGGGGTATACCTTAAAGTTCTGTTTGGCATGGTGTGAAGTGAAGACAGTACTTGGAACTATTTATTCAATTTCTTCCATTAAAAACAGACAACTTCATAGTTAAAAGACTTTTAAACTAATGGATTTTGAAGGATTCTGGCTTATCTGCTTTGTTTCTCTATTGACCAAATAAACCATTTGATTACAAACACTTACTCATATACTAGGTAACACTTTAATACGACTGGGTGCAATATTTAGCTATGAATGAAACTTACTTGGATTCCAACGCTTCACTCCTAGGTATTATTTAATGACTTTATTAAACAAAAAATTGGAAGGTTTATCATTTCACAGTTTGGTATATATGTTTAAAATAATTATAGGAAACTGTAGGGCACTTAAGAAGCAGTAACAAGGTGGGTGGGCTTTCAAGTCATTTCTAATACATGCAACATGAAATGGAGATGGACTCAATTACGAAGCAAAAATCTCAATGCAAACACACTTTGGGTGAACTTGGAATGCTGCAGGAATGAAAGATTTCTAAAACGAAACAGAATCGTCCATTACAAATCAGTGATTTTGTTAATCTTTGTATCAGCAGATGTATCAGAACCAAAGGAAATATGGTAATACATGCTTGAATCTGGAACACATTAAACTATCGCAGGAAAACAATGCACATCTGCATATGTGATTAGTCATGCTTTAGTTTTCCTTTAATGGTGGTGGTGGATGGAGAGGAAGTGTTTGAGAAAAACCTACTGCTTACATTTTTATCCTTAATTGAGGAGGTGGTGGAGATTCAGTCTTCCTATTGCATACTCTATCCCAAACTTGAAAGGAAGAATTGCACAATCAAGCAATATTTGTGTGACAGCTTTTTTTTTTTTTTTGTATAAAGAAACCAAGACACACAGTCTCCATAAGCGGGAAGATAATATGTAAGTATATAAAATGTTAAATATCTAGAAAAGGAGATATGTAGATACATAGTTGTTTGGTACAAAATGTGAAACATATTAAAAGGTGGTACATTTTATTTGCTTCTAATCAATAAATCTCTAGGACACACAAGAAGCTTACAACACTGGTTATTACCAGGAGGGAACCTACCTGGTTGAAGGATGAGAGGTATTTTAAAAAATGTATATTTATTTATTTATTTGGTTGTGCTGGGTCTTAGTTGAGGCATGTGGGATCTAGTTCCCAGGCCAGGGACTGAACCTGGGCCCTCTGCATTGGGAGCACAGAGTTTTAGCCACTGGACCACTAGTGATGTCCCTGGCTTTTTTTTTTCTGGTATATACTTTTTTGTACCTCTTGATTTTTCAGCACCAAGAATGTATTACAAAAGTACTCCAAGTGAACAAAAGAAAATCAGTATTTAAGTACATGGTTACTTTCCAAAACAATGGTGCAAATGGACACCATTATACCTGAAATATTTCAATTATGAATTCTTCTTAATGAAAAAATAGGAATCTGGACTGAATATTAAAAGATAGATACTATTTGGATACTCCAAAAGGAGGTGGAAGCATTCTAAATTCAACTGACATTGAGCGAAAGCCCTACAGAGGAAAATAGACAACATTTATGGTCCTAATAAGTAAGTGGGGATTTGAGCTGGAGAGATTAAGGGATAGATTATAAAGAGCCTTGAATGCCAGGATAAGGAGTTTAGATTTAATAATAATATAAACAGAGAGAAGCTTTCACATTTTTGAACAGGGGTAGTAAGGCCTCTAATAAATTTCAGTGTGGATTGAGATGGGAGAGGCTGAAATCAAAGACAGCATCCCAGGCAAGGAGATTGGGGTGGAGGTGGTGAGGTGAGTTTGTAAAATTTATTTTTTAATTTCTCTATCTTGTTGACTGTGCCATGCAGCGTGTAGGGTCTTAGTTCCCCAATCAGGGATCAAACCCAGGCCCCTCCAGCCATGAAAGCAAGGAGTCCGAACCACTGGACTGTCAGGAAATTCCCAGAGTTCGCAAAGTTTAGATGAAGGAAATAGAGATGAATTCCCAGTGATTGCAGCGTGAGGACAGCCAGTGCCCTGGAAAGTCACCAAAGAGAGTCCTCATGTGTGCGTGCTAAGTCACTTCAGTTGTATCTGACTGGGTGACCCTATGGACCCCACCAGGCTCCTCTGTCCTCATCAGCTTCCAATTCTTAAGGGTCAAAAACAGTGAGGGCTGAGACAGTGCTATTGTACTTACTGACCTGTAAGTAAGTGTTGAGAAAGTATAAACCATGTATTTTTGATGAGTGTCCATTTTCATGTGAGTGGTGGGGTGGAAACCAGATTTTCAGAAATGATGGTGACATTGGTAAGAAAAAGAAGAAGTACTTATTAAAATTAAATAATCTAATATAATCAATAGTTTTTTTGATCACTCATTATGTGCCAGAAACAGTATTAAGTGTTAAGGGAATAGGCTGGAACAAGACAACTTCATCTCTGCTTTTATGGAGTTTATAGACTGCTTGTGAAAATAGACAGGAAACAAGTCATTAATGATGTATAGAATATGTGTCATAGAAGGAGAAAAATGAATGCTTTGGAAGTTTATAGCAGTGAAAAGAAGGATAGAAATGGAAAAATAGCTGGAAGAATGTGGTAGGGACATATGAAATAATTTTGTTTTTCCAAATGGATCCAATATGGAGGCATATTGGGAGGAGTCTGTGAGGAGGTCAAGGGTGCAAAGTTCTTGGGGAGGCAAGAGAAGGTGAAATTCAGCACAGATGGAGAGGTTTACTTGTGGAAAAGAAGGACATTGATTTTTTTTTTTTTTTTTTAAGGCAACAGGAATAAGAAAACACTATAGCATAGAGATAATGCTGTTCAGAGCTGGCAAGGTTCACGACTGGGTGCCTTAGCCTTGAGGTGAAGTTGAGGCATGGGGAATGTGAGTGTAGAAAGCCACTGTGGTCTTATGCTGGCATTAACTGGCCTTATTGTGTGTCAAAGGTGAAGGCTGCACTCTCAACCCCATATCAGCCCAGGGTGGTGGCAGGTTCTGGTTCACAGACCCTCGAGGTGTGAAATGCTTTGATACCCATCAGTACAAATCTACCACAAAGCATGCCCTAAAAGGAAACCGTTAGAATATATAGGTCAGAATCTAAAGCACTTTATTTCTTTCTCATATTTTATGAAAATAGGATATATTATTTACTGCTATGTGTAAAGCTTTCTTATACTCAGCAGTCCCTGAGTCCCTGTGTAGGGGCAAAAAAGTAATCGTTTACCATAGAATGGATGAAGTCAATAAAGAGACTTTCAGCTAGCTTGGGCTTCTCCCTCCGCCTGGGACATGAGCCTTACCTGCTGGTGGCCATGATCCTCTGGATGAAAGGATATGGTTAAGAGTGCCTTCTGTGGCTTCTGTCTGGGGTGTCTTTGTGACTCATATTTTCCAGTGATGGACGAGATAGGGGTACCTAGAAGGGCCTAGCTTCTGCTCTGGGGCAGCCAGTGCAAGGAAAAGGTCAGAGAGCCCCTGGTTACCCTGCTGTCTGCTGTGAGGGTACTCCCCTTATCGGGGTGTTTCCTCTCCCCTTCAGCCTGAAAAGAGAGCACACCTCTCAACAAGCCTGGGAGAATGCAGCATATAAACCCCTAGCTGTGCAGTGGATAATTGGCTTTTATACTAGTACACTGAACACACTGAATAGTTCGAGGAGTGTAATCCAAATTTATGTATCCAAAAAAAAAAAGGATAACTTCTGGCTGGAGACTGGACAGTATAAATCAAGCAGTTCACTGGGCATACAGTGTTGATAAGGTCACGATAATTCATGAATAGATACATTAATGAGAAAAAAGACTACACTTTATGTTCTCATAACACTCTCTGCAAAAATATCCCTTTGCCATGTAGTCATGAATGCATTTCCATTTTATTCAAAAGTGTTGCCCATCACTTTTATATCAAGTGATAAATTGCAGCTAAGTTTAAAGAGTTAGTGCCATTTAAAAATAGACATAATTCCATTATTGTCACATTTTATAGGGTATCAGAAGTCAGTCTACCTTTGTTATTTTTTCAAATTAAATCAGTCTATCAGATAACCTAAGCCTTTAAAGCCATATATCCTATTTTAATTAAAAAAAATTCTGGTTGTGATCATTGCATAGAATTAAAATCCCATGTAAAATATGGGAAGAAGGGAGGTAAGGGGAGGTCATATAGTGTTACCTGATAAAAGGAGACAGTAATATTTAAAATGAGGTAAGTGTTGCCCGGATTTATGATGTATTTTATCTTCAGGAGAAACCATAGTTTATCGTGCTGTCATTCAGCTTGAATCGTCAGCTGTATATCTTTGACTTTTTGAATGTAACTGTTGAAAGGAAAAGACTTTCAGCCATGTGAGCTCTGAGACAGATCAAAAGCTTAAAGCAATTTTGCTTTGCTCTTTCAAATATATTTTTATTGAAACATATTTTGTTGTCATGCATGCATAAATATTCTATAGCATCAGTTAAAGAGAGTAAGTCCCCCCCACCCCGCCCCAAAAAAGAGTAAGTCCCAGAGTTGCTGGGTATTGTTAACAGAAAAGAAAGTAAGAATTAAAATGTCCTTCTAACTTTTAGAATCGCAAACTCTTTGCTATCTCTATTTTTTTCTTTTTTTTCCTTAACATCTAATTTTGCAGTAGCAACCCGTATCCATAGAGAATTGCTATTGAAGAAAAGAAAAACAAATTTGTGATGTTAGATTCCCAGACTCAATGTAACAGTAAATTTAAGGAACATAAATCCTTACGAAAAAGCAGTAAACACTAATTTGAGTGTCTTAGGAAGTGGATTACAGTTCCACATTCTACATGAGCCAATAAACAAATCTGTTAGTTTTTGTTTTTTAAATTTATTTTTTCCATCATTATGTTTATATACATTTCTTGTAACTGGTAACACTATAAATAGTCATGAGACAATGAAACCTTATAAACAAGCAATGCTTTGATAACAACTTGTCCACTGGAGTTAGGTTCAGCTTTTTACTTTAGCTTCACATTTTCTCATGAGATTAACATTTCCTTTAAGTATTTTTAGAAACCAAGAAAAATATTTTTTATTCAACTACTGGCAGAGATTTTTTAATAATTTTTAACATTTTCTTTTTTATAAGTTGGTTTTAGTTTAGAAATGAATGATAAAAATACACCATGAAACAGGGTCACTAGGAATAGGGCTGAATGAGCATTACTACAGTCTGAAGACAGGAATGGGACTCAGTTCTTCAAACAGTCTTTGTGGAAATTAATCCCCCCAAATTTAAATGGTTTTATTCAGAAATATTTAGTAGAAATGATAGGTGAGAACAAGAAGAGATAGTCTACTATTTGTTCTGAGGTCCTTTCATTTTAGATTTTTAAAGACTACAGTTCATAAAGTAATCAAAGGTGAACTGCCTTTTCCATATCCTCTTACCAACCTCCTTCTTAAGAATCAACGCCTAGAATGTGCTTGTGGTCACGTCATCTGCCTCAACAGAGCTAATGACATGAAGTTTTAGGAGGGGGGAAAAAGCAGGGCTCATAAATTAAATGCACTGACCCCTTTCTCCAAAAAGCATGAACATCTTATAAAATGTAGATTCTTCACTGTTATCACCTCTCTGTAAAGCGGAAGAAGAACAACAGGTTTTCTTAAAAGGATTTTAAAAATGATAAAGCAGCCGAGTGTTTTGCGTTGGTGTAGGAATTTACACAAATAACGTTGAGACTCTTATAGAATTCTTAGTGTTATTTAGAGAACAGCAGCTTGAAGGATTCTGAAGTCGTGTATATCTTACCCAGACTTTATTAGAATGTTTACAAAAGGACTCACTTCATAATTCACATCCTTCCTTAAAGCAGTAACTATAAAGCAGCAAACATATGACAGATGTATGTCTGTGTGTCTTTTCTGCCTGTTTAGGCTTTATAGAGAGTTTCTTTCTTTTTTTTAAAGAAAATCACTAGTGGAGGATCATTTCACGTTAACATGCATTTATTTTGTATTCTTTTTTACAGCTTGCTTAAGAACTGTATTTTCATTAGCTCCATCAGAGAATATACTGTATAAGTTTCTGTATTTAATTTAGATCACTCTATGCTAAATTCACATTTATTACACCCTCTGGTAATAAAATACCTTTCAACATTTTCACCATATTTTATACTGTGCTTGTTCAAAGACTTTTTTTTTTTCAAAGTCTCTTTGTTTTGTTTTTTGGTGGGGGGTGGCACTTTAGCTAGGTGAACATCTGATCACATAACTTTTTTTAAAATCAAAAACATCTCTTACGAAAACTTTTGAAAAGATGAGTCCCAGAATTTCTTGCATTTAAACAGGAATTAGCTGATGGATCTATCTAATCTATATACTGAATGAAAACAATGCCTGAGAATAGAGTAAGTGGGAAAATAAATCCCGAATACTAGACTTTGAAAACAAAAACCCATTTATTAAGAACAGATTTATTTATTCATGATATTTGTAAACAGTTGTTATGTGGCAGATGTTGCATTACATATTTGAATTTTACAACCTGAACAATGCTATCAAATTATTTTGATTTTTTGTTTTCCAGAAAGGAATCGAATATACCACATATGATAAAGTAGCACTAATTCATATTCTACTCACTTATTCAAGATCAGTTTAAGTGGCAATTAATTTCACTAATTAACACTACTAGTGAAATTAGTAAAAATTCAGAGCAAAATAAGTTTATTAAAATGATTAAAATAGTAAAAAAACCTTAACTTTTTATTTTGTGAAAAATGTTTGAGTCCCTAGAAAAAAGAAAGAAGTAGAAATTTTTAAATAAGAAATTTCTAGAGTATATTCTTGATGTTGGGCTGTAATGTATATTCTTTCCTTGTAAAAGCTTTTCTGTTACATTGGTTATGTGCTAAATTCTAATGGACTAAAATATTTTATTATAGAATAATTATAGTATCATTATAATATTTCATTATATATTTTGAACTTTAATTAGATTGTAGTTATATCATATTTTGATATATCCTATATTTTTGAATCATAAACAGCCATTTCTTAAATCATGCTATAATTTTTAACTTAAGACAGTGCTTTTAACTCTGCCTCTTTCTTCAACAATCCTTTTTATTTCTGCATTTTCTATTTTCTAGGAAATACAGTTTTCATAATTTTCATCATAATGGTTTCATTTATGTCTGTCTATTGCTTTTCAGATATAAAGTTTTCTTTCAGTAGATTCTTCCTGGATAGAACAACAAAAAAAGCCAGTTTATATTTTTGGCAGTGCTTGATAGTTTAGGAAGAAATTTTTCTAGATTTTTCCTAAGTTCATTAAGTACCTTCCAATTAACAGAGGCCTCCAGGCTTCTGATAGCTCTTTAGCCCAAGGAAATAGCATTTCCTGGATGAGCTCATTTAAAACAAACAAACAGCATTTTAAATAGTAAATTTTGTTAATAAAAATAACAAGATGGTTACAATGATCGTAATGATCACAGTAATGTGTTTCTTTACTAATTTATAATTATCTCATGGAGTATTTTCCTGAGAAATCTCCGTTGTAGCTATTTGAGTCATATAACTTAGTTATAGCACATACACTAATACTATAATTTGTTTACAGCTTCTTTGTAATTAAAGAAAAAATTTTATCTATGAAAGTAGTTTTTCCTTTTCCCCTGATGGATTATTTATTTAATAGTAATCAAATTTTTAAAAAATCACAATAATATTATGAAACTGAAACAAAATGATGAATCTCCAAAGAATGTTTTTAAGCATATATGATTTTGGAGAATATCCTCCGATACTTCTTTTGTTTAATTGTTTTAAAATTTGTAGTCATTATGCTCTAAAAATACAAAAAGAGAAAATAAAAGCACAATGAAACACTCCCATCTTTATCTATTGCTATCACCTCTTTATGTCTGTCTACTAATTCATCCATTCTTCATTCATCACCTACCTTGCTATCTATCCATCATTTGCACATATCAAAAAACGATTCAAGGTCTTTCAAATGTCATAAAACCTGATTATTATTTGCATTTTATTTCAGTAGTGCTACATTGGTGAGAAATGTCACTAGGCCCTCATAATTTAAACCCATTAAAAAAGTAAAAATGTTTCTGTTTTAAATCATATTAAAATGATTAAGTTTTAAAATAATCAGTATTAAAATATCTGCATTAACTAAGTGTGATTCCAATTAAATTATTATTAAATTTACAGTTAGTACCTGATGTGGAAGCAAACTTTCAAGTCTATATGACACAAAAGTTACTTAAAGCTAAACAATTGATTATTATGGGACTTACTGTATTTTCCTAGAAGCAGAAAGTCATCATGTTGACTGTATTATTTTCTTATTATGTATATTCTTCTGATCATTAAACATAGATGCTTTGTAAGGAACAGTATTTTATGAATTAATATATGTCGCTGGTAAAAGGTGAAAGCTATTATCAACTTTCAGTCTATTTAATAGTTGAGAACAATTGTAAAAGTGTATTATCGTTTTGAATTTTGATCATGAGCCTGTTGATTGCTATTAAAAAAAAAACTAAGCCTTTCTGCCTGCTACAATTCTTCCATCGGAAGACAGGGCTGTGAAAATCTGCAATAGACTTCTATGTGCTTGATGAATAGCAAGAGAGCTTAGTGGAAATGTTGAAGTCCTTCATGATTAAAAAGCAAACCTTTAATGTAGTTTTTGTTTACCATGTCATAAGTGCAGCGTTGGAAGTTATTGCCAAAGAGTCATTGGAACAGGCATCAGTGAGGCAATGTCAGCCAGCCAATGCTTTGAAAATGATTCAGTTCCTCTAGCCTTATGACTAAAATAATATCCAGTGGCTCCAGCCCCAAGCCTGGTTAATGCATCTGTCCAGAACACATAATTACTCGGTCATAACATTCCCCCGGCCACCAGCCAACAAACCAATCAGCATTTCTTCCTAACTTACCAGAATTTTTGCTGTGTCAAACTGTTTGATCTCTAGGTAGTAAAAATGCAAAAAATGGAAGGACACTGCACTGGAAGGTTTTAATTTAGAATAGTTTCTCATGGAAATTAAATTTGAAGAGAAACATGTTTTTGTCGTCATGACTGAAGTTGAGATGTTAATTTGGTGTCCCTTTGCAAACTGCATCATTTATTTTTTCATCAGAAGCTCACATTTTTAATCATTTTAGTGAGGAAATATTTTAACAACAAAAGAACAGCAAATATATCTCCAGTGACTATTACATGATTTTGTTTCCCAAACATTAACAAATAAAGTGACAAAATTTTCCTTTTTTGGTTAACAGTAATATTGTATGTGCCTATATTTATGTACATGTGTATATGTAGAATTCTTCATATCATTTCAAAGAAAAATTATGAAAGTATACATGTAATCATAGCTGTGTGAGCATAATCTAGGTTTTATTTTTTTACAAGCTCATTATATTTGGATAACTGTTAATTCTTAAAATTAAACTGAGGGGGAGGGATAAATTAGGAGATTGGGATTGACATATACCTACTAAATATAAAATAGATAACTAATAAAAACCTGCTGTAAACCCGGGTAGTTCTACTCAATACTCTGTAATGATCTGTGTGGGGAAAGATTCTAAAAAAAAAAAAGAATGGATATATGTATATGTATAAATGAATCACTTTGCAGTACATCTCAAAACTAATACAATATTGTAAATCAACTTTTCTCCAATAAAAATTTAAAAATAAATAAAGTAAAATTTTAAGAAAACTATTCTAGATTGAATGACATTATTTCTCCCTGTTTCCCACAGTCTCACCTATAAATGCTTTAAAATGGATTTAAAAAATCATTTTTTATGAAGTGAAGATTAACCGAGATGTAAAGTTCGAGTTTCGTTATACGGAATAAATAGATTAAAGTCACGAGAGGAGGTGAGGAAGAACATTCCACATAGAGGGGAAAGCACGTAGGCAGAAGCGTAAGAGTAAAAGAAAATGACACGCCCAGGAAAGTAGCAGAAATTTGGTCTTTCTGGAGCGCAAAGACAAGCGGGAGGGTGATGAGGGATGAGGTTGACATGGTAACCTCCGGTTGTGAAGGACCTTAATATGCAAAGTAGAAGCACAGATCTTAGGACTCCTAATTTGAAGAAATGACATTGGACTACTTCAATGGGTTAATTTGTGAGCACATGAAAATATTTTCTCAATTACTTCTCTCCCCTCAACTTCTTCCTGTATCAGGCTTAGATGGCGATGTGCACATTGGATCATATTCCTGGCTTCCTGTCTGGTATGAATTGAAAGACACGTAGAACTATTACACTTTGTTCCCACAAACAGTTGGTAAGATTTCTGTAGCATCGTTTCTTTATCTCAGCACACACTGACCTCCAAGGGAACAGGGTCTGGAATGAAGATAAAAAATAATGTCGGAAGCAAACTGCCTTTCAAATAGCTGATTACTGAGCACTTTGTGAGGAAAGCACATTCAGTGTCCTTCCTAAGTCACAAGAGGAGACTTGTGTATTTACATAATACACATATTCCCACATATATTCACGGAGGGCCGCCTGTCTGCTTTCTGTGCGCTAGGCTGTATCATCACAGGCTTGTGTGTGCACACTCACCATCACAGTTTATGGGCTAGTCTTCATTTCTCCTTTCACTTCCCATGTGCTGTTCACATGTCAAAACCTTGATGTATTTACCAAGAGACTGTAATAAATAAGAAACATGAACCATCCCTAAGTCATAACCGCTTTCCTTTTTCAGTGATTGAATGTCATATAATTCCAGAGGCGATGGGAGCTTCCTTCGGTGTTGATACGGTAAACTCCCCCCAGGCAGGGCGATTCCAGGCAGACATAGTGCTGGGGCTGCCGCTACCATTGCGAATCTTCACGTTCCTATCCAACTACATCCTCACAAGCAGATCTGGTTTGTAAAAGATTCTTGTTTGAAGAATAGATGTAGCTCTTGAAGTGACGAATAAATTTAAGAAATGACTTTATCTTAGAGGGGAGAAGTCATAGTGTTCATGAATTACTATGTCTCTGCTATGAATATAAACTCCCTACAGGGACTTCGGAGAGTAGATATAAGAAACTTTCCATTTTGAAGGAACCGAATTCATGCTTTAAGGCTCATTACCCAATAAAAACACCATGAGAGCCATATATGTCATTTTGAAATTTCTAGCAGTTTGTCACATTAGAATAAGCAAAAAGAAAGTGAAATTTCAATAACATTGTATTTAATCAAATGGATACATATTATACCAATATTTAATCAATGTAAAATATTAATAGAATATTTGTATTTGAAAAAATTAAGTTCTCTAAATTCTTATGATCTGTCTCAATTTAGACTAGCCATATGTGGCAACTGGCTACTATATTAGCAGTGTACTCAAGATAGAGAGGGCTTCCCTGGTGGCTCAGTGGTCAAGAATCTGCCTGATAATGGAGGAGATGCGGGTTCCATCCCTGGGTGGGGAAGATCGTCTGGAAAGGAAATGCAACCCACTCCAGTATTCTTGCCTGGGAAATTCCGAAGACAGAGGAAGCTGGCAGGCTACAGTCCATGGGGTTGTAAGAGTCAAGACACAACTTGGTGCCTAAACAACAACAAACGAGAGACCAGAATTCATGATCACGTGTGTCAGCTTAGAGGCATGTATGAAACTGGTGTACGCCTCTAGGTTTTAGCCCTTAGAGAGCAACATCATAAAAACATTCATCAGATGCTAAATTCATTTAGATTTACCTATGTACTTTTTGTGTTTTAGTCTTTATTTCTTCTTGAATTTCTGACTTTCCCTCAGATAAATTGTATTCAGCTCGGAAAATATTTTACATATAAGTGTGCTGAAAATAAATTTTCTCAGTTTTTGTTTTCTGAAAAATGTCCTAATTTCATCTTTATTTTTGAAAGGTATTTTTGCTATGCATATAATTCTATAATTTTATCTAAATACTTTATAGCTTTATGGATTTTTTTTGTTGTTTGCTTTTTGTTTTTGCTTATACTATTTCTGTTGAGAGGCAGTTGTCAGCTGTCAGTCTAATTTTTTTTTTTTTCCCTTTTAACTGCTTTTAAGATTTTCTCTTGGATTGATTCTCAGCATCAGCTTTATCATTATGTGAACAGATACTGATTTTTGTTTTTAGCTATTTCTACTTGAGATTTGTGTGGCTTTTTGAATACATGGCTTGGTTTATTCCATTAGTTTGCAAACACTCTCAGTCATTTTCTCTTTAAATATAACTGCTGTTCCATTCTCTTTCTGTTCTTTCCATGGAAGTCCCAAAATAAGAACAGGAAGAGAATGGAACAGCAGTTATATTTAAAGAGAAAATGACTGAGAATGTTTGCAAACTAATGGAATATACAAAGCCATGTATTCAAAAAGCCACACTACTATATCCCTTTATAATTCTTATTTTCTTTTTCATATTTTTCATTCTTAATTTCTCCATGCTTTATTCTGAACGTTTTGTTCTGACCTATGTCTCAGTTCACTAATTGTCTCTTTAATATTTTTAATTTACTATAAAACCTTCTCATTGAAATTTTAACTTTGTAATTGTTTTGTTGTTTTGGAATTCTATCTTTAAAAAAACCTGGTTTTTAGTTTCTGCTAAAATTTGAAGTCTTAATCTTTTATGTCCTTGTACACAATAAGCTTAACTCCAAATTTGGAGTCCCTGTGGGTCTGCTTCTATTGTTTGTTTTTGCTGTTTTTCAGTAGTGTCGTTTTTCTGTGCCTGCTCACTGCTTCACTCCTGCTGCAATGTTTATTAGACTGCTTTAAAATTTTTCTGGAAAAGGGGATACAGTTGTAATTTCCAGAGAGGATTTACTTTTCCCTCCATCAGGTACCTGGTGAGGGGGGAATCATCTTAATCCAGTTTCATTTATTGAGGTGTTTTAAGGTGAGCTCTGGGTCCTGCAAGTGCTACATCCCACACCTCACTCTTATCTTATTCTTTATCTTTATCCTTATCACCTGAAGGTGCATTCCTTCCAACCCAAAGGGAAGGGTTTCAACTGGGAACTCCAATTGACAGGCTCTGGACTGTTTCTATTTTCTTTGTCAAAAGCACTTCTTATGCTCTCATCCTTCCTCTTTCAAATTAAGGGGAAAAAATGTGAAAAGTGGTCAGAGCTGGACTCAATTTTCTGCTTCCCTTTTATACCTCAAGATGCTGAAGCAGTAGCACTTCACGAACATGCTAGCTCTCCTAGGCCTTAAAATCATATGTTTTGTATGTTTGATCCAGTTGTTTCAATACTTGGCAGAGAACCACTCTAAATAGTCTACCACTTTCCCTTTAATTCATTGTGCTATAACAGATGTTATTTTTGTCCATTTTATGGTCAAACTTTCCTTGATACAGTGGCAACTTATTAATCTTTGGTTGAAGCTGGCTCAACAGATTGAAGTAGAAGCCTTCTGGGCTAAGCATCATCTTTTACATATCTTCCTGGCTTTCACTGTCCTACTTTTCCTTCCATTCAGATTTTCTCAAATTTTTAAATTTTAATTTTTTACTTATTTTTCTTATTTTGTTATTGCAATATAGTTGAATCACATTGCTGCACAGCAGAAATTAATACAACATTGTAAATGTACACACTCCTGATAGCTCAGTTGGTAAAGAATCTGCCTGCAATGGAGGAAACCTCGATTTGATTCCTGGGTCAGGAAGATCCCCTGAAGAAAGGATAAGCTACCTACTCCAGTATTCTTGGGCTTCCCTTGTGGCTCAGCTAGTAAAGAATCTGCCTGCAACGTGAGAGACTTGGGTTTGATCCCTGGGTTGGGAAGATCCCCTGGAAAAGGGAATGGCTACCCACTCCAATATTCTGGCCTGGAGAATTATATGCAGTCTGTGAGGTCTTACATATATGTATATCTTACATATATGTATATATATATATGCACATATATACTTTTAAAAAATTCTTTTCCATTATGGTTTATCCTAGGATTTTTTAAAAACATTTGTTGTATTTTTTCCAAAATATTTATTTATTTATTTGGCTGCATTGGATCTTAGTTGCATCATGTGGGATCTTTCATTTTGGCACACTGGTTCAGTAGCCCTGAGGCATGTGGGATTTGGCCTAACCCCCCCAGGGGTCGAACCTGCATCCCCTGCATTGCAAGGTGGATCCTTAACCACTGGACCACCAAGGAAGTCTCTATCATGGGATATCAAATATAATTCCCTGTTCTATACAGTAGGATCTTGCTATTTATCCATCCTATATATAATAATTTGCATCTGCTAACGCCAACCTCCTACTCCATCCCTCCCCACCCTTCCATTCAAATTTAACCAGAATATACTTCAAAGTTTTCCCATCATTTTACAGTTTCTTTGAAGTAAAGTAGATATTTTTCAGTTATATGATGTACTTTCAAATAGTTCCCGCATGCATCTTAGGATTATAGTATCTCACTAAAATATATGAATGGAAGGCTTACTTTTGTCTGTTGTTCTGTTGCTCAGTCATGTCCGACTCTTTGCGATCTCATGGACTACAGCACACCAAGCTCTTTTGTCCTCCACTATCTCCCGGAGTTTGCTCAAATTCATGTCCATTGAGTCCTTTGTCTACATTTGATTTAATAGGAACAATTTTTAGCATCACTGTTGAAAAAAGTAATCTACAAAGTTTTTGTTCTTTGCGTGTAGCACGTTTCCTAGCTGTGCTGCTATAGGCAGTTTCAGCTAATTTTGTTTTGGTTTGTGTTTGACTTTTAGTTGCTTTGCTCTTTCACATGCTAGAGAATGAAGTGGCATTTGAAGAGGCTGAAGATCAATTACAGTAGCAGAGTTTCTTGGAGTCTAATAGGGATAGTCATATATAGTTCACTTGTGAGTGTTGTAGGTATTCAGAGTAAGTTGATATATTTCCTTCTCCAGGGGATCTTCCCTGGCCCAGGGATAAAACTCATGGCTCCTGCCATGTCTCCTGAATTGCAGGCAGATTCTTTATCACTCAGCTACCAGGGAAGCTATAAGTGTCTGCTGGAGATATGTTGTGAAAATGAGCAACCAGCTCATGGTGAAGCTGTATCCTGCTTTATTTGTAGTTGATCTTCCCACGCCTGCCTTTCTGGATTGCTCTCTTCAACAAACATCAGCACATCTGTTTTGCCTGGAGCTCTGTTTCCAGGAAACTGGGCTAAGGTAGGGTGTGTCAACAACACCATGAATATTTATGATTGTGATATTGCTAACTTAGTAGATTATTGGTAAACACATGAGGAATATTTATTAAAGACTTACACTGACCAGAAGAGATTTTAGTTAAGATGTTTAGCCAGTTGAAGTCTAAAATGATAGTGATAGCAAACATTTAATGAAAATTTACTCTTTGCCAGATACTGTGACAAATGCTTTGCAAATGTTATCTCTTTTGGCTTTCCCAATTGGTGGACACTATATACTATTAACCCAGTTTTTACATATAGAGAAAATGAAGCTCCTAGTGGTTACGTAACTTTCCTAAGATCATGAGGCAGTGTCAGAACTGGATCTAAATGATACAATTCCAGAATTTATCTTCTTGACCACAAATTATACGGCCTATCCAAAGTTTTACTTTTGTTTGTACACATCTACTTTTTTTTGTTGGGCAAGTTATTGGAAAGTTTTAAAAATCTATTCCATCTCACATATTGGACAGCTGAGAGATATCTAAAAGTGATAAATGTTGGTATCACAGTTAAAAAATAAGACATCTGTTAATCAGGTTAAGTATCAAAATCAGCAAACTGATGTTTTTCTGAGGGGAAAAACATGTGAATGCAAGTGGAGAGTTCAAAGAAATTCCTTGTTCAATATCATAATCATCCCAAGAAGTGCTGTATTATTTCATTAGATTATCTAGGAAATCCAACTTGGTTTTCCCCTCAAGTCATCTTATTTAAACAGATAATTTTTTTGGAGTATAGGCAAATTTAAAAAATAAGTTATTTTTTGAAGCTATGAAAGCAGTACAGTCAGATGACTTTATTTTGTATTTTTTTTTAGTTAGAAATATGATTAAAAATAACATTATATTTAACTAAATGCCTATAATTCAGGAAATGGATGATAGTTAAGTTATACGTAGCAAATACTCTTGAGGTCCATTTGTCTTGAAAATAGATTCTAAGTAGGTAGACATGCCTTTCAGTAGGAAATCTGACAAATCAAGTATTTTCATAATTAAATTATAACATTCAACAAATACCTATCTTGCGCCTACTAACTGTTAGGCACTATTTTATTTGCTAGGAATTTGGAAGCAAAAAAAACCCCTTCCCTCATGAAGCCTACATGCTAGTAAGGGAAATAAACATTAAACAAAAGTATTTTTTTCAGATTGGGAAAATTACTGCAAGAAATCAGAAATCAGTGTGAGATGACAGCCCTTGATAAGGTGGTGGTGGTAGTGGTGGGAGCCAGCTGTTTTAGCCAAGTGGCTCATTTTTAAAGAGTCCAGATTCTCAGGTACAGAACTTTATCGATGAGGAGGAGCTGAAGATTTACTTGGACTTCTGCAGGTGTGGATCATCATGGACTCTCAGAGGCAGGAAGGCCTTTATGGTCTATCCCCTTCCTGTTGTAGACCACATTGAGAAGAGGAAATTCCAGTTGATTGCACCCTAGTTTATACAGATTGTCAGTGTAAATGACAGTGCTGGCCTAGTTTTCAGTCAAGTGTTTTTTTAGCAATCTTTTATTACTGCTGTTTCTCCATGAATAAAAGAGAATGATATAATTCCAGATATTCACAAAGCCACTCCTAATCTCATACGGCTCATGTCTTTATTCCAACCTCTCAGTCTTTCCCTCTCACTTTATCTAAAATTGCAGCTGCCTCCATGTTAGGGCTCCCTTGGAGAACTATCTCCCCGTGCTCTGTGACCTGTGCAGGTTCCACTTGGAGAGCTCAGACGTTGCAAACAAAACTTCCTTTCCATGCATCACTGGGAGAGATGCATACTTATCGTGTAAAAGTCACGCATAAACTTGCTTCTCTCCTCCCCAAATGGTAAGCTGCATTATCAGGATGATCATACGTAAACTTCAAGGGTGTGAAGAAACATCACCAGTAGATTATGTTGCCATCAGAAGACAGTGAAAGTCTCTCTAAACAAGATGACCTTGAAAAGTATCCTGGAGGGATAACCTACTTATTATGTGCACCTTGAGGGAAGTCATCTCAACCTTAGGAATCATCCATTTAGAAAAGGTGGTATGGAAATAGCTAACTAACTCTCGTTAAAGTGATCAATGATGAAGGTGCTCAGGCCAGCCTCGACTTGATGATCTGGTGGTTATGCTCTCAACCTCCTGTTTGTATCTGAATCAATACCTTGGGTGAACTGGAGAGCTCAATACAAAGACTTTGGAGAAAGTCACCTGTCTTTCCTGGGTATATCTTGATGTTTTATGGAATTTGTTCCTATGGCTGCATCTTAAACCATGGGTGGCATGTTGAGGCAACCAAGGTTGGCCTCATCCTGCTTCTTGGCATTTTGTTGGTAATATAATGAAATGCTGTAGTGCAATAAAATGTTGGTAGTATAGAAAAACGCCTTAATAAAGAAAGAGAATTTGGGAATTGCCTGGCTGTTCAGTGGATAGAACTCCACATTTCCAATGCAGGGGTCCTGGATTTGCTACCTGGTGTGGGAATCCTTTAAGCCTCCCCCTCCAAAAAAAAGCAAACAAACAAGCAAACAAAAAACAGGATAAGAGGCATCCTGGGGATGCATGAGGATGCAGTAGGTGGTGAGCACAAAGCAGGAAGCAGCTACTCCTATTAGGAGTGGACCTCATTGCGAAGAGAGTCCCACAAGGGCTGATCTCTTTTTCCTCAGTATCTTATTCCTTAGGGAGCTCACCCACTTTAACTTCCATGACCAGCACCTCTAGGTTGGTCATCTCCTAATCTATACATCTAATGCTGTCTCTCCCCAAGGTGGTGCGGTTGCTGTTTAGTCGCTAAGTCATGTCAGACTCTTTTGCTACCCCATGTACTATAGCCTGTAAGTCTCCTCTGTCAATGGGACTTCTCAGGAAAGAATACTAGACTGGTTTTCCATTTCCATTTTCACCCAGGGATCTTTCCAACCCAGGGACCAAACCCACATCTCCTACGTTGCCGGTGGATTCTTTACCACTGAGTCACCAGGGCTTCCCCCCTTGAGATGTGAAGTGAAGTCGCTCAGTCGTGTCTGACTCTTTGCAACCCCATGGACTGTACCCTACCAGGCTCCTCCCTCCATGGGATTCTCCAGGCAAGAGTACTGGAGTGGGGTGCCATGAGATGTAGTCCTGCTTAAATCTTAGCATTCTTCATTGGTTTAATGGAGTTTTGGGTATCTACTCTGTGCCAAGATTGCAAAAGTGATGCAATGATGAATAAGTCAATGCCCTCAAGTTCAATGTAGTAGGAGATACCCTGATTAGCAGCATCATTTAGTGTCACCGGAAAGGGCTTTAATAGCGACATGGGAGGACTAAGTATGGCCAGGGAACTCAGTCTGGGGATGGAGTCAAGGAAGGATTCCCAGAGAAGGTGACTCCACTTTAGACTGAGCAATAATGGGGGTGAAAAGGGCCAAAAGGGGGTGTCTTAAGGTCCAAAGCCCAAATGTCATAAGACTTTTTAATTCCATCTCAGCTGAATAGTACCAGTCCTTTCTCCAACTCAATAACACTTTATTTATAATTTCTTTCCTTTCATAAGAGGAACATCTTATTCTACAATGTATCATAGTCATCACGGTACTTCTCTCTACCAGACTGTAATGGCGGGTCTATGACTTACTCATATTTGTATCCACCACATATGAAAATTGTGGCTTGTTTATGGAATCAAATCCTACAATGAAATAGGCCAATGAACTAAATGGAAAGTGAAAAATTATCATGTACTTTTGATTTGTTTGTGTCAAGGTCAAAATATACAGAAATGCAAGGAATCTTATTTAATGCAGACAAGAATATAAGTGAAACATTAGGGTTAGAATCCTAAGCAAAGACTTTTCCATTTTCTCATCTCTCAGTTCAGCCTCCTCAGATATCCCATCACCACAGAGTAGAAAGAAACTCTTATTTTTTGCTGAATCCTTGACTCTTCCATGGGTCTGCCTCTGTGACAACTGCTTCCATGTGATCTGGCAGTTGAAAATTGTAGGTTAGGTTTCTTTAGGTCAGAATGATGTCTAGGATAATTTGCATGGAAATCACTGTGATTATACAGCTTGATTTCAACTGAAAAATTCCATGTCATGTAACAGTTATTACTATTCATATAGGGAGCATGAAAGTAATTCCATGCTGGCTTTAAAATATTTAGATGTGAAAATTATTTTAAAAAGCATATTTTATATGAATAAAAATCTGTGTAGAATGAAAACATTAAAAACAACCAACAACTATTAGTCACCAGCTAGAAACCCCTATGTATCACCCTCTCCCCCACCCCTAACCCTAACCCCCCACTAAAACATGTGCAATACTGTGGAGAAATGTTGAGTTGCAGTGACATTTTTTTAATTATTATTATTATTATTTTTTAACTGCACTGAATCTTTGCTGCTATGAGCAACTTTCTCTAGGTGCAGCAAGCAAGGGCTGCTCTCTAGCTGTGATGCTCAAACTTCTCACTGCAGTGGATTCTCTTGTGGCTCAGTGGCTCTAGGGGGCATGGGGATCAGTACTTACAGTGCTCAGGCTTAGTTGTTCTGCGTCTGTGGAATCTTCCAAGACCAGAGATCGAACCCATGTCCATTTCGTTAGTAGCCAGATTCTTAATCACTGAACCAACAGGGAAGTCCTGTAGTGACATATTAACTCTTGGGACTTAACCATCTCCTGGACTGCCTTCCCCGTGGCCTGCCTGGATATATATATATCAGGGCTCTTTACCTTCAGCACTTCAGAGTTCACATGACCCAGAGATTTTTCCTGCCATAGAGGCATAATCTTGGGAGTCTATATGTCAAAGTCACACATTATGATGAACTTCAGTTCAGCTCAGTCACTCAGTCATGTCTGACTCTTTGCGACCCCATGAATTGCAGCACGCCAGGCCTCCCTGTCCATCACCAACTCCCAGAGTTTACCCAAACTCATGTCCATCGAGTCGGTGATGCCATCCAACCATCTCATCCTCTGTTGTCCCCTTCTCCTCCTTCCCCTAATCCCTCCCAGCATCAAGGTCTTTTCCAATGAGTCAACTCTTTGCATGAGGTGGCGAAAGTATTGGAACCTTGGCCTAAGCATCAGTCCTTCCAATGAACACCCAGGACTGATTTCCTTTAGGATGGACTGGTTGGATCTCCTTACAGTCCAAAGGACTCTGAAGAGTCTTCTCCAACACCACAGTTCAAAATTCTTCGGCGCTCAGCTTTCTTCACTGTCCAACTCTCACATCCATACATGACCATGGGAAAACCATAGCCTTGACTAGATGAACCTTTGTTGGCAAAGTAATGTTTCTGCTTTTCAATATGCTATCTAGGTTGGTCATAACTTTCCTTCCAAGGAGTAAGCGTCTTTTAATTTCATGGCTGCAGTCACCATCTGCAGTGATTTTGGAGCCCAGAAAAATAAAGTCTGACACTGTTTCCACTGTTTCCCCATCTATTTCTCATGAAGTGATGGGACCGGATGCCATAATCTTAGTTTTCTGAATGTTGAGCTTCAAGCCAACTTTTTCACTCTCCACTTTCACTTTCATCAAGAGGATTTTAGGTTCCTCTTCACTTTCTGCCATAAGGGTGGTGTCATCTGCATATCTGAGGTTATTGATATTTCTCTTGGCAGTCTTGATTCCAGCTTGTGCTTCTTCAAGCGCAGCGTTTCTCATGATGTACTCTGCATATAAGTTAAATAAGCAGGGTGACAACATACAGCCTTGATGTACTCCTTTTCCTATTTGGAACCAGTCTGTTATTCCATGTCCAGTTCTAACTGTTGCTTCCTGACCTGCATATAGGTTTCTCAACAGGCAGGTCAGGTGGTCTGGTGTTCCCATCTATTTCAGAATTTTCCACAGTTTATTGTGATCCATGCAGTCAAAGTCTTTGGCATAGTCAATAAAGCAGAAATAGATGTTTTTTCTGGAACTCTCTTGCTTTTTTGATGATCCAGCAGATGTTGGCAATTTGATCTCTGGTTCCTCTGTCTTTTTGAAAACCAGCTTGAACATCTGGAAGTTCATGGTTCATGTATTGCTGAAGCCTGGCTTGGAAAATTTTGAACATTACTTTACTAGCATGTGAGATGAGTGCAAATGTGTGGTAAGCATTCTTTGGCATTGTCTTTCTTTGGGATTGCAATGAAAACTGACCTTTTCCAGTCCTGTGGCCACTGCTGAGTTTTCCAAATTTGCTGGCATATTGAGTGCAGCACTTTCACAGCATCATCTTTCAGGATTTGAAATAGCTCAACTGGAATTCCATCATTTCCACTAGCTTTGTTCGTAGTGATGCTTTCTAAGGCCCACTTGACTTCACATTCCAGGATGTCTGGCTCTAGGTGACTGATCACACCATCATGATTACCTGGGTCGTGAAGATCTTTTTTGTATAGTTCTGTGTATTCTGCCACCTCTTCTTAATATCTTCAGCTTCTGTTAGATCCATACCATTTCTGTCCTTTATCGAGCCCATCTTTGCATGAAATGTTCCTTTGGTATCTCTAATTTTCTCGAAGAGATCTCTAGTGTTTCCCATTCTGTTGTTTTCCTCTGTTTCTTTGCATTGATCTTTGAGGAAGCCTTTCCTCATCTCTTGTTGCTATTCTTTGGAAATCTGCATTCAGATGCTTATATCTTTCCTTTTCTCCCTTGCTTTTCACTTCTCTTCTTTTCACAGCTATTTGTAAGACCTTCTAAAACAGTCATTTTGCTTTTTTGCATTTCTTTTCCGTGGGGATGGTCTTGATTCCTGTCTCCTGTACAATGTCACGAATCTCCGTCCATAGTTCATCAGGCACTCTGTCTATCATATCTAGTCCCTTAAATCTATTTCTCACTTTCACTGTATAATCGTAAGGGATTTGATTTAAGTCATACCTGAATGCTCTAGTGGTTTTCCCTCCTTTCTTCAATTTAAGTCTGAATTTGGCAATAAGCAGTTCATGATCTGAGCCACAGTCAGCTCCTAGTCTTGTTTTTGCTGACTGTATAGAGCTTCTCCATATTTGGCTGCAAAGAATATAATCAATCTGATTTTGGTGTTGACCATCTGGTGATGTCTATGTGTAGAGTCTTCTCTTGTATTGTTGGAAGATGGTGTTTGCTATGACCAGTGCGTTCTCTTGGCAAAAGTCTATAACCCTTTGCCCTGCTTCATTCCGTACTCCAAGGCCAAATTTGCCTGTTACTCCAGGTGTTTCTTGACTTCCTGCTTTTGCATTCCAGTCCCCTATAATGAAAAGGACATCTTTTTTGGGTGTTAGTTCTAAAAGGTCTTGTAGGTCTTCATAGAACCATTCAACTTCAGTGTTACTGGCTGGGGCATAGGCTTGGATTACCGTGATATTGAATGGTTTGCCTTGGAAACAAACAGAGATCATTCTGTCGTTTTTGAGATTGCATCCAAGTACTGCATTTTGGACTCTTTTGTTGACCATGATGGCTACTCCATTTCTTCTAAGGGGTTCCTGCCCACAGTAGTAGATATAATGGTCATCTGAGTTAAATTCACCCATTCCAGTCCATTTCAGTTCGCTGATTCCTAGAATGTCGATGTTCACTCTTGCCATCTCTTGTTTGACCACTTCCAATTTGCCTTGATTCATGGACCTGACATTCCAGGTTCCTAGGCAATATTGCTCTTTACAGCATCAGACCTTGCTTCTATCACCAGTCACATCCACAACTGGGTATTGTTTTTGCTTTGGCTCCATCCCTTTATTCTTTCTGGAGTTATTTCTCCACTGATCTCCAGTAGCATATTGGGCACTTACCGACCTGGGGAGTTCCTCTTTCAGTATCCTATCATTTTGCCTTTTCATACTGTTCATGGGGTTCTCAAGGCAAGAATACTGAAGTGGTTTGCCATTCCCTTCTCCAGTGGACCACATTCTGTCCGACCTCTTCATCATGACCTGCCCATCTTGGGTGCCCCCACAGGGCATGGTTTAGTTTCATTAAGTTGGACAAGGCTGTGGTCCATGTGATCAGATTGGCTAGTTTTCTGTGATTATGATTTCAGTGTGTCTGCCCTCTGATGCCCTCTCGCAACACCTATGGTCTTACTTGGGTTTCTCTTACCTTGGACGTGGGGTATCTCTTCACGGCTGTTCCAGCAGAGCGTCGCCACTGCTCCTTACCTTGGACGAAGTCATCCCTCCTGACCTTGAACATGGAGTAGCTCCTCTCGGTCCTCCTGCACCTGTGCAGCCGCCGCTCCTTGGACGTGGGGTTGCTCCTCTTGGCCACCACCCCTGACCTCATATGTGGGATGGCTCCTCTCTGCCACCACTCCTGACCTCAGATGTGGGATAGCTCCTCTCGGCCGCTCCTGTGCCGTTGCAGCCTGGTGCTCTTGGCAGCCACCCCGACCTGTTTGATGAACTTCAAGAACAGTAAAGAAAGAAGCTTGTAATAAGTTCTGTGACCACCTTGGTTTTCAGAAATTCATGTTATTTTATGCCTTGAGTAAAATTCTCAATTCTTGAAGTGATTAAAAGAATTTTTACTTCCTTGGTGTTATCACCATGAAGTACCAGCCAGTACAGAGATCAGAAAGGTTTCTAGAGGGTAGAATTGTCTTTCATCAGAGAATCAAAGTAATGTCCAGAATCTTTGACTTCTGACATAGCTGTATTTGAATCTCCAGTAGGCTATGCATTAGTGGATAACTTTGGACAAGACACTTCACTTCACTAAGCCTTAGTGTTCTCATCTGAGAAATGGGAGTGTTAATGGGAGAAGCTTCATAAGGTTGCTTTGAGGATGATATAGCTATGGTTTTACCAGTGGTCATATATGGATGTGAGAGTTGGACTGTGAAGAAAGCTGAGCACCAAAGAATTGATGCTTTTGAACTGTAGTGTTGGAGAAGACTCTTGAGAGTCCCTTGGACTGTAAGGAGATCCAACCAGTCCATTCTAGAGGAGATCAGTCCTGGGTGTTCTTTGGAAGGAATGATGCTGAAGCTGAAACTCCAGTACTTTGGCCACCTCATGCGAAGAGTTGACTCATTGGAAAAGACTCTGATGCTGGGAGGGATTGGGGGCAGGAGGAGAAGGGGATGACAGAGGATAAGATGGCTGGATGGCATCACTGACTCAATGGATGTGAGTTTGAGTGAAATCCAGGAGTTGGTGATGGACAGGGAGGCCTGGTGTGCTTTGATTCATGGGTCACAAAGAGCCGGACATGACTGAGTGACTGAACTGAACTGAACTGATAACTATGATGCTGCTTAAAAAAAAAAATCTGGATATTCCATTCTGAAGTACTTATGTATGAAATCATATGAAGTTTAGGACTTACTTCAAAATAATGCAGATATGAGGAAATGGGTAGGGGTATAGAAATAACTAGATTGGCCATGATTTTTTTATTGTAGAGAATGGATTATGAGGTACATAGGAACTCATTATGTCATTTTATTTTTGTATATTGAAAATTTCCACAATAAAAAAATTAAAATGATAAAAAATAATGCAAGTAAAGCTGTTAGCAGTGTTTGGCACATAGTATATAGAAAAAAACATATATGTCAAACTAATTATTATAATGGTAATCTTCACAGAGTAATAGAAAACATCATGGACATGGTGAAATATTGATGTAAGGATGTCATTTTTAAAATGAATGGTTCTAATTACTAGTTATATATATATTTTTGAACTGAACTGATTTATTTTAATTGGAGGTTAATTACTTTACAATATTGTATTGGTTTTGCCATACATCAACATGAATCCACCACAGGTATACACGTGTTCCCCATCCTGAACCACCGCCCCTCCCAAATTATATTTTTTAACAGTTCAGTTTAGTTTAGTTCAGTTCATTCGCTAAGTCATGTCCGACTCTTTGCAAGCCATGAATTGCAGCATGCCAGGCCTCCCTGTCCATCACCAACTCCTGGAGTTTACTCAAACTCATGTCCTATATATGAGTTTTTTTCTGTTTTAATTGAATAGGATATAACTGTTTTATTATTTATCACAAATTAAGGACCTATTAGTAATTATTTTTTTCATCTTTTCATATCCAAGTCATTATCATGAGTAAAAAGGAAAAAGATTACACAATTTCTGAATGTTTTGACATGATATCAACATTTGCAAACTTCTAAGCAAATTAAGAACTATTTCTATTTGTTTAGTTAATAAAAAAGAAATCCAATAATCATATAAGTTTTAGCAGAACAACAATGATGTCATAACTTGTTAACAGAAATATTTAAATCAATCTTCTTTCATTAAAGCCTGCTTTTTCTGGCTCTTTTGGGACTAGGGGCAGCCCTCTGCCCACATCAGGACCTACTTTGTACAAGAGACTTTTTCATACGCAGGACAGGTTTTGTGCTCCGTTTCAGGATAGCCATGGAGCTCTCCAATTCACTGGAATGAATGACTGCTGAAAAGCATGCTTCCTGCCCTGGTGGGATTTCCTGACAGAGAGTAGATTTCTCATTCTCTAAGACCAAACCTGAATGTAAAACACATACCTCCTGTAGAATCTCACTAATTCCTCTTTTGGGGGATTTTTCACTTATGCTCATGGTCTGAAAGTCAAGCAAATCTCTAATGCCCATGTCCTCCAATGGTCCTGCTTTTTTCAGGGACTTCTGGAAATAATTATCTTTGCACTTCAGAGATGAAAGCTTTGTTAAATATGTGAGACAGCAAGCAGATGCGGCAGAGCAGATCACACTGCACATCGTCTTGTGTCACAGCTGTACAGCTGATGGAGAGCTTGCCTGAAACGGTGTCATTTAGAGATGCAAAAGAAAATGGTTGTTTGGAGGAAGAAGATTAACATCTCTGGTACTGCATGATTCAGCAGTGAAACCCAGAATAGATGCATCCAAATGATTTTTTTCTCAAAAATTCATACAATTAAAGCATGGACACAAAATAAAATAGATCATAGACAGTGAGTACATAGAACACTTTCTTTGTTAGTATCCATAAACATACAAGAAGAAATTCTTTAATAACAAATCTTGATGCCATTAGCTTTCTGTTGTTGTTCTGTATTTTATTTCTTTGTGTGTGTGTGTGTGCCATTAGTTTTATAAAGAGTAGCATGTAGCCTTTTTATGCACATTTACTCTCATGATCAGATTATTTTATTTTTATTATCAAGCCTATGACATGAGATTTTTATGTTTTGCTTTTTATTTTAAAAAAGATGATTTAATATATATATTTCTTTTTATTCTAAAAATGATGATTTAAATATATATATATCCTTTTACTCTAAAAAATGATCGAAATATATATATTCAGTTCAGTTCAGTCACTCAGTCATGTCCGACTCTTTGCAACCCCATGAATTGCAGCATGCCAGGCCTCCCTGTCCATCACCAACTCCCGGAGTTCACTCAGACTCACGTCCATCGAGTCAGTGATGCCATCCAGCCATCTCATCCTCTGTCGTCCCCTTCTCCTCCTGCCCTCAATCCCTCCCAACATCAGAGTCTTTTCCAGTGAGTCAATCTTGGCATGAGGTGGCCAAAGTACTGGAGTTTCAGCTTTAGCATCATTCGTTCCAAAGAAATCCCAGGGCTGATCTTCTTCAGAATGGACTGGTTGGATCTCCCTGCAGTCCAAGGGACTCTCAAGAGTCTTCTCCAACATCACAGTTCAAAAGCATCAATTCTTCGGCGCTCAGCCTTCTTCACAGTCCAACTCTCACATCCATACACGACCACTGGAAAAACCATAGCCTTGACTAGACGGACCTTTGTTGGCAAAATAATGTTTCTGCTTTTGATATGCTATCTAGGTTGGTCATAACTTTCCTTCCAAGGAGTAAGCATCTTTTAATTTCATGGCTGCAGTCACCATCTGCAGTGATTTTGGAGCCCGCAAAAATAAAGTCTGACTGTTTCCACTGTTTCCCCATCTATTTCCCATGAGGTGATGGGACCAGATGCCATGATCTTCATTTTCTGAATATTGAGCTTTAAGCCAACTTTTTCACTCTCCACTTTCACTTTCATCAAAAGGCTTTTTAGTTCCTCTTCACTTTCTGCCAAAGGGTGGTGTCATCTGCATATCTGAGGTTATTGATATTTCTTCCGGCAATCTTGATTCCAGCTTGTGCTTCTTCCAGCCCAGCGTTTCTCATGATGTACTCTGCATGTAAGTTAAATAAGCAGGGTGACAATATACATACAGCCTTGACGTACTCCTTTTCCGATTTGGAACCAGTCTGTTGTTCCATGTCCAGTTCTAACTGTTGCTTCCTGACCTGCATACAGGTTTCTCAAGAGGCAGGTCAGGTGGTCTGGTATTCCCGTCTCTTTCAGAATTTTCCAGTTTATTGTGATCCACACAGTCAAAGGCTTTGGCATAGTCAATAAAGCAGAAATAGATGTTTTTTTGGAACTCTCTTGCTTTTTCCATGATCCAGCAGATGTTGGCAATTTGATCTCTGGTTCCTCTGCCTTTTCTAAAACCAGCTTGAACACTTTGCTCTATATTTATAAAAAGTTGTGTGTTGTGTGTTTGTCAGTCGTGTCTAACTCTTTGTGACCCCATAGACTGTAGCCCACAGGCTCCTCTGTCCATGTGATTCTCCAGGCAAGGATACTGGGGTGGGTTGCCATGCCCTCCTCCATCCAGGGGATCTTCCCAACCCAAGGATCGAACCCAGGTCTCCTGCATTGCAGGCGGATTCTTTACTGTTTGAGCCACCAGGGCTAAATAGGATACCCATGAAAGGCTCACTGTAGAGGTCATGGTGGCCTGAGACTTGTTGGGGGTTTGCAGAATAGATCTTTATGATAGTCCCTTGTGGGCTGGGTCATTCAGAATTTCTCCAGGACCCAGGGCTTCCATGGTGGCTCAGAGGGTAAAGCCTCTGCCTGCAGTGCAGGAGATTTGGACTCGATCCCTGGGTGGGTAAGAACCGCTGGAGAAGGAAATGGCAACCCACTCCAGTATTCTTGCCTGGAAAACTCTATGGATAGAGAAGCCTGGTGGGCTACAGTCCACAGAGTCGCAAAGAGTAGGATGCAACTTCAGTTTCACTTTACTTTCACTTTATTTGGCTTGCAGCACATCACATGTGGGATTACATTTCCCTGATCAGGGATCAAACCTGGGTCCAAACAGTGAAAGAGTTGAGTCCTAAGCACTGGAAACCAGGGAATTCCCTAAAAATATTTTTTAAAATGTGATGAAGAGTAAAAAAGTATTCCACATGTGCCACCTCTCATGTCACAAAGCACACATCAAACGTGAATTCATCATTCCTTAATAGATGTTATGAAATGAAACTAGGGGGCTGTGAGATAAAAATCTGAAAGAAACTAGGGGGATCTGAGGTAAAATTTGACATAAACAGGGTTCTGAGGTCAAGTTTGACAGAAACTAGAAAGATGTGAGTAAAATCTGGCAGAAACTAGAGGGATGTAAAATCTGACAGGAACCATGGAGTTCTGAGGCAAAAATCTGACAGAAACTTAGCATTGGGAGGTAAAATGTGACAGGAACTAGGGGGTCTTGAAGTAAATTCTGACAGAAACTAGTAAATTCTGAGGTAAAATCTGACAGAACCTAGAAGGTTGAGGTAAAATCTGAGAGAGCTAGGATGTTCTGAGGTAAAGTCTGACAGAAATTGAGGAATTCTGAAGTAATATCTGACAGAAACTGGGATGCTGTGAAGTAAAATCTAACAGAACCTAGGACATACTGAGGAAAAATCTGACAGATACTTAAGGGTTCTGAGGTAAAATGTGACAGAAACTAGAGAGTTCTGAGATAAATATGACAAACTAGGGGTCTCTGAGGTAAAATATGACAGAACCTAGAAGGTTCTGAGGTAAAATCTGACAGAAACCAGAGGGTTCTGAAATCTGACAGAAATAAGGGGGTTCTGAGGAAAAATCTGACAGAGCTTAGGATGTTCTGAGGCAATTTCTGACAGAACATAGGATGTTCTGAGGTAACATTTTATAGAAACTAGAGGGTTCTGCAGTAAAATCTGACAAAACTAGAGCATTTTGAGGTAAAATCTGAGGGAAACTAGGGTTCCTGAGGTAAACTCTGACAGAAACTTGAAGGTTCTGAGGTAAAATCTGACAGTATCAAGAGGGTTCTGAGGTAAAATTTGACAGTACCTAGGACTCTCTGAGGAAAAATCTGACAGAAACTTGAGGGTTCTGAGATAAAATCTGACAGAAAGAATGGCGTTCTGAGTTAAAATCTGGCAGAAACTAGATGGCTTTGCAGTAAAATCTGATAGAACATAGCAGTTTCTGAGGCAAAAACTGATGGAAATAGGGGGTTCTGAGGTAAAAATCTTACAGAATCTAAGGGTTTCTGAGGTAAATCTAACAGAATCTAAAGGATTCTGAGATAAAATCACACAGGAACTACGGGGTTCTGAGGTACAATCTTACAGAAAGAAGGACGTTCTGAGGTAAAATCTGACAGAAACAAGGCTTCTGAGGTAAAAACTGACAGAAATTTTAGCATTGTGAGGTAAAATGTGATAGAAACTAGGGAGTCCTGATGTAAATTCGGACAAAATCTAGTACATTTTGAGATGAAATCTGACAGAACCTAGATGGTTTGGGGTTAAAATCTGATAGAACTCAGAGGGTTCTGAGGCAAATTCTGACAGAACCTAAGAGGCAATGAGGTAAAATTTGACAGAAACCTGGGGTTTCTGAGGCAAAATCTGAGAGAACTAGGATATTCTGAGGTAAAATCTGACAGAAATTGGGAGATTCTGAAGTAAAATCTGAGAGAAACCCAGGATTCTGAGATAAGATCTGACAGAAACCAGAGGATTCTAAGGTAAAATTTGACAGAAACTAAGGCTTTCTGAGGTAATATCTGACAGAAACTAGGGATTTCTGAGGCAAAAACTGACAATCTAGGGGATTCTGAGGTAAAATTAGATAGAAACTAGAGAGTTCTGAGGTAAAATCTGACATAAGGAATGGGTCTGAGGTACAATCTGACAGATTGTACTAGGACATTCTGAGGTAAAATCTCACAGAAATTTGTGGATTCTGAGGTAAAATATGACAGAACCGAGGATCTTCTGAGGTAAAATCTAATAGACCTAGGCCATTTTAGGTAAAATGTGACAGAAAGAGGGCGGTCTGCCTAGGATGACCTGATGTAAACTCTGACAGAAACTAGAGGGTTCCAAGGTAATATCTGACAGAAACTAGGGGTTGTAGGAGGTTTTAGGTAAAATCTGACAGAAACTAAGGTATTTTCTGGTTTGAGGAATTTTGTTCAGTATTTAGTGGGCATTGCAAATTTAATGAAAAGGCCATCTCTGATCCCTGGATGATTTTCATGATGGACCTTCAGAGGTTTCCTGGAAGCAGGACAGAGCTCCATCATAATGGAAGACATGTTCTGGGAGGCTTCTTGTAGTCGCAGGAAGACCCTTCAGCACATCCAGACACATATTCACTGCTTGTCTGTTCTCAAAAAAGGAAAAGCAAAAGAAAAGAGTCAGTCATCTCTGTGTCTGTGTGTTTGTGTCTGTGAAAACTGAAGCATACAAGGATCACCTTTCTCATATAACTGTGCTACCAAATAATAAATTTTTCAAAGGGTTTATTTCCCTTTGAATTCCATTTTCTTTAGTGTCCTCAACAACCAACAATGACCTCAAAACCACTAGACCACTAGAAAATAGGGGAAACCACTAGACCATTCAGGTAAGACCTAAATCATATCCCTTATGATTACACAGTGGAAGTGACAAATAGACTCAAGGGACTAGATATGATAGAGTGCCTGAAGAACTATGGATGGAGGTTCATGACATTGTACAGGAGGCAGTGATCAAGACCATCCCCAAGAAAAAGAAATGCAAAAAGGCAAAATGGTTGTCTGAGGATGCCTTCAAAATAGCTGAGAAAAGAAGAGAAGCAAAAGGCAAAGGAAAAAAGAAAAGATATATCCATCTGAATGCAGATTTCCAAAGAATAGCAAGGAGAGATAAGAAAGCCTTCTTCAGTGATCAATGCAAAGAAACAGAGGAAAACAACAGAATGGGAAAGACTAGAGATCTCTTCAAGAAAATTAGAGATACCAAGGGAACATTTCATGCAAAGATGGACACAATAAAGGATAGAAATGGACTTAATAGAAGCAGAAGATATTAAGAAGAGGTGGCAAGAATACACAGAAGAACTATACAAAAAAGATCTTAATGACCCAGATAACCACAGTGGTGTGACCACTCACCTAGAGGCACACATCTTGGAGTGCAAGGTCAAGTGGGCCTTAGGAAGAATCACTAAGAACAAAGCTAGTGGAGGTGATGGAATTCCAGCTGAGCTATTTCAAATCCTCAAAGATGATACTGTTAAAATGCTGCACTCAACATGCCAGCAAACTTGGAAAACTCAGCAGTGAACACAGGATTTGCAAAGGTCAGTTTTCATTCCAATTACAAAGAAAGCCTGTGCCAAAGAATGTTCAAATTACACACAATTGTACTCATCTCACAGGCTAGCAAAGTAATACTCAAAATTCTCCAAGCTAGGCTTCAATAGTATGTGAATCAAGAACTTCCAGATGTTCAGGCTGGGTTTAGAAAAGGCAGAGGAACCAGATATCAAATGGCCAACATCTGTTGAATCATAGAAAAAGCAAGGGAGTTCCAGAAAAATATCCACTTCTGCTTCACTGACTATGCTAAAGCTGTTGACTGTGTGGATCACAACAAACTACAGAGAATTCATAGAGATGGAAATACCAGACCACCTTAACTGCCTCGTGAGAAATCTGTATGCAGGTCAAGAAGCAACAATTAGAGCCATATATGGAACAACAGACTGGTTCCAAATTGGTAGAGGAGTATGTCAATCTGTATATTGTCACCTTGCTTATTAAACTTATATGCAGAATACATCATGAGAAGTGCCAGGCTGGATGAAGTGCAAGCTGGAATCAACATTGCTGGGAGAGATATCAATAACCTCAGACATGCAGATGACACCACCCTAATGGGAGAAAGCAAAGAAGAACTAAAGAGCCTCTTGATGAAAGTGAAAGAGAAGACTGAAAAAGTTGGCTTAAAACTCACCATTCAAAAAACTAAGATCATGGCATCTGGTCCCATCACTTCATGGCAAATAGATGGAGAAACAATGGAAACAGTGGGAGACTTTATTTTCTTGGGCTCCAAAATCACTGCAGATGGTGACTGCAGCCATGAAATTAAAAGATGCTTGCTCCTTGGAAGAAAAGCTATGACCAACCTAGACAGCATATTAAAAAGCAGAGACATTATTTTGCCAACAAAGGTCTGTATAGTCAAAGCCATGGTTTTTCCAGTAGTCACATATGGATAAGAGAGTTGGACCAAAAGAAGGTTGAGCGCTGAAGAATTGATGCTTTTGAACTGTGGTTTTGGAGAAGACTCTTGAGAGTCCCCTTGGACTGCAAGGAGATCAAACCAGTCAATCCTAAAGGAAATCATTCCTGAATATTCATTGGAAGGACTGATGCTGAAGCTGAAGCTCCAATACTTTGGCCACCTGATGTGAAGACCTGACTCACTGGAAAAGACCCTGATGCTGGGCAATATTGAAGGTGGGAGGAGAAGGGGATTACAGAGGCTGAGATGGTTAAGTGACATCACCGACTCGATGGATATGAGTTTGAGCAGGCTCCAAGAGTTGATGATGGACAGGGAATCCTGGCGTGCTGCAGTACACACGACTGCAAAGAGTTGAATATGACTGAGCGACTGAACTGAAGTGAACAAGCACAGGATAAAGTTGGAGCAGGTTTATTTTTATTTTTTGCCACGTTGTGTGGCATATGGGATCTTGGTCCCCTAACTAGGGCAAGGAAGCCATGTTCCCTGCATTGGAAAGATGAAGTCTTATTCACTGGACCGCCAGGGAAACCCCTGAGGGAAGTTTTATTATCTCCTGCCTCTAGATGAGACTCAGAGAGTCTAGTAACTGACATGCAGTCCCTCAGAAGATAAATGGCAGGATTTTTGTTATAATTGTCTACTGACCCTCGTTCATTTTACTGTGTTCATATTCAAATGTACCTATGTGACTTCTTGTGCTTGGTGGTGAAGTCAGAAACTTAGAATAGATTTGTGTGTTATTGGCTTTTATTTAAACAATTGATACAGGATGCTCAGGTATTTAATTTTCATTTTAAAAAGGATCTCCCTTGTCATAGTACTTAAAGCAGATAAAAGACAGATAAATGGCAGGATTTTTATTATAATTGTCTACTGACCCTTGTTCATTTTACTGTGTTCATATTAAAATGGACATATGTGACTTCTCGTGCTTGGTGGTGAAGTCAGAAACTTAGAGAAGATTTGTGTGTTATTGGCTTTTATTTAAACAATTGATACAGGATGCTCAGGTATTTAATTTTCATTTTAAAAAGAATCTCCCTTGCCATAGTACTTGAAGAATGTGTCAGCATTGGAAGATTTTGTGATTTAGGGCCTTTGGTGTTTTCTGGATTAACCACATCACATTTGCTCTCCTTCCTTTTCAGTTCTTTTTACTGGAGAGGACCTGCTGTGCTCCATTTGATCACAGTCCTGACCCATTTTGGAGGTCCCATGAACTGGCACCTGCTATCACTGATGAACATAGATGTAAAAATCCTTAATATAATTCTAGCAAACAGAGTCCAACAACATATTTAAAAGCTCATACATCATGACCAAGTGGGCTTTATCCCAGGGATGCAAGGATTCTTTAATATCTGCAAAGCAATCAATGTGATATACCACATTAACAAATTGAAAGATAAAAACCATATGATTATCTCAATAGATGCAGAGAAAGCCTTTGACGAAATTCAACATCCATTTATGATAAAAACCCTCCAGAAATCAGGCATAAAAGGAACATACCTCAACATAATAAAAACCGCATATGATAAACCCACACCAAACATTATCCTCAATGGTGAAAAATAGAAAGCATTTCCCCTAAAGTCAAGAACAAGACAAGGGTGCCCACTCTCATCACTATTGTTCAACATAGTTTTGGAAGTTTTGGCCACAGCAATCAGAGAAGAAAAAGAAATAAAAGGAATCCAGATTGGAAAAGAAGAAGTAAAACTCTCACTGTTTGCAGATGACATGATACTCTACATAGAAAACCCTAAACATTCCACCAGAAAATTACTAGAGCTAATCAATGAATATAGTAAAGTTGCAGGATATAAAATCAACACACAGAAATCCCTTGCATTCCTAACAATGAGAAAACAGAAAGAGAAATTAAGGAAACAATTCTATTCACCATTGCAATGAAAAGAATAAAATATTTAGGAATAAATTTACCTAAAGAAACAAAAGACCTATATATAGAAAACTATAAAACACTGGTGAAAGAAATCAAAGATGACACAAATAGATGGAGAAATATACCGTGTTCATGGATTGGAAGAATCAATATAGTGAAAATGAGTATACTACCCAACACAATCTATAGATTCAATGCAATCCCTATCAAGCTACCAACGATATTCTTCACAGAGCTAGAACAAATAATTTCACAATTTGCACGGAAATACAGAAAACCTCGAATAGCCAAAGCAATCTTGAGAAAGAAGAATGGAACTGGAGGAATCAACCTGCGTGACTTCAGGATCTACGACAAAGCTCCAGTCATTAAGACAGTATGGTACTGGCACAAAGACAGAAATATAGATCAATGGAACAAAATAGAAAGCCCAGAGATAAATCCATGCACCTATGGACACCTTGGAGAAGGAAATGGCAACCCACTCCAGTGTTCTTGCCTGGAGAATCCCAGGGACAGGGGAGCCTGGTGGGCTGCCATCTTTGTGGTCACACAGAGTTGGACACAACTGAAATGACTTAGCAGAAGCAGCATGGACACCTTTTCTTTGACAAAGGAGGCAAGAATATACAATGGAGGAAAGACAATCTCTTTAACAAGTGGTACTGAGAAAACTGGTCAACCACCTGTAAAAGAATGAAACTAGAACACTTTCTAACACCATAGACAAAAATAAACTCAAAATGGATCAAAGATCTAAATGTAAGACCAGAAACTATAAAACTCCTAGAGGACAACATAGGCAAATCACTCTCTGACATAAATCACAGCAGGATCCTCTATGATACACCTCCCAGAGTAATGGAAATGAAAGCAAAAATAAACAAATAATAAACAAAAATAAACAAACTAATTAAACTTAAAAGCTTTTGCAAAATGAAGGAACTATAAGCAAGGTGAAAAGACAGCTTTCAAAATGGGAGAACATAACAGAAAATGAAGCAACTGACAAAGAATTAATCTCAAAAATATACAAGCAGCTCCTGCAGCTCAATTCCAGAAAAATAAACTACCCAATCAAAAAATGGGCCAAAGAATTAAACAGACATTTCTCCAGAGAAGACATACAGATGGCTAACAAACACATGAAAAGATGCTCAACGTCACTCATTATCAGAGAAATGCAAATCAAAACTATAATGAGGTACCATCTCACACCGGTCAGAATCACTGCTATCAAAAAGTCTACAAACAATAAATGCTGGAAAGGGTTTGGAGAAAAGGGAACCCTTTTACACTGTTGGTGGGAATGCAAACTAGTACAGCCACTATGGAGAACAGTGTGGAGATTCCTTAAAAAACTGGAAATAGAACTGCCATACGACCCAGCAATTCCACTGCTGGGCATAGACACCAAGGAAACCAGAATTGAAAGAAACACGTGTACCCCAATGTTCATTGCAGCACTGTTTACAATAGCCAGGACATGGAAGCAACCTAGATGTCCATCAGCAGAGGAATGGATAAGAAAGCTGTGGTACATATACACGATGGAATATTACTCAGCCATCAAAAAGAATGCACTTGAATCAGTTCTAATGAGGTGGATGAAACTGGAGCCTATTATACAGAATGAAGTAAGTCAGAAGGGAAAACACCAATACAGTATAGAATGATGGTAACGATGACCCTGTATGCGAGACAGCAAAAGAGACACAGATGTAAAGAACAGTCTTTTGGACTCTGTGGGAGAGGGCGAGGGTGGGATGGTTTGGGAAAATAGCATTGAAACATGTATAGTATCATATGTGAAACAGATCACCAGTCTGGGTTTGATGCATGAAGCAGGGTGCTCAGGGCTGGTGCACTGGGATGACCCTGAGGGATGAGATGGGGAGGGAGGTAGGAGGGGGTTCAGGATGGGGAGCACATGTATACTCGTGGCTGATTCATGTCAATGTATGGCAAAACTACTACAATATTGTAATTAGCCTCCAATTAAAATAAATAAATTAATTTTTAAAAATTAAAAGAAAAATAAAATCCTCTTGATACTCTTCAGGCCAAAAGTATGTGTTCCTTATTTTGAACTCAGATAAAACTTTGTCTCTGCTGCAGTTTTTTCAGCTTTTCTCTTTAAATGGCCTCCATATTTTATTTTCTATGTTTTCTGATGGCTGTACATTTTTTATGGAGAAGGAAATGGCAACCCACTCCAGTGTTCTTGCCTGGAGAATCCCATGGACGGAGCAGCCTGGTAGGCTGCAGTCCATGGGGTCGCACAGAGTCGGACATGACTGAAGCGACTTGGCAGCAGCAGCAGCAGTACATTTTTATATTCTCCTACAGAATTTATCACCACTTTAGTAGGTGATCAACACATATTTGTATTCATTGCCTGGATATAGGAGAGAGGTCATGGTTAATGTACGTTAAAGAACAGAAAAATCAACCTTGTCTTTGCTGTTACCTCCAAAATATTATAAAAGGATCAATAATCCATAACAAAAATAGCAACTAAATTGGGGAATTTAAAAACACTTGGGGAAGTGTTTAATTACAGGATCAGTCTTTATCTATCTTTCAGTTCAATTCAGTTCAGTCGCTCAGTCATGTTTGACTCTTTGCGACCCCATGAATCGCAGCACTCCAGGCCTCCCTGTCCATCACCGACTCCCGGAGTTCACTCAAACTCATGTCCATCTAGTCAGTGATGCCATCCAGCCATCTCATCCTCTGTCGTCCCCTTCTCCTCCTGCCTTCAATCTTTCCCAACATCAGGGTCTTTTCAAATGAGTCAGCTCTTTGCATCAGGTGGCCAAAGTATTGGAGTTTCAGCTTCAGCATCAGTCCTTCCAATGAATACCCAGGACTGATCTCCTTTAGGATGGAGAATTAGGCCAGACTCATCCTGGAAGTTTCCTCTTTGGATGGTAAGTTATGTCTACTCTGGAAGATTTCTTAGCACTGAGATGCTGAACATACCCTACAAGTAAGCAATCACATTTTTGGTAAGCGTTTTAATGTTCTAGTATTTGACAAACACTGATAGCAGCATTTTTCTTTGGTTTGAGGTTTTTCAGCTGTTTAGAATGTCCTTTTTGAAACCCTAGACCTTCTCTTTTACCCTTTCTTTCAAAGATGAGGATGCAAACCTGTGGGCAGGTGTAGAAGAAGGGAGGGATGAACTTTAAAATGACGGTTATAATAAATGATTTAAAGAAATTATTAGTTTTGATAACCATTGTATAAAAGTACCTTTTTTTTCTAATTTATTTCTTTCCCTTTTCCCTTTTTCTGTCTGCATCATCATCCCATTTTTAAAATGTAAACAGTGTCACAATGAAAGAGGCAAGAAGCAGGCTCTGAAGATGAGATTACTAGGTAAGACAGCACTTGGAAAATGATATAACACATGTCTAAAATCTTATTCTATTCACTTACTAAAGAGAATGTAGGTTCTGTGTTAAAGCAAAAATGCATATTTGAGGTTTCATTGAACTAATGTTAATCTAAAAGAGTTGATATCAGCTTACATTTAGTTTGGCTGGGTTTTTCAATTAATTAACTTTTAATTAATGGATCATTGTGCATTTGCAGACACATCATTGGAATTATAATAAAATGAGGGAAATAAAAAAAACACTGTATATAATCGAAATACATCTGTATGTTCTATTCTGAGGTGAATGTTTATTATATGATGTAAATTTGGGTTTTTTTTTTAGGGGTTTTTAGTAGTAATGCTTTTCTGTGGGAATAAATTTGTCTTGATTATTTTTAATTACCTTAGACATTCTGAAATACTGTTATTCCTTTCTGAGTAAAGCACTAAAAATATATTCATAGAAAGATGTAAAACCTGAACTGCCATAATGTTAAGTCACAGTTAGGAAATTAAAATCAAAGAGACACTTTGATTGAAGAGAAATTTCACATCTTTCAATGCTTTAAATATACTCATTACAATTGTCCTCAAGTTTCTCTTTACATTGTTCATCATGGAAAACAGTTGTAGCAGAATAATGAACCTGAGATACTAACGATGAGATTTTTTTCCCTTACACTTACTGGACTTATGACTTCCCCTCGCCTTTCCTCCAAGTGAAAAAAGATTCGCTTCTTCACCACCTTTGGGAGTTTTGGAAGAGATTCTTGAAACCCAAGATACACTTTGTGAACATTTGGAAATTTAGGTTTGGGCATGAAACATCAAAGCTTTGAACCTGAAGTTAAATCTGAGCAGGTTTCTCTGCCCTTGGACAGCGTGGGGTGGGTGTGGAGGCAAGGTCAGAGAAGGGCTTAGCTGGCTGGGTGCAGCACAGGACCCCCGCCCTGCCCACCCTTGTTCCAGGGCAGTGAGTGCAGGGCAGAAGACAATAGAAGCACCTATGAGGTGTAAGGACTTGAGAGCAGAGGTCTGGTCCCTCACTCCCCAGACAAACAGGAGACAGAGGGTCTCATTGAGAATGTCCTGGCATGGCTGTAGCAAGGTGACTTCCATGTGAGAGGCGGGGGTTGCCGCTTATCTTTCCAGAGCTCAGATATCCTAGGGGCCTGTGCATGCCTCAGATTAGGGTGTAGGAGAAGGGGGAGGAGAATAAGTGGGGGAAAAGGGAGTTGGGGACCCCTGAGGATTTTTCTGCAGATGAAGGACAAGCTAGCAAAGGATGAAGAGTGACTCTGTGGCTGGTACTGGATGAGTCATAGTTACACTGTGGCTGGTGGAAATTCTGGGGTTTTGGGGGTGGGTGGGGGGGTAGTGCTGATGGAACAGATGACAGAAGATGTCAGCAGAGGACGATGGTGTCTGACACCTGAGAGGTAGAGGGTCACTCCTGTCCATCTCTGAAGGAGAGGAGCCCCCATAGCGTTTATCACGAGTCTCAGGAAGATTCAACAGGATTGGAGTCTATTCTCAATTAGTTCAAATTTAGGCCTGAAATGATTGAAAAACGCAATCAATTGAGTTTACTTAAGAAGGATTACCAGGTGAATTTTTCTACATCAGATAAAATGACACCTTGTTCACTGGAGTCATATTTTTTTCACTCTTCACTTTGTGGCTGCATTTTATACCTGTTCCATATCTACTCTTTATTTATGGATCAGATCATCTTTTGCTCTTTGAAAAGCAGAAAAAAAGAGAACTATGAAACTAGATCACACACACACACACACAGAACAATAGAAAAACACTGAAAATAATTGTTAAAAATAACCTTTTCTTGACATATTTCCCTTTAACTTGAAGTTCAAAGCCAGTTTTGATCCATAGAAAATGTTAGGCTTGAAATATTATTCTTTCTTTGATTTCATTTTATCATCCATTTGAAAATTGCTCCAAACACTGAAAAGTATTTTCTTTATAAATATATTAAAATAAGAATCAGATGATACTTTTTTCAATAGATGAAATAAAATGATGCCTTCAGAATGATCTAAATGGGTAATATCATGAGTAAAAAGCTAAAAAAAATTAGTCATATTTATTGTTCTTCAAAAAGATGCATGTTTCTGTTTATTGTGGTTAATCTGTGAATTGCTACAGTTGTTTTGTTTAATGGCTAGACATGATGCCATCAAAGCATAAACCCTGTTTGGTTGTAAAACTTGTCCATAAACTTACTACTAAAAATGACAAAAACAGAAAAAGCCATCAAGAGTTTAAAAAACAACCCAATGACAAAAACAGAAAAAAATAGAATATTTGAGCTAAAGGAATCATATATATTATACAATAAATGCATATGAATATATACATGTTGTATTACATATAATACTAACACATTATAAGTATTATGCTAACACATATATATGTCACATTATATTGCTGCTAAGTCGTGTCTGACTCTGTGCGACCCCACAGACGGCAGCCCACCAGGCTTCCCGGTCCCCGGACTCTCCAGGCAAGAACACTGGAGTGGGTTGCCATTTCCTTCTCCAGTGCATGAAAGTGAAAATTGAAAGTGAAGTCGCTCAGTCATGTCCAACTCCTAGCGACCCCATGGACTGCAGCCCACCAGGCTACTCCATCCATGGGATTTTCCAGGCAAGAGTACTGGAGTGGGGTGCCACTGCCTTCTCCAATTATATTGCTAATGGTAGTTATTTAGTATATGGGAGATAGATTTTCAGTAATGTTAAAAGTGGATATCAAGTTTATGAAATCAATTTCAAACTCTAATCAGTACAGTGAAAAGAAATAGCGTTATGAGATCAAAGTGTTAGTCATCAGAAAAAGAAAACATAATTTCAGTGATACTTTGCAGACTAATACACTGAAAGCCTTGCTGATAAATGTCTAAAATAGTATTTTTTAAAAACCAAATCAATAGTCATATGATTAAAATAATTTACATGACATCTCATCTATATAGATTTAGTTAAGAGATTATGAAAAAATAAAATTTTCACCTTAATCCTAAAATGTGCAAAAAAGAAAAAAATCTTGTTAAGAAGCTACTTTCTCCTTGATTGTTTATCAAGACCATTATGGCTTCAAATTATCTTATATAAGAGGGAAATTAGAATGGGAGAGGCTAAAATGGTAGTTTTTAAATATATTTCACTCCTTTGCACGATAGCTTTAGTGAGGGAATTTAAAACTTGGATGTGAGTATTTTAATGTCGCTTCCTCATTTTCACTATTGTGCTGACTGAGAATATTTGTAGCTGCATCTGCCAGAGGTAAGAAAGGTTCAGCTATTTGATTTATGAACCCTGCAAGTGGAGTGTCTCAGCCGGGGCTTTTAGTCCCCAGAAAAGTCTTCGAATTCATAAACATCTTGCAAAAATCTTATTCACATACACAGAAAAATGTATTTAATCAACCTTGGTGTGCATGAAGTGGAGAAGGGTGAAAGCAGGGATGGAATATTGAGGACTCAAATGCTCAGAATTGGGCAATGTTGTAAGGTTGTGATCTACTGCGTATTTTTTCATCCAGATTTTCTTTTGAGTTAACTTGCCTTAAGGCAAACATTTAAGTTTGCTACAGAGTTTCTTGGGATACGAAATCTTATGGTCCTAATGACTCTTCAGCCAACTGTGGAGCTTATCATGGGTTTTTGTGTTTTATGAAGGCACACTGTACAAATGCCACTGGATGCCCCAGACGTGTCTAGATGTCAGCAAGTGTTATGAATCTGCAGGTGAACAAACACATTTGTGCAAGTGGGAAGTTGTTCTATGGATGAAGGCACCTCTGTGGTCAGCTGGTTGCTGCTTAGCAGAAATAACCTCGGAACCTGTTAAATACAAAGTTGGTTGGAGTTGGGGCAGCTGAGGTTGTAAGAAAAAGAATGATTTAGGGTCTGAGAAGTAAGTCAGGATGTTTGCCCATACGTGAATCAGACCTACCTCCTATATTTGGATGGAAAATGGGAGAATGATAGGAACACGAGTGGTCTCATGGACGTCAGCTGGACCAGTGTTTAGATGATGGGTTAGGTCTTGTGTCATTCACATGCCGCCTGTTCCCTTTGCTTCCTCATGTCTCGGTTCTCTATCCTGACTGGGTAACCACCCCAGCACACGGCCCTGACTCCGCATCTTTATTAGTCAAACATTTCACCACTACTAGTTCATTGTCTTAGAAACTTGGGGGTAGAGTAGAATGGTGATGGGCACAGAATCTGGATGAAGACAGATCAAGGTTGATGGATGGCTTGCCCGGTCATGTCTGCAGGTTGTCTCAGCCACAGAAATCAGAGTCTGGGAGACAGATAAATAAGTTAAAAGCAAAGCATCTCAAGATATTGCCAAAGTAGGCTACATGTACAAAACAGCAATGCATTTTATTTTTAATTTTTAAAATAAGATTCTTCTTCTTCTTTTTTTTTTTAAGTATGAGTGATCTATGGTGATCTTTTATTTGTTTATTTTTTGCCAAGGGGCACATGGGATCTTAGTTCCTCAACCAGGGACTGAATCTTCACTCCCTACATTGAAAGTACTGGACTGCCAAGGAAGTCCCAGCAACATATTTTAAATTCCTTTTTCCACTCTCAGCTTCATGTGAATATGGGACCTCCTCTGTATCCTTGCTCTTCTTTGACTGCAAATATTCCCAGCCTGATGACTCATACTATTTTTGTCTTTCTCTCATTTCCCTAGCTAATCTAGTTGTTCTATTTTCTTCTTCTGTTAACTATCCACCTTTTCCAATGTAATCAATGTTTTTGCTCTATCTTCCCAGTTGATTGTCATAACAAATAAGTCCTGGAACCAAGTATGCAAAGTATGTGGGGAAAGAAATAAGACTTACATCTCTAGTTACCCTCCTCTCATTGCCAGGGGCAGAGCAGATGTCATTCGATATTGTTGATAAACAACTGTTTCAACAACTGTTTGAGAATATTTGTACAGGATGCTGACCTAGTTGATAAATCTTCCTTTGGGAGAGTCTGTCTCTGGATAAAATCAAACTTATAACTACTGTAAAAGCCATTCCCATGTTCAAAGAAAAATACAGCTGTACTTGCTCTCCATTTGACTTCTTAGAAGAGGAAAAGCTTAATATTTAAGTGAAAACAATTTAAGGAGGAAAATAATGCTTTGAGTTCAAATAATTGCTTTCTTTTAAAATTTGTGTTAAAGCACACATTATTTTGCCACCAAATGTAAATTGGGAATTTTGAAGATTATTTTCCTCACCCTACTCTATTTCCTTCCCCAACAAAAAATAAGCCACCCAAATTCTAGATTTGCATCAGTATTTTAAAAAGTTTCCATTGGGTGTTTTGACCTGAGTTACTAGGTAATCGGCTTCCCTTGTGGCTCTGCTGGTAAAGAATCTGCCTGCAATATGGGAGACCTGGGTTCGATTCCTGGGTTGGGAAGATCCCCTGGAGAAGGGAAAGTCTACCCACTCCATGGCCTGGAGAATTCCATAGACAGTCCATGGGGTTGCAAAGAGTCAGATAAGACTGAGTGACTTTCACTTTTCGCTAGGTAATTTTGTAGTTTTTATACTGACAATTCTCATATCCACAAAAAAGTATTTTCTGCCAAATCTTGTGTCTTGTGCTCATTTATCTATTCAATAGACTCTTGGTCAAAAAATGGAAAAGAATTTTAAAAAAGCAAGGCCATTGTTGGGCATTCAATGGATTATTTACTATTGTTTGTATTGTAGTAGTCAATACAATACAATGTCCATGGGATTTCCCAGGCAAGAATACTGGAACAGGTAGCCATTCCCTTCTCCGGGGGATCCTTGCTACCCAGGGATTGAATCTGCTTTTCCTGAATTGACATTCAGGTTCTTTACCACTGAGCCACAAGGGAAGCCCTAAATTCAGCTACTTGAGTCCATTTTTTTTTTCTAAAAGTTTAACGCAAAATGCTTTTAATACGTGAATTATTTCCATTACTTTCAGTCTCTAAGGTAATTTTAACTTAAATTTTTTTCATCAAGCACCTTTAGAACTAGAGTATACCCTTTTCTGTTTGGAGGGATTGGTTCCTAAATTCTTTTCAGCCTTTTGCTCTTGGGGGAGGAAGGGAGGGGTGCAAGAGGAAAGAACATGTTGAAATATATTCCTGGGGCTGATCCATCTATGTGCACTTGTGAGACCCTGTAATGTTCTAGCAGTGTCCTGCATGTCACGGGCACTAAATTAGGACAGTGTGTTCTTGGATAACCTTAACCTTCTTCTCCGTGGCTTAACTGTCCACTTAGTTTTCTTACCTGAAATAGAATTAGATTCTTGCTGTCACCTCCTTGCCCCAGTCACTTGGCCAAACTTTCCCCAACCTGATACTCGGGACTCCGGGTTTTGCTACTAAATGTGGAAAATAGAACTGTTAAGACAGATTGAGGATAATAGGATAAAAATCAATCTCTGAAATGCCTCCTCCAGATCAATCTGATGCAAGAAATTCACTGAGTGGGCTTCCCTGGTGGCTCAGTGGGAAAGAATCTGCCTGCAATGCAGGAGACTTGGGTTCCATCTCTGGCTCAGGAAGATCCTCTGAAGGAAATGGCAACCCACTCTAGTATTCTTGCCTGGGAAATCCCATGGACAGAGGAGCCTGGTGGGCTACAGTCCATGGGGTCATGAAAGAATCAGACAGGACTTAGTGACTAAACAACAAAAACAAGTCACTGAAAGCTGTTCACAGGATAGGCAATAGCCACGCAGTTCCTACTTGTGAAGCTTAGGGAACTATACAAGTTTTAAAACATAAAAACACAAAATGATTAATATAGATAGAGGTACAATTCTAGGGATCTGTGTGTATAGTGTGTGTGTGAGTACGTCAATGCAGTGCTTGACCTATACGTGCCCCTTATTGTAAGACCTGGCAAACAGCATCCAGACAGGACCAGAAATCATATGGTCAACAGTGTACTTTGAGAACTAATTTTTAAAGAAGATGAAAAACTTTTTTATATGAAAAGAAAGGCACTACCACATTCTAGCAGTACTCTCAGACCTCCCACATGGTCCCTCTGACTGACAGGTCTGACATCCCTCATATTCCCCCGGCATCCCAGCTAATTACTCAGAACAGATAAACCCACCAAAAGCCAACATGTAAGTAGGAACGTATGTGAGGAGTGATCTCATTCTGGGTTTCTCGAAGAGACAGCACAGGCATGGAAAAAAGGAAGGAAAAAATAGTAATTGAAGGTTTTTATTCCAACCATCTTCCTTTTTTCCTCCCTGCTTCTGCAGTTTTTTGTTTGTTCTGTTTTTAAATTAATTTTTACTGGTGTTTACAATGTTCTGTTAGTTTCTACTGTACAGCAAAATGAGTCAGCTCTACATATACATATATCCCCTCTTTTTGGATTTCTTTCCCATTTAGGTCACCACAGAGCACTGAGTAGAGTTCCCTGTATTATACAGTATCTTCTCATTAGTTATTTATTTTATACAGAGTATCACCCTGTATATTGTCACCCTGCTTATTTAACTTATATGCAGAATACATCATGAGAAATGCTGGGCTGAATGAAGCAAAAGCTGGAATCAAGATTGCTGCGAGAAATACCAATAACCTCAGATATGCAGATGACACCACCCTTATGGCAGAATGGGAGGAGGAAATGAAAGGGAGAAGGAAATAAAGGAAATGAAAGAGGAGAGTGAAACAGTTGGCTTAAAACTCAACATTCAAAAAACTAAGATCATGGCATCTGGTCCCATCACTTCATGGCAAATAGATGGGGAAACAGTGACAGACTTTATTTTCTTGGACTCCAAAACCATTGCAGATGGTGACTGCAGCCATGAAATTAAAAGATGCTTGCTCCTTGGATGAAAAGCTATGATGAACCTAGATAGCATATTAAAAAGCAGAGACATTAATTTACTGACAAAGCTCCATATACTCAAAGCTATGGTTTTTCCAGTAGTCATGTGTGGATGTGAGAGTTGAACCATAAAGACAGCTGAGTGCCAAAGAATTGATGCTTTTAAACTGTGGTGTTGGGAAAGACTCTTGAGAGTCCCCTGGACTGCAAGGAGATCAAGCCAGTCAATCCTAAAGGAAATCAATCCTGAATATTCACTGGAGGGACTGATGCTGAAGTTGAAACTCCAGTGCTTTGGCCACCTGATGTGAAGAACTGACTCATTGGAAAAGACCCTGATGCTGGGAAAGATTGAAGGCAGGAGGAGAGGCGGGATGACAGAGGCTGAGATTGTTGGATGGCATCACCGACTCAGTGGACATGAGTTTGAAAAAGCTCCAGGAGTTGGTGATGGACAGGGAAGCCTGGTGTGCTACAGTCCATGGCATCACAAAGAGTCAGACACGACTGAGTGACTGAACTGAACTGATAACATAGTATTGGTAGTGTATGTATATAAATCCCAATTTCCCAATTTACCCCACCCTCCACCCCACTTCACCGTTGGTGTCTACATGTTTGATCTCTATGTCTGTGTCTGCATTTCTGCTTTGCAGATGAGAGGATCTGTACCATTTTTCTAGAATCTACATTATATGGGTTCACTCTGTATAGATAGTCCATCCGCATCTGCACGAATTGACGAATTGCCTCTCCATTTTAATCTTCAGTATTTCCCAGCAAGTGCCCATCTATGGATACTATTAATGTATTTTAGGGTTCATTGCACAGGTGTTTGATTTCACAAAATCACAGAACTGTGCCAGAAACAAAAGCATCAAAAATTTTACAGACATTATCCTGGAATGATATTTACAGTATTGGAGATATCTATGGAAAATTAATAAGCCTTAATTGTAGGCAGTTGTTTAAGGAAAGGTTTTCTTAAGGCAGTGGATAGTCGATTTTAAGACTTTTTAACATAAAAGCTTTAAAAAATTATCAACTTTTCTCTATCTTTTGTACCTGTAGAAATTCTTTCCTATCTAGATGTGTCATAAAGATATTCTTACATTAACGTAAATTTTGAGCTTTTCTTGCACTTTATAATCTACAATGCATTTTTTGCCTGTGATGTGTGATACTTTTATTTTCTTTTTTCAACCAGAAGGAAAATGGTTTCACTAGCATCATCGCTACGATGACTTGTTATGCCAGAGTTGTGTGTCATTAAGGGGCTCTGTTCTCCAGGTTGTTATTCATATACCTGGAGGCAGACAACTAGAAGTCACGTTTCAGCACCACTACTTCTGAGCAGTGTGATCAGCTGGTACTTTTCAGAGAGAAATCGACTGGATTCTTGTTTACAGGTTGAACGCTTCTGGTGGAACCACCAAGGATCTGATTTGATATCCCCTGTTCTCTTAAGAAAAGATGCCTCCCTTACGTATCTGTGGGATGCTGTCTGACATTAATCCTTGAGGCAGGACCCTGAGTTCAGCAGGAAAGTCTCCCAGGAGAGACTACTATAATACCATCTGTCACCTCAGTTATAAGCACACTGTATACTTCTCACATTTTCTTTCCCAAATTCATATTTAAATTTCCCCATTTGTTCCCTGAATGGCTCTTATAGCAGTTTCCATTTTTTTATATCTTGGTTATATGTCACTGTCTTTGTAAACATCGAGGATGCTCCCTTGTTTTTGGATATCACAATGAATCTGCCATTTGCTTCCTGATCAGAGCTGACATTTAAGACTACATCTCTCATTTTAAGATTTCCATTGGCAAATTGAACAAACCCATGTTTATATCAGTGAAAATGGATTCAGTTTCAGAACAAAACTCTCTGCCCCACCAACAGTGTAAGAGGGTTCCCTTTTCTCTACACCCTCATTTAGTGTTTGTATAATTTTTGATGATGGCCATTCTGACTGTTGTGGGATGATACAGGAAATCCAAAAAACAGGAACATGTGTATACATATGGCTGATTCACTTTGTTGTATAGCAGAAAATAACACAACATTGTAAAGCAATTATACTCCAATTCAAAAAATAAACTCTCTGCCTCTATAAGCCAAAAATAAATCTGCACAACTGAAATCTAATTCTGCCACTAAAAAAATTCTTCAGCATGATAAGTATTCTAGTATTTGTGGTCATATTTCTTTTTTAAAATTTCTTTAATCTTATATTTGCATACTTCTGTCAAAGCATGTAATATCTGGATGCTTTTAAAGATTGTACAAAAATTTTTTTTCTCGTCCTGCAGTGGGAAGGACCAAATGGCTCATTTGCTAACAGTATTTACCAGGATCCACACAAATGCTATATAACACATAGAAAAATCATCGTCATTATCCTCCTCATAGTCTTTAGCTAGTTTTGATCTATTTCTTAACTTGATTAAGGACTGGAGATAATGACTTATTTTGTGTTCTTTGGGTGCTAGTGGCATCTCCTCTGAATATCAGCTTCCTTGTCTCTAAAATGGTGATGATAGTGACTCTGTAAGGTCCCTAATGAGGATTAAATGAATTAATATATAAATAATTTAGTGGACCAGAATTGCCATAGAATTGATGGTTAAAAATGGAAGATATTGGTACTGGTAGTACTGTAGGGTCTCATTTCTTACAGTGATTAGTATTTGAAACTTTTGTGTTTTGCACTAGTTGTTTAATTATTGAGAAATATTTATAAATGTTATATAGACATTTCTATATTCTAAATTATTAACACAGGGAGACCAATATCTCTGGAAGTCATATTTTCTCTCTCAAGTACTTTATTTGATTTACTAATCAGGCTATTGACTTTTAAAAGAGAAAAAATTGTTAATAGAACTGCTAGACTTTTTAATAACTGAAAATGACTGAACAATTTCATGCAATAAGTGAGACAAGAGTGGGTAGGAAGTGGGAAGTTTGGAGAAAGAATAAAGTAATGTTCTTGCTTGCTCCTTCCTAATGCCAGATCATGTAATAAGTTGAGTGCAAGTATAGCTCACAAAAATATAATATTGGCTTAATTTCTGAAAAATATCCAGGAAGGGATTAATGTATACTTAAATACAGTTATGGAGAAACCCTCACTATTAACCTCACTCGTCCTGACTGTTCTCTAGCTAAAGCAATAATACCACATTTGCTGATTTTGCAGAAGGCAAGTATGAAGCTCTTTCCAGGGGTTTACTTTATTGCATGTGGATTTATACTTTCTCCTCTGAAGTAGAACTCATGTATCTTCTTGTAATCAGATGAAACTGGGCTAAACTAAGATCAGAAGAAAGGAAGAAAATAAACTTATTCAAAGACAAATGTTTCAAAACTAGAAGATGATCCTGAGGTTCTTTCAAATCTCCAAAAAAATATGTTTGTTTTGGCAGAGATACTTGGGGAGAATAGAAAGAAAGAAGCTTGCAGAAGCTGTAGAGTGGTTCTCGATCCTAGGCTTTGTAAAATTTGAGCAATCCTAATTTAGCATCAAAAGGAAGCCCTCATGACTTGGTCACTTCACCTTCCCGGCTGAAGATGGCCCCTGTAGGTTTCTACTACTGTCCTTTAAGCTTTTTCTGCACAGATCTTACATTTATACTCTTGCAAAATGAAGGGCTTTCAAAGAGGAAGAATGAAGAACTAAGAGAAACAAGTAACTTATGTAGCAGAGACAGAAATAGTCACACAAGATTTTACATTATATTTCCCCCTCTGAAAGAGCAAAAATGGAGAAGAAATTTAAACAGGAAAGAGCACATTTAAAGGTAAAGCTGTGTGACAAAAATCAATCTCTTATCCATGCCAAAACTTGCAGAGACTGAAAATAATCAGGTTGAAGTAACCGTGAAGATATGATTGAAGAAGTAATGTAAGAAAAATTGAAGAGAAAAAAGATGGAAGAATTAGGAAGAAAAGGAATAGCCAGGTATCAGGAAGGAGTGTGCCTGGGTTAGCTTGTCCTCTCAAGTCAGGCAGAGTGTCTCATGAAGATGCCACAAAGGCAGGTAACCTTTATTAAGGCAGAGGACCACATTTTTCAGAGCTGCCATTTGGTTAAGCTAGTCTTTGTCCAATGAACATGGTAGCAGGTGATACTGCATAAGAAATGGTAGCTTTATATGACCATTATCCAAAGAATGGTTCAAAATTGACAAAGGAGTATGTCAAGGATGTATATCATCACTAAGCTTATTTAACTTATATGCAGAGTACATCATGCCAAATGCTTGGCTGGATGAAGCACAAGCTGGAATCAAGATGCTGGGACAGATATCAATAGCCTCAGATAAACAGATGACACCACCCTTATGGCAGAAAGCAAAGAGGAATTTAAGAGCTTCTTGATAAATGTAAAAGAGGAGAGTGAAAATCTGGCTTAAAACTCAACATTGAAAACAATAAGATCATGGCATTCGGTCCCATCACTTCATGGCAAATAGGCAGGGAAACAATGGAAACTGTAACAGACTTTATTTTCTTGGGTTCCAAAATCATGGAAGATGGTGACTGCAGCCATGAAATTAAAAGATGCTTGCTCCATGGAAGAAAAGCAATGACAAACCTAGATAATATGAAAAGCAGAGACATTACTTTGCCTACAAAAGTCCATATAGTCAAAGCTATGGTTTTTCTAGTAGTCATGTACAAATGTGAGAGCTGGACAATAAAAAAAAGTCTGAGCAGCAAAGAACTGATGCTTTTGAACTGTGGTACTGGAGAAGATTTTATGTCTATTTTCTCATAAAGCTGGGAAAGAAAAAACTTAAAGGTAAAACTGACACTTTCAAATTGTGATGCTGGAGAAGACCCTTGAGAGTCCCCTGGACAGCAAGGAGATCAAACCAGTCAATCCTAAAAGAAATCAATCCTGAATACTCATTGGAAGGATTGATGCTGAAGATGAAGCTCCAAAACTTTGGCCACATGATGTGGAGATGACTCACTGGAAAAGACTCTGATGCTGGGAAAAATTGAGGGCAGGAAGAGAAGGGGATGACAGAGGATTAGATGGTTGAATAGTATCACTGACTCAATGGATAAGAACTTGGGCAAACTCATGGAGATATTGAGGGACAGGGAGACTTGGTGTGTTGCAGTCCATGGGGCACAAAGAGTTGGACACTACTTGGTGACTGAACAGCAACAGCAACATTGAATGATGAGCATCAGGTTCTTCATGCCTTGGGCTTAGGGGTTAAGGATATCTAGGTTACCACAAATAAATGGTTGGAATTGGAGAAAGAGAAACAGTGAGGGAAATGAAGTGAAGTGTTAATAGTTGTGTCTGTAGGAAAGGAACATCCAGGGATCACTAATCTTAGTCAATGTTCAGTATCTTCAATCCAACTCAAATTCCTAAACTTTTTTTTTTAATAACTTGAAACATAGCAAATTTAAAAATATGTCTTTTCTTAGAATCTGGACAGCTTCTGCTACAATCATGAGAAAACTGACTACCATTTAGTTTCTATATTGTCATGGAAAGTATTTTCCTTAAGAGGACTTTTCAATGCTGGCTTCCACAAATGTATTTAGCACAGGTTTTTTTTTTTTTTTTTTTAATGAGAAAAGCCATGTTGTTGTACATGCACAAACCACTTTCTAATGGTCTTTAACCTTACGCCATTTGGACTTGCCTCTCCAAAGAGAGATATTTGAGTAAGTGGCCATTACCATGACATAGAGGAAGAGCCTCATTTTTCTCCATAACCACTGAACTCCTTGTAAGACATCTCTGGAGTCTGTAATGATACAGCAACCATGGACTCTTTAGCAAACGGCAGCTCAAAACCAGTGCCAGCCCCAACCCTCAATCATCCAATCCCAGCTCACAGCAGACATTGTTTACACAGTTGTAATCAACAGGGTAAATTTAGAATATCCTAGAATAAATGATGATAAATTTCCTGCTTTGAGATGATAACTTAATGGAGCAGACAGTGACTATCTCCGATAGAGAGGGTGAATTGATGAGCATTCCCTTTAGTGAACAATTAGGATAGAACTCTTTACAGTTGTAGAAGTCAAACTAGATCATTTTTTTGAAACTAGTTTGCACACATTTCTTTCTTTCTACTTCTTTTTTTTTTCCTTCAAGTTCATGTTTTAAAAGCAAAGAATAATTATCGTCTTCTGTAGGTCAAAGAATAAACTGTTTATAGCAAGGTCTTGTTGAGAAGGAGATCTTTTCTGGAATCCTTCTCTTCCTCCCACCAGTGACCTGCTGATCTCTGGGAAGAGTCCTGAAGACTGTGCCAGACATGTGATGCTTAAACATTCTTTTTTCCTTCTTTATAGTTGGGGTGACTGGCTAATATCCCTTCAAACCTATCAAAGCAATTTTTTGTGTCCTCCTTGAAATTTTATTTCCACATGTGAGGTTGGAGTAGTCTGTATGGAATACAAGGCTCACCTTTGATTTTAAAATCAGCACCAGCAGCTGCTCTGAACAAAAGAGCAGCCTAACAGATAGACCTAGTTCATTTCCACTCCCATCCGCCTTTGACCTTTTTCAATTCCCATCACTTCAGCTTAACAACTTCATTTTTCACTCTAATGCCTTCTTCCATTTGAGCAGAGATTACATTTTCCAAGCTGTACACATTCTCCAGTTGATTTTTTTAAGGATTGAGATCATGAAACAATGCTTTCTTCAATTTCAGTTCTTAGTACCTCAAATCCTGGTTGTTGGAACAGAAACCGAGGGGGATAAAGTCCATATTAATTAACCATGTCTTCTGTGATAACATGCACATTCATTAACCTTGGAGATTCCTGCCCTTGCTGCTCCTCCAGGAGTTTCTCAACCTCCAGGCCCCCTCTCTTTGGGCAGGACAGCAGTCTGACCTCGTGTTTAGACAGCCTGATTCTGGACTCCGGCAAGAATGGGTTTCATCGCTAACCCCTTACTGACAAGCTGTGTGGTCTTGGTTGAGCTACTTCACGTCTCTAAACTGTTATCTGTAGAATGGGATTAATAACATTGACCTTAAAGAAATTCTTGAAATGTAAATAAGAACAGTAAAGCTAAAGAATCTGGTGGTTCATGAGCCCTCAGTAAGTATTAAATATAATGACTATTCTGTTTTTAACCCATGATGATCCTATTCTGGGAAGTTATTCATGGCCTCTTTGAACTGGTTGCAATGGTCATGGGCTGATTAGAAGAAAAGTTTAGTTTATTGAAGAGGTGAAATGTACAAGATAGGGGTTTCTAATGTGAAAGTGAAAGTGTTAGTCATTCAGTAGTGTCCTACTCTTTGTGGCCCCATGGACTGTAGCCCACCAGGTTCCTCTGTCCACGGAATTCTCCAGGTAAGAATACCAGAGTGGGTAGCCATTCCCTTCTCCAGCAGATCTACCCAACCCAGGGATTGAACCCAGGTCTTCTGCATTGCAGATTCTTTACCATCTGAGCCTCCAGGGAAGCTCTTCTAACATGAAAGTGCTTTGTGAACCATAAAGTACTATATAAATGTCATTATTATGACCTTGAGAATGTATGTTTTCTTGCCAAAAGGTAAAAGTTACAACCCATCTTGAAATGTAGATGATGAAGTGTGGCACCAATATAAGTTACAGGACAGCTGGCAATGTTACCTGGAAGTGACAGAATGGTCCCAGAAGAAACATGAACTTGGACCAATGAAGCGGACTTGCTTTTGTTTATACATCTGACTTGCACTGCCTCTGCACTGCTCTGATTCACCAGAACTGGGTCAAATACTCACTTCTGGAGTAGGTGGTAGAGTCAGGTTCTCCAGCACCACACAGGCTGAGTTTAGAGGAACAGTCAGTTTCCAAGGAGAATCAAGGTGCTCTTTCTGAAGCAGGGAGGATGGAAACTCCACTGGAGGGTCTACCTAGGAAATTTCCATCTCACAGAGTCCTTCCTGTCCTCAGTAGGTGGATAGCAACAACATCTGCATGGTTGCAGATACTCTTCCTTCAGCTGTGAAACAGAAGGAGCTGCACTGGGGTCCGAAAAGTCCACTTATCACATTCATGATGCTTTATATAGTGAAGAGCTGAGAGTGATGAAAATTTTCAGGTAATTAAAAAATCACCATTCAACAGCCAAGTCAACACATTAAGAAAATTGGTGTGGTGGACAGGTAGGTGAAGAGAATGGCTAGTTATTAAGAAGAATGAATAATGCTATTTGAGGGAATATGGATGGCCCTAGAGATTGTCATACTGAATGAAGTAAGTCAGACAGAGAAGGAAAAATATAGTATGACATCCTTTATATGTGGAATCTGAAAAGAAATGATAGATACAAAGGGACTTATTTACAAAACAGAAGCAAACTCACAGACTTAGAGAAGAAACTTATTGTTGTCAGGTTGGGGGAAGGATGAGGGGAAGGGATAGTTAGGGAGTTTGGGATAGACGTGTACACACTGCTATATTTAAAATGGATAACCAACAACCTGTACAGCACAGGGAGCTCTGCTAAATGTTATGTGGCAGTCTGGATGGGAGGGAAATTTGAGGTAGAATGGATACATGTTTATGTATGGTTGAGCCCCTTTGCTGTTCACCTGAAACTATCACAACATTGTTAATCATCTAGACTCTAATATGAAATTAAAAGTTGAAAAAAAAAAGTGGCTGGGGACTTCCCTCATGGTCCAGTGGTTAACACTTTGCCATCCAATGAAGGGCATGTGAGCTAGATCCGTGCTTAAAGAGCTAAGATTCCACATGCCTCAGAGCCAAGAAACCCAAAACAGAAGAAATATTGTAACAAATTCAATAAAGACTTAAAAAATTCAATTAAGACTTATGAAAAAAAAGAGTAGCTGGGGAAGCAAATAGAACTATATTTTACATTTATATGAAAAGATACAACTTCTAATTGATGAAGTTACCTCTCTGAGCAATTAAATGCTGTGAAATGATATTGACAAAGAAAACAATGCCTCCATCAAAATGTAAAGCTGTGGTACTGTTTTCTGGGAAAGCCTTTTCTTAGGCAGTGTTGGCCAGGAGGAGGGCAGTGGTTCAGGGATCATAGAAACTTGAGAATCCAGTGAAAGCTATGGATCTTTTAACTTGAAAAGACCCACATGCACACACCTTTCCAAATAGTTGCTTAGAACTTTGAGACCACAGGAACCTATTTATGGAGTACTCTGAGGAGTCCCTTGGATTTGACAGGACTTGAACTAATACAGGGTTTACTTTCATTGGATAAGGTCTCTGAGATGTGACAACCCCAACTCCAGGAAACTTCAGAGTCCTGGGCTAACTGTTGTTCATCCACTCATTCACTCATTTGCCTATTCACTTATTCATTCCTTCACTTACTCTGTCAGTCAGATAACACCATTGTAAAAGCCCTGTAGTAGGGTACAGCATGACCAGGAAAAGCCATTCCTGCCATAGAGCATACATTACATGACATACACTTATTTTGTCCAAAAATTCAGAATGTCTCAATTTTGGAAGAGAGATACACGAATATCCAGCCTTCCTCAGGAATTGAGACAGAGAGAAAGGAAGAAAACATAGTGAACTACATGAAGTATCTTACCTGCCCTTTCTCTTTTGATCTTATAAGAAATTTGGGAGGTTGACATTCTTTTCCCCATTTATCAGTGACTAAGTTGATGGTGACTGCAGCCATGAAATTAAAAGACGCTTACTCCTTGGAAGGAAAATTATGACCAACCTAGATAGCATATTCAAAAGCAGAGACATTACTTTGCCAACAAAGTTTCGTCTAGTCAAGGCTATGGTTTTTCCCGTGGTCATGTATGGATGTGAGAGTTGGACTGTGAAGAAAGCTGAGGGCCGAAGAATTGATGCTTTTGAACTGTGGTGTTGGAGAAGACTCTTGAGAGTCCCTTGGACTGCAAGGAGATCCAACCAGTCCATTCTAAAGGAGATCAGTCCTAGGTGTTCTTTGGAAGGAATGATGCTAAAGCTGAAACTCCAGTACTTTGGCCACCTCACGCAAAGAGTTGACTCATTGGAAAAGACTCTGATGCTGGGAGGGATTGGGGGCAGGAGGAGAAGAGGACAACAGAGGATGAGATGGCTGGATGGCATCACTGACTCGATGGACGTGAGTCTGAGTGAACTCTGGGAGTTGGTGATGGACAGGGAGGCCTGGTGTGCTGTGGTTCATGGGGTTGCAAACAGTCGGACACGACTGAGCGACTGAACTGAACTGAACTGAAGTTGATAAAGACAGGAGGAGAAGGGGGTGAAAGAGGTGACAGAGGATGAGATTGTTGGATGGCTTCATTGACACAATGGATATGTGTTTGAGCAAACTTGAGGAGATAGTGAAGGACAGGGAAGCCTGACATGCTGTGGTTCATGGGGATCACAGAGTTCTGTCAGTTCAGTCCCTCAGTCACGTCCAACTCTTTGAGACCCCATGGACTGCAGCACGCCAGGCTTCCCTGTCCATCACCAACTTCTGAAGCTTGCTCAAACTCATGTCTATCGAGTCGGTGATGCTATCCAACTATCTCATTCTCTATCGTCCTCTTTTCCTCCTGCCTTCAATCTTTCCCAGCTACAGGGTCTTTTCCAATGAGTCAGTTCTTTGCATCAGGTGGCCAAAGTTTTGGCGTTTCAGCTTCATCATCAGTCCTTCCAATCAATATTCAGGACTGATTTTCTTTAGGACTGACTGGTTTGATTTTCTTGCAGTCCGAGCGACTCTCAAGAGTCTTCTCCCATAACTTAGTGACTGAACAACAAACAAAAAGCTGATAAGGGTAAGTTGATAACCTTGAGGGTTTCCCTGGTGGCTCAGATGGTGAAGAATCTGCCTGCAGTGCAGGAGACCAATGTTCGATCCTCAGTCGGGAAGATCCCCTGGAGAAGGAACTGGCAATCCACTCCAGTATTCTTGCCTGGAGAATTTCATGGACAGGGGCATATCTGAATATCTCTATTCTTGCCTAGAGAATCCCGTAGACAGAGGATCCTGGTGGGCTGCTGTTTATAGCGTCGCACAGAGTCAAACACGACTGAAGCGACTTGGCATGCCTGCATGTATTGGAGAAGGAAATGGCAACCCACTCCAGTGTTCTTGCCTGGAGAATCCCAGGGACAGAGGAGCCAGATGGGCTGCCGTCTGTGGGGCTGCACAGAGATGGACACAACTGAGGTGACATAGCAGCAGCAGTAGCAATACAGAGGAATATTGGAATATCTCTCATGATATCTCTCATGGATAACTTTGAGAGAGACTAAATAACTTGCTTAAGGTTGTATGTAGCAGGACCAGGATGTGAATCCAACTATCTGGATTTCTAAATTCCAGGACACTCTGCTGCCTTCCCAGGGTCACACAAACTTAGGTTTATTCAAATGATAAAGTCAAGTGAAACCTTTCTGCCTGATTTTATGGAAGGCATCCATTATATGTATATATGTGTGTGTGTGTGTGTGTGTGTGTGTGTGTGTGCGTGTGTGTGTATTGATATATATATTAATATATAAGCATATGTATATATACATATATACATACATGCATATATATATATATATGGTTTTTTTTTAAAAGACCAGACATATTATGGGGAAATAGCCTGTCCAGAGCAAAGTACACTGGTTCAACAATCGAAGTCCCTCAAACTGAGTTCTAGATTTGTCACTATGTGATCTGGATGTGGGCTTCCCCATCAGCTCAGTGGTAAAGAATCTGCCTGACATGCAGGAGACAGGAGACGGGAGTTCAATCCCTGGGTTGGGAAATCCCCTGGAGCAGGAAATGGCAACCCACTTCGGTACTCTTGCCTAGAAAAGTCCATGGACAGAGGAGCCTGGCAGGCTACAGTCCAAGGGATCACAACAAGTTGGACACAACTGAGAACACTTGCATGTGGCTTGGATAAATAATTGAACTTCTGAAGTCTTTAATTTCTGAATCTATAATTGGTATTATGATTTTTCAGATTTTTTGAGTGTGAAATTTTTGTGATAGATCCACTCAGATTATCAAACTATCAAAAAGTTCAATAATTTGAAGGCTTATTAATAGATTATATCTGTGCACACATTTTTTTTTCCTCAACATTTTCCTCAATTACAAAAAGCACTGTTTATGTTAGTGGGCCTTAACATATCAGAAACTCTAGAGGAAAATGGAAGGCAAAGAGGATTCTCACAGACAAATAATTCCCTGAGAAGGTTCTACTTAGAAGTCCCTGTCACTTAATCAAGGGATCACTGAGGTGTCTTTAGAATTTAGTAAAGGAACTATTACAATATCAAAAACATTTTATTTGGGGGCCATAAATATCAATAGGAATATAATCTAATTATTTTAAAAGAGACTGATAATTAGACAAAATGGTAGACTGTAAGATCTAAAAATCATTTTGTCCAATTTTCTCTCTTTACAGGTTAGAAGAGTGTCAAAGAGAAGAATAGAGTTGCCCAGATTTGCAATAGATTATTGACCCTGAATGGGGCCTGAACCCAAATGCTGCTCTTTGATTTCCTATTCCAGGAGCTCTTTCCTTAGCCATCCCCCAGCTTCAGATCTTTTCTCTCCCCCTGGTGACTTGCTCCCTTGCTCTGTCTGAACAAAGGCTCCCATCCATCTTTATTCTGTCCCTCAGCATCCAACCTTCCTCAAAAGATTTCGTACCTCTGTTGCACTGTTTATACCTCTGATGCCTCTCACTGCCCACAGAGTACAGTTTATGTTGTTGAAACATTCCTCTTCCTTCAGGAAGCTTTCCTGGATTCCGCATGGCTGGAGTCATGATTCCATGCTTGGAAACTCTCTAACATGATAATTCTCACATAACAATTTTCATCATTACTTTATACCATAGTTATTGGTATATTGTTTCATTTTTTCTTAATTTTTATTGGAGTACAGTTGCTTTATAATGAGAGTTTCTACTGTATAACAAAGTAAATCAGCTATATGTGTGTATATATCAGTTCAGTTCAGTTCAGTCGCTCAGTCATGTCCGACTCTTTGCAACCCCATGAATTGCAGCACGCCAGGCCTCCCTGTCCATCACCAACTCCCAGAGTTCACTCAACTCACGTCCATCGAGTCAGTGATGCCATCCAGCCATCTCATCCTCTGTCATCCCCTTCTCCTCCTGCCCCCAATCCCTCCCAGCATCAGAGTCTTTTCCAATGAGTCAACTCTTTGCATGAGGTGGCCAAAGTACTAGAGTTTCAGCTTTAGCATCATTCCTTCCAAAGAACACCTAGGACTGATCTCCTTTAGAATGAACAGGTTGGATCTCCTTGCAATCCAAGGGACTCTCAAGAGTCTTCTCCAACACCACAGTTCAAAAGCATCAATTCTTCAGTGCTCAGCTTTCTTCACAGTCCAACTCTCACATCCATACATGACCACTGGAAAAACCATAGCCTTGACTAGATGGACCTTTGTTGGCAAAGTAATGTCTCTGCTTTTGAATATGCTATCTAGGTTGGTCATAATTTTCCTTCCAAGGAGTAAGCGTCTTTTAATTTCATGGCTGCAATCACCATCCACAGTGATTTTGGAGCCCCCCCAAAATAAATTCTGACACTGTTTCCACTGTTTTCCCATCCATTTCCCATGAATGATGGGACCGGATGTCATGATCTTCGTTTTCTGAATGTTGAGCTTTAAGTCAACTTTTTCACTCTCCTCTTTCACTTTCATCAAGAGGCTATTTAGTCCCTCTTCCCTTTTTGCCATAAGGGTGGTGTCATCTGCATATCTGAGGTTATTGATATTTCTCCCAACAATCTTGATTCCAGCTTGTGCTTCTTCATGAAGCACATGATGCTTCATGTTGTTCTCATGATGTTCTCTGCATAGAAGTTAAATAAGCAGGGTGACAATATACAGCCTTAACATACTCCTTTTCCTCTTTGGAACCAGTCTGTTGTTCCATGTCCAGTTCTAACTGTTGCTTCCTGACCTGCATATAGGTTTCTCAAGAGGCAGGTCAGGTGGTCTGGTATTCCCATCTCTTTCAGAATTTTCCACAGTTTATTGAGATCCACACACAGTCAAAGGCTTTGGCATCGTCAATAAAGCAGAAATAGCTGTTTTTCTGGAACTCTCTTGCTTTTTCCATGATCCAGCGGATGTTGGCAATTTGATCTCTGGTTCCTCTGCGTTTTCTAAAACCAGCTTGAACATCTCGAAGCTCATGGTTCACATATTGCTGAAGCCTGGCTTGGAGAATTTTGAACATTACTTTACTAGCGTGTGAGATGAGTGCAATTGTGCAGTAGTTTGAGCATTCTTTGGCATTGCCTTTCTTTGGGATTGGAATGAAAACTGACCTTTTCCAGTCCTGTGGCCACTGCTGAGTTTTCCAAATTTGCTGGCATATTGAGTGCAGCACTTTCACAGCATCACCCTTCAGGTGTGTGTATATATATATGTACATAAATCCTCTGCTTTGGATTTTCTTCCCATTCAGGTCAACCACAGAACACTGTTTAGGGTACCCTGAGCTCTACAGTAGGTTCTAATTAAAAAGCTAAAAATTCAGCTATCATATGATCCATCAATCCCACTACTGGATATATACCCAGACAAAGCCCTAATTCAAAAGGATGCATGCACCCCAATGTTCATAGCAGGACTATTTACAATAGTCAAGATCTGGAAGCAACCTAAATGTCCATGGATGGATGAATGGAAAAGAAGATATGGTACATATACACAGTTAAATATTACTCAGCCATAAAAAGGAACTAAATTGGGTGATTTATAAAGACATGGATGGACCTGGAGACTATCACTGGTGTGTTTTTTAAAACATTTCTTTTATTATATGCAAACTTTGAAGGTATGGAGTCATGGGTAAGGCAATTAGCATAAGGCTTGGTGCCTTGAAGAGAGTTGTTAAATATGAGTTCTTCTCATTAGACATTTATGTTTTTATTGTACTTCATCCCATTTCTCAGAAAGAAATCAGTGGGTTTCACTTTTTGAATGAGTAATGTGGTCTGACAACCTCTGGGAGCAAATGCCTGTCTATGCAGCCGCTAAGCGTGCTGCTACCACCGCTGCTATGACCTCCCCTCTCACTCCCACTGGTCTACGGGCTGATGGCTTATCAAGGTCAGCTCAGACCTTGACTCCTTTCCATCCATAACATGGCTCTTCCTACTGCTGGCCCCCCTTCCTCTGACCTCTGTCAGCACGTGCGATCGGTTTTAGTGAATTAACATTTCCTCCTCATTGCTAGGAAATTTTCATTTGTCCATGAAATTACAAAGCTATGTAGTCTAGTCAAAGCTACAGATTCTCCAGTAGTCATATATGGATGTGCGAGTTGGACTATAAAGAAAGCTGAGCGCCGAAGAATTGATGCTTTTGAACTGTGATGTTGGAGAAGACTCCTGAGAGTCCCTTGGACTCCAAAGAGATCCAACCAGTCAATCCTAAAGCAAATCAGTCCTGAATATTCATTGGAAAGACCAATGCTGAAGCTGAAGCGCCAATCTTTTGGCCATCTGATAAGAAGAACTGCCTCATTGGAAAAGACCCTGATGCTGGGAAAAAGTGAAGGCAGGAGGAGAAGGGGATGACAGAGGATGAGATGGTTGGCTGGCATCACCGACTCAGTGGACTGAGTTTGAGCAAGCTCTGGGAGTTGGTGATGGACAGGGAGGCCTGGGTGCTGCAGTCCATGGGGTCACAAAGAGTAGGACACAACTGAGGGACTGAACTGACTGATGAAATTACAGCATGAAACCTGCTGTATACTACTTGTATTTTTCAATACATGTTCATAGATGGAATGAGTTCAACTTAGTTAATTTAGAATATTTTAATAATACATTGAGACTACAGATGCACAACTCATTGTTGTGAGGGAACTTTCTTCTCTCCTGTTATTCAAGCTCCCCAAAGCTTCTCTGGTGGCTCAGTGGTAAAGAATCCACCTGCCAATGCAGGAGGTGTGGGTTTGATCCCTGGGTCAGGAAGATTCTCTGGAGAAGGAAATGGCAATCCACTCCAGTATTCCTGCCTCAGAAATCCCATAGACAGAGAGTCTGGTGGACTACAGTCCATGGGTTCACAAAGAGTTGGACACAACTTAGCAACTAAACAGGGCTTCCCTGGTGGCTCAGATGGTAAAGCATCTGCCTGCAATGCGGGAGACCCTGGTTTGATTCCTGGCTCAGGAAGATCCCCTGGAGAAGGAAATGGCAATCCTCTCCACACTGTTGCCTGGAAAATCCCATGGACAGAGGAGCCTGGTAGGCTACAGTCCATGGGGTCACAAAGAGTCGGACACGACTGAGCAACTTCACTTCACTAGTGACTAAACAGCAGCAAAGCTTTTTGGTTTCCATTTGTGCATAAAGCACCAGAAATTTCATTTTCCCTTCATTTCAGTCTTATTTCTCAGCATTTCAATAAATCCCTCCAAAAGAGTTATTGAGATATAAACCACCATCTAATAGGGCAAACAAACATGAATTAGCATCTCTAGGACTCTATTCTCATTACTTTTCCAGAGCCAAGCCCCTTTTAGAAATGCGGGTCGTTTTATTTCTATCATGTGCAGGGCTGAACACTGTGATATTCAGGCATGGACCTCCCCTCTGAATCCTAAATCTGCTCTAAGTCTTCACCCCCTTATATCAGCAGAATAATCAAGCTTATAACAGACCAGGCAGGCTTCCAGGGTCACCTGTATCTCTAACTTTGATTTATTTGGCCTAGAAGTTATCCTTCTTAGAGCTTGTCCCCCTCATGAGCTTTCAAGATGGAAAATTCTGATTTTACTTTTCTTAACTTTTATTTTATGTTGAAATATAGTTGATGAACAGTGTTCCGTTAGTTTCAGGTATACACCAAGGTTAAAATATTGACTTTAAGAGAAATGATGAAATGAAATAACTTCTATGGTTTAGGAGATTGGGGAACACACAGATGACATTTAGAAGTCAGTAGCTGCACAAATATGTGTGTTGGGGTGATTGTCAAAAGATTAAGAAAACTTGGTAAAGAGTTGTTTTTATTAAATTAAACTGAGAAAACAACTTTTTAAGATGTAACTGTGGCTTAGATGTAATTATGAAGCGTAATTATTACCAGGAGATCCTACCTGCAGTATCTTATTATCTGGAAATACATTTATTTGCATTTTTCTCTTTCATTTTTAACAAAGAATTAGCTTGGTTCCATTTTCTTTCATCTGTCTGTAACACTTTTCCCCCCCATTTCTCTGCTGCTCCCTTCACACATAAACATTTATTTTTAAAAATTATCAGTCTATTTTACTGTTGGGCTTCCTGGGTGGCTCAAACAGTAAAGAATCTGCCGGCAATGCAGGAGACCCAGGTTCAATCCTTGGGTCGGAAAGATCCCCTGGAGAAGGTAATGGCAACCCACCCTAGCATTCTTGCCTGGAGAATCCCATATTTTAATCAATATGCTTGCTGGTAATATGGGCATTCATGACGAAAAGAGTAACAAATCAAACCTGATTTTGTGAGTAATTGATAATTTGATAATGAAATACTGTAAGCCTCAGAGACCATGTAAGTATATGGCTTATGTTATTGCAAGTTAGTCTCAAGAAAATAAATCACGACATTTAAAAGAATTAAAGCCTCACATTCTTGTGTGATACAATTCAGAGAGAAAAGTTATTATTTGAAATAACACAAGAGTATCTTACCCATCCATCTATACAATAGAGAGCTCCTAAACTTTTGCTATTTTTTTCCATTCCACAGCACTCTCTACCCTCAGGGGGTAAAAAAACATGTAAATGGAGCAACCATGTACATGAAGGAAGACTTTACAAGCAGATAAGTCTTCCATCACTGAAACCCTGCCAAGAGCAGACTGTGGAGCTCATGTTAAAAGAAGGGGAGGTTGGTTATGACTTGCATGGACCACTCCGGCTTGTCTCATACCAGATAAAATTAATGGCTGAAAAATTCAACTAGACTTTAAAGCAAAATCTTAGATACTAAAACCTGATCTTTATAAGGCCATTATAGCAGCAAATAATGTCTCTATACCAAATACAGATACCTATTTATAAAAGAAAAGAATTGGACTTAGTCACATCGCAGACCAATAAAATGCCTATTTAAACTTCTCCCTAGACCATGTAATCTACGTGACTGCATTATACCCAGGACATGAAAAGGAAGAGAAATATGTGACTATTCAAATGCATGTTGAATTGGATCAGTAGATTGTACTTATGTTGGGGCATATCTCTAGTCACTTTTCACTAGAATGTCTTCAGGGCACTGTTGAAGCCAGAAAACTGTTCCTTGGGTTTCTTGTTTCAGTGAACAGCTGGACATTTAGAGAGCAAATAGACATAGTTTCCACTGAGACAACAAACTATTCAATTTCTAAAACCTGAGTTTATTTGCCAAATGAAAAAAGTCTTGGGGACATAAAATATGTTATCAATTGTTTTTATATGAAGTAAATGTAAAAAATGAAAAAAATAATTAGTAATATTTTACATAAATACCAATGGAATAAAGTTGACAGATATTAATATATTTGTGTTATTGGGGGGGCTTCCCTGCTAGCTCAGATGGTAAAGAATCTGCCTGCAATGCAGGAGACATGGGTTCAATTCCAGAGTCAGGAAGATCCCCTGGAGAAAAGAATGGCTACCCACTCCAGTATTCTTGCCTGGAGAATTCCATGGGCAGAGTATACTTTTAAAAAATAAATATTTATACTCATCAAAAATAATAATAAAGTATTATATAAATATAAATTAAATATTATATGTATATGTTTTAAATATAAATATACTCATCAAAAATCATCAAATATTATAAATTACAAATAATAAAATATTATAAATATTTATACTCATCAAAAATAATAGTAAAATCCATTTTGAATGCAAATTCCCATCATTATATATACACAAATGATCTTCATGAGTATTATTCTTTAATATGGGATATTTTTGATATTGTCATGTACGGAACAATTATTTATGACAGTTAACCGACTTTAAAAAAAAAGGAGGCTAAGAAATTTTTTGACTGAAAAGTGTTGTAGTTACTTTTCCCCTCTCCACAGATCTGTTCCAGGTTGCACAACTAATGTCCTGCTGTTCAAACACAGGTTATTATAAAGCTAGACACTAGGTGGCAATACAAACCCCCCAAACTGGAGGGTCTTTGTCTATCTTTTTTAAGTCCGAAATCCAGTCTATTTCGATTTTGAGTTTCACATAAAAATTAGAAATAGAAAAACTGCAATATTTCCATTACTTGTCTATCACCACAATGGCTCCTTTCTTTCTGATGAACACTTGGCAGTTTAGGCAGACCAAAATATTTCATATGTTAATGACAGATTTGGAAAATAACCTGAGTACATTTATTAATTTAGTTGTCATGTAAGTATTTTACTGTAAAAAGGTATTGAAGATAGCACATTGTTTATCAAATGCTGAAAAATATATTATCATTTTATTGTACCAAGATATGTGCTTTTTACACATGCACATATCTAGGCGTGAGATGCAAAATTCATTTATAACGTATCTTGATACTGATGATTTAGAAACCCTTTTAGCACTCCATTGCTAATAGAATGAAGATTTCCTCCCAAAGGGAAAAACAAGCAGTAATCTTATTGCCAATAAGGATGCACTTTCCTCAAAATATGTTAACTGTGAGGAAGAGGAATATTCTGATAAGGAACATAGATTTAATATAATCGTATTCATCAGTAACATTCATAAAACTGCTGTAACGATGTGCTCAAATTCTTGTGTAAATGACACAGGATTTTGGTGAGGAGGGAGCACAGATAGAGTGAGAAGTGAGGAATTAAAATGAATATTTATTTTGTTGGCTGTGCTGTATCTTCAGCACAGTTATCTTGTCCTAAGCTGGGCTGATCACCAATTCCGTTCTGGGTTCAATTCAAGACGCTGAAGGCCGTGGACAGGGTCTGTATGGCTGTAGCACCTGGTTACTTTCAAATTTGCTTCCAGTATTCTTAACCCTACATGAAGTGAGTTGAATTTGGAAGAAATTTTTCTAGTGAAGTAATTATAGCACCTTTTTAAAGTTCAGTACCAGACCAGGTTTTTGAAGTTAATTTCATGATTATGTGCTGCCAGTATTAATGGATGATATTCCAGAAATTGAGTAGTTTTGAAAATATGCATTTTCACTTTATCAGATTAAAAACTCATCCCAGATTAAAGGAATCTAGAGATACAGCAGCTAAATACAGTGTGTGATTCTTGCTTGAATCCTGGATCCATAAAGTAAAGCATTGAGGGCTATAGAGCACATTCTCCAGTGTGTGTGACATTGTAGTGTTGGAGGAAAACATTTTTGCTCTTAAGTGATAAAACTGAAGTGTTTAAGAGTTGAAGAGTTATATTACTTTTCAAAGAGATAAGCATGAAAAAGCATATCTATGCATATAGAGAGAAGAAAATAAGCAAATAAAACAAAGTATTTAAAGAGGGAAAACCTAAGATAAGTTAGTGTTCATTCTGTTCTTTTAACTTGTAGGTTTGATATCTTTCAAAGCAAAAAGTTGGGAAAAATGAATTTTCCTTCTGAAAATATAACACCATAGAAAATAAATAAGATCAATATTCTTTTGTACTTACCCAGAATAGGCCATTTTCTCTAGATGAAATGTGATCTAGACATTTCAAAGTTAAGACTGACTTGATGTAACTGACAAAAATTTTTGTCTTACAGATAAGATAGGAATGATGATACTTGATAGATCATAGGGATAAATTTGGGGAAAAAATCTGATTTTTTAATAAGAAAACCTACCATCTCTACAGTACTCCCAGCTGCCCCAGGCTGAATCACTGGGCATTCAATACACAATATGCCATGGAGGCTGAATCACTCCTGCTCAGCAAATCGAAACTATGCTTCTAAAAATAAAATTTTCTAACCAGAACCAGAGCCTCAGCCTCCTAAGTGATGTATCTCTCACAGTGTTATCTATCTAAAGAATTTCCTCACAGGATATGTGCTTATAATCGTCTCAATGTCAGTAAACAATTCAAAAGAACAAAGGATGAGGAAATATCAAATATGGAATATTAATAACCATATTTTGTTGTTGAAACTGCTGGGAGATCTGGCTTCTGGGACATCGTGTAAATGAAGAAAGCTGTTAAACTTGTGCTACAGTTTTAGTTAGCAAAACAACCATGAAATGCTGTTTATTTATATGTGCTCCACATTGTTCAAAATGATTGAGGCAAACACATAATAAAGGAAAAATTTAAGATGTGAATGGCTTAAAAAAAGGGAATTACATCCATTTGTTACCTTGGCACGTGTTAAGGTATAAAAATAATCTAAACCCATGTGTCAGGCTTTTTAACAAATGAATAGAAATTTAGTTTCATCTAGTTTTCATGTATCTTCTGAATGGAATTATATATTTCAAGCTTTGTTTGTTGAGATAATAGGGTTTGAAATGGATGCTTAAATATAATTGATGTATTTTATTTTCATTATACATTTGCTTACCATACTTCCACAAATGTAGCAATTTTTTAAACAATCTGGCTTATAAATACATCTACCTTTAGAGCCATTTAAAGAATATGGGACTTTATCTCTGATAAACAACTATTTTTCCAGAATAAAACGACTAAGATGCCTTTCTCAAATCATGGTACTTTTACCTGTATTTTTTTAAGAATTTAAATTATTTACTGGATTTCTTAAAAATTGGAGCTAGCCCCCTGCCTAGTTTCAAAGTACTGTTACATTATTGGTTTCTTGAGGCCCTAAATCTCTTTCTGAATGGCAATGTGTTTACTTACTTACAGCTGGATCTATCAAAAGAAAACATTTTCAGGAGCGAAACATATATATATTATTACATGTCAGATATATGTATTATCAGGTTATGCGGGACACAAATGGTAAGTTAAATAGGAGAAAAAAACTTTAGGATAAAATTTTAAATAATTTTAAGAACATGCTTTCAGTCATATCTAAAAGCATGCATAAAAGAAACTGAGTAAAAAACTTCAGCATTTTACAAGCCACAATGTATATCTTACACTGTAATACCTTACACTTATTCTTTAAAACAGTTCCACTAGACAAGTGGGAGGCTGAGAAAAGGGGAAAATATCACATTATCTCTAAGGAGGAAAAAAAAAATCCCTATTTTATAGTTAGGAAAGAAGTTTGTTAAGCAGAGAGGACGTTGTAATTTAAATTTCTTAATGGGAAGACAAAATTCTAAGGGAGAACAGCTTAATTTCTTGGTTTTTCTGTTCTGGAATCAACTTCTGGATCTTGAATCAGGGTGTGAAAGTTGTTTGCTTTTGGCCAATTTTAGACTGGCTGTGCTGTCCTCAGTGGTTAAGAGAACACCCCCGCCCCTGCAGCGCCCCAGGTCCAGTTGCTGCTTCCTGCCAGGTTTGCCACCGACGAAACCAAGAGTGAGGACAGGCAGCTCTCCTAACCCAAAACGCAGGCGCAGGTGGGCAGCACATTGGGATCTTCTGGGGGCGTCTCTGGATGAGGGACTGAGCCCTGGATCCCTAGAGACTTTGTGCAGAAAGACAGTGAATTTTCAGTTGAGTCAGGAGATTCAGGCTTAGCTCTGCCTTCTCTTTTGATAACACAGAATATATCTCCTCAGTTTCAAAACCCAGTTCAATGACAAGCAGAGAGTCATGTAAGTAAAAGCTAGGTTCTCCCCAGAAAACTTCTCTTCCCCCACCTTTTTTTTTTGGTTTGTGTGTGCTGCTTCAACGTTGAGATCATTGTCGCTTCCCATGGGCTCTGGTTTTCCTCCTTACAGAGCAGAAGCCAGCTTTCGTACGTTCATAGCAAAAATGAAAGAAAAGGAAGACTTTGAAAAGACAGACTGACTTGCTTATAAAAAGCCTGAACTCTTTTCAGAGGTACCCATCTTGAATGGCTCATCGGGCTGAGAGGTGGTGATGGGTCAGGACACTGACAGGGTCCTGGCGAGGCTGCAGCTTGGGCTTAGTTGGGAGGCATGGTCAGCATGGCCACACACCTTCCTGTCTTTGATTTTTCCCAGGTTGGCGCTCACCTGGCTTTTAGGCTTGTCCTTCTTTTCAAGCAACATTTATTGTGCATGTACTATATGCAGGTTTACAAGATACTCTGGGCTCACATGTTCTAAAGAGCAATCTGGATGATCTTTCCACAATCCTTTACACTACCGAAGATTTTCTTGCTTAATTTTGATAAATATCATTTTAGTTAGGACCACGGTACCATACTTCAAAGGAATGATCTGAAAGGTAACTTAAGACATCATGTTATCAGGGTGATAATTACTTTTAGTCAAGTCAAAATTCCATTCTTTTTCAGTTGAAATACAAAGAAAACTTTCTGTCAGGCTCTCTCCTACCTTTCAATTTTTGACTAAGGAAAGCGCTAATCATTAACCAGTCAAAGATCACCAAATCTTTGTTCCAAGTGCCTATTTATTTCTTGATTCAAGAATCATCTTCTTTCATTGTTATCAATTGCACAGTGAGATAAGTTTTTTTTTAAGAACATGTCTTTAAATTAATACAGTCCTCATGCCAGTGCTTCTCTGCTTTTTGAAGTGAGAAGCTACCCCAAAGTTGAGATGCTATTTATATAGGAAACCAGAAAATACTGCATCACATGAAATAAGAATTTTTTTTGTGTGCTATCAGAAAATTTGACCTATATAAAGTAGAATTGGCCCTCCATATCTGTGGGTTCTCCATACATTCAACCAACTGTGAATCAAAAATATTTCTTAAAAAAATTCCAGAAATTTCCAAAAAGTAAAACTAGATATTCACAACTATTTATATAGCATTTACATTGTATTAGGTATTGTAAATAATCTAGAGATGATGTAAAGTAAATAGGAGGATTTGAGTAGGTTATAGGCATATAGTACACCACTTTTTATTCTTGATATCTGAAAGTGGAGAGGATGTCCTGGAATCAATAGATACCAAGGGACGACTGTATACAATTACAGCCTTGACTTATGAGTCCATAGAAACGAGTATTCTTATGCTGAGTTTTTAAGCTGATGTTTTTGTGCTGGTTATTTATTTTGTCTTTTGCTGGTAGACAGTTGTATGTTCTAAAAGATGAAGAAAAGTTTATGTAAATAAAATTTGAAATTGAAAACATGTTATCCACAAACACTAACTTGGTCTCTCTTGAGGCATGGAAAAAAGCTGCTGGTATTTTATCAATAGGAAACCTGTGGCACCTTGGCTGCCAGTGTCCTCAGCGGCTTCCTTGAGAATTACTCACCTGGTTGGTTGTTAGAATGTGTTTATATGTATCTATCTATATATATAGATATATATAGCTGTGAAAGAAATCAATAGTTTCTTTTCCTGTCACCTTTCTTATTATCTTCTTGATTACTCTAAATTTTTAAAATTTTGTTTTAGGTTTTACTTGATTCCCCACATTGATGAACCAAAGGAAAAAAAAAATTCCCATTTTCAGAACATGAAAAATGAAGCAAAATGAACAGCCATATGCCTCAGATATATACTAGGAACAGTTTTCTTTTACTATTATTTAAATTACTTTCAATTGCACTCATTCTCCTTTATATTTATTTTGCATTGCTTTTTACATAATTGCCCTTCCCCCTATATTATCCTTGTTTTCCACCCCATCCCTGCTCAAATGTTACCAGTGATCACAAACTAATGCCACTAAACAAGCTATAAAACATTCACTCATTTAATTCTCTGATGTCGAGTTCCTGCTCCTTTACGTCATAAACAATCATCATTTTCATCTTTTTAAAAGGGGAAATGAATGTAAAGTTGAATTAAAAACCCTGATATTTTCAGTGAGTGACTGAACTCAATTTCTAGCTTTCCCTTTCACTTAGGAAATCCCGAGTGTATTGAGGGACCAGTTTAGGCTTCAAACAAAATACAAAAACTCCTTAGGGCCTATTTGCAGAAGTTGCATTGAAAGCAGTAGCTGGGCTGTTGCCAATGTAATGAACCCCTGATCAAAAAGGATTCAAGAGAGTTTAAAAAATGAGCTTGACTTTAAAAGACAATAAAAGCAGGGGAGATGGAGGTTGCAGGGTGGAGGAGGAAATGACCAAGAAAAGAAAATATTTTAACTTTTATGCCTTGTAATGCTTTGCCTTATGAATCATTGTATCAAAATTTTAAAATTAGAGAATGCTATCACTCAGATTGTTACAATATTTCCCCCTTTTTAATTTCACTAAGAACCTTCTAGAGTTTCACATTGGAGGCATTTAATATCCAAAAAAAAAAAAAAAATCCAACATGTACTTTTAAATGAAGATGGAATTAAAATGAGTGGACTCTAATAGGTATGGTGGTTGAACATAGCTTTACTTTTCACATGCTTTTCATCCTATCATATTTTTGGGGCTTACTTTGTCTTTCTCACAATGTCTTTTGATTTTATGAAGATTCTTTCCTTTAAGCCTACCCTTCCAGTTCATCCTGTAACAAGCTGCAAACGCTCAATTAATGTCAGCTATCAGAAGAAGGTGGCGCTAGTGGTAAAGAACCCTCCTCCCAATGCAGGAGACGTAAGAGATGCAGGTTTGATCCTTGGGCTAGGAAGATCCCCTGGAGAAGGAAATGACAACCCACTCACTGTTCTTGCCTGGAGAATCCCATGGACAGGGGAGTATGGTGAGCTATGGTCCATAGGTTCACAAAGTTGGACACGACTTAATCGACTGAGCACGCATGGATGCATTAGATGACTTTCATAGCCTTTGTGTGTTGTGCTTAGTGACTCGGTTGTGTTCATAGCCTTTAAATTTTAGTTTTGTACCTCAGGAGAGAAGCGAACACACACACACACACACTCACACACACACAAAGCAAGCTCTATTCACTAACAGAATTTTAATTTGTTCATCCTTATGGTAAAGAAAAGCAATTGTTTTGTTTATCTTTGTAGCCTTCCAAGAGAACTTCCTTCTCTGCAACTGAAAATGTTGCATGTAGTTTGGGTGCAGAGACTGGCAGCTGTAACTGTGGTAACTTTAGTATGCCCAGCAATAAGCACAAGCTTAAGATGGAGTTCTTTTCCATAATGTGCAACTTGAGAGATGCTTTTGAAAAATAATTGGAGTGAGTGATCAAGTATTTGTTCTCTCGTGGACCTGAAGAGCTCTGTGTCAGCGGCATGTGTGCCTGCTCTAGAGTTGGAGGAATAAGCCTACTTTTGTGGTCTTAAAGATCTTAAAATTTTGCCATTGACTGAAGTGTCAAGAGAGTTTTGAAAACAAGCAAGTTCTACAAAAGGTAGACATCCTAAAAAAGAAAAAAAAGGAAGGAAAAGAAATGAAATGATTACCTAAAGAAGAGACTCTTAACAGAGATGATGATTCAGATTTATGTTGATGTAAATCTACTATAAAGTAGAAAAATTTTAAAGAAAGTTTTGTGCTGAGAAAGCATGACAGGTCACTCATATTATGACTGTCTTCATGATTATCATTGACAGCTATGTTTATGACCAAATAAAGCAGATGGCACTTCAGTTTATTATCAGAGACAGTCAACCAAAGTGAATTAAAAATGCATTATTTAAACAGTCATAAACAAGCATCTCCACTTAATAGATAAGAATGGACCAGAGATGGAAGACAGCGTTCATGTGGTCAGTGAATTTAGGAACAAGTTTTTTTTTACTTTAAAACAGTGAACTTTCCAGATATGACTTTGAATCCATGAGCATGAGTTTAAATCTGAACAGAATATACTTCTTTGTGTTTTGCTTGAGTGTTCATGATGTACCAGACTAAGCTAATATACAATTTACAATGGTGATCAGTTCAGTTCAGTTGCTCAGTCATGTCCCCATGGACTGCAGCACGCCAGGCTTCCCTGTCCATCACCAACTCCCAGGGCTAGCTCAAACTTGAGTCTGTGATGTTATCCACCCATCTCATCCTCTGCTGACCCTTCCCGTCCTGCCTTCAATCTTTCCCAGCATCAGGGTCTTTTCCAATGAGGCCGTTCTTTGCTTCAGGTGGCCAAGGTATTGAAGCTTCAGCTTCAGCATCAGTCCTTCCAGTGAATATTCAGGACTGATTTCCTTTAGGGTGGACTGGTTGGATCTCTTTGTTGTCCAAGGGACTCTTAAGAGTCTTCTCCAACATCACAGGTCAAAAGCATCAATTCTTCAGTGCTCAGCTTTCTTTATAGTCCAACTCTCACATCCATACATGACTACTGGAAAAACCATAGCTTTGACTAGATAGACCTTTGTTGGTAAAGTGATGTCACTGCTTTTTAATATGCTGTCTAGGTTGGTCATAACTTTTCTTCCAAGGAGTAAGTGTCTTTTAATTTCATGGCTGAAGTCACCACCTGCAGTGATTTTGGAGCCCAATAAAATAAAGTCTGTCACTGTTTCCATTGTTTCCCCATATATTTGCCATGATGGGATGCCATGATCTTAGTTTTCTGAATGTTGAGTTTTAAGCCAGCTTTCACTCTCCTTTTTCACTTTTATCAAGAGGTTCTTTAGTTCTTCTTCACTTTCTGCCATTAGGGTGGTTTCATCTGCATATCTGAGGTTATTGATATTTCTCCCTCCAATCTTGATTCTAGCTTGTACTTCATCCAGCCTGGCATTTTGCATGATGCACTCTGCATATAAGTTAAATAAGCAGGGTGACAATATACAGTCTTGACCTACTCCTTTCCCAATTTGGAACCACTCCATGTTCCATGTCTTGTTCTAACTGTTGCTTCTTGACTTGCATACAGATTTCTCAGGAGGCAAGTCAGGTGGTCTGGTATTCCCACCTCTTGAAGAATTTTCCACAGTTTGTTGTGATCCACAGTCAAAAGCTTTGGTATAGTCAATAAAGCAGAAGTAGATGTTTTTTTGGAACTCTCTTGCTTTTGCTATGATCCAATGGATGTTGGCAATTTGATCTCTGGTTCCTCTGCCTTTTCTAAATCCTGCTTGAACATCTGGAAGTTCTCAGTTCACTTGGAGAATTTTGAGCACTGCCTTGCTAGCTTGTGAGATAAGTGGAATTGTGTATCAGTTTGAACATTCTTTGGCATTGCCTTTCTTTGGGATTGAAATGAAAATTGACCATTTCCAGTCCTGTAGCCACTGCTGAGTTTTCCAAATTTGCTGGCATATTGATGTAGCACTTTAACTGAATCATTTTTTAGGGTTTGAAATTCCTCAGGTGGAATTCCACCACCTCCACAAGCTTTGTTCTTAGTGATGCTTCCTAAGTCCCACTTGACTTCACATTCCAGGATGTCTGGCTCCAGGTGAGTGACCACACCATTGTGGTTATCTGGGTCCTGAAGATATTTTTTGTATAGTTCTCCTGTGTATTTTTGCATCTTCTTAGTATCTTCTGCTTCTGTTAGGCCCATACTATTTCTGTCCTTTATTGAGCCCATCTTTGCATGAAATGTTCCCTTGGTATCTCTAATTTTCTTGAAGAGATTTCTAGTCTCTCCCATTCTGTTGTTTTCCTCTGTTTCTTTGCATTGATAACGGAGGAAGGCTTTTTATCTCTCCTTGCTATTCTTTGAAACTCTACATTCAGATGGATATATCTTTCCTTTTCTCCTTTGCCTTTAAATTCTCTGCTTTTCTCAGCTATTTGTAAGGCCTCCTCAGACAACCTTTTGCCTTTTTGCATTTCTTTTTCTTGGGGATGGTCTTGATCACTTCCTTCTGCACAATGACACAAACCTCCGTTCATAGTTCTTTAGGCACTCTGTCTATCAAATCTAATTCCTTGAATCTATTTGTCATAATGTTCATGTGTGGTTCAAATCAGGAATTTTCCTGCCATCTTTTATAAGCACAGGCTGTGTGGCTCTTAGCAAATAATTTGGTGGTAATTTCCCACAGTCCCTATAGAAATTAATAACATTTCATCTTCTTTCCTGTCAGTTCAGTTCAGTTTAGTCACTCAGTTGTGTCTGACTCTTTGCTATCCCATGAATCGCAGCACACCAGGCCTCCCTGTCCATCACCAACTCCCGGAGTTCACTCAGACTCACATCCATCAAGTCAGTGATGCCATCCAGCCATCTCATCCTCTGTCGTCCCCTTCTCCTCCTGCCCCCAATCCCTCCCAGCATCAGAGTCTTTTCCAATGAGTTAACTCTTTGCATGAGGTGGCCAAAGTACTGGAGTTTCAGCTTTAACATCATTCCTTCCAAAGAAATCCCAGGGCTGATCTCCTCCAGAATGGGCTGGTTGGATCTCCTTGCAGTCCAAGGGACTCTCAAGAGTCTTCTCCAACACCACAGTTCAAAAGCATCAATTCTTTGGCACTCAGCCTTCTTCACAGTCCAACTCTCCCATCCATACATGACCACAGGAAAAACCATAGCCTTGACTAGATGGACCTCTGTTGGCAAAGTAATGTCTCTGCTTTTCAATATACTATCTAGGTTGGTCATAACTTTTCTTCCAAGGGGTAAGCGTCTTTTAATTTCATGGCTGCAGTCACCATCTGCAGTGATTTTGGAGCCCCAAAAAATAAGATCTGACACTGTTTCCCCATCTATTTCCCATGAAGTGATGGGACCGGATGCCATGATCTTCATTTTCTGAATGTTGAGCTTTAAGCCAACTTTTTCACTCTCTTCTTTCACTTTCATCAAGAGGCTTTTTAGTTCCTCTTCACTTTCTGCCATAAGGGTGGTGTCATCTGCATATCTGAGGTTATTGATATTTCTCCCAGCAATCTTGATTCCAGCTTGTGTTTCTTTCAGTCCAGCGTTTCTCATGATGTACTCTGCATATAAGTTAAATAAGCAGGGTGACAATATACAGCCTTGATGTACTCCTTTTCCTATTTGGAACCAGTCTGTTGTTCCATGTCCAGTTCTAACTGTTGCTTCCTGACCTGCATACAAATTTCTTAAGAGGCAGATCAGGTGGTCTGGTATTCCCATCTCTTTCAGAATTTTATTATTTATTTATAATAAATTTATAATAAATACTATTTATTTATTTATTATTATATTATATTATATATTTATATATATAATATAATATTATATATTATATTATATATATAATATATAATAAAATAAAATATATTATATATATAATATAAATAATAAAATATATAAATATATATTATTATAAATAAATCATACATTTATTATATAAATAAAATATAATAAATGTTATAATAAATTTATAATAAATATAAATTTATTATCACAGTTTATTGTGATCCACACAGTCAAAGGCTTTGGCATAGTCAATAAAGCAGAAATAGATGTTTTTCTGGAACTCTCTTGCTTTTTCCATAATCCAGCGGATGTTGGCAATTTGATCTTTCCTATAAATCTTATCAATTTAGGCTCCAATACCTGGAGATGTTTAAATAATTGGCAAGACTTATGGTGAATGTTGAGAAAACTTGCACTGAAGATTTTAGGTGCATATAATTGTTTCAATCCTTTTCTTAGTTACCAATTTCTTTCAGGTTAATAAAAGAACTGCACCCATAGCATGCTTATGTAAGACAGTCACTTCTGAAATAACACTTTATCAGCATTTGTGACATCCTAATATATGTTAAGTGAAAGAGGAGATTGAAAAAGTTGGCTTAAAACTCAACATTCAGAAACTGAAAATCATGGCATCTGGTCCCATCACTTCATGGGAAATAGATGGGGAAACAGTGGAAACAGTGTCAGACTTTATTTTTGGGGGCTCCAAAATCACTGCAGATGGTGACTGCAGCCATGAAATTAAAAGATGCTTACTCCTTGGAAGAAAAGTTATGACCAACCTAGATAGCATATTGAAAAGCAGAGACATTACTTTGCCATCAAAGGTCCGTCTAGTCAAGGCTATGGTTTTTCCTGTGGTCATGTATGGATGTCAGAGTTGGACTGTGAAGAAAGCTGAGTGCATAAGAATTGATGCTTTTGAACTGTGATGTTGGAGAAGACTCTTGAAAGTCCCTTGGACTGCAAGGAGATCCAACCTGTCCATTCTAAAGGAGATCAGTCCTGGGTGTTCATTGGAAGGACTGATGCTGAAGCTGAAACTCCAATACTTCAGCCACCTCATGCAAAGAGTTGACTCATTGGAAAAGACTCTGATGCTGGGAGGAATTGGGGGCAGGAGGAGAAGGGGACGACAGAGGATGAGATGGCTGGATGGCATCACTGACTCGATGGACTTGAGTCTGAGTGAACTCTGGGAGTTGGTGATGGACAGGGAGGCCTGGCGTGCTGCGATTCATGGGGTCGCAAAGAGTTGGACACGACTGAGCAACTGAACTGAACTGAACTGAATATATGTTAAATTAATCACCCTAATTATTTATCAACCTGAAATGTGGTTTTTATTTCTGTCTTAAAAAACAGATGAACTAGTGTAAGAAAATCAGAACATTATGGGAACCACTTTCTGGGAAACAACATGGATGGGAGAGGACAATGTGCTTTTGATATCTGTCTTTGGGGCTTCCCCTAAAAAGTGATTTGTCAAAGAGCTCTGTGGATGGATGGCATAGACTTACTCATTTTACTTAACAGATAAAATGAAAACCAGTAACACAAATGATAGGAAGAATATGTTTTTAAAAAAACCAGTTCCTTCCTATTGTGTGTGTGTGTGTTAGCTGCTAGTCGTGTCCAACTCTTTGCAACCCCATGGACTATAGCCCACCAGGCTCCTCTGTCCATGGAATTCAATAGGCACGAATACTGGAGTGGGCTGCCATTCCCTTCTCCCAGGGACTGAACCCAGGTGTTCTGCATTGCAGAGCCACCAGGGAAGCCTTCTTCCCTATTACCTACATTTTAATGTTTAATCTTCAAAATTGAGAGTAGAAATGGAAACACAAAACCTGCCAAATCCCGGTCACTTCAGAAAATAAATGGCACATTGAATTGAATCCATGATTATCCAATATATGTACAGGAAGAGAATAATCAATGGATAATTGGTAAAAAAAAAAAAAAAAACCCACTTATTGATTTGTTTTCTAAGTTTAAAAAAATGATCCAAATCATAGGGAAACTCTTTAAAGGAAAATGCTAAAAATATTCTTTAAAAACACATGGTAAAAGCTGACATTTCAGACTCAAAGTAACATTTGGCAAGGGCCTACTCTCATGATGTGTTAGTTATGTTTAACTCTGGTATTTTTTTTTTTTTTAACAAATGGCTAGACCTGGACCTCAGGTTCCCTGGGCCAAGACATCATCTTTTATGACACATTTCTACACAAACATACTCCCCCAAGGTCATCACTCACCTTCTTAAACACCAGGGGAGCATAAGCCAACGTTTTAATTTACAGAGCAAATTTATACACAGTACTAAAAGACACAGGCTCCTATTGGGGGCTGCCACCAAGGCACAGAAGCATATGGAGCGGCTCAGGGCGGCCAGAAAGTCTTTTATATTTTGCCCGTGCATTTACACTCACGTTCTTACTCGCTCTTAACCTCTTTTTTTTTTTCTGTAATAGTTGTAACCAGTGCCAGCACCCTGCTTGAAAAAGTACAAGGAGTCATGGTTCAGAAAGAACAGGGTTGGAATAGTGGGTTCTCACTATAATAGGAAGCAAAAAGGGGAACCAGCACCAGGAACATGAACAAATGAATTAGTGGCCAGGAGTCTCTCCAGATGCATGACCCCATGAAATTAACAAGCAAATAACAATCACCGCTACTGGTTTTTAAATTTAAGAATATTTCTGGCAGGAATTTTAGGCTACCTGTCGTTTTTCACTTCTAATGTTCATTTAGAAATCTCTTTCACCAGAAATATCTTTGCTCCATCCCCTCATTTTTCTGAATTCTTCTTCTTTTTTTAATCACTATGTTTTCTTGGTAAGACAAGGAAGAGAAAATTGAGAAATAATCAAAATATGTCATGGAGAAGGAAGCAGGGAAGGCAAAGTTTTGTGGAGATATAAAGAAAGGCATATTAGAGAAAAACAATTCATGAGTCAAATGACCAACTGTTTTTTCTCATTCCCCCTTTTAAAAATCAGTCTTCTTGTCCAAAATAAATTTGACTTATTTCTGGTTGAAAAATTCAAAACCATATCAAAATCTACATCACACATGTTCTCTTGCCTTTAGTCATGTCTGCTTAAACATTGTTTGCTTCGATAGAATCAGGAAATTTTGCTAAAGGATGTTTGAGATTGGGGTGTGTGTGTGTGTGTGTGTGTGTACAGGCACATGTATGTGTCTTCTTTTTTCTTGAGGTTCTGGTTCCTTGACTCTGTACTAGCATCTCATTCATAAATAATCCTCCTCCTTCTTCTGAGTTTCTCTTTATTTATTCCTTCATCAAATATTTATTAGGTGAATGGATGCTGCCAAGTCGCTTCAGTCGTGTCCGACTCTGTGCGACCCCATAGACGGCAGCCCACCAGGCTTCTCCGTCCATGGGATTCTCCATGCAAGAACACTGGAGTGGGTTGCCATTTCCTTCTCCAATGCACAAAAGTGGAAAGTGAAAGTGAAGTCACTCAGTCGTGTCCGACTCTTAGCGACCCCATGGACTGCAGCCTACTAGGCTCCTCCATCCATGGGATTTTCTGGGCAACAGTACTGGAGTGGGGTGCCATTGCCTTCTCCCAGATGAATGGATAGACTTCCTTTAAAAACTTTTGCCCTCATTTCAATAAAGACACCAACATTTTGAAATGCTTTGTCACTTCTTCTTTCTTTTTTTCTATATCTTTGATTTCACACAGGATGAGGGAAAGAAACAGAGATGCATTTTCTTTAAATAGAACAGCTGACTGGTTTTCATCCACTCATCATTCAACATGAATTCACTGAGTTTCTACAAGAAACTGGAAATGGTTCTAGCCACTGACCTGTGACGGCTACTTTTCTAAGTGTCTCCACAAAAATGCTGTTCTTTGGCTGGTGGATTCCTCCTGATAGTCTAATATCTGTGTTTACTGCTGCTGCTAAGTCACTTCAGTTGTGTCCGACTCTGTGCGACCCGGTAGACGGCAGCCCACCAGGCTCCCCCGTCTCTGGGATTCTCCAGCAAGTACACTGGAGTGGGTTGCCATTTCCTTCTCCAATGCATGAAAGTGAAAAGTGAAAGTGAAGTCACTCAATCGTGACCCCATGGACTGCAGCCCACCAGACTCCTCCGTCCATGGGATTTTCCAGGCAAGAGTACTGGAGTGGGGTGCCATTGCCTTCTCCTAATATTTGTGTTTACTTGTTCTCAATTTTTATATACTTCTTCATTGTATCTCATCATAAAGAAAAAGTCAGAATTTTCTAAACCAAGGTCTGTTGAACACCAGTAACTTGTAGATATTAATGGGCAAAAATTTTAAATCCTGGAGTAAAGTACATTTTGGCATAGTTACACGCTCTGTAACCTCCTAGGAGACAGACAGAAATACTGAAAGTTTTGTAGAAGTTATGCTGCAAAGCAACAGTTTAACTTTGTCTAATCTTGTATTTTTCAAACATTCCTGATGGCAGAACTGATTTTCAGAGAATGTCTATTAATGACTTGCTGGATACCCAGTTTCAGAGATACCACTTGTTATGGTTAACAAGTTCCCGTGAGTTCAAACTAAGGAGAACACAAGTGTGATGATTATGATAAGATGATGCACTTGATAGAAAGTGAGTAGATGGACAGATAACTTGCTCTAAGTTAAGAGGACACAGATATCATCCCTGCAACTGGTTTTGGCACCTTTTGGCCTGAGAAATTATAAAAAGCCAGATTTAGAAATGAACCAAAGCACAGGAAAGGCATAATCTTTACAATTATTTTTTTGGGCCGCTTCTATACCTTGTTGGCAAGTAGGTCGTCTTCTTTGATGTTGTTTTCTCATTTTTAAAAGCATGGATACTCTTGCCCAATTCATAGGGTTCTTTGAAAGATTAAATTGGAAAACTGATTTAAAACATCTGATACATCTGGGTTCACTGAAACTATTCAATAAAAGAGCTTTTTCCTTCTTTCCTTCCAGCCTGGTTTCCTGACTTCCAGAAGATAACACAGATATCTATGGCAAATCTTTTTCCTTAAGGAAAACTTAGTGAGGAAAAAACTCAAACTAGGAAAAGTTTAACTATAACAATATATTTATTTTAATACATATTTTTGTAATTGTTATTACCTGCTGTGCAATGTACTAAGTACTTTGGAAAAAATGAGCTCATTTCACTCTTGTCACAACCCACTGAAAAGATTACTATTATTATCCCATTTCACAGGTGAGGAAACTGAGGGATGTCATTTGCATGAGACCCTACAAGGGATGCTGCTAGAAGATTGTTCTCATAGGAAATATGCAGCATAGCTTAAAAGAGCAAGCAGGCATGGAAGGAGGCAGCACATACATCCTGGTTACAATTTGAATACAAGTATCAAACTACAAAGAAGATTTAACCTTAAATATGTCTACAAAGAGGAGGACTTGAAGAGACCAGGTGCCTACTGCGTATTCTTGAGTGTGGGTATGTGAGAGAGAGAGACAGAAAGAGAAAGAGACAGACAGACAAACAGATAGACAGAGTCTTCACTATATAAAACATTTTAGCATATGCTGTGGAGAAGGAAATGGCACCCCGCTCCACTACTCTGGCCTGGAAAATCTCATGGACGGAGGAGCCTGATAGGCTGCAGTCCATGGGGTCGCGAAGAGTCAGACACGACTGAGCGACTTTGCTTTCACTTTTCACTTTCCTGCATTGGAGAAGGAAATGGCAACCCACTCCAGTGTTCTTGCCTGGAGAATCCCAGGGATAGGGGAGCCTGGTGGGCTGCCGTCTATGGGGTCGCACAGAGTTGGACATGACTGAAGTGACTTAGCAGCAGCAGCAGCAGCATATGCTGACTATCTCATACATATGCATGTTGCAAACCCATGGACCATAGCCTGCCAGGCTCCTCTGTCCATGGGATTCTCCAAGCAAGAATACTGGAGTTGGTTGCCTTGCCCTCCTCCAGGGGATCTTCCTGAGCCAGGGATCAAACCTGGGTCTCTTACATCTCCTGCATCTGCAGGATTCTTTATCACTAGTTCCACCTGGGAAGCCCACCTCATACATGGTACTCAACATCACTTCATTACCTGTGTGTCCTGGTTTGCCAGGATAGGTTATTCTGGGAATTTGGAAGACACGTCTAAGTGCAGAGGCTCTGTTTTCCCTTTTTCTGAATCTTAATTATTTCTCTTCTCAGAAACTTTCTCCAATTCCTCAAAGATGATTCCTTCATCAATCAGGATCCTTTAATGGGTGAGATAATTGGCCATAATTACCTAGCTGGAAAGGTGCAGGCCAGGATTTTGTACACAGATACCTATTTCTAGAAAGCAGACCAAGCAAACCCATCTCATCTGTTACCGTTGATGTCTTTCTTTGGGGCTGTTTCTCCCCTGAGTACTCATTCTTGCTTGCACAGTTGGGAACAACAGGATTATGGAACACTGATGGGTTTTCATGACTGCAGCCATGAAATTATAAGATGCTTGCTCCTTGGAAGAAAAGTTATGACCAACCTAGACAGCTTATTAAAAAGCAGAGACCTTGCCAACAAAGGTCCTTCTAGTCAAAGCTATGGTTTTTCAGTAGTCATGTATGGATGTGAGAGTTGAACTATAAAGAAACCTGAGAGCCAAAGAATTGATACTTTTGAACTGTGGTGTTGGAGAAGACTCTTGAGAGTTCCTTGGACTGCAAGGAGATCCAACCAGTCCATCCTAAAGGAAATCAGTCCTGAATTGGAAGGACTGATGCTAAAGCTGAAACTCCAATACTTTGGCCACCTGATGTGAAAAACTCACTCATTCGAAAAGACCTGATGTTGGGAAAGATTGAAGGTGGGAGGAGAAGGGGATGACAGAGGATGAGATGGTTGGATGGCATCAGTGACTCAATAGGCATGAGTTTGGATAAACTCTGGGAGTTGGTGATGGACAGGGAGGCCTGGCATGCTGCAGTCCATGGGGTCACAAAGAATTGGACACAACTGAGCTACTAAACTGACTGACTGATGATGGGTTTTAAACAGAAGACACCTTAGGGATACAGTGACTGTCCTCCTCCTTGACAGAATGGACACAGAAACTGGCAGGTTAAGTCTCACAAGGGCAGAAGTCACTCTTTCTTCCAGATTCAAGGCATTAGTTTCACAGTGCCACTAGATTTTTTTTTCCTCTCTTTTTATTTATTTTTTAAAATATAAATTTATTTATTTTAATTGGAGGCTAATTACTTTACAATATTGTAGTGGTTTTGCCATATATTGACATGAATCCACCACGGGTGTACATGTATTCCCCATCCTGAACCTCCCTCCCACCTCCCTCCCCATCCCATTAATTTATGTGAATTATGTGAATTAATTTATGTGAATGGTAAAATGTTCCAATCACATATAATAAACCTTATACGATATTTACTACATACATTTGCGTAAAATTTTATAAACAAAAAAAGGCATTAAGTACCTTAAAATTTTGGCCTCCAATTTTTCTCATCTGTCTTTAGGCTCCAGATCTTATCTCATTATATTTGGCAGAATTCAAATGCTCTGATGGCTCAATGCTGTCATGAAAAAAAAAATCCTTTAGCAATTTTATTTTTTTATGTATATATTCTACAGCTTCGTTTGCTTGAATGTTTATTGTAAAGCACCAAGTACAATGATTTCCAATTTTATAATTAATGAGAAGATCTGGAAAAATAATTCTAGTTGGTAAGGCAAGAGTAATTGCTATGTATTCTCAAAATTTTGTCAAAATTCTTAGGTATCATACCCTTTCATGAACACACTTTGATTAGAAGAGCATCAGTAATGTCTTGATCTGTCTTGACAGTAAGCTGTGGATCTAGTTTGAACCATGTTCCAAGTAGAAAGATAGAGTGGTGATTACAATCATGGGGATACTAAGAGTTTCATAACTAGGTAATCTCTAAATAGGTCATCCTGTATTTGGCCCCTCAACTGTTTTCACTCACAAGGCATGACAGATCTCTTTTCTGCCTTTTCTGTCCTTCTCAATTTAAACATTATATAAATTAAAAGAATGTCTTCTGTGTTTGAAATGTACTCAAAGACCCAGGAAACCTTGATGAGCAAGTTAATACTATTCAGTTGAATAAATTAGTAAAATGTGTTTTCACCAGGAGACTCTTGTAAGTAAAATGTAACGTGGAAACCTGTGTTGCTGACTTTTACTTAGCGATGTGTAGAGATGTCACATGTAGGCATCACTCCCTGAAGTCCCTGTGGCAAGGATGAGTAATGTGAATATACACATGGCTAAGGACTCCTCACTTCTGAGAATCGGTAATTCTATTCTGTGTCGGTAAGAGTTGTCTGGTTGGGTCTTTACTGTCTTGAATAATTTCTCTCCATAGTAGGATATTAACTATAAAAAATGTAGGAATAAATGCAAATGTATTTTTCAAATATTTTCCTTTGAATACGCACTATGTATTGGAGTTTATTCCTTTGGTTATAACAAAATTTTCCTAGACCCAGTACTTCCAATGGAAAAAAGTCAGAAACTTAAAGAAAACCCTGAAATAAAATCCTAACTCTAGTTCTTAGGAGCTGTGTTGCCTTGATCTGTTACTTACCTTCTCTGAGACTCACGATCTTCATTGATAAAGAAAAGGAGGGTAGTTAAGTGAGACCTGCCTGGTAGAACAGTGAGGATGGAGTGAGCTAGAAGTGATTTGGTACTAGGTGGTTCTGAGTTGGTCTTTTTCAAATATAAATTTCTCAATGTTAAGGAGAGAAAACGGAAATATATGAAGCAAAACTGAACTATGCAAAGGCTTGAACAGGTACTTCACAAAGGGATTTGTCTAAATGAGCACTATCCCTATGAAGAGCTGCTTTTGTTGTCGTTGTTCAGTCACTCAATCGTGTCTGACTTCTGCTATCCTATGGACTATAGCCTGCCAGGCTCCTCTGTCCATGGGATTTCCCAGGCTAGAATACTGGGGTGGGTAGCCACTCCCTTCTCCAGGGGATCATCCCAACCCAAGGGTCAAACCCGGCTCTCCTGAATTGCAGGAAGATTCTTTACCATGTAAGCTGTCAGGTCAGTTCAGTTCAGTCACTCAGTCATGTCCGACTCTTTGTGACCCCATGAACTGCAGCACTCCAGGCCTCCCTGTCCATCATCAACTTCCGGAGTTTACCCAAACTCAAGTCCATTGAGTCGGTGATGCCATCTAACCATCTCATCCTCTGTCGTCCCCTTCTCCTTCTGCCTTCACCTCCTCCTGCCTCCTGCCTCCTTTCCCAACATCAGGGTCTTTTCAAATGAGTCAGCTCTTCATATCAGGTGGCCAAAATATTGGAGTTTCAACTTCAACATCAGTCCTTCCAATGAACATGCAGAACTGATTTCCTTTAGGATGGACTGGTTGGATCTCCTTGCAGTCCAAAGGACTCTCAAGAGTCTTATTTAACTTATATGCAGAGTACATCATGAGAAACGCTGGGCTGGATGAAGCACAAGCTGGAATCAAGATTGCCAGGAGAAACATCAATAACCTCAGATATGCAGACGACACGACACTTATGGCAGAAAGTGAAGAAGAACTAAAGAGCCTCTTGATGAAAGTGAAAGAGGGGAGTGAAAAAGTTGGCTTAAAGCTCAACATTCAGAAAATGAAGATCATGGCATCTGGTCCCATCACTGCATGGCAAGTAGATGGGGAAACAGTGGAAACAGTGGCTGACTTTATTTTGGGGGGCTCCAAAATCACTGCAGATGGTGACTGCAGCCATGAAATTAAAAGACGCTTACTCCTTGGAAGAAAAGTTATGTCCAACCTAGGTAGCATATTGAAAAGCAGAGACATTACTTTCCCAACAAAGGTCCGTCTAGTCAAGGCTATGGTTTTTCCAGTAGTCATGTATGGATGTGAGAGCTGGACCATAAAGAAAGCAGAAGCCACCAGGGAAGCCCATAATAATTCCATAAGAATTTAATAATAATAATAATAAAAACCCTAAACAACATAACCTTCAGATTTTGCAAGGCAGAGTAATGACAATGCACAATGACCAGTAGAATATCATTGATTTCACTCCCCTCATTGTTTGGGTTCTCAATAAGGGTACTTTTTCTATTGCTTGTATAAAGTACCCCTTTTTTGGTGTTATTAACTCCATCTCTGGTAAACTCTTTAAAGTAATATTCCCAGGATCTCAATGGACATGAGTTTGAGTAAGCTCTGGGGGATGGAGAAGGACAGGGAAGCCTGGCATGCTGCAGTCCATGGGGTCAAAAAGTTGGACACGGCTGAGTGACTGAACAACAATAGCATCTCAAATTTTTTTTTTCATATTTCAATTTTTACCAGTTGTCTTTGTAAGATCAGCCAGTCCCTACTGAAAGTAACTCAGTGGCTCTTCTGTGGTCCATGTTACTGGCAACCAGGAAGAGTTTAGTTGTTTTGGAAGAAAAACCTGCTGCAATGAGTGATTTACAGACTTCGTTTTTGGAAAGCAGTTTGTTCTATTCTTTATATAATTCTATTATTTATATATGGCTTCAGAACAAGTGAAACATATAGTCTGGTTATTGTCAGGATGTGGAGGAAGCCAAAACAGTGTGGAAATGTAACTTTGTGAATTCTTTCATGTGACAGTTGTAAGCAAGATTTTTTAGAGTGTGTATACAGTATGCTTGGATATCCTGTCTCAGGGAAGAGGTGCTGTCACCTAAAAGGAAGGAGAAATAAAATCAGATCTCGAATTATGCCCAATTATGTTATTGCCACCTCTAAGTGGTGCCACTTTATTCAGTTTAGAGTCTCCAGTGATTCTTAAGAGGAGATGTCAGGAAAATTGACCCTGGCATTCTGAAAGACAATTCTGCTTACAGAAAAATAATTCTGAGTTTTCCCCTCTTTGATTATTGGTGACATCTTTATGAAACAGTAGAAAATAAGGGTTTCACTGGGTTGATTTGCCAATGTGGCACACAGTCAAATATTTAATCAATTGCAAAATACTACAAGTTCAAAAATATCTTTGGAGATAAGCTTTTTTTAATTGGCTCATGACATTCATTGAATTTAAATCACAATTCATCAAATGGGTGTCTTGTGGACAATTCATAGGTGGTTAATACTATTTCATTTTATTAATATTTCTTGTCATATCCTAAATAACTGTCCTTCCAAGAACATTTTTTAAACTTGGAACAGACTTCCATTATACAATTGACAGAAATTTAACATCAGCTAAGAAAATTATTAATAGCTGGCACATTGATTCTGACTTAAAATCTTATGCGAACATAAAAAGATTCAAGGTTTTGAGAGCACAATTTGAAAACGAACCCCCTCCAAACAGCCTGGCAGGTCTGCACCTTTCCGTGGCTTCCTTTTGCCAGAGGCACCGCAACTAGGGCTTAACATAAACATTCAGTTTCCTTAAGAAATCATTTCACTGTCAACGTTCCCAGTAGATGCAATGAATTTCCATTCCTTAGTGAATTCTAAATAATGAGCCCAGGTAAACCTTTGAGGTTCAGCTTGGCTTGAACCCGGATCCACATGATTAAATGCTTATTCAAAACTCTTTCATCTGGAAGTCGTACAAGAAGGCTTGTTTTTGTTTTACTGCCTTTCTTAAAGCGTTTCAGTATTTCCAGTTTGACTCCCATCTCATACCAGAAGGTGAAAAGACATTGGAAATGATTGCTCTCTCAGAGAATTTCAAAAGAAGCTCTGGGTTTGATTTGGAGTAAACATTTGGCTTTGTTTTCAATTTTCTGACCCGCATGGCTTAGCCTTTTGAGGTCTCTTTATAATAGATATAATTTTATCATTCTGGTGGTGACTACATTTGCACAATAAATTGGAGAATTGAGCCAATTATCCACATAGTTCAAGCTAGAATGTCTTTTTTGCCTTAATTTTATAGATATTTCATGAAAGTGAGCATTTGAAGGAGGACCCTTCTTTTGATACTTTGTCTAATTCCTCACAATTTCTATTGCTGATCAATTATTTAATACAACCTTAGTTATATTTTCTCATATGTGGACCAAAAATACATAAAAACTTGGAAAATCTTGAGTAATAAGCCATTTTTCTACTTAAATATACTCTCCTCTCCCATATCATTTAAAAGTTTGGAAATTTTTCAATTTTGAGAAGGTAGGTGAACTGATTTGATGTAGATTATTTTATACAAAGTAAGAACATTCTAAGGAATCATCTATGCGCAGCTTTGAATGAAATGATGTAGCATAACCACTACTGTGTAATCAAATGCCTACAATAGACGAGTGATTTCTCACTGAAAACTTAAAAAATACTCTTATATGAAACAGATTTCAACATTTATTATTGTCTTGAAATTATTATTAGTAACTCTTAAAGAAGACAAACTCTTAAACTCATAAACTCTTAGCTCTTAAAGAAGATAACACATCAAAACATAGACTTCTATGTTTATTGAAACATAGTTAGATTAGATGAAGGTGAATACTAGGTTTGCCAACTTCTTAGCTGGCTCTGCCTCAAAGAATGGAAACCCATTCTTAGTTTAAGAAGTTCAGAGACTTCCCTGGTTGTCCAGTGGTTAAGACTTTGCCTTCGAATGCATGGGGTATGGGTTGATCCTTGGTTGGGGAGCTAAGATCCCACATGACTCAGGGCCAAAACATAAAACAGAAGCAATACTGTAACAAATTCAATAAAGATTTTAAAAATGGTCCACATCAAAAAATCTTCAAAAAAGAAGTTCAACCATCCAAAATAAAATTATTTCAGTAATAATGCCCCATAAATAATGCCCCATAATCACATTTCATATAATTAAATGTCATTGTAACATGTAGATTGGTTATACTACCTAAATAATTTTGAGTGGAATCAAAATTTTATCAATGCACTTAGTCAATATTTCTCTTTAAAATTCATGAAATATGATTCATTTCATGTTTAATTTCTTCAAATCAACTCAAACATGCTCTTATTTAGCAAACATTTTTCCTCTTCTGGTTATTTCATTTTTTAAAAATAATTTTTTCAGTCAAATACTTTCCTGCCCTACAATCTATGAAGTTTTTAAGTTTCAGTTTCATCCTAAGTGATCTTTTGTCACTATTTCAATTATTAATAATTTCTCCTACCGAATATTCAGGACTCTGATATTTCAACATTTCAGGACAAATATCTTCAACTTTGCTCAACTTTGACAGTGAAAATATATAAAATAATAGAACTTAATTTCTTAAAAAATAAAAATTACAAGAAGCTAATCAATGATTATTGCAAGTACAAATAACTAAGAGAAATGTCTTGATTAAGAATCTGAAGAAAAGATAAGTAAAAGTTTGTATCATGCAACATGTAAAGTAAAATCCTTATTTCAATCTTGAGAAGTTCTAAGAAGTCCAGTCATAAAATGCTGTGTCATAAAATTCCTCAGTGTTGAAATCTAGGTGGAGGTTCTGATGGATTCCACTGGTGATATGAATTCTCAAATGGAATGATAAACTGTTAGCTATAAAACCTCTAGAAATGATGAACCAGTTAGGCATTCAGACTAAATAAACACTTTGATGGTGGCTGAAGAATGCAGCAATCAAAACGTTCCCATTGCTTCCCTTGGGAGTTGGATGTCCTTTCAGGAATTGTGAAGAGAACTGCCTGCAACCATCATGTAAATCAACCTACTAAGTAAATTCCTCCTTTCTCCCAATTATGACTGTTACTAGGTGTCTGTTATTCTGGAGTTATATACATGTTTGCTCAGGAAAGCAAGGAGAGTTATACTTGGAATCCTTTTTATGGTGTTATTGATGGAATAATAGTATCCATCTATCCATCCTAATAGTATGATTAAGTATAATTAATCATAGTAATTCCTTTTGTAGCTTTTATGTTTTGCCTTCACAGATCTGAATGCTATGTATAAGATGATAACAAAAGTTAGTATTTATTGAGCATTTACATTTTCAAAATGCTATGCTGAGCACATCATGTATTTCTTCTCATTTAACTCTCACAGCACTTTTACAGATAGGTACTATTATATATCAGTAAGCAGCATCTCAGTAGTACACCATGTGTGTGTGTTAGTCACTCAGTCATGTCTGACGCTCTGTGATCCTACAGAGTGTAGCCCACCAGGCTCCTCTGTCCATGGAATTTCCCAAACAAGAATACTGGAGTGGGTTGCCAGTTTCTTCTCCACAATAATACACTATAGATGGTAGCAGAACCAGAATTGCAACTCGGTGTGTGCGATTCTAACACCTATATTCTCAATCACCAACTTAATTGCCTCATAACTGTACCATTTTGGCCATTAGACAGTGGTGAAAGTGATGTGGCTCAGTTGTGTCCTACTCCTTGAGACCCCATGGACTGTAGCCTACCAGGCTCCTCTGTCCATGGGATTCTCCAGGCAAGAGTACTGGGGTGGGGTGCCATTAGACGACCCAACAAAGTAAGAAGGGTTAAGAATTTTATCACGACGGCCTAAAGCTTGGGGAGAAGGAAGGGAGGGAACACAGAAGAGAAAACAGAAGTGGTTTCCCTATCTCCCGTGCTCTGTTAGAGATTTCTGCTCATCCACTGCTGGGCTGTCCTAGCACGATCTTGGCGCAGGAGTCCTTTTGGACCTTCCCTAAACCACTTAGGAGATGTGTCAGCACTTGGAATACAGACAGAGACACAAGTTGCCTCCTGCCCTGGAAGGTGTGAAGGGAGCAGAGTGATGATTAAATGTTGGCATAGCTGGATCTCTCCAGGCTTAGGACACATGGTGACGAGAAGATCGGAGGTCCAGATTGTGGGTTTTGTTTTTTTTTTTTTCACGGAGGCTTAGTGACACCCCCTTTACTGATGCTCTTTCTAACATAAATAGAATAAAAGAGGTGTTCATCCTCTGAGGTCTTTAGTTCCTTCTATTCTGTGGGTCTTCACTTCTTTCAGTTTTTCATTTATAAAACTCTGTGGAAAACCACAGAAACCAAATGAAACTCTCTGATAAACATTCAAAGCCTTTACCAGTGCCTGTATAATATAAATTATAAGTGAAAAAGTCAATTTAGTAGAGAGGGCTTTTATTAACCTGAAAGTCTGTAAAGCCATAAAAGCAACATCTTCTGGTGCATGTCTTTAAAAAGGAAATTTGAATCTACATATATTTTCTCCTTCCTACATTTCTAACAAAAATGTAAAAGATTTTGAAAAGACATTGCTAGAGATATTAGAATTATAGGTTCAAAAGAAATGTTGCTTCTTATCTAACACTATAGCAAAGTGATTTAGTAAAAAAATCTTCTGCTTGATTCATTAATCAGTCCAATGGAGGTAATGACTCAGATTGAATTATCAACAAACTGCTCAAAAATCAATAAAAATAGTATATAATATGAACAGTCTCTAATTATGCAATCATTTATACTGTTAATGGGATTGCATGCATGCTCAGTCACTTTAGCTGTGTCCAACTTTGCGACCCTATGGACTGTAGCCCACCAGACTCTTCTGTCTATGGAATTCTCCAGGCAAGAATACTGGAGTGGGTTGCCATGACCTCCTCCTTCAGGGGATCTTACCCATCCAGGAATCGAACTCACCTCTTTTGCATCTCCTGCATTGGCAGGTGGATTCTTTACCCACTGTGAAGAGCCACCTGGGAAGCCCGTTAAGGGAACTATTTTGAACTAAATTTAACTGAGACTTTGTGTTAGTTGACTTCAATTCAATGTAGAAATTTTCTGTTCGGTGTGTGTTGTATCTATGTAATACACATAATTTTGAAATGATGATTATTGATTGACTTTAGATATTGTAGCTTAATATTATTTTGTATAAAGCTGATGAGATCAACTAGGGGTGAAATTTAGGGCCCTGTTCATTATCCTAAAAAAAGATCTTTTCTTTAATTGGGTAATAAAATGTCTTTGCAGTTATCCTTATCAGGACCACCAGGGGATAAAGACAATTAGGGTTGCCAGTGTCACGGGATCAAAACAAAGATAAAAGATGTCAGACACGTGAAACTACATTTTCCAGAAGAAAAAAAGAAGAGACGTGACCACGGATATTAAATGGCTAATATCAAGTAGTAAGAGCATCATCCTGGTGTGATGTCTATATACAGCACACAAAATGCTGTAGAAGGTTGTGACTTCATATTTTGCAGCCTGAAATATTTGGATAGTTTATTTTAAAAAGTTTTGTTTTTTCCTACTCTGGTTGTTTAAATTATCTGGGTAATTGATAAAACTATTAGCTCTGCTTTTATAAGAAGAGGCAATCCATCAGCTGAGAGAGAAATGCTCATTTGGGACCTCCATTAGAAATAAAAGTTCCAAGATAAAAAAAAAATATGAAAGCACATGCAACATTAAGAAGTTTATACTTTGGCAGAGGGAACTGACTGTAATCTGTTTTAAAACAAATAGATTGTGTTCAGCTGTCCCCATATTCCTGGCAGAATGATGATTTAATGTTGATTAAGAGAGAAAACCTTTGAAGTGCAGGAGGCAGCAGCTCTGAGTATGTCTTTAGTGATCATTATCAGTCTTCCCTGAAGGATGCCTTGGTGCCAAAAGCTCTTTTCTCCAAACTGGTTAAGGTGGATTCGGGAGCGAAGGCTTTGTGTGTCTGAAAAGGCCTTCTCATTCACAGGCCTCTGGTGTCTTATTCCTTTAGGATTGTGAATGTCTGAGAATAAACAGATGCAGTCCTTTTCACAAGCAAGGCAAGGTCCACAACTCCACAGCATCCTGGCATTATTTATTCATCATGAGGAGGGCGCATGAACATGGATCCTGCAGAAAAATCAAATCAGTGTTCATTCTGTCGAGCAGCTGCCTCTGGAACAGAATAAGCCTTTGGATCTGACTTTGGTAACTGGACAATTAGAGGTGTTATTAAATTGAAGATGCAAATGAGTAACCCTGTTTTCTTCTGAGTTTGCTGTGTTTCACTTATAGTGCTTAAATTAAAACCAGCTTCAAAATTTGTAAGAGCTGACTCCTGACAGCTCAGAACAGTTCTGGGCTAGTTCATGTATCAGTAATTTCATTGAAAATATTTACATATCAGTTAACCTCAAAGGACCAAATCTGTACTTCTTCACATTTGCAGATTAAATGGATTTAGTGCCAAAGTTATCATGTTTATGGTGCCTTGCACTGAAGGTTTGTCCACAGGCAGAGATTCAGATAGTGTGAAACATAGGCTTTTACACTTATAAAATAAGTTAATAAGTGTTAATAAGTGTATGTATGGTAAGAATATCTATAGATAATTAAAAGTCTCTGTAATTTCAGTGTGTGTGTATATATATACATATATATGTACATATATATGTACATATATATACATATAGCCTGGTTTGTGAGATAGACCAATATTACATTATATTCTGCAAACTTTTCATAAATTGCTTAGTTTTTAAACCTGATCCTCATTTTACAAGTTCTGGGAGCTTGGACAGGCTTTACCTTGTATCCTCAATACAAAATGAGAACAAGAATAGTATCTGCATCTGAAATTGTCAAGAGGATTAAATAAGCTTATATTTATTTATTTATATAATATATATAAAGTGTTTAGAATAATATATATTATTTATAATATAGAATTAGAATAATTCTGTTATGTGTGATGTTTAGTAATTTCTGGGGTGTGTGTGTATAAATTTAATAGTTTTGTCAAAAGATAGGTTGGCATATAATAATGACCTCTCTCTCTCCTATTCTCTAATCAATCACCTGCCTTTTCCTTGATATTTCAGTTTAGTACAGTTACTTTTGAGAAAATTTTATTCACATATTTCACAATGTCAATGAGCTTGTGTTTATGCAAATTACAAATGTCCATTTTGATGTACGTACTGTAACTTTCAAACTGTAATCCAAAGTCTGCCCTGACTGCATAAATCCAAAAATTAAAGCTAGGAATTTTTTTACAGTATTTTATCCATACATTCTCACCCTTTGAAGTCCATTACAATATGTAAAAAAAGAAAGAAAGAATTAAATAATGATGAAATTATAGCAAAGTAAGCCCACTGAACCAGACAGAAGCCCCAGGCTCTTTGCCTGCTTCCCATGGGTGTCCACTGGCACGGCTGACCTCACCAAGTTCCAGGAATAAACCCTCACCAAATTCCTTTAAATGACTGGTTCCTTTAGTCTAGGCGCTGAGCTGGTGCATAAATCTCTCCTGTAGCATCTAAGGATTTTCAATGACTTTGCTTTTCCCATGGTTTATTTCTTATCCTCAACAACTAATCAGTCTTCTTCTTTTTTTCCTTTCATTTGCAGTCATTTGGGTCTCATCTCTGAATTTGCCAGGACTATATTTTACTTTCACTTTGAGATTAAGCTTGAAGCTATCAGCATGGAAAATCCCCATTAAAATGCTCAAGAAAGTGTATATTGTAAAGTTGACTCTAAGATGTCCTTAAACAGGGGAATGCAAAGCATTTATGTACAAATGGAAATATTTTAGGATTGTACACAAATTAAAACAGAGCATCTCAATCCCATTGTGGAGAGGTGAAAAAAGGCTACTGCTGAAATGTGCATCCCAGTGTTGGCACATATTTGTGATGGTCCAGCTATGAACATCTCTTAAAAATGCTGTCCATACTGTTATCATTTTGTATGATTTTTGGATTTCTCAGTGATTTCTCTTGGTGACCAGATAGACATGTATTTGCATATGTGCCCCATGAAATGTGAGTTTATTTTATTTCCTAGTTTCAATTTCATTTTAGAAATTAATTTAAAATCAAAATTGTTTTATCATTAAGCCCCTTTATGTTTTTATACTTTCCAAAGAGAGCCCAAAACATTATCTTAAAAAAACACACATTCAGTCTAGAATTAAGGCTTATTATCTCAATAAATACACTTCATTTAAGAGATGGATGTTGAAAGATGATTCAGATCTCTTTTTAAAACTAGATGTTGTTACGGATAAACTGATGTTTAATTGTTGTTTTTTAGAAGTCCAGCAATACAAATTCCACATCTGCTTCAACTGCAGACATATAAAACCAGTGTGACAAAAAAGGATCATTAAACAATCTGATTTTCTTGTTGGGAGGGTTTAAAGCTGTTGGGTATAGTATTAAAATGTAGAATTTGATAGCATGTCTTAAACTTTTAATGATGTGTCCATGAATATAAAACATGCTTCTCCCAGTAACTTTATGACTTCTCCTCTGCATAATTAGTGGTATCTGTTTTATGAGCTTACTGTTGTTTCCTTGATCCCATGAAAATGTGAAACCACTGTAATGATTTACACCATTCCAGAGCTTAAAAGATACGAGCTGTTCTTAAACTAAATAACCAAAAACAAAAGAAAAAAAAATCAAAAAGTACAATACTAAAATTAAAGTCATAGTGGGTTCTTGAATGTTAAAAAACGCACTTATGATTTGGAAATTCATTCTTGACATTTTCTTTAGTAACATTTGATTTTTAGTAAATACTAATACAAAATATTTTATCTTTTATTGTTTACATAAAGCTCTCCTCTTATTATATATGTTTTCCTTCCTCACAGTTGAAACATTTAGGGAAAATTTCCTTGAAAAATGTTCTAAAAGTGATTGTTTAGATCATTTGTAACCTTAAGAATTGTTATTGTATAATGGAGAAACATTTCTACTAAGCATTAGTGAAAGTCGCTCAGTCGTCTCTGACTCTTTGTGACCCCATGGACTCTACAGTCCATGGAAGTCTCCAGGCCAGAATACTGGAGTGGGTAGCCTATCCCTTCTCTAGGGGATCTTCCCAATCCAGGGATCAAACCCAGGTCTCCAGCATTGCAGATGGATTCTTTACCAGCTGAGCCACAAGGGAAGCCCAAGAATGCTGGAGTGGGTAGCCTATCCTTTCTCCAGTGGATCTTCCTGACCCAGGAATGGAACCAGGGTGTCCTGCATTGCAGGCAGATTCTTTACCAACTGAGCTATCAGGGAAGCTCACTAAGCATTAGAGATCCACAATATTTACAGCAAATTATATTATTCATTAAAAAAGAATTATAATTAGTAAACGCAAAAATTGGTGTTTCTATGCCTTTGATTTTTAGATTTAATCCGGTTATTTTACTTCTCATTGTTGTTCAGTTGCCAAGTTGTGTCTGGCTCTGCAACTCCATGGACTGCGGCACGCCAGGCTTCCTGTCCTTCACCATCTCCTGGAGCTTGCTCAAACTCATGTCCATCGAATTGGTGATGCCATCCAACCATCTCATTCTCTGTCACCCTCTTCTCTCACCCTCAATCTTTCCTAGAATCAGGGTATTTTCCAAAGAGTTGGCTCTTTGCATCAGGCAGCCAAAGAATTGGAGCATCAGTCCTTCCAATGAATACCCAAGGTTGATTTCCTTTAGGATTGACTGGTTTGATCTCCTCAAAGTCCAAGGGACTCTCAAGAGTCTTCTCCAGTACCACAATTCAAAGTACCAATTCTTTGGTGCTCAGCCTTCTTTAGGGTCCAGCTCTCACATCCGTATATACTATTGGAAAAAAACATAAAGCTTTGTCATCTTGCCTCAATAAATGAGATAGCATGGCTTTTTTTTTTGGTAAATTTTATTATTGTTTAGTACCTTGAAGTGTAATTTTCCTTAAAGATTCTTAATTAGATTATGTTTTTTCTTAGTTTTATTACTGGTAGGAAAATTCTACAAATAAATAAAGAAAGAAACATATATTATAGATTCACATAAGAATTTTGTACAAAAGGGGAAAACAGATAAACAGTTGGCTTAATTTGAATATATGTTGGATTATTGTTAAACTTTTTCTATCACTGTTGAAACTAGCTGTGTGTCTATGTCTCAGGGAAATGTGTAATCAACATGCTTTTGCTACTGTACGACAATTGGTTTGGATTGTTTTATTTGAATTGATTTTTTAAAAATGTATTGATCAATTATTTGATAACTCATGCAACCTATTTAATAATTTAAACGTCTTTATAGCTATTGTAAGTAATCCTTAAGGTGGTATTTATTTTTTCAGATGAAATCTACAGAATAGGCTTCAAGTGGTGGGTTTTCATTACACCCACCAAATAAATATAGCATTTTAACTCTTAATTTTAAATATTGAGACTTCAATCAACAGGTATTCATATAATTGCAAGACCTGTGTACCTTTTGTCCCATCTTTATAGATAATTTGTCTATATTGAAATATTTGGTTGAAACAATCACAATTGTAAGTAGTAGGGTACCCCCTGCTTTCAACAATACAAATGTTCCAGCAAGAATGATTGTAAAATAAATATTGGAAACGTGAATGCATTTTCTATTTAGTTTCCATTAAGGATATTTTCATTCGAAAAACAACTTCCAGCAGATTGGCTTAAAAGCTTTTTGATGTAAAAATCTTTAAGATAGAAGTATTGGTTCATCTATTCTAGTTTCATGTTCTTGGAAGTCTTAAAACATTTGGGGGGATTGTTTCTTTGGTCTTTGCTCTGTATCAGCCAAGGCAATATTACAGTACCTGGGGTCACTGGAATCTCCTGCTTTTAAACTAATAACTGTTCCCACTCATCTTTTATTTGGAAATTTACTATCATTGCTCATTTACTAATAGGCCATCTGAAAATGTCCCCTTTGAAACTTAAAGAGATTAGTGCTTTACATTCACTCAAAAGAAACATATCCAAATTTAGTGACATGATGATCAAGGAGATTTGTGTGAGCTGTTATTTTTTGGCTCCAACCTCAAGAATTTATTTCATTATGCCTCACTCCCTCTTTTACAAGAACATTGAGTGATCATTGTTCAGGTTCACTATAACATACCTTCAACCTATCTAGGTGCTGAGTTTCAGTCTTGAAGTCTGTCTTTATGACTGGAGAAACAACAGGAAGAAAAGAAAATTCTAATGACTATGATACAAGTTCAAATGAACTTTAAGTAAAATTTGGGTTCCATTGAAGGGGGCTGAATTTTATAATAAAGAAGTTATTCATCAGTTTCTGGCACCCTGACTTCAAAATGCAAATTTAAATGATAGAAAGGAGTTATATTTTTAGCACCGTATAACGTTTTCATTCTAGTCAATCTTTATATTGTGTTACCATAATCCGTGGGCTTCCTTGGTGGCTCAGCAGTAAAGAATCCGCTTGCAATGTAGGAGATGCAGATTCAATCCCTGGGTTGGGAAGATCCTCTGAAGAAGGAAATGGCAACCCATTCCAGTATTCTTGCCTGGAGAATCCCATGGACAGAGGAGCCTGGCAGGCTACAGTCCATGAGGTGGAAAAAAGTCAGACACAGCTTAGTGACTAAACACAAACAACCACATTCCATACATTTAATTTTGTTAGAATAGACTAAGGAAATATATTTTGAGCTAATTTCTGTTCCAATATACACAAGCTATACACACTTCTGATTTTCAAATACCAATTATGTTTCTGACAAAGTATATATGTAATGAAAATGTATTCTTCCATTAAATACTTGATTTTTAAATTTTTTCTAGAGGAACCTGGCGGGCTACAGTCCAAAGGGTCATGAAGAGTCAGACATGATGAGTAGACTGAGCACGCAACTCAACAATTAATTTTGGAACCCCTCTTACATTCAATTTCCTAGGTACTGAAAAAGCTGTTGCAAGAGATATAGAAGTAACTCTCTTGTCAATATAGATCTGAGGCTGTAACAGTTAGCTTCAGCCCTCTGTTTTCCAAGCAGCAGCCTAATGAATGGTACCCTTGAATTTCCCACCTATAAGGGGACTGGGACCATGTTTATTCATCCTCTATTGGAGTATCTGGCACAGTGTACACATTCAACACATATCTGTCTCATTAGGGTGTGAATGACTTCATTGGTTCATCTGTATCTCCTGAACCGAACGTCACACACATAGTGCTTCATGGTAAATAATCATGCTGACAGAACTATCTCCTGGGACTTCATACCATTTTACCTGTGTGTTCTTTATCGTTCCTCCTAGAAGAATGCTCTTTTTAATAACACCTGAATTTCCAAACACCATCCCACCCACTCCTTCCAGAGTTACCTGAAGATTTACCATCTGTGTGAATACGTATTTTATTTGAAGAAAAATGAGAAAATTAAGCTTATGAATTGAGAAAAATTGCCCTAGACTGAGAACCACAAGAAAGTGCAACAATTGTTTGAAATGGGCAATTCATTCAAATGACAGATTAACACAATAGAACCAGAGATAGATAGTAGACTCTTAAGGGTACCTAATATTTGATCAATGGGAAGATTATATTTTGGAATAGACATCATGGTACCTGGAAATGGCTGATACTAACCTGACTTTCCATCTAGTGAATCCAACAAGCCCAACAACTTGGATCACCATTAGAATCTCATCTTTTTGCAGATTTTCTCCCAGATTTGGTCTTTCTCCCTGTTATTGTGTGACCTGCTTTTATATGGATTTCCCTGATTGCTAGCTCTATACAGTCAGCAAAAATAAGACTGGGACCTGACTGGCTCAGATCATGAACTCCTTATTGCCAAATTCAGACTTAAATTGAAGAAAGTAGGGAAAACCACTAGACCATTCAGGTATGACCTAAATCAAATCCCTTACGATTATACAGTAGAAGTGACAAATAGATTCAAGGGACTAGATCTGATAGATCTAGTCAGAGTGCCTGAAGAACTATTGATGGAGGTTCATGACATTGTATAGGAGGCAGTGATCAAGACCATCCCCAAGAAAAAGAAATGCAAAAGGCAAAATGGCTGTCTGAGGAAACCTTACAAATAGCTATGAAAAGAAGAGAAGCGAAAGACAAAGGAGAAAAGGAAAGATATACCCATTTAAATGCAGATTTCCAGAGAATAGCAAGGAGAGATAAGAAAGCCTTCCTCAGTGTTCAATGCAAAGAAATAGAGGAAAACAATAGAATGGGAAAGACTAGAGATATCTTCAAGAAAATTAGAGACACCAAGGGAACTTATCATGCAAAGATGGGCTTGATAAAGGACAGAAATGGTAGGGACCTAACAGAAGCAGAAGATATTAAGAAGAGGGGGCAAGAATACACAGAAGAACTGTACAAAAAAGATTTTCACAACCCAGATAATCACGATGGTGTGATCACTCACGTGGAACCAGACATCCTGGAATGTGAAGTCAAGTGGGCCTTAAGACAAAACGAGTGGAGGTGATGGAATTCCAGTTGAGCTATTTCAAATCCTAAAAGATGATGCTGTGAATGTGCTGAGCTCAATATGCCAACAAATTTGGAAAACTCAGCAGTGGCCACAGGACTAGAAAAGGTCAGTTTTCATTCCAATCCCAAAGAAAGGCAATGCCAAAGAATGCTCAAACTACCGCACAATACAGTGACAGACTTAATTTTTTTGGGTTCCAAACTCACTGCAGATGGTGGCTGCAGCCATGAAATTAAAAGATATTTGCTCCTTGGAAGAAAAGCTATGACCAACCTAGACAGCATATTAAAAAGCAGAGACATCACTTTGCTGACAAAGATCCATCTAGTCAAAGCTATGGGTTTTCCAGTAGTCATGTATGGATGTGAGAGTTGGACCATAAAGAAAGCTGAGCACTGAAGAATTGATGCTTTTGACCTGTGATGTTGGAGAAGACTCTTGAGAGTCCCTTGGACTGCAAGGAGATCAAACCGTTCAGTTCAGTTCAGTTCAGTCGCTCAGTCGTGCCTGACTCTTTGCGACACCATGAATCGCAGCACGCCAGGCCTCCCTGTCCATCACCAACTCCCGGAGTTCACTCAGACTCACGTCCATCGAGTCAGTGATGCCATCCAACCATCTCATCCTCTGTCGTCCCCTTCTCCTCCTGCCCCCAATCCTTCCCAGCATCAGAGTCTTTTCCAATGAGTCAATTCTTTGCATGAGGTGGCCAAAGTACTGGAGTTTCAGCTCTAGCATCATTCCTTCCAAAGAAATCCCAGGGCTGATCTCCTTCAGAACAAACCATTCAAACCTATAGCAAATCAGTCCTGAATATTCATTGGAAGAACTGATGCTGAAGCTGAAGCTCCAATCTTTCGGCCACCTGTTACAAAGAACTGCCTCATTTGAAAAGACCCTGATGCTGGGAAAGATTGAAGGCAGGAGGAGACAGGGACGACAGAGGATGAGATGGTTGGATGGCATCACTGACATGGACATGAGTCAATGGACATGAGTTTGAGTGAACTCCAGGAGTTGGTGGTGGACAGGTAGGCCTGGCATGCTGCAGTCCAAGGAGTTGCAGAGTCGGACATGACTGAGTGACTGAACTGAAATAAACTGAACTTCCTTATTGTTACTTCAGCACCTTTGTTTAGTGCCTGGCTGAGGACCATGGCACTTCCTATGGACTATGAGATTTGAATTAGGTGGGCAATTAGGAGGATATTTCATTCACTGAGGCAAAAGACAAGGAACATGCATTATGGGAATGAGAAGAGTGTCCAACTCTGTGACCCCACAGACTGTTGCCCACCAGGTTCCTCTGTCCATGGGATTCTCCAGGCAAGAATACTGGAGTAGATTGCCATTCCCTTCTCCAGGGGATCTTCCCAATCCAGGGATCGAACCCAGCTCTCCTACATTACAAGCAGATTCTTTACCATCTGAGCTATCGGGAAAGTGAAGTCGCTCGGCCATGTCCGACTCTTTGCGACCCCATGGACTGTAGCCTATCAAGCTCCTCAATCCTCCTGCCCCCAATCCCTCCTAGCATCAGAGTCTTTTCCAATGAGTCAACTCTTTGCATGAGGTGGCCAAAGTACTGGAGTTTCAGCTTTAGCATCATTCCTTCCAAAGAAATCCCAGGGCTGATCTGGGATTGAGAGAGCATCTATGCTTAGGACTGGTAACTACCTGATATGGTACGTTTTAGACCCTATTACACTGACCTTCCCTATAGCTCAGATGGTAAAGCATCTGCCCGCAATGCGGTAGACCCAGGTTTGGTTCCTGGGTCAGGAAGATCCCCTGGAGAAGGAACTGGCAATCCACTCCAGCACTCTTGCCTGGAAAATCCCATGGATGGAGAAGCCTGGTAGGCTACAGTCCATGGTGTTGCAAAGAGTCAGACACGACTGAGCGACTTCACTTTCCCGATAGCTCAGATGGTAAAGAATCTGCTTGTAATGTAGGAGAGCTGGGTTCGATCCCTGAATTGGGAAGATCCCCTGGAGAAGGGAAGGGCAATCTACTCCAGTATTCTTGCCTGGAGAATCCCATGGACAGAGGAACCTGGTGGGCTACAGTCTGTGGGGTCACAGAGTCAGACATGACAGAGCAACTAACACTAACACTACACACTGACATTAACCAACTCTTGAGAAAGTCAATATTTCCAATATTTCTTTCATAAAGTTATTATTCCAAAATATTTCAAATGAAGATAAAAATCAAGAGACTAGAACAATGAGCCACATGGAATACATTTCCCAGATGTAGCAGTTGTCAAGATTTTGCAATATTTGTTTCTTTTTTTTTTTTGCTGAAGCATTTTTTGGTAATTTCCAACATTATGTTGTTTTATTCCCACATTTTATTAGGTGTGATTATGCATAATCACACCTAATAAAATTAACAGTAATACCTGTGTCATTTAATATGCAGTCTGTAATCAAATTGAAGAAGTAATGGCAACTCACTCCAGTATTCTTGCCTGGGAAACCCCATGGACAGAGGAGCCTGGCAGGGGCTCCATGGGGAGTCCGTGGAGTCACAGAGTCAAACATATGGCTGAGCAACTGAACAGCAAGGATCTAGTGCCTTAGTTATAGAGTAACTAAAAGGTCTCTTCAAGTTATTTTGGGTTTTTTTGGTGGTAACACAACAAACATTTAAAAAATATTTATTCAATTGATTTCATTTACTTTTTTTGTTGTTCAAATAGCTCCAACTTTGACCAATGAAAGCAGTATTCTTAATTCATGTTTATTGCATGATTATTTCCCTTTTGTACAGATGGGTTGAAGCAAATATAAAACATGTATTCTTCCATACAGCTATCATAATACTCAGTTCAAGAAGAAATAATAGCTTCTAAAACACATGATCCACCATACTGTGTAATCATCATTTGAGCCTCAAAACTTTGTTAAAATTTTGATAAAAAATTAAATAATTTAAGCCTACAGAATAATCAAATTAGAGATGTATCAAAGTGAAATAACAAAGGTCTGAGGTCACATTACAGAGTTTGGTCTCTATTCTGAGAACAAAGGCAAAACATGGAAAAAAAACTTTTTTTGACTTTGACTTTGACTTTTTGACTTTAAAATGTTAAAGTCAATAGAGATAGGTTTTTTTTTTTTTTGGAAAGTGATAGCATGGAGAGCAGATTGAATGGGTGCCAGCCTGGAAGCAAGACCATCCCAGGGGCTGAGCAGTAATGTGAGTTAAGGAAGCTGGGAGAAGTGTGGCTGATCAAACCAGGGAATTGGCTAGGCCAATGTTATAAAGTGAAGAGACTTAGGAAGTGTGCAGGAGGTGCTGTAAATTGGACTTGCATGGGGTTTGATATTTAGGTAGAGATGGGCAGAGCAAAGAGAAAAGTTCAAAATGACACCACATGTCTGACTTAATCCATTTTGTGGATGGTGGTGCCTTGAAACACTGGAGGAAGGGCAGGTTCTGGGGAAGAAGATCAAATTTCTCTCAGAGATGTTAATATTTAGGCATCTGTTTGGGATAATGTTAGGGGAGTAGCAGGGAAAGGGAGAGAGAGGATGAGAGAGGATGAAAGAAGAGAATGTTGTTAGTTCTGGGCTGGAGACATAGATTTAGAATTTATTAGCATCTTAAGATGGTATATAGGACTTCCCAGGTTGACACTAGAGGTAAAGAACCTGCCTGCCAGTGCAGCAGATGGAAAAGACAAGGGTTCAAGCCCTGAGTTGAGAAGATGCCTTAGAGAAGGAAATGGCAACCCACTCCAGTAATATTTGCCTGGAGATTTCCATGGACAGAGAAACCTGGCGGGCTACAGTCCAAGAGTCGGACATGACTGAAGTGACTGAGCACACAAGATGGTATATAAGACGTTGAGCATCACTGGAATCATCACATAAGAAGGGTATGTGGAGGGACTTTCTTGGGGTCCAGTGGTTAAGACTCTGTGCTTCTACTGCAGGGGACACAAGTTTGATCTCTGGTCAGGGAACTAAGATCCCACATGATGGCCAAAAGGAAAAAGAGAGAAGGGTATATGGAGAGAACAGAAAAAAGAGCAGAGACCTGGAAACCCAACACTACCATGGAGGACAGGAGGACAGAAGGACACCCAAAACGGAGCAGAGAAAGAGTGCCAGAGACACAGCAGGAAAAGATCAGGCCTGTGAGGCACCCACCACCATGAGCAGCAGTAAAAGGTATAGTTCAGATTTGACTTGTGAGATTGCCTATCACTTCCTTCAACCAAAACGCTCAGGAAAGTGGAGAGGGAGAGGACATTTGATTGGGGTGGGAAATTGGTGCTTTGTTTGGGACCAATGAGTTTGAGGTTTGTGAGACATCCAGGTGGAACCAGTGAATATTTGAGTCCCCAGAGGAAAAAAGTCTTGATCCTTATGTGAATAATGTGGCAAAATAATATCCTTGATGTAAAAATATTTTGTTGAGAAATACTGTAACTCTGTTGTAACATTTCTTAAGTCATTGTGATTAAAACTGCAACTCCTCTCACAAACATGCAAAAAACAAATAAGCATTACAGCCCCTGTGAAGTATGAGAAGTGCTTCCTGGGGCAGAGCTGAAATCAGGAACATGGGGTCTGGCAGGTCTGGGTGTGTGTGCTGACTGATCACTTACTTTCATGGTGACCTTGGACAAGTCAATCTCTGCAAAGTTAGATTATTTTCATCTGAAAAATCAGGTGAGTAAAAGCTGATATTGTTCAGTGTTGATGAAAATGAAATTAGATGATATATGAAAATATCTTGTAGAGTAGTTTACACCTAATCAGAGCTTAGTGAATAGTGACTTTATAATTATTGAAAATCATCAGGCACAAAAAATTTAACTTCTCACCCTTACATTAATGACTTCCACATTTCTTCATGACATTGACTTTCTCTCTCACCTAGAAGTAGTTGTTAGGCTCCTTCTAGAATTAGCTTCATTCCATGCATGATAAACTCAGGATTTTGTCACTCTTAGAATTTGTTCTGGGGAGAAATCACTACTTGTGGGTGATGGTGAGAAGGGTAAGATAGAGGAGATGTGAGGAAGCAGCAAATAGCACCACTGCCTCTAATGTAAGCTGCCTCCACCACCTTTAGGTATAAACCTATGTATGTTCTTTTTTGTTTGTTTGTTTGTTTATTTGCTTGTTTGCTGTTTTTTTTTTAATTTTATTTTATTTTTAAACTTTACAATATTGTATTAGTTTTGCCAAATATCCAAATGAATCCGCCACAGGTATACATGTGTTCCCCATCCTGAACCCTCCTCCCTCCTCCCTCCTCATACCCTCCCTCTGGGTCGTCCCATGCACCAGCCCCAAGCATCCAGTATCGTGCATCGAACCTGGACTGGCGACTCGTTTCATACATGATATTATACATGTTTCAATGCCATTCTCCCAAATCTCCCCACCCTCTCCCTCTCCCACAGAGTCCATAAGACTGCTCTATACATCAGTGTCTCTTTTGCTGTCTTGTACACAGGGTTATTGTTACCATCTTTCTAAATTCCATATATATGCATTAGTATACTGTATTGATGTTTTTCTTTCTGGCTTACTTCACACTGTATAATAGGTTCCAGTTTCATCCATCTCATTAGAACTGATTCAAATGTATTCTTTTTAATGGCTGAGTAATACTCCATTGTGTATATGTACCACAGATTTCTTATCCATTCATCTGCTGATGGGCATCTAGGTTGCTTCCATGTCCTGGCTGTTATAAACAGTGCTGCGATGAACATTGGGGTACACGTGTCTCTTTCCCTTCTGGTTTCCTCAGTGTGTATGCCCAGCAGTGGGATTGCTGGATCATAAGGCAGTTCTATTTCCAGTTTTTTAAGGAATCTCCACACTGTTCTCCATAGTGGCTGTACTAGTTTGCATTCCCACCAACAGTGTAAGAGGGTTCCCTTTTCTCCACACCCTCTCCAGCATTTATTGCTTATAGACTTTTGGATCGCAGCCATTCTGACTGGTGTGAAATGGTACCTCATAGTGGTTTTGATTTGCATTTCTCTGATAATGAGTGATGTTGAGCATCTTTTCATGTGTTTGTTAGCCATCTGTATGTCTTCTTTGGAGAAATGTCTATTTAGTTCTTTGGCCCATTTTTTGATTGGGTCATTTATTTTTCTGGAGTTGAGCTGTAGGAGTTGTTTGTATATTTTTGAGATTAGTTGTTTGTCAGTTGCTTCATTTGCTATTATTTTCTCCCATTCTGAAGGCTGTCTTTTCACCTTGCTAATAGTTTCCTTTGTTGTGCGAAGCTTTTAAGTTTAATTAGGTCCCATTTGTTTATTTTTGCTTTTATTTCCAATATTCTGGGAGGTGGGTCATAGAGGATCCTGCTGTGATGTATGTCGGGGAGTGTTTTGCCTATGTTCTCCTCTAGGAGTTTTATAGTTTCTGGTCTTATGTTGAGATCTTTAATCCATTTTGAGTTTATTTTTGTGTATGGTGTTAGAAAGTGTTCTAGTTTCAGTCTTTTACAAGTGGTTGACCAGTTTTCCCAGCACCACTTGTTAAAGAGATTGTCTTTAATCCATTGTATATTCTTGCCTCCTTTGTCAAAGATAAGGTGTCCATATGTGTGTGGATTTATCTCTGGGCTTTCTGTTTTGTTCCATTGATCAATATTTCTGTCTTTGTGCCAGTACCATACTGTCTTGATAACTGTGGCTTTGTAATAGAGCCTGAAGTCAGGTAGGTTGATTCCTCCAGTTCCATTCTTCTTTCTCAAGATAGCTTTGGCTATTCGAGGTTTTTTGTATTTCCATACAAATTGTGAAATTATTTGTTCTAGCTCTGTGAAGAATACCGTTGATAGCTTGATAGGGATTGCATTGAATCTATAAATTGCTTTGGGTATTATACTCATTTTCACTATATTGATTCTTCCAATCCATGAACATTGTATATTTCTCCATCTATTAGTGTCCTCTTTGATTTCTTTCACCAGTGTTTTATAGTTTTCTATATATAGGTCTTTAGTTTCTTTAGGTAGATATATTCCTAAGTTTTTTATTCTTTCCATTGCAATGGTGAATGGAATTGTTTCCTTAATGTCTCTTTCTGTTTTCTCATTATTAGTGTATGTTCTTAACAAGCATACCCCAGTTTACTGTTTCTTTAATTGCATCTAGACTGTAGCCATGATTTTCCTCCAATGTCTGGAAGGATGTGGGTATAGACCAGTATTAGAAAGATGATTTTGCTCAAAAAAATAACCTTTGTATTAGTCTAATATAAAGGTTCATTAAATCTGGAGGCTGCTGCCAAGTATTGGGTTGGCCAAAAATTTCATTCGAGTTCTTTCTGTAGCATCTTATGGAGAGAACTTTTTGGCCAACCCAGTATTTCTCCATCATGGCACCTTCTGGTTCAGACAGGGTTAACTAACTTCCAATAGAAATATGGGGCAACCCTCCTATGTTTTCTGCTCATCTGCCCTTGTGTGTGTGTGATCAATTGCTCAGTTGTATCTGACTCTTTTGCAAGTCCATGAACTGTAGCCTTCCAATATCCTCCATCCTTGGCATTTTTCCAGGCAAGAATACTGGAGTGAATTGCCACGCCCTCCTCCAGGAGATGTTTCCAATCCAGGAAGCAAACCGGCATCTCCCACATCTCTTGCATTGGCAGGTGGACTTTTTACCACCGAGCCACCTGGAAAGCATCTACCCTTATCCTATCCCCTGCTCCAAGCTCCTGGCTTCCCTTTAGCAACATGTCAAGATGGAAGCCTCTGGCTCTATTTGTACAGATTGATGGATCTCTTATAGGAAAAAGCTTAGGTTGTTCTTTGAGATTTCTCCAGAGGGAACTATTTGCAAAACAAAAACATCAACAACAATAAAACAACATCTTTCTCAGGCTAAGTTTTATCATGTCTAATGGTTTAACTTTAACGTGTTTTTATGCTAAAAAAGTCTTCTTTCTATAGGTAAAGAAAAGAAGAAATGAAGTATTTGATGGGCACTTAAAATTTCATCCTATTCCATAATATTCTGAAAATGGAAGGAAGAACTTCTTGATTCTTGCCTCTGACCTCATTCAAGGAGACATCCTATTCATTACCCCATCAGAAGTGTTTAATAAAATTCAGAAAAAAAAACACAACAAAAAATGTCAATAAGGGACTTCCTTGTTGGTCCGGTGGTTAAGACTTCGCCTTCCAACACAAGGGATGTGAGTTAGATACCTGGTTGAGAAACTAGGATCCCACATGTCTTGTGACCAAAAAGCCAAAACATAAAACAGAAGTAACATTGTAATAAATTCAAAAAAGATTTTAAAAAACAGTCCACATAAAAAAATATTTTTTAAAAAAGACAGTAGAAAACTTTTTTCTCTATACTCTGAAAATAATACCAAGGAAAGTGGTATTTTCTAGTAGTTCCAAATGGGATAGGAGAGTACTCCATTTATGAAGCATGCTATGGAAAATACACATTCCCTTTGCAATGAAAAGCAAAGAGTAAGATAGAATCACCTGGTTCCTATATTTGAAGGCACACACGGTATGTTCAATTTCATCAAGGTTTTCAAAATGCCTATTATATGCCAGTGTTAGTGGTAGGTCCTAAGTTTAAAAATATTAGTCTCTGTCTCCTATAATTAACAATCTAGTGAGACAGACAAGTAAACCTACATTATAAAGGACTGAAGTTTTAAATAGAAGTATTATGAAGATACAGGGTGGCATAATGAAATGCTAGGTACAATTGTGTGCATGTCAGGGTGTCTACCAAAGATAAAGAAGGGAGTTGAAAAAATAAACTAATAAATACAGTGATAACATGCTTGAGAAAATTATTTCTCATTGCATCAGCAATACTCGCCATGACTCTCATCTCCAGTCCTTCTGTGTGTATTTGGAGGGCTAATGTAGACACTATTCCTTGTTTACCCTTGTCTCATATCTTTTCTTATTTATTCTTTTAATTTTTTTGCAGCTCTGTGCAGCATGGAGAATCTTACTTCCCTCACCAGGGGTCAAACGCATGCCCCCTGCGGTGGAAGATGAAGTCTTAACCTTTCTAAAATTTTCAAAAGTCCTAATTTTAAGTTTTTCATTGAAATAGGGTTGATTTGCAATGTTCTAGGTGTATAGCAAAATGATTAGGTTATACAAACACACACACACACAGATATTCTTTTCCACTGTAGGTTATCACAGTATATTGAATACACTTCCCTATGCTATATGGTACTTCCTTGTTGTTTATTTTATATATAACAGTGTGTATCTGTTAATTTCAAAGCCCAGATTTATCATAAATTTTTAATTCTCTGGTTTGAAGGAAATACTGATTTTTCTCCACACTTAACTTCAGATATGACATGCTGTGATGTCAATAGTGACCACAGAAGGCAAGAGTATAATCTCCAGGCTGGCTTCTTAGAGCAAATCAACATGTTCTTGCATGAACCACTCATGCTCTCTAGGAAGCTATCTGCTACTCCTGCTGCTGCTGGAGGAAGGGATGAGGGGCAAGGCTTTGGTATGGAGGAGGCCAGATTTCTAAATGAAAAGCCTTTCTGCAGATGATTCTTGACACTGTTCAAACAATGGTTTGAAGAAATGGTACTGTCTTTCCATCACATTTGGAACAATTCATATATTATTTTAAGAAAATTTTCTTCCTTTTGTAACCAAAAAAATCTTAACATTCTTATTTCTAGCTGTGAAAAGAAGGGAAGTGAAAAGCAAAGGAGAAAAGGAAAGATATACCCATTTGAATGCAGAGTTCCAAAGAATAGCAAGGAGAGATAAGAAAGCCTTCCTCAGTGATCAATGCAAAGAAATAGAGGAAAACAATATTATGGGAAAGACTAGAAATCTCTTCAAGAAAATTAGAGATACCAAAGGAACATTTCATGCAAAGATAGGGGTAATAAAGGGCAGAAATGGTATGGACCTAACAGAAGCAGAAGATATTAAGAAGAGGTGGCAAGAATACACAGAACTGTACAAAAAAGATTTTCACGACCCAGATAATCATGATGATGTGATCACTCATCTAGAGCCAGACATTCTGGAATGTGAAGTCAAGTGGGCTTTAGGAAGCATCACTATGAACAAAGCTAGTGGAGGTGATGGCATTCCAGTTGACCTATTTTAAATCCTGAAAGATGACACTGTGAAAGTGCTGCACTCAATATGCCAGCAAATTTGGAAAACTCAGCAGTGGCCACAGGACTAGAAAAGGTCAGTTTTCATTGCAATCCCAAAGAAAGGCAATGCCAAAGAATGCTCAAACTACCGCACAATTGCACTCATCTCACATGCTAGTAAAGTAATGCTCAAAATTCTCCAAGCCAGGCTTCAGCAATACGTGAACCATGAAATTCCAGATGTTCAAGCTGGTTTTAGAAAAAGAGGAACTAGAGATCAAATTGCCAACATCCGCTGGATCATTGAAAAAGCAAGAGTTCCAGAAACACATCTATTTCTGCTTTATTGACTATGCCAAAGCCTTTGACTGTGTGGATCACAACAAACTGTGGAAAATTCTCAAAGAGACGGGAATACCAGACCACCTGACCTGCCTCTTGAGAAACCTATATGCAGGTCAGGAAGCAACAGTTAGAACTGGACATGGAACAACAGACTGGTTTCAAATTGAGAAAGGAGTACGTCAAGGCTGTATATCGTCACCCTGCTTATTTAACTTATATGCAAAGTACATTGTGAGAAACGCTGAGCTGGAGGAAGCACAAGCTGGAATCAAGATTGCTGGGAGAAATATCAATAACCTCAGATATGCAGATGACACCACTCTTATTGCTGAAAGTTGCTGCTAAGTCACTTCAGTCGTGTCCGACTCTGTGCAACCCCATAGACAGCAGCCCACTAGGCTCCCCCGTCCCCGGGATTCTCCAGGCAAGAACACTGGAGTGGGTTGCCATTTCTTTCTCCAATGCATGAAAGTGAAAAGTGAAAGTGAAGTCGCTCAGTCGTGTCCGACCCTCAGCCACCCCATGGACTACAGCCTTCAAGGCTCCTCTGTCCATGGCATTTTCCAGGCAAGAGTACTGGAGTGGGTTGCCATTGCCTTCTCCATGGCTGAAAGTGAAGAACTAAAGAGCCTCTTGATGAAAGTGAAAGAGGGGAGTGAAAAAGTTGGCTTAAAGCTCAACATTCAGAAAACTAAGATCATGGCATCTGGTCCCATCACTTCATGGCAGATAGATGGGCAAACAGTGGAAACAGTGTCAGACCTTATTTTTCTGTGATTTCTCCAAAATCACTGCAGATGGTGACTGCAGCCATGAAATTAAAAGACACTTACTCCTTGGAAGGAAAGTTATGACCAACCTAGATAGCATATTAAAAAACAGAGACATTACTTTGCCAACAAAGGTCCGTCTAGTCAAGGCTATGGTATTTGCAGTGGTCATGTATGAATGTGAGAGTTGGACTATAAAGAAAGCTGAGCACTGAAGAATTGATGCTTTTGTACTGTGGTGTTGGAGAAGACTCTTGAGAGTCCCTTGGACTGCAAGGAGATCAAACCAGTCCATCCTAAAGGAGATCAGTCCTGGGTGTTCACTGGAAGGACTAATGTTGAAGCTGAAACTCCAACTTTGGCCACCTGATGCGAAGAGCTGATTCATTTGAAAAGACCCTGATGTTGGGAAAGATTGAGGGCGGGAGGAGAAGGGGGCGACAGAGGATGAGACGGTTGGATGGCATCACCAACGTGATGGACATGGATTTGGGTAGATTCCGGGAGTTGTTGATGGACAGGGAGGCCTGGTGTTGCAAAGAGTCGGACATGACTGAGTGACTGAACTGAACTGAACTGAACTAAAGAATAGGCTGCTTATTAGGAGATTAAGTGGCCTTCCCTGATGGCTCAGTGGCAAAGAATCTGCCTGCCAATGCAGGAGACTTGGGTTCCATCACTTTGTCGGGAAGATTCCCCAGAGAGGAAATTGCAACCCACTCCAGTATTCGTGCCTTGACAAGAACAGCCTGGTGGGCTACAGTCCATGGAGTTGCAAAGAGATGGACACAACTGAGCATGCATGCAGGAAACTAAATATTTGAAACAGCTCAGATTAACTGCTGGTTTGGTTTTTTGTTTTTAAAGGATTTTCTTTTTTTAATTAATTTATTTTTTAACTGAAGGATAATTAACTGCTGGTTTTTAATGCCTTTCCTAATTATTATTAACAGGGTCACCCCTGGATATATATTATTAGTGAAAGTGGGATAAAGGATAAATTACATTTTATAATATCTGAGAAATACTGCTACATAATCTGAAACTACACCTCTCTTCCTCTTTGAGGAATAGTTTACTTGATTTCAAAGGGGAAGGGGACTATGTGAATATTTATGTAAGTTAGAAAAATGTATTATAATTATTACCAGTGAGGTTCACAGAAGTTAAGAATTGTCATCAAGGGCCTATTTACAGCAAGCATCTGATCATGTGAAGTAGCAGCAAAGAAGGGCTTGGAATGGGAGTGGAGTCTGTAAAATGAGACTGGGAAGGGATCGGGGGTGTGGAAAGCATACTATGTCATCGAGCATTTGGTTAGTAAAGTTGGTGGTTTGACTTTGTCATAAAGGGCTACATTTGATAAGAGTAGGCTTATTACCTGGTCTGTGGCTTCCTTTGAAACATGGGATTTCAGAGCACAACAGCAGCTTAAAGCCCATGTACCCTACCCCTTTATGGAAGAAACTGATCTCTAGGTTGGCTGAGCTACCTGGCTGAAAAGAGAAATGGAGTCACTCTAGCTCTGACTCCAGGGCTCTTTAAACTCTGCCCTATTTCTTAATGCCATTGGTAGGTGAGAAATTCAAACACAAGCTTGACATTTAAATTTTAACTATTGTGCAATTTGCCAAACCAAGATTCCACTAGGGGAATGAACTCATTTGATTTTCTGAAAAGGCAAACTTGCTTTGTGGGATTAAAAGAAATCGACTTATTTTCTACCACTAGGTGGCACGATACGTTATTTTTTTTTTCCCCCTGACACTTTGAAAAGGAATCCATCCTTTCCCTTAAACCACACAAGCACATACTTCATTCTTGGCAGACTTCTGTCATTTTTACTGCTATGAAATTTGACTTGGGGTATCTGTTTATAGAATACTTACCTACAAAATTAAACTCATTTCTTTCCATTTTTTTTTCCATTACATGGTTTCTGCTTCATGCATACGTATCTGTCTTTCTACTCTACATGGGAGGAGAATCCAGGTTTGGTTTCGGTTCTTGCTGATGCTTAGTTTCACAACTACCAAACTCCTGGTTTAATAAAAACCTCTTCTCTTTTTGCCTGTTGGAGAGAAGAAAAGAGATAAAATTCTAGTTGATTCTCAAGTGGCCACTTATTCATTCATTAGGTATTAGGAGATAAGTATTCAATAGGTGATTAACTAGAAATAAGACTTTAGCTAGTTACATGGCTCACGATGATCTGTTTTCCTATCCCAAAGAATGTTGAAAGCTTGAGGTAAGAGCCATAAGAGCAGCTCCCAGTTTAACTGAACGTCACTAAGCGAGTTTGGGAAAAGGCACTGAGGGTTCAGCTGGGAGATGAGACTGAAGGGAAATTCAACTACTTCAGAGTCGCTTTGCCATCTTCTGCATTTTCTGTCATCAGAAGCTTCAGTATGTGAAGCAAAGAAAACAAACAGTAGGAGCAGGACTTACAGAATATCCTTTACAATTTACCCTTAGTGCCTTCCCTGGAGGTCCAGTGGTTAAGACTTCCAGTACAGGGATCATGGGATTCAACCCCTGGGTGGGGGAGCTCAGATCCCATACTCCTTGGGACCAAAATCCCAACAACAGAAGCAATAATGTAACAGATTTAAAGAAGACTAAAAATAGTCCACATCAAAAAATACACATATAAAAAGTTAAAATTTATCCTTAATAGATTTTTACCCCATTTTTATTCCCCTCATCCTCTGTATTAGTTTTCAACTGCAGATTATTAAATCCCACCATTTTGAAGTTTTCTGCAAAATGTTTTATATTTGTATTAATAAATAGAAAGATCTTTCAGAAATAGTGTCCTGGACCTTCCATTTTTGTGGAACATCCAGACATTTGAAATCAAGTCTATTCTGCATGAAAATCACTGGGAGGAAGGGGTTTGAAAAAAACGCTGATGACAGAATTCACACATGACCAGTTGACTCATAATCTTCTTTCTGGGTGCTTATTTTGTTTTTCTTCTTTGCTCCATAGACTAGTGTCTTGGGGCTTCTCAGGCCTATGTGGTATTAGATAACTGCCCTCTGCCCCCAAAGATACATGAGACCATTCTAGTAACAATGAATAATTCACTGACTATTACCCTCATGGGGACAGAATATAGTTGACCCAGGTTCAACTAGACCAATCAACTATGGTCAAATCAGCCCCAAGTTCATGTGTTGTGACTATAGCTGCTGGAGGGCCACCAATTATGAATGGGGTCCTCGAAAAAGGAGAGTCGAGGTAAATGTGCAGATACCCCAAAGGTGTCTCCTACACTGATACAACAGGTATTTAGAATACATAGATGAATAAAAGAATAGATGCGTGAACTAAGAAACTCTGCTAGTTTGGAACAGTCTAATAAACTCAGATTGATGGATACAGAGCAATTAATTAAGGATGTACTTTGTACCAGAGACTGTGCTGAGTACTGCAAGGAATAAAAACTGAAAAAGAAAGACGTTCCTGACTTTAAGGAAAAAGGCAAGAATAGGTATCATTAATATATAAGAAAAATACAGGCAGTGACAAGAACAACACAAAGTATTAATTATGGATATTCAGTCAATGGAGAGATCATACTTTGGGTTATCTTAATTAAAACAATACCAGCTAACTGACATTAGCACTACCATGTATAAAATAGATAGCTAGTGGGAAGTTGTTGTATAGCACAGGGAACTCAGCTTGGTGCTCTGTGATGACCTAGAGGGGTAGGATGAGGGGTTTGGAAGGAGGCTCAAGAATGAAGGAATATATGTATACATGTAGCTGGTTTCACTTTGTTGGACAGCAGAAACTAACAGAACGTTGCAAAGCCATTATACTCCTATAGAGAATAAAAGATAACACCAGCTCCTGAGAAATTCAGAAATCTCAGAGGATAAATGCAATAGAAGTTTATTTCTTGCTATGAAAATTTCAATTGACAACAGAAGATGGGGGATGGGAAAGGCAATGGGCTCAGCTTCACAGGGTCTTCAGGAACACAGCTCTGCTACCAGCAACACGATGATGATAATGGTGATGCTACTGAGAGTCAAATCCAACCAGCAGTAGAGACAGCGTCTCTCACCCAGAAGGATATCAGGGCTTCTGCTGATAGTCCATCAGTCCTTCCTTCATCACCTGACTGCCCATCATTGAAGAGGAGGCTGGGGGAGGTAACCTGCTATGCTCGGGAAGAAAGGCAAACACATTTTGAGACCTGATAGCCAGTGACTACCTTAACAGCACTGTAGTCATGGCAGTGGAAGGGAGTAATAATCAGAAAAAAATGTGTGAAAAGAATACTATGTGAGATCATCTTTGAAGCATAGATCTTAACTGTTGGAAAGAGAAAAGCTGTTCTTGGAAAAAAAAATAATAGCAAAGATCTGAGGTTTGGGAAAATAACTGTTTGGGGAGTGATGAATATAGAGTAGAGTGAAAGTGTAATAAAAACTGAAAAGATAGTTGATTTTATCGGGTTTTCTTTTCAAAAAAGCTTTCTATTGATCTGAGAACATCAGTTTCCCAGACAATGGATTTTGGCTAGAAACTATGCTGCTAATTAAATAATGAGGAGGAACTAAAGTTAGAGAATGAACTTAAAGTTGCTGAGGGGGGAGATGGGGAAAAGGATAGTTAGGAAATTTAAGACGGACGTGTACACACTGCTATATTTAAAATGAATAACCAACAAGGACCTACTGTAGAGCACAGGGAACTCTGCTCAATGCTATGTGGCAGCCTGGAGGGGAGGAGAGTTTGGGGGGGGAATGGATCCATGCATTTGTGGCTGAGTCCCTTTGCCGTCCCCCTGAAATTATCACAACATTGTTAATCAGCTATACCCCCATACAAGATAAAAAGTTGAAAAGAAAAAAGCTTTCTATCTACTTGAGAACATCAGCTTGGATTTGGGCTAGAAATGATGCGGATAATTAAATAATGAGGAGGAACTAAAGTCTGAAAGAAAAGTAATAAGCAAAACCTGATTAGTGGTTAAGACTTCACCTTCCAATGCAGGGGACACAGGCTTGATCCCTGGTTAGAGAGCTAAGATCCCACATACCTTGGGGCCAAAACACCAAAACATAAAACAGAAACAATATTATAAAAATTCAATAAAGACTTTAAAAATAGTATACTTTTTAAAAAATCTTAAAAAATACCTACTGTGATATGTTGTTTTCCTGTACTGACCTCCTGCACTCTAAATGGGAAGAACTACCTTCATTTACTCTTTAAAATACCAAGTTGACTTAATAAAGGTGTATGAAAGAAGTACAAATTTATTGATCTGGATGAGGGTTTAAAACAGTCAGGATCAATATTCATGTATTTTAATTTTTAGCCCATACATCTTCTTACTTAAGTTAAATATATCCATACAACTGAATCAATATATACATGTTATTTTTTCCTTGGATGGTATTAGTCTTAACCACATATTTTAGAATAATGGGAGAGATTTTCTTTTTTGTTCAGAATTTCTTTTAAATCAGACATCTGGTATTTGGCACTCGACTTTTATTAGACCGGTTGAGCACTTTTAAAAGGGGATAAATCATGTGACTTTCATTTTAATTTTTTACTGTATAGCCAACATATGCTGAGTAATAGCATTAAATAAGATCAGTAAATGAAGGATTATGATCTGTCTGTGTCCAATTTTGCAAAGAAACTAATTAGAGAAAGGTTTTTCAGATCAGAATTGAATTAGCCAGCAATTTTTAAAAATTGTAGTAATATAATGAGAAATGCTTGGATTTTAACATGTTGCTGGTGAGAAGGAAAAATTACAAGGAGCATTAACACTTTCACTCTAATTTTGGCTGAAGGGAGAAGAGAACAGGGCAACTCTTTGGCATAAGCCTCTCCCCACTGCCAGTAGACATTTAGATTAAAAAACAAAAAACAAAAAACACCTCAAGCCTTTTCGCAGCTATCTATTTTAATTAGAGATATTAAGTTGGAAGCTGGAATGTTGAGAGCTAACCTACAGATAATGCAGCATTCTCCACATCCTAGGGAGCATTCATTTTAATTGTCTCATTTCACTAACTTGGATATGAGAAAGGCTTTCTATCCCACTCTTTAATATTTGGCAGCCAGCCAGTTCTTTTCTATGGTTACACTTATTGAGGTACAGAACTGCGTTTGGAATTAAGTTGGAATTTTATTTATAGCTTTGGAATGTCTTGCTAAATGTCTCTAACTATGGCAACTTCTCTTTAAACTGGAATGAAAACGCCATCGTTTTTACAAAAAAATTGAGCAAAGGGAATATACAGCAGTGTTTATTAGTTTCTTTAAATTCTGTCAGTTATGGGTAGCATAAATAAGAACATTAAGTGAATTAGTCTTACCATGGCAATCTTAATTATAAATATTTTAGATTCATATATTTGACTAGTAATTCAAAGAAGATTTTGACAAGTAATCTAAACATGACAAATCATGCTATAAGAGATAATTTTATGATTTGTAAAATTATTTGGAAAGATGCTGTTCTAATTAAGAGAATAAAAGGCTTTCTGCTCGGTGAAGTATAAAATCAAACACTCATTTCAATATTGTGAGTAGGACAAATACATATTATGCTCATTTAGTGTTTCTCAATGGATAAGCAACATGATTTGTTGTACTTTGTCATTTTTAGGCATTCACTATGGTCGTAATTTCTTTACATTCCTGAAATCCAAAACAGGATAAACAGAATTACTGGTTCAATTGCTAAATTTGCATATTTGGCATTTGAAAAACATGAAGAGCCTTCAAAATCCAAGCATGTCTGTACACCATTTATCCCTTCAAACTAGTCTCCCATTCTTCCCCAATTATCCTAAATCTCAATGTCATGTTTTAGCATTCACTTCCTGTTTTCTCTTTTTCTAGATAATCCCAAGCAAAGTGGGTAGTACACGGAGAAATTCCAAAGAGTCCTACAAAGAATGCTCAGATCAAGACGATTCTTCTGCTGTTGGCTCATTTGATCTCTTTTCTTCTTATTTGGACAGTAATTTTCACAGGTAGTTGGATTAGAAATTAAGCAACAGAGCAAGGGAATTACCTTAAGAGATATAAATATGTGCATGAGAAAGAAGGTGCTGAATCTAGAGCATTCCTTCAGGCTTTCTACTTCTATATTATTTTTCATTTGTATATTGTTCTTGGTGAAGCAAAAATACCATAATATATATTTTTATAGTCTCAAAGGGTTTATCATGAGACAATCAATTCACCTGAAACAATCTATGAACAATTAAAAAGAACTAATAAAAATTGAAACACTAAATATAATTATTTCAAATGTGTGATACAGTTAGTAGTCAGGACAAGGGAGTTCTTAATGGGTGGGGAATAATGTCTACTTTACACATGGAAGTACCCTGAGTTTGGGCTTTGGATTATTGTATAAAGGAAGAGTGAGAGTCCAGAGATTGTCACTGAACAGATGTAACAGAGGAGAAATTCCAAGCCTGGTAGCCAGGAATATGCAGAGATAAACTTGAGTGTGTTGGATCATGAAGGAAATTCCTAGGTGTTCCTACCATCCATCAGAGACCCTCGTGAGGAAGATTGGGAAAGGTGCATAAATATAACCAAAAAAACAGAATCAAAAGATCGACATTTGGGTCACTTTAAAATTTTGGTTTATTCTTTGGATAAAGAAGATATGGTACATATATACAATGGAATATTTCTCAGTCATAAAAAAGAATGAAGTAAAGCCATTTACAGTAAAATGGGTAGACCTAGAGATGATCATCCATTTTTCTGGCCTGGAGAATCCCAGGGATGGTGGAGCCTGGTGGGCTGCCATCTGTGGGGTCGCACAGAGTCGCACACGACTGAAGCGACTTAGCAGCAGCAGCAGCAGCAGCAGCAGCAGAGATGATCATATTAAGTGAAGTAAGCCAGACAAAGACAAATATCATGTGATATCACTTTCATCTTTCATGCTGTGGGGAATCTAAAAAAAAATGATACAAATGAAATTATATACAAACCAAAAATAGATGAACAGACAGAGAAAATAAACTTGTGGTTACCAAAAGGGGAAAGAGGGGAGGGATCAATGAGGAATTTGGGATTAACAGATACACACTACTGTATATAAAGTAGATAACCAACCATTACCTACTTTATAGTGTAGGGAACTATACTCAATATTCTGTAATAATCTATAAGGGAAAAGAATCTGAAATACAATTTATATACGTGTGTGTTTGTGTGTGTCTATGCATAGAGCAAAATGACTTTGCTGTACACCTGAAAATAATATAATATTGTAAGTCAACTATATGTTAGTAAAAAGGTTTTTTTTTTTTTTTTCCAAATTCAAGGGCTTCAGAAATTTTTTTAGCTTATTCTGATGTTGGTCCAAGTGTATTTCTCTCTCTTCATTTCTACTTCCCAGGTTTAGAGACTGAGTTTGGTGACACAAAATAAGATTAGATGTTTTTCTAAATCTTCTAGGTATTCTGCTATGTTAATTACAGCTCAGTAGAGATGTCCATAGAAAGAAAGGATGGAGTTGAGAAATGCTTGGATCTTTCCAACTGCCTAGGTCATTCTTTCTCACTGACAAGAGCTTCATGGATTCCTTTATACCTGTCAGTCTTCACACCTGCCAGAGATTTGGAACATGTGGAGATTTTGTTAAATGACTCCAGCTTTCTTCTGAAAAGGCAACCATGAGTAGCCTCTAATAAAAACTATTCCCGAGTGTAGGTATATATTTTGTTTAGATTACTTGAACTGCTTTTTTTTCCTCAGACATGTTCTTATTACACAGCACTTAGCTTCCAAATATCTAAATAAGTATCTTCTGTTCCTTATTTATTATCCCTTTAGTCTCCTTATACTTGCTTTTCTCTTCTCTAATTTTTTTTTTAATTTTGAGGAGACTTTGCGAATAGATGCAAGTAAATAAAGGCATTTGACATCATGAAACCACTGGGGTTTCCAGTCGGGGGGAACCATGATGTCATAAGGGAATCAGACATATATTCATTTTACCCTGTATCACCTAACCCTTGTATTGCTTCTTTTTATCCATCAGAAAAGCTTTCCTTTCTCCAGTTAGGTATAAATGAGATACGTAACAAAAGAAAGCTTAAAGAATGATACATACCCCTTTAATGCACATTTTCTTCTATATTAGTTTCCAGGTTTTCTATCCTAGTTGTTACCAATTAACTCAGAGTATCCACATTTGCATGACATTGAGGAAAACTGAAGTTTTTTTAAAAAAATGTTTTATTTTATATTGGAATGTAGCCCATTAACAATGTTTTGAAAGTTTCAGGTAGACAGTGAAGGGACTCAGCCATATATATATTCGTGTATCCATTCTCCACAGGCTCCTCTCCCATCCAGGCTGCCACATAACATTGAGCAGAGTTCTCTGTCCTATACAGTATGACCTTGTTGGTTATCTATTTTAATTTTTAAATATAGCAGTGTGTATATCTCCATCCTAAACTCTCTAATTATTCCTTCTCCCCATAATTCCCCCTGGTAACTGTAAGTTCATTCTCTAAGTCTGTGAGTCTTTTTCTGTTTCATATATAAGTTTGAGGAAAGTTGAAGTTTTGGTTACTGACAGTAATTACTCAGTGATAAAAAAGATTGGTTCTTTTCTCTGGGTAATGTTCTAGGTTAATGGCTCTAGCAGAGAATATGATGTTATTCTGTTTTCAATATCAGCCCTTACCTGATTTGACTCCTTGCAGTACAATGATGAACATGAACCATCATGAAATAGAATTTTCCTTATTCACTATACTCACATATTCAATTTAGCTTGAACAAAACCCTACATATCCCAGGGCTACCATTTCACTCTCTCAGGCTGGAAGAACTGACTGAGGTTTGCCATCAGAATTTCCTTCATAGACTTTCCCAAAAACCCAATAAAAGGAAATAGAAGTGGCTGAGCCTATTTCATTGACTGTAGGCCCACTGCCTGGTTTCTGTTAAGTTTGACAGTATTTATTTTTGAGGCTAGAATAACGTTCGAGACTGTGGTTGTAAATATTTCCCCCCATCCAAATCAAATATCTAACCTGCAAAAATGAAATAATAATGAAAAGGGTGGAAAGTGACAGAACTGAAGTTCTTCTCCCCTTTGATAAGCATCAGAAATTCTGCTGAGTGGACAGAACCTCTCACTTCTTATCTCTGAAAAGTCTGTTTTGCTTAAATCTGTCTTCATTTTGGAGGCATATATTACTGTTTCAATACACTGTGTCATCAGTTAAAAAATTAGGGCATATGTTATGAAGCAATGAATATTTTAAGAAAATTCTAAAAAATTTAAAGGAGTTGTTTTTTCCCCTCTCACAGTCTAGGTTATGATATTTTCAGTGTAATAGTAAACCTGTCTTCAAAAACTATCACTCATAAACACTTTCCCTTAGGATATACCCAAATTCTAAGTCCTGTTCAAAACTTAACATTTTTATCTTACTTTTTTTTTTCTTTTCAGAGCCGGTCATGTGAAAAACAAAAAAGCTGTTATGTTTCCAGTAAGATGATTTTCCTACTGAATAAAATTTCAGTCTAATGTTCCTCATAGAAGCCTGAAGAAGCAACCATCTTTGTATTTGTTACAGAAGTCTTAGGGGCAAAATTTCCTCAAAAATGTAGCAAAATCATTGTTCCTACTTTTCAGCTTTTAAAAAAATGTTTCTCAGTTGTGGACTTGAAACTACTAAATCTAATTTTTTTTTTCTTATGAATTGTTCTTATTTTACTACATGGTTTAAAACATTAAGTTTTGGAGTGACTCAGTGACAGTTACCTCTGACACTACCTTTTAGGAAAATGGTCTTCATTTAAATTTGGGTTCTGTGACTTTTTGATTTTACAAGAACCCTTTGACTTTAGGAGGAGAGTGAGAATATCTCTGGATCCTTTTCCCGTCTTTAACCGTGGTGTTCCATATACTTTCAGTGGAGGGAGTGAGCATTGTCGAGTAGGTAGCATAAGTGATAGGAAAAAATCCCTGAATGTTGTATGGCCAGAATAATTGCACACAAATGCATTCAGGAATCCTATGGAAAATATAGTGCTGTTAACTGGCATGGTTACAGCACAATTTAGCAAGTATGTTAGAACAAATTACCCCCTGTAACCGTAAGCCATTCTGTTTCACGCTTTTTAATGAAGGCCTGTACCACACACTAGAATCCTTCTCACCTCATTACTACTCATAAAAAGCAATGATCCGTTCAAAGGCTCCTCATCTCTCCCATATGAGCGGTAAAGAGCCTCGCCTCTCCTTCTGGCACAGAAGACAGGAAAGCCTCTTCCCCAGCGGCCTTTGAAGTCCATCATTAGCATGTTTGCTAGATAAAAGAGAAGAAAATTTATCTGTGCAATCTCACTGTTGTCACGTGTGTTACCGTTTCACCCTGCCTTTAGAAACAAAGCAAACAAAACAAAATAAAATCCGAAGACATCTCTGTCCTTGTTTAGAGAATACAGATTTGCAAGACTGTTAGTGCAATTGCTCCTTCCCTGTTCACGAGGCATTTTCAAAGAAACTCTAAAACATGGGAAGAATTTAAGGGGCCACTGAATGTAAAGTATGGAGTCAATAAAAAGGCAGGCGGAGAAGTAAGATGATTGGTCCATGCAGAAGAAACAGTACAATTGTGAATTAAAATACTTTTGCTTTCTCCCCAGAATATCATAAAAAAATTGATTTTTTTATAAAAAAATATACTATTTTCATTTTAGTTACTGATGAAAAGATTTAGCCGAGACTGGCATACTTACTTTCTCTCTCTAATTTCAGAGACAATATATAATATTGAAGATACACTGAGTACATTCAGTAAAAGTTGAGGTGAATGAATGCATGCTCTTCAAAAAGAGGTGGTGATACACACACATACACACATATACCTAAATATATAAAACTGGGGAGGAGATATTACAAATCTAATTCAGCAAAAAAAAATTTGTACATTTTTTTAAGTTCTACATAGTAGGAATGAAAAATCTTGTACAAGAGATAGAACATATTCAAAAATATTGTTTACACACCGTAACTGTGTTTGAGCCAGCAGGAAGAATAGTTGTTCATCTCTATTACATGAGGATTTCCAGTCAGGCCATTCTGTTGAAGAGTGTGCAACAGAATAATAACGTTTGCATTTCAAGCAAGAGTCCATACCTGGTACTCAAATAATTTGAAAGCGGAGACCGGGCATCTAAATTCTGTAATGTAACAAAACCCTGGAAGCTGGCACATGTTATAAATTTAAATGATGGTTAAAATCAATTCCGTTGCAGGAAAAATGCATTTAACATAAACTTTTGGGTGACGTTTCTAACTTTTTCTGTAGTAGCTCTGAAAATATACCGGATCACCTGATGCAATGCTGTCAAACCCTAGCAAACACTTAAGCGGGGCAGTTTCTAAATGAAATTGGTATTCTCCAGGCGCTGTCCCGAAACGCAAGCCCTGGGCGGCTCACACTCTCAAGCTACAAGAGAGAAATGCTGGTACTGTACTTTAATAGGGTCGGGGAAGCACATGCTTGCAGAGGCTGAGCGACCCCTGCAATAATAACAGCACAGCTTTGTTTCATTTGAAAACATAAATCTGTACACACATACTTAGTGAGACATATATCCATGTATATAGAAAAAAGTTCAGCTAATAATAAAAGAAAGGATGAACATTGGCACGGGAGATGTTGACAGCATTATGCAAACTTTTCAATATTTCCTTGCATGCTAGACTTTAACTTTTGTTTATAAAGTCCACTTAGACATAATTTACAACTTCTGTTAGCTTAAGCTGGGTTCTGTAAAATCTGTCTAAAAAAATCAACCCGGAGTGCTTTGAGATGTTACAAGTATATCTAGATATCAAACACTGAGCCTTGCAAATTATATCCATTTTGGAAACTCTGGGTTGGTATTCATGTACACAATATATTTTATTTCTGATGTTTTAACATGATGAAGCAAGTCTTGCTTTTCTTTTCTTTTTTTCCTTGCCTTTTCCAACTCTTGCTCTAGTATCTGTGAAAAAGACTTAGGAGCCCAAGCAAAATAAAATGAGAAATTCTGAAGGTTATTATGGTTTAATAGATTTTTGAAATTCAGACTTTGTCAGGTGATTTAGCGAGGAAAAAATACCCAGGTCAGGCAAAACTTGCCAATTCCCTGAAGTTTGTAATTTCTACTATAATTTTGGACTTCAAGACTTAAAAATGTTATGTAACTTATATTTATTTCAGCCAGGTACAGCTGTTGTGAAGCTTCCCTGGTGGCTCAGTGGTAAAGAATCTCCCTCAATGCAGGAGACATGGGTTTGATCCCTTGGTTGGGACAATCCTCTGGAGAAGGAAATGACAACCCACTCCAGCATTGCCTGGAGAATTCCATGGACAGAGGAGACAGGACGGCTTCAGTCCGTGGGGTCACAAAAAAGTGGAACACAACTCAGTGACTAAACAACAACAGCTGTTGCAGACATCTGATATCTTCTCCTTTCTGAGTAGTTAGAAATGTCAGTCAGTCAAGATTAAGAGAAAAGGGTAAATCCCATCTCTTTATTGACTCTTGCAATGTACATTGCTTTGGGGGTCAAAGACAAACTGAAGTTCTTAGTGTCCACTTCTAAAATCGCAGAACAGCAAAACACACAGCTTCATTTTTGCTCTCAATGGAAGAACAGCCTCTACTTTTTGCTCCCTAGTAGTTGTGAAGAGTGGGGTGCCATTGGTGTGCCCCTTTAATGACATGGCTGCAAAGAGTATGCTTCATAGGCAGCACAATTTACTCTAAGCTTTGGCCAAAGTGAAATATTTCTAAGGGAACTGAAAGGATGAAATGAAAGGTAAAATAATGGAGAATAAAATAACTTGATAATATATTTGTGAATTAGTAATTTTTGACTTATGACAATATGGACTTATATCAAGTCTTAATATAACAGGGGACCAGTTCCATATCAAGACACAGGTGGGTGCCCCTATGGAGACAGTCTCATGGGGAATGTCAGATTCGTGCTTCACTTTTTCCGGCAGGAGGTGCTGGGGAGAGTTGGAAAAGAGAGAAAAGGCCTGATCCTGTTGGTTCTTCATTATGTACCAATAGTTCTTCATTCATACAGCAGTGCATTCAAGCCTCTAGCATTTTCCCATATCCAGTCTCCTTGTGTAATGTAACAGATGGAGTAGGATCAACTGTCCAGAGCCCCTTCAGTGGAGTCTAGATTCCAGCTCTAGGACAGGGGGTTTCTGCTTCTTTCAGTTAATAACTCTTGTTTCCCAATGTTTGGAAGCAATTCCAACTTCTCTTTGTTAAAATAACCAGCATGGATTCTGTTTTCTTCTGGACCCTGGCTGATACACTCTCTGCTTCAGATTTCTTTTTTTCAAAACAAACAGCTTTTTAAATGAAGTTTAGTGAATTCACAATGTTGTGTCTTTGAAGATGCTAATCAGATTTTTCATTTTTCTAGTGCCTATCATAATGCATTCAATGTACATGTTGTTTTGTAGCTCAATTGTTCAGTCATGTCCCACCCTTTGAGACCTCAAGAACTGTAGCCTGCCAGCCTCTGTCCATAAAATTCTCCTGGCAAGAATACTGGAGTGGGTTGCCATTTCCTACTCCAGGGGATCTTCCTGACCCAGGGATTGAACCCATGTCTGTTTAAGTCTCCTGCAGATTCTTTACCACTGAGCCACCTATACTCCAATAAAAATTAATTTTAAAAAATTGCAGGGGACTTGCAGTACTTCTGAAGATCTTATACTTGATGGATCAAATGTAGCTTCAGAGTCTCAGATTTAACTTGCATTTCTTAACCCAAAGGAGAAGTCCAATGATGGTAGATTTTTTTGTTTCTGTTTTTAGGTATTTTAGGCCTGAGGTATTCTCTGGAGTTGGTGCTAATCTCTGCTTACTTTGCTTTGAATTAAACCGACCAGGAAAAAAATTTTGAGTGAATATGAATATTTATTCTCTAATAAGTTCCTACCTTAGTCTCCACAAATCTGATTAAGCAGAAGAGAATATATTTTCATAATACAATTACTGATCTGCTACCTTATTCCAGGTAATGTACAGATACTAAAATTGTCACTTAGTTAAGTGGCTTGACTGGAATTTAGATCTTAACCCTCTTTGATACAATCCTTCATGCTCTTGCTCTTTCTATACTACCTCTGTTTGTTTTTCGGGTGTAAAGTTTAATTCATAACTAAATATATGTCTTATTTGTAGGTACCTTTTAACTCAGCTTTCTGACAGGATTCAAGAACACATGATGGAATTTTGGCCAAACTCTGATCTACAAATCCAAGTATCTTGCTTACATTCTTGAAGATGGGGCTTTAGTAATTTTATAGGCTCTGGTGTTTTATACTATAAATAAATTTTGTTCTAAATGGTTTCAGTGAGACTAAGCAGACTATTTGCTTGCTACTTTTATTCTGATCACTGTAATCTGTTACAGAAACAAAGAAACAGAAAATCTTAAACCTACATAAAATGTAAACCCATGTAAATCTTCTATTGTTCTTCTGTGGTGTATAAATACACATTGGTCTAAGATGTTTCTATCTGTTAACAAATTGACTTTCAGAAGTGTTTGCCAAATTTGAACTTATTTACGAAGTGGTGTATTCTTAAGTGAAGTTAAAAGAAGTTCTCTTCTAGTAATTCCAGTAACCTTTTACCTGGGCAAGAATTTAGGTTCATGAAACTATGACAAATGTCAAGTATTCAAGTCCTTGGTGGAATTTGAGGCAGGGGTGTGCTGGAGCTGGTCCACACTGGCTCCTAAGAGCAGACTGTTAAATATTAGGGAATTTTGTGAGCTGGTTGTTAAACACAGCCACTATTAAAAATTGGATTACATAAACTTAAAATTAAATAAATTGCATTAAAACAAAGGTAATACATACTCAAAATTTATTACTTCCTACTTAACTTTTTTAATTTAAAAATTTTTATTAAAGTATAGTTGATTTACAATGTTGTGTTTAATTTCTGCTGTACAGCAAAGTGACTGAGAACTCAGTCACTTCACTGTATATATATATATTAGCTTAAATTTTCCATATGGTTTATCACAGGATACTGAATATAGTTCCCTGTGCTATACAGTAGGACCTTGTTGTTTATCCATCCTATATATAATAGTTTGCATCTGTTAATCCCAAGCTCCCAGTCCTTCCTACTTAATTTACTACATTGTAGTATCATCCATGTCTATGGGGTCGCACAGAGTCAGACACGACTGAAGCGACTTAGCAGCAGCAGCAGTATCATCCATGCTCTTAAGATAATTCATGTCTATTGATTCTGTTACATGGGATTGGAGATACCACATAACAGTGTGCTGCTGAATATTTCTTCCCAACTTTGGGAACATATCCTGGTAGTGTGATTTCTATCATAGAAAAATGTTTAAACCACAGAAATTGGCAAATGCTAAGAATTAGGGCTTTACTTATTGCTTTTTTTTTTGTCTAGACTTAAAATAATAAGGAAATATTAATAATGCAGATCAACTTTAAAAGTGAATTATATCTATAGCTGTTAAGTAGTGAATAGTGCAAAATTTAATGACATATGCTCTTAGTATTTGCAAACTATTATGAGATTCAGCAAAGGTAATGCTCATCTCATTGAGAATGAGTGGTTTCAAATTATTTCTTTGATGTTTTTACTTTCATCTTGTTTGTGAAGTTAAATGAGAATATTAACCTATGTTCATGTTAGAATTATATTCATCAACTGTAACCAGAGATCAATTATTAATTTAAGAGTTTGGCAAAAAGCAACCAAAGCCTCTGTGAGAATAAATTATTTGTGTGAACTCCTGGGGGTTGGGGGAAGAGTATATATTTTATTACTGTTTGTAGTTTGTGTGCTATACATTCTTTATATCAGTAAAAGGTATAATAAAGAATAAACATAGACGCACACATTTTTCTTCCTCTGGAGAGCCTCTTGTTAAACATGGAGTGTCACACCTCTCATAGGTGTGCAAGCCTGGAGATTCCAGTTTATTCTCTTTGAATTGTATAGATACTGTCTTCTGTTACAGAGCTGAGGACTGTTTCTACAACAGCCAATTAGTTTATTAGTACAGTTAGTTGGAAAAAAAAGTAAGTGTCACAAAGGCTACTGCTAAAATCTATCATGGTATATTTAAAAGTCTTCTAAATGTCAATGGATGATGTGTCCAGAGACAAAAACCTAATCTTGCAAATTTCTGATGAACTTCCTTCCTCCTGAAACACACATAAGGTGTGAGGTGTCTATGACATCCAGGAGAACTTTCAAATTCCTGTTGAATTTTGTTTCCCTTTGGGGATAATTAGAGAATTAAAAAGTATGTGAAATTTTTCAAAATATTTATCCAAGCCTTAGAAGCTGTTGTCCCCATAGTCAATGTCAAAAATTTGAAAGTCTAGAAGGGATGCTTCATCATTATATTAAAAATGTTAAATTCCTTCCTTTCTTCTCTCTTTCATTTCTTCCCTCTTCTCCTGTAGCTTCTCTCTTTTTTGTATTTAAATTTTTTCATTCATTGATGAATTTAATTGGGAACCAAGGTATTAATGACTTAGAGATACCTAAGAATTCATGAGAAGTTACAAAAAACAGAGAGAAAGCAAAGTACAATTTTAAAAATTATTCTTTTAAATATTTAAAAGGTGGGGGATTGTAAAATGACACCTGAGTCATTGTTTTTGAAATATTTCTAGCTTCTTCGTGTACATAGAAACTTTGTTGCTTTAAACACTGTAGGTATTTCATGAGAAAGTAGGAGTTGTTCCTAATGGAAGAATGATGAATGGATTAAAGGGCTCATCTTGTTCAAAATTTCAGCTATGATGCTCTGCCCAAGAGTTAACAGAATGTATTTTCTGCAGAAATGATTAGACCATGGTTTTCCTCATTTGTAAGACAGGCTGTGTGTGTATATGTGTGTGTGTGAGAGAGAGAGAGGGAACGTGTATACACAAGCACCCACAATAACTATCTTGAGAATCCTAACCAGAGTCTGATTTATTTTTTTGGCTATTTGTGAAATCCTTTGTTACATCATTTGTTTAAAGCCAGAGAAGCTTCATACTCATCATGTGGTCAGGAATGCAAAATCTGCATTATTTGTTTTTATGAATCTAAATTCTTATGATCGTTCTAACACCTGATGAGTTAAACAGCAGTTTTTGTTTTCCTAAAAGCATAACTGTTCTTTCAAGGATAAAAATATAAGTTATCTACAGTTCTTCTTTTTTTAATCTGACAGTTCTAAACAGATAATCTAAGTAATAACCAAAAGAATAAAAGTACTATAGTTCTACAATTGAACCACCTCTACCAGTAAGATGTTTGATGTGTGAGATGCAGCAGCAGAATAATTTAAGGAGAAATTAAGTTACTAATTACAATCCTATTCAAGAGATATTCTAACATGGTTTTAGAAAAATTTCCTCCTATGAATATTTATGAGAATGTAATCTTTCCTTTTTAAAAAGTTTTCTTGCATCTTAAGTTCTAAAAGCAGCATTAATTTTTGCTGTTGTTGTTGTTCAGTTGCTATGTCATGTCTGACTCTTTTGAAACCCTTTGGGATCAGAAAGTCTGCTGTCATTGCCACCGATTGTAACTTAAGCCACCCTGTGCTTTTTGGTTGTGAACAAGTTCTAACCATCTGTGAGCTATGACAAGCCAATTAATATTAAAAATACTGAAATTTCTTGATTTGCATTTAATCAGGTTCTAAAGAGTAACCACAAATAGGATGATTGAGGCCTCAGAAGCAGCCACATGAAGTAGGGAAAAATAGCATAGATATAAAATCTGTTCTATTCTGTGCTCTGCCCCAAATTATTGTTTGATGTTGGCAAGTCTCATAAGATCTTTAGATGTCAGTTCCTTTATTAAAGATGAAGTGTTTGGGTTTGTTGGTCTTTGATGCCAGACAATCATGGAATTCTTTGAATCTATGCAAAATTCTATGCATAGATTACTCTGTAATCTATTACAGAGTAATTACTCTGTAATTACTCATAGGTTACTTTGTCCATAGAATTCTCCAGGTAAGAATACTGGAGTGGGTTGCCATTTCCTCCTCCAGAGGATCTTCCCAACCCAAGGATTGAAGCTGCACCTCTTACATTGGCAGGTGGATTTTTACCACTGAGCCTCTCTCTAGGGAAGCTCAAAAATACATTTCATTTTATTTTGAATCATTCTTCCCTGATAGATCAGTTGGTAAAGAATCTGCCCACAATGCTGGAGACCTGAGTTCGATCCCTGGGTTGGGAAGATCCCCTGGAGAAGGGAAAGGCTACCCTCTCCAGTGTTCTGGCCTGGAGAATTCCAAGGACTGTAGAATCTATGGAGTCGCAAAGAGTCAGACACAACTGAGCGACTTTCACTTTACTTTCAGTATATATTCTCTCCTTGCTTTCTTTGGAATAACTCCTTTTTTTTCTATTTGAAGGTTACTAGATTTACAATATTGTGTTAGTTTCAGGTGTACAGCATCGGCAGACTCTTTTCCCTGAAGCTTGGTGGGTTTTAAGGCTCAAAACTGAAATTTATTTCTCCCAAGGAATGCTTACATCTCTCATTTAATTTTTCTAGTGATAGGCAAGTATGACAAATTTTTCACCTTTTCATTGATTGAAGTTACATATTTACTTTTATTCTACCTCTAAATTTTGTTAGTTTTGAGATTTGTGACATATGAATAAAACCTACCTTTTATTTTCTAAACTGAATACAAAACTTGCCCCTTTGTTTCCTCTTATAACAAACGTGATTAGGTCCAAGATAACCCAAAATACCAGTTCTTGAGGGAGATGTTGCTTATAAGTCTCTGTGCTAGATTTATCTGGGATAAGCTTTCAGTATTATCTGAGTATTTTTATTCCTCAATTTGCATACCATTTTGCATAGATTCAAAGAATTCCATGATTGTCTGGCATCAAAGACCAACAAACCCAAACACTTCATCTTTAATAAAGGAACTGACATCTAAAGATCTTATGAGACTTGCCAACATCAAACAATAATTTGGGGCAGAGCACAGAATAGAACAGATTTTATATCTACGCTATTTTTTCCTACTTCATGTGGCTGCTTCTGAGGCCTCAATCATCCTATTTGTTGTTACTCTTTAGAACCTGATTAAATGCAAATCAAGAAATTTCAGTATTTTTAATATTAATTTGCTTGTCATAGCTCACAGATGGTTAGAACTTGTTCACAACCAAAAAGCACAGGGTGGCTTAAGTTACAACCGGTGGCAATGACAGCTGACTTTCTGATCCCAGAATAACCTCTTGTGGGAAGAATAGAAATAATTGTAATTTCCCTTGGGTAGAATTAATTGTACATGACAAATTCCCAAAATAAAGAGGTATTTTGGTTCAATTTGGTTTCTCCCCGTCTCCCTTTCTCCCCTTCTTATCTTTTTTTTTGTCGCCCTCTTTTCATTCTAGTTGAGGTTCTGCCACTGAAACGTTCAGTCCTTAGGTCTGATGGCCTCCTAAGGACTGTCAGAACATTAGAAATGGAAAGTACTGTTGCATGGCTTTCACTTTACTGAAAAGATCCAGGGAGATGAACTGACTGGCCAAAACCACAGATACTGGTGGAGCCAGCACTGAAGAGTCCTCCTGGGATGCCTACTTTATTATCAACTTCTCTTTCCATCCTTCCATTATGTAATGAGGTAGTCCATATGTTCTTCCTTTGTCTTCCCAGGTGGCTTAGAGATAAAGAATCTGCCTGTCAAAGCAAGAAACACAAGAAATGTGGGTTTGATCCCTGGGTCAGGAAGATTCCCTGACATAGGAAATGGCAACCCACTCCAGTATCTTGCCTGGAAAATTCCATGGACAGAGGAGCCTGGTGGGCTACAGTCCCATGGGGTCACAAAGAATTGGACATGACTAAGCGACTGGTCAGGAAGCAAGTTAGAACTGGACATGGAACAATAGACTGGTTCCAAATAGGAAAAGGCTGTATATTGTCACCCTGCTTATTTAACTTATATGTAGAGTACATCATGAGAAACGCTGGGCTGGAAGAAGCACAAGCTGGAATCAAGATTGCTGGGAGAAATATCAATAACCTCAGATATGCAGATGACACCACCCTTATGGCAGAAAGTGAAGAGGAACTAAAAAGCCTCTTGATGAAAGTGAAAGAGGAGAGTGAAAAAGTTGGCTTAAAGCTCAACATTCAGAAAAAAAGATCATGGCATCTGGTCCCATCACTTCATGGCAAATAGATGGGGAAACAGTGTCAGACTGTGTTTTTTTGGGGTCCAAAATCACTGCAGATGGTGACTGCAGCCATGAAATTAAAAGACGCTTACTCCTTGGAAGGAAAGTTATGACCAATCTAGACAGCATATTAAAAAGCAGAGACAGTACTTTGCCAACAAAGGTCCATCTAGTCAAGGCTATGGTTTTTCCAGTGGTCATGTATGGATGTGAGAGATGGACTATGAAGAAAGCTGAGCACCAGAGAATTCATGCTTTTGAACTGTGGTGTTGGAGAAGACTCTTGAGAGTCCCTTGGACTGCAAGAAGATCCAACCAGTCCATCCTAAAGGAGATCAGTCCTGGGTGTTCATTGGAGGGACTGATGTTGAAGCTGAAATTCCAATACTTTGGCCACCTGATGCGGAGAGCTGACTCATTTGAAAAGACCCTGATACCTGGAAAGATTGAGGGCAGGAGGAGAAGGGGATGACAGAGGATAAGAAGGTTGGATAGAATCACCGACACAATGGACATGGGTTTGGGTGGACTCTGGGAGTTGGTGATGGACAGGGAGGCCTGGTGTGCTGTGGTTCATGGGGTCGCAAAGAGTCAGACACGACTGTGCTACTGAACTGCCTGACTGACTGAAGTGACTGGTCACAAAAAGTAGAAACAATGAAACTAAGTGATAACTTGTACATACTGTAGAGTTTGAATTTATTTAGAAATGTGGATGCAGTTATCTGTGGGTTCATTTATCCATATGAATGTAAATATGAAAAGCTTTTTGAGTTTCACTTTATTTTGTACGGAGTCATTTCTGTGGCAGTTTTTTATTATCTCAGAAAATGTTTAATGAGCTCCTTCTTCAATTATAATAGGCACTAAAGAAAGTTTTTAGCATAGAAAACATATCTGTCATTAGGTTATGATTTAATGACAAGAAAAGCATACTCAATTAATTTGTACTTACCTTGCTCCAAAAAACTTTGAAGCCAGTAAAAATATGTAAATACTAAAGGAATTGATTAGATATGGGTTCTTCTCATGGTCACTGAGGCAGACACAATTATATATACTCACTTGTTCCCTTTTCTTCCTGAACACATAACTTAAGCACATCTTCCCAGCTTTCTTGCCTTCAAATGGTGTCATAGTACTGAGTTTTTGGACAACAAACTGAGGGCAGAGGCAAAAGACACTCTCAGACCTGGTACCTAAAACCAATCTTGTGACCATGATACCACCTCTGCTGGTCTTCCAGCTATACACAGAGGATGGGCAGTAAAACAATGGAGATCAAAGACATGGAATCTTGGAATGACAGCATAGAGAAGAACCATCCTTTTAAGAAGAACCATCCTTGTAAGAAGAACCATCCTCCTACTGCCTTCAATCTTCAAATGACTGTGGTTAGCAAAAGAAATCAATGCAATGGACATGAGTTTGAGCAAGCTCTGGGAGATGGTGAAGGACAGGGAAGCCTGGCATGCTGCAGAACATGGGGTCACAAACAGCTGGACACGACTGAACACTGAACAACAGCAACAGCATAAGGAACAAATGTCTGTTTTAATGAACTATTAGGCTGTTAGTTTGCATAATCTGATTTATAGCCTGTCTAACCCCAGAGGAATTATTTGTATGGGAAATTTCTAGACTGAGAAACAGTTGCTTAAATCTGAAATAATTCCCATCAGAAATGTTGTACTGGATTAAACTTGCCTTTTAAGAAAAACTATTTTGTATGAAATGTTCTATGAATGAATAAATTAACAGACTGACCAATGTATGGTATACAGATAAACCTGAAGGTGATACACAGATTTGAAATGGAAAGAGGATGGAGATACTACAGGAGATGATAGTAAGTGTATGTTTTACTTACAAAAATCCCCAACTTTTCAGGTTCAGTGGTAAGACTCTGTGCTTTCAGTGCAGGGAGAGTAGGTTCAGTCCCTAGTCAGGGAAATAAGATTCCCCAAGCCATGGCACAACCAAAAGACTTCTCTTAAAAGTCAGTTTTCCAAAGCGGTTGTACCATTTTGCATTTACTCCAGAAATAAAAGAGTTTTCTTTCTCCAGAAAGTAAAGAGAGTATTTTTGTCAGCACTTGCTACCATCAGTAACTTAAATCTGAGCCATTCTCCTGGGGGTTTGTATATTTCATTGTGATTTTCATTTGTATCTCCCTGACAAATAATATTAGACATCTTTTCATGTGTTTATTAGTCATTCACGTATCTTTCCTGGTGAAGTATTATTTTAAACCTTGTCTTTGTATTTTATTATAAGAATTCCTTATATATCCCTAAACATAATTTTTAAAATCAGATATGTGTTTATCTAAATCAGATATATGTTTATGTGTAATCTGTGGTTTGTTTCTTTTTTCTTACAGTGTCTTTCAAAAAGCAGATTTTTAAAATTATGCCCATTTTATCAATTTATTTTTTAATATTTTTTAATTTTTTGTGTCCTTTCTGAGAAATCTTCACCTAACCTAAAGTCATAAAGATTTTCTCCAATGTTTTCTTTTGGAAGTTTCATAGACTCATCTTTTATGGATTATTAGGTCAATCATCACATTTGAGTTAATTTTTATATGCAGTGTGCAGCAAAGTTGAAATTCACTGCTTTGTATATAACTATCTACATGTTCCAGTACCATTTGTTGAAAAGACTATCCATTCTCCTTTAAATTACCTTAAGTTTGTTAACCTCTATGGTTCACTAATTCTACACTGTATCCCTGGTGGCTCAGATGGTAAAGAATCCGCCTGCATTGTGGGAGATCTGGGTTCTATCCCTGGGTTGGGAAAATCCCCTGGAGGAGGGCATGGCAACCCACTCCAGTATTGCCTGGAGAATCCCCATGGACAAAAGTGCCTAGCATCCTGCAGTCTATGGGGTCGCAAAGAATCAGGCACAACTGAGTATCAAAGCACACATCTCTGTGATAATTCTTGAAATCAGGTAGTGAAAGTCATTTGTTCTTGCTGTCCTTTAAAAAGTTTTTTTTTTTTTTCTATTCTAGTTTCTTTTCATGTCAATATACATTTTTGAGTCAGTTTGTCACAAAAATATACAAAATACTATCCAAATTGCATTTAATTGCAATCATGCTGTATCTACAGATTAATTAACAGAAAACTGATTTCTTCAGGATATCAAATTTTTCAGTTTGTGATCATAGTATATTTCTCCATTTAATTTGTTTAATTTCTCTCCAAAAGTGTTTCAAAATTTTCAGTGTACAGATTTTGTAATTATTTAATAGTTTAACTAACTTTAATTTGTCCCTAAATATTTTATGTTTTTGAAACTGAATTGTGATTTTTAAAATAAGAGTTTCCAACTGGTAGGTGCTAACATACAGACATACAATAGATTTTTGTATGTTAACTCTGCTAAAGACATTTATTGTTTCTAGTCATGTTTTGGTAGACTCCTTAGGATTTTTATCTTGATTATCATGTTATCCACAAGTAAGGATGCAATTATTTCCTTTTCCCAAATGTGTCCTTTATTTTCTTTTTCTTACTTGTGCCGACTAAAATCCCCAGTACAGTATTGAATAGAAGTTTTGAGATTAGACATCCTTGAGTTGATCCTAGTATTTAGTGGGAAGGCATTTGCTCTTTTACCGTTATATATGATAATAGCTGTAGGATTTTGGTTGATGTCCTTTACCGAGTTGAAGAAGTTTCCTTAGGAGTTTTTACTGCACACTAATGACTTTGCGTGTGTGCGTGCTCAGTCATTCTTTGCGTCCAACTCTTTTCAACTCCATGGACTGTATGTAGTCCACCAGGCTCCTCTGTCCATGGGATTCTCCAGGCAAGAATACTGAAGTGACTTGCCATTTCCTTCTCCAGGGGATCTTCCCAACCCAGGGATCAAATCTAGGTCTCCTGCATTGGCAGGCAGATTCTTCACCACTGAGACTCCTGGGAAGCCCATTGACTTTAAGTTTTGGCAAATAATTTTTCTCCATTTATTGGGATCATAAAATGGTTTTTCTTTTGTTGTCTATTGATATAACAAATTACATTTATTGATTTTTACATGTTGAAACAAATTTCATATATCTGATATGAACTCTCTTTTGTCATGATATATTACTTGTATATTTCTTGAACTGACTTCATAAAATATTATGTAGGATTTTGAATTCATATTAATGAGAGATACTGGTCCTTAGTTTTATTTTATGTAAGGTCTTTGGTTTTTAATATGAGATAATGGTGGAATCTTTCATTTCTGGAAGAGTTTGTGTGTAATTAATAACATGTCTTTCTTAAATATTCAGCAGAATCCACTAACAAAGCTATCTTTAAAAATATATATATCATGGCACTCTATTAAGGTTATTTTTTCTTGAGTGAGCTTTGGAAGTGTGTGTCTTTCATGAATACCACATGGCATTTTAATTGCTTATTTACTTGTTTGACTTCTCCATTAGCCTATTAAAGATTCCTTGGGTGAAGGAGCACTGTATTTTATTTTTAAGACTTCAGATCTTAGTGTGCTGTAAGGCACATAGTTAGTATTCTGTAAATATATCTTAAATAAATGAAGAGGTGGATGAATTTTCAGTGGGAACACAAGGAGTTTCATAGGACAAAATCAGAGGTGGATCAAGAGGGATGAAGATGAAAGAGGAAGAAGATGCCCATAAAGAAAGGACAGTCAGGAGGAGACAAGGACAGGGTTGATTAAGAAAGGCAGACCAAACATCTTGGGATATTGAAGTAGAGGTTAAGCTGGATTTAGATAAGCTAGAACTAAGCCAAGGGATTTACTGAACTGAGGAATTTGGATATTGGTGTGTGTGCATGGGGAAGCCATGGAAGGATTTTGAGAAGGGTAGTTCTTAGGACTGCTGTGGGCTTACAGGGATGTTTCTGGTGGCACAATGTGGGATTCATCAGAGAGCATGAGCAAGAAATAATGAGAGCAGCTCCTTTGCTATTGCAATGCTATTGGTACTTGGGTGAAGACGAGTAGTAATAGGGACTCAAGTGAGTCATGCTATGAAGGCAAGAAAAAGAAGATTTCTTTCAAAAGTAGAATTCCAAAGATTTTTTCAACTCTGTGGGTGAAAGAGATGAAGAAATGAAAGATAATACTGAGCTTGTGTGGATAATAATGCCATTAACTGAGACAGAGCAACAAGTAAAAGGACAAGTTTGATACCTAGTTGGTATCAAACCAGGTATCAAAAGCCTTCCCAAATGATCAATGCAAAGAAATAGAGGAAACAATAGAATGGGAAAGAGTAGAGATCTCTTCAAGAAAATTAGAGATACCAAGGGAACATTTCATGCAAAGATGGGGGTAATAAAGGACAGAAACGGTATGGACCTAACAGAAGCAGAAGATATTAAGAAGAGGTGGCAAGAATATACAGAAGAACTGTACAAAAAAGATCTTCACAACCCAGATAACCAAGATGGTGTGATCATTCACCTAGAGTCAGACATCCTGGAGTGTGAAGTCAAGTGAGCCTTAAGAAGCATCACTACAAACAAAGCTAGTGGAAGTAATGGAATTCCAGCTGAACTATTTCAAATCCTAAAAGATGATGCTGTTAAAGTGCTGCATCAATATGCCAGCAAATTGGGAAAACTCAGCAGTGGCCATCGGACTGGAAAAGGTTGATTTTCATTACAATCCCAAAGAAAGACAATGCCAAACAATGTTCAAACTACTGCAGAGTTACACCCATTTCACATGCTAGCAAAGTAATTCTCCAAATTCTCCAAGCTAGGCTTCGATAGTACATGAATCAAGAACTTGCAAATGTTCAGGCTGGATTTAGAAAAGGCAGAGGAATTGCCTTTGCCAACATCTGTTGGATCACAGAAAAAGCAAGAGAGTTCCAGAAAAACATCTACTTTTGCTTTGTTGACTACACTAAAGTCTTTGACAGTATGGATCACAACAAACTGTGGAAAGTTCTTAAAGAGATGGGAATACCGGACCATCTCACCTGCCTCCTGAGAAACCAGTAAGAAGGTCAAAAAGAAACAGAACCAGACATAGAACATTGGACTAGTTCCAAATTGGGAAAGGAGTACTTTCCCAATATATAAGGAGTACTTACCCAATATACAAGGCTGTATTTTGTCACCCTGCTTATTTAACTTCTATGCAGAGTACATCATGCAAAATGCTGAGCTAGATGAAGCACAAGCTAGAATTAAGATTGCTGGGAGAAATATCAGTAACCTCAGATATGCAGATGACACCACCCTTATGGAAGAATGCAAAGAGGAACTAAAGAGTCTCTTGATGAAAGGGAAAGAGGAGAAGGAAAAGCTACCTTAAAACTCAACATTCAGAGAACGAAGATCATGGCATCTGATCCCATCACTTCATGGCAAATAGATGGGGAAATAATGGAAACGGTAATAGACTTTATCATGGGCTCCAAAATCATTGTAGATGGTGACTGCAGGCATGAAATTAAAAGACACTTACTCCTTGGAAGAAAAGCTATGAGAAACCTAGACAACGTGTTAAAAAGCAGAGACATAACTTTGCCAAGAGAGGCCCATATAGTCAAAGCTATGGTTTTTCCAGTAGTCATGTATGGATGAGAGAGTTGGACCATAAAGAAGGCTGAGAGCTGAAGAATTGATGCTTTTGAACTGTGGTGTTGGAGAAGACTCTTGAGAGTCCCTTGGACAGCAAGGAGATCAAAGCAGTCAATCCTAAAGGAAATAAGTCCTGAATATTCATTGGAAGGACTGATGCTGAAGCTGAAGCTTCAATACTATGGTCACCTGATGCGAAGAGCCAACACGTTAGAAAAGACCCTGATGCTGGGAAAGATTGAAGGCAGGAGTAGAAGAGGATGACAGAGGATGATATGGTTGGATGGCATCACCCACTCAATGGACATGAGTTTGGGCAAGCTCCAGGAGATGGTGAAGGACAGGCAAGCCTGGCATCCTGCAGTCCACTGTGTTGCAAAGAGTTAGACACAGCTGAGTGACTGAACAACAAGAAAGAAAAGTGAAAGTGAAAGAAAGTGCAAGTCGCTCAGTCATGTCTGACTCTTTGCAACCCTATGGACTGCACAGTCCATGGAATTCTCCAGGCCAGAATACTGGAGTGGGCAACCTTTCCCTTCTCCAGAGGATCTTCCCAACTCAGGGATCGAACCCAGGTCTCCCGCACTGCAAGCAGATTCTTTACAATTGAGCTATCAGGAAAGCCCCAAATGAACAACAACAGCCAGTCAATAGAAATTGACTAAAAGACTGACAAGATATTCAGGCAAGGCTGTCCTGGGGCCCCTCCTGCAGTAGGGGGGAGGGATCAAAAGAGACAAATTAGTCTTCCTTGATTGCTGGCTCCCAGAGGGGAGGCAAGCTTGTTCTTTATATGGGGTAAGGATTGGGGTGTGTTCAGTTGTTGGGCTAGAATGGTGGCATAAGTGGTTTGCCCACTCCCTTTGTAATGTTGAGTGCAGGGTGCATGCACAGTACCCTGCTTTTGCCCTGACACCCAGTTTTTGCTCCAGCTTTTTAGAAGTGGTGGGCTTCCCTGGTGGCTCAGTTGGTAAAGAATCTGCCTTCAAGGCAGGAGACCTGGGCTTGATCCCTGGGTTGGTAAGATCCCCTGGAGACGGGACTGGCAACCCACTCTAGTATTCTTGCCTGGAGAATTCCATGGACAGAGGAGTCTGGCGGGCTACAGTCCATGGGATTGCAGAGAGTCTGACATGACTGAATGATTTAACATTTTACTTTAGAAGCAGTAGTTCCTGTGTGTGCGTGTGTCTTTTTGTGTCTTCTAAAACCAGACCACCTGACCTGCCTCTTGAGAAACCTATATGCAGGTCAGGAAGCAACAGTTAGAACTGGACATGGAACAACAGACTGGTTCCAAATAAGAAAAGGAGTATGTCAAGGCTGTATATTGTCACCCTGCTTATTTAACTTATATGCAGAGTACATCATGAGAAACGCTGGGCTGGAAGAAGCACAAGCTGGAATCAAGATTGCCGGGAGAAATATCAATAACCTCAGATATGCAGATGACACCACCCTTATGGCAGAAAGTGAAGAGGGACTAAAAAGTCTCTTGATGAAAGTGAAAGAGGAGAGTGAAAAAGTTGCCTTAAAGCTCAACATTCAGAAAATGAAGATCATGGCATCCGGTCCCATCACTTAATGGGAAATAGATGGGGAAACAGTGGAAACAGTATCAGACTGTAGATTTTTGGGGTCCAAAATCACTGCAGATGGTGACTGCAGCCATTAAATTAAAAGACACTTACTCCTTGGAAGAAAAGTTATGACCAACCTAGATAGCATATTCAAAAGCAGAGACATTACTTTGCCAACAAAGGTTCATCTAGTCAAGGCTATGGTTTTTCCTGTGGTCATGTATGGATGTGAGAGTTGGACCGTGAAGAAAGCTGAGTGCCGAAGAATTGATGCTTTTGACCTGTGGTGTTGGAGAAGACTCTTGAGAGTCCTTTGGACTGCAAGGAGATCCAACCAGTCCATTCTAAAGGAGATCAGCCCTGGAATTTCTTTGGAAGGAATGATGCTAAAGCTGAAACTCCAGTACTTTGGCCACCTCATGCGAGGTGGACTCATTGGAAAAGACTCTGATGCTGGGAGGGATTGGGGGCAGGAGGAGAAGGGGACGACAGAGGATGAGATGGCTGGATGGCATCACCGACTCGATGGACGTGAGTTTGAGTGATCTGCGGGAGTTGGTGATGGACAGGGAGGCCTGGCGTGCTGCAATTCATGGGGTCGCAAAGAATCGGACATGACTGAGCAACTGAACTGAACTGAACTGAAGTCCAGAATTTGCCCCAGCTGCACATGCACACTGTTATTTTTAGTCCCGTATAGTTTCTTTGTGTTTTGTAGCTTGAGGAGTGGTGTGTCCAGGTGCAAGTTTTGCAGCACTGCAGCAAAGGGTCCTAGGTCCCAGGTCTATCTCAGGTTTGCTACAGAGCAGAGTCTACCCCAACTGAATAGAGAGGTTGCCTGAGCTCTAGAGAGTCTAGGAAGATTTGGAGCCATGTGCAAAGAAGTTAAAGTCAAAGCCAGTGAAATAAATGAAAACAGTGGATGGGAAGAAGCCCTGGGGATGGACACAGACCTAAGGAAAAAAAAAAAAAACTAGAAAAAACAGCTGGTGAAGTTCTTATGGAAGGAAGAAGAGCCAAGAAAGCACGGAGATATGATTGTATTTCAAGAGTGAGTTTCAGTAAAGTGCCAATGAAGAGGTGGTGTAACAAAATCATTGAGAGTCTGGAGCCGAGTCAGAAAGATTTGCTACAGAATCTCTGTTTTGATATCTGTATGACTGTGAGCAAGTTATATTACCTTTATCTGTATAGTGAAGGTAATCATAACCTGTCTCTTAAGGCTGTTGCAAAGAAAAAATTATAAATAAAAATCTTAAAATGCTCCTCATTTGTATGGCAAATAGCAGGCAATCAATATTATCTACTATGATCAATCAGAGTAAAAGATGCTTCAGGGAGGTTGAAAAGAACGAAGAAGGGGATGTAAGCTTTGCTTCTCTAGAAGGCAAAGCAAAGATTACAAACCTGTAGGATTTACTCTTGTGTGTGTGTTAGCTGCCCAATCATGTCCTACTCTTTGGGACTCCATGGACTGTAGCCCACCAGGCTCCTCTGTCCATGGGATTATCCCAGCAAGAATACTGGAATGGGTTGCATTTCCTCCTCCAGAGGATCTTCCCGACCCAGAGATCAAACTTGCATCTCTTATGTCTCCTGCATTGGCAGGCGGGTTCTTTACTGTTTGAGCTACCAGGGAAGTCTTTAGATGCGGGGTTTTTCAAGTCTTCTTGCAATACAGGCATATTTATAATCCTTATCGGTAGAATGTTTGGACAAGGGGGGTGTGTGTGTGTGTGCGTGTGTGTAAAAATATTTAATTCTAAATTGGTTTGATAATTTATATGAAAAGAGGCTCCAAGAAAAATATCAAGAAGGCTACTATTTCTTCTGGAAAGATTTATGGAAAAAAAGCCTCAAAGAAATGAATCAATGGCAGATACATGCTAATTTTGTTTTCTTTCATTGCTGAAAATTACTTAGTGTTATTTTATCATAGTGTATTATGCTTGTTATTTCTTTAAAATAAATAAATAATTTAGATTCTGATCACGATTTGAACTTAAGCCAATTGGCTTATGAAACCAGCCATTAAATCAACACAGACCAGATGTTTCTGAATTTTAATGCTCAAGTGGAATGCAAAATATTAAGAATCATTTAGCACCTTGATTTATCTTGGATAGCATACCAAATTAATGTTTAAGGAATTATCTATAGAGTTGGAAAGGAGATTGTGAAATATCAGATACAATCTCAAAAGTGTGAGCATGATTTTGAAATGTATTTTAAATGTTCTTGAATGTTAGGAAAGTCATTTTGGTAGGAATAGAGCAGCAAGTATAATAATAGAGTGGCATACATATAATACGTACCACATGCTTTATGGATACAGATTCCCTTTGAGAGTGAATGCCCATGCAGAATCCTGAACTGGTAGACAGCTTTCAGGTTTTCCACCCATTTTGTGATTTCTGCAAAGTAAAGACCACTGCTTAGTTACCTCTTTTTGTTTGTGTCCACATTTATTTCAGGAGAGCTAACTGGCTGACTTTCCTCCAAGGCACCAACCGTCCTGCCTCCAGAACCGAAACCCCTGGTTTGATTGTTCTGGATGAAGAAGATATAAACAAAAGCTATTTTTAACTTCCTTCTCTGCTACCCTCTCCAGGCACAATCGCAGACCCTACCTTTGATTACTGATGCGGGTCTACGGTGGTCATCGAATATTACACAATCAACTGTTTACATAGCAGCCCTTTTTACAGGTTTTAAATCTTCGCAAGCTGCCAGTTTCTGAAGCGGAGCCTGCCAGCTGGCAGACAGAGAGGTGCTTGTGCTCTAGTTGATTGGGGTAATTAACAGCCCAAACTGTCAGAAGGTGACAGCAGGCAAAGACTTCTTGCCCTCAGGTCACAGCTGGGTTCCAACAACTTGCTCCTGATTTACCAGTAAAACTAATAATGTAAGTAATATTGGTATTAAATTGTAAAATCAAGGGTCAAGCTGAAATTCTGGTTTGTACCCCTTATTCACTGGCAGCAAATTAGTGATAATGTCTTGTGGTTACTGAGTCTTGTAGTGACCCTGCCCTCTTAAACGACCCCTGCAGAAATCAGCACGTGCCTGTTTGGGCAACACTATGTGGATCTCCGTCACTTAAAGAAGCAAAGCCATTATCTTTCACTTTGAATTTTTCCACAAATATAGCTCTTAATAGGATATTTTTTTTTAATGCTTAAGAAAATCAACCATCAGACATAGCAGATCATGCTTAGAGCGGGGATGTATGTTCATATGTATGTGTATGTATTTTTGATATAGAGTTTAGGTTTTAGTGTTGGGCGTTTGGCTGGATGCAGATATTAGATGATCTGCATTAGTAGTACTCTGTCTTGCTTTGCAGTTCAGGTTGAGCTATACTCTTATTCATAGTGTTTTAATTTTCTCTGACAAGCCTAGGTCATAAGTGGGGGTAGGGGATGCAGAGGGAGAGATTAGGTGTGTCAATAGATGGGGAGAGATAGACAGACAGATAGATACAAGGTATGATTATTATTATCAGAGACTTTTCAAAATTTTAAGAGAAGAATACAAGGCCTTGCTCATTTGAACTGAATCTTTCCTTCCCAATTTTTTTTTAAATTTTATTTTATTTTTAAACTTTACATAATTGTATTAGTTTTGCCAAATATCAAAATGAATCCGCCACAGGTATACATGTGTTCCCCATCCTAAACCCTCCTCCCTCCTCCCTCCCCATACCATCCCTCTGGGTCGTCCCAGTGCACTAGCCCCAAGCATCCAGTATCGTGCATCGAACCTGGACTGGCAACTCGTTTCCTACATGATATTTTACATGTTTCAATGTCATTCTCCCAAATCTTCCCACCCTCTCCCTCTCCCACAGAGTCCATAAGACTGTTCTATACATCAGTGTCTCTTTTATTCTACTTTTCTAGCAAAGGTCACAACTGATGTTCCAGGGGATATAAATAATTACCACTTCATGTAAAATTTTTCCCTCACCCATAAATTCCAAGAGGCTGTGTCCCCTCATGAATTTATGACTCATCTAAAAAATAATTGTTAGATTTGTTTTGTTAATTTATTTATAAAATAAATAAAAACAACTTTGGGACTTAGAGAAATTACATGAAGATGAAAGTGTAGCTTTTCTGAAAATGAGTCTTGTGTTTGTTCAGTGGTCTCACAGAGATTTTTACATGCATTTCCAAACAAATGGGCTCCTTTGATCTGCAGTCCCATCTCTGGCCTCCATCATGAAGGAGAGTAAGGGTGGAAAGCCAGAATAAGAAACCCAACAGGTTATCTTGCTTAATCTCCTTGTCACTCCTGAATAAAGTGAAGAGCTAAGCTGAATCAAGTGAGCAAGTTTTTAAACCAACTAATTTGTTGACTACGTATTACAGCATTGTGCCAAAAACCCTGAAGAAGAAAAATAACTAAGATTTGGCTTCTATTGTCTAAGAAGTTTAGTGTCAAAGTGGGGATAAGAAGATTAAATAAGTAAAAAATAAGCAATAATGTTATGATCTAAGATGTGCCATGAGGCCTGTTGGGTAAGGAGTCAGGAAGAAAATAGCAGGAGGTGGATAAGATGGGACATTTGCAGATGGGGATACATCCCCATTCCTGGAACATAGCTTCAAAGATGCATAGGTTACAGGTAGATATGCCAGATAATATGACATCCTAAGGAGTTTTCAATTTACTCTGTGAGAATGACACAACTTTGAAGGTGGATACATTGGTAGTAACATGATAACAGTAATATTTTAGGAAGGTCATTTTAGGAAAAATTTTGAGGAAAACTTACTGAAACAGTGATTCTCAAAATGAATTTTTTCCTGAACTTGAGAAGTTATCTCACTCTGATCATGGTAGGATGGTTGTCATGGGTCTTAGGGGTGCTTCTTGCTGGCTGTTGAAATCATTGATGTAGAGGAAGAAAAAGTTTACAAGTTAATAACTTCCTCCAGGACTCTACTGGAGGAAGAATGGGAGAAGGATCCTAACTAGAGGATGGGGAAAATGGAAAACTGGAATAAAATTCAAAGGATGAGCATAAGTCACTTGAAAGAAGAAAACAGCTCAAGTCTGAGAATAGAGTAGAAGATGGAATGAAAACTTGAAATTTATAGTGATGAGTAGACACATGGAGATTGTTATAGTTGTTCAATGATGGATGATCTGGTTCTTTGATACAGTTGCTGCTGCTGCTGCTGCTAAGTCACTTCAGTTGTGTCCAACTCTGTGCGACCCCAGAGATCGCAGCCCACCAGGCTCCCCCGTCCTTGGGATTCTCCAGGCAAGAACATTGGAGTGGGTTGCCATTTCCTTCCCCAATGCATGAAAGTGAAAAGTGAAAGTGAAGTCGCTCAGTTGTGTCTGACTCCTAGCAACCCCATGGACTGCAGCCTACCAGGCTCCTCCATCCATGGGATTTTCCAGGCAAGAGTACTGGAGTGGGGTGCCATTGCCTTTTCCGTCTTTGATACAGCAGATACTCTTAATCATCTTATGCCACTTAGAGAACCAATCAGAACCTGCTAAGGTATATTCATGGAATTACTCTCCAATGGCCATATTCTCCCCATGAAATTCTACAGCCAGATTATGAATTGCCCTGAAGAACCTGATGGGTCACCCAGTGGTTTTCAGTGGAAGAAGGATGCATTAGCACTTTTAGAAGATTCCTTGGAAGAATAGAGGGGATAGTATTACAGAGGCATCAACAGATGTGTGAAGATCATTTGGGAGCTTAATGGGACCTGGATGGGAAATGGTAGTTCAAAAGTCAACCTGCATGGTAGTAGTAAGAGATGCAGAGAAGGAGATATGAAGTAGGTAGGACTTCCTCACTCCTCCCACTCACCCCCCGATGTGTGTGTGTGGTGGAGGGGGGCAATGAAAGAAAAGGCTTTTGGCTTGGGCAGCCAGTTGGTTGGTGGTGCACTAATTACTGAATAAGCCAGTTAATGATAATTTATAGAAACAGCCAGAACATAAATTTTTGGTGTCTTGACAAAATATTTAGTGTAGTGTACATGATAATTTAGGCAGTCATTGGGAGCCAAGGTAGCTTAATTATAACATGTTAACATTTAGTAGATAACTCTATCAGGTCATAAAGTTTATTTTGGCCTGAGATGTTTCCCCTAACAGTGTCACTTAATAATAGAACATAGAGGGAAAAACCAACCACAGACGTCCGCTGGAATCCCACAGTTTGCAAACTGTCTTTCACATCTCTACTCTCCTAATGCCTTTTTAGTTCACAATCCCCAATAATACCTCTCCCTTGAGGATCTCTGTGAAAGTTTATTGGGGATTTCTTTTTGCAGAATTAGAATTGCCCAATATTTTGTTAAGTTTTGTGTTTGACAAATATGTCACAATACACGTCAGCTTTTACAGTTAGGCTGAAGAGGCAGTTTTCTACTTAAAAAGCTAGGCTTTTCAGTCACCATTCATTAGCACTTATCAAATACAGTATTTGTTTAGCTCATAGTTTATTGAGAACATTCATGTCTTTGTGACTCAGTCTAGACTATTGTAATTTGCTTTTTATTTGGCTTATTGAGAAAATGTAGTAGGTAAAGAAGATAATTGCTCAGCTATTTAATGTGCTTTCATATAGAACAGTGGTTCTCAATAGTTCTACAATAAGATTTCTTTATATTACTTTTTATATTCTCTAAATATTTCAAGTTAAAAAAAAATTCTATTAAACTTCATTGCCAAGTTACAACTTATTTTATATCAGAGTTTCTGATTAGCACAAAATTACCAATATTACTGAGTCCATAAGATTCCAATCTAAATTAAAGAAACATGACATTAGAGTTAGTCTGTGAAACTTCATCTTAGGTAAACATAATATTTCAATTAAAAAATAACAGCAATGATTCACCAACTTTTACCAGTTAGGATCCAATTTGCTTGAATTAAAAAGGCTCAAAATAACAGTGGCTTAAAATAATTTATTTCTCCTTTACCTAACTTCTTAAAGTAAGGACTCTGAGGCTGGTGTGCAACTCTGTTCCACAGCTTGGAGGGAACTGTATTCACCCCACTATCAGCCCTAGGCATGGTAGGCTGATAATCCCCTTCAAAGATATCATGCCCTGGAACTTACCTGGTGGGCCAGTGGTCAGGACTCTTCACTTCTACTGTAGGGGGCACTGGCTTGGTCCTTGGTCAGGGAACTAAGATCCAACATGCTGGGTGATATAGCCAAAAATTTAAAAATAAATAAATAAATAAACTAAAAACAAAGATATCACACCATAACCAGGAACCCTCAATGTTACTTGGTAAGAGAGTCTTTGCAGATATGATTAAGCAAAGGAGATGAGGGAGATTATGAGGGATTAAGGTCGGTCCCAACTGTCATTGGGCTTCCCAGGCAAAGAATCTACCACTGATGCAAGAGATGCAAATTTGATCCCTGGGTTGGGAAGATACCTTGGAGAATGCCAGCACACATATCCTTATAAATGGAGGCAGAGGAAGCTCACACACAGGGGAGAGGGTGATGCAAAAACAGAGATTCGAAGATGCTGGCCTTGGAGTAATGTGGCCACAGAACAAGAATTCCATTCTAAATTTTAAATTCACAGAGTGAATTCTTCCCTAGGCCCCTGGAAGGAGCATGAATCCAGACACCTTGATTGGATTTCTGGCCTCAGAACTGGGAGAGAATCCATTTCCGTTGTTTGAAGTCACCAAGTTTATGACATGTAATTTGTTACGGCAGACATAGAATACAAGCACACTAGCATTTGGTATATATTTTTGTGTTTCAAGATAAGCAAACCTCTCATTCATCTTCTAACTAAGAATGTGTAGAAAGAGAAATGTGTGCATTCATTGACTCGCTTATTCATTCAGCAATATACATGGAGAAACTGTTATATGCCAGGCACTGTTCTGGTTGTTTGGAATGCACCAATGGAAAACGAAAAGACTCCTTTCTTCTTGGTATGTTTTTTAGAAGGAGAAGATCAATGAAGATAAATCATTAAAAGAAAATTAAATGTCATAATAGAAGGTGAAAGATTCAGTGGAAAAAAGAAAACCTATACCAGAGTAAAAAGAATTGATAGGGTCATTTAAAAGTTGGGCAAGTTACAGTTTAAAATAGTAGGTCATGGTTGGTCTCATATCACTGAAAAGGTGGGATTTGAGAGGGTGAAATTAGCCAGAAGAGCTCTCCAAGAAGAAGAAATATCTAGAGCGAGGATCCTGATATATGAAAATGCCTTACGTGTTTTGGGAACAGTGAAGAGGCCAGTGTGGTGATGGAGGACAGTAACAATGGCAGATGAAGTCAGAATGGGGACAATCAACTGTGATCCTACAAGTTATAATAAGGTTTTTAATTATTCAAATGGGCAGTTATTGGAAGGCATAAGCTGAAAAGTGACATGATATGATTTAATTATTACAAGGATCATTCCATCTGCCCTATTGAAGATAGATTGTAGGAGATCTGGGGTAGCTGCAGAGAGACATTTTAAGGGGACTATCGTAGTAATCTGGGCAAAACAGAACAGTGGTTCAGATTAGAGCAATACAGATAGAGGGAAATGATTGATTTCTGGAAATATCTTGAAGATTAAACAAACAGAATTTCCAACTGATTGAATAGGAGGTCGAGGGTAAAAAAGAAATGAAAGGTGACCCCAAGGATTTGAAGTTGACCAACTAAAAGGTTGACAATATTATCAATTGAGATGGGAATGCTATAGATGAAGGAATGTTTTGGTTGTGGGCGGAGGGGGTGGGCATAGTAGGTGGTCAGGGAAAGGCCAGGGTTTACACATTGTTGGAACCATCAGCCACCTACATAGGAAAGTGAAGTGTTCATTTGAGGTCTACCAGGGAGTGCTCCAGTCAGACTTCTGCTTCCTGAGTAACAAAGTAGCTTATTTCAAACCAGTACTCTTACCAGGGGCTTCCCAGGTGGTGCTAGTGGCAAAGAGCCTGCCTGCCAGTGCAGGAGACAGAGAGAGACAGGTTTGATCCCTGAGTGGAGAAGATCCCCTGGAGGAGGGCATGGCAACACATTCCAGTACTCTTGCCTAGAGAATCTCATGGACAGAGGTGCCTGGCGGGCCACAGTCTATGGTGTTGCAAAGAGTTAGACATGACTGAAGTGACGGCATGCATGCAGGCACCCTTACCAAGAATACCTAGAGAAATCTGGACAAAATTTAAAAATTAATTGTTTGAAGATATTTGCAAGCTCCCAAAGAAGCAAAGGTTTGAGAGGATTCTTCAGACAGAAGTTAAATGATCCAGATGGGAGCATGGAGATACACTAAAACATTAGAAACAGTGGATTTTGACATGCTTTCTGAGAATTGTTCAGAAGAGGGGAGAAAAGAAAAGAGATGGTAGTTGGCAAGGTAAGTGGGTTCAACAGGAAGATTCTTATAAAATGGATAAAATAGAGTGTAAATTGGTGTAGCCCCTATGGAGAACAGCATGGAGATTCCTTGAAAAACTAAAACTAGAACTAACATATGACCCAGCAATCCCACTCCTGGGCAATCCCATCTTTTCATTCAGAAAAGATAAAAACTAATATGAAAAGATAATGCACACTGATGCTCATAGCAGTACTATTTACCATAGGCAAGACATGGAAGCAACCTAAGTGCCCATTGACCAAAGATAAAGATATGATAAAGATATGGAATAAATATGCAATGGAATATTATTCAGCCATAAAAAAGAATGAAATAATGCCATTTGCAGCAATATGGATGGACCTAAAGATGATCGTACTAAGTAAAGTAGTTCAGACAGAGAAAGACAAATATCATATCACGTATATGTGGAATCTAAGGAACATGATATAAATGAACATGGAAAAGAGAAACAGACTCACAGACACAGAAAAAAACCTGTGGTTGCCAGAGGGTAGAGATGGGGAGGAATAAACATATGGAGTGGAGTTTGGGATTAACATATACACACTACCATAAAATAAACAGAGGCCTACTGTATACATACCATAGCACAGGGAACTATACTCAGTATCTTGTAAGAATCTATAGTGGAAAATAATCTGAAAAAGAATATATATTATATATGTATCATGTATATGTGTGTGCTTAGTCGTTCAGTCATCTCTGACTCTTTGCGATCCCATGGACTGCAGCCCTCCAGGCTCCTCTGTCAATGGGATTCTCCAGGCAAAAATACTGGAGTGGGTTGCCATTCCCTTCTTTATAGTATATTCCCAATCCAGGGATCAAACTTGGGTCTTCTGCATTGCAGACAAATTCTTTTACCCTCTGAGCCACCAGGGATGCCCGTATGTATTATGTATATATATATTAATAACTAACATGACATTGTAAATCAACTACACTTCAATAAAATAAATAAATAAATATGGATGAAATATAGTCATGCTAGTATGCTTTTGAAAATGAAAAGGAAAAGTATTTCTTTTTTGGAACAGTTGCTGCTGCTGCTACTAAGTCACTTCACTCGTGTCCGACTCTGTGCGACCCCATAGACTGCAGCCCACCAGGCTCCCCCGTCCCTGGGATTCTCCAGGCAAGAGTACTGGAGTGGGTTGCCATTTCCTTCTCCAATGCATGAAAGTGAAAAGTGAAAGTGAACTTGCTCAGTCATGTCCGACTCTTCGAGACCCCATGGACTGCAGCCTACCAGGCTCCTCTGTCCATGGGATTTTCCAGGCAAGAGTTCTGGAGTGGGGTGCCATTGCCTTCTCCATTAGGACAATTGAGGGGAGGATAATTGGAATGTAGTCCTGCTACAGGGGAAGTGGGACGCCTGTCCATGTGGAGCAATTGGCCAGAATGACAGATATTAAGGAGGTTCCTGAGTGCTGCCCACAATTTCCTTCACATCAATGGCCAGAACTTCAACACATGATCACATCTACTGACTAGAAGAGAGATGGAGAGCTTTGATACTCATTTTCACTGGCTATCTGCCTCTGCCCAGTTTTTTTTTTTTTTTAATTATTAAAGAAGGAGCAGCAGACATAAGTTTAAGTGGGGAGGAATATGGGGAGAAGTAGAATTCTCTGACACACTGACATTTTCTCAATGAAAAGAACAAATGAAAAAATATTAATTTCATCATATCTAGTTCCTTTTTTCAGAGGGACCTATATTATATGTTTTTACATGGCCACTGATGCAAATTTCATTTAAATTTATCCTGAATTGAGTTGTAATCATCTTTTCAGAAAGGTTAACATTGTTTGAGTTAAGTAGAGTGGTATATATATTTTATAGTTTATTGCTTTATTTCAAAGGTTTTTTTTAAATTCTATTTTGAGTTTAAGGATGCTTATAATTTTCCTCTTCAGAATATATCCTCCACATAATTTTAAAGAAAACTTTCTCAAAATATGAAAAGAAAGACTGACTCCACTTTGTGTTTGAATGTGGAAAGCAAAAAAAAAAATTCTCTACAGACTAGTTTCCAAGGCGGAGAATGGAGTGGAATGATATGAGCTACAACAACCTTTTAACAAACTTTGAATAGAAAACTGTGCTATTTACCAGGAAGGATACTTTTCCGTATTTTTGTGAATATTCAGCTGTGACAATCATGATTTGTCTGGCTCATTTAGAATCATAGATCTTTTGAGAGTAAGAAAGATTCCCCCAGAGAGAGATGAATCAACTCTTGTGCATTTGTAAGGAATGAATCCCAATTCCTCCAATTCCTTCTTGTTTCAGTTTTTTTTTTTTTTTCTTCCCAAAAATTGTATAAATGAGGAAGTATTGCCAAGGGCCTATTAGTAATGGTTATTTCCTGATTGCAGCGGGAAGCATCCTGCATGTTTAAATAAATATTGTTAACTCTGACCTCTCACTTTGCCAGGACTGATAAGGCCATTGTTTGGCCTGTGCAGAGCGCATACAGTATACATAGCGTGGAGAACAGCAGGAAAACAGGAAACAATAAATCAGAAATTAGAGCCCTGATTGTTGTAGCTAATTACATCAGGCTTCTGCTTAATTTCTCACTCTGTCATTCTAACCTGATTTTCTTGCCAACAGACTTTGCAAATTGCTGGTGTCACGTACATTCAGCAAACAATAATCCTTAGTTACTGTGACTGACAAATGAATGAGCGGGAGAAGATAGTTTATTATGCAAAGATGAACAGAGACATTCACCAGATACCTGCCTGGATGCTCTTTTAATTCACTTACCTAGATGTGCTGCATGATACATTTCTCCAGGAGCAGAGATTTTGGCATCAAGACAGCTTAATTAGATTTGTGGCTTGGTTTGATAATACTGAGCAAGAAGAAAAGATGGTCCTATAAAAGGAAGGGAGGGAAGAGATTGGCTTGGACAAAGAAAGAGATAAAGTGGTAACTTAGCTATTTAAGTCAAATCTGAAAATAATATGTTTAGGGTGAGTGAGATTAGTCAGCACATTATTGAATGCTAATCTTGTCTACACATGAATTTGGTGAGCTAACTTTAGCATTTTCAACTCATTATGGTTTGATGACTGAAATTCTAAATCACATGTGTTAAGGGAGAATGATAAAAATGGATATCCTTATTCAAAATTAATTGTTGGATAACTCCCAGATGCTATTTCTGCATGTAGATTATGCACATTAATTCAGTTTTCCAGGATCCCAGTCTGGTGTGGTTTATACAGTCTAAAATCAACTTTCCTTTCCTTTAATGATTTTACAAAATTTACATGGCTTCCATACTTTAAGTAACTATGCTACAGCCTCTAAGACAGGATAAGAAGATGTGATTGAGGAGAATTTCACTCATTATTTAATACATTTTCATATTCTGGGTATATTTTCTATCTTTGTAGTAGTATTTACTTATTAGATCATCCAGCTGCTGAGAGGAAGCAGAGCTGGCAACCAGCTTCACCCGGGTTTTTTGCTTCTTTGGTGCTTAATAAAAATCACATTATTTTGTTTAACTGAAAGTACTGTGCATGCTAGTTATTTAGGATGAAACTGTTTTTCAGTTTAAAAATGAATTTACTTCATCGTTCCATTTCCCATGGGCTCTGCTTTTGCTGCTGTCTTGTTTTGCGTCATTTTCAGGGAAAGAGAACGTGAACTCCACAGAGGGAAGTGGGGAGATCATGACAGACCCTTCCCCAAGTCACACAGGATGGGGTAGAGTCGTGGGGTGCCGGTCTTGGAAAGCACTGTTCCACTGGGTAAAGCAAGAGGTCAGAGTTAACTATTTATTTAAATATGAAGGTGAAGTCCTACATTCCAATGATGAAGTTGGAATGCAGGCCAATTAAGCAGCCTGGAAATTGGTCGAAGGGCCAAAAAATAGAGTAGAATGAGCTCACGTTGGTGCTGGCCCAAAGAAGAAAGGAAGAGGATTATTTCATTCTAAGTGTCTTTGAATAATTCTTCTGTACAACATGTTTAAACCTCTCTAACACCCAAGCTGACTTTCTAAGGGTCCTTCTTATATATATATATATATATTTTTTTTACCTATACTCCCAGGCAAATTTTATAAATAAATGTTAAACACTCATTGTGTGACTGTTGTACCCTGCTGGGGAGAAAGCTTAATATAGGAGAAATGTGTCACAAAGTCATTGTTCTCAACAACAGCTTACAGAGCCACATTTGAATTTATAAAACACACAATAAATAACACAAACCAGAACATAATCTTCTACATACCTAAATGTGTGGCATTGACCGGGCTGTGGAAATAATAGAAACCAAATTTTTCAGAGGAGACAATGGAGATAATAGATAATTTGGCAAGAACTTGGAAGGATAAGTAGCATTTGGAGAGCTAGAGAGGAAGGAGGGATTAAGTAAGGAAATTTTTTTTTAATTTAATTGAAATTAGTTGATTTACAATGTGTTGATTACTGCTGTACAGCAAAGCGAATTAGTTACACACACACACATATACATTCTTTTTAATATTCTTTTCCATTATGGTTTATCATAGGATACTGAATGTAGTTCCCTGTGCTATACAGTATGACCTTGTTGTTTGTCTATTCTATATACAAAAGCATACATCTGCCAACCCCAACCTCCCTCCCCATCCCTTCCCCAACACCCCGCCCTTGGCCACCAGCAGTCTGCTGTCTACGTCTGAGATTCTGTTTCTGTTTCATAGACAGGTTCATTGGTGTCGTATCTTAGATTCCACATATAAGTGATATCTTATGCTATTTGTCTTTCTCTTTCTGACTTACTTCACTAAGTATGATAATCTCTAGTTGTATCCATGTTGCTGCAAATGGCATTATTTTGTTCTTTTTTTATGGCTGAGCAATATTTCATTGTATATATGTACTACTTCTCCTCTATCCATTCATCTGTCAATGGACATTTGTTTAAATGTCTTGCTAGTGTATATAATGCTAAATGAAAAAACTCTACTAGAAGAAGTGGGAGAAAAGCATGGCAAACTGGAAATAGGGAAACGAGTGGTAAGAAGGGGTGGGGATTGTGGTTGGATGGATAGAAAAGGTGAGCCAGATACTGAGCATCATGGGGAGGGTTTAGACTTAGTGTTATAGGTAATGAGACTTCTCAGTTCAGTTCAGTCGCTCAGTCGTGTCTGACTCTTTGCGACCCCATGAATCGCAGCACGCCAGGCCTCCCTGTCCATCACCAATCCCAGAGTTCACCCAGACTCACGTCCATCGGGTCAGTGATGCCATCCAGCCATTTCATCCTCTGTCGTCCCCTTCTCCTCCTGCCCCCAATCCCTCTCAGCATCAGAGTCTTTGCCAATGAGTCAACTCTTCGCATGAGGTGGCCAAAGTACTGGAGTTTCAGCTTTAGCATCATTCCTTCCAAAGAAATCCCAGAGCTGATCTCCTTCAGAATGGACTGGTTGGATCTCCTGGCAGTCCAAGGGACTCTCAAGAGTCTTCTCCAACACCACAGTTCAAAAGCATCAATTCTTTGGCGCTCAGCCTTCTTCACGGTCCAACTCTCACATCCTCAGGGATCCCATATTAGGGAGATGAGAGACTGGAACCAGAGTACCAAATTAGAAGACTATTCAGAGAATCCAAGTTTGATGTGATCAGGGTCTAGTCCAGGTGATGACCATGAGAGAGAAAAGAAAAACATGAATTTGAAAGCTATTTGAAAGCAGAGATTGGCAGACAGGATGAGATTCTGTGAAGAAGACAAAGGGGAAGGTTGAGTCAAAAATGACAAAGTTCTCTTTTGGTCTTAGCTGCCATGAATCTTCCAGATGCTTCATTCCTTATTGGTTGCATACATGCATATTAGCACAGACACACAAATTTGTCTGTGGACAGTGGGTGTGACAACTGTGTGAAATCCATCACACCTAGAAAGATGTGTTGAGGGGTAGGTGACTACCTGATGAAACATTAAATGCTACCCTTTAAATACCAGAAACAGTACCATATTCGGGGCAGGGGAAGGAACTACAAAGAACTGTGCCTCTCAACTGGAGATGTTTCTTAGTCTCCATGCCTCCTTATCAACTATGGGCAATTCTAGACTTCAGTATGCCCCAAGACTCTGGTTCTTGCACCTGCTCTGCTTGGGTTTAGCGAATTCTGCTTGTTGAGTTGTATGTGAGTAGCCTGGCTCTCACTCAGCTTTTGTTTTAAAGAGTAGGCTTTGGGGTCCAGTGTCTGACTTCATGCCACTCTCTTGTGATTGGCTTTGCAGCTTTTGAGTTACCAGTCTCCATCAGAAGGGAATAAGCATTCCTCTCACTTCTTTGACTCCCAAACCTATAGATTAGGTATAAAAGGCTGATACTTCTGCTCGTCACTTCTTTTTTCTTTGGTTTTTCTTTTTGCTTTTACTCCCTTCATCCTCACTGCCAGATGGCTTAGGGCCAAAAACCAAAGTGAAAGCATTTGCACTTTTTGCATTTGCTTCTATGACAATTTCAGACTTTCGTGCAACAGTAAAAGCATCTAAGTGTGATTGTATGACTTTGATTATTTGATGTGAATACAATACAGAGCTCAACATAGATCCTTATCCAAGACAGTTCATATTAACCCAGATCCCATTTGGAATTACAAGGAGATTCTGAAGATTCAGATCATTACCCAAAGGAGAGCCAAGCGTACCACCTTTGATCATAATAGGAGTGGTCCTTTCAAATTAAATCAAGATAAAATTTGAGGTTGAATTCTGTAGATGAGCCAGTCAGAGTTTTATGGAACCCAAGGCTTTGTGGCGGTGTCTAGTTTGAAGCTGAGACTTAAGGTAAGTCATCAATTCGGTTTTATTTTCTTATCTTTTGTAAAAGCCAGTGTTCAAAGAACTTGGGTAAAGTCAATGTATTGGGTGAAACTTTGAATGTAGAATGACAGTGAGTCAAGGCTGGCCAGATTGACATTCCGGGAAAACTTGTTTTACTTCTCCTTTCCCCAGAGACTTTAAAACATTCTCTCTCTATGCAACTTTCATCGGTGAAGTCTTTGCTATAAATGAGGTACACTGTAATAGTTCAAAGTTTTTATTTTAATCATGATTCCCAGAATACGTAACTTTTGAAAGGGCCTAAGAATCTTCCCTTGTTCTTTTTTTAAAAAACATAATTGTAATATTCTTGCTTTCTTGGACCCTGATGACACCATAAATGAGAATGTACCTAGGGTCATATGCAACTCATTACTGGAGTTCCAGCACACCTGTGCTGCACCATGTCTGTAAAAGACTGGGCTGACTGCCCGAGGAAGCACCTATGAATGAGATTGCTTCAGGCAAGATCCCTCTCGGGAGGAATATTGCTTTCTCTTTAAAAAAAAAAAATTAGTTCTATGATTTTCTTCCTATAAGACCATAAGAACAGAAAGAAAAAAGCTAATAGGAGAAAAGAACAGTTTTACTAAAATATACTTAATCCCCCTTATAAAAAAATATTAATAAGAATTGCAACCTTTGTATTTTGCTGACTTACTCCATGAGGGGGAAAAAAAACCCAAAACCACCAAATAAGCTCTATTTTAAACGCTGTGTCTGGAGATGTTAAAAGCATAAGTATTAGTAGTAGAGGTTCAATTGAGGACTCTGGGGGCCTGTAGGACTCCATTCAATGGCTCCATCAACCACTTTCTGACCCCCACTTTCCACCCCCACTAACCTTGCCATTTAAACAAAGCAGTGTACTTGCTATGTACCCAGGCTTAACAAAAATTACTAAAGGAAATTAATTTCTGATCAGATTGTTACCGCAGAATCATTTCTAGATAGGAATTCCAAAGCCATCACAGTCTAGATAGGCAAACCCAAACTCAAAATGTAGGTCCCTCGTGGGATGTGGGAACAGCAATCTTTATTGATAATCAGTTCTTGCTGGTTCCCAGCCAGGCTTTCTTCACTGTCCTCATCTTCCAACTAACAAAAGCCCACTCTTGCCCAAGAGGGCACACCCAGCCACCAGATCACCTTCCTGGCCTCTCTTGCTGTTAACAGATGTCATGCGACACAGTTATAGCACACAGAAGGTAACAGATACTTTTAGGACTTCTTCGAAAATTATTTCAAAAGAGGTAACTAACTTTTCTCTTTCTCTTTTTCATACCTGGACAAAAAATATAACGGTAGAAGTGGAGTAGTCACCTTGTGATCAGAAGTGAAGGGCTGCTGCTGCTGCTGCTAAGTCGCTTCAGTCCTGTCCAACTCTGTGCGACCCCATGGACGGCAGCCCACCAGGCTCCACCGTCCCTGGGATTCTCCAGGCAAGAACACTGGAGTGGGTTGCCATTTCCTTCTCCAATGCATGAAAATGAAAAGTGAAAGTGAAGTCGCTCAGTCGTGTCCAACTCCTAGGGACCCCATGGACTGCAGCCCACCAGGCTCCTCCGCCCATGGGATTTTCCAGGCAAGAGGACTGGAGTGGGGTGCAGTGAGGGAGAAAACACATGCTGAAGCTGGCTGGCCAAGAAGACAGAAGAGGCTCAGGTCCCTGAGAGCAACTCGAGTCAAAACCAGAAAGCCCTCGAACTTGTTCCAGAAAGGTGTAGTCTCAGAACTGATTTTTTTCAGTTTCATGTCATGCTACCAGAATGATAAAAAACAATTCTGCATGTGTTTATATGGAAGTACTAAATCTGTTCCTGGGATAAGACCATTAGTATTTATTGTGTACTTTTTAGATATCAGGTGCTTGTTCTTACAGACTTCCCAGGCGGTGCCAGTGGTAAAGAATTTGCCTGCCAATGCAGGAGACAGAACAGACGCAGTTTGATCCCTGGGTAACAAAGATCCCCTGGAGTAGGAAATGGCAACCCACCCAATATTACTTGCCTAGAGAATTCCACGGACAGAGAAGCCTGGCGGGCTACAGCCCATGGGGTGGAAAAGAGTCGGACACAACTCAGTAACTAAACAACAACAAACCCATCTCTGGGTCTCTCCAGAGCACAAGGCGTTTTAAGACAACATGGGCTGTACTAGCGATTTAATGATGATAAGATGCCTTGAAAATACAAAGCTACACAATTTAAATAAAGGTCAAGAATGGAGAAAACATGGGAAGAATCAAGCCTGGGAACAGGTTAGGAATAATTCCAGGAAAAGCTCAAGAGGCCAGGGCTCCCAGTACGGGCTTGTTTTGCACAGCAGCTAAGTCAATAGACCACCCTTAGAAGGGAAGGCTGTCTGAGGCACCCTGTGAACTTCACATTGAATAAACACAAATTAATTTGGTACAGGTGTTTCTTTTGTATGCAGAGTGAGAACATTCTAGTGTCCTACCGTAGCCTTCCTTCGCCTGAGGTGGTCTGTGCGGAGGAAACAGGAGGCTGTCATCTAAAACCTGTCAGGGTACCAGCTGGGTGTAAGCAGCTTGAGCCCTGTGGGCTGACGTATGTTTGGTATTTCGAATACATTGATAAGGGGTGTAAAATACTCAAGAAATATTTCAGAAGGATGAGAAGTTTTGCAGATCCACATTTCCTTATCCCCAAATCTCAAGGTCTCATGTGTTTCAGAATTTTGATTCTTTCTTTTTTTTTTGACTGTAGGGATCTATCTTCCTATCTATGTATCTATCATCTATCAATCACCTATTAACACTACCAGTGGAAACTAAGGTATCACTGTCTAACCCAACACATTATCATCTTTGCCACATGAAAAAAGAGGGATATGAGTGGCACAAATAAACATAAATCATAAATAATCTCACATCAGGTCAAATTTCACTTGTAATTGATTTATGAAAACTTTTTTTTTTTTGCTTTAAGAATTTGGCTCTGGCATATCGTTATTGCAGAAAGGAGATTGGGATCTCTCCAAAAAATACAATTCTGAAGTTGAAATTGGAAACTTAGCCTTGTGTCGAGCAGCATGCCTTATGGTCTGCACTACATAATTTTTGGGGGGAAGCCTGTCTATTTAGATGGGGATTATAATTATAATTTAATGACTACAATTCATTTAGCTCACTATTAAATGATTTGGTGATTTTTCTTAATCTGAAATCCACGGACCCATATATAAGCTCCTGGGGGAACGTGAGCCCACTTAACTACTGACATGGTATGCACATTCCTGTGTACATGTGCATTTTTCCAGGGAGATGGTCCATTCCTTGCCCCGCCCCCTAAATCTCCAAGCATTCTCAGAGAAAAATTCAAAACTTCTGCTTTAGGTCACTAAAACAGATGTTAATGACTATAGTTTAAAAGATACCATTAAAAGGTTAATGACGATATTAGTACTTTTGTAACACATTTCTTGCTCTTCACCATGGCCAGGTCCCCCATCTCCTCCCCTTTCACTGGGCTCTAATCCCACAGTCATCACTGTTTCTTATATTCATTAAACCTGTCCCAGCTGCAATGCTTTTTTATTAGTTGCTGCACTGCCTGGTGCCCCTTCCAAGATCTTCCCAAGGATGGATGCTGTTTGTCATTTAAATCTCAGCTCAAATGCCACTTCCTCCAGGAAGCTTTCTATGACTGCTGCTGCTGCTGCTTAGCCGCTTCAGTTGTGTCCGACTCTGTGCGACCCCATAGACGGAAGCCCACCAGGCTCGCCCATCCCTGGGATTCACCAGGCAAGAACACTGGAGTGGGCTGTCATTTCCTTCTCCAATGCATGAAAGTGAAAAGTCAAAGTGAAGTCGCTCAGTCGTGTCTGACTCTTAGCAACCCCATGGACTGCAGCCCACCAGGCTCCTCCGTCCATGGGATTTTCCAGGCAAGAGTACTGGAGTGGGGTGCCATTGCCTTCTTATGACTACTTAATCAAAAATCACTCCTCCCTTCCTCTCCACTGCATTGTTCTGCTTTATTTTCTTCCTGATTCTCATTGTTACAACTTGCATGGCTAGACATGGTTGCCTCAGGGTACTTATCTTTTAACTGAAATAATCTTGTTTATATATATATTGACTTTCTGATTCCCCACCCTAGAATGTAGCTTCACTCTATCCTCTATGCCTAGAATACTTATTGCCTTTTAGTAGGCCACCCATGAGTATTTGTAGAATGAAAGAATAAGTGAATTAATTACACTCATTCCAGTAGTAATGATGTTTACTGTAGAAAATAGGAATTTGGTAGGTAACAGTTACAAGTTACTGTGTTAACCAGGGCAGGTTACTTAAACTCTTTAAACTTGTTCTCCTAATCAGTAAATTAGACAGTAGCACTCACCTTGCAAGTTCACTGTGAAATTTAAATGATTTACTGCCTTTAAAATACTTGGTACATTAGAATATGCTTGTTAAATATTGTTGTCATTATTACTGCCATTTTACAAAAATTAGAAAATGACTTAAAATGACACAAAAGGCATTTTCAACAAAATTAAAAGTTAAATACACATTATATTTAATACAATATAATATAGTACATGCATTTAATAGTTAAAATACATTAGTTAATATATATGAAATCTAAAAAACAAATTAGTGAATAAAACAAAAAAGAATCAGACTCATAGAGAAAAAAAAAATAACTAGTGGTTACCAGTGGGGACAGGGTATGGGGAGGAGTAGAGAATAAGAAAAAAAAGGATTATTATGGCATTATAGAAAATCATTTGTATGAAATTTTTGAAAACTGTAAAGCACTGTAGAATTTAAGGAATCTTTCATTCAGTAAAAAGATTTAAGAAAAAATCATTTTAAAAATTAAAATGCATTAGCTAAGATTCCAGATGAAATTCTTTAACACAGTGTCATGGTTATGTAAGTTTCAATATTGAAATGTAAAACCCTAAGAATTTTGGATTTGACTGTAGAACACAAAACCATTTTAGTGATTTAAGTGATAATTTTTTTAAACATTAATTTTGGATTTTAATTTTTAAGAGTCAATAACATTTTAAAATTAAATACATGCTTTTTATTTTATACTGATACAATACATAAGCAGAATGCCAAGTAGTTAATCTTCATAATATCTAAAATGCTCCAGAATTCAACATTAGTAATTCTCTAGAGAATTTGTATATCTTGAGTATTCATTTATCTTTATAAAAGAAACACTCTAGAATATGCTGGCTGACTAGATAGATGGAAAACGTGATTTAAGGTTTCTACTCCCAGAAACTAATTTTATTTTGGAGAATTTTGCTATTACCCTGCCCAAGTAGAGTTAATGAGTAATTTTTCCATCTACTTAGCTCTAGCTAAAAGATTATTTCCACTTCAAATAGTATTTTCTCATTAAAGCTTTTGTCGACTAGTTCTCTATCTCATTATGCTGAAAAATGTGGTTATAAATCAAATTTCTGAAACCACTGCATGTGTCCTAATCCAGTTCATTAAGTATCACACCCTAAATACTTCTTTTCTTTGGTTTTCCTTCTAGCAGTCCCTGCTCCAAGCTTCTTTATCTCAGTTTTGAAGGAACTATTTTATAGCTTAATAATATTTTAAAACTGAAATATTAATAGTCCCTAGAAATCATCTAGTCCAATTCTCCACATTTAAAAATGAACAAACAAGCCCAGAAAGGAAGACATGTCCCAGATCATCCAGTGAATTAATGGAAGGGCAGAAGACATCTGACTTTCTGAGTTCTCAAACCACTAAATCCCCAAGTGGCAGTCACCCCCTAATGAGCTCAGCACAGGCTGTGCATGGGAGTAACTTCTTAGGTAAAAAGTCATCATCACGATTGCTCTTAGGTTGTCAGTGTTTCTTGGAGCCATCAGAAAAATACTGCCCTAGAAAAGGGAGAGCCAACGCAGAGAAAAATGTTTTCAATTGGAGATAAATTCTCCAGGGTCGTGTCCCGCCCTTCTCGCGATGCTTCTTTGCTGTGTGAATTTCTGGGTTAGCCCGAGGTGTGTAATTATGTTCCTGCTTTAAATATTTTTTCTTCTTTCCTCTCCTATGAAAAACGTCCTTACCCTTGGATAAAGTCTAACGGGGACGGGACGTGAGACGGCTTAACAAATACATCCGGTTAAGCAGACTGCCTTTTCATAAATTTCATTTTAAAAATTGAGTCAATTATTTGGATAAGAAGTGTAAAGAAAATGCCAAAAGCTGTTCTTCTAAAGCAACCAGAAGATTAAAATAAGAATTCCACTTTTACAGATTGTGCAGTGAGTCAACTCTAAATTGTTGTACCCATCCAGATAATACCTAATCCTTTGCTTCTTATAAAAAAAAAAAAAAGCAAACAGAATAAACTAACAAAAACACAGGGCTTTCCATGAGTATCTGCAGAAGTCCTAGTAAAGTGCTGCAAGTATATTGAAATACACCATTGACATTGTGTAAATCTTCCGTGTTTGTTCTCAGAATTTACGCCATCCTTTAAACCAGGGATTGTAATCTTAGTTTGCACACTCCGAAGGCAGATAAGATTCCAAGCATTTCTAAAATAGTTGGTATAATTTATTGTCACTGCAGCACAGTCAGATTTAAACTCTTCTGGACTCCGATGCCACGGAACAGCTATGCAGAGTTCAAAGGGGTAGGTCTACACATACGATTAAGTTATCGCTAATGGAAGGACTATAACCCTTGCTGTGCTCTGCCTGCTCCCGGTGTTCCAAAGATTATGTGACACCCCAAAAGCCTTCAGATACTGAGTATGCATATTTTATTGTGTAAATCACAGGTGTCAAAGTAAAACACATTCAATGAATTACTTCCTGCCTTGTAACACAAAAATTATTTTGGAAATCAAAAATCTTGTTTCCTCCTGAATAGAACCTTCCCCTGACAGACCAAATGTGCCAAATGTGGTTTCCATTTGCTGTTTGGGGATTTATTTGACTGTGCCAAAGTTCAGGTGTGCCAGCTCTTCGTAATAAGCCATTTGGATGAAAGCTTGGCTAGCTCAAAGGATCCTGATGTATTTTATGGCTGCCTTTTAAGATTATTGTTCAGAAATACCAAGTCTAATTTTGAAATCAATTAGCCATTGGGTCTGATGAGGTGTTGGCCCAGCTCAGGTTCACACCCGCTGTCCACAGATTATTGTTCACTTGAGCTGGGTCCTTAGGACTGGGTTGTTCCCAGCATCTGGTGGACATATGTCTGATGTTCTTGCAGAATGGGCTGATGGTTTAAATAGCCAACCCTAACGAAGAAAGCTTTGTAAGTTTGCTGCTGTTAGCCAGGAAAACAAACTTTTTATAATACTCTGTAAAAAAGAAAAAAAGAAAGGGAGAAGAAAAAGAAAAACCTTACTGCTTTCATAGTTCATTTCTCTATGACCTGTGTCTAGGGAACCCAAGTCTTCAAAATACATGGTAGATTGAAGAGATATAATGAGAAAGGAGTCAAATTATCTGTTACCTACTAGTATCTTTTTTGTTTCCCTTGGGTCCTCCCTATAACCAGACTGAAGATGTAATATCTTTCCCAGAAACCTGCTTCCAAAAGGGGACTGTGTCTTTCCATCACAGTCAATCAGCACTTGTAAAGGTGCAAATTCTGCTTGGCAGGGCCGGTGCTCCCGGGAACAGTGCCAGAGGCCCCCAGCACCACCCATGCTGTTCAAAAGAAGTGGTAGATAGTAAAATAAAAAAGTTAAACTGCCCCTTCCTTGGATTTCCCACTCGCTGGCCGCCTAACATTTTGGTAGAACAAGGGAATCTGACTTGTTCTTTTGTGAGATGCCATTGATCCCTTGAGTGAGCTCGTTACAAAGGTCTCAGATGCAGCCAAACACTAACGGGTAATATTGGGCATTTCTCATGATATCTTTTATAGACAAGAATGTCTCCTTATTCTTTTCCCAGCTCTGGAGTAAATTCAGATCTGTGAATTTGCGTTTCTAGAAAATGGAATTAATATACATTGCTACATTATTTGTATCGATGATAGTAAAGATTTAGTGGGCTGATCAGAGATGAGATGGTCTAGAGAACTATGTGCTACTCGCAGATCCTTGCCCTTCTTCCAAGTTTAGTGAGGCAGGATGGTCAGTGGGGCTGGCTTGTGCCTTCATCATTTCATCACTCGCTGTCTCATAAACAAGGCTCATTGGTTACCATGCAGTCCAACAGCACGTGGTTATTGAATGCCTACTGTGTGTTAGGCACTCAGAAAGCAAAGAGGAGCAGAACAGACCTGATCCTTGACCTCAAAAACCTTACAGTCTAGGGGAAAGAAAGATGTCAAAGAAGTAAGTAAAAAGTAAATAATTGAATTTCAGCCTTCAAATAAGAAAAATGAGGAAATGAAATAACTACTTCAATTATTATTTAGATCTTGAATATTTTAACAACTTTTCTTAGAAATCACCTCTTGTTCTAAATTTTTTCAAATGTTTATTTATTTTGCTGCCCCAGGTCTTAGTTGTGGCATGAAGGATCTTTTAGTTGTGGTATGTGGGATCTACTTTCCTGACCAGGGATCAAACCTGGGCCCCCTGCACTGGGAGCTCAGAGTCTTAGCCACTGGGCCACCAGCCAAGTCCCATTTGAATATTTTTGATAGTAAGAGTACAAACTCTCAGTAAACAGGAAGTATAAGTTACTAAAGTATTTCTAGTATATTTTAACCAAGAATTTAAAAGCCCACTCCCACTTATTGAGTGTGTATTATGTATTCACCACTCTATTCTACTTTATCACATTTAATCTCTGCCCCCAAAATAGCCAATTACTAATGAAGATACAGAGGGCCAGAGTGTTTAAGTAATTTGCATCCCATCACAGAACCTGTAAATTAGAGCTGAGATTAAATTAAGATCCTACTTGGCTCCAAGGTCCATATTCTTTGCAACATTAGTGATTGTCTCTGAACAGTCAATCTCAATAACAATAAGTCATAAAAATTTTCATTATCCCTGAACTCATTATCATTGAATGTAATTATCATCACATGATTAAGGACTTAGCAAATTTGGTCTGAACTTGCCACTATGCATTGTAACACTGCTGCTGCTGCTGCTGCTGCTAAGTCGCTTCAGTCGTGTCTGACTCTGTGCAACCCCAGAGACGGCAGCCCACCAGGCTCCTCTGTCCATGGGATTCTCCAGGCAAGAACACTGGGGTGGATTGCCATTTCCTCCTCCAAAGCATGAGAGTGAAAAGTCAAAGTGAAGTCGCTCAGTCGTGTCTGACTCTTAGCGACCCCATGGACTGCAGCCTACCAGGCTCCTCTGTCCATGGGATTTTCCAGGCAAGAGTACTGGAGTGGGGTGCCATACACTAAGTCCTATCAAATGCAAATGGCAGATACACAAGCCTCCATCACCTTTATGTATAAAAAAGACATAGATGTCTGTAGAGCAAATATGCCTACACTCTTAAAGCTGAGTACAATAGCAACATAAAATATATGTAACTGTGTTGAATTTATCTCCAAACTGTGGATGAGAGAAGCAGTATGTGGGTAACACTGAGAAGGGAATTTGTTTTCTTTCATGAAAATGCAGGGAGAAGGTGGAGAGGACAGCTCTGAATAGGAGGAGCTCAGTGAACTTTCTGTTGCTTTTGTTGAAAATACACTGATACTCTGGTCATCTTAGTCACTCCCTGGGGAAGCTTTCTCTCAACTTCCTGAAGAGACGTGAAGAAATACAGTGATTTAAAGGGGGGAGGTTATTATATGCAGCCACAGAATGTAACATTTATTTCTGTTCTTTCCATTTTCTTCATTAAATAAATATACTTGAAGGTTGTAGTTATGGCTTGCTTAGTCTTCCTATAACCAAAGATGTCCAGATGTACCAGAGCATCAAAGTAGGTAAGATTGTAACTATCATGGTAAATACCACCCTCTTATAAAGGATGATAAAAGTGAAATGGGTAATTCTTTTTCCCAGCATGAAAACATCTCACCAATTTTTATTAAAGATAGACTATATTCAACAAAGGTGAAATGTAAACCTTTCTAGATTCTCTGTGAAGTTGAAGCTTTAAAAACCCTCAAAGCTTCAGAACTTAGTTTCTATAATTCTGTATCTAAAAATGTACTTGTCAGAAATTTCTATGTCCTTGATTTTATTCTACCCCATGGAAGGCCCTCTGACCTCAAATATAAAAGGATTTTGGTAGATTATAAATGTGACCACTAGGATTAATCTTTTCCCTTAAATATTAAAAAATTCTTAAATATTTTCCTTAAATAGTAAAAAACCTTTCCTTAAATAATAAATTAAAAACCATTAAAGGGACTTCCTTGGCCATTCAGTGGTTAGGACTTCATGCTTCCACTGTGAGGGTTATGGGTTCAACCTCTGATTTGGAGACTAAGATTCTGCATGCTGTGCAGTGTGGCCAAAAATTCTTTTTAAATAAAACAAAGAAATAAAAATAAAAGAATTTTAAACAGTAATTTAAAAAATTAGGACAGTATAATGAAGGGATACATTTAATAATTTTTAGCATCTTGTCACCTTATTGTCGAGGTGATGAAATTCAATAGCGTGAAACGTTGTTTGCTATTTATTATTATTCCAGTTAAATACAACTGTTTCTTTTCTGAAGCACAACAGTCCCACTTGTCCTTTCTGCAACATTACCATATATCACATTTATCCTATATGTCTAGTCATCTATCTTACCCCTTTTTAATCACCAACTTAATAATTTTAACCTTCACTTTGGCTAGATACTAGCAGAGAGCAATGAGAGACTACCAAATACCAAGCCTGTGAGACATTAACATTCCCTGGTTTCTGATGAAGAAACAGAATCCATCATGATCCAATGTTTCAGAAATAATGTATCAATGCAGATAATGCAGAAATTTATTTTCCTATTTTCCTTAATAATGCTGCTTACATTTCTTTTTTAAAATATTTTTATTTTATTTTTTAATATAAATTTATTTATTTTAATTGGAGGCTAATTACTTTACAATATTGTATTGGTTTTGTAACAAAAATATCTAGACATTGTAGAAAACTTTCTTTTTCATTCTGACTCTCTAATTTTCTTTCAGTTTGCTTTTATTTTATTAATCACTAGAGAGTATAAGCATTTTGCCATCAGCAACCATAATGTGGAAACTACAGTTAGAAATACCTTCCCCAATAATTCTATTGACTTTGATGCCATTTTTGAGCTTTTGTCCCTAATTTTCAGAAAGGCATCAGAGATTAATCAGAAATGACCTCTTATTTTCTAAAACAACAAAAACAACTTTCAATATGTGAAAACCTTTTATTATTATTTTTGAAACTATTAAGCACATTAGATATCTGAAAAGCAGAGCTAGGATGGTGGGCACTTCGTAAATGAAATCCCTAGAAGACACACAAGTGCTTTCACATAGCTAGTGACGTTATGGTTAAACTGAATTTTATAAAGTTCTTGTCTTAAGTTAGAAAAGCAATATGCACTCATTTGTAGATATTTTGGAAAATTCAAAAATGTAAAAAAGAAAATTTAAATCAATTAACATACAAGACTGATACTTAGCCCATATTAACATTTTGATATAGTTCAGTGTAGTCTTTTTCTGTGTTTGTTTGTGTCTGTGTATAATAACAAAATTTGAATTAGTGTATAGAGCATTTTGTATCACAATTTTCTTTTGATTATTTTGCATGTCATTAAATATTCTTCGAAGATATGATTTATGGTTGTTGTTGGAGATTGCATTTAATGTGTGTATTGCAATTTATTCAGCTTATCTTTTTTGATTGAAGTTTAAAGTAATTTCCTATTATAAATAAAGCTGTTGTGACTATCTTTGTACATAAATATTAATGTGTATCTCTCAATTAATTCCATATGATTAATCCCCAGACATGGAATTGTTGAACCAAGGTGCACAGACATTTTTAAGGATCTTGATTCATATTGACAACTGAGTTTTTCAAAATGTTTTAATTTATACTCCTGTCCAAAGTATAGGAGTGTTTACTTTACCCATACAGCACTGGGTATTACTTTTTAGATTTTCCAAAGAGAAAGTGAGAAGTGTTATTTCATGTTAATTTATATTTCTTAGATTAAAATACAATGAGCCCTATTTGATATGCTGAATGACTATTTTTATAACTTATTTTTAAAAGTTCCTGTCTTTTGTGTATAATCTTATTTGTGTGTTTGGCTTTTTACATTTATTTGTAGTTCTTTATTTTAGTTAGGACTGTGATCACTAATCTGCCATGTGTGGTACAATGTTGTTCTAATTTGTCATTTCCTTTCAGTGTTCTTTTTGTTTGTGATTCAGGGATTTCTACTTTTATGTTTTGAGACATTCTTCTTCTGCCTTGTAAGTATGCTCTTTAGCTTCTCTGCTTAAACTCTTCCACACTTCAGTATTGAGTAAATACTCATTTTTCTTCTTTGTCTCTTATAGTTTTTTTTTCTTTTTTAAATATCAAGATTGTTAAACCATGGTTTCAATGGTTAAGCCATGCTGTTCGTTGCTAGAAGTAGAGGAATAACTTTACTTTTTCTTGAAAAGCTGAATACATTAGTTAACGGCAAAAACCATCCTTTTCCAATTACTCTAAGTGCCATCTTCATGATATGAAATATTTTTACTTTCTATAGGCTTCTCTGTTTCTTGGAACTCTAGTTTTGTGTGTGTGTATGTGTGTGTGTGTCAATACCACCATACTTTATTAAGTATAGTAGTACCTTTGTAGCGTTTTTATATTTTACTGCAGTTCCTCTCATAAGTCTTTTTACTTGTCTAGAATTTTCACATCATATATTTTTTTAAAATCTGGTTACTTAAAAAAATACAAAGAAAGACAAATATCATATGATATTGCTTACATATGAAATCTAAAAACGGGTACAAGTGAACTTACCCAAAAAACAGAAGTAGAGTCACAGATACAGAAAACAAACTTATGGTTACCAAGGGGTGGGGCGGTGGGGTGGGGGGTGGTGAGAAGGGACAAACTGAGAGATTGGGACTGACATATACACACTACTATATATAAAATAAATAACTAGTAAGAGACTAGGGGAAGGCGATGGCACCCCACTCCAGTACTCTCCCCTGGCAAATCCCATGGACAGAGGAGCCTGGTGGGCTGCAGTCCATGGGGTCGCTAGGAGTCGGACAGGACTGAGCTACTTCCCTTTCACTTTTCACTTTCATGCATTGGAGAAGGAAATGGCAACCCACTCCAGTGTTCTTGCCTGGAGAATCCCAGGGACAGGAGAGCCTGGTGGGCTGCCGTCTCTGGGGTGGCACAGAGTCGGACATGACTGAAGCGACTTAGCAGCAGCAGCAGCAAGAGCCTATTGTATAGCACAGGGAACTCTACTCAATACTCTATAATGACCCATATGGGAAAAGAATCTTAAAAAGAGTGGATATATGTGTGAAAGTGAAAGTGAAGTCGCTCAGTTGTGTCCGACTCTTTGTGACCCCATGGACTGTAGCTACCAGGCTTCTCTGTCTGTGGGATTTTCCAGGCGAGAGTATTGGAGTGGGTTGCCATTTCCTTCTCCAGGGGATCTTTCCAACCCAAGGGTCGAACCCGGGTCTCCTGCATTGCAAGCAGGCGCTTTACCCTCTGAGCCACCAGGGAAGTGGGTGTGTACAACTGATTCACTTTGCTGTACACCTGAAAGTAACAGCACTCCAAAAAAGATTTTTTTTTAAATGGCCAAACCATCCAAAAAGTACTTTGGATTTTTATTCAAATTCTAGACTTTTAGACTCCTTTATCCAATGCTCTTAGAATGTAGATGCATGAAGGTTGTTTTATCTTTATTCAGTATTTTTCAAAGTTTTGTAACACCCCAACTACACCATCAATTCAATAAATCAGAATAAAGGAAAATGAGAATTATAGAATCAATTGAGATATGGATTTGAGTGAGTATATGTAATACTTGGCTTTCCCCCTCCCCCAAAGCATTTATGTCATTAAACGTAGAGCACCCATTTTTTTTCTCTTGAATTAGGGCAAAATTTAATTGGTCCAAGTTGTCTAGATACAGAAAAGAATCAAGTAAACAGATAAAAAAGTTCAAGCGGACAAGGGGATTTATTTTCATTGTTTATTTATATCCATAGGTCTCCTCACATGTTTCAAAGGCTGTGTAAAGCTATAATACAGCCACCTTTCTGAGAAAACTTGTGTGTAAATACAGTTTATTTCACTTGAAGCCTTGCCCTCTTGACTGATGGAAATTGTAGTAAAACTTCCACCTGGGTTGTCAACTACGGGAAACTTTCTTATTTATTTTTATTTGTCACAGCAGGTTAAGCTCACAAATTCCAGGTGTTACGTGGCTTTAAATCTGGACACAGGCACAGGAATAGTCTGTTGAAGGTAGTTTATTTAGGATCCCTAAACATGAAGGGACTTAACAAAATGGATTTTATCCAGCTCTGTAGGTCAGGGTGTAAATTCAATGTACAACGACCAGAAATAGACCAATAGAAAAGCAGTGCCAACAGAATAAATTCTGGGTCGTGCACTGTGATAATTCTATATTTATTTCTGAAGATGATCGGAAGGGAGTAAGAATGCAGAGAGAACCAACCTACCTCCTGCTAATTTACAACTTAGCTAAAAGTGACTGTCTCTCTTAGTAATCTTTCTCTCTCACAAACCTTTCACATTATGTGGAATAAGACAACCATTGCTACCAGCAGATAAGAAAACTTCTTTCCTTTACTTAAACATAAAAATGTATAGATCTAAAAAAAAAAAAATGTATAGATCTTAATTTTTCATTGAAAAGTGAAAGTTGCTCAGTCATGTCCAACTCTTTGCGATCCCATGGACTGTAGCCTGCCAGCCTCCTCTGCCCATGGAATTCTCCAGACAAGAATACTGGAGTCGGTTATCATTTCTGACTCCAGGGGCTCTTCCTGATCTAGGGATAGAACCCGGGTCTCCTGCATTACAGGCAGATTCTTTTTTTTTTTTTTTAAGTGGAGTATCATTGCTTTACAATGTTGTGTTAGTTTCTGAGCTATATGTGTATATATATATCCTCTCCTTCTTAAGCCTCCCTTCCATCTCCCCATCCCACCCTCCAATTAATTTTTTAATCTTCATTCCCAAGGTTCTAAATTATGCATTTATTTAAAAACACGTTGTCTTCATGATGATTTTATTATATACTTAAAAAAAATTTTGTTTTGTTTTCTAATGACTTTGCCCAAAATAAGATGGTCATTCTTTGGTTAACATGATCATTCACTGTATGGTAATTGAAAAATCTAATTTATTTAATTAGCCTGTCATATTTGCTGTACTTTCTCTGTTTCCTTCCTAAAGGAGCTAAAAATAAAATTATCTTTCTGCGTTTGCCTACACAACTAGCAGATGTCCATTCATCCATCCAAATGGACTTGTGAGTAAACAACTAATTTGGATCAAATTAATGTGCAAGTAATTAAAGCTGATTTTTTGTATGTGATTCTAATTTTCATCACACGGTGCTTGTATTTCAATACTTTGGTATTTCATAAGCTGTCAGCTTGTGATACATTCCAGTAATAAGAGACTTTAGTTGATCCTCATAGGATGTATATATGTGCATGTATCAAATTGACCCATCTGGACAGAGCAAAATTCCCAGACTAGTCCATTTGAATTGAACCACTTTCATGGTTTGCTGTCATGGTTTATTCTGTCCTGTTTTACATTCATATTTGACATTTGATTTCTACTTCCTGAGCATCAATACAAGAAATCAGAAATCTTTTTTTCCAAATTACCCCTTAGGCTAAGTCTATAATTTTCCATCCATACATATCCACCCAGAATTTGGGAGTTAAAAAAAAAAAAAAGAGTTAAAAATTCTAATTTGATTCCACTCTTCTCAATTCACCATAATTCAGTTATTGATTTCTTTAAGTATTTTAAACCAGTAATACATTACTATATTTTAAATAAACTATTTGATAGTGAGCTAAGAATTGTAGAAAATTCTCCTATCATGAAACTTAGAAATTCAAGATGGAATTTTGTTTTATACTTCTCATTCTAGATATCTGCAGAAAAAATGTTTAAAGGGCAAGCAAGCAAGAAATAACAACTCTATAATGATATAAAGGAAAAAGTCATGAGAAAATATCAGTTTTATCTAACTAGCTGCCACTCTAGATATTCTGTATTTGACAACATAGTTTCTTTTAAAACTATTCTACTTTTCATTTTACCTCTTCCTAGTTCATGCTAAAGTGTGAGACAGTGAATATATGAAATCATTTTTAAACAAATGAATAAATATTTTATTGGATTCTATAAGCTATTTTATTGATTGTCTATACCTCTTTTCCCTCACTTGTATTTTAAAAATTAGTGAATTATAGTGAAAAGCTGGAAAGATTATAGATATCTGTTTTCTTCTACTTGTCAACTGTGTGTTCTTGAATATATACTTAAATCTTTCCATTTGTCAGTTGTTTTTTCCTGATAAATGGGAACAAACTCTCTCTCATATCTCAAATAACTAAGTCATAATACATACATGCATTTATACCTAGAAATCACAGTGTTACTGTAAGATAAATGTCATTTATGTCTCAAATTCATTTTGTGTTCTTCTTCTTGATATCCTCTGGTTTTCGTTTCTAATGATGTAACTTAAACTGTAAGGGAGTTCAATTAATTTCTGATTGGCACATATCTAATTTGATATTTCTTAGCTTCTGGGCAGCATTCATATCTTCCTAAAAATGCTTTGTAATATGTATAGTTAAAGGAGAATTGAATTGAAAGCATTTAACTTAGAAAATGTTGGGGTTATTTTATGATATTTCCTTGGGGCGGGGGGAATATAACTGACCCGAGTGTTTCATAAAATCCGTGATTTAGAATGAATGTTGCAGACTTTTCCTATCCCCCCAATCTCCACCTCCTTCCCACCCCCATTACGTCTGTAGACGGAACAGAAAGTCACACTGACCACTCACTTTGTTAAATCATCTATCATTTCCCTGGCAAGTTAAATTGGCCAATGAGTACGATGAATTGGAGCTAAGGCAGTTGGTTCTCTTTGAAGCCCCAGGCATTCGTTTCCAAATAAACTGAATTAGTGAGTCCCCGTGTAATTTATGATTTTTCATTTACTTGACTTATTTCCATGATGATTGGAGATTAGTCCATTTTAAAGGAGACAAAAGAAATTGGGTTTAAGAAACATTAAAACTAGACCAGGAAAGCATACGGAGATCAAGTAGTTCAAAGTTATGGTGACAGATTATCCTTAACTCATGCTCCACTTAAGAAAGAGAAAGACACACTCTTCTTTGCTAAAATATGTTCTTGAAGAATTTTTATTTTTATTTTATGCTTATAGGGATTAAAATCTGAGTTTTATATACATTGAACATCACAACCAAACTCTTGGTTATACGGGGTTTACAGTTTGAGAGTGAAAAACTCCCAGTGTTTATATTTGGAGTTGTGCCTACTTAGGGATTAAAGTTTGGAGGCCACAGTGATGTCACTGGATTAGAGTTAGGAAGATACATTTTGGTAAGACTGAAGCCAATGCCAAATTCATGACTCCAGAATTTATGATTGAACTCTAGACTGCCTACAAATTCATGACTTCTAAATTTATGATTGAACTCATGACTTTCCAGCTTACAGATTTAAGGGCATGCACTAATAAATAAAGACTCCTGAACCTCAAAGTAAATTCAGTGGACACCAATGTGCGTTTTACAATTTAAAATACTGATCCAGGAATAGCCAATGCAATGACCTCGCATCTTGGTTGTGTGTAGGCTGAAGGTACAATATCACTTTAGAGACTGTTTAAAATATTCACACCCATAAAATTATATCAGTGAGAGTTGGAGTAGACCCATTTCATGTTATAGACCATATGATTTTTTCACCATTTCGTCAAGATTTATTTTCTTAACCTTGATCTCTTTTTGTTTCAAGTCTCAAGGGATAGTAGTAAGACTGTTCCCTTTGGAAACAAATTCCAAAATAAAATTCAGATATTCCTTGACCTTTACCCAAGGATTATGTTCTCTTGATTTTTTTTTTTTAATTTGAAAATTCTGAGTCAAGAGCTGGAATAATGCCAAGTATCTGGATGAAAAGATCAGTCATCCAGATGTTTTATCTATATGATACAAATATCTCTAGACTGGCCTTCTATGTCCTTCACCACCTTGATGCAAGTTAGATTTTTCTTTATGTTTCCATTTTCCTCAAATAATAATCTATAGTTCAGCAAATCAGGAAAATTTAGTTATTTTGCCTCCTTTATTCCTTAGTTTTATTTCCCATATTGTCTTCATTTTTCAGTTTTTTTGTTGTTTTATTGTCATTTGTTTTTGCGCACCAGCACAGAAGATTTCCTCCCTATTCTTTGAGCTATACTATACCATTACTGAGGTCTTCTCAATACTCCTCCCATAACGAGTATTATTGACCTTTTTCCCGAGAGCATAGGCCAGCATGCTTTCTGTAATCTTGTTACTCCACCCTATATCTAGCATATAGAAAATGTTCAGTGAGTATTTATAAGATGTCCGCTTAACAAACGACCAATCAAATATTGGCTGATTAGTCTATTGTTTTATCAGTTTGTTTTTTATGGGGTAAACAATTTCAGACCTTATAGATATCTTCTTTTGTGTATCTTGTGAATATTACTAGGTAAACAAATATCTATATTTAAGGTATATAATATAAACAGATGCTACATTTGGCAAATCTGATAACTGGGAAATCAATGAAAAAAGAATGCAAGGGTTTTAATTTAGTAAAGTTGCAGATAAAATTGTTATTTTTGGATCATTACAATTTTATAAAATAAGGAGTAATTTACAAAAGTGTAAAATGAGAAAGAAATTATCGTTAACCTCTTTTGTTTTTGTTCAATCACTAAGTCGTGTCCGACTCTTTGTGATCCCATGGACTGCAATATGCCAGACTTCCCTATCCTTCATCTCCCAGAGTTTGCTCAAACTCATGTCCATTGAATTGGTTACCCTCTTTGGTAATTTCAAAATTTATTAGAAATAAAACATTTTGGAAAAATATCAAAGTACTGCATACATCACAGCTGCATTAAAGCATAGTATACAGGTGTTCTAGAATGGGATTTTTTATCCTCCAAAATTTAATTCTAGTAAGAAATATTAGAATATTTTTTAGCTTTTATATTTTCAGGTGGTCTAGGTTTATCTTAATTAATCTGTGTAATAATTATGCCCCCAAATGACCATCTGCAATCTCAAAATTTATTTTCCATTTTCAATACTATTTCTCCCCTTGCTTCACCTGTGGCCAGAAGCAAAGGAGTGTTGGAAGTCACACATCTGATGAGAAGTGATGTGACAACAAGTTCCCACACAACCAGGAGCCTCCCACATATTCTACACATTGCCTCTCTCTTCTAAGAGTCAACATTCTCTTCCTTCTGAGGGTCTTTATTCCTTCATGATTCCCCCAAGTCAAGTCTCTAAGCTCAGTCTTGTTTATGAAAGACAATAGGTGTGTCTCATTTTTCTAGTCATGCAAGCACCTCAGCAGTTAGCTGTTTTGCTTGGAAGTGGAAAGGCATTATGGGTTTAAAAGTTGGCTCTCTTCTTCTTCCTGGCACCATACATTGGGCAAGTTATTCCGTTTCCTGGGGTGGCTCAGATGGTAAAGTGTCTGCCTACAATGCGGGAGACCCGGGTTCAATCCCTGGTCGGGAAGATCTCCTGGAGAAGGAAATGGCAACCCACTCCAGTATTCTTGCCTGGAAAATCCCATGGACAGAGGAGCCTGGTAGGCTACACTCTCCATGGGGTTGCAAAGAGTCAGACACGACTGACCGACTTCACTTTCACTTTCAGTCCTCACAAATTTTCATTTGTCAAATGTGGCTGATGAGAGTATCCATCTCATATGAGTGCTGGGAGAATTAAATGAATGAACACATGTAAGGTGCTTAGAATTCTGCTGAATGTTTGGTAAATGTTTGCATTAAGGATTAAAAAAAATTTTTATAGACACATTAGCAATTCAGCAAGATTAACTTGTTCAAAGACATCTTTGGGAGATGCAGCCCTTTTTTGTAAGTATCATCACAGGCAGAATGAGAAGATTTCAAGGGCTAAGAGTAAGAAATGAACAGGGAACAAGCAAAAAGTATCAACAACTGGCTGACATTTACCCTCCATTTTTCTTCTTGGTTCAACCTAAGTCTTATACGCTCAATTTTGGAAAGAATTTGTTTCGCTATTTCAAATTTTAATTTAGAATGATGTCTTCATAGTTATTTTCCCAGAGTTGCTTTGTTAAAGGGAGAAGAGTAAGTAAGTTCAGTGGAGTGAAGGCTGTTGCATTGTGCACTTCCACCAAATAATAAGCATAGAGGCTTTTAAAGCATACTTTATTAAAATTTTCTTATTTCTATATTATTTATGTCACAGTAGTTTAAATGTTGCATTTCATGTATTTAGTTCATCTCTCTACTTTGTAAAAAGAATCTCTCTACTTCAGCCATGGTGCATTTATTGTAGACAAAGCTCCAGTTTACAGACCATTCCCCTGGGATCACTTATTTTATGGTATCCATTGCATCTATTTATTTATTTAGTGACTGTCATAAACCTGCTGTTTTGAGGGAACATGGAGGCTAATATATACTTTGCAGCATCTGTGTTCGATATGTATTTACCTTTGAGTGATTTGGTTCAAGACCTTCTTGCATAGAATACTTTTTGCCTATAATTTTATTCCTTTCGAGCTGGATCCATTTTAATTTTTAATACAGCCAGTGCTGACCTTATCCCTTTTATTTTCAGATTCTCCCTGCTTGATAACTGATGATAAGTCATCTCTCAAATCTCTGGAGAGAGAAAGGACTATTTATTTGATGTGTAATAGCTGGTTCAACGTCCCCTTCCTTCCCTCCTCCCGCGTAACCTCCTCTCTCCTCTCCATCCTGTTCACCCTCTTCCTTTTCCTTCATCTATTCCTCCTCTGAGGCCCCTTCTCTCTTTAGCTGTGTGTGTTTGTAGGTGTGTGCCTTTGTGTATGTTTGGGTTCATTTAAGCATGTATGTTCCTGACACAATGCAACATGTTTCATTTTTAATTTTCTCCTTATTTTTCTTTTTAAGTAATTTTATTTGTTTATTTATTTTTACTTTTTGGCTGTGCTGAGTCTTAGTTGCTGCACAGGCTTTTCTCTAGTTGTGGAGAGTAGGGGCTGCTCTCATTGTGATGCACGGGCTTCTCACTGCAGCAGCTTCTCTTGTGGAGCTTGGGCTCTAGGGCACACAGGCTTCAGTAGTTGCGGCTCCCGGACTCTAAAGCCCAGGCTCAATAGTTGTGGCCCATGGGCTTTGTTGCTCCACAGCATGTGGGATCTTTCCGGCTCAAGGACTGAACCTGTGTCTCTGCACTGGCAGGCAGATTCTGTACCACTGAGCCACCAGGGAAGAGCTTATTTTTTTTTTAATATTTGAATTCCTATTTTTGACCATGTCATCTTTTTAGGCCCCACTTGCAATAAGTCTTCCCATAAAGCCGTAATGTCATATAGAATTGTATTTTAAACATTACCTCTTATTTACAGGTTCAAAACTCTTTGGCAATATTTACAGCAACTATGATCTCTGATAAATCAATACTTGCCACTGTGCATGGTTGATAACTCTCTTGGATTTCATTTCCACCATATTATTGTAGATGACACTTTGAGATCATAAACTTTTGTGGCATATTATGTTTGAGTAGAACTATATTTGTGTGAGTGTGTACATGTATATCTACACACAGAAAAGTCTATAAGGTTACATACCAAACACCTTGGAGTGTGGAATGAGGTTGAGGATCCTTTCACTTCTAAAATGTCTGAAAATATTCTTTCTCTCTATCCAGCATATACATCCTTTTTATTTTTATTTTTTTAAATCACAAATCTAAAAAGAAACAAAATCCCAAACACCTAGGAAATATCCTGGTTGGACTTAAGGGAGTTTGATACATTTTCCAAATGGAATTTATTCTAGATTCATAGTTGGATTCATAGTGGGCTCCAATTCAAGGGGTACAGTGTATCCCAAGGAAATTAATCAGTTTCAGTGGATTTATTCTCCTTTGTGAAAATGTGTGGAATTAACACATACCAAATATCACCTCCCCTTTATATTGACTTTTAAACTTTATTATATGATTTTCATTCTTAAAACTGTTTTCATGTCATTAAAATATGCATATATTTCTTTGTCAATTTTAGTCACTATCTTACCATTTTAAAAAATAGTTAAAACACACATTCAACTTCTCTCCCCTTTTTTATTCACCTCTACTTTCCAGTTTTTGTTGTTACATTATAGTTTTTACATTATTAAAGTTGGAACATTGATTTATAGTCTCTGACTTTAATCAAGTTTATGTAGGTCTGTACAAGTTAACTCAGAAAATTGAAAACCTCTAAAAGATATTGAATTTATATAGAAGGAAATGTACTTCTGTTGAAGCTTTGTGATTCCATAGCAACTTTAATAAGGTCAAGGCTAACAAGTTCTTTTTCTCTTTCTAAACATTTTCCTTCTCTCATCAGTCATTCTCAGTTGATATCGAATCTTGAAATTTATGCCACTCTTTCTTTAAATATATATACAATTTATTTTCTAATTAATAGACTTTATAGTAGTTTTAGGTTTGCAGAACATTGAGCAGATAGAAGCAAGAACCATATACCCTCTGATTCAATACTATCAAGCTATTCATACAGATTATATTATTATCTGTATGGATTCTGAGAGGGCATTTGACAAAATAAGCATTCATTTTTATTAAAAACATTGACAATACAGGAATCATTTTATCGTTTCTTTCTTAACTTGATTATCTACACATAGACATATAGCTAAATGTCGAAAAGTCAGCATCATCCTAATGGGGAAATACTACAGATTCTCTCACCAAAGTCAAGAACAAGAATGAATATCCACTAACATTATGACAATTTAATGTTGTCTGAAAGAGATGAAGCTATAACTTAGACAAGAGAAGAAAATTAGAGATATAAATATTGGGAAGGAGGAGGTAAAACTATTTGCAGTTAACATAGTGTTTTTTGCAAAACACTAAGATATTAAGTAAGAAAGCAAAAGCCTGCAAGGATGAGATAATACAGTGACTTGGTGAAATAGAATTTGACACAAATAGAATTTATCTAAACATAAAACTGCAATGCAGGAGACGTGGGTTTGATCCTGGTTCAGGAAAATCCTCTGGAGAAGGCAAGGCAACCCACCCCAGTATTCTTGCCTGGGAAATCCCATGGACAGAGGAGCCTGGCATGCCATAGTCCTTGGGTTCCCAAGAGTCAGACACGACTTAGCAACCAAACCACCAAACATGAGACTACCAGTTCAAAGATATAATGAAAGACCTCATTCTTACTAGCAGCATAAAAAATAAAGCCACACGCCTAAACTTAGCACAGTATGTGCAAACTCTATATGAAAAGAAACTTCAAACCACTCCTACAGTACATAAAAGTAAACTCAAACTAATAGAAAAACATATCACAGTCAGAGAGAGAAAGAGTCAATATCAATGGCATCTATTTTTCCTAAATTCTTTTGCATTAATGTAATGTGATCTTAAATGGTACTGGGACCAGATAAAATGATTCTAAAGTTCACATAAAAATTGGGCAGTTTAGCTAAATAAACTTGGGCAAAGAACAAAGAGCAGAAATGAGTTCTAACAGACATGGAGTCTATTATAAACCTCAGTAGGTAGAATAGTGTTGTGCTTATGTGTAAGGAGACACAATCCAAAATAGTAATATCAAAAATAAAAATATATACAGGATTTTAATATGTGATAAAGGTGTCATTGGAAAACAGTGAGTAAAAACGAAGCTTTCCAATTTCATGTATCCTGAAGTATCAGTCTTATCTTTCCATGATTGCTGGATTATATATTATGGTTAGAAAAGCCTTCCCCAATGTGAAATTATAAATAAACATTAATCCATAGTTTCTGTTAATTCAGCTCAGTTCAGTCTCTCAGTCATGTCCAACTGTTTGCAACCAATGGATCGCATCACACCAGGCTTCCCTGTCCATCACCAAAGCCTGGAGTTTGCTCAAACTCATGTCCATTGAGTTGGTGATGCCATCCAACCATCTCATCCTCAGTCATCCCTTTCTCCTCCTTCCTTCAATCTTTCCCAGCTTCAGGGTCTTTTCCAGTGAGTCAGTTCTTCCCATCAAGTAGCCAAAGCACTGGAGTCTCAGCTTCAGCATCAGTCTTTCCAATGAATGTTCAGGACTGATTTCCTTTAGGATTGACTGGTTTGATCTCCTTGCAGTCCAAGGAACACTCAAGAGTCAAATACCACAGTTCAAAAGCATCAATTCTGGGAGTACAAGATGGCAGAGGAGTAGGTGGATGTGGAGTACATCTCTCTCCACAGGTACATCAGGAATACACCTGCAGATGCAGAAGTGTATGCAGAACACCAGCTGAGAGCAGACAGGAGAACCTAAATAGTGGAGAAGAATATAAAGAACCACACAAAACTTGGTAGGACAAAGGAACTAGGGGGGAAAACAGGAGTGTTAGTAAGGCTGGATCTGCCCTCAGCCAGTGGGGGCACTGAAGCAGGGGTCCGGTCCCCACATCACAGCAATCATCTGAGTCAGAGGAGAAACATTTAAGGCTGAGAGTGAAACAGCTGATCTGTGGCAGCCTAAACGGAATGAGAATCAGATGGTCATTGCCACAGCCATACGAACTCTGGACAGGGATGCAGGTCCCCTGGAAGGCAGAGCGGCTGGCAACTGGAGTTTAGGGATTGTGGAGAAATACCAGGGCAAGGTTGCTGTTGACTGCAGAGAGACAGATCGATCTAAGAGGAGCTGAGAGAGGAGATTATGGTGGAAAATGCCTGTAGAGGAAAGCTGGGCAGCCATGGAAGCAAGGCAATACTGCTGAGTCAGGCGTAGGGGGTGGAGCCAACACCATAGCCTCTCTCTCCCCACATGCCCGCAACAGCAGCTCAACAAAAGAGAGGCTGGCTCATCAAATGCCTGACACACTGAATTACAGAGTAGGATCCCACCCAGGGTGCCCCTTTAAGTCCCTGATGCACTGATCTACAGAGTAGGGTCCTAGCCAGTGGGGCCTCTCTATGTGCCTGATGCGCTGAACAACAGAGAAGGACCCCAGGCAAAGGAACCCTCTAAGTGCCTGAATGGGTGGACCTATGGAGAAAGACTGGCCAAAGAGGCCTTCTGATCGCCAGCTACATGAGGTTTGAAAAAAGACTCTGATAGGGCCATAACTCCTGTGGTGGAGACAGTCCATGTCTCTGCACACTTGGCACCTCCAGGGTCCCCACAAGCCAAGCAGCTGTGCCACCTTCACGCTCAACACTCACTGGGGCAGAGCTGCCACAGGCAAAAAAGTCTTGCATCTATACACACAGGGTCACTTTGGTAGTGTCCAAATCTTTGCGACCCTGTAGACTGTGGCCTGCCAGGCTTCTCTGTCAGGGAGGGGGGCTTCGCTAGACAAGAATACTGGAGCGTACTGGCCAATACTGGTTGCCATACCCTTCTAGAGCACTATATTTCCTGCTGCCCTAGCTGCCAACTCCCCCTGAGTACCTGGTGCTGCCAGAACCCCTGCAACCCAAGCAGCTGCACTACCTCCACACCTGGCCCTCATGGGGGCAAACCCAGATCCTCAAGGGCAGCCTCAGGAGCAAACCCCAGGATGCAGAGGTGGAAATAAAACCACAATTGAAACCCAAGGGCAGTATGGCTAAGGAAGAAGACCCAAAACATTCCCACCAGCTGTACAAGCTGCAGATTAAATCCACACGATCAACTAGGCAGACTCTATGTCTATGCAATATATAAAATGTCATAGAGAGCTCCCACAAAAGAAAACGCACTAGTTCTGACAGCTGTGAACATTGGTGGCAAGAAAACACTGGAGTAGGACCAGATTAGAATCTGAGCTTCCCACACAGGTCCAGAGATCAGAAGAGTGTAGGAGGGCGTCCTAGGGAGGTGAGGTGGACTGTGACTTCTAGCTAGGGAAAAGACTCTGACAGCAGTGACTCAAGAAAAGCATTTATTATTCTTATGTTTTGATTTGTTCTGTAGATTCTTTTGGATTTTTTTTCTTTTTCTTTTTCCTTTTCTTCCCCCCTCTGTTGTAGTTGTTGACTTTATTAGCACTATGAAATCCAATTAAGCTTTTGAACTTTCTTTTTTTTCCCCTAGTCACATTTTTTATTGTTGCTATAAACCTCTGTCTCTACATTAGGCTTTTGCAGTTCTGTGGAATTTTCCTTTTTCTCTCTCTCTCTCTTTTTAATTTTAATTTTTTAAGCCTATTATTATTTTTTCTACATTTATTCCTTTGTTTGTTTTTCCTACTGTTCTTTTCCCCTTGAGTTAATCTTTAATGTATATAAATCTTCTTTATCTATCTCTATTTAACTTTGCATATCTATTCTTTCTTTCTTTTCTTGTTAACATATTTGTTAATTTTATTTTCATTGCTTTAATGTCCAACTGGTGCCTTGCTTTAGTTTTGTTTTCCAGTTTATGCTTTAGTTAGTTTTCTTCTTGTAGATATAATTTTTGGTTCCTTTGTTTGCCAGATCAATCTATTGTACTTTATTTTTCTGGGACTATTTTGATTTTGCTTATGAGTGTAAATGTATATGTGTATATTAAATCACACTTTTTACTGTTGTTATAAACCTCTGTCTCTGTGTTGGGTTTTTGCAGTTCTATGGGATTTTCCTTTTTTGTTTTTTTTCTTCTTCCCTTTTTTTTCTTTTCTCTTTTTTATAATTTTAATTCTTAAAATTTTTAACCTATTATTATTTTGTCCTACATTTATTCATTTGTTTGCTTTTCCTACTGTTCTTTTCCCCTTGCAATTAATCTTTAATGTTTATAAATCTTCTTCATCTATCTCTATTTAACTTTGCATAACTATTCCTTCTTTCTTTTCTTTCTCTTCTTTCCTCTCAATATATTTACTTGTTTTATTTTCATTGCTTTATTCCCCACTTGGCACCTTGCTTTAGTTTTGTTTTCTAGTTTGTGCTTTAGTTAGTTTTGTTCTTCACTGGTAATTATAATTTTTTATTTCTTTAGTTTGCTGGGTCAATCTACCATACTTTATTTTTGTTAGACTGTTTTGACTTTGCTCATGAGTGTATATGTATATGTGTATATTCCATTATTTTAATTATTATTTGCCTGATTTTGTAACTGCCATTTCTCTGGAGTTCATCTTTGGTTTTCAGATATTTGTTTTAATGCCATAACAAACCCACCTGTGGAATCTTCATTCCTGAACATAGATCAAGCCTTGAGACTTTGGAGTGGGAGCACTGACCCCAAGACCCTAGACTACCAGAAAACTAACCCTAAGGAGTATCAAATAGTGAAAACTCACACAAAGGAAACCACTTGAATACAAGACCCAGAATCACCCAACCACCAGTAGCACCCTGTGCAGGACACCTCATCTAAACAACAAACAAAACAAAAATACAAACCCAATCATCAGCAGACAGGAGTACCACCTCACTCAGCCTGTCCATCAGAGGAAAAACAAACAAACAAAAAGTCAGCACAAATCTCACCCTATATGAAGCTTACACAACCCCTGAACCAACCTTGGGAAGGCAGAAACCAAAAGGAAGAAAGGATTCATCCTTGAAGCCTGGGAAAAGGAGACCTCAAACACAATAAGTTAAAAAGAAATAATGAAAAGGCAGAGAAAAACTACAGAAATGAAGAAACAAACTAGAAACACAGAAGTCCAAAAAAATGAAGAGGAAATAGGCAAACTACCTGAAAAAAATTCAGCATAATGATACTAAAGATGAAAAAAAACCTTAAAAACAGAATGGAGAAAAATTCAAGACTCAATTAAGAAAGACCTAGAAGAATTAAAGAATAAACATGCAGAGACAAACAACACAGTTAATGAAATTAAAACTACTCTAGAAGGAATCAATAGCAGAGTATCTGAATCAGAAGAATGAATCAGTGAGCTGGAAGATAAAATGGTGGAAATAACTTCTGAATAGGAGAATAAAGTAAAAAGAATGAAAAGAACTGATGACAGTCTGAGACCTCTGGGACAATGTCAAATGCACCAACATTCGAATTATAGGGGTCACAGAAGAAGAAGAGAAAAAGAAAGGGTATGAGAAAATTTTTGAAAGATTATAGTTGAGAATTTCCTCAACACGGAAAAGGAAATAGTCATTCAAGTACAAGAGGCACAAAGAGTCCCATACAGGATAAACCCAAGGAGAAACATGCCAAGACACATACTAATCAAACTAACAAAGACTAAACACAAAGAAAGAATATTAAAAGCAGCAAGGGAGAAGCAACAAGTAACATACAAGGGAAACCCCATATGCTTAACAGCTGATCTTTCAGCAGAAACTCTGCAGGCCAGAAAGGAATGGCAGGATATATTTAAAGTAGTGAAAGGGAAACATCTACAACCAAGATTGCTGTACCCAGCAAGGATATCATTCAAAATTTATGGAGAAATAAAAAGCTTTTCAGACAAGCAAGAGTTAAGAGAATTCAATACCACCAAACCAACTACAACAAATATTAAATAGATTTATATAGTCAAGAAATACAAGAGAAGAAAAAAAGATCTACAAAATCAATCCCAAACTATTAAGAAAATAGCAATAGGAACATATATATCAATAATTACTTTAAATGTAAATGGTTTAAATGCTTTAACCAAAAGACACAGACTGGTTGAATGGATACAAAAACAAGACCCATATATAGGCTGTCTACAGGAAATGCACTTCAGATCTCAAATATAGACTGAAAGTGAGAGGGTGGAAAATATATTCCAATATTCCATGCAAATGGGAAGCAAAAGAAAGCTGGAGTAGCAATCCTCATATCAGACACAATAGTCCTTAAAATAAAGACGATTACAAGAGGTAAGGAAGGGCACTACATAATGATCAAGAGGAAGACATAGCAACTGTAAATATCTATGCACCCAACACAGGAGCACCTCAATACATAAGATAAGCACTAACAGACATAAAAGGAGAAATTGACAGTAACACAATAATAGTAGGCGATTTTAACACCCCACTCACACCAATGGACAGATCATCAAAACAGAAAATTAATAAGGAAACACATGTCTTAAATGATACATTAGATGAGGTGGATCTCATTGATATCATCAGGACATTCCACCCAAATCAGAAGAATACACATTCTTCTCAAGTGCATATGGAACATTCTCCAGGATAGACCACATCTTGGGCCACAAATCAAACCTCAATAAATTTAAGAAAATTAAAATTGTATCAAGCATCTTCTCTGACCACAACGCTATGAGACTAGATATCAACTAAAGAAAAAAACTGTAAGAAACACAGACACATTGAGATTAAACAACACATTTCTAAGTGACCAAAAGGTTACTGAAGAAACCAAAAGGGAAATTAAAAAAATTCTAGAAACAGAAGACAATGAAAACATGACAACTCAAAACCTATGGGATGCAGCAAAAGCAGTTTTAAGAGGGAAGTTTATAGCAGTATAATCCTACCTCAAGAAACAGAAAAACATCGACTAGACAACCTAACTTTACACATAAAACAGCTAGAAAAAGAACAAAAAAGTCCCCAAAATTAGTAGAAGGAAAGAAATCATAAAGATCCAAGCAGAAATAAATGAAAGAAACAATAGTAAAGATTAATAAAACTAAAAGCTAGTTCTATGAAAAGATAAACAACATTGACAAACCTTTATCCAGACTCATTAAGATAAAAAGAGAGGAGGATCAAATCAACAAAGTTAGAAATGAAAAAGGAGAGGTTGCCACAAACAATGCAGAAATACAAAGGATAATAACAGACTATTATGAAAAAATATATGGCAATAAAATGGATAACCTGGGAAAAATGGACAGATTCTCAGAGAAGTTCAATCTTCCAACACTGAACCAGGAAGAAATAGAAATCCTGAACAACCCAATTACAAGCACTGAAATTGAAGCTGTGATCAAAAATCTCTCAGAAAACAAAAGCCCAGGACCAGATGGCTTCACAGGAGAATTCTATCAAACATTTAGAGAAGAGCTAATGCTTATCCTTCTAAAACTCTTTCAAAAAATTGCCAAGGAAGGAACACTTCCAAACTCATTCTTTGAGGTCACCATCACCCCAACACCAAAACCAGACAAAGACAACACAAAAAAAGAAAACCACAGGCCAATATCACTGATGAACAGAGATGCAAAATTTTAGCAAACAGAATTCAGCAACACATCAAAAAGCTCATACACCATGATCAAGTTGGGTTTATTCCAGGAATGCAAGGATTCTTCAGTATATATAAATCAATCAATGCGATACACCACATTAACAAATTGAAAGATAAAAACCATATGATACTCTCAATAGATGCAGAAAAGCCCTTTGGCAAAATTTAGCACCCACTTATGATTACAACACTTCAAAAAATGGGCATAGAAGGAACCTACCTCAACATAGTAAAGGCCATATTTGATAAGCCTACAGAAAATATCATTTTCAATTGTACAAAACTGAAAGCATTCCCCCTAAGATCAGGAACAAGAAAATGGCATCTATTTTTGCCACTATTATTCAACATAATTTTGGAAATCCTAGCTACAGCTATCAGAGAAGAAAGAAGAAATAAAAGGAGTTCAGATCAGAAAAGAAGTTAAGCTCTCACTGTTTGCAGATGATGTTATACAGTACATAGAAAACCCTAAAGATAGCATTGGAAAATTACTAGAGCTAACCAGTGAATTTAGCAAAGTTGAAGGATACAAAATCAATACACAGAAATCACTTGTATTTCTATATACCAGCAATGAAAAATCAGAAAGAGCAATTAAGGAATCAATCCCATTCACCATTGCAAGAAAAAGAATAAAATATCTAGGGATAAACTTACCTAAGGAGACAAAAGAACTGCAGAAAATTAAAAGACACTAATGAAAGAAATCAAAGACAACATAAACAGATAGAGAGATATTCCATGTTCCTGGGTAGGAAGAATCAATATTGTGAAAATGACTATACTACCTAACACAATCTACAGACTTAATGTGATCCCTATCAAATTACCAATGGCATTTCTCATAGAACTAAAACAAAAAATTTCACAATTCACATGGGAACCCAAAAGATCCCAAATAGACAAAGCAGTCTTGAGAAAGAAGAATGGAGTTGGAGGAATCAACCTTCCTGACTTCAGATTATACTTCAAAGCTACAGTCATCAAGACAGTATGATACTGTCTTGCACAAAAACAGAAATATAGACCAATGAAAGAAGATAGAAAGCCCAGAAATAAACCCATGCAGCTCTGGGTAACTTATTTTTGACAAAGGAGGCAAGAACATACAATGGGGCAAAGACAGCCTCTTCAATAAACGGTGCTAGAAAAACTGGATAATTACATGTTGTTGTTTAGTTTAGTTGCTAAGTTGTGTTTGACTCTTTTGCAACCCCATGGACTGTAACTCACCAGGCTCCTCTGTCCACAGTATTTCCCAGGCAAGAATACTGGGGTGGGTTGCCATTTTCTTCTCCATTAGCTACATGTAAAAGAATGAAATTAGAACACTTTAACACCATACACAAAGATAAACTCAAAATGGATTAAAAACCTAAATGTAAGACCAGGAAGTATAAAACTCTTAGAGGAAAACATAGGCAGAACACTCGATGACATAAATCAAAGCAAGATCCTCTATGACCCACCTCCTACAGTAAAGGAAATAAAAGTTAACAAGTGGGACCTTATTAAACTTAAAAGCTTTTGAACATCAAAGGAAACTACAAGCAAGGTGAAAAGAAAACCCTCAGAATGTGAGAAAATAATATCGAATGAAGCAATTGACAAAGGATTAATTTCCAAAATATACAAGCAGCTCATACAACTCAATGCCAGGAAGAAAAAAAAAAATCAAAAATGTGGGGAAAAGGCCTAAACAGACATTTCTCCAAAGAAGATAACCAGATGGCTAACAAACACATGAAAAGATAGTCAGCATCATTCATTATTAGAGAAATGCTAGTCAAAACTACAATGAGATATCACCTCACATCGGTCAGAATGGCCATCCTCAAAAAGTCTACAAACAATAAATGCTGGAGAGGATGTGGGGAAAAGGGAATGCTCTTGAACTGTCGGTGGAAGTGTAAATTGAAACAGCCACTATGGAAGATGGTATGAAGATTCCTTAAAAAACTATGAATAAAACCACCATATGACCCAGCAATGTCACTCCTAGGCATATACCCTGAGGAAACCAAAATTGAAAAAGATACATGTATCCCATTGTTCATTGCAACACTATTTACAATAGCTAGAACATAGAAGTAACCTAGATGTCCATCAACAGATGAATGGATAAAGAAGTTGTGGTACATATACACAATGGAATAATACTCACCCATAAAAAGGAATGCATTTGAGTCAATTCTGATGAGGTGGATGAACCTAAAACCTAATATACATAGTGAAATGAGTCAGAAAGAAGATAAATATCATATTCTAAACCCAAATCACTGCAGATGTCGATTGCAGCCATGAAATTAAAAGACGCTTACTCCTTGGAAGGAAAGTTATGACCAACCTAGATAGCATATTCAAAAGCAGAGACATTACTTTGCCATCAAAAGTCCATCTAGTCATGGCTATGGTTTTTCCTGTGGTCATGTATGGATGTGAGAGTTGGACTGTGAAGAAAGCTGAGCGCCCAAGAATTGATGCTTTTAAACTGTGGTGTTGGAGAAGACTCTTGAGAGTCCCTTGGACTGCAAGGAGATCCAACCAGTCCATTCTAAAGGAGATCAGCCCTGGGATTTCTTTGGAAGGAATGATGCTAAAGCTGAAACTCCAGTACTTTGGCTACCTCATGCAAACAGCTGACTCATTGGAAAAGATCCTGATGCTCGGAGGGATTGGGGGCAGGAGGAGAAGGGGACGACAGAGGATGAGATGGCTGGATGGCATCACCGACTCGATGGACGTGAGTCTGAGTAAACTCCGGGAGTTGGTAATGGACAGGGAGGCCTGGTGTCCTGCGATTCATGGTGTTGCAAAGAGTTGGACACAAGTGAGCAACTGAACTGAACTGAACTGAATACATATATATGGAATCTAGAAGAATGGTACCAAAGAACTTATTTACAGGGCAGCAATGGAGAAAGAGACATACAGAATAGACTTATGAACATGGGGAAAGCAGAGGAGAGGGTGAGATGTATAAAAAGAGTAATGTGGAAGCTTACATTCAGTTCAGTTCAGTCTCTCAGTCGTGTCTGACTCTTTGCGACCCCATGAATCGCAGCACAACAGGCCTCCCTGTCCATCACCAACTCCCGGAGTTCACTCAGATTCACGTCCATTGAGTCGGTGATGCCATCCAGCCATCTCATCCTCTGTCGTCCCTGTCTCCTCCTGCCCCCAATCCCTCCCAGCATCAGAGTCTTTTCCAATGAGTCAGCTCTTTGCATGAGGTGGCCAAAGTACTGGAGTTTCAGCTTTAGCATCATTCCTTCCAAAGAAATCCCAGGGCTGATCTCCTTTAGAATGGACAAGTTGGAACTCCTTGCAGTCCAAGGGACCCTCAAGAGTCTTCTCCAACACCACAGGTCAAAAGCATCAATTCTTGGGTGCTCAGCTTTCTTCACAGTCCAACTCTCACATGCGTACATGACCACTGGAAAAACCATAGCCTTGACTAGATGGACCTTTGTTGGCAAAGTAATGTCTCTGCTTTTGAATATGCTATCTAGGTTGGTCATAACTTTCCTTCCAAGGAGTAAGCGTCTTTTAATTTCATGGCTGCAGTCACCATCTGCAGTGATTTTGGAACCCAAAAAAATAAAGTCTGACACTGTTTCCACTGTTTCCCCATCTATTTCCCACGAAGTGATGGTACCAGATGCCATGATCTTTGTTTTCTGAATGTTGAGCTTTAAGCCAACTTTTTCACTCTCCACTTTCACTTTCATCAAGAGGCTTTTTAGTTCCTCTTCACTTTCTGCCATAAGGGTGGTGTCATCTGCATATCTGAGGTTATCAATATTTCTCCCGGCAATATTGATTCCAGCTTGTGCTTCTTCCAGCCCAGCGTTTCTCATGATGTACTCTGCATATAAGTTAAATAAGCAGGGTGACAATATACAGCCTTGATGTACTCCTTTTTGTATTTGGAAACTTACATTACTTACAAAACCTACATTACTATATGTAAAATAGATAGCCGAAGGGAATTTGCTGTATGGCTCAGGAAACTCAAACAGGGACTCTCTATCAACCTATAGGGGTGGGGTGGGGAGGGGGATGCAAGGAATGTTCAAAAGGGACGGGATATATGTATACCAATGGCTGATTCATCTTGAGGTTTGACAGAAAGCAACAAAATTCTGTAAAGCAATTATCCTTCAATTAAAAAATAAATTAAAAAAAGAACACAACAAAGCAAACCAAAAAAGCATCAATTTTTCAGCACTCAGCTTTCTTTTCGGTCCAACCCTCACATCCATACACAACTACTGGAAAAACCATCCCTTTGACTAGATGGACCTTTGTCAGCAAAGTAATGTCTCTGCTTTTTAATATGTTGTCTAAATTGGTCATAGCTTTTCTTCCAAGGAGTAAGCGTCTTTTAATTTCATGGCTGCAGTCACCATCTGCAGTGATTTTGGAGCCCAAGAAAATAAAGTCTGTCACTTTTTCCATTGTTTCCCCATCTATTTGCTATGAAGTGATGGTACCAGATGCCATGATCTTAGTTTTCTGAATGTTGAGTTTTAAGCCAACTTTTTCACTCTCCTCTTCCACTTTCATCAAGAGGCTCTTTAGTTCCTCTTTGGTTTCTGCCATAACGGTGGTGTCATTTGCATATCTGAGGTTATTGATATTTCTCCTAGCAATCTATATTCCAGCTTGTGGTTCATTCAGCCCAGTATTTCACATGATGTACTCTGTATATAAGTTAAATAAGTAGGGTGACAACATACAGTCTTGACATTCTCCTTTCCTAATTTGAAACCAGTCTATGGTTCCATGTCTAGTTCTAACTGTTGCTTCTTGACCTGCATACAGATTTCTCTGGAGACAGTTAAGGTGGTCTGGTATTCTCAACTCTTTAAGAATTTTCCAGTTTGTTGTGATCTCACAGTCAGTGGCTTTGGTGTAGTCAAAATTTTTCTGTTAACTAAAAAAATATAAACTTTTGATCAACAGTGTTAGATGGATCACCTGGCCATCTGGAGTCAGTTAACACTGCAAATCTTACACTAGACAAATTCTGAATGAATGGATAGTTGAAATTTTGAAAATGAAACTATACAAAAGCTACAAGAAAACATCAAGAAATTATATCCTTGAAATGGGCCTGACCTTTATTAATATAATGAAAAATTAAAGACAAGAATGACAATTTTTCCCAGAGAAAAGTCAAGAATGTTTTCATGGAGTGTAAAAACTGGAATATAGATTGCCAGGAGAAATATCAGTAACCCCATGCCGTACAAAAATTCAAAGGATAAATGAGAAATGGGTGATGATTGGAAGGTGGGGATTGTAACTCATTCATTAACAAAGGCTAATTCCCTAATATATAAATCACTCTTAGTTACTGAGATAAAACAGGCTAACAACCCCAACAAAATGCAAGTAAGATTATTTGCAGATAAATACTAATATGTCCTCAAACATAGGAAAGGAAGCTATACCTCAACAGTGGAAGTATGAGAAATCATGTTTAATCTACGCTGAGATACCATGTTTTACATTTTTTGTTGACAAAAATCCTAACAGTTGACATATTCTTCTAGCAAAATTATGGGAAAACGACTGTTCTTATACATTGTTCTGGATTCCAAGATGGAATGACATTTTAGGAAGGAAATTTGATATTATTTACCTAAGTGCATTTAACCGTATCTAGTAGTACTGCTATAAAGTAATCGTACAGATACATATGGATATTTAAGAAATATTTTAAAACATTTACACAGTATTATTAATTGTGGGACTGTTTATAACACATACAAGCATGGAAACCATTCAAGGCCAGCAATAGGGGACTGAAAGCACGAACTCTGGTGGATCTACACAGCACAGTCCTAGGAAGCTGTTAAGAACAGTGATGTGACCAAGATTTTGGTACCAAAATGGTGAGACCCCCAACATTTTATGTTGTGATTAAAAAGTAATAGAGCAGCAGTTTTAGTAAAGAAAGGGGGCTAATATATTTACAAAGAAATATTAAAAACATACACAAACAACAAATGAAATTGTTGAGGGAGAGGGTGGGAAGAGAGGCGGGAGTCTTCTCTTTGGTAAGTTGTATACACATATATCTGGGGTTGGTGGTGAGAGGGAGGCCGAGGAGGGAGGGGATATATGTGAACATACAGCTGATTCACTGTATTGTATAGCAGAAACTAACAATGTAAAGCAATTATGTAAGTTATATATATTTATAGTATATTGATTATTGCACCATATGGACATCTTCAAAAATAAAACTGCACACATATATATGTATATATGCACTATATATAATTTTAAATCTAGATTGAAACATTTCCCACAGAAATCTAAATATCTGAGTAAGTTGCTTCATTGTTGTCTAGCATCTGACTCATAAAAATCTAATGCAATAGGATTCTTGTCTCTTTGTAGACTCTCTGTCTCTCCCTCTCCCCACACCCTTTCGGGAAGCTTGTAGAATTTTCCTCTTTATTCTTAAAAGCTGTGGTACATATACACAATGGAGTATTACTCAGCCATTAAAAAGAACACATTTGAATCAGTTCTAATGAGATGGATGAAACTGGAACCTATTATACAGAGTGAAGTAAGCCAGAAAGAAAAACACCAATACAGTATACTAACGCATATATATGGAATTTAGAAAGATGGTAACAATAACCCTGTGTACGAGACAGCAAAAGAGACACTGATGTATAGATCAGTCTTATGGACTCTGTGGGAGAGGGAGAGGGTGGGGAGATTTGGGAGAATGGCATTGAAACATGTATAATATCATGTATGAAACGAGTCACCAGTCCAGGTTCGATGCACGATACTGGATGCTTGGGGCTGGTGCACTGGGACGACCCAGAGGGAGGGTATGCGGAGGGAGGAGTGAGGAGGGTTCAGGATGGGGAACACAGGTATACCTGTGGTGGATTCATTTCGATATTTGGCAAAATTAATACAATATTGTAAAGTTTAAAAAAAAAAAAAAACTGCAAAATTTTTCCAAGATGAATATGCTCAGCATTTTGTGTGCTGTCCCTGTCTAAATATGAGTGAATATTTTAGAAGCTCAGGTTAGTTTTTGACTCCTATAAATTTATGTTTTCTCTTTACATTCTGAGCTTCCCTGGTAGCTAAGACAGTAAAGAATCTGCCTGCAATGTGGGAGGCCCAGGTTTGAGCCCTGAGTCAGAAGATTCCCTGGAAAAGGAAATGACAACCCACAACAGTATTCTTGCCTGGAGAATTCCATGGACAGAGGAGCATAGCAAGCTAGAGTCCATGGGATTGCAAAGAGTCAGAAATGACTGAAGGACTAACATTTTACATTCTGAAAGAACTCCATGTCTTCATCATCTGCTTCACCAAAACACAATTCTGATACATAAATACAGCTTAAACATGTGAACAAGTCCCAAATGGGCAATGCATTGCTTGGAGAAAAGTTAAGAGATCTAAACAAAGGGAATTGTACCCACATTATGGGATTTATAGCTGAGATATAGGTTCTTTTAAACTTCACAGTCCCTACAATTCATCATCTCCTTTGCAAAATGCAAGTATCTCATTCATTAAAATCAATAAAAATGTAGAAAAATCTCCTAATAGCTCTGATGTCTTTCTTTTCACTGGCTTTCTCAGAGATCTATAAACTATAAATAGAATAAGAAAAATGCTTTCTCCTTAAACTTCAGATACCTCCTGGTTTCTTTCATTTTTATGTCAGTAATCCAAATTTCTGTCAGATTTTACCTCAGAACCCTCTAGTTTCTGCCATATTTTACCTCAGCACCCCCAGATTCTGTCAGATTTTACCTCAGAATTCCCTACTTTCTGTCAGATTTTACCTCAGGATCCCCTGCTTTTTGTCAGTTTACCTCAGAATGCCTTAGTTTCTTTCAGATTTTACCTTAGAATCCTCTGGTTTCTGTCAGATTTTATCTAAAAATCCTTGAGTTTCTGTCAGATTTTACCTCAGAACCCTCTAGTTTCTGTCAGATTTACCTCAGAACCCTATTAGCTATCAGATTTTGTCTCAGAACCCTCTACTTTCTGTCAGATTTTACCTCAGATCCCTCTGGTTGCTGTCAAATTTTACCTCCGTATGTTCTAGTTTCTATCAGGTTTTACCTCAGAAAATCCTAGTTTCCATCTGACTTTACCTCAGAATCCCCTAGTTTCTGTCAGATTTTACTTTAGAATCCCCTACTTTCTGCAAGATTTTACCTCAAAACTCCCTACTTTCTGCCACATTTTACCTTACAACCCCCTACTTCCTATCAGATTTTACCTCAGAATCCACTACTTTACGTTAGATTTTACCTTAGAACCCAGCTGGGTGGTTTTGACAGCCTTTGAAGACAGTTTTTAGTCCTGTGGTAGCAACTTAGTGTCTTGAAGGAGTTCTTTTCTTTGTTGGGTGTCTGAATTTCAGGTTGGCTGTTATATTAGTGCTATCTCTTTATCTTTTTTCCAGAAATATTGAACATGGTAGAGATTAGTATTAAAATCTAGAAGGTATTTAACCCTTTTACTCACATGGGCTGTTTTTAAGTATTTAACAATGATGTTATGAATATAAGAGCAAGGTCATGGGAACAGGGCGTCTTCAGTTGTACCAAGTCCTCCTGCAAGTCAGGATTTAAAAGTTTTTTTAATGAAGCATTTAAATTTTTTTTTTTTAATTCTAGGATAATTGCTTTTGAATATTGTGTTGGTTTCTGCTTTATGAATTGGCTATATGCATACATACATCTCCTCCCTCTTAAGCCTCCCTCCCATCCATTTCCATCCCACCCCTCTAGTTAGTCACAGAGCCCCATGCTGAACTCCCTGTGCTATACAGTAGCTTCCCACTAGTTATCTGTTTCACACATTTTAGTGTATTTATGTCAGTGCTACTGGGAAGAAATAGAGAAGCAGATGCAGAGTACGGACTTGTGGACACAGCAGGCAAAGGAGCGGGTAGGATTTTTTTTTTTTAATGAGACTTTTCAAAGGTCATTCAAAGATGAATCATTCATCTCACTATCCTGGTATTTGTCCTGGTATAGCAGAGACTTTTCTCGATATATTCTGGTATCTCTGTTAATGCTTTGACATCTATGCCTACAATATTTATTTCTTGTTACCTCCATACCAAAAATGAAACTGTGTATTTGCTTTTGGAAGAATTACTATGATGTTCATTTTTCACATATTATCTTCATATATTGAGGAAGTCTTTAAAATGTTTTTGGCCTTTCCCAGATAAATAAGCCCAAAACAAATCTTTAGAAAACCTCTTTATCACACATTATTCTCAGGAAATAAGTCAGACAAAGACAATATCATATGATACCACTTACTGTTGTTGTTCAGTCACTAAGTTGTGTCCAACTTTTTGGTACCCCATGGACTGCAGTTTACCCAGCTTCCTTGTCCTTCACTATCTCCCAGAGTTTGCTCAAACTCATGTTCATTGAGCTGGTGATGGTATATGACCATCTCATCTTCTGTAGCCCCCTTTGCTTCCTGCTCTGAATCTTTCCCAGCATCAGTTTTGAAGCCAAAATAAAAGTGAATAAGTGACACTCTAACGCTGAACTAGTTTTGTGCTAGTTTTGTTCAATCTATTCAACTTAGTTTTCTGTTAAAAGATCACTGGTTAAGTCTTCTTTTAATAAACTTATTTAAAAGTTTTTTTCCTAGTATCATTCTTTTAATTTTATAATCATCTGAGATTCTTTCAGACTGACTTAATACTCTATAAATGAACAAACCACTGCATAATTGATTAATTTATTTTTATAGTATATGAATTAATGTACCATGCAGTACAATGTACTCTCCCCTTTCCTACCCTTATGAAGATGCTCACAGCTATTAAAAAGAATGCATTTGAATCAGTTCTAATGAGGTGGATGAAACTGGAGCTTATTATACAGAGCAAAGTAAGTCAGAAAGAAAAACACCAATAGAGTATATTAACACATATATATGGAATTTAGAAAGATGGTAACAATAACCCTATATGCGAGACAGCAAAAGAGACACAGATATATAGAACAGTCTTTTGCACTCTGTGGGAGAAGGCAAGGGTGGGATGGTTTGAGAAAGTAGCATTGAAACATGTATATTACCATATGTGAAATAGATCGCCAGTCCATGTTCAATGCATAAGGCAGGGTGCTCAGCGCTGGTGCACTGGGATGCACCAGGATGCATCCAGAGGGTGCACTGGGATGACCCCGAAGGATGGGGTGGGGAGGGAGGTGGGAGGGAGGGTCAGGATGGGGAACACATGTCCACCCATGGCTCATTCATGTCAATGTATGGCAAAACCAATACAATATTGTAAAGTAATTAGCCTCCAATTAAAATAAAAAGAAAAAAAAATAAAATAAATAAATTCTAACAACAACAACAAAAAATGAAAATGCTGACAATCATGCATTTTCATTTGAAAGGATCTCAATCCAGTATGATTTTTTCCATTTGGTCAAATGGAAAATGGTTTGGTGGGCAATAGCATTAATAGTATTAATTAACTGTTGAAGGGAAATGCATTTATTTTACTTAGTGATTTTATTGTATCTCTGAGCCTACATTTTTCTTCTTCTTTTTTTTCCCACACTCTGAGACTTGTGTGATCTTAGTTCCCCAACCATGAATTGAACCAGGGCCCTCAGCAGTGAAAGCACAAAATCCTAGTCACTGGACTGCCAGAGAATTCCCTTGAGTATACTTTTTCATCTATACAACTTTGGAAACATTTATTTTGTATCTTAGAAAGTATGAGAGGTTAATGATTCAAAAATCATAGTTTTTGTTTGTTTGTTTTTTACCCTGGAATAATTTATCACACTGTAGCCTATTCTGGGCTCCCCAGGTGACTCAGTGGTAAAGAATTCATCTGCCAATCCAGGAGACACATGGAATGAAGGTTTGATTCTTGGCTTGGGAAGATCTGCTAGTGGAGGAAATGGCAATTGACTCCAGTATTCTCCCTGAGATAATCCCATGACAGAGGAGTCAAGTGGGCTACCATCTATGGACTTGAAAAGAGTCACACATGAATGAGCATGGACATGCATGCAGCTTAATTTGCCTGTCTCTGCATCTCACTGGATTCTCCAGCCCTTCCCCAACCCCCCGACCCAGAACCTGACTCTACTATCCAGATTACTCCATGGATCATGCCTCCAACTTATTGAGTATGAACTGATGCTATAAATTTTCTTTTACTCATAGTGAGTCCTCAGCCTGGAACACATTTCTCTCCATTCATCCATCCTCTGCCTCCTGCAAACTGTAGTTCCATCTCCCCAGGGTCTTCAAGGCCTCTAATATCTTCTCTGTCTTTCCTTTAAATAATAATAACACTGCCATTTATGAAGAGTTCATACCATCAGAGCTTGTAAAGCTTCTCCATCAAGGTCTCCTTTTATCAGAAAAGAATGAATACTATTCCAAGAGTGGGAAGGAGTGGGGTGGGTCTTATGCATTTTTCAAACATTGCATATTTATTTTAAAATAGTGTTTTAAATTGATTCCCTTAAAAACTGGATGAAGATGTGGATCATCTGACAACTCTGGGGAATACTTTTCTATGGCTGCCTAGAAGGAATCAGAAAGAGGCTGGTTGATAACTTACCACCAAGCTCCTTATATAATGAATGAGATATAAATTAATACTTCTTCCCCTACAGGGCTTCTCAGTTAACACTAGTGGTAAGGAATCTGCCTGCCAATGCAGGACACAGGGGTTTGATCTCTGAGTCAGGAAGATCCCCTGGAGAAGGGAATGGCACCCCACTCCAGTATTCTTGCCTGGAGAATTCCATGGACAGAGGAGCCTGCCTGGCAGGCTACAGTCCATGGGGTCCCAAAGAGTCAGACACGACTGAGGGACTGCACACATGGTACATTAAATTACATGAGAAACATTGTCAAAACTAATAAAAAATCTTCTAACACTATATTTTATAGTAAAATATTAATATAAAAGTTGTAGAAATTATATGAAGTACCTAAAATTTGAAATGTCCTGGTATGTTGTTGGTCATCATTGTAGCTATTATCTTAAAATGTTGTATGTCACAGAAATAACCAAATTCTTTTAGGGTTTATTTTGTTTGCTGCATTCTAATATCTCCATTTCAGAAGTCTTATGACACTTTTGACTCCTTGATTATTGTCTAATGAGGGCTGAGTCCAAAGCTGTCTGAATCACCACTATAATCCCAGGGATTAAGGTGGACATACAAGCATCACTGAAAAAATTAAGTAATATTCTGACACTTACTTAAAGGACGAGGTACTTGGAGCTTGTGTGGCTTAAGTAACTCACCCAAGGGCTGTACAGCTAATAGTAGCAGAGTGAGGCTCCAGCTTTTTCTGACTCCACACACAGGGGAATTAATGACCACACTATATTAAAAAGCAGAGACATTACTTTGTCAATAAAGGTTCGTCTAGTCAAGGCTATGGTTTTTCCAGTAGTCATGTATGGATGTGAGAGTTGGACTGTGAAGAAAGCTGAGTGCCAAAAAATTGATGCTTTTGAACTATGGTGTTGGAGAAGACTCTTGAGAGTCTCTGGGACTGCAAGGAGATCCAACCAGTCCATTCTAAAGGAGATCAGTCCTGGGTGTTCATTGGTAGGACAGATGTTGAAGTTGAAACTCCAATACTTTGGCCACCTGATGTGAAGAACTGATTCATTTGAAAAGACCCTGATGTTGGGAAAGATCGAGGGCAGGAGGAGAAGGGGACGACAGAGGATGAGATGGTTGGATGGCATCACTGACTCAATGGACATGGGTTTGGGTGGACTTTGGGAGTTGGTGATGGACAGGGAAGCCTGGCATGCTGCAGTTCATTGGGTTGCAAACAGTGGGACACAACTGAGTGACTGAACTGAACTGATAGATCTAAAAAAGGAACAAAGCTTTCCTAAGTGATCAGTGCAAAGAAATAGAGGAAAACAATAGAATGGGAAAGACTAGAGACCTCGTCAAGAAAATTAGAGGTACCAGGGAATATTTCATGCAGAGATGGGCACAATAAAGAACAGAAACAGTATGGACCTAACAGAAGCAGAAAACATTAAGAAGAAGTGGCAAGAATACACAGAAGAACTATACAAAAAAGATCACGATCCAGATAACCATGATGTGTGATCACTCAACTAGAGCCAGACAATTTGGAGTGCAAAGTCAAGTGAACCTTAGGAAGCATCACTACGAACAAAGCTAGTAGAGGTGATGGAATTCCAGATGAGCAATTTCAAATCCTAAAAGATGATACAGTTAAAGTGCTGCACTCAACATGCCACCAATTATGGAAAACTCACCAGTGGCCACAGGACTGGAAAAGGTCAGTTTTCATTTCAATCCCAAAGAAAGGCAATGCCAAAGAATGTTCAAACTACCACACAATTGCACTCATGTCACATGCTAGCAAAGTAATACTCAATATTCTCCAAGCTAGGCTTCAACAGTACATGAGACAAGAACATCCAGATGTTCAAGCTGGATTTAGAAAAGGCAGAGGAACCAGAGATCAAACTGCCAACATCCATTGGATCATGGAAAAAGCAAGAGAGTTCCAGAAAAACATCTACTTCTGCTTTATTGACTATGCCAAAGCCTTTGACTGTGTGGATCACAACACACTGGAACATTCTTAAAGAGATGGGAATACCAGATTATCTTAACTGTTTCCTGAGAAATCTGTATGTAGTTCAAGAAGTAACAGTTAGAACTGGACTTGGAACATTGGACTGGTTCCAAATTGGGAAAGGGGTATGTCAAAGCTGTATGTTGTCACCCTGCTTATTTAACTAATATGCAGAGTACATCATGTGAAATGCTGGGCTGGATGAAGCACAAGCTGGAATAAAGATTGCTGGTAGAAATACCAATAACCTTAGATATGCAGATGATACCACCCTTATGGCAGAAAGTAAAGAGCAACTAAAAAGAACCTCTTGATCAAAGAGAAAGAGTAGAGTGAAAAAAAAAAAAAACTGGCTTAAAACTCAACATTCAGAAAACTAAGATGGCATCTGGTCTCATCACTTCATAGCAAATAGATGGGGAAACAATGGAAACAGTAAGAGACTTTATTTTCTTGGGCTCCAAAATCTTGGCAGATTATGACTGCAGCCACGAAATTAAAAGACACTTGCTCCTTAGAAGAAAAGCTATGACCAACCTAGACAGCATATTAAAAAACAGAGACATTACTTTTCCTGACAAAGGTCCATCTAGTCAAAGCTATGGTTTTTCTAGTAGTCATGTATGGATATAAGAGTTGGACACAAAGAAAGCTGAGTGCGGGAATTGATGCTTTTGGACTGTGGTGTTGGAGAAGACTCTTGAGAGTCCCTGGACTGCAAGGAGATCAAGCCACTCAATCCTAAAGGAAATCATTCCTAAATATTCAAATAATTGGAAGGATTGATGCTGAAGCTGAAGCTCCAATACTTTGGCCACCTGATAGAAAGAACTGACTCGTTAGAAAAGACCCTGATGCTGGGAAAGATTGAAGGCAGAAAGAAAAGTGTATGACAGAGGATGAGATGGTTGGATGGCATCACTGACTCAATGGGCATGAGTCTGAGCAAACTCTGGGAGTTGGTGATGGACAGGGTAACCTGGCATGCTGCAGTCCAGTGGGGTGGCAAAGAGGTGGACACAACCGAGCAACTGAACTGAACTGATAGAGCTAGAACTGCCAAACTCTCATTACCTGCTCAGTATACGCTCATCTCCTTTACTGCCTTATAATAATTTCCACACCATTTCTGTCCTACTTATATTGTTAAGTATTTTTCTATGCCCCACTTCTCCAACTAAAATGTCGCCTCCTCTCTTCAAGGAGATAGGCCATGTTAGTTGTCATTGTTGAAAAGCCTTGTTTCCTATTTTACATATTGCTGAAAAGGGTGCTCGGTACATACTGCTTACTCAGCCAAGATTTTTAGCCAATGCTATATCGAAAGAAGGGGCTTCCCTGGTGACTCAGATGGTAAAGCATCTGCCTGCAATGCAGGAGACCTGGGTTCAATCCCTGGGTCGGGAAGATCCCCTGGAGAAGGAAATGGCAACCCACTACAGTACTCTTGCCTGGAAAATTCCATGGACTGAGGAGCCTGGTAGGCTACAGTTCATGGGGTCGCAAAGAACTGGACACGACTGAGCAACTTCACTCACTCACTCACTCATATAAAAAGAAACAATGTATTGTGCAGGAATGCAAACACTTAAAGTTGGAGGATATAAAAATATTTTTTAAAATAAATATTTTAAACATATATTGGTTTATATAAAATAAATATATAAAATATATTTAATTTTATTTTTTATATTTAATTTTTATTATATTATATTATAATATATAATATATTATATATTATAAAAATTTTTATTTTTTATATGTAGTTTAATTTTAATTTAATTTTATATTTAAATTTTTTTAATATTTTTAAATTTATATTTAAAATTTTAAATTTTAAATATAAATTTTAAATTAAAAAATAAAATTAAAAAATTATATTTAATTTTATTATATTATATTATAATATATTATATATTATAAAAATTTTATTTTTTATATTTAATTTAATTTTAATTTAATTTTATATTTAAAAATATAAAAATATTTTTTTAAATAAATATTTTAAACATATATTGTTTATATAAAATAAATATATAAACATATATTGGTCATTGGTATATATTAAGATTATGAAATAAGGGTAAACTCTTTGCTCTTTGTGAGTCAAAGTTTGAACTCTAATAGTAATAAGGAAGATTTAATTTATTTAGTTTTAACAAAAAGGCCAAAGAGAAACAAGAAGGCCAAACTGCCATCAATTTACTATGGTGCTTTGTATTTTGGTTGTTTATTAAAAGGTAATGATGTAGTATTTAAAAAGTAAAATAAAATCCTCAGTGAGATAAGGATCTAGAACCCATAAAATTCTATATATTATTGATATAATATACACAGTATAAACTTTTATATATACACACATAATAGTATATATATACTTATATATATATGACAGTATATGTGCATATATACATATACATATATATATATATATAGACTATTATCTTCCTCATTTTACAGGTAAAAATATTGAGATAAAGTCAGTTTAGGAAACACAGGGACAGGCTTTGAGTTGAGCAGGAAATCTAACTACAGAGCTCCTGCTCTGATCCCGATGCCGTATAGACACTTAGATGAGCCATACTCCTCACTCAAATCTCTACCATCCTTGCCACCAACTCAAATCTGGCTTTTTTCCCAAGACCCACACTCCTCATAAAGAAAGTGAAGTTGTTCAGTCAAGTCCGACTCTTTGCAATCCCAGGGACTATAGCCTACCAGGCTCCTCTGTCCGTGGGATTTTCCAGGCAAGAGTACTGGAGTGGGTTGCCATTTCCTTCTCTAGGGCATCTTCCTGACCCAGGGATTGAACCCAGGTCTCCCACATTGTAGGCAGCTGCTTTACCACATGAGCCTCCAGGAAGTCCTTGAGGAATAAAGCAATCAGTATGATCAGCTGTGTTCAGAGGTAGGTTTATGAGGAGTGTGAGCTGTGGGGCTTCCCTGATAGCTCACACTCCTCATAGGCCTACCTCTGAACACAGCTGATCATACTGATTCCTTTATTCCTCAAACACTTACAATCTGTAGCATTCATTTTATCACTGGATCATATCATTGGTTTGCGCTGTCGTTGTTGTTGTTTTTGTCTATCACTTTGTCCTTCCAATAAGATCAAATCCCCAGGGATAGAAACTCCTTAGAAATCCTTATCAAAATGCTAAGTACATAAGAATCCCTGTCTAAAAATCTGCTGACTGGAGTCTAACTAGAGCATTTACTGGATTAATATCATGGCTCCATACACAGAACATTCCAGACTCATAAGATCTACTTGACAAGAGTGCCTTGTTACTTCAGACATTGTGTAATTGATTTGTCGCTATCACATGCTAGTCACGTCTGGCAGCAGTGGCGAAGAGAAAGTGCCTGCACACACCGAAATAAAACAAGGGTGACCTGGATAAACAGGCATCATTTACAACCCAAGTCTCTTTTAGAAAAAGGGAAGGTGCTTCTCCATCACTCTGATTTATTCAGACTGCATATGGTTGGATGATCCTTGGTGATTTTAGGGCTTGACTTCTTTTACTGGGCCTTCCCTGGCAGCTCAGTGGTAAAGCGTCTGCTTGCAATGCAGGAGACACAAGAGACGCAGGTTCGATACCTGAGTCAGGAAGATCCCCTGGAAGACGAAATGTCACACCCACTCCAGTATTTTTGCCAGGAAAATCCCATGGACAGAGGAACTTCGTGGGGGTTGCAAGGAGTCACACTGCTGAGCACATCTGCTTTTTTTTATCAGCAATTCTTGGTATTCTGTATGCTGTAAGCATATCTCATTATCATTAATGGTGACTGAAAACCTAGAAGTCAGATACAGAATTCTATGTAGGAGTATATTAGAAAGATATTTTCTAGCAATCCAAACAATTATTAAGTATCCACTTTGGATTTAACAGTATCCTAAAATCTGTAGTAAATTATGCAGGTAGCAAAAGACATAATTTTTGAGCTCAAAGTTCATTCAGGTGAATTTATTTGTACTTTATAGGTTTAAAACATATAATTGAGAGTTAAAAACACTGTTCAAAAATTAATGCAAAATGTCTTTGTTTCTTAAAATGATTTTTTGGGTAAGATATGAAAACTGGCTAATGTACAAAGCCTATATATAATTTTATCTTTTAAAAACTCATATATATGTGAATATATGGATATGTGAGTACGTGTGTTTGTATGTATAAAGAAATTAGAGATATAGGAGTTAGAGATATAAGATATCTTAGAGATATAAGAATAACTCAAGCAGATTTTTGTAGAGCATTTATACATATTTATGCCTTTTGAAATACTGTCTAACATATGTATCTGAAAACCAAAGAAGATTTGAGACAGTCATCTTGGCTCCTCTGGAAATATTTTATGATTTACAGTTTTCCACTTAAGGAACGATTTGGGTTTGAAAATTATATGATGCTCAAATGATTACCTAAAAATGTCAGTGAAGAATCAGATAACCTACTTCCAATTCGATAAGTCAGTGTGATAGTGCTGAAGGAGCATCTTGCTTCTAAGGCCTACCTAAATCTATGTGTAGTAAATCTTATATTTTAAATGTATCATAAAGCATAAAGTACTTTCCAGAATATGATCTCATTTTGATTTTCGTCCAAACAGATATAAATATATTTCTATTCTATATCCATGTACTAGATTACACATTTATGTCAACTCAAGATAAAACAGAAATACTTACATATTAAGTCTCATTTGATGAAATATAACAAACAGAAGCATTTATTATTTTTCTGTTTACATGTTTTGGTTTTCCCTTAGCAGTAGAGGTTCAAGGCATGATCATTTAGTGGTCATCTTCCTAATGTTTAATCCCCAAGGATTTGTGGATCGTCTTTAGTCTTCAGCTGAAAAGAACAACAGTTCTTGGAAATATCAGGTTTTCTCTATGACAGAAAACAGGCAGCCCCTCCTGTCTTATCTAGAATGACATTGCTAGAGCTAAATGCTACACTAAAATTTGGGTTCGCTGTTCATAAGAGGAAGCAATGACAAATGTGGATCCATAGTTACCTGTGCCCGCACTTGGAAAACCCCTTACAAGCTCGTGCCCCATCGTGGGGAACACGGCCATCTTCCTTCGAGTCTAACAATAATCGTGATAGTTACCAACAGTCACCAATAATCATGATCACAGGAGATCTTAGAAACATAACCAGACATGGAACTATGGACTGGTTTCAAATTGGGAAAGGAGTCTGTCAAGGCTGTATATTGTCACCCTGCTTATTTAACTTATATGCAGAGTACATCATGTGAAATGCTGGGCTGGATGAAACACAAACTGGGATCAAGATTACCAGAAGAAATATCAATAACCTCAGATACGCAGATGACAGCACCATTATGGCAGAAAGTGAAGAGGAACTAAAAAGCCTCTTGATGAACGTGAAAGAGGAGCATGAAAAAGCTGGCTTAAAACTCAATATTCAAAAAGTGATGATCATAGCATCCGGCCCCAATACCTCATGGCAAACAGGTGGGGAAACAATGGAAACAGTGACAGACTTTTTCTTAGGCTCCAAAATCAGTGCAGATGGTAACTTCAGCCATGAAATTAAAAGACACTTGCTCCTTGGAAGAAAAACTGACAAACCTAGATAGCATACTAAAAAGCAGAGACATTACTTTGCTGACAAAGGTTCCTCTAGTCAAAGCTATGGTTTTTCTAGTAGTCAAGAACTGATGAGAGAGTTGGACCATAAAGACAGCTGAGTGTGGAAGAACTTATGTTTTTGAACTGTGGTGTTGGAGAAGACTCTTGAGAGTCCCTTGGACTGCAAGGAGATCAAACCAGTCAAGCCTAAAGGAAATCAATCCTGAATGTTCATTGGAAGGACTGATGCTGAAGCTGAAGCTCCAATACTTTGGCCACTGACGTGAAGAGCTGACTCATTGGAAGAGAACCTGATGCTGGGAAAGACTGAAGGCAGGAGGAGAAGGAGACGACAGAGGACGAGATGTTTGGATGGCATCAATGACTCAAAGGACATGAGTTTGATCCAGCTCCAGGAGTTGGTGATGGACAGGGAAGCCTGGTGTGCTGCAGTCCATGGGGTAGCAAAGAGTAGGACACGACTGAGCGACTGAAGAAGAGCAACAAATCTTAAAAAGTGAAGACGATGTTTAGCTTTGTGAAGCTAAATTCACAAAGTCACAGCTCTAACATTGAACATTAAAGGACTAAGCAATCATTGACAAAATCTAAAAGAGAAGACTTCCTGGCTGAAACAGAAGCATATGTAAGCTGAGATTTCAAAGCCAAACTTAATATCCACCAAATGTTTCAAAGAAAACAGGAAGTGCAAACGACTCATAATTCTGAGCCTGCCCTATTGGTCAAAGAGACTTGGGATTTTGTGCATTACTGAAATGGTTGTAGTTCAGTTGTTATTACTGGTCTACAAGACTCATCAGCATTTTGTTTCTTCATAACTTCCTGATGTGTCACACTACAAATGTCAAAGGAAAGTATAACTGGAAATGGATTGACAAGGGAAAAATTTAGTTTTGGAAATTACAGATTTGATTAGCTGGATAGTCTGTATTCAATGATATAGCACACACATCTTTATACAGGTATTCTTTTCCTGGTGGTTCAGATGGTAAAGAATCTGCCTGCAATGCAGGAGTCCTGGATTTGATCCCTGGGTTGGGAAGATCCCCTGAAGAAGGGGGATGGTAACCCACTCCAGTATTCTTGCTTGGAGAGTTCCATTGACAGAGGACCCTGGTGGGCTACAGTTCATGGGGCCTCAAAGAGTCAGACACAACTGAGCAACTAATGCTTTCACTTTTTTATTTTTTACGGACTTCTGAACTATGGTGAACATTCATCCTGAAATGGAGAAAATGTTAGGAGTTGAAAGTTGAAGTTTGTTTCCTCTTGTCTGTTAGATCCTTTTGGGTCATTATTTAAGGGAGTCAAAGACCATTACAGAAAGCTAATAGCCTTTAGAACTCTCAGATTATACTGATATTACTGATGGGAGAGTTAAGCCAAATTGCTTTCTCAAAATGGTTCTGGGAACACACCACTTCCAGTAATGGTCCTATCTGCCAGACCTAAAAGCAGGGAGGACAGAGATGCACTTAAAGGCAATTATCCATCAACACTGGAAAATATGGTTACTAGATTAAGAGAGTTGAGTTAGATGCAATATATCTTGATTGCAGCAAAGCAGTTGATATAACATTATTCAATTTACCAGCTAGATTAATTTAAATTGGTTTAGGCAGAAGTATAGTCAAATAAGCTATCAGCTATCCAGAGAGCCATAAATACTAAAAAACAATAAACACATTTGTTTTACATGCTACTAATTTAGTTATTTTCCTGCAGAACTCTTCTTGTGTTCAGAATATGACAGTTAGATAACATAGGCCACCTTCCAGTTATCTATCATTTTCTAAGATCTTTTAGGAATCCCATCTGTTCAATAAAGTTGCAAGGATCAGTTACAGTAGCAACAACTCCCCATTAGTCAGGTCTGGCTTTATTTATTCATATTCAGTTTTCAGATTCCCCTTGTATTTCTTTTGTGATGTCTGGACTTTCTCCTAATGTAAAATGCCAGGAGCAGAAGTGCAAGGCAGTGGGCAAAGGGCAAAGGGCAAAGGGGCAAAACATCCTTTGCTTCCATACAAAAAAAGGTACTGACTGTGGATTCTCCAGGGTGCTTTGGTGGAGATGACAGTGACAGGAAAGTTTAGCAGAGGCAATGCTTTTCTCAGCAAGGAGAATTTCCTGTAACTTTCAGGCAGTAGAATTGGCAGTTTCTAAAAATATGGAATCCATGTTTATTATATTAGAAGGAAGACAAAAATGCTTGATGTTATCGTTTAAACTACTGAAAGGAAAGTGTGAAACGCAAAAAATGCAGTGATTCTTAACAGGCATGTCTTCCATGGTAGATAAGGTGGGTGGTGGGAGAAATGTAAGAATTCCAAGGGAGTGGGAGATGAGGGCACTTGTGGAGCTGAGGGTACCACCCCCACAGGAGGCAGAAAGGGAACCATGAACAGACTTATCTCCATCAAATTCCCTCTTTTCTTTCAATGCTGATATTGCACAACTGGTTGCCTTGGAAAAGTAATACAATGCCATTCTTATATTTGTTCTTGAATGTTAGAACATTCACATTAGGGGTTTATCAAATGTACTGGGTCTACTTACTTATAGTATTTGAAATGGCATATAACAAAAGATACACTTGCCTCTTCTCTATTTTTTTTTTCTACCACACCATGTAGCATATGGAATCTTAGTATCTCAACCAGGGATCCAGCCCACACCCCCCTGCATTAGAAATATGGGGTCTTAACCATTAAACCACCAGAGAAGTCTCTGCCTTTTCTCTACTTGAGGGGGAAAAAGACAAAATAAATGTGGCAGAAACCTTGAGAGAGAACTATTGTAAATGAGTTTTAAATGTAGCTGAGAGTGGATACAGCAGAGCAGGAAAAAATTATTTCTTCATTACTTTTTTTTCTTCGAAGCCTTACTCATGCAAATAAATAGCTGAAAACTCACTATTGGTGTGATTTTAGGCAAATTACTTAATTCTGAACAGTTTCCTCCTCTGTAATATATTCTTTCCATTCAACTGGCTAGCTGGGCTGTGTTTGTGTGTGTGTGTCTTTATGGTCTAAATACTTTCCCCTCTTTTGTTATATAAATAAGGCATATTTATTATTTCAAAAATCTGAAAATATATAACATATAAAAGTAAAACTAATGAAAGCAATTGTGCTAATGTCCATTGTTGGGTTACCTTTTTTGTGTATGTTTGCCTTGATTTATGTGGATTTTATTTTCATTGTTTTATTCTACTTTTATCGTCTTTTTCTAACGTCCAAACTTCCTTCCTTGGTTTCATTTTCTAAAACAATTTCATATTTTTGCTCAGTTTTCTAGTCCCTAATTCTTGTTCTTAATCTATAATCCCGCTAGGATTACTCTCTTTTAGTCTTTACTTAATGAGCTTTAAATGTGTCAATATCCACTCTCCCTTTGCCTTTATGTTTTTGTCTGTCATCATTTCCTAGCCTTGTGCTGTGCTTAGTTGCTCAGTCAAGTCCAGTTGTTTGTGACCCCATGGACTATAGCCCACCAGGCTCTTCCATCCATGGGGATTCTCCAGGCAAGAATACTGGAGTGCATTGCCATGCTTTCCTCCAGGGGATCTTCCCAACACAGGGATCAAATCCAGATATCCTGCATTGCAGGCAGATTCTTTACCATCTGAGCCCCCGGGGAAGCCCTCTGAGCTACCAGGGAAGCCCACCACGTGAGCTTTTGCCAACTTGGGCTTCTGCTGTGCTTGGCCTCCTCCTTACTGCGGCTGAGTCAAAGTTGCTTCAGCCAGGTTAGATCCAAGTCACAGCATATGTCGGGAGAATGTGTAATTTCCTCGGTTTTGTCTCGCTGCAACAAAAATTTGAAATGGTGGACCAGTGTTACAGCTTGGTTACAGCTCAGAGTTTTATTCTGTAAACAAAGGATAATACACCCTCGAGGCATGAGAGTGGGCCGATCCAAAGGAAAGCCTTAAATACCTCTTTTTCAGGTTGATTTTCTCTGTCTCTCCACATTCATTCTCTGCTCTTTTCTGCCTTTTATTTGTGCCTCGAGAGAAAGAAGATTGGGGAGTGGAAAAAAAGAAGTTCCTCTTTACCTGGCCATGTTGTTCCTTTCCTGGACTGACTCCCTCTGTGGAGGGTGGCCCTCAGGGGTTTAGGAGACCAAATTTTAAAGATACCTCCTCCCCTTTCAAGTCCAGAAGTGGTCATGGTCCCCATTTTTGACCAGTCCCCCTGGTTCTCTGGACTCTCTCCATTTCTCTGTCATTTATTCTTCTTTACAAGTCTTTCAGGTAAACATTTGGAGAATCCCATTTATTTCATGCTGAAGTGCTGATGGAAATAATCTTTATCCTGTTAATCTTTTTAAAAAATGTTAAAAGCCTTTGATTTTTTTGCATTGTAGTTAAATTCTCTTATGTTAAATAGTGACTTTTAAAAACAATGTTGAATCTTCTAATTTTACCATATGTTATTCTTATCTCACTTTTAGTTAACCATCCATTAATACATTTTAACTTTTGCATCTCTGATATTATGATTTATGCTTAACTTTATGACCTACAAAAAGCATGAGCACAGTTGGTAGATGCCAGGGGATGGGGGGTAATGGGGACTTAGAGTTTAATGGGAACAGAGTTTCAATTTAGGTGGTAACGAATTCACCTGCCGGTGTAGGAGATGCTGGTGACGTGAGTTCAATTCCTGGCTCTGGAAGATTCCCTGGAGGGGGAAATGGCAACCCACTCCAGTATTCTTGCCTGAAAAATCCCTTGGACAGAGGATCCTGGTGGGCTACAGTCTATGGAGCTGCAGAGAGTCAGATTCGACTGAGCACATACACGTTTCAGTTTAGGAAGGTGAAAAATTCAAGTGATGGATGATGGTGAGTGTCGCGCAACAATGTGAATGTACTCAGTGCCACTGGACTGAGTTAAATATGGTTAAAATAGTAAACTTATGTTATTGATTTTTACCACAGTTAAAAAAAAAAAAACTTTAAAAAGACATGATTACAGAGGGTGACAGTAACAGACAGACCTCACACATAAACAGGAACATAGCCTTTTATCTACTTTCCTCAACCAATTTCTAACCCCTTTAACAATTATTTCCCTAAAAATATACTAACCCTGAGATACACAGGGACCCACAGATGTAGTCTCCCTAGGGCAATTTATTCTCTTTATACAAGTTCTCCACTTTTCTAACACCATATAGTTTCTATACTATGCAATCTCTGTATTTGGAACTGCCTGTTTTCATATCTGCAGTCTCTGACACGTAGGACCAGTGGTTTTGGCCAAGTGTATCACTGTGTTACAAACAAGCACAGCTTGACGTGAACCTTTATCCTCCAGGACTAGAGGGAGGATAAAGAACTGCCAGCAATGCACTGAATCAAGAAGCAGGCTGGAGAGGGAGTAGCACTTGACATTCTAAGATATGAAATCAGCTGCAGAACAAACTGAGCCTGGAAGAGCTGAAAGTGGCTCATGTAGGGATTATGGATCTTCATCTGCTAATTCTGGCAGGAGAAGATGGAGGGCTGCTGCAGAACAACCAGAAGTGACCTCTACCTCCAGGAGTACAGTGTCTGGGAGGGTCCTACAGCAGTCAGCAGAATCACAGAGAGAAGGGAGTATAAACCTTCAGATAGTTGACTGAGGAAGTGTACACCAAACAGTGCTTCAGTAGAAAGAATCAAAGAGAGTCCACTTAAACAGATCTCTCCCCTAAGAATACATAATTTTAAAATTTTAAAAAAGCACTTCCCTGGGGCTTATTAATAGAAAGATGAGGCGATTGACTAAAGAAAGCTGGAGCAGATATTTAAAGAATCAGCTTGATGTTTTAAGTAATGTCACTGAAAATAATGACTAGAAACAAAATAGGAAAGGCAAGAAAAGATAATATGTTGAGAAAGGATTCTTTTGGTACCAATCAGCCAAAAATAGAGGTAATAGACATACTGGGGCAGCTTGGGAACACCAGGTCTGGGGTGGACCTGAGCAGAAAGAAGACCTTGGATTAGCTCTGTGAAGACTGCGGCTCTCATCCTTCCACTCCTGACCCCAACCCCAATTGCACCCCCGCCCCCTCCCAACCTCCTTGCATCCACTTCATTCTGCTTGCAATACATGTGGACCAATCTTCATGGCATGGAAGGCTGACAGAAACATGCAGGGTTCACAGTTTAAAGGTCCAAGGACCCAGAGACAGCCTAACTGATCTCTTACCCTCAGGGGAAAAAGGACTGGTATTTCGCACCTTTTGTCCTCTACAGAACAGCCAACACCTAGGGAAGGAATAAGTAATTCATGGAAAGGAATAGGCCTGTGATACAAAAGAGTCCAGGAAAGATGATGAGAAAGGATGAATGAAAAGGTAGCTGAATGAGATCCGGAGAGAACAAAAAGGAATTCCATCACTAAATACAACTTTAGAAACACTTTGCAGAAGAATGAGGCTGAGAAAAAAATACAGTTATGACCCACACTTGAGTTTGCTCAGAATGAATTAGAATAGGAAAGAGAAATTAAAAGTAAGAGCAAAAAGATTTAATGTCTTTTTCTTTGTCTTTTAAAATAGTTTTTTTTTTTTTTATTAATACTTCATTTTCAGAAGTCCTTTCTTGCTGGTTTTCCTCAGTTTTTACACATCAGAACTTTCTGAGTTGAAAAATTTTTTTTCTTGTTTTCAAATTTTTCCAGGCTGTTAATTTGCTTGTATGTATAGATTTGGCTTCATCTCATAAATTTTGAAAATAAGTTCATCATTTGTTATTTGATTTCCGATGAAGATACAGTTAAAATTTCATGATTTTTCTCCTTGGAAATGCTTGTTAATTCTTTGATATATTAAATTCTAGACAAAGACAGTGACCTGTATGAGATACAGCTTTTCAGATTTAATTTTCATTGGGGTCTTAATATTTCAGTTTTGTTTATTAATTCTGAGCATGTAACAGGTTTGTAAGAGAAAAACATAAATATACATGTACTCAACCTTGTTTAATTATTCAAATTCTCTGAGCTTTGTTTTTATTTTGTTAATTTTGCAGGGAGTGTTGGCCTGTTATTTTCTAAACTCATCAAAGGCTGAAGGAGTTCTTTAAAAAACCTCTGTGACAATTGTAATTCTATTTTTCTTTGTAGAGTCTGATATAGTTATTTGTCTCATAAAGATCTATGACTGTTAATTGTCATGAAGAATATTATCTCTTAGAGTTATGAAGATTAAATAACACAATGCTTACAAAGCACTTAGTCAGTAATTGGTATATGGCAAATGCTCTATAGATGTTAACTATTATTATCATTTCCTAAATCAGTAATTTCTGCTTTTATCTTTATTAATTTCCAGCTCCTGTATTTTTCCTCTTTCTTAAATTGAATGGCTATTCCACTTGTTTTAAATCTTTCTTATTTAATAGTGAAATCTATTAAAGCTGTGGATTTTCCTTTAGCTATATCCTGTAGGTTTTCATATAGGTTATTCTTATGTTTATCATTAATATCTCCAAATAACCAGAAATTTTACATTTTTCTTTTCTTTTATTTCAGTCCAAAGTTGTTGCCATAAAATGTGCACTCCTGGAATCAGTTAAGATTTATTCTGTGACCAAATACATATCCATTAAAAAAAATATTCCATGGACATTAAAAAAATTACTTTTCTGAGTTTTTATGATGTAGACTGTTCACATATCACCTTGTATTCTTCAAGTCTTTATATGCATCTATAATTTTGTTGAGTTAATTATTCAATTTTGTGAGATAAGTTTTACATTCTCTCTCTCACCCCCGTGTTATATCTTGGCTGCCTGTAGTATCTTCAAATTCCTTAAAACCATAAATATTTTTTTACTCTGTTGCAGCTTCCTGAGTTGCAGTGGGAATATCTCTCCTGATTCTGAGTTTATCATTATTGATAAACTCTTCTCTCTGTGTGGAAGCTTGGAAGATTTGCTTTTTATCCTTAAGAGTTTCACAAAAACTATGCAGCGGGTGGGCCTGAAGTTTTCTTACTTGGTCTACATCACAGGAACCCAGAGACTGCAGACTTCAGTGATCAGTCTTCTTCCTTCCCATAATCCATTAGCCAGACATATGTATTACCTCAGTTGAGGGTTAAGAAGAGAAGAAATCAAGAACAAACACTGTATCAATGCCTGTTTCCTCACATCCCACCATGCTATGCTAAGTCACTTCAGTCATGTCCGACTCTGTGTGACCCCATAGACAGCAGCCTACCAGGTTCCCCTGTCCCTGGGATTCTCCAGGCAAGAACACTGGAGTGGGTACATCCCACCCCCACCATAGTGTACAGGAAAATATATGATATGATTACATGGTAATAAACTAGCGTGTCTGACTCTTTGCTATCCCATGGACTGTAACCTGCCAGGCTCTTCTGTCCATGGGGTTCTCCAGGCAAGAATACTGGACTGGGTTGCCATTTCCTTCTCCAAGGGATCTTCCTGACCAAGGGATATAAACCTCATGTCCTGCAAGTCTCCTACATCAACAGGCAGATTCTTTACTATTGCACCAACTGGGAAACCCCATAATAAACTAGGACTAACCTCAAAAGATAACTGCTCTTCTATTTCTAGAGGTTTCTCTATGAAATTTCTATGAAAATTCTCTATGAAAGCAAACCTCTTGATTGACTCTTTCAGAGTCATAATTTTTCTTAGATGTGCCCCAACATTTAATTGGTCTCTTACTAGCATCTCTAAGAAATAGTGTTGTGCAGTCTTTGTGGCTTTGGTGATGCAGATGGGATCTTGACAGAGACCTGGTTTGGGGAAAGAAGAAGGATGAGGACCTCATAAGTGATTCATAGGAAACTGTTATTTAGAGATTCATTCAGTTATCTGGGGGTATATTTCACAACTACCTTATTTTGAAGGATTTACCATGAAGTTTTACTTCAATAAATCCTTGATGGATATCTTCCTGAAAAAAAAAGTCTATTGCCACAGTGGATCCAAATCTTAGCTGATGCCTCATCTATGGCTTCCCACTGGAATTTGGTGTCTTCCATGTGGCCAAAGGGTTTCCCAGTGGCTTAGCAGTAAAGAATCCCCCTGCAATGCAGGAGCCACAGAAAACACAGGTTCAATCCCTGGGTCAGGAAGATCCCCTAGAGGATGGCATGGCAACTCACTCCAGTATTCTTGCCTAGAGAAATTCCCAGGGAGTGAGGAGCCTGGCAGGCTACAGTCCATGGGTTTGCAAGGAGTTGGACCCAACTGAAGCAACTTAGCACACATGCACACACATGTGGCCAAAACTCTCCTATAGCAGCTAAGACTTTATGGAAAACAATCTCTTGAGATTTCTTAATGTCCTTTCTGAGAGGCTTTCAAGGCTTGCAAGATAAACTGAAAAATGGTGGGGCCGTACGATGGCTTGGATATTGCCCTTCTTCCTTGAGTCCTACACACACTGCCACTCCTCCCCTTCCACTGAATCGGCCAAACATCTACTATTTGCCAGGTTTCTGCTCATACTACATGCAAATTTTCCCCCTTTCACATTAAATGTAAATGAGTATTGTTGTAGCTCTTATCTGCCAATGAATGGAAAATTCACCCACCCAAGATGAATCTTGGTCGTAGCTTGCACATTTGGGCAAACCTGTGACAAACAATCAGATGGGAGAAAAGCTCTCCTTTCCTGATTACCGCCCCCCCTTCCCCAATCATACAATCAACTTGGCAATAAACGCTATCTTTCTTTTCATAGTTTTTTAATGAAGAGGAAGTGGAGATTGTATTCTGTCTTTAAGCCCAGTTCCCTCTGCTTGGCCGGCCGCCACCTCTCCAATCTCCCCTCATTAAAAAGCAGTGAAGAGAAGGACACCATCTATTGCCAAACAGACTACTGGATTTGATACCTTTCATTTCTGATTCCCACAGACTTCTCTCTCCCCATTCCTGGCCTGAGAGGGTATCCTCCTGCCTTTTCCAGAATGTGCTATGTCTGTCAGTATCTCATCCTCCTTGCCAAAATGGTCAAGAAATGAAGGATATGAGCTTATATCAGACTTACAAACTAATAAATTAGGCTGCTACAGTTTCAGGGATGCTGGAAAAAGACACAATTCTGAGTCAGAGACATAAGACTTCGTTGCCCAAGAAAAGAGCAAGAGCCAGAAAATCAATGTTTACTCCTGTTTCCTGAGCCCCTAGTCCTCTGGGGTGTCTCAAAGAGAGCTAGGAGATACACGCGTGTGCATGCTAAGTCTCTCAGTCGTGTCCACCTCTTTGCAACCCTATCGACTGTAACCCACCAGGCTCCCCTGTCCATGGGGATTCTCCAGGCAAGAATACTGGAGTGGATTGCCATGCCCTCCTCCAGGGGATCTTCCTGCCCCAGGGACCAAACCCACATCTCTTACGTCTCCTGCATTGGCAGGCAGGTTCTTTACCACTAGCGCCGCCTGGGAAGCCCATGAGATACACGCAGTGGGCTGCATTACAGGGGTGGAATGCACGCTTAGCATATGTGCTCCTGAGGAAGGCACTGTCTCCAACCTCCAAGGCTGTTCTTCACCCAGATACCCTTAGAAAGATAATCTGCCACCAAGGTAGCATGTACTTCTGCTCTCAAGATATACAGAAATGCAAGAAGTCACAGAGCATTTTCTCCGCAAAAAGAAATGATTAAGAAGAATTGCTCTAATAAACACATTGTTGTGATACTTTCAAAATATAAATCAGCTCATGTTACTTTCCTACTCCGGTGACTACCAGTCATGCTTAATAATAAAATCAAACTCCTAACAATGGCCCTTGAGACCTGACAGTCTTTTGCCCTGGCTGTGTCTCAGACACCATCTTTCTGAATGTCAGCATTATGTGTGCTAATTCGCTTTAATCGCATCTGACTCTTTGTGACCCTATGGAATGTAGCCCACAAGACTCCTCTGTCCACGGGATTCTCCTGACAAGAATACTGGAGTGGGGTGCTGCTTCCTTCTTCAGGGGATCTTCCCGACCCAGGGATCAAACCCGTGTGTCCTGTAACTCCTGCATTGCAGGTAATTTCTTTACCACTAGCGCCACCTGGGAAGCCCAAACGCCAGCATTCTGTTCTTGCAATACATGGACACCAAAACACTCTCCCATCTGGATGTCTGATGTTGCTGGGTTTGCACATGACTCTGTCCTCTCCTCATTGAGGTCACTGTTGAGATGTGACCTCCTTGGCGAAGACTTACTTGAACACTCTGAAGTTACAGTTCATTTTCGATAAATCTTCTCCTCATATTTTGCAGCACACTTACCTCCACCTGTCAAAGCCAGGTCCATTAGTCTATTATCATCTACCCTTTTAGACCATAACCTCTCTGAAGCTAGGGACTTTGTCTAGTATGTCCCCGCCTTAGGTCAGAGACCAACAGTCACTTGACAGTCCCTCAGTTAATATTTGTTAAGTGAAATACGCTGTTGTCAACTTTTTTCTGTATTAAAAGGACTGCTCAATTGCTTACACTTCATAAACCAAAATATAGTGAATCAGGCCTTAACATACCCAGAAACATAGACATTTACAAAGATTGATTCCTTGTGAAAAATGTTACTTTCAGTTTCCCAGAGTGTGTTTATCACTGCAGATAGCCAGTCCACAATGAAGCTCAGAGGACATGTCTGGACTACTGTAGTCACACCCGAGCTGGTCTCTCTCGACATTCACTCTTACTACTCAACTACAGACTCCCTAGAGCACTGAGAATCATCTTATTGTCATTAAGTTTGCACCACATCATGCCCCTCTTTCAAAATCTTCAGTGCATCCCATCGCCTTTAGAACAGTTTCTAAAGTCTTCATGATGACCCTCTAGATTATATCCTAGCAGCTCGCTGTCAAAAAGACATTGTTTAGGGTTGACAAAGCAGCTGGAAATTTAGGAGAGAAATACTGGAAATGAGAAAGTTGCAGGAGGAATGACTCACAGAGTCTTAACATAAACTCCCTCCAAATCCCTGGATAACTGCAGCTACACATGTGTGGGGATTATTGCATGGGGCTTGGGAAACTGCAGACAGAAATGAGAGAGGAGTCTGCCTCAGAAAAACAGAGTCCACTGGGCGAAACTGTGAGCTTGTGGCTCCTTCAAACTTCAAGACAGGAGATTGCTATTCACAAAATGAGACATTTCATGATTATTAAAGTACCAATATATTACTAATATGGCCTTCCCAGATGCAGTCTTAAAGAATCTGCCTGCCGCTGCAGGAGATACAAGAGATGTGGGTTCAATCCCTGTTTTGGGAAGATCCCCTGGAGAAGGAAATGTCAACCCCCTCCAATATTCTTGCCTGGGAAATCCCATGGACAGAGGAGCCTGGCTGGCTATTTATAGTCCATGGGGTTGCAAAGAGTCAAACACAACTGAGCACACACGTACACACACATATATTACTAATGTATTACAGTTATAGAACAGCTTTAAAATATATGAAGAAACAGAAGAAAAGGAATAAATAGTTGAATCTACAATTATAATAGAAGATTTTAATGCTCTTCTCTTAGTTGATAGAACCACCCTATAAAAAATTAGTAAAGATGTAGAAGATCTAAATGACTGACCTTGGATGGCCCTAGAGACTGTCATACAGAGTAAGGTAAGTCGGAAAGAGAAAACAAATATTGTGTATTAATGCATATATGTGGAATCTAGAAAATGGTATAGATCTTATTTGCAAAGCAAATAATGAGAACCTACTGTATGGCACAGGGAACTCTACTCCGTGCTCTGTGGTGACCTAAATGGAAAGGAAATCCAGAAAAGAGATGAATGTATACGCATATAGCTGATTCACTTTGCTGTTCAGCAGAAACTAACATAACATTATAAAGCAACAATACTCCAAGAAAAATTAATTTAAAAAAATAAAGTAAAAGAAAATAAACGATTGACCTTCACCAAATTGACAGACATGAAACATCACACCTAATGACTAATGAATACATAGTTTTTTCAAATGAACATGGAATACTTACCAAGTTAGATCACATCCCAGGCAATGAAATAATTCCCAAATTGATTTTAAAAGATGGACATTTACAAAGTATGTCCCTTGACGATACAAGAATTCGCTTAGAAAGCAGTAACAACACCCTACCTAGATAGACATAAAATATTCACAAATCAAGTGTCCCACTTCCAATTAATTCATGGGGCAAAAATATGTGCTGCATGCTGTGTTAAGCTGCTTCAGTCTTATCCGACTCTGTCAACCCTATGGACTGTAACCCACCAGGCTCCTCTGTCCGTGGGAATCTCCAGGCAAGAAAACTTGAATGGATTGTCTTGCCATTCCCCAGAGGACCTTCCCAACCCAGGGATTGAACATATGTCTCTTAGGTCTCCTGCATTGGTAGGCGGGTTCTTTACCACTAGCACCACCTGGGAACCCTGGGGGCAAAAATGTATCACAAGGTAAAAAAATTTATATATTTTGAACAAAATGATAAGAAAAATGTGTCATATCAAACCTGGAAGATGGGGCTAAAGCAGTGCTTAAAGGAACTATATAATTATAAATGCTAATATTAAAATTTTTCAGAGATCTCCATCTCTCTGAATTGCAGCACAAATCCATGGTGCGATACGTTAGGCTCTTGTGACCTGGCTATGTCTCAGACATCTGATCATCCTCACACTCTCTTAACGGAAGCCTTATGACTCCTTCTCAACAACATACCTTTGTGGCATTCTTTGTAGTTTTCCTCTGCATAGAAAGCTCCCTTTATTCTCTTATTTCTTCTGTTTTTAATAATTTGAGGGGGGGCAGTACCACAAGGTATGTGGGAATCTTAGTTCCCCAACTAGGGATGGAACCCATGGCCCCGGGCTGGAAGCTTGATTGGCTCTTTTATTTCTTAAACTTTTCTTGCAAAATTTAGCCCAAGCAATGTCTCATCCATGACCCTTCAGGCTTAGCAAAATGCCCTCTATTTCTTTATTTTTTTGCTTCAACTATAGCAGCATAAAACTTTTTGTTTTCTTTTGCACTGTTGCAGGGGTGGGATGAGCACCTCAAATTCACTGGAGAATTAGTCTTCCTGACATTAATTTTATATTTCCTCATCACCCTTTTCATACATCCTTTGCTGTATGCCTTTTAACCTTTGTGCTTATATTAAAATTTTTTGAGGTCTTATGTTATCACACATTGCAATCCAATCCATTTATACCTCCCTTTTTATTCTTGTCTGTTAGAACTGAATTTATGAAGGCTTCATAACTTCTTAAACATATTAGACTCTTTCAGAAATTAATGTTTGGTGGTCAAGTTTATTTTAGACTCTTTCATAAATTTGTGTTTGGGGGGTCAAATTTATTTTTTCTCTGAATATTTTTGCATTCTGTTCTAACATTTGGGGTACCAAGTGTAATACCTCCATATGTTCACTTGCTGATTATCAAGGACTCTAAGATGACCTTCAGTTCAGTCAGTTCAGTCAGTTCACTCACTCAGTTGTGTCTGACTCTTTGCCACCCAATGGACTGCAGCACACCAGGCTTCCCTGTCCATCACCAATTTCAGAGCTTTCTCAAACTCATGTTCATCGAGTCAGTGATGCCATCCAACCATCTCACCCTCTGTCGTCCCCTTCTCCTCCTGCCTTCGATCTTTTCCAGCATCAGGGTCTTTTCCAATGAGGCAGTTCTTCGCATCAGGTGGCCAAAGTATTGGAGCTTCAGCTTCAGCATTAGTCCTTCCAATGAATATTCAGGACTGATTTCCTTTAAGACTGACTGGTTGGATCTCCTTGAAGTCCAAGGGACTCTCAAGAGTTTTCTTCAACACCACAGGTCAAAAGCATCAATTCTCCAGAGCTCAGCTTTCTTTATAGTTCAACTTGCACATCCACACATGACTACTGGAAAAACCATAGCTTTGACTAGATGGAACTTTGCTGGCAAAGTAATGTTTCTGTTTTCTAATGGGCTGTCTAGGCCTCCCTGGTGTTTCAGACGGTAAAGCGTCTGCCTGCAATGTGGGAGACCCAGGTTTGATCCCTGGGTCAGGAATATCCCCCTGGAGGAGGAAATTGGCAACCCACTCCAGTTTTCTTGCATGGAAAATCCCATGGATGGAGGAGCCTGGTAGGCTACAGTCATGGGGTCCCAAAGAGTCAGACACGACTGAGTGACTTCACTTTCACTTTCACAGTTTGGTCATAGCTTTTCTTCAAAGGAGCAAGTGTCTTTTAATTTCATGGCTGCAGTCACCATCTGTAGTGATTTTGGAGCCCCCCAAAATAGAGATGGCCTTACTGCTGCTTTTTGTTTTCCTGAAATTTTAGCATTTCTGTTTTGATAACTAAGCATGTTTTTCTTATTGGTAAGAAATGCTGCAGAAGTTTGCTTCTATTGGTTATTATGTTCTAATTTCCAGGAGATACAAATGATACCAAAACAACTTAGCTTACCTTGCAAGTTCATTAATATTGAGAGCTACACTGAGATATGGATTCCAAGCAGACCCATGTTTGGTATCCTTCAAATTAACATTTGCTCAATATTTGTTCAATATTTACTTGGTTGGGGATGGGGTGGATGGGATGAATAAACTGACTTTATATGAATTAAAATGTCCCAATCTTTATATTCAAAATTATGTATTAAATGTCCCATCTATAAGCTATTTTTTTAAACTTTTAATTTGGAAATAATTTCAAACTTAAGAGTTGCAAGAAAAACAATCATACATAGAATGCCTGGACAGCCTCTCTCCAACTTCACCTTTTCTTAACATTTAGCACCATTTGCTTTATTATTTGTTATCTTTTAATATATGTATTACCTATCACCAAATGCATTTAATCTGCCAATCTAATCTATCCATCCACCTAATTAATTCTTTCCTGAACCCTTTGAGAGCAAATTTCATACACTATGACCTCTTATCCCTAATATTTTAGGTGTATTTTTTTTTTTTTAAGTATAAGGATGCTCATTTATGTGACCCCATACTGTAATATATTTAAAGTGAAAGTAAAAGTGAAGTCACTCAGTCGGGTCTGACTCTTTGGGACCCCGTGGACTGTAGCCTACAGGCTTCTCTGTCCACGAGATTTTCCAGGCAAGAGCACTTGAGTGGGTTGCCATTTCCTTCTCCAGAGGATCTCCCTGACCCAGGATCAAACCTGGGTCTCCCGCATTGTAGGCAGACGCTTTACCGTCTGAGCCACCAGGGAAGCCTGTAATATATTTAACTGTTGTTCAGTTCCTCATCTGTATTCCAGTCTGTCAACTAATCTAATACGTTCCCATATAACATTACTTTTCCTCCAGCACAGGATCACTCTAGGATCTAGTATAGCATTTACTTGTCATGTTTCTTTAGCCTCCTTTGATCTGAAACATTTCCACAGCTTTTCTTTATCTTTTAACAACATTGATATTTTTGAAGTATAATTCCCCATTTAAAAAACAGAGCACCCTTCATTTTTCATTTATCTGTTATTTCTTCACTATTAGATTGAAGTTATACAGTCTCAGTTGAAATGTCTCATAGAGGATGCTATATCCTTCTCAAGATGTCATGTCCATCTGCCTTTCATTGGTGGTGTTAACTTTGATGATTCTATCAGTGTGTTGTCTGAGTTCTCCATCAAAGAGTTATTATCTTTTTTTTTTCCCTTGCAAGTAATATCAATCTGTAGGAAAAATTTTCAAGTCCGTGCAAATACACACTTTTCATTAATTTTTCCCTCTTGGCTTAACTCCCGTTGAAGATTTTTGCCTGAATTAGTCTTTATTATGTTGGCTGCAAAATGATGATTTTCTAATTCTTAATCATATACTACATTTACCAATTGACTCCCAACATTCTATAAGTGAGAGCTCTCCTTTGACTTTTCTTCCCTCCCTTTCTCCCTCCCTCCTTCTTTCCTCCCTTCCTGCCTCCCTTCTTTCCTCTCTTCCTTTCTTCCTTCTTCCGTCCTTCTTTCCTCCCCCTCCACTCTGTCCTTCCTTCCTTTACTTTGTTATCTACTTATTATTGTCATGGACTCATGGCTTTCTACGTTTCAACTGTCTGTAACCTATTACTTTCCCTTTGTTATTGTGTTGCTCCTATTTTTAAAGGTTTTTCTAGTTGAAGCCACTTCATGTTGGGTCCTGTGTTCTTATGACATGCCTCCTCAATTTTGGAGTGCTTTCTGACTTTCTGGAACATGGGTCTCCCTGTTTTTCACTTACCCATTCTGCCTCATTCTAGAATCAAACATTTCTCAGGGAAGCACTAGACTCCAATATATCTAGACACCAGTTAAACTGATTGCTTCTGGGTGTCTTTGCTTCTAGGAAAACTAAAAAGCATATGCATTTATATAGACAGATAAATACACATATGTATACTGGGAAATATTGAGGGCAAGAGGAGAAGGGGACAACAGAGGATAAGGTGGTTGGATGGCATTGCTAATTCAATGGACATGAGTTTGAGCAAACTCAGGGAGATAGTGAAGGACAGGAAAGCCTGGTGTGCTGCAGTTTATGTGGTCGCAGATATTCAGACTGACTTGGTGACTGAACAAGAACAATAATTACACATATATACATATATACACACAAATGTATATGTACATATATATACACACACACTCCAATACACACACACACACGTTAGAAATCATGAGTTCCTATGGGGTTGCCACCTTATTGCTGGTTGGTGTGTCCCTTCTCTTACTTGAGATCACAGTCACATAAACATGTTTGATAACTTGCTCAATCTTGCGATATACCTAATAGAATGGCTTCGCTTATATCCTTACAATAAACAAATCTACTAGAGAGAGTTCAGAATTTGTTCATAGCTTTCTTTCTCACCTGACCTATCTCTCTGCCCAAGACAGGACATATATCAGATACCATGTTCGATTAATAACTTGGATTAGTTCTCTTCCCTTTTCCAGTCTGACTGTCTTATTTATTTGAAATAGATCCTTGTTTATTTATTTCTATTTTCTCTAATATTAGGAACTACTTTATTACCATTACTGATTTAATTTGACATTTCAATTACTAACAACCTGAATTTGCTTCAAGAAAGCCAAAATTTACAAAAACTCAGAGAACTGTCACTCCTTTCTGCAGCTCCTCTGCTTCAGTTCCCTCCACGCTTGAGGTAATCAACCTCGTTCTCTGCTAGTTTACCCTTTCTGAGTGGGTAACCTTTTATGAAATGTAGAAATAAGTAGTATGTATGCTTTCTTACTTTCTCTTTTTTCTTGAACAAAACTGGCATACTATCTATGCTGTTTTGCATTTGCATTTTTCACTTCACAACATCTAGAAATCACTGCTTATGCATTCACAAAAATTTTTATTTTCTTTTTATCTTTTTAAAATTGTGAAAAATAGTCAATTTACAATGCTGTGTTAGTTTTAGGTGTACATCTAAGTGATTGTTATCCATATATATCCTTTTCAAATTTTTTTCCATTATAGGGTATTTAGTTCAGTTCAGTCGCTCACTTGTGTCTGACTCTGCGACCCCATGGACTGCAGCACACCAGGCCTCCCTGTCCATTACCAACTCCCAGAGTTTACTCAAATTCATGTCCAATGAGTCAGTGATGCCATCCAATCACGTCATCCTCTGTTGACCTCTTCTCCTCCTGCCTTCAATCTTTCCCAGCATCAGGGTCTTTTCAAAGAGTCAGCTCTTTGCATCAGGTGGCCAAAATATTGGAGTTTCAGCTTCAACATCAGTCCTTCCAATGAACACCCAGGACTGATTTCCTTTAGGATGGACTGGTTGGATCTCCTTGCAGTTCAAGGGACTCTCAAGAGTCTTCTCCAACACCACAGTTCAAAAGCATCAATTCTTTGGCACTTTTTATACTCCAACTCTCACATCCATACATGACCACTGGAAAAACCATAACCTTGACTAGACAGACCTTAGTTGGAAAAGCAATGTCTCTGCTTTTTAACATGTTGTCTAGGTTGGTCATAACTTTTCTTCTTAGGAGTAAGCGTCTTTTAATTTCATGGCCGCGGTCACCATCTGCAGTGATTTTGGAGCCCCTCAAAATAAAGTCAGCCACTGTTTCCACTGTTTCCCCATCTACTTGCCATGAAGTGATGGAACCGGATGCCATGATCTTAGTTTTCTGAATGTTGAGCTTTAAGCCAACTTTTTCACTCTCTCTTTCACTTTCATCAAGAGGCTCTTTAGTTCGTCTTCACTTTCTGCCATAAGGGTGGTGTCATCTGCATATCTGAGGTTATTAATATTTCTCCCGGCAATCTTGATTCCAGCTTGTGCTTCATCCAGTCCAGTGTTTCTCATGATGTACTCTGCATAGAAGTTAAATAAGCAGGGTGACAATATACAGCCATAATGTACTCCTTTTCCTATTTGGAACCAGTCTGTTCCATGTCCAGTTCTAATTGTTGCTTCCTGACCTGCATACAGATTTCTCAAGAAGCAGGTCAGGTGGTCTGGTATTCCCATCTCTTTCAGAAGTTTCCACAGTTTCTTGTGATCCACACAGTCAAAGGCTTTGGCATAGTCAATAAAGCAGAAGTAGATTTTTTTCTGGAACTCTCTTGTTTTTTCCATGATCCAGCGGATGTTGGCAATTTGATCTCTGGTTCCTCTGCCTTTTCTAAAACCAGCTTGAACATCTAGAAGTTCACAGTTCATGTACTATTGAAACCTGGCTTGGAGAATTTTGAGCATTATTTTGCTAGCTTGTGAGATGAGTGCAATTGTGTGGTAGTTTGAGCATTCTTTGGCATTGCCTTTCTTTGGGGTTGGACTGAAAACTGACCTGTTCCAGTCCTGTGGCCACTGCTGAGCTTTCCAGATTTGCTGGCATATTGAGTGTAGCACTTTCACAGCATCATCTTTCAGGATTTGAAATAGCTCAACTTAAATTCCATCACCTCCACTAGCTTTGTTCATAGTGATGCTTCCTAAGGCTCACTTGACTTCACATTCCAGGATGTCTGACTCTAGGTGAGTCAGACATCACACCATCACGATTATCTGGATCATGAAGATCTTTTTGGTATAGTTCTTCTGTGTATTCTTGTCTCCTCTTCTTAATATAGGGTATTAAAGGATGTTAAATATAATTTCTTGTACTATACATTAGGTTCTTACTGTTTATTTATTTAATATATAGCAGAGTGTGTATGTTAATAACTGCATAGTACTCCTTTGAGTGTTTGTGATATAGTTAATTAAACCAACTCTTATGCTTAGACACAAATTATATCCAATACAGTAATATAATTACAAAGTATTGGATGTAATTTGTGTTTATATGGTTTTGTGTTTAACTATATACATAACTATATTTGTGTATATAGTTAATTATAGTGAATAATCTTGTGCATGTGTATGTTTTTTTATTCCTATAGTTGGAGGTGTATTTACAGTAATTCTTAGAATGTTAAATGAGTATGTAGTTTTGTTAGATATTGGCTAATTCCACTTTATAAGTATTTTGCCATTTTGCATTTCCACCAGGAATGTATGAGAATGTTAGCTTTTCAACATCATCATCAGAAGAGTGCATTGTCAAGCTTTGATATTTTTTGCCAGTCTAATGGGTGAGAAATAATATTTTTGTGTGATTTTATTTGACTTTCTCTAACTTGAATTGTCAGAGAAGGCAATGGCAACCCACTCCAGTACTCTTGCCTGGAGGATCCCATGGATGGAGGAGCCTGGTGGGCTGCAGTCCATGGGGTCGCTAAGAGTCTGACACGACTGAGTGACTTCCCTTTCACTTTTCACTTTCATGCGTTGGAGAAGGAAATGGCAACCCACTCCAGTGTTCTTGCCTGGAGAATCCCAGGGATGGGCGAGCCTGGTGGGCTGCCGTCTATGGTGTCGCACAGAGTTGGATACGACTGAAGCGACTTAACAACAGCAGCAGCAGCAGCAGCAGCAACTTGAATTGTTAAGACATCTTTTCATATGTGCAAAGGTTATTTTAATATCTATTCTTGTGACTTGTCTGTTCATGTCATTTGATTTTTTTTCTGTGACATTTTTCCTCTTTTCTTCAATTATATAACTGTTTTGTATGTTAGGGAAATTATTTCTCTGTGTACTAATTTTGCAAATATTTTTTCCTAGTATGTCCTATGTCTTTTAGGTTTGTTTATGGTATTTGGGGCTTGCTTTTTGTTTTGGGGGGTTCTTGACATACGATTTTTAATTTTATGCAACTTTATGTAAACTTATCATTCTGTTTTGTGGCATCTGGACTTTTGTTCATAGTGAGAACGCCCTTCCTTTCACTCTTTTGGTCCCTGTAGTCATGTTTGCTTCCAGACCTATGATAAATTTGTTTATTCTTGTATATGATGCAAGAACTGGATTTAATTTTATCTTTTCTCAAATGGCTATCCAGTTATCCCAATACATTTATTAAAAACAAAGCAAAACCTTTGCTCCAGTAAATGCAGAAGCAGTTGTACCAGACACTGGGATTCTGTACAAAGCACAATTATTTCTGGATCTTCCTTTTTATTCCTTTGGTTCTCTGTCTATTCACGTGCCAATATCACACTGCTTTAATTATAGATGCTTTGCTGTGTGTTCTATTGTCATTAGCCCTCCCCTTTCTCTTCAGTGTTCCTCTAGCTGGTCTTTCATATTGTTTCACGTGAACTTAAGTACAAATTCTTCTAACTTTGTTTACAAAAAAGGCCATTTGTATTTTTATTAGAGTCACACTAAATTTATAAACTAACAGAGAAGAGGCATATTAATATTGAGACAACCAATCCTAGAACATGGAATGTCTCTCATATCTTCAAAAATACCTTGCTTTCAGTTGTATTTTATAGGTTTCTTTATGTAGGATTGGAGTATTTCTTGTTAAATTTATTTCTAAATATTTTTTGCTGTTGCTATCATCAATGGGATTTTCTTATCCATTAAAAAGATAACATTTTAAGAGTCTGGAAATTCTCTTTTATCTAAGTTTCTCCAACACTAACCACAGGAATCTATATTGTGCATAGATACAATTATAAAGTCTAGTTACAAATAATATGAATGTTTGTTTTCTCTCGGCTTTCATGTCTGTAAAAATTTTCTCATTTATCTGCATTTTTCAGTTTGAATTTTCAATTTTCTGGGATAGACATTTTTGATAATAAGTCACTGTTCTGGTAAAGCCTTGTATAATATTACATGTTTTGAACTTTAGCTAACTATCCTTGGCACTCCCTGCCAACTTGTGCATCACAGCCAAAATTAATACTCAGAGATAGGTCCATGTGGGTGAGGAATGCTTTTATTTTCACCAACAGCAGGACCAAGTTACCATTTATCAGTTGTGTACAATGTGTTCTGCAGAAACCTTTGTTTCTGGGCATCAGCGTCCTAATTTATTGCAGCAATTTATATAGATTGACAGCATATAGATTGCCTGACTTGCCTATTTTAAAAATCTGGCCCTTTCTATGATCCTACTTGGATACATTTTAACCATAGAATGATGCTCATACTTCTACTTCTCCATTTATCTACTAGCTAACATAATGAATAGTTTAAAAATTGTCCAATACAGCAAGTTGGAGGGGATTTCAAACAGATTCACTCAGCAGTCTTGGTTTCATTATAAATTCTTCCAACAATCAGTTACATAATTTAAATTTTCTTAAACAATTTTTTTTGCTATGAAAAAGTTCTATTTATTTATTTATTTTGGGGGCCTCAGTCAGAACTGGACATGGAACAACAGAGGGTTCCAAATAGGAAAATGAGTACATCAAGGCTGTATATTGTCACCCTGCTTATTTAACTTCTATGCAGAGTATATCATGAGAAACACTGGGCTGGAGGAAGCACAATCTGGAATCGAGATTGTCTGGAGAAAGATCAATAACCTCAGATATGCAGATGACATCACCCTTATGGCAGAAAGTGAGGAAGAACTAAAGAGCCTCTCGATGAAAGTGAAAGAGGAGAGTGAAAAAGTTGGCTTAAAGCTCAACATTCAGAAAACTAAGATCATGGCATCCAGTCCCATCACCTAATGGGAAATAGATGGGAAAACAGTGGCTGACTTTATTTTTTGGGGCTCCAAAATCACTGCAGATGGTGATTGCAGCCGTGAAATTAAAAGACACTTACTCCTTGGAAGGAAAGTTATGACCAACCTAGATAGCATATTCAAAAGCAGAGACATTACTTTTCCAACTAAGATCTGTCTAGTCAAGGCTATGGTTTTTCCAGTGGTCATGTATGGATGTGAGAATTGGACTGTGAAGAAAAGCTGAGCACCACAGATGCTTTCGAACTGTGGTATTGGAAAAGACTCTTGAGAGTCCCTTGGATTGCAAGGAGATCCAACCAGTCCATCCTAAAGGAAATCAGTCCTGGGTGTTCATTGGAAGGACTGGTACTGAAGCTGAAACTCTAATACTTTGGCCACCTGATGTGAAGAACTAACTCATTTGAAAAGACTCTGATGCTGGGAAATTTTGAGGGCAGAGGGAAAAGGGGACAACAGAGGATGAGATGGTTGGATGGCATCACTGACTCAAGGGACATGAGTTTGGGTAAACTCCGGGAGTTGGTGATGGACAGGGAGGCCTGGTATGCTGCAATTCATGGGGTCGCAAAGAGTCGGACACGACTGAGCGACTGAACTGAACTGAAGCATCATTTAGTATCTCAATTCTCTGACCAGGGATCGAACCCACACTCCCTGAATTGGAAAGTGGAGACTTAACCACAGGGACTGCTGATGCAGATCCAGTTAGGTGAATGTAAAAGAATTATTTCATCTTTTTTATTCTGTTTCCAAAGCTGTAAAATAAAGGGATTGACTTGAAAATTACCAAGTTCCAGGGTGGAGTGACATGCTTCTTAGGTTGAAATTGTGAGCATGTTTATCATTAATAAATTCTCCTTTTGTCTTTGTGACCAAAAGAACATAAAGAGATAGCTCTTAACAAATGGGCGAAACTGTTCTAATGAGAATGAATTAATTCATGCCTGTTTCATAATCTCCTAAGACTTATGGGCAGATTGAACAAATGAATTACTTTGATGTACAAGAATGAATAACCACCTCCACTGCTCACCATCATTTCCCTTATTTACACACACACATACACACACACGCGCACACGCACACACACAGAGAGTGAGCTTACATTCTTTGACCAATGTAGGAACATCAAATGAAACTCTGTTTGGACATGAGAAATAGACTTTTCTCAGATGGACAATGAATTTCAAAGCTATATAATATGCTATTCAATAAAGAAAATCTATCCTTATCATTCAACAAATCTGTCAATACTATTTAAAAGAATGATGTAGAAAAAAACCTTTTTATTGATATACTAACCTCCTCTGACCTTGGAGATGGAGTTGGTAACCCACTCCAGTAGTTTTGCCTGGGAAATCCTCTGGACAGAGGAGCCTGGTGGATTACAGTCCACGGGGTTGCAAAGAGTCAAACATGACTTAGCAACTAAACAACAACGACAACCTCCTCTGAAGTGTATAGAATGCATATTTTTTCTGAAAGGAGGCTTTTTAAATGCTCATCCTTCATAATTAGTAACTATTGTGAATCTCAAAGGTGTGAGAGACCCGGGCTATAGCATTCAGTCAAACTTTAGCATGTAAGCCAGGTCATGTTTGGTGCAGGCAAAATGAAAGGAATAATCAGTCTTTCCCAAAACACAGCGCCCTGTCACAGGAAGGCATCATCTCCAATCACTGTCTGATCTTATTTGAGAGCACCAGGCATTGCAGATTACCGGAGAGAGTTTATTTTTTTTCCCATAAGTCCCATTGCCAGAATTTAAAACCCAAATTGGATTATTAGAACATCACTGCAAAATCCTGGGGCTGTATATTTTGAAAAGAAAAACAACAGAAATAGCAAAAAGCAACAGAGGGATGCCTCTTAATTCTCCTTACACACGTTAAATATCACTTTGCTTAGATCCCTACTTTGAAACAGGAAATAATGTCAAGGCACAGCTATAGCCCTGAAAACTAGCTCTAAGGATTTAAGAAAGTTTTTACTTTTGGCTTGTGTGGGCTTTTGGAAAGCACATTTGGTAAAGTCTAAAAGACCTGATGCTGGGAAAGACTGAAGGCAAAAAGGAGAAGAGGGCAACAGAGGATAAGGTGGTTGGATATCATCACTGACTCAACAGACATGAGTTTGAGCAGATTCCAGGAGCTAGTGAAGGACAGGGAAGTCTGGTGTGCTGCAGTCTATTAGGTCAAAAAGAGCTGGATATGAGCTAGCGACTGAACAACAAAAATATAGGGGCTGTTGTATCACGAAGTAGTACTGTGTTACTGGCCTTCAGAGTTTTTTTTTTTTTTAATTAGGGTATAGCTCTTTACAGTGTTGTGTTAGTCTCTGCTGTACAACAGAGTGAATCAGCTATGTGTATACATATATCCCTTCCCTCGTGGACCTCCAGATCACATAAATGTTTCATCTTCAGAATTTTGACCCAGGTTATGTGCTCATAACACTGTCTCATTGCAGTTAGAACCGCTACAGGCCACCAAAAATTCTGAGGCATGTTGTAAAACGGGGCCATCCACACATATCTGAAGCTGTGGCATAATGTCAACAAAATACGCCAACCTATGAACGAATGATTTAGTCTTTATCTGGACTATCTTGGTGTTTATCATAACCCATGGCAGCAGAGGAAGCTCGTCAAATTCTGAGATTTAAAAGTCTTCCTGGGTTCAACTAAGGGTGCTGTGGGATTTCCATTTCGGTTTCATTTTAACGACATTTTTGTGCCTTAAAAGTACTAAAACAGGAAACTTTCTGGGAAGGAAAGTATTTGACCGGGAGAATTTGTCTTTTGCTGTCACAGTCTTCGGCTACCATTCAGCTAAATGTTGTTTGGAATAATATGGCCTCACTGCCCTATCTCCTGTTGAATTGCTCAGACGGGTGGAAGATTAGAGAGGGGCGAGGTGCCGGTATTATCTGTGCGAGCCCTCCAGGGGTCACGCTATACTAACAAGGCCGCCCCAGTCAGGGTGACAGAAGCCAGCTGCTGCCTCGCCCAGCCTCCACCGTCAGAAGGTTCCACTTACTGCAGGGCTGTGTCTCCAGAGATTGTGGCTTCTAACCCGTTTTTTTCCACCTCTAAAAGAGTAGCTAGCTCATCATCTTTGTCCTCGTGTTTTAGGAAGGACCTCCATGTGAAACCACTTACCTGTTTAACCCTCTGAACTTAAAGAAAATGTATAATGCCACTTAAAATACCTAACCTCGAGTTCTGCCTTGTCTAGTAGGAGGGTCCTAATGAGCCATTTATCAAGAAGGTAAATATTGGATTTTTTTGAACGAAGAGTATTATTTTATTTTTTTTAAACTGAAATGGAAAGTTAAAACATGAAACAAACTGACATGCCATTTTCATTTCTGTCTGTACTGTTACCTGGGTCATATTTTGGTTTTCTAAATCCAGGTGTAAATGGAGAGTCTTTTTTCTTTTATAAGAATGTGAATATTGGATTTTTCACATTTGTACATTCACAGCCATGAGATTTGATGTGACTTATTTTCCAAATTGCTTTGTCTCTATTTATCCTGGGGAAAAGTCATACTCTGCGTGCACAGAGGGCCGTGCATCTTTACTTTAATCTTCAAAAATTGACTTGGCACTATTTTTTTTTTAAGGAAAATACTTCCCTTTCTTCCACTGAGGGCTCTTTATTCATGATAATCACTTTTTTCCCTCCTAAAGATGGAAAGAAAATTCCCAGGCTTGTTTGGCCCAGGGCTGCTTCTGAAAGAGCAGTACATGGCCAGAAATGCTCTCCTTGGTTTTCATCCTTGTTTGGGGGGTGGAGTGGGGTGAGAGAATGCCAGTCTTGGGTCAACAGAACTCAGAAACTGGGATGCGGATTCAGCCAGTAGAGGGAGCTAGGGCTACCTCACAGCTTTATAGGGTAGAGCAAGGACACAATAATTTTTTTTTTTGAATGAGGTTAATGCTTAATGTTACCCTGAGAGTAAATTTTTGTACATTGCTTTTCCTATAAAAGTGAAGAAGTAATCAAAACCATTCCGACCCTTTGAGGAGAATAAGAGATCTGAAAGTAATATATTTGTTTTATAGCTTCTAAAGAGTGAAGCATTTTTTAAAAGACAAATAACTTTTATAATTATGTTCATTAGACTACTATAATTTAAAATATTGTTATAACAAACTTACATTTATATAGAGCTATAAGAAAGAGACAGCATTCATAATGGGGCTTAGCTCAAAGGAGACCACAGATTTGAATATTTGTTACATGTTTGGTTTTTAAATGGTTTTGCCAGGTTAACGCATGACATAGATTTCTCTTCATCGGTGAGTGTATTTGTGCTACAGGAAAAGGGCAATGAAAACATTTTGGTGCCCTATTTTTTTCATTTATCAGCATTTGTAATTACAGTTAAGTGTTTCCAAAACAGGACCTCAATCTATGAAAGGTCCTGCATTTATATGATGCTTTTAACTTTTCAAAGTATTTTTATATGTGCTATCTCATTTTAAAGTAGATTTGACCCAGCCCCAATCTATTAAGGAAGTGACCCTTTCAACCCAAGAACACTCTGGAAATTTTTTAGCTAGACTTCTTGGCTATCATTGTAAAATTTAATGAAAGTCATGGTGATACTAAAATTCCCATCATTGATATAAAATTATCTAAGTAGAAGGTTTGCAAAAAACTAGTATATTTAATATCCAGAAGGCTTTTTCAGTTTTATTTCAATGAATTTGAATGTATCCATTGCTTGTGTTTAGAGTAATACTGTCAAGAATTGTATTATAGTGACCACTGTTGAGAATTTCATAGAATCAACAAGTTCTGTGAGTATGTCCAGACTTGCCCAGAAAATTAAAAAAGTTTGAGATTTTTTTTATTTCATTTTTTTTCCAATTATAGTTTCTATTTCTTTTTCATATCAGTTTGTCATTTAACACTGTTGATTCTGCTTTCCAATTATTGAGATGCTGTTTTTAAGGATATTTTTTAGAATATGATGAATTCTATTCCCTGAAGACTTGTACCATGTTCTTTTTGAAATGTGTGCACCCTCCATGGTGTCTTAAGAAACAGTGGCTAGTCCAGCACTGTTTTTGATTGTGTAAATTGCTGTTGCTAAGATACTAGGGATGTCTCTTCTGGTTCTTGTCCATCTTCTGGAGTAACAACAGCATTATGTGAAAGGCCAGCAGAGATATTAACTCTGTCAGAGCTGTCGATTCAATTCTGAATAACCATTCGGATGCATGTGACTGGGCCATCGTGGGAGTAGCCAAAATTCAAAAATGAGGATCCTGGATACAGTCAGTAAAAATCAGTTGGTTCAACTGGGCTCAAATTTCCTGGCGAATATTTTTTTCCAAAAGCTTGAGCCAAGTTTGAGATAAAAAAAGCATTATTATCATCTTCTGAAACTAAATTAGCAGGAATCTGGGTTGTTTCCTTGATAATTCCAGACTCAGTCTTTATATTCATGATTTGCTTCTTTTTCTAAGTTTGTCACTCTTAACAAATATAAAAAACTTGTTTTTATGTGATTATGTGTAGCTAATTTGTAGGAAAATATTGTGTTCTTTTTTTCTTTCTAATTTAGGAAAGAAAACTGGAGCTATGAAATTTGAAGAGTGACCTTTGCCAGGCACTGCATCTTTATCATCTTTTTACATTTTAAATCTATTTGGACATTCTTTGTTGGTTGAACTTGAAGAAATAAACAATTGTGGAAGAAAAGTGAAGGGTGTCCTTGTAAGTACTCATCTTAGAAAAATAGATTTATTTTATATTTACACATTTTATTTCTAATTGGGTTTTAGTGCCAAAATTGAAGTATTTTCAAATGACAAAATTATATTTATGTTATAGTTATTTTCATTGTTAAAGCCAGTGATAATCATATTCTACCTGTCTTTGTAAGTTTCTACTTCCTAGGTCTGTTATAAGGATTTAATGTAATATGTAAAAATATGTAATATACAGAATTGTCACTTACTATGGATATTTTATTAAACGTATTCAAGGAATCTTTGAGATTCAGTACAACTTCAGGATAGAGACTGAAACACAAAATAGAAAAATACCTGTGTGCTTTCTTGCATACTCAGTTGTGTCCAACTCTTTGCGACCACGTGGACTGCACTCTGACAAGCTTCTCTGTCCACGGGACTTTCCAGGCAAGAATACCGGAGTGGGTTGCCATTTCCTCCTCCAAAGGATCTTCCTGACCTAGGGAATGAACCCGCATCTCCTGTGTTTTCTGCATTGGCAGGTGGATGCTTTACCACTGTGCTACCTGAGCAGAGAAAAAGACTGTTCTGTACAAATTCCAAGATATATTGCTTGAAATCAGCAAATTGTTTGGTACTCTTTTACTTTAATAAAACTTATTAATTTAAAGACAAATTATATGCAATACTTTTGAGATAGTGCTTTGCCTTCTTCACATATTTGTTTCCAAATCCCTATAAATCTGAAGTAGGTATTTAGGTCTTACTGAATTGAGAATCTCGAGGCAACTAGAGAGGAAATCAGTTGTTTCATTTCATGGGTAAGTTAGTCTCAGAATGGCTGTCAACATAAAATTTCCTGATTTTAAGCTTCTGTTTCCTTCCACAGCTCATTCAATATTTAGTTCCTAATCATGAAACCTCACAGTATCAATTCTTATTATAAGATCGACTCCCTATATCCTGCTGAGAATTTATAAGAAGGCAGTACTTGCAATGGAAAGGCAGATAGATGCCTGGGGCTGTATGTTTTTTCCCTATGATTGACTCCAAGGAATTTATTGAGCATTTACTATGGGGTCAGGGTATACATGTTATACAGGGTATACCATGGCATACATGGTAGAGAAACATAACAGACAAAATATCTATTTTCCTGAGCTTATCTTCTGGGGAGGGGCGAGAGAGAATAAACAAGGTAAATAAGTAAAATACACAATAAGTTAGAAGATACTGAAGATAAAAATAAGACAGGAAGGAAGATAGGGAGTGTTAGGTGATAGAAAAGCTGCAACTTTACACAGGATGGCCTGTCAAGGTGTCTCCAGAAATGGCATTTGAATCAAGATGAAGGTGAGGGGGAGCCATGGAGAGCCAGAGGAAGAAAGCTTTGGGCTGAGGACCCCATTTCCCAGGATGGGAGCCCACAAGTTGTGCTGGGTGCCAGGTGGCCCACTCTGTGGGTAGGAGCTAAACTCAGAAAGGAGCAAGGCCAGCCCATGCGTTTTACTCAGTGTGAGAAGGGAAGCAACCGCAGGGTTAAGGGCAGAAAAATGCCACAGTTCAATGTGTTGCTTTTATTTTTTTTACATTTCATGTGTTATTTTACTTAAAAAAAACTTTTTGTAATTAGATTTATTTATTTTTAATTGAAGGATAACTGCTCTACAATATTGTGTTGCTGCTGCTGCTGCTAAGTCGCTTCAGTCCTATCCGACTCTGTGCAACCCCATAGATGGCAGCCCACCAGGCTCCCCTGTCCCTGGGACTCTCCAGGCAAGAACACTGGAGTGGGTTGCCATTTCCTTCTCCAGTGCATGAAAGTGGAAAGTGAAAGTGAAGTCACTCAGTTGTGTCCGACTCTTTAGCGACCCCATGGACTGCAGCCCACCAGGCTCCTCCATCCATGGGATTTTCTAGGCAAGAGTACTGGAGTGGGGTGCCATTGCCTTCTCCGGAATATTGTGCTAGTTTCTGCCAAACATCAGCATAAATCAGCCATAAGTATACCTATGTCCTATAGTACCACCATGGACTGAGTCATTGTAAATGGACTTCCTGAGATAAAAACAGAAGCAGTAATGCCAGTTCAATGGGGTGATAGATGGAGGATCCATGGAGTAGTGCAGAGGTAGTGTAGTAGTAGAGATGATAGATAATTGGTAATAAATTTATTTTGGAAATATAAGCTCGTGACAGACATCACAGGCTATCCTTTCACATCTCCTCTCTCCTTCCTGGGCATATGGATACCCAGCTAGAAACTGCATCTGCAAGCTTCCTTTGCAGACAAGAGCATCCACTTGATGTGGCTCTTGCCAGTGGATGAGAAGTTGAAGTGCTCTGTGCCAGCTCCTGGCCGTCCTCATCAAAGTGGTAGCCCCACATTTGCCTCTCATCTTTTCTCCAGTCTTTCTGGAAACAGTGATGACTGGGCACCTTGGGATGTGTTGAGCAAGGCAGATCTGCCGCTGTCTCAGAGCCCTGAATAATTATTATCTTTCTTGAAATTGTACATGGCAAAGAACTAACTTCTAAAGTCCTCAAGCCTCTATTTTTCAGTGTCTGTATTAGGGTAACTTAGCCTACACCCTCATAGAGGCTCATAGGATGTGCTGATGGATCAGATGTGGATTTGAGAGGAGAGAAGAGGCAAGGATGATTCCAAAGTTTGAACTTGAGTTTGGGTGGAAAGCAGTTGCCCTTTACTGAGATTTAGCAAAGCATGGGAGGAATGGGTTTCCCAGGTGGCCCTACTGGTAAAGAATCCACCCGCCAATGCAGGAGACATAAGAGATGTGGTTTTGATCCCTGGATCAGAAAGATCCCTGGGAGGAGGGCATGGCAACCCACTCCAGTATTCTTGCCTGGAGAATCCCTGGTGGGCTACAGTCCATGGGGTCGCAAAGAGCAGATATGACTGAAGAGACTTAGCACAGCGCAGCACATATGGGAGGAACAGGTTTGGCAAGAAGATTGAGAATATAATTTGGGGCATGGTACATTAGAGATGTCTTTTAGACATACCTTTTAAAAATAATTTTTCATTAGCCTAATGAATGCTTTTTTAAAAAACTAAACTCTCTGAATGCACTAAGTATTGTATAAAACTAAAATGAGATTCTTTTCTCTCAAGGGGTTTGCTGTTTAATGTAGGTCATTTATGGTCCATGTCAGATCAAAATTACACCCCACATTAGGAATTTTTAGAGAGAAACTCATTCAAGTTTTAATGGTAGTGACTTTATTACTTAACCTTCTTCATATGAATCACTCTGCTAGATCCCATTATGATTGCAGTGATCTCAAAATACAAATATTTATCAAACATACACAGATAGAATACTATGTCTCTATTTTATGTACAAGCCAATTTTATATGGCAGCATGATCTGACTTTTGTATAGCTGAGTATAAAGGGTTTTGTTTTTTTTTAATCAAAAATAATTTTAAAGAGTTTCCGTCTACTCCAAAGAAGTGATATCACTGTTTGCTACATTTCTCATCCTTGTCTTTTTTGTAATTGACCTTACCCAATTGATAACAAAGTCAAAGCTGGATGTCAACAAGCAATACAGGATCAGCTAGGAAATGTTTTTGGCCATATTAGGCTCACTTCTTTTGCACATCCATCAATCTTCTTCAGGCACATTTCATTCCATTTCTGAGCAGAGTTCTTTCAAAATCCAAGACTACCACCCAAGTCTGCTCCCTCGTCCACTGGACCCTGCTTGGAGCCTGTCTCTGGACTTGTGAAGCCAATTCTTCTATCTGTCTCTTCTTCATGGGTACTTAAATCAGACACTTCATCCCCTCACACCATGCTTCCTGTTTCTTCTAATATAAACATCACACAATTTGATAAGCTATGAGATTCCAAATCAAGCTACATGATTAAAAATACAACTTATTTTTAGACTTATTATCTCTTTTTTAAAATTTCTCACCCAGTTTCTATGAATGCGATAGTTACCTTCTCCATTTTCTGTTGACCCAGTTTCTATGAATGCGATAGTTACCTTCTCCATTTTCTGTTGAGGAAAAAGGCAGTAAGAGATTGCTAAGAGATTTGCTTCAGGAAAAAAGCTGTGAGAAGGGAGGTTCAAACAAAATGGGGTTCCAGTTCTTCTCATGTCACCAACACCAGCTAGTTGAGGGGTGTTATTCTATGATGCCCCCAAAATACAGCAGGCAAGTACCAGCCAACTCACCTTCCTCCTCATGTTATATATATATATATATATATATATATATATAACAACAATTATATATTTATATATATATATATATATATAATGTCCTATATCTTCTTGGTGGGACTGAAAACTCCTTGAAGACAAGGACTGTGTCTTCTAAATTTATATCACTTCATAATCTTTCAGAAAGAGTTGGATATAGTCAATGCCCAGGAAATACTTGTTGGTTGAATGTTTAATAATAATCTGAATGAGTATTATGTTTTTAAATACTTTTCCTGGTCTGGTCTACATTTTCTGTGTTATTTCTCAAGATAGGCTAAAGCAAAATAAACAAACAAAAAAAAAGTTTACAAAGTCAGTCAATACATAATTTTTTTTTCTATACATGTAGTATTTAGGGTAAAACCTTAAATAACTGCAAAATAAAATCAGTAGAACCTGAATTATTATTTCCTTGGTTTTCAGTGTCATTGCTCCAGGGTTGATCCACAGAAAGTGAGAACTGAACTGAATATTCCAGCAACATTCAAACACCTTTTGAAATATTTTAGTGTTTCAGCTTCTCATTGGCACCTTCCTTTGCTGGGGAACTTTTACAGAATGTGGTACTCATTGCATCTCAAGTACTTTCTTCCTGTGCCTTGATCCAGAGGTATTTTAAATTGTGTTATGGGCCAGGAATAGAATGGTTTTGGGTCAGAAATCTGCATGGTCTGAAAGCATGGTGTGAGTAAACTGGAGTCCTTTTTGCCAGGATGGATGAACAGCCTCAGCACAAGGTTCTCAATAGAAGAAGCACTAAAGCTATGTTGGAGTCTGTTCTTCCCTCCCCCAGTCATCCTTCTCATAGGACTGTTGCTGCTGCTGTTATTGTTTTTAACCCAAGAAGGAGATAAATTTATTGTTTCCCACAGGGAGCTCTTGCTTAAAGTTTCTCTATCTCACTGCAATCCAGCTGGTTGAACTCAGCAATACTGTCGGAAACATTTTATATCCTTTTATATCCATTTGTTTAATGACCTCAAAGATATGAAATATTGCCATTTTCCATAAACTGGCACTGGGCTTTGGCCATATATATGTATTAATGAAAAAATATCTTACACTTAACACTTTCTTGGGAACTTTGCTTCCTGGCTTTATTGTTATTTATTCAAGTTTATTCAGTTTAGCAGAAATAGTATATTCTGAGCAAATTAAAATAAAATGAACTTTGCACTTTAATAAATATTGTGATGAAAGAAAATAGACTCAGAGTAAAATGACAGATTTGAAAGCTACCATAATAAGATTAGAAAATCAGAATTCAGAAGTTAGGTCTGCAAACTGTTAAATGGGGAAGAAGGGTGCATAATCCCCATCTTCTAAATTCTTGGGTCCCCCACCCCCATCCTCATCTGGAAGTTGTCTTCTCTCTAATCATTGTGTTCCCACCTCCCACTCTCCTGGAAATCTAAGCTAAATGTCAGGCATTGTTCTACCAGAACATTAACATTTCTAAGAGTCTGACTGAAATAGCCCTAAAGCTTAACAAGTATGGTGGTGATTTAGTTGCTAAGTTGTGTCCAACTCTTTGAGACCCCATGGACTGTAGCATGCCAGGCTTCATTGTCCATCACCAATTCTTGGTTCTTACTCACTCAGGTCCATCGAGTTGGTGATGGTCCATCTCATCCTCTGCCGTCCCCTTCTCCTCCTGCCTTCAATCTTTCCCAGCATCAGTGTCTTTTCCAATGAGTCGGTTCTTCACATCAGGTGGCCAAAGTATTGGAGCTTCAGTTTCAGCATCAGTCCTTCCAATGAATATTCAGGACTGATTTCCTATAGGACTGACTGGTTGGATCTCCTTGCAGTACAAGGGACTCTCAAGAGTCTTCTCCAACACCACAGTTCAAAAGCATCAATTCTTCAGCACTCAGCTTTCTTTATGGTCCAACTCTCACATCCACACATGACTACTGGAAAAACCATAGCTTTGAGTATATGGACCTTTGTCAGTAAAGTAATGTCTTTGTTTTTTAAGCCTGTCTAGGGTTGTCATAGTTTTTCTTCCAAGAAGCAAGCGTATTTTAATTTCATGGCTGCAGTCACCATCTGCCGTGATTTTGGAGCCCAAGAAAACAAAGTTTCTCACTGTTTCCACTGTTTCCCCATCTATTTGCTATGAAGTGATGGGACTGGTTTTCTGAATGTTGAGTTTTAAGCCAGCTTTTTCACTCTCCTCTTTCACTTTCATCGAGAGGCTCTTTAGTTCCTCTTTGCTTTCTGCCGTAAGGGTGGTATCATCTACATATCTGAGGTTATTGATATTTCTTCCTGCAATCTTGATTCCAGCTTGTTCTTCATTCGGCCCAGCATTTTGCATGATGTACTCAGAATATAAGTTAAATAAGCAGGGTGACAATATACAGCTTTGGTAGACTCCTTTCTCAAGTACGAACCAGTCTGTTGTTCCATGTCCAGTTCTAACTGTTGCTTCTTGACCTGCATACAGATTTCTCAGGAGGCAGGTAAGGTGATCTGATATTCCCATCTCTTTAATAATTTTCCACCATTTGTTGTGATCCACACAATCAAAGGCTTTAGCGTAGTCAATGAAAATCATTAGGAAAGTTAAACACATAGTTACACAGAATTTCATAATCTCCTGCAGCAGGAGAGTGCTTCAAAATTATCAAGAGAAATTTTTTTAAAATATGCATTACTAATTTCTACACCTCCCCCCACCCCTCTCTGAAACTCTTATCCAGTGGGTCCGGGAAAGTACTATTAATAACATGGATTTTTTTTTTTTTAATCAAGATCTTTCATGATGTTTCTCAAGTATGGCCTGGCTTGGGAATCACTGAACTGGGGATATTTTCAAGACCTTGTATCTTGTTTGTTGTTGAATTTTTTTTTTTTTTTTTAGCACTTTTCTTCTAACGTTTTCATACTATCTGGTGTAGTAATTACTTTCCCATATCTTGTCTCCCTATTGCTTGTGTGTTCCCTGAGGACAGAGTTGGATATTTCTAGTTTTTGTATCCCATATGGTACCTTGTGCAGTTTTTAGTGCACCAAAGATATTTAAAATATAAGACGAATTGAATTCCTTCTGTCTTCCATTTTGATGCATCTTGATATTTCCTGCTCACTTATCATTTGACCCCAAACCATGAATTCAGAACAATATTCGGTTCTTTTCCTCAGACACCTAACCAGGATAAAGTTAAGGGTAAAGTGAGCTGTTTGCCAGAATGCTACTTAGAGAATTTTTTGCAGATGAAACAACTCAGCCTAGCTTGAAGTGTTTTAGTATTTTGGTAACTGATTTATTTCCTTTTCCAAACAAAAATAGTAAGCTTGGGTAAATCTGAATATATTTATGGAAGCAGAGTATTTGAAAATGGGGGTCTTACAAAGCAAAGAATGTGTGGTTATAAAGCTCAAAATATAGACATGTAAAATCTTCTGGGCAGGTAAATACACACACACACACACACAGTCTAAATCTAAAAGATTTTTGAAATACTATTGATACAATCTCCCTTAAACACAGCAGAGTCTGTTGCCACCTTATAACACATTCTGTAACCAAAAGCATTTTGATAAATTTTTAATATCTATAAAACTCTCATCCAAAAGTAGTCAAGTAATATTAGAATACCAAAACTATTGACAAATATTGTCACTTCAGAGCCCGCTGAAATATAATTACATCCATTTTATGAGTTATTTTTTAATCTCCTAGTTATAAAAATAAGCAAAAGCACATAGACAAATATTTCACTTTTAACATGTAACTACATTACCCATCGCATATTTTAAAAAGAGTCCTAGTGAATATAAACAAACCATGTTCTATCAACATCCTTGGGGAAAATATAAAATGGAATGGAATTTTAGCTCTAAATATGTGCACTTATGGCAAAATAGAAAAAATTTTTTAATAAGTATGGCAAATCACATAGTATTTTCAAGGTTTAAAAACCTGAAATTGTATTACAATGTTACCACATTCTGCCTTAATTTTACAAAACAGAGAAGTAGACTAATCACAAGAATGATTTAAACAAAGTGTTATATATTTTTTTCAACTTAAAATGCAATATAAATTTCCTGGAGAAGGGGAGGAAAGTGGCAGTTTTAAACTTGCTTACCTCAACTTCAGTCTGGTTTAGGAAATGTAGCGTTTCTTTGATTTTTAATTGTTCCTGCATTACTTGCAAATGTGACCACATGACTATAGTTTATGCTATTATGTTGTCAGGCTTCTGATAATGGTAAGGAATGTTTGTTTAGACTGTGTGGCTCTTCACTTTAATTCACTCTGGCTCCAGTGTGACCTGTTAAAACTGCTATCAATGGAAAATCCAAATTTCCCAGAAAGGCTTAAAGCAACAGCAACCCCTGTGAACCAAAATTATCTCCTATTGAGGCTAATTACCTTAGCACACTTAGGAAAGCACCGCTGTAGGAAATTTGCTGCCTTGCAGTCATTCCCCCTCTGTTAAGTGCTTTTAGTTGATATGAGGTCGTATATTTGCTGATTACTCTACGGCATCTTTTAGTACCTTTGGAAGTGTGAGGCTGGATGCAAAAAACTGAAATGGCATATTATAGGATGTGTGCAGCTTTCCCTGGTTATAAAACCTGTGCTTAGGGAACTGACCCCATTAGGGTGGGAGTTTTAAAGGGGAAAAAATTGCAAGCCTTAAGTTATAAGGAATAAAGATAGATTTAGTAAATTTTAAAGGTTACTAATTTTTAACTTACATATAGCAAATAACATAAAATTTAACAAATAAGCAAGATGTGTTTCTTATCTTTTCTTACTATTTTGAACATAACCTTACTCAATCCTTTAAAAAAAAGCCACTTGGTATATTATTTAATGTATAAAATGATAGTTGTTTTAATGAGAGTATCAAAAGTGCTCCAATGTGAATATAGTGGAGATTGTATCTATGCAGATTTGAGTTATTTAAACATATAATAAATTTTAGTTTATGCATTAAAATGATAGATATTTTGTCATTTACAAAAACAATCATAAAATGAAAAATAAAAAGTGAAAGCGTTAGTTGCTCAGTCTTGGCCTACTCCTTGTGACCACATGGACTGTAGCCCAAACCAGGCTTCTCTGTCCATGGAATTCTCCAGGCAAGAATACTGGAGTTGGCAGTTCTCTTCTCCAGGGTATCTTCCCAACTCAGAGATCAAACCTAGGTCTCCTGCATTGCAGGGAGATTCTTTAACATCTGAACCACCAGGGAAGCCCCACCAAACTATACAAAGAGATGGTACTACTATCAAAAAATCATTCATCCAGTGTATATCTCTCTAGTGAATGATGCTTTAGCTTGTGCTATGCGTAATCTTTTCCAAATTAAACATTTTTTTCTACAAAGATGAAGAATTATTATTTAGAGATACAACTATTTCAATTGCCTTTTTAAAAAGTAAAACTACATTTGTCACAATTTTGGTTGCTTTTAAAGAAACCCTATTTCCCGTAGATTTACATTAAAACATTAACAATTCCCTGATAAACTGCATAGTTGGCAGCAGAGAAAGGCTCTAAAGCTGGAGAGCAGGAATATGATTCAAACTCTGTCATGCTGGATGTGTGAGAATTTTTTTTTTTTTGAAGTTTAGTTGATTTGCAATCTTTCACGTGTACAGTAAAGTAATTCAGTGTGTATATATATATATATATACTCTGTCCCTCTGCCATGTCCAATTGTTTTGCAACCCTATAGACCATAGCATGCCAGGCTTCTTTGTTCATGGAATTCGCCAGGCAAGAATACTGAAGTGGGTTGCCATATCCTTCTCTAAGGGATCTTCCCGACCCAGGGACTGAACTCATGTTTCCTGCTTGGCAGGCGGATTCTTTACCAATGAGCCACCTGGAAAGTCTATATATATTTCAGATTATTATCCCTTATGGGTTATTACAAGATATTGAATATAGTCCCTTGTGCTACAGTAGGTCCTTGTTGTGTATCTATTTTATATATAAAAGTGTGTATCTGCTAATCTCAAATTCCCAATTTATTCTCCTCCTCCCCACCGAGTATGTGTGGGAATTTAAATTCAAGATATAACATCACATTCCTGGGGAAAAAAACATTGTTATTCATCCAAAAGTATAAACCTGAAAATAGAGTTCTTCAGTCATAGCAGAAGATGAGTAATCAACACCCTCTAACCTCTGATTCAAATCTTTCATGTCTTTTAATATGACAAACATAATTTCAACAATGAGAAATATTGGTAGGATGGTAAAGCATCCAAACAGGGAAGCCCACTGCATCCCACAGCTGTATTCTGCTTCCAGGGGGAGCCACTGGAGATGTGAATTTAACAGGAAAATCTCCACCTGAAAATGCAACTACTACACATCCCAATACATGTGTGACACTTTCCCATCTCTTTTATTTTTCTCCCCAGTGAATAAAAAGCAGGACTAATGACTATATTGTGCATGCTCAATCGCTCAGTCATATCTGACTCTTTGCCATCTCATGGACTATAGCCTGCTAGGCTCCTCTGTCCATGCGATTTTCCAGGCAAGAATACCGAAGTGGGTTGCCATTTCCTTCTCCAGGGAATCTGCTACACCCAGAGATCAAACCCACATCTCCTGCATCGGCAGGCTGATTCTTTACCACTGAATTCCTATTCTTCACTAGGGAAGCCCCAATAACAATATAGCTGAAACTAAAATAGGAAACGAGAGACAGAAAATGTAGTACGTTGGGAGTAATCAAGATTTGCTTTTTTATGATTTTCTTTTTCTCCAGCATCATCCCAGATCAGAATGGTGGAGGTTCTGAGTTGTAGTTATTCAAGACGTAGTAGACAGATTAACTATTCGACTGGCAGGTAATAGAGTGAAGGACCAGGAGGAAGGACTATCCCCTTGATTCTGATTCTGATGAGTAAAGAAATGCTATGCACAGTGGCTGGACAAGAATAATGTGAGTAATTGTCGAGGCTGTCCCCTCACAAAAGATCACAGTAATCTCATGACTGCACTAAATTCCATGGATATGAAAACAGTTCATGTATAAAACTAGCCAAAACCCATTATTGGATTATGCTCACAGGACAGTGCTAAAGAATTCACTTGCCAATGTAGGATATGCAACAGCAGGAGATACGGGTTTGATCCCTGGGTCAGGAAGAACCCCTGAAGGAAATGGCAACCCACTCCAGTATTCTTGCCTGGGAAATCCCATGGACAGAGGAGCCTGGAAGGCGGTAGTCTGTTGGGTCATAAAGAGTTGGACACAAGTGAGTGACTGAGCACACACACACACACACACACAGTTCTCAAACACATCTATCCTTTTCACTAATAGCTCAAATCCTAGAAGTCTGCCTGGTACAATAAATATTAAATGAGAGAAAGAAAGAAATATTTTTATAAATTATCATGAATGCTAACTTGGAAAAAATAATTTTTAAAAAATGTTTAAATCCATTTTAAAACCAGACAAGCAGGGCAGTCTTTGCAGCTGCCTTAAAGGTAACTGAATAAGAAGTTTTATGAGCTGGTTCTAAAAGCCTTCAAGATTCATATCTTTATCAAGAGGTTTAAATGCAAACTTGTGATTCAGTGCATGTCATTTTAAAGATATTTAATTCATAGCTGTAATTTGCTTTTAAAAAGATGAAAATGGATGAGCTGCATTGGGGGTTTAAAATAGACTTTTGAAAGCTAAGGCGACTCCTCTCTTCATCTATTTACAGGAAAGTCAGAAAAAAATATCTTGAGATTTGCTCAGGTAAACAGTTAAAGCCGCAGGCTGTGAGTTGATGGGGTTTGGTGGTTCAGAGGGAAAGACATGTGTCGACAAATTATGAGGCTTTCCCAGCCCAAGTGCCACTTATTAAGAGTTTATGACCTGCCCACTGAGTGGCCAGATATAGTCCCCACCACCTTCCCCACACACTTGGTTATTGGCATTTTGACACCTTTTTTGCACAGCTGGAGGCATTCCTGACACTATCAATGTAATATAGCTGTTTCAGATCACAAATATTACTCATTAACCTTAGGGCAGAAATCTAACATAATCAAATATCCTTTGCTACCTAATTCAAGTCAGCCAGGGGCAGGATAGATAGGAAAAACATAATGCAAACAATACATAGAGAAATGCTCAAAAAGTTTTGTTTTTTTTTTTTAAGAGTTTCTCTGTTTTCAGAATCTGCCATCTGTCACAGTCTTCAGGTTATGAACTATTTTGCGAGCCATGTGCTTAAAAAGTGTTCAGAAAATGGATGTTGTGATTCAAGGGAATTACACTCTTTAGCAGAATGACTTTTACTAGGTTTTTTTTTACTTTATTAATATATTTTATTTAACTCAATATATCCAAAATATTTCATTTCTATATTTAATCAATATCAACTTTTTTCTTTTCATTTCATTTATTTATTTTTATTGAAGTATAGTTGATGGACAGAGGAGCCTGGAGGGCTGCAGTCCATGGGGTGGCAAAGAGTCAGACATGACTCATTCATTCACTCAGTTGATTTACAATGCTGTGTTAATTTCTGGTGTACAGCGGAATGACTCAGTTATACACAGGTGTATACATTCCTTTTTATATTCTTTTCCACTATAGTTTATCCCAAGATATTAAATATAGTTCTCTGTGCTATACAATAGAATCTTGTTGTTCATCCATTCTACATTTGCATCTATCAGCTGGCCAAAAAGTTGTACAGTATTTTCCATATGATGTTATGGAAAAACCAGAATGAACTTTCTAGCCAACCCATTACTAACCCCAAACTCCCAGTCCAAAAAGATATGGAACACTTCATAAATTTGTGTATCACCCTTGTTCAGGAAATGCTGATCTTCTCAGTATCGTTCCAATTTTAGTGTACATGCCGACAAAGTTAGCGTGACTTCTACCAATTTTTTTCCTTTCTCTAAGAAAATATTCACTATCTCAAGTACTGCAAAAAGGCTTTTGGGAATTAAATATCCCTTTTAATCTCTCCTCTTTGACTTCCCAAAAATTATCCTTTACAATCAAGTCAAAACTGAATGCTTTCTGTGTTGGCCCTATCCCTCTTCTATCTAAAACCTGAGTCTCCCATCTTCATATTTTTCAGTTAACCATTAATAGATTTGGCAAGAATTACTTGAAAGTTTAAGGGAGACTAGACTGTTCCTAGCTTGTCTTATTTACCTGACCTTTTGATGACTAGGACCAGCATCATGGTATCTCACTCACCTTACCCTACCCCCTGCTTTGTTGATGACCAGATGTGAATCTTTTTATTTTTTGCCATGCTGCATGGCTTACAGGATCCTAGTTCCCTAACCAGGGTTTGAACCTGGGCCCTCAGCAGTGAGATCATGGAGTCCTAACCACTGGACTGCCAGGGAATTCCCCAGATGCAAATTTTGCATAAATATGTCCCTACTTGGTAAACCTGTACATATTAAGCAATCAGAATTAATAATAATATCAAAGTTTAAAATTCTAAAACATGATTTTATCATTACATTGTCCCTAAAGATGCCTCCTCACTTTTAATCATTTAAGATGAAAAAAGTGGACCTGGACATTTCAACAAAGCTCATCCCCCAAGATGTTTGTAGAATTTCATGTTGATGAAAAGAGTTCACATCATGTTCTCACGTATAGCTCTTCATGACTTGAATTATGTTTAAAAAGCAATTGTCATTATCCAGATATTTTTAGTACAAATAGGCTGATTTCTAAGCAGAGAAGATAAACAGAAAAGATAAAGTTATGGTCCCAAGGCAAGCATAATTTTCTTATTTTGAAATTTCAACTATTAACGAGGCATCTTGTCTTAGGGGCTCTTTGGAGATTACATTCATTATGTTCATTATATATTATCATAACAGGCTTGTGTAAATGTTGCTGAAATCACACTAAAGGACAATTCTTTGTCCTTTCGAGTGAGATATAAGGTATATCAGCAATGGTGACAAGATGACAACCCCTAGTTCCTTCCACCAGGGAGGAGAAAAAAGGCAGAGATAGGTGAGCCCAAGAAATTCTGGGGAAGCATAGAAAAAAGCCAGATACAACCCAAATTCTCCATCTGCTCTCTACTGAGGGCCACACTCCTGACTTTAGTGGGATCATCTCGCTTTCACCAATGCAAGTCCAAGAACAGATCCATTCCTCGGCAAATCATCCACCTTCCCAGCTCCACCTAGGGGCCTGTGAAAATGTCTGGGAGGTGTCCAGGCCATTTGCAGTTTGAATCTAGAGCAGCCCATGGAAGCTGAACAGCCAGGCTTCCCCTACCTGACCTCAGGGAGTCACCAAAACTACTCCAGTGAGGTCATGTTTCAAAGTGGTTCAGGGCAGTATATAGCATGATCTTTCTCCAGAAATTTGAATGAGAAACAGAAAAAAAAAAAAAACAAATACTTTTTCTCTGTGCCTCAATTCCCATTAAGGACTCTTCAGAGACTAATTATAGACAAAATGAATTAGCTACACATTTTTCTGCACAATTAAATGGCAGTGTGGGTAAATTTGTGTAAAATTATAGTGTCGATAAGTCTGCTAGGATAGTAACATAGCCAGTCTTCAGGATGGAGGCCAGAACATCTTTAGATCTTCCCCCCACCCCCGCAAAGGCTACCCCCATTCCCCGAAAGAATCCAAGTGGCTCACGTGGACTCCATGGAGATATTTAATTTCCTCCCTTCCTGCTACTGCTTGTAGAACTTCTCTTCACTCAACCTCCATGGCCATGATGGGTTTGTCCTGTTCCAATCAACCAGTGTGGACCTTCCTCAAGAGTCACATTATCTCCTGATAAGCCTAAGTGTAGCTTGCGGTTGAGAATAATGCCATCTTGCCCCTCAAGTTCAGGCCTGCAGCCAGGTTGTGTCACTAGGGTTAAACCACAGGGCTTCCTTCAGTCCTTAAAGCCTGTTATTAAAGGTCCCAGTGCTAATGCTCAGTTGCTCAGTTGTATCCAACTCAGTTGTATCTTTGCAGCCCCATGGATCATAGCCCACAAATCTCCTCTGTCCATGTGATGTTCCAGGCAAGAGTACTGGAGTGGGTTGCCATTTCCTACTCCAGGGCATCTTCCCAACCCAGGGATCAAACCCTCATCTCTTGCATCTGCTGCACTGGCTATTTACCACTAGTGCCACTTGGGAAGTCCGTTATAGGTTGCAAAGTCTTCGCAACTGAGTTCTCCCTCCCTGATTGTGACTCCTGGAAAGGTGGCCTCATCCATTTAGTTTCCTAAGTTCCCTCATTCAGAGAATTTATTATAAGTTTTCCCCAGGATGAGTTGGGAGATGTTTGCTGCTGCTGCTGCTAAGTCACTTCAGTCGTGTCTGACTCTGTGAGATCCCATAGACAGCAGCCTACCAGGTTCCTCCATCCCTGGGATTTTCCAGGCAAGAACACTGGAGTGGGTTGTCATTTCCTTCTCCAATGCATGAAAGTGAAAAGTGAAAGTGCAGTCACCCAGTCATGTCCAACTCTTTGAGACCCCATGGACTGCAGCTTACCAGGCTCCTCTGTCCATGGGATTTTCCAGCTAAGAGTACTGGAGTGGGTTGCCATTGCCTTCTCCAGGGAGATGTTTGAGTAGACCCTAAAAGTACTCACCCAAAAGTGCGGGGTACTCTCAGTCTTCCACCCAATCAGCAACCCAGGAGAACAATATAGACATCTGATTATTTCTTATTTCTTCATGAGCTTCCTGTCTATATGAAGTACTCCTGGAAAGCTTTTTATATTCTCTTTTCAGAGTTTTAATTCTTGTATCCTTTTGTTTGATCATTAACTCCCAAATCCTCTTTTATAGAATTCTTAGTGGATCAATCTGGTCCTCATAGACATGAGATCTTGGGTCCTACCTCAACCCCACTCCCATACGTTAAGCATAAACTATATGCTAAACACTGCAGAAATTGTACGACCTCCTAGGTGGTTCAGTGGTAAAGAATCCACCTACTAATGCAGGAGATGTGAGTTCAATCCCTGGGTTGGAAAGATCCCTTGGAGAAGGAAATGGCAACCCACTCCAGTATTCTTGCCTGGGAAATCCCATGGACAGAGAAGTCTAGTGGGTTACAGTCCACGGGGTCACAAAGAGTCAGACATGACTGAGCGACTGAGCATGCACACACTAGATATTAGACTTTCATTCTAACTTGAGGGACTTCCTAGGACTGAGTGGGAGGCAAACAGAACACTGAACTCCAAAAGTAATTTGTATCCTCACAAAATTAGTATTAGAAACACAAATTAATCCTCAATTCAGCGACTGTGGGACACTTTAGTTAATATGCTAATATTTTTCCCTTATTAAAATCAGAATAATCACCCCAACTCTCTCCTAGGTCCTGCTCAAAACTGTTAACAATTCGCCAAATTTGTACAATTTCTGAGCTAAAGCTAAAGGTAGTCAGTCTCCTTTTTATATTCGGCCCATATTCAGAGACACCAAGAAGCTGATGAAGGGTGAAATATTCATGGCATCTATTGCCTCCTGGATTATCAACTAATGGTAGCATCGTTGATAGAACTAAATTAATTTGAAGGAATCAGAGACAAGTGGAGCTGAGGTCTGGTGGGTGAAAAATGTGCAGTTTATCAGCTAAAGTACTCAGTTCCAGACTCCCCTACCTCTTAAGTACAAGTAATGTATGGCTGGGTTTCGACATTACTTTGCACAGTGCCCATCCTGTCATAATTAAAAATCTCTGAGAGACCTAAAAGCTGTAAATGACCATCCAGACACTCACTAAATGAAATATTACCCACTAAAAAGGACTTTTGTGAATTATTCATTCTATAAAACACTTTATGGAATATGATTATCACATAAAGGCACTTGAAAGATGAACTGTGGTAGGGATGATCTTCCATGATGAACACACACAAGGTTCCTTCTATCTCTTTTTAGATATTTAAGCCTACTGAATTTGGTTATATTTTAAAATAGAGAGTTGAGATATTCACATTTAAGCCCTCTACTCTTGAAAAGGCTTGCCAGGTGTCTCAGTGGTAAAGAATCCGCCTGCCAATGCAAGAAACGTGGGTTGGATCTCTGGGCTCAGAAAATTCCCCTGCAGAAGGAAATGGCAACCCGCTTCAGTATTCTTGCCTAGGAAATACCATGTACAGAAGAGCCTGGTGGGCTACAGTGCCTGACGTTGCAAAGAGCTGGACACAATTGAGCAACCATGCATGTATGCACCCTTGGAAAGAATTCATTCTGGCATGAGATGACATGATTTGAAATCAGTGATAGTGTTCAATTGTGAGAATTGGTAATTTTAACAACTTATTTTCAGGTCCTTTCTAATTTATGGACATGGCACGCCAAAGTGGAAGCCAGGAATGAACTTAACCAGCCTGCCTTGCGGTCGGAGCTGACATATGACCAAGGCTCTGCCGTTCAGATCGATCAATGAAAGTCTTAGGCTTGAAAGAAAGTGAGGTGGGAGAAAAGATAGAAGGATACCATGTCCAAAGACAACTTTGGAGTGACTATCTTATGCTTCATTGGAATCTTTGCTTTTGTCCATCTGATGGATGACTTCAAGGAAAGTAGTGACAATTTTTCAGCTTAACTTCATTTATTTAGGAAATTAGAAAGATCTATTTATTTCATGTTTCTGTGTTTGTTAGCCATCTGTATGTCTTTGGATAAATTTCTGTTTAGGTTTTTCCCCACTTTTGGATGGGGTTGTTTGTTTTTCTGGCATTGAGGTGTATGAGTTGCTTGTATACTTTGGAAATTAATCATTTGTCAGTTGTTTCATTTGCTGTTATTTTCTCCCATTCTGAAGCCTGTCTTTTCACTTTGCTTATAGTTTCCTTTGCTGTGCAAAAGCTATTAAGTTTAATCAGGTCCCACTTGTTTGTTTTTATTTCCATTACTCTAGAAGGTGGATCATAGAGGATTTTGCTTTGATTTATGTCATTGAGTGTTCCTGCCTATGTTTTCCTCTAAGAATTTTATACTTTCTGGTCTTATATTTAGGTCTTACACCCTTTTTGAGTTTATCTTTGTGTATGGTGTTAGGAAGTATTCTAATTTCATTATTTTACATGCAGCTGTCCAGTTTTCCCAGCATCATTTATTGAAGAGGCTGTCTTTACCCCATTGTATATTCTTGCCTCCTTTGTCAAAGATAAGGTACCCATAGGTGCATGGGTTTATTTCCAGGCTTTCTATCTTGTTCCATTTGGTCTATATTTCTGTTTTTGTGCCAGTACCATACTGCAGCTTCGATGACTGTAGCTTTGAAGTATAATGTGAAGCCAGGAAGATTGATTCCTCCAGCTCCATTCTTCTTTCTTAAGGCTGCTTTGGCTATTTGGGATCTTTTGTGTTTCCATATGAACTGAGAAATTTTTGGTTCTAGTTCTGTGAGAAATGTCATTGGTAATTTGCTAGGGGTCACATTGAATCTGTGAATTGTGTTTGGTAGTATAGTCATTTTTACAATATTGATTCTTTCTACCCAGGAATATGAACTATCTCTCCATCTGTTTATGTCATCTTTGATTTCTTTCATTAGTGTCTTAATTTTCTGTGTGCAGTTCTTTCATCTCCTTAGGGAGGTAAGTTTATTCCTAGATATTTAATTCTTTTTCTTGCAATGGTGAATGGGATTGATTCCTTAATTGCTCTTTCTGATTTTTCTTTGCTAGTATATAGAAATGCAAGTGATTTCTGTGTATTGATTTTGTATCCTGCAACTTTGCTAAATTCACTGATTACCTCTAGTAATTTTCTAATACTATCTTTAGGGTTTTCTGTGTACAGTATCATGTCATCTGCAAACAGTGATACCTTTACTTCTTTTCTGATCTGGATTGCTTTTATTTCTTTTTCTTCTCTGATTGCTGTAGCTAGGACTTCTAGAACTATGTTGGATAATAGTGGTGAAAATGGACACCCTTGTCTTGTTCCTGATCTTAGAGGAAATGTTTTCAGTTTTTAACCATTCAGAATGTTTGTTGTAGGCTTATCATATATAGCCTTTACTATGTTGAGGTAGGTTCCTTCTATGCCCATTTTTTGAAGTGTTTTAATCATAAGTGGGTGCTAAATTTTGTCAAAGGGTTTTTCTGCATCTATTGAGATAATATGCTTTTTATCTTTCAATTTGTTAATGTGGTGTATCACATTGATTGATTTATATATATTGAAGAATCCTTGCATTCCTGGAGTAAACCCAACTTGATCATGGTGTATGAACTTTTTGATGTGTTGTTGAATTCTGTTTGCTAAAATTTTGTTGAGGATTTTTACATCTATGTTGTTCATTAGTGATATTGGCCTGTAGTTTTCTTTTTTTGTCTGGTTTTGGTATCGGGGTGATGGTGACCTCATAGAATGAGTTTGGAAGTGTTCCTTCCTTGGCAACTTTTTGAAAGAGTTTTAGAAGGATAAGCATTAGCTCTTCTCTAAATGTTTGATAGAATTCTCCTGTGAAGCTATCTGGTCCTGGGCTTTTGTTTTCTGGGAGATTTTTGATCACAGCTTCAATTTCAGTGCTTGTAATTGGGTTGTTCATAATTTCTATTTCTTCCTGGTTCAGTCTTGGAAGATTGAACTTTTCTAAGAATGTGTCCATTTCTTGCAAGTTATCCATTTTATTGCCATATAGTTGTTCATAATAGTCTCTTCTAATCCTTTGTATTTCTGCATTGTCAGTGGCAACCTCTCCTTCTTCATTTCTAATTTTATTGATTTGATTCTTCTCTCTTTTTTTCCCTGATGAATCTGGAAAGGTTTGTGAATTTGGTTTATCTTCTCAGAGAACCAGCTTTTAGTTTTATTAATCTTTACTATTGTTTCTTTCATTTATTTCTGCTTGGATCTTTATGATTTCTTTTCTTCTACTAATTTTGGGGGGTTTGGGTTCTTCTTTTTCCAGCTGTTTTAGGTATAAAGCTAGGTTGTCTATTTGATGTTTTTCTTGTTTCTTGAGGTAAGATTGTATTGCTATAAACTTCACCTTTAGAACTGCTTTTGCTGCATCTCATAGGTTTTGAGTTGTCATGTTTTCATTGTCATTTGTTTCTGGAAATTACTTTATTTCCCTTTTGATTTCTTCAGTAACCTATTTCTTATTTAGACACGTGTTGTTTAATCTCAATGTGTTTGTGTTTCTTACAGGTTTATTCTTGTAATTGTTATCTAGTCTCATAGTGTTATGGTCAGAGAAGATGTATGATACAATTTCAATTTTCTTGAATTTACTGAGGTTTGATTTGTGACCCAAGATGTGGTCTATCCTGGAGAATGTTCCATGTGCACTTGAGAAGAAGGTGTATTCTCCTGCATTTGGACGGAATGTCCTGAAGATTTGAATGATATCCATCTCATCTAATGTATCATTTAAGACTTGTGTTTCCTTATTAATTTTCTGTTTGGATGATCTGTCCATTGGTGCGAGTGGGGTGTTAAAGTCTCCTACTATTATTGTGTTGCTGTCAATTTCTCCTTTTACGTCTGTTAGTGTTTGTCTTATATATTGAGGTGCTCCTATGTTGGGTGCATAGATATTTACTGCTGTTATGTCTTCCTCTTGGATTGATCCCTTGCTCATTATGTAGTGTCCTTCCTTATCTCTTGTAATCTTCTTTATTTTAAGATCTATTTTGCCTGATATGAGGATTGCTACTCTAGCTTTCTTTTGCTTCCCATTTGCATGGAATATACTTTTCCACCCTCTCTCTTTCAGTCTATATGTGTCTTGAGGTCTGAAGTGAGTTTCTTGTAGACAACATATATATGGGTCTTGTTTTTGTATTCATTCAGCCAGTCTGTGTCTTTTGGTTGGAGCATTTAATCCATTTACATTTAAAGTAATTATTGATATATATGTTCCTATTGCCATTTTCTAATTGTTCAGGGTTGATTTTGTTGATTTTTTTTTTCTCTTGTATTTCTTGACTATATAAGTCCCTTTAACATTTGTTGTAAAGCTGGTTTGGTGGTACTGAATTCTATTACCTTTTGCTTGTCTGAAAAGCTCTTTATTTCTTCATCAATTTTGAACTAGAGCCTTTCTGGGTACAGTAATCTTGGTTGTAGATTTTCCCCTTTCAGTACTTTAAATATATCCTGCCATTCCCTTCTGGCCTGCAGAGTTTCTGCTGAAAGATCAGCTGTTAAGCGTATGGGGTTTCCCTTGTATGTTACTTGTTGCTTCTCCCTTGCTGCTTTTAATATTCTTTCTTTGTGTTTAGTCTTTGTTAGTTTGATTAGTATGTGTCTTGGCATGTTTCTCCTTGGGTTTATCCTGTATGGGATTCTTTGTGCCTCTTGGACTTGATTGACTATTTCCTTTTCCGTGTTGGGGAAATTCTCAACTATAATCTCTGCAAAAATTTTCTCATACCCTTTCTTTTTCTCTTCTTTTTCTAGGACCCCTATAATTCGAATGTTGATGCATTAGATATTGTCCCAGAGAAAGGAATGGCAACCCACTCCAGTATTCTTGCCTAGAGAATCCCAGGGACAGAGGAGCCTGGTGGGCTGCTGTCTATGGGGTTTCAGAGTTGGACACGACTGAAGCGAATTAGCAGCAGCAGTAGCAGAGGTCTCTGAGACTGTCATCAGTTCTTTTCATTCTTTTTAATTTATCTGCTATTCAGAAGCTATTTCCATCATTTTAACTTCCAGCTCACTGATTCATTCTTCTGCTTCAGATATTCTGCTATTGATTCCCTCTAGAGTAGTTTTAATTTCAGTAATTGTGCTGTTTGCCTCTGCATGTTTATTCTTTAATTCTTCTAGGTCTTTCTTAATTGAGTCTTGAATTTTCTCCATTTTGTTTTCAAAGTTTTTGATCATCTTTACTACCATTATTCTGAATTCTTTTTCAGGTAGTTTGCCTATTTCCTCTTCATTATTTGGACTTCTGTGTTTCTAGTTTGTTCCTTCATTTGTTTATTATTTCTCTGCCTTTTCATTATTTTTTTTTAACTTATTCTGTTTGAGGTCTCCTTTTCCCAGGCTTCAAGGTTGAATTTTTTTCTTCCTTTTGGTTTCTGCCTTCCCATGGTTGGTCCAGGGGTTTGTGTAAGCTTCATACAGGATATGAGGTTTGTGCTGAGTTTTTGTTTGTCTGTTTTTCCTCTGATGGACAGGCTGAGCGAGGTGGTGATCCTGTCTGCTGATGACTGGGTTTGTATTTGTTTTGTTTGTTGTTTAGATGAGGTGTCCTGCACAGGGTGCTACTGGTGGTTGGGTGATGCTGGTCTTCTATTCAAGTGGTTTCCTTTGTGTGAGTTCTCACTATTTGATACTCCTTAGGGTTAGTTTTCTGGTAGTCTAGGGTCCTGGAGTCAGTGCTCCTACTCTAAAGGCTCAGGGCTTGTGTTCAGGAATGAAGATTCCACTAGTGGTTTGTTATGGCATTAAGTGAGATTAAAACACATATCCAAAAATGAGAAACCAAAGATGAACCCCAGACAAATGGCAGTTACAAAATCAGGCAAATAATAATTAAAATAATGGAATATACACATATACATATACACTCATGAGCAAAGTCGAAATGGCCCAACAAAAATAAAATATGGTAGGCTGACACAGTGAACAAAGGGAATCAAAAATTATATTTACCAGTTAAGAACAAAACTAACTAAAGCACAAACTGGAAAACAAAACTAAAGCAAGGTGCCAACTGGGGAATAAAATAATGAAAATAAAACTGACAAATATGTTGAGAGGAAAGGGGAGAAAGAAAAGAAAGAAAGAATAGATATGAAAGTTAAATAGAGGTAGATAAAGAGATTTATATAATTAAAGATTAACTGCAAGGGGAAAAGTATAGTAGGAAAAGCAAACAAGGAATAAATGTAGAAAAAATAATAATAGGTTTAAAAAATTAGAATTAAAAGAAAAAAAAAGATTAAAAAAAAGGAAAACGTCATAGAACTGTAAAAGCCCAATGTAGAGGCAGATGTTTATAACAACAATAAAAAATGTGACTGGGGGAATAAAAAAAGCTCAAAAGCTTAATTGGATTTCATAGTGCCAATAAAATTGACAACTACAACCAAGGCAAGGGGAAGGAAAAGAAAAAAATCCAAAAGATTCTATAGAATAAAAATAATAATAAAAAAAAAAATTTTTTTTTGAGTCACTGCTAGCAGAGTCCTTTCCTTCGCTGAGAGTCACAGTCCACCTCACCTCCCTAGGATGCCCTGCAACACTGTGCTGATCTCTAGACCTGACGTGGGGGCAGCTCAGATTCTAATCTGGTCCTACTCCTCTGTGTTCTTGCCTCCAATGTCCACAGCTATCAGAACTAGTGCATTTTCTTTTGTGGGAACTCTCAATGACCTTTTATATATTCCATAGACACAGAGTCTACCTAGTTGATCATATGGATTTAATCTGCAGGTTGTATAGCTAATGGGACGGTTTTGGGTCTTCCTTAGTCACACTGCCCCTGGATTTCAAATGTGGTTTTATTTCCACCTCTGCATATTGGTTGTCCACTGGGGTTTGCTCCTTCAACTGCCCTGGAGGACTTGGGTTTGCCCCGTGAGGGCCAGGTGTGGAGGTAGTGCAGCTGCTTGGGTCGCAGGGGTTCTGGCAGCACCAGGTACTCAGGGGAGTTGGTGGCTAGGGCAGCAGGAAATAAAGTGCTCTAGAAGGGTATGGCAACCAGTATTGGCCAGTACGCTCCAGTATTCTTGCCTGGAGAACCCTCCTCCCTGACAGAGAAGCCTGGTAGGTCACATTCTACAGGGTCACAAAGAGCCAGACATGACCAAAGTGACCCTGTACACACAGACACAAGACTTTTGCCTGTGGCAGCTCTGCCCCAGTAAGAGTTGAGCATGAAGGTAGTGCAGCTGCTTGGCTTGCGGGGACCATGGCGGCACCAAGTGTGCAGGGACACGGACTACCTCTGTCGCAGGAGTTATGCCCTATCAGAGTCTTTTTTCAAGCCTCTTGTAGCTGGTTATCAGAAGGCCTCTTTGGCCAGTCTTTCTCTGTAACTCCGCCTGTTGAGGCACTTAGAGTGTTCCCTTGCCTGGAGTCCTTCTCTGTTGTTCAACGTGTCAGGCACATAGAGGGGTCACCCTGGCCAGAATCCTACTCTGTAAGTTGGCACGCCAGGCACTTAAAGGGGCACCCTGGGTGGGTTCCTACTCTGTAGTTCACTGTGTCAGGCCTTTGATGGGCCAACCTGTCTGTTGTTCAGCTGCCGATGCTGGCATGTGTAGGGAGAGAGAGTCTCTGGTGCTGGGTCCACCCCCTACACATGACTCAGCAGTATCACCTTGCTTCCATGGCTGCCCAGCTTTCCTCCACAGGCATTTCCGCCCACAATCTCCTGCCTCACATCCCCTTGACTAGTCTCTCTGCAGTCAACAGCAGCCCTCGCCCTGGGATTTCTCCACATCCCTAAACTCCAGCTCCCAGCAACTCTGCCTTTCAGGGGAGCAGCATTCCTTCCCCAGGGTGTGTATGGCTGCGGCAAGGATTGTCTGATTCCCATTCTATTTAGGCTGCTACAGATCAGCTGTTTCACTCTCAGCCTTAAATGTTTCTCCTCTGACTCAGACAATTGCCTGGATCATACCCCTGCTTCAGTTCCCCCACCAGCCAAGGGCAGGTCCTGTCCTACTAACAATCCTGTTTTTCCCCATAGTTTCTTCATCCTACCGAGTTTTGCGTGGTTCTATATATTCTTTTCCACTGGTCAGGTACTCCTGTCCACTTTCAGCAGGTGTTCTGCAGGCACTTCTGTGTCTGAAGGTATATACCTGATGCATCCATGGAGAGAGACATACTCCACATCCACCTACTTCCTTACCATCTTGTTCTCTCCTCCTCTTAAATACGTTTTAAAACTTTTGCCTTATAATATCAAATTCTATCTCATTTCTCATCTGCTTGCTGCTTCAATTTTGCTGCAAATTTAAAAACTGTTAGACTTGGCATTTACTCTCTGTTGAACTGAAAATTCTCCAGAAGAAAGTGTGGAAGACTTCTTTAGTGGTCCGGTAGTTAGGACTTTGCCTTTCAATGCAGGGAATGCAGATTTGATCCCTGGTTGGGAAGCTAAGATCCCATATGCCTTGTGGCAAAAAAAAAAAAAAGAACCAAAACACAAAAGAAAAGCAATGTTGTAACAAATTCAATAAAGACTTTTTAAATGGTCCCCTTTAAAAAAAAAAAAAAGTCTTTAAAAAACAAAAAGAAAAGAAAATGTGAAAGGTCTATATGTTTAAAGTCAAGTTATCATCTTATGCAACCAAACACCAGTACCAATTGGATTAGATAATATGGTCTTTCTCTAAAATCAAGTAAATTGAAAAACCACTTTTCCAAATCAAAAAATTATCATGGAAACTTTCCCTTAGATCTCATAATTTTAATAAATCACCAGATTCCATTTCCCCACATGTGTACTATCATCTTCAACAAGATTTTATCACCTCAAGCCTAAATTATCCCAATTGTCCTCCAACTGTAAAACTGTATCATCATTCATAGTCCCTTTTGGCCCCACGATATTTTTAATGTTTCTTTTCTCTTGTTTTTAACCGCATGCCTTGTGGGATCTTAGTTCTCCCACCAGAGAACAAGCTCAGGCCCAGCAGTGAAAACAGAGTCTTAGACACAGGACCACCAGGAAATTCCCCCCACCATATTTTTAAATGCTTCCACCATTATGATAATTTCAGTGCTCTTAAAATTCTAATATTGTCTTTTTTTTAATCATTAAGTCCAAACTTCCTCCCTACCCTTCCAATTCTGATCAAACTGGTCAGATACCCTCCACCCTCTCATAGCTCTTTGATTTGAGCCTATCTCTAGTTGGGGCTCTTCCTAGGTGGCGCTAGTCGTAAAGAACCCGCCTGCCAATGCAAGAGATGTAAAAGACACAGGTTCGATACCTGGGTCTGAAAGATACCCTGGAGGAGGGCATGACAACCCACTCCAGTATTCTTGCCTGGGAAATCCCATGGACAGAGTCTGGCAGGCTACAGTCCATGGGGCTGCAAAGAGGCAGACACAACTGAAGGGACTTAGCACTAGTAAGGGGACCTTCCTACCATCACCTGAATGCAGTATGCTGAACACCACCCCCAAGCAGGTGATAGAGTCTGCCTCCTCACAGTATATTCCTGCCCATCTTTGAGGTTTTATTCATGTCTCTTCTAGGAAGTTTTCCATAAATGAGAACCAACCTAGTTGTTTTTATGTCTGTACCATTGTGTGGTTATCGAAGATTGTGCGTCTTCTCATTCCAATTAGATTCCCAGAAGATGGGAATCAGAGTTTTTATTTTTCCAGTGCCTATCATAATGGATTCAATATCCTGACTTTCAACAGTTCCTTGGTTTCCTTATCTTTATAACTTAATCTCTCACATGCTTGTTACAGAGATTTAAGTAAAATAACTCAAAGAGTACTGCCTAAGATAGGTGATCCAAAAATTATTTTCCTATCCATTATTTATTCCCACTTAAACAGTTTTTAAAATTTTATTTGAATATAAATGTTCAAGTTATAATCTAGTGAAAGTCCAAAGTTTTTCTGAAAGCATTTTATAGCAAACTTTTTGGTGGGAGTATCTTAAAAAAAGAGAAGGTCAATAGTGTAAATGTAAGTATTTATTGTATTTATGCGAAAATTTTGAATGGCTCATACTGTTTGATAAAATCAGAAGCAATTGATGAGTTTATGATGTGACTAAAAATGTGCATTTGTTGGAAGGCAGGCAAACCATATCTCACTGAGTCAAAGTGAAGGATTGTTAACCTTTAAGGAAGGCCTTTAACAGTAGGTTCTAGAGGAGAGAAGATGCAGAAATAAATTTCTAATTAGGAATCAAAGGGGCGTGGGTCTTCCCTGCTGGTCCAGTGGTTAAGACTCTGCACTTCCAATGCAGAAGGTGCGGGTTTGATCCCTGGTTGAGGAGCTAAGATCCCACAAGCCTCATGGCCAAAAAACCAAAACATTAAAAGAAGAAGAAGAAGAAATGTAAAAAATTCAATAAGGTGCTCGCTTCGGCAGCACATATACTAAAATTGGAACGATACAGAGAAGATTAGCATGGCCCCTGCGCAAGGATGACACGCAAATTCGTGAAGCGTTCCATATTTTTAAAAGAAGAAAAAAAAAATTCAATAAGGACCTCAAAAATGGTCCACATCAAAAAAAAAAAAAAAGAAAAGAAATCAGGATGTAAAGGTTTCCATATTGAACTCTGATACAGAGCCAGCATGACGTCCTGTAAGTCAAAGGAGCATTATTTTTAACACCAATAAGAAGTTTCACTACAAGTTGATAGAATATCTCTCTTCAAGCTTGTTGGAAATCAATTGGGATGGGCTGTGATGAAGAGCAACTCAGAATTAATCACCAAGGTTGTTACCATGGGTGTTAGTGCTTCTCTAAATCGCCATTAGTTATACAACTCAGTACACATTCCTCACTCTTAGCACCTCCAAAAGGCTGATGATACAGCCCAAAAGTCCAGATCAAGGTCTATTTATCTTTCCAAAGTTCATCATACTTAGAATATGAGAATAATTAATATTTTTAAACAGTTGAATGAGCCTAATACAACTCTAAATATAACACAGCTGTACAAAGGGGTTGGTATGCTGGGAAACAGAGCAGCAACAAGAATGGTGAGTGTGCATATTCCATCATTCAAGAAAGTAGGTTTTAAAACCATGCACAGTAAAATTAAACTATTTTCTTTCTCAATGAAAGGCTCCACCCAATCCCCCAGATTTCTGAGAAGGTAGATAATTGCCTCCATTAAACTCTTAGGAGAATAGCTCGAAACAAACCTTGAGGCATTTACACAGTGTTTGCCATCTCTTATTTCTCCTGAAAGTCACTGGAGCACAGGCCTGACCCTCCCTGTGGGTAAACCAGGAAAACTTGACATTTCCTATGAAAATGTCACAGCTTTTCCAAGTGCATTATTAAGATGACCTGACTCATTAAAAATTTTATGAATTCGCATAAGATGTTTCATTCTCCCTTTCACACATGGAAAAGTGCATTAAAAGTCATGCTGGGAAAGAATTCTCTCTACTAACTGTGTGTAGTTTCTTCCCTTCATGTTAACAGCAAATAAATATGTAGTATTTACTATGTGCCAAGTAAGGCTGAGAGCTAAAGAATTGATGCTTTCAAATTGTGGTGCTGGAGAAGATTCTTGAGAGTCCCTTGCACTGCAGGGAGATCAAACCAGTCAGTCCTAAAGAAAACCAACCCTGAATACTCATCAGAAAGACTATTGAGGCTGAAGTTGAAGCTCCAATACTTTGGCCACTTGATGCAATGAGCTGACTCATTGGAAAAGACTATGATGCTGGGATAGATTGAAAGCAAAGGAGAAGAGTGTGGCATATAGTTAGATAGCACCCCTGACTCAAAGGATATGGATTTGAGCAAACTCGGGGAGACAGTGGAGAACAGGGGAGCCTCGTGTCCTACAGTCCATGGGGTCTCAAAGAGTCCAACACGACTTAGTGACTGAAAAACAACAACCACAAAGCATGTTTTGAGTAGCTTGCTGGGTTATTCTTTACAACTACCTTGTAAGGGTGTGAGATGGGTACTTATTATTCCTGATTTACAAATGAGGACATTTAAAACACAGACATTTAGTCTCTTATTCAAGGTCACACAGAAGGATTCACACCCAGTCTTCTGGCCCCAAAGTGATGCATGAGTGGGAGCATCTGTGCTCGTGTGTACATATGTGTGACTTTATTTGTTCACACATATGTGCATGTGTGACTGCATGTGTGTGTGTACATATGCTATACATATGTGTGAGTGGCAAAGCCAAGATTCAAGTCCAGATTTGTCTGATGTAAAGGATGCATTCTCATACCATATTTTCAAAATTAAAAAAAAGAGAATAGTAACTGATATTTCTGTCTGACTTTAAGGTCTGCAGAATTTTCCTGTGTGCATTGCCTCAATTGAATAAAGCAAAGGTACACCACAACGTCTTCCATCTACAGATCCAAAAGTTTGCCTGGAAAGTGGAAATAAAGAGGGTTAGGAGTTGTGGTAAGTTTTATGTGTGTAGCAGCTGACAGGCCAGGAAGAGGAGGGGGAGAAAAGAACACATTACAGAAATAGCACCTAAGTATATATATCATCCTTTCATCAAACAATCTCAAAACACATTTTGGTATTTTTCTATCCAATTTTCCCATGCATCAGTGAAGTATACAGAATTTCTCTTATTGTTTAAGGTAAATAAATTAACAGTGAGAGAGGCTGAGTCTGCAGAACCAGGTGGTGTGTCAAGGGCTCAGCCAAGTGAAAATTCGGCCTTTAGGGATAAAGGGATAAGCTGGTTTGGTTTCCTGGGAGACGCAGAGCATCCTTTCAGTGAGTCAGCTATTTGACCACATTTGTACATAAATGTCACTGCAACATATCTACACCCTTCAGGTCACCTTTAGTTCTAATGCTGACTGAGATTCCTGCTGGAAGCTCTTCTTTACCTACTACCAGACTCCATAAATAGTTTCAAAAGAGTCTCTTCTGAGGCTCAAAGGCAAGTCCAGCTGAAGTTCTCCAAAAGAACCCTGCCGCCGACGCTCTCACCTTCTGGTTTCTTGGACATTAATTTCCCTTCACCACCTCACTTCAAGGGGGAGTCTGGCACCACAGTGGCGGGAGCCCTAATCAGATACCAAACTCACACTGACCACGTCAGAAATGATGTCAGGGCAGACGGTCCCCCGGTCACCGCCTCATTTGGAGCAAACACTGAAACACTTGTTTTTCAGGCTACTTTATTACTTGCCTGAAAAATGACTGTTCGGCGTGGAAGGCCGCTAATGGATGAGGTGTTAGCTCTGAACTTTAGCACTTCTGCACACACGACCTTCTCTCACATGCAGAGCTCCAAGAACTGTGGCAGGATGGTCGAGCCGCTCCTGTTATCCGGGTTATGGATCAGGGGAGGAGCGCCACAGGCCTAAGGTGTGTTAATACTTCCCTGTGGATAAAATCTAGTAGAAAGCAACGTGAGCAAACGCGTGGGGAGAAAGCATTTTCGTTTTATGCCATATGGTTTGACTTATATCGGATTTACACATTTGAAGTTTCTTATTTATTTTTAATGGTGGTCCTTCACCTCAGGTCCATGGATGTGGTTTGCACCTCTCCTCTTAGGGGACTGGGCTGCCTAAGGCTCCAGCCAGTGGCTCCTGAAAGGCAGCAGCCCTTCTGGTGGCAGATACCGTGTTTCCTCCTGTCTCCTCACAAGAAGCTTGTGTCCTCTGACAAGTGGCTGGGTCCCTCTGACAGTCACAGTTGACCTGGGGCTGGGATGGGGAGATGGCTGCATTCCTCCTGATCCCACAGCCCTTCTCACTCTCAGCCCTAAAGAGATGCTGCATGGAGGCCATGCTTTCCCTCCTCGGGGCCTTTTTATCTCCATGCTGTTCCTGGAAACCCAGGCCCATGCTTTCTCTCCTTCTGGAAATTATTTTGTAATAAGAAACAGACCCAAGGCGGTGTTGGGAGGTGAGGCTTTGACCCTTCACCTTCAGAGACCTGGGTCCCAAGACCAGTGAGAGGTTGGTGGTCTCTGCCTCATCAACACCAGGTATTTCAGTGCCTCACAGCCCGATGGCATGTGGGGGCAACTTCAGCTGATCCCTGGAAAAATCGGCAACAAGATGGGCAGGCCCAGGGTTGCAGCCAATGGCCTCGTTTTCCTGTGTCTCCACTGCTTCAGCGCCAGAAGGCTTTCTGTTTTGACTTCAGTCATTTCTGTGCTGTGCTGTGTTTAGTACCTCGGTTGTGTCCAACTCTCTGCGACCCCGTGGACGGTAGCCAGGCTCCTCTGTCCATGGGGCTTCTCCAGGTAAGAATACTGGAGTGGGTTGCCATGCCCTCCTCCAGGGAATCTTCCCAACCCGGGGATCAAACCCAGGTCTCCCACCTTGCAGGCAGATTCTTTACTATCTGAGCCACCCAGGAAACCCTTTTGGTTGTGTAGAAAATAATGTATAGAAGTCAGGGTGGTCTGGTGCAGAGAATAGATCAGTTTTTCTGTACAGGTTGTGGGACTCTCAGATTCCTGGTTCTGGGTTAGAATATTTCTTTATACATTGAGATTCATCCAGATTCCAGTCCACTTTTTAAAAAAATAAATAAATAAAATTTATTTATTTGGTTCCACCAGTTCTTTCTTAGTTGCAGCATGGAAGATTGTCATTGTGTCATACAGGATCTTTCAGTGTGGCATATAGACTCTCTAGTATGGTATGTGGGATCTTAGTTACCTGACTAGGGATTGAACCCACATCCCCTGTGTTGCAAGGTGGATTCTGAACCTCTGAACTCCCAGGGAAGGCCACCTACTTAATAATATGAATACCATTCCTTTGATTTATACCTTTCAGTATTTATTTTGGTATTCTCTCCAATTATATCCCAGGAACTTCAATGGATGTAGAACACAGTCATTTTAATGGTAATATGTAATTTTCCACTTTATTTACCTTCAAGGACAACCTAAAGTATTCATTGTATTTATCAGAGACCTACATAATTGTTGCTTTGTTTCCTTAAGAATTCACTCCATTAGAGATTGGGAATACCAGATCACCTGACCTGCCCCTTGAGAAACCTATATGCAGGTCAGGAAGCAACAGTTAGAACTGGACATGGAACAACAGACTGGTTCCAAATAGGAAAAGGAGTACATCAAGGCTGTATTTTGTCACCCTGCTTATTTAACTTATATGCAGAGTACATCATGAGAAACGCTGGGCTGGAAGAAGCACAAGTTGGAATCAAGATTGCCAGGAGAAATATCAATAACCTCAGATATGCAGATGACACCACCTTATGGCAGAAAGTGAAGAGGAACTCAAAAGCCTCTTGATGAAAGTGAAAGTGGAGAATGAAAAAGTTGGCTTAAAACTCAACATTCAAAAAACTAAGATCATGGCATCTGGTCCCATCACTTCATGACGAATAGATGGGAAAACAGTGGAAACAGTGGCTGACTTTATTTTGAGGGGCTCCAAAATCACTGCAGATGGTGATTGCAGCCATGAAATTAAAAGATACTTACTCCTTGGAAGGAAAGTTATGACCAACCTAGATAGCATATTAAAAAGCAGAGACATTACTTTGCCAACAAAGGTCCATCTAGTCAAGGCTATGGTTTTTCCAGTGGTCATGTATGGATGTGAGAGTTGGACTGTGAAGAAAGCTGAGCACCGAAGAATTGATGCTTTTGAACTGTGGTGTTGGAGAAGACTCTTGAGAGTCCCTTGGACTGCAAGGAGATCCAACCAGTCCATCCTAAAGGAGATTATTCCTGGGTGTTCACTGGAAGGACTGATACTAAAGCTGAAACTCCAATACTTTGGCTACCTCATGCAAAGAGTTGACTCACTGGAAAAGACCTTGATCCTGGGAGGGATTGAGGGCAGGAGGAGAAGGGGACGACAGAGGATGAGATGACTGGATGGCATCACTGACTCAATGGACACGCGTTTGAGTAAACTCCGGGAGTTGGTGATGGACAGGGAGGCCTGGTGTACTGGGATTCATGGGGTCACAAAGAGTCGGACACGACTGAGCAACTGAACTGAACTCTCCCTCAGTGTATAAGTGGCTGAGTAACATTTATGCGGCTCAGTCGTGTCCGACTCTTGTGACCCATGGACTGCAGTCTGCCAGAATGCTCTGCCCATGGAATTTTCCAGGCAAGAATACTGGAGTGGGTTATCATTTCCTTCTCCAGGAGATCTTCCCTATCTGGGGATGGAACCCATGTCTCCTATGTCTCCTGCATTGGGTAGGCAGAGTCTTTATCACTGAGCCACTTGGGAAACATTAAGTCTTGGAATCTTGGAATATATCTACTTAATAACATTAAGCCTTGGAATATACCTACTGGAGCTCAAGCAATCAAAATAAGTATGGCAAAAAAAAAAAAAATGTTACATGAAGATCTTTGCACTTTGGGGAGTGAATAGAACTTAGAGATTTAGACAGATTCTAATGGTACTGAAGCTTTCAGTGGTATTTGACTGAAAAATTGCAGTTTTGAAAGATGTTTAGCAAAGTAGAACTGTTTGCATGCTAGGTTTCTAAATTATCCCCCAAAACTTACTTCAAACCTACATGTCAGGTCTTAGTACTGAATGTTTCAATGTAAAAATGCTAGCTTAAGAAAAGCAGATTCACAAATGATTTTTTAACTCATTGAAAATAAGAAAATATAATTGTTTAAAAATATCATCCCTTAAACTATATTGTGCTTACATTTTGAAATTCTGAGTGAACACTGGTGTATATCTTTCATATTTCAGAAAAGCAAAAATGTTTTAAATAAAACTTACAAAGGCATAAATGAAAATGCTAACACATGCTATCTCTAAGTCTACATAAAATTTTTAAGTCGCTACAGAAGTAAACAATTGACATACCAAACCTTGAAAGGTCCACTTTAAGATTTTATATGTCCAGCTTTTTCAAATACTTTGGGTTGAAAAAATAAAATATTTTATTTTTTCAAAATAAAAGAAATGTGCAATGATAAATATCGTATTCTAACACATATATATGGAATCTAGAAAAATGGTACTGAAGAGTTTATTTGCAGGGCAGCAATGGAGAAACAGGCATAGAGAATAGACTTATGGACATGGGGAGAGGAGAGGAGAGGGTGAGATGTATGGAGAGAGTAACAGGGAAACTTACATTACCATATGTAAAATAGATAGCCAACAGGAATTTGCTGTATGGCTCAGGAAACTCAAATGGGGACTCTCTATCAACCTATAGGGGTGGGATGGGGGACGGGGATGCGAGGGATGTTCAAAAGGGAGGGGATATATGTATACCAATGGCTGATTCATCTTGAGGTTTGACAGAAAGCAACAAAATTCTGTAAAGCAATTATCCTTCAATAAAAAAAATTAATTAAAAAAAAAGATATGTGCAATGTTTATGGCCATGATGCAAATGCAAGATTTCGTATAAAAGTCAAATTTTGGTGCTCTGATTTCCCACTAATAGGAACCAAGAGTTCTTAGAGAAATAATTGCTATTAGGTCCATCTAGCAAATGTAAGATGAGCCTGGAAGGTTTAGGGCACTGGAAAATAAGAAGTCTATCAAAGAGAAATTGGATCATATCAAAAGGGCATAGGAGACAACTTGAAGCAGCTCCCACTGTCCTAAGATGTGATCTTTTTTGTAATAAAAACAGTAACTACAATGGATTAAAATATATCATATATGCATTCATAATGATACCCCAAAGCACCCCACTGTGGACTCCCTCAGGGTTGCTGGGGCAATAACACATTATTCTAGGTATCAATAAAAAAAAAAGAGTTCTTGTTTCAGGGTCACTAAATAACTGATGAGTCCTTTTAATAAAGGAATTCCAGAAATGACAAAATTAGGGAATCATTATTTTGTCAATGACAGTGAAATAATGGATTTATGCAACAGTCATCAATTACTGTTTTTTAAAAAGGTGAATGGGGATCATTACAAAGGAGAATCAGGCTGATCCCTTTTGATTCGGCCAGTCACAGTCTTAGCCACACTAAGAGTAGACAGTGCCTGCTGACTGGGTATAGAGAGCAAGCACTCAGCACTATGCATGAATAACTGAACCCAAGGGTCATCAAGCCTCTGTATCTAAATGCCAGTTTATAGGAAAAATCAAAGAGCAGAGACCACAGCAGAGGAAGCAGAAAGCCAAATCTAGAACTTGGGACATTCTAGCCCCTCCATAAGATCAATGGCAGGATGAGAGTAGGACTTCCACTCTACAGAATACAGAAAGACTTACAGAATGAGAGAGACTTAAGAGAGCAACAAGAGTACTGCATATTGATCTTACTTTTTCAGTTTTATTGAGTTATAATTGATGAAATTGTAAGACATTTAAAGTTTAAATGGTGATTTGATATATGCACATAAATATTGTGAAAAGATTTCACCCATTGGCTTAATTAACATAATCCTCTGTACCTGTATTCTAACTTCTTAGCAATTTCAATTATACAACACAATCTTATCAACTTCTTGTTGTTTAGTCACTAATTTGTGTCCCACTCTTTCGGGACCCCATGGACTGTAGCCCACCAGGCTCCTCTGTCCATAGGATTTCCCAGGCAAGAATGTTGGAGTGGGTTGCCATTTCCTTCTCCAGGGTATCTTCTTGACCCAGGGATCAAATCCATGTCTCCTGCATTAGCAGGCGGATTCTTTACCACTGAGCCACCTACAGTCACTATTTTCTACATTAGATCCTCAGACCTCATTCAGCTTATAACTAGCATTTTATACCCTTTCACCAATCTTTCTCTACTCTGGTTTGATTCCTGGGTTGGGAAGATCTGCTGGAGCAGGGAAAGGCTACACACTCCAGTATTCTTGGGCTTCCCTTGTGGCTCATCTCGTAAAGAAACTGCCTGCAATGCAGGAGAACTGGGTTCGATCTCTGGGTTGGGAAGATCCTCTGGAGAAGGGAAAGGTTACCCACTGTGGCCTGGAGAATTCCATGGACTGTATAGTCCTTAGGGTCGCAAAGAGTCAGACATGACTGAGAGACTTTCACTCACCAGCCTTTCTCTATTTCCCCCACCCCCCAGCCCCTGGCTTGCCTGGTGGCTCAGACCATAAAGAATCTGCCTCCAATGCAGGAGACCAGTTTTGATCCCTGGGTCAGGAAGATCCCCTGGAGAAGGGAATGGCTACCCACTCCAGTATTCTTTCCTGGAGAATTCTATGGACAGAGGAGTCTGGTGGGCTACTGTCCATGTGGGTTGCAGAGTTGGGCATGATTGAGTGACTAACTTCTGTTCTTCTTTCTGGGAGCCCCTGGCAACCACTTTTCTACTCTGTTTCTATAAGTTTGATTTTTATTTTTAAGTGTCACATATAAGTGATATCATGTAGTATTTGTCTTTATTGATCATATTCAGATCCTTACTAGAAGTAGCCAGCCATTGAAAAACATTCTCAAAACAATCAAGGTAATTTGAATACAAATTGGAAATATGAATATGAATGATATTTAGCAATGGTTAATTTTGTTGGTGTGGAGGAATAGTGGTTAATAAAAACAAAGACCCTAGAAATTAAAGTTGCATGCAGACAATACTTACAGTTGAAATGACATGATGTATGGGATTTTTTTAAAACATTTCTAAAAAACTTGTGAGGAGGAGAAGATTCTAAAGGAAAAAAATAAGTGTTGTAAAGCATTGGTTACCCTTGACATTCAGGGAGGGTATATAGGGCATATTGTAAGATTGTTTGCACCTCTGTGTATTGGAAAACTGGTTTTAAAATTGGTAGACAGTGTCTCAGTGATTACCTAAGTGTCCCCAGTCTGGACATTTGAATAGATTTTCCAAATTTGGATGCCCAGATTGCATTGTATGGCAGGTGAACTGTTGAATTTTGCCCCTAAAATTTTCTGGCAAGATTTCCAGGCTATTTTTACATTGCTACAGTGTGATAAAATATCCCATCATCATTAAGTATTCTTGAGGTTTCGCACTTTCCTGGTACTAATTTATTAGGCAAAAGTATGACATAAGCTGTACATATTTTAGGTATTTTCTCACTAATATCCTTGGCAATGGCTGAACATGTGGGCTACTTCTAAACTATTTACTGTAAAAATAAATTTGATGGGAAAAGTGTGAAGGTCTTGATGGGGCATTCGGGGGGCAGCATCTAAATGTAAAACGTGTTAGAAAATCTTTCTCCCAAAACCCAGGGTCAGAGGCAGCAATGACATCTCAGGCAAAACTCAGAAAAGAAGATATGAGAACACAGACTCTCACTTCAGGTTCACAGATACTGCAGGAGACACTGCTGCACTTGCTACTAAATCAGCTGTTTGATGCTCTGGGGTTGTCCTAGGACCAGCAGGCTCCCAGTGTCCAATGCTCTTCCCTGAAAGACACAGTCTGTTAGAGAGATGGTCACAAGATTGTCAACACCAGTGACATCTGTGTCTGCACAGATTACAATGCTGATATCATCTGTCATTTTGAACTTTGCATTAGGATATTATTTTTATTTGATGGAGGCTTCATGTCTCAATCTTGCAAATAAATAAATGCTTCATGGCAGTGTTCTGGATTTATTAATATCCACCTGAGACAAGCAAAGAGGAACTAAAGAGCCTCTTGATGAAAGTGAAAGTGGAGAGTGAAAAAGTTGGCTTAAAACTCAACATTCAAAAAACTAAGATCATGGCATCTGGTCCCACCACTTCATGGCAAATAGATGGGGAAACAATGGAAACAGTGACAGACTTAATTTTGGGGGGCTCCAAAATCACTGCAGATGGTGACTGCAGCCATGAAATTAAAAGACGCTTACTCCTTGGAATAAAAGCTATGACAAACCTAGACAGCATATTAAAAAGCAGACATACTCCTTGACCGACAAAGGTCTGTTTGGTCAAAGCCACGGTTTTTCCAGGAGTCATGTATGGATGTGAGAGTTGGGCCATAAATAAAGCTGAGCACCGAAGAATTGATGCTTTTGAACTGTAGTATTGGAGAAGACTCTTGAGAGACCCTTGGACTGCAAGGAGATCAAACCAGTCCATCCTAAAATAAGTCAGTCCTGAATATTCAAACAATTAGAAGAATTGATGCTGAAGCTGAAGCTCCAATACTTTGGCCACCTGATGCGAAAACTGACTCATTTGAAAAGACCCTGATGCTGGGAAAGATTGAAGGCAGGAGGAAAAGGGGACAACAGAGGATGAGATGGTTGGATGGCATCATCAATTCAATGGACATGAGTTTGAGCAAGCTCTGAGAGTTGGTGATGGACAGGGAAGCCTGGCATGCTGCAGTCCATGGGGTTGCAAAGAGTCAGACATGACTGAGCAACTGAATTGAACTGAACTGAACCTGAGACAAACCAAATAATTGACAAACTGCACCATTTGCTTGGCAGGAAATAATGCCCCATTAATGGGGCAGGAAATACAGTATGGTACATTTAGCACTAGTTTCTGTAAACTTACAGATTCTCTTTAGAACTTTAATCATTGGTATTCAAGAATTGTAATGGAATTATCCAGCTTTAGTTTATCCAAATGACCAAAGCAAAAATACTGCTTGTTATGAAACACAAAGTGATTTAAGAGTGTAGATGGACCTAGAGACTCTTAAACAGAGTGAAGTGAGTCACAAAGATAAAAACAAATATTGTATATTAAAGCATATATGTGACATCTAGGGGGAAAGGTAGTGAGGAACCTATTTTCAGGGCAGGAATAGAGATGTAGAGGCAGAGAGCAGACATGTGTTGGGGGAGAGGGCGGTAGGATGAATTAGGAATGACATATGTACACTACTATGTGTGAAACAGATATCTAGTGGGAAGCTACTGTATAGCACAGGGACTTCAGCTCAGTGCTGTGTGATGACCTAGAGGGGTGGGAAGAGGGGATAGGAGGGAGGCTCAAGAGGGAGGGAATATACATGTATATAGCTGATTCACGTGTTGTAGCAGAAACCAACACAACATTGTGAAGCAACTGTAAAATAGTTATAAACTAAATATAAAATAAAAGGATAAAGTGGTAATGAATGTATGTCTTACACTATGTGTCCACTGGCCTATCTGACTCTCTTAAAGTTACAAAATAATTTTAATTTTCTGGTTCACTTTGTGCTTTTAACAGCCTGTAGCTTAGACATAACTGTCAGTGGGTATGAGTTTTTTAAGAGAAGAAAAAGTCTTTCTGCTACATTGGGTCACTTTTCCCTTGCAATGTTTGAGCTAAATCATCTGTTCAAAATTTAAACAGGAGTAACTTGTGGAGGACAGCTGTCACTCCCACAAGGAAAAAGAGACTTGCACTGTGCATCTGAAAAGTGCTTGGATGTTTTCCTGGCTCATATGGGGCCTCTGGATACTGGTGACAGGAAGTACCTGATGGCCTACTGGTGCTAAACTCTGAGTCCATCAGCTCCCACCTACCTGGCACCTCTCCAACTCCCTTTCCAAGCCAATCAGTCTAGAAGTGTTACAAAAAAAAAAAAAAAAAAACCTCACCCATTTCTTCTAAATCCTTGCCCTCCTGTGCCCAATGCCTGATATCCTTCCATTGTGATATTGAATTTAGTCAATATCATATATCAAGTGCAGTTTAGTGGAGAAAAGGGCCCTTGAGATCTAGATAGAGTGCAGATCAAGCTAGGGGACAGTTTAATACATTATCCCACCTTATGTTTTATTGTAAAAACAGAATGCTGGGGAGAATTCCTTGGTAGTCCAGTGATTAGGCATCCGGCCTCCAATGCAAGGGATGCAGGTATGATCCCTGGTTGGGGAACTGAGATTGCAGATGGCTCGAGGCAACTAAGCCCTTGTGCCACAACTAGAGAAGCCAGCATACCACAACTCCGGAGCGTGTGGGCTCCAGAGTCCATGCTCCACAGCAGGAAAAGCCTGCACGCTACTAGAGAGAACTCCTCTTCATCGCAACTAGAGAAAACCCGAGTGCTGCAGCAAAGACCAAAGGCAGTCAAAGAAAAAAAATTAATTAATTAATTTAAAAAAAGAACTTTCTATAAAACAAAACAAAACAGAAAACTGGAATTCCCTGCCAGTCCAGTAGTTAGAACTTTGTGCTTTCACTGCAGAGGGCCCAGGTTCAATCCCTGATCTGCTGCTGCTGCTGCTAAGTCGCTTCAGTCGTGTCTGACTCTGTGCGACCCCCAGAGACTGCAGCCCACCAGGCTCCCCCGTCCCTGGGATTCTCCAGGCAAAAACACTGGAGTGGGTTGCCATTTCCTTCTCCAATACATGAAAGTGAAAAGTGAAAGTGAAGTCTCTCAGTCGTGCCCGACCCTCAGCGACCCCATGGACTGGGGCCTTCCAGGCTCCTCCGTCCATGGGATTTTCCAGGCAAAAGTACTGGAGTGGGGTGCCATTGCCCTCTCCGAACCCCTGATCAGGGACCTAATATCCCACAAGCCAACCTAGTGAAGCCAAACAAAACAAAGCAAAACAAAACAAACAAACAATTGGATACATAGAATGCTTCCCACTGTAAAGTTTCAGGGATACAGCTGTGCCTAAAGAAGAAAAGACTCCTTGTTTCAGCCTGTTGCATCCTCTTATTCTTCTTTCTGCCCCATCCTCAACTCCTCAGCTCAGCCTGTCTTCCATCACAGCAAGTTGCTGGGTTTGGCCATCCTGAGTGCACCCCAACCTATAAGGTTTTTCTTACCCTAGCCTTCATGTGTGCTCAGTCTTTCAGTCGTGTCTGACTGTTTGTGACCCATGGACTGTAGCTCCTCAGGCTCCTCTGTCCATGGGGTTTCCCAGGCAACAATGCTGGATTGGGTTGCTATTTCCTTCTCCAGGGGATCTTCCCAACCCAGGAATCAAACCTGTGTCTCCTCCATTTCCTGCACTGCCAGCAGACTCTTTACCGCTAAGCCACCTGGGAAATCAGCCTACACTTCACCCCTTTAAAAATGCTCCAGTCTTGCCTCTGGGAATGTATTATTATCAGCTGGGTGAACTTTAGTTCAGTACTAAATTAAAAAATGTGAGTGTGTTAGTACAGAGTGATATGTTATAATCCTTCCACTCAACAAGATGAGTGATTTTGAGTAAAGTTAGTTTAAGCAGTTATTTTTAAAAAAGATACTTAACCTCGCTGGATTGTGGTGATTAAATTTAATGCCTAAAACACGTCAATGCTGTTCAAATACAAAGTCAACACCAAGCCTTTGCCTAATATACTCAAAGATACTCAGTTAATGTTGAAAGTAATGATAACATTTGATTGAGTCTGTATTTGGCTACATTCCATCCACATCCAGTAGAGCTATTGCTCTATTGTATGCAATGAGCAGATATCCTATTTCTCAGTATAGCACTCTTAAAACATGGAAAATATTTTCAAAATAAAGATTTTTTTGAAAATCTCTCTTTTAAAGAGTACGTGTAAAACTTCTCTTATATGTTATAAACAATGATGTAAGTTTAGAGATCAACTATGTATACATTTGTACATAATAGTTACACATCTTATAACTAAGGTGGAGTAATTCCATGCCAACTGACTCATTTGTTACCAAGTGGACATGAATCCAGAAGACCACAGCTATGTTAAAACAATCCCATGGGGATGAGATATCTTTCAGCAAGGAAAAAGGAACTGAGTAATAGGATTAGTCTAATTATACTAATTGGAGAAGGGAATGGCAACCCACTCCAGTATTCTTGCCTGGAGAAACCCATGGACACAGGAGCCCAGCAGGCTACAATCCTTGGGTTCGCAAAGAATCGGACACAACTGAGCGACTAACACACACAATTATACTAATACACATATAAATAGATAAAAGTAAGTACAAGATAAAGGTAACTTAGTTAAAAGGAAACAGCAACTCACTCCGGTAATCTTGCCTGCAAAATCCCATGGACAGAGGAGCCTGAAGGGCTACAGTCCCTGGGGTCACAAAAGAGCTGGCTACCACTTAGTGACTAAACAATAGCAAACAACAACAACAATGATAAAGTTAAATAACTGCAAAAAACACTGTCCCCCCAAAAAAAATATGAAAGTGAAAGATAGAAAGAAAGGAGGGTGGATGGGAGAGAGTAAGGAAAGGAGGAAGAAATAGAAGGATTAAGGAAGGAAAGAAAGAAGGAAACAAAGAAAAGAAGGAAGATTAGAAGAGGCCAAGCAAGACATAAAGTAAAAGGAGAACCAAAAATAACAAAAGCAAACTGATGACCTTATTTCCTAAATCTAATGTTCCATCAGTTCAGTTCAGTTGCTCAGTCATGTCCGACTCTTTGCGACCCCGTGAATCGCAGCACGCCAGGCATCCCTGTCCATCACCAACTCCCGGAGTTCACTCAGACTCACATCCACCGAGTCGGTGATGCCATCCAGCCATCTCCTCCTCTGTCGTCCCCTTCTCCTCCTGCCCCTAATCCCTCCCAGCATCAGAGTCTTTTCCAATGAGTCAACTCTTCGCATGAGGTGGTCAAAGTACTGGAGTTTCAGCTTCAGCATCAATCCTTCCAAAGAAATCCCAGGGCTGATCTCTTTCAGAATGGACTGGTTGGATCTCCTTGCAGCCACATCTAAATTCAGGGGAGAGATAAAATTGCCACATTTCAGTGAAGTTTGGGACTCTCTGCTTGCTAATGACAGGACCATGCACTCGGGATTTAACAGTGACATCTGTTTTCCATGCCCAGTGCCAATGGAAGATGCCAGCACAGAGATGAGAAAGCAAGAACAAATATTTTCATGTTGTGCTTGTTAGTGGTTAAAAAACTATTTGTGGTAAAAAGTGGGTAAATAAATAAAGTGAAAATATTTTTATAGGGAATCTGAACTCTTTTATAGTCAATTGTACAGCAAGAGGAAGCTTCAGAAGCGCAGGCCCAGTTCTGACAGTCTTTCCTTAGTCCACCGATGTGTTGTGTAAATACAAGGAAAAATTTAAGAGCTTGCAACATGGGTTTTATTGAAGTCATCTAAAATGGAGAAGACCGATTTAAAATTAACCACAGTTTCGAAGAGGGCTACAAATTGTGGCTTATGAGGCAACATTGCAACTTCATGAGAGGTTTGAGCCAAAGAAAGTAATGTTTATAAAGGGAAATCATTGGATTTAAAAGGATATTTTAAATGTCACATTAAGAATGGGCCTGTGACTTTCATGAGGTTGTATACTGGCCTTTCAAAAAAGGAAGCCGTGAAAACGTCTTTACAGCTTTTATTAAGGGGAAAAGGACATGTGTTATGGTAGATAATTGATTTATTTGTAAGTAACTATTCAGTTCAGTTCAATCGCTGAGTCATGTCTGACTCTTTGTGACCCCATGGACTGCAGCATGCCAGGCTTCCCTGTCCATCACCAACTCCTGGAGCTTACTCAAACTGATGTCCATCAAGTCAGTGATGCCATCCAACCATCTCATCCTCTATCATCCCCTTTTCCTCCTGCCTTCAATTTTTCCCAGCATCAGGGTCTTTTCTAACGAGCCCATTCTTTGCATCAGGTGGCCAAAGTATTGGAGTTTCAGCTTTAGCATCATTCCTTCCAAAGAACACCCAGGACTGATCTCCTTTAGAATGGACTGGTTGGATCTCCTTGTAGTCCTAGGGACTCGCAGGAGTCTTCTCCAACACCACAGTCCAAAAGCATCAATTCTCCGGTCCTCAGCCTTCTTCATAGTCCAACTCTCACATCCGTACATGGCTACTAGAAAAACCATAGATTTGACTAGATGGACCTTTGTTGGCAAAGTAATGTCTCTGCTTTTTAACATGCTGTCTAGGTTAGTCATAGCTTTTCTTCCAAGGAGCTAGTGTCTTTTAATTTCATGGCTGCAGTCACCATCTGCAGCGATTTTGGAGCCCAAGAAAATAAGGTCTCTCACTGTTCCCATTGTTTCTCCATCTATTTGCCATGAAGTGATGGGACGAGATGCCACTATCTTTGTTTTCTGAATGTTGAGCTTTAAGCCAAATTTTTCCCTCTCCTCTTTCACTTTCATCAAGAGGCTCTTTAGTTCTTCTTCGCTCTCTGCCATAAGGGCAGTGTCATCTGCATATCTGAGGTTATTGATATCTCTCCCAGCAATCTTGATTCTAGCTTGTGCTTCATCCAGCCTGGCATTTCTCATGATGTATTCTGCATATAAGTTAAATAAGCAGGGTGACTATATACAGCCTTGACATACTCCTTTCCCGATTTGGAAACAGTCTGTTATTCCATATCCAGTTCTAACTGTTGCTTCCTGACCTGTATACAGATTTCTCTGAAGGCAGATCAGGTGGTCTGATATTCCCATTTCTTTAAGAATTTTCCACAGTTGGTTGTGATCCACTCTATATTTATGTATTTGTTGTTGTTGAGTTGCTAAGTCACGGCCAACTCTTTGCAACCCCATGGAGCCCATCAGGCTCCTCTGCCCGTGGAATTTTCCCTGCAAGAATACTGGAGTAGGTTCCCATTTCCTTCTCCAGGGCATCTTCCCTATCCAGGGACTGAACCCAAGTCTCCTGCTTCTCCTGTATTGGCAGGTAGGTTCTTTACTGCTGAGCCACCAGAGAAGAACTCACGTAGTAAGTTCAAATAAACTATTTGTTAGCTAAATAATGGTTACATTCTGCTGTTCCCTTTGTCTGGGAAAATTCCTTTTCCTTTCTTGACTGAACTTTCCCTGTATTTCAAATTTTGAGTGACCTGGTAGAAGTCTTCTTTCTACATCTCCAGATCTAGGAAAACTTGTCACTTTCACAGCTTACAACACCCACTGCACCCTTGAAGCATTTTCTACACTGCATTTTTTTTTTCAAAGCAAACAACTTTTCACTGAAGTATACTTGACTTACAGTGTTGTGTTATTCCAGATGTACAGCAAACTGATCTACTTATACCTATGCATGTATCTATTCTTTTTCAGTTTCTTTTCCGTTGTAGGTTATGACAAAATATTGACTCTAATCCCCTGTGCTATACAGGAGGTCCTTGTTGTTTAACTACTTTGTATACAGTAGTGTGTGTCTGTTAATCTACACTGCATTTTCATTGTTTTCATCCATTAGCAGACAGAGAGTCCCTGGGAAGGGAAGCAATCTCCAGTTGTCTATGCCCTGTGTCTATTTGACTATATGATGTATCTGTTTGGTGCCCATGTTCTCTCTTTTCCCAGAGGCCTCAATGATCTGACCCCTGTACTTCTCTCTAGTCTCATCCACCCTGAAATTGTCTCCAGAGGGCTGTAGTCTACAGGGTCGAAAAAGTCGGACACAACTTATTGACTAATCCACAAGAAACTGAGCTCTAGGAATAGTTTTAGGCAATGGGGAAATCAGTAGTGATCAAAAGTGTAATTTTTTTAAATTCTTGCTCTCCTACAAAGGGGTAAAATAAAGCAGAGGTAAAAGCCTGGAATATTCAGGGAACTTCAGGTACTCTCACATGACCTGTGTAAGAAGTATCTGTAGAAAGTGGCAGTGGATGAAACCAGAAGGGTAAATAGCAGCTTTAATGCTAAGAAGTGTGAATTTTAGGAATTTCCCTGGTGGTCCAGTTGTTAAAATTTTGCCTTCCAATGCAGGGGCTGTGGGTTCGACCTCTGGTCAGGAAGCTAAAATCCTGAATATCCGGCAACCATAAAAAAAAAAAAATCCAAACGTAAAGCAGAAGCAATATTGCAACAAATTCAATAAAGACTTTAAAAAATGATCTACATTTAAAAAAAAAAAAAAGAAAATAAAAGAAGTATGGATTTTATCCTGAAGGAAGCTAGAGGAGGGCCGTCACTGAAGAATACTCCCCAGGGAAAATGCATCGTGGGTTTCGGAGTCCAAGTCAGATACCAAAAAGATTATGCAATTGGGATTACAGGAGAGAAACTACCATTGTTTTCAGAAGATAGCTTCCAAAGGCCTTTTCCTCCACTTCTCTTCTTATGATGTTTGGAAAGAAAACACAACTGGAGGAGAAGATATTAGAATATATATATATGTATGTAAAGCTTGGGAGGGTTCACACTGTTTGTGATTCATTGCTATTCCCATCTCCATGGGAAAACTTCACTGTGAAACACTCAAATTCCTTCACTATAAAATAAAAGCTTAAAAATAATACCCATCCATCCTTGTACAATGACAAGCCAATTTAAACTTGGGGGAAAACAACTTGAAATGGGTTGGGGAAGGGTAAGGAGGGCTTTCATTTTCTGACTGTGTTAGTCACTAGATAAGGACCCTCTGGGGCTTTTATGTCAGCTAATCCCCATTGACCCCCATAGCCATCCTGCAGCATCCATCACAAAGCAACAGGAGATTTTTGCTTTCTAATTGTTTCCACAGACATTGCTTTTCTCCCCGAAGACAGATGATCTACTCGGAGTTAATTTTCATTCTCTGAAGCCAACTTAGATTTTACTCAGAATCTGAATTCGTGCTATTTATATACGGTTTTCCTTTTAGATAAATTTGAATAGAGGAGTGTATGCAATCTTTATATTAACACATTTTGTTGTTGTTGTTGTTTAGTTGCTAAGTGGCATCTGATTCTTTTGCAATCCTGTGGACTGTATGTAGCCCACTAGGCTCCTCTCTCCATGGGATTTCTCAGGTAAGAATATTGGAGTGGGTTGCCACTTCATTCTTCAGGGGATCTTCCCAACCCAGGGATCGAACCCATGTCTCCTGCGTTGGCAGGCATATTCTTTACCACTGAGCCATCACAAAAGTCCAACACATATTTTTAGGTACACATTTTTTTTTCATGTCAAGCATTCCCTTAACTGTACTATTGAGACTGGTTTTGTGCTTCCAAAAGAGTACCTCAGTTACAGTTAGGAGATATAGAGATACAGGCAGAGTGAAGTAAATCAGACAGAGAAAGACAAATATCTACAATATCACTCATATATGGAATCTTAAAAAAAATGGTGCTAATGAGCTTATTTACAAAACAGAAGTAGAATCATAGCTGTAGAAAACAAACTTATGGTTACCAGAGGGTGAGAGAGGGAAATAAGTTGGGAGATTGGGGTTGACATACATACCTTACTACATATAAAAAAGATAAGTAATAAGGACCTACAGCACAGCACAAGGAACTCTACTCAATACTCTGGGAAAACAATCTACAAAAGAGTGGAGATAGACGACAGAGGATGAGATGGCTGGATGGCATCACCGACTCGATGGACATGGGTTTGGGTGAACTCCGGGGGTTGGTGATGGACAGGGAGCCCTGGCATGCTGCAGTTTGTGGAATCGCAAAGAGTCGGACACGACCGAGCGACTGAACTGAACTGATGTATATATTTAACTAATTTACTGTGTTGCACACCTGAAACTAACACAACATTGTGAATCAACCATACTCCAATAAAAAATTTTTAAAAAAAGAAAAGAAAGTATCAATCCTGAGGAGAAGCCGCCCCAGCCAGTTTTTAGCCTCCAACTTTAGGGAGGCAAATGTGGGTATTTTAATGCAGCACTGCTAAGCTTCCCCAAGAGGTGAAACAAAGTTCTTTTTACTATTTTGCTTTTTTTTTTTTTATTTTTTAAAGTATGAAAGTATGATAAAGCATTTATAGGAGACTTTTAAAAAAAGCTACATACAGTTCTACTATATATTACCATAATTTTTTAAGTAGCTAAATTAAGATTTTTAGCTGGAGTTTCAATATCAAACTCTAAAAAATTAATAGAATGAGTAAACAGAAAAGTGGAAGGATAGAATAGACCTGAAAAACATTATGAACCAATTCAACATAATTAATATTTATATAATTTTCACACAGTAGCCGGATACACATTCTATTCAAGTTCCCATAGACTATAAACCAGGAGACACTGGACCATATCCAGGGACATAAAACAAGGTGTAAAAATTTCATGGTCTAAAGGTGTTGAAATCAGAAGGAGTCTGTTCTCTTATTACTGTGGAATTATGTTAGAAGCCAGTATCAAATGATAGTTGAAAATAATCCCATGTGTTCAAGTGCAATATGTTCAAGTCAAGAGAGGTCTTTGATTTAGCCATTGAAAGCCTCAATAAAGTCAAAAGACTGAAAAAACTCAGGGTGGTTGCAGAAAAGAAAGCATTTAAATGAGAAATTAACATCAAAGATATTTTAAAAACCTCGTGTATTTGGAGGTCACTTTTGTGTCAAAGGTCACTTTTAAAGGATGGGTGTATCTAAGAAGCCATAACAAGGAAAATTAGAAAATATTTGCAGCAGAATAAAAATGGAAAGATAATTTATCAGAATTTGTTGCATGTAGCTGAAGCTGCTCAATGCAACTAAATACAATGTGGAGTCCTGAATAAGGTATGAAAACAAATAATGGACATGCATAAAATTTTGTGAAATTTGAGAAAGTTCTTTTTAAAAGTCATGGAGGACACTGCCTCCCTTGAGAAACCTGTGGCATCCGGGGTGATAACAGAACCAAGTCTTTTCAGGCTAGCTGCCCAACTTGCCTGAAAACTTAGTGACAGATAAAATATAAATCAGGGTCCTTATCATCCTGCTTCCTTGCTCACCAAACGAGGAGTGAGATTATCACAGACCTGTCGGCCCACTGATGGCTTTTCCCCTCCGCGCTGGGCAGCCGGCAGAACGGCTGGAAGCAGGCTGGCTGCTCTGAAACGTGTTCATGTAAACAAGCAGCGTCAGACTTCCCTGAATTGCCTTGCCGCGTGGTGCCATCCATCTCACTAAACTGTACATTTGATAGGGCCATATCGCTGATATCTCAAAAAGAAAACAAATAAAAAGAAAAAAACCAAGTTCCCTGCTTTAGGCTGGGACCTCTCCTGCTGATAAAAGTACTAAGAACTAAATTGCCTGGCCCAGACAAGGGCTACTCCTTGAAGGAAGGTGGGGGGTGGGGCTGGGAGGATGTTTTTTAGGGCATTTAGAAATACCATCGGCATCCTCCAAGAAAGCATGTGGTAGTCACCTGAATTTTCACTATGTTCCAGATACACCAGCTGAAGTACATTTTCCTAATATTTAAAGGAAAAATTCCATGGACCTGATGGAATGATGCTAATGTGTATGTTATTTTTTTCATCTTTTCATATGGTTTGCTTATGGGAGCAACATGGTTTTCTAGGCAGCTTTGCAAACCTCATAACCCAATCCAATTTATTTTTTTTAATCACTCTAAAATGTATTAACCTTTTATTTTTATTTTTTTTAACTTTTATTTTGTATTGGGGGTATAGCCAATTAACAAACAATGTTGTGACAGTTTCAGTCTGAACAAAAAAGGGACTCGGCCATCCCCAATCCAATTTATTGATACATACCTGGAGAAAGTTACGTCATCTTCCATACTGACACTAATACCATCACCATCGGCACACACAAAGTAACAACTTGACTGGCTCACTCTGGGACCCTCTTCACTGAGGATACAAGTCTCTCATTTGGAAGAATGGATACACATGCTTTCTGACATAGCCCGCTAACTCCAGCTTCAAAAGAAAATATGCTACCTTTATGGAAGGCCAAATTGTGTGTTGGCACCAAAGTGAAAGGGACGTGTCCAGCCAAAGGTGGTGTAAAAGTCTGGAAATTAACTCAGGTCGGCATTGTTAAAAATGTTAGGATGTGAAGTTGATAGTTTGGGAAGAAAAAGAGACAATAGATTGTTTATAGCAAATCCAAATTAGAATTACTTTTCCTCTGTAACAAAGTAAGTCCAAACACATCCTGAGAAATGATGGTTTTTACTGTTAATTTCCCGATGTGGCAGAAACCTGGGAGGCATATGGATGTGCATTATTTTGGCCACACCCAGATATGATAGCATGTGTCATGTGAACACTACTTGCTCATTCAAAATTGGCTCATAGCTGCTGGAAACTCAGATGTTTCCATTTAAAAATTGATGCCTGGATATAAATATAGGGAAAATAAATGTGATCAGGCAAAGATATTAGCCTATGAGTTTACTAAAAACACCATAAAAGTGGAGGCAAGAAATATTGGTCTAAAATAATAAATATTGGTATAAAATAATAAACCCAAAGTTTTACAGTCAAGAAGTTATATTGGATGTAGGTAATGCGTCATAGGTTTGACTTGATCAGGGACTTTTATTTCCATAGAATGCTTTTTTCCCCCAGAGCTTTGTAGTTTGCTTGGTTTTCTCATTTGGATGGAATTAGTGACCAATCCTTTACTTAATAACGAAAAGCCATGCTAATGGAAGAATTTATCTTGCAAAAGATTTTAAACCAATGACACTTTTAGGGAAATTATTGATAACTTATTAAAACTTATTTTAAAAAATCCAAACTCTATTACACTTATGTGCAGCATTGACTTAGCAAGGTTTTGTTATATAAACGTACTGTATCAGATCTGGGGACCTGGGAATTTTCTACCATGCTTTAGCTATTTTTTTCCACCTAAGCAGTAGAAATGCAGACATTTGGGGTTTTTTTGTTGCTATTGTTCGACATATATCTATCCTTTCATAATGTAGTTTTGAATGGCTACCATGTCCAACTGCATATATATATATATATTTATATATACATTTATTTATTAATATATAATAAACACAATAGGTGGCGCTAGTGGTAAAGACCCCTTCTGCCAGTACAAGAGACACAAGAGACATGACTTCAATCCCTGGGTTGGAAAGATCCCCTGGAGAAAGAAATGGCAACCCAGTCCAGTGTTCCTGCTTGGAGAATCCCATGGACAGAGGAGCCTGGCGGGCTACAGTCCATGGGGTCGCAAAGTTTGGACATGACTGAAATGACTTAGCACACACGAACACAATAGAGTTATATGCACACAGCGCACACAGTAACAAAAAAGAAATATAATACATTGTTTCAGATCTTGAGGAGCTTTAAATCCAGTTTCAGATACAATATTTTGATGAATTTTAAATGCAAATTATTTAAAAGAATGATGAGCTGTCACAGAATAGTGCATTTCAAAGTGAATTTCATAAACATCTGAGAGAAATTAAAGCTGGTCTAACTTTAGGAAAAGGTCAGTAATCTTGTCTTGTCTTGTCACCAACTTTCAGAAGCACTCCTAGTATCTGAAGAAGTGCTGATATTGGGGTTGCTATCTTAAATTGTTTTCTACAATCTTATACTTATCTAGGACTTCAGAGGATCCACTACCTGATTATCATTGCCCTCCAGAAAAAGGAGAGTCACAACCTGTCTCAAGTGTTAAACAAACCTAACTCTTAAGAAATCATTTAAGTTAACCTCCAACCTTAATTGTGTAGTTTTAACTTGTCACATTAGGTCCCCAAAGATGCTTATTCAATTGTACATTGTCATTCTCTCCTTCAAGCTGAATAATGCCAATTTCTGTCTTCCCAGAAGCCATTCTTTCATTGTCAAGGTTACTGTTGATGCTATTAGATTTATTTTTCCATTTGGTATTGTAACTCCAGCTCTTTGATTTGAAGCTAAAAGCTAGTTCTGGGACACAGCCTTGTTTAGGGGATTAGGATGGGTCAGGAAGTGGTTCACCTCTGCGTTTACAGGATTATATCGGGTCCAGGTCAGTGATGATAGCAAAGGAGGTGACTCTTCATTGGTCTACATTGTCTTATAGGAATATAATGCAAGCTATATAGATAATTTTAAGTTTCTCTTAGTCACATTTAAAAGAGTGAAAAGAAATAGGTGAAACTGATCTTCATAATATATTTCATTTAACTCAGAACAAAATATTGTCTTTTTGACATGTAATCAATATATACAATTATCCATGAGATAGTTTGTCTTCTTTTTAAAAAATTTTAATTTATTTATTACCATGAGATAGTTTGTCTTCTTTTTAAAAAATTTTCTTTAATTTATTTATTTGACTGTACCAGGACTTACTTGCAACACACAGGCACGCAGGATCTTCAGTCTTACTTGCAGCCTGTGGGATCTAGTTCCTTGACCAGAAATCAAACCCAGGACCCCTGCATTGGGAATATGGATTCTCAGCCACTTAACCACCAAGGAAGTACCAGTTTGCATTCTTTTTTATACTAAGTCTTTGAGATCTGGTATGTTTTTTACACTTATAACATATCTCAATTTAGACTTTTGTATGTTCCACAGTGACAAGTGGCCAGTGGAGCGCAAAATCCTCTGCAAAACTAAAGGGCAGTCTCAGTAACTGCAAACATGGATATCTTCCTGCCAACAGGCTCAGTAGGCATGAAATCTAAATCCATTTTCCCGATAAGATATGGTCCCTGTTCTCAGTCTCTGTGCTGTTTATTCCAAGTCTGAACAATGGTCATTATACTCAGTTTTATCAAGTTATAAAATATTCAAAGGTTCTGCAAGAAGTCTGCAAGCTGAAAGGTATTCATCCAGTACTCTTCAGTGAAAAGAGATCACATGTGCCTTTCTTTTTTCTGTTTACCAGAGCTCTGTTTTCAGAGTCAGTCAGCCAGTCAAGCAATATTGATTAGGGCCAGGCATGTTGAGGTGCTCAGAACGTGCCTGGGGCAGTGGAGAGGCGGACAGAGTGCTGGTCTTCAAGGTGCCTCCATTCTGAAGTCCACTTGGGAAAAATCAGCCCACTTTTCACAAGTTTTATTTTTAGGTGCTTACAAGGATTTATCAGACTGCACAATATCTGCTTGGGTGTTAATAACAAAAAAAACAAGAAGAAAAAACTTTAGTCATTTTCTTTTTGTTCTGTAACATTCAATTTTGGAGAAGGCAATGGCACCCCACTCCAGTACTCTTGCCTGGAAAATCCCATGGATGCAGGAGCCTAGTAGGCTGCAGTCCATGGGGTCGCTAAGAGTCAGACACAACTGAGCAACTTCACTTTCACTTTTCACTTTCATGCATTGGAGAAGGAAATGGCAACCCGCTCCAGTGTTCTTGCCTGGAGAATCCCAGGGACGGTGGAGCCTGATGGGCTGCCATCTATGGGGTCGCACAGAGTTGGACACGACTGAAGCGACTTAGCAGCAGTAGCAGCAGCAACATTCAATTTGGCAAGTTTTCCAGGAAACAAAATCTCTCTTGCAAACAAGTGAATCCAATTGTTCCTTTCCATAAACACTTTGTTGTTTTTGTTCAGTCACTAAGTCATGTCTGAGTCTTTGTGATCCCCTGGCTTCTTTGTCCTTCACTATCTCCCAGAGTTTGCTCAAACTCATGTCTATTGAGTCAGTGATGACATCCAACCATCTCATCCTCTGCCTCCTCCTTCTCCTTTTGCCTTCAAACTCTCCAAGCATCAGAGTCTTCCAATGAGTCAGCTCTTGGCATCAGGTGGCCAAAGTATTGGAGCCTCAGATTCAGCATCAGCCCTTCCAGTGAATATTTTGTAACTGAGTGTTATGTCCTCTTGTCTATGGTAACAGATCATATCAGAGCTCTTTCTTTTTAAAAGAAACATCAAAAGAAACAATACAAAAATAATTGAAGTAAAAAATCATGAATGTGGTATCTGGGGAGATACAAACATCTGTAGGATGAACCACCAACCTTAAGTACTCTGTGGGCAGTACTTACCTGCCCATAGACAGATGCCCACTAAAGAACTCACTGAATGACTTCCTTCTCAACCAAGTGACTCACAGTGTTTCTGATCTCAGCTGAAAGCTAAGTCTGAGTTCTCATTAGTTGTTCTACCAGCTTCTAATGAAGCAAAGCTCTCAGAACTTCCCCTGGCATCATATGCTTTTTCCCTCACTTATCAGCTGACTTTAATGTTCTCTCCTTTTAGCCTTCAAGTTTCTGTGACCTTATTATGACATTGGAGTTGGGTGATTTATCGCTGTTAAATGGCACTGTGCTGATTAAACAAAGGTCTTGCTGGCCTCATAGTCAGTCACAATGCCTCGATTCAGTGTGATAAGCTTAAACACACACAATTAGATGGAGTAATATCCAATTTGTCAAAGCTCTTGTGGCTTAATTTTCAGTCACAAAGCTTGAAAGAAACAGTGACTAGACACAAAGCTCCAGATTTATTGCTTAAGTACCTTCTAGTAAATTGATCTTACCCATCCCATAATCTCATTTTTGGACATTTTGGGAGACAGGGCAGCTCAGCAAGCCTGAAGCCCCCTTAAAAATGGGCCTGAGGGTTCTTGATCACAGAACTTGAAAGCTCAGCGATGAGATAGGAGTGTCTCTTCAGAGGCAGACAACCCATTTGCCTGGCCAGAGTTTCCTTTCAGGATAATTGCATGAAAAGAATAAATGTCAGCAAAAAGATGAAAGATTCATGTAGGGAAATAAAAATATATACAGGGTCCTGAAAACATCATCCTGAAACAGGCCACAGCTCTATTCTGTGAAGAATAAAACAGGAGCAGCTGACATTTCTTTCAAACGGGTTATTACCATCATAATTATCTTATCCCAGGAATAAGTTTTTCTGGCATATGTTTTCAAGGCAAGCTACTATTTTCTAATTGGAAACAAGATAGAAAATGTCCTTCCCTTGCAATTTTTGGAAGCAACATTTACTTTTCCATTCGATGAATAGGAAAGAGTAAATATGAATCTTTTCTGCATATTCAATGTGGAAACCATTTGCTATTGTAGTAAAGACACAGAGTAAGGTTTATATTCAATGTGTCCAACTCTTTGTGACCCTTTGGACTGCAGCCTGCCCAGCTCCTCTGTCCATGGGATTTTTCAGGCAAGAATACTGCAGTGGGTTGCCATTTCCTCCTCCAGGGGATCTTCCTGATCGAGGGATTGAACTAGCATCTCCTGAGTCTCTTGCATTGCAGGCAGATTCTTTACCTGCTGAGCCATCTGGGAGGTGCTCTATACTCAAATATCCTAAAAATATTTATTGGCTAATTGAAGCCATTGCTCTAGGTGTCAGAGAGATAGAAAAATTAGTAAGAGACAGTCTTGATTCTGAAATCTCCTGTGAAATATATAAACATGCACATTATTTTATTAGACAAAAAATTTATGCCATGAGAGAAGCATAAAGCTGAAGAGGTAAATTGGCAACAGATACTAGTAGGTGGTATTTGAGCAAACATTCGATGGAAAAATAGAATTTCTAGCCATAGATAAAGGACATCACAGGGAGAGAAGAGGGTGTGAACAAAGCCTGATGCTGTCAAGGTGCAAGACTGAATCATTTTATACCCAGGAAAATGTTTTAAATAATTTACACGAATTTCCACACTTTCATATACATCAAAGTTGGTCTACTCAATCAGATACAGAGTAAGAGATAACCCAAAGTACAGCCACCCAAACTAGAAGGAAGTTTTGTTCCCTCTTATGGAGCAAGTTCCATGGAGTTGGCAGTGCAAGGCAGGGAAGGCTCTGCGCTCCACAAGGTCATGTAGGCACCAAGACTCCTGCCACTCTGTCGCCCAGCTGGATCTGGGCAGCAATATGCAATATGCAAGACTTTGTTGTTGTGTAGTTCCTTAGCCATGTTTGACTCTTCTGCAACCCCACAGACTGTCCCTCGCCAGCCTCCTCTGTCCATGGGATTTCCAAGGCAAGAGTGCTGGAGAGGATTGCCATTTCCTTTTCCGGGGATCTTCTCAAATCAGGAATCAAACCCTCGTTTCCTGCAAGTCTCCTGCATTGCAGACAGATTCTTTACACCCGAGTTTCTGGGAAAGTCCAACTCTGCTTCTCTTAAAAACTAGAATGAACAAATAAATAAAAGCAAAACAAAAAGAACTTTTAAAGGCATGTATTTAGGACTTTTCTCTGTTTTTAAAAAAAGTCTAAGTATCCTTATCACAGGTAAGGATGTTATGAAAACCTCTTGGGAAGACAATGCCAAGACGCACTGGGAAACATTAAGAGCCATAATGAAGGGAGCTTAGCTACCAGAATTGTTCAAAAGAGATATCAGAAAACTCTAGGGAACTGTCAGCAGGGAAAAAAAGAAAAGCAGAAGAATTGGAATGAGTCTGGAGAGACTGAAATTTGTCTGCATTGTACCTTTCTTTTGACAATACACATCCATCTTTAGCAGATTCATTGTTTATTCTTATTATGCCTGGTTTCCTTTTCTGGTCTGCCAGTTCTCTGGGGTTTTGTAGGCAAGTAGCCTGAGTTTTCCAGTTTCAAAAGCATTTGGGATTTCCGAAAGACAAAATGTAAAGGCTCCCCAGCAGCCCAGTTTACTTAGGAAGTTTTAATCATAACAATCTGTATGGTGTATGGGAATTCCTGCCTCAACTATCTATCTCCTTTCTCTTTAGTCTCTGGGGAAAAAAGCCAAGAGACCCTCCCTCCAATTTAAATGCCCTAGAACATTTTGATGAAAGTGTTTTGTCCCAATCTATCTTCCTGATTCCTTTTTCGAGGTAAGGAACCCAGTTAACTTGGAAGAGCCACCATGACAGAGTCATAAATTGGGTCATGGGGAGAGAGTCAAAGATTGCCTTAGGACTAAGCTGTCATTTCCTTAAGGGATTTGCCAAGTTCCATTCCCTGGTGGCTCAGACGGTAAAGCGTCTGCCTACAATGTGGGAGACCTGGGTTCTATCCCTGGGTCGGGAAGATTCTCTGGAGAAGGAAATGGCAACCCACTCCAGTACTCTTGCCTGGAAAATCCCATGGACAGAGGAGCCTGGTAGGCTACAGTCTATGGGGTCACAAAGAGTCGGACACGACTGAGCGACTTCACTTTCTTTCTTTCTTTCTTTCTAGGTGGTGCTAGTAGTAAAGATCCCACCTGCCAATGCAGCAGACATAAGAGACGCAGGTTCAATCCTTGGATCGGGAAGATCCCCTGGATGAGGGCCTGGATACACTGGAGAATCTCATGAACAGAGGAACCTGATAGGCTACAGTCCATCGGGTTGTAACGTGTTGGACCAGACAGTGTGACTTAGCACAGGGTACACCACTAAATAACTCAATACAACCTGGGTTTGCATTCTAGCTTTTGAGCTCTCAAAGACTGAGTGCAGCTGTGGCTGGGAATAAACTGGAAATGCTAACCCGGGGGCCAGGGGTGGAGTTGGGGTTGGTGGTAAAAGGTGCCAAAGTTCAAAGATCACAACTTAATCTGAGCCAAAAGGCATTTCTTTGCAAAGGGCATAAAGCGAGCTCAAACTCCCATAATCCACACAGAACACAGAAATAACCACTAAAGGGATTCAACATCATCATGCCAGACTCTATGTGAGTTATTTCTCTCCTTCCCTGTCTCACCACGGCTTCCTCCCACTTGGTCACACAAGATAAGCTTTCATCTAACCTCAGCTAAGTCCCCTGGTCTTATCAGGAGATCTGCAACTCCCCACCATTGGAGCAGGATGGAACGCATATTTCCAGTGGAAGAAGACTGACATTATTATTATTTTAATTAATTGGTTGCCAGTTAGCATTCTTTTTCTCCCTTTTCCCTCTCTTAAAATCATTCCCCAATCTATCCCACACTTTTCCAACCCCCAACAAAAAATTTATTTTGCTACATTCAGTGAAAAATTATGTTTAGGATCTCAGATTCCACAATAAGATAGCTTTTTGTGTCATCTGCAAGCTGTCACAATACACTTGGCCTCACTAAAAGGCTGAACAAAGGATAGTACTGTCAAAGGGAGGTCTTTTAAGTATTTTGTGACTTTGCTAGCACTTAGACAATGGACAACAGGTGTTTCCTTGAACACTTTGTCCAAATGAAAATCATGTTATTAATTTATTCTATCTTTGTCAGTGAGGTCCAAAATAAAAATTTCTAGCATGTTTCATCAATGATGAACATATACACAGTATTGCTGTGTACAAAATAGGGTTGTAACTAGGTCTCAGTGGGTATTTTACACACATGCTATTTTTCAAGGACTGTGCATTTCTCTCTATAAATTGACTAAAATAATTTCAGAGACTTAATGAAGAGAGACATTAAGTCTCTCTAATGAAGAGAGACAACACAAGAAGTTGTGATTTCCTCAAAGGTCCTTTTACACTTGTCAATGCATTTTTTTAAAGAAGGTTTCGACCACACACACATGCATTCTCTAACTTGGAAGACTAGTTTCCTGTTGTAATCAACACAGATGACTTTGGGGCTTTAAAAAAGTCAGATGAATCTTCTAAATTGTTGAACTCTTTGGATACATGTATCTTCTGCCTTGTTAAGTTTATTTACTTTATCCAGTATCCCTTCTTTTTTGCTTTAGAGCCTGTTCAGTATCACTGACTAAATCATAGAAAGAACTCCAAGACGATCTGACTAAACGATCATCACCAAAGCAAGAGGTTGCTTATCTACAGAACCAGGGTAGGTGGCAATCCCCTCTGTTTTGAAATCATTATATGGCTAGAAAATACAAACATTGTTTTAAATTATAAAATGGCTTAATAGATTTTATAGATTTATCAGCATTTTCTCATCAGTGGCTCATCTGAATACCACACTCTAACAATCATAATTTGTATTTAAAAATTTTTTATCAGCCACATATTTTTATTTGCATAATTTAATTCTTAACTTTTATCTATTTTTCTAATTTTACAGGACTTTAAAAATTAATAGACAATTTTTAGGGCAGTTTTACATTTACAGAAAAGTTAAGCAAGAAGTGCACAGGTTTCCCATATGGCACCTCTATTCACTTGCCACAAATTAATTAATAATTTGACACTATTGAAAAGTGTCAAATAGATAGCCTAACTCTACATCTAAAGCAGCTGGAAAAGGAAGAACAAAAAAAAACCAAAGTCAGCAGAAGGAACAAGATCATAAAAACCAGAGCAGAAATAAATGAAAAAGAAATGAAGGAAACAATTGCAAAGATTAATAAAACTAAAAGCTGATTCTTTGAGAAAATGAACAAAACTGACAAACCACTAGCCAGACTCATCAAGAAAAAAGGGAGGAATAATAAAGTCAATAAATTTAGAAATGAAAAAGGAGAGGTTATAACAGACAACACAGATATACAAAGGATCATAAGAGAATATTATGAGCAACTATATACCAATAAAATGGACAACCTGGAAAACATGAACAGATACTTAGAAAAGATCAGCCTCCTAAGACTGAACCAGGAAGAAATAGAAATTATGAACAACCCAATTATGAACACTGAAACTAAAACAGTGATCAAAAAATCTCCCCCAAAACAAAAGCCCAGGGCCAGATGGCTTCACAGGGGAATTCTATCAAACATTCAGAGAAGAGCTAATGCCTATTTTTCTGAAACTACCCAAAAATTGTAGAGGAAGGAACACTTCCAAACTCATTGTACAAGGCCACAATCACCCTGATACCAAAACCAGAAAGACAACATGAAAAAAGAAAATTACAGGCCAATATCACTGATGAACATAAATGCAAAAATCCACAATAAAATCTTAGCAAACAGAATACAACATATTAAAAAGCTCATACACCATGACCAAGTTGGGTTTATTCCAGGGATGCAAAGATTCTTCAATATACACAAATCAATCAATGTGATACACCATATCAACAAATTGAAAGATAAAACCTATATAATCATCTCAATAGATGCAGAGAAAGCCTTCGACAAAATCCAGCATCCATTTATGATAAAAATGCTTTAAAAAATGAGCATAGAGGAACCTATCTCAATAGAGTAAAGGCCATATGTGAAAAGCCCACAGCAAACATTATTGTCAATGGTGCAAAACTAAGAGCTTTCCCTCTAAGATCAGGAGCAAGACAAGAGTGTCCACTCTCACCACTATTATTCAACATAGTTTTAGAAGTCCTAGCTACAGCAATTAGAGAAGAAAAAGAAACAAAAGGAATCCAGATTGGAAAAGAATAAGTAAAACTCTCACTGTTTGCAGATAACATGATACAGAGTACATCATAAGAAATGCTGGACTGGAAGAAACACAAGCTGGAATCAAGATTGCTGGGAGAAATATCAATAACCTCAGATATGCAGATGACACCACCCTTATGGCAGAAAGTGAAGAGGAACTCAAAAGCCTCTTGATGAAAGTGAAAGTGGAGAGTGAAAAAGTTGGCTTAAAGCTCAACATTCAGAAAACGAAGATCATGGCATCCAGTCCCACTACTTCATGGGAAATAGATGGGGAAACAGTGGAAACAGTGTCAGACTTTATTTTTCTGTGCCCCAAAATCACTACAGATGGTGACTGCAGCCATGAAATTAAAAGACGCTTACTCCTTGGAAGGAAAGTTATGACCAACCTAGATAGCATATTCAAAAACAGAGACATTACTTTGCCAACAAAGGTTCGTTTAGTCAAGGCTATGGTTTTTCCTGTGGTCATGTATGGATGCAAGAGTTAGACTGTGAAGAAGGCTGAGCGCCGAAGAATTGATGCTTTTGAACTATGGTGTTGGAGAAGACTCTTGAGAGTCCCTTGGACTGCAAGGAGATCCAAGCAGTCCATTCTGAAGGAGATCAGCCCTGGGATTTCTTTGAAAGGAATGATGCTGAAGCTGAAACTCCAGTACTTTGGCCACCTCATGTGAAGAGTTAACTCATTGGAAAAGACTCTGATGCTGGGAGGGATTGGGGGCAGGAGGAGAAGGGGATGCCAGAGGATGAGATGGCTGGATGGCATCACTGACTCAATGGACATGAGTCTGAGTGAACTCCAGGAGTTGGTGAGGGACAGGGAAGCCTGGCATGCTGCGATTCATGGGGTTGCAAAGAGTCGGACACAACTGAGCAACTGATCTGATCTGATCTGATCTGATATGTAGAAAACCCTAAAGAAACTATTAGAAAATTCCTAGAGCTAATCAGTAAATTCAGCAAAGTCACAGATACAAAGTCAATAAACAGAAATCACTTGCAGTCCTATATACTAGCAATGAAAAATCAGAAAGAAGAATTAAAGAATCAATCCTATTCACCATTGCAACAAAAAGAATAAAATATCTAGGAATAAACCTACCTAAGGAAACAAAAGACCTGTATACAGAAAACTATAAGACACTGATGAAAAAAATCAAAGATGACATAAACAGATGGAGAGATATTCCATGTTCCTGGGTGGGAAGAATCAATATTGTGAAAACCACCATACTACCAAATGCAATCTATAGATTCAATGCAATCCCTATCAAATCACCAATGACTTTTTTCAGAACTAGAACAAAAAATTTCACAATTCATATGGAAACACAAATGACCCCAAATAGCCAAAGAAGTCTTGAGAAAGAAGAATGGAGTTAGAGGAATCAGGCTTCCTGACTTCGGACTATACTACAAAGCTACAGTCATCAACACAGTATAATACTGGCACAAAAACAGAAATATAGACCAATGGAACAAGAAAGAGAACCCAGAGATAAACCCATGCACCTATGGCTATCTTATTTTTGACAAAGGAAGCAAGAATATGCAATGGGGCAAAGACAGCCTTTTCAATAAGTAGTGCTGGGAAAACTGGATAGCTACATGCAAAAGAATGAAGTTAGATCACTGCCTAATGCCATACACAAGGATAAACTCAAAATAGATTAAAGACCTAAACGTAAGACCAGAAACTATTAAACTCTTAGAGGAGAACATAGGCAGAACACTCGATGACATAAATCAAAGCAAGATCTTCTATGACCCACCTCCTAGAGTAATGGAAATAAAAACAAAAATAAACAAGTGGGACCTAATTAAACTTAAAAGCTTTTGCACAGCAAAGGAAAATATAAACAAGGTGAAAAGACAACCCTCAAAATTGGAGAAAATAATAGTAAGGGAAACAACTGATAAAGAATTAATTTCCGAAATATATAAGCAGCTTATACAACTCAATACCAGAAAAGCAGACAACCCTATCAAAAAGTGGGATAGGGAGCTGAAAAGACATTTCTCCAAAGAAGACATACAGATGGCTAACAAGCACAGGAAAAGATGCTCAGCATCACTCTTTATCAGAGAAATGCAAATCAACACTACAATGAGATACCACATCACACCAGTCAGAATGACCATCATCAAAAAGTCTACAAACAATAAATGCTGGAGGGGGTGTGGAGAAAAGGGAAAACTCTTGCATTTCTGGAGGGAAAGTAAACTGATAAAGCCACTATGGAAGATAGTATGGAGACTCCTTAAAAAGCTAGGAATAAAACCACCATATGACCCAGCAATCCCCTCCTAGGCATATACCCTGAGGAAACCAAAACTGACAAAGACACATGTACCCCAATGTTCACTGCAGCACTATTTACAGTAGCTAGAACATGAAAGCAAACTAGATGTCCATCGACAGATGAATAGATAAAGAAGCTGTACATATATACAATGGAGTACTACTCAGGCATAAAAAGGAATGCATTTGAATCTGTTCTAATGAAGTGGAAGAAACTAGAGCCCATTACACAGAGTGAAGTAAGTCAGAAAGAAAAATATAAATATTGTGTGCTGACACATATATATGGAATCTGAAGAGATGGTACTGATGAATTTAATTTCAGGGCAGCAATGGAGAACAGACCTATTGACAAGGTGGGAGGAGAGGAGGGAGAAGGGGAGATGTATGGAGAGAGTAACATAGAAATTTACAATACCATGTGTAAAACAGATAGTCAATGGGAATTTGCTGTATGACTCAGGGAACTCAAACAGGGCCTCTGTAACAGGTTGAAGGGTGGGATGGGGAGGGAGACGGGAGGGATGTCTGGGAGGAAGGGGACATGGGTGTACCTATGGCTGATTCTTGTTGAAGTATGACAGAAAACCACAAAATTCTGTAAAGCAATTATCCTTCAATTAAAAATTTTTTTTTTCTAATCTTGCATTCCTATGGTACATTTGAAGCAAATTATATATGTATGTATTTTCTCCTTCTCTGATACTGTATTAAGTATTCTATTTTAAGGATTTTTTTATCCTCACATTTTGTGTTGCTTTGCACACACATTTAGAATATCTGTTTATCAAGACCACACACATCACATTAAGTCTATGCATCCAGCCAAGTGTTATCCTTCAGGGTTGCCATCTTAGGGGCATTGAACTTACTACAGGTTTGTCCTGAATTCAGTAAAGCCCATGCACAAGTGGCCCCTACTTTGGGTAGACACACTTGAGTTGAAAAGAGAGGACTCTTTGAGAACAAGATCCCTGGAGTTGAACAGGGGGACCAGAAGAGATGAAAAGTGGAGAGGAGATGAAGGGGTGAGAATGGCTCTAAATTCTCACAGGACCAAGAGGATATGATGGCTTTGAACTGCTGAGCAAGGCAGAAGGGCAGCAGGTTTGGGCAAAAGTTTATATTATGAAGAAAAAGAAATGAGAAGCCTTGGTTTAAATCCCTAACAACCAGACAAATCACGTCTTTTTTCTCTCATTTCTTTTTCCACAAAATGAGATTGATGATGAATTCAACTGGAAACCTTGGTGCCCCAGACAGGAATCTAAATAAGCTTCTGTCATTTTTTTAATAGAACAAAAAATCATGTTTCATTATGGAATTTCCCACAGGTTGTCTTCTTGCTCCTGAATTACTTGTTAGATTTCAGAAAATAAATAACAATGGCTTTTGGCTACCTTGGCCACATTTGATTACCAATTATGTCATCTTCATCAATGAAATCCAAAATAAAGGATACCTGAACATATTGTGAGATTGTTTTATAAATATAGAGCTACATAGAATTTAGTCACCAAAGAATAAATCACCAAAGAGCTGGGTTCCCTGGTGAGGGAAGTCACACCTGCTCAGTCTTCTGAGATGACCAAAATATCGCAGTAAATACTTGCATTTCTTTCAAATGAATTGCTGGTATACCAAAAGTTCTCAGTTGTTAAAGAAAAAGTTAACTGCTAAATCATTCAGGTTAACTATAGATTATATTTTTGGATTAGAATTGCAGACCAATTCTTTCCCCCTATAAAGTTGCAAAATGGAATAACCATGTTATCATTCAGTATTTATTTGGCCTCCACGGAGAAGGCAATGGCACCCCACTCCAGTACTCTTGCCTGGAAAATCCCATGGACGGAGGAGCTTGGTAGGCTGCAGTCCACGGGGTCGCTGACGGTCGGACACGACTGAGCGACTTCACTTTCACTTTTCACTTTCATGCATTGGAGAAGGAAATGGCGGCCCACTCCAGTGTTCTTGCTTGGAGAATCCCAGGGACGGGGGAGCCTGGTGGGCTGCTGTCTATGGGGTCGCACAGAGTCGGACACGACTGAAGCGACTTAGCAGCAGCAGCAGCAGCAGTAAGACTGGCTAATTTTTAGTTCCTTAGAACACAGCAGTTTCTGTTTTCGGGGACCATAGGGTTTAACTGGGATGTGGAGGCAGCAGTGGCCATGGAATTCTCCAGGCAAAAAATACTGAGTGGATAGCCATTATCTTCTCCAGGGTATCTTCCCAACCCAAGGATCCAACCCAGGTTTCCTGCATTGCAGGCAGATTCTTTACCATCTGAGCCATCATGAACACCCTGTATGTAGCTGCTGCTGCTGCTGCTAAGTCGCTTCAGTCGTGTCCGACTCTGTGCGACCCCATAGACGGCAGCCCACCGGGCTCCCCCGTCCCTGGGATTCTCCAGGCAAGAGCACTGGAGTGGGGTGCCATTGCCCTCTCCGCCCTGTATGTAGACAATAGACTAAATACTCAATTCCAAAGCTAGGAGCTAATGTTATTACACAAGTAAACCCAGACAGTTCTGGGGCTGAAAATATTCTTAAACTCTTCAAGAGTGTTTCCTGCGAGGCAGGTACATAGCTAAGATTTTATATATAAATCTCTTTTAAATTTCATAATAACTTCATAGGTCCTATTTCCACTCTACAGCTGGAAAAACAGATTTGGTGTTTGCTGAAAGTCACCTGATATTAAAAGTGATGGACTCGGAATTTAAACCTAGGTACTCTGAATGCAGGCGTTTTATGGCACCTTCACAGGATTGGTGGCTCAGACGGTAAAGCGTCTGCCTGCAGCGCCAGAGACCAGGGTTCGATCCCTGGATTGGGAATATCCCCTGGAGAAGGAAATGGCAACCCACTCCAATACTCTTGCCTGGAAAATTCCGTGGACTAAGGAGCCTGGTAGGCTATAGTCCATGGGGTCACAAAGAGTTGGACACGACTGAGCGACTTCACTTCACTTCACTTCGCTTCACAGGATTAAACTGAGCCTGAAGAGTAAAAAATAACCAATAATGGAGGGACTTCCCTGACAGGCTAGTAGTTAAGACTTTACCTTTCAATGTAGGGTGGGCATCTTTGATCCCTGGTCAGGAAGCTAAGATTCTATATGCCTCTCAGCCAAAAAAAAAAAAAATACCACAGAAACAATATTGTAACATTCAAGAAATACTTTAAAAACTTGATCCACATTACAAAAAATCTTTTTAAAAAATTATCTATTAATTGAGATGGTAGCTATGGCAGGAAAACAGAGAAGATGGTGTGGAGAGAACTTGACTCAGAGAAGGAAGAGGGCATGATGTCTTCATGGAATAGGTGCTGGTATAGAATGGCTAAAGCACAGAGTCCAGGGAGAGACAACAGAGTGACTTGCCCAAGATTACTAATTAGAGAGCAAGTTCTAACTAGAACTCTGGTGTCTTTTCTTCTGGCCTGGTGTCTTTTTAGTCTGTCTTGCAGCTATCTTATTATAATAATGTTGAACACTGATCTTTGAAACATGATTATTGCTAAAAATGAACACAGATGATGCCAGATTAATTATCCTAAAGTTCTAAACATATTGCACCTTTATTTCTATGTAGTCATAAAATACACAATTCATAATTAGTCACTCAGTTGTGTCCAAGTCTTTGTGACCCCATGGACTGCAACATGCCAGGCTTTCCTGTCCATCACCAATTCCCAGGACCTACTCAAACTCATGTCTGTTGAGTCAGTGATGCCATTCAACCATCTCATCCTCTGTCATCCCCTTCTCCTCCTGCATTCAATCTTTCACAGCATCAGGATCTTTTCAAATGAATCAGTTCTTCGCATCAGGTGGCCAAAGTATTGGAGTTTCAGCTTCTGCATCAGTCCTTCCAATGAATATTCAGGACTGATTTTCTTTATGATGGACTGGTTAGATCTCCTTGCTGTCCAAGAGACTCTCAAGAGTCTTCTCCAACACCACAGTTCAAAAGCATCAATTCTTCGGTGCTCAGCTTTCTTTATAGTCCAACTCTTACATCCATACATGACTACTGGAAAAACCATAGATGTGACTAGATGGTCCTTTGTTGGCAAAGTGATGTCTTTGCTTTTCAACATGCTGTCTAGGTTGGTCATAGCTTTTCTTCCAACGAGCAAGCATCTTTTGATTTCATGGCTGCAGTCACCATCTGCAGTGATTTTGGAGCCCCCCAAAACAGTCTGTCATTGTTTCCATTGTTTCCCCATCTATTTGCCTTGAAAAGATGGGACTGGATGCCATGATCTTAGTTTTTTGAATATTGAGCTTTAAGCCAACTTTTTCACTCTCCTCTTTCACTTTCATCAAGAGGCTCTTTAGTTCTTCTTCGCTTTCTGCCATAAGGGTGGTGTCATCTGCATATCTGAGGTTATTGATATTTCTCCTGGCAATCTTGATTCCAGCTTTTGCTTCTTCCAGTCCAGCATTTCTCATAATGTACTCTGCATATAAGTTAAATAAGCAGGGTGACAATATACAGCCTTGACATACTCCTTTTTCAATTTGGAACCAGTTTGTGTATTTGAAAAAGTCTGTTATTTTTCTTTTTTAAAAAATTTGGAAAAATCACTGGAGATGGTGACTGCAGCCATGAAATTAAAAGATGCTTACTCCTTGGAAGGAAAGTTATGACCAACCTAGATAGCATATTCAAAAGCAGAGACATTACTTTGCCAACAAAGGTCCATCTAGTCAAGGCTATGGTTTTTCCAGTGGTCATGTATGGATGCGAGAGTTAGACTGTGAAGAAAGCTGAGCACGGAAGAATTGATGCTTTTGAACTGTGGTGTTGGAGAAGACTCTTGAGAGTCCCTTGGATTGCAAGGAGATCCAACCAGTCCATTCTAAAGGCGATCAGCCCTGGGTGTTCTTTGTGTGGGGTAGGTAGAATAGGGAGAAGGAGTCCAAAATGGCGGTGGCTAAAAGACAAGGAAGGTCAAAGAAAGGTCCGAGGACCAGAGTGAAAACTTCAGGCAGAACAAACAGCACTCCTGGCTAAGCCCAATTTGCATAGGGCAGGCCCAGGTGGAGGAAAAAACATATAAAAGGAGGAGCCAAAGCGCTTTCTCTGGGACTCTCTCTCCCGCATGCACGCGCTCTTTTCTTTCTCTCTCTCTCTCTTTCCTGCTATCTTCTAAATAAAATGGAGCTGTAACACTGATTTGCCTAAGAGCTGTAGCATGGTTTGTCCAAGACCCGAGAGCTGTGATGTGCCGAGGGCTTTAATGTCCGTCGCTCCAAATCTTTGTTGTGACAAGACAAAGAACCGAGGAACATACACTCGCATCACATCTATGGTGCCGTGACTCGGATATAACCTGGCCGAAACAAACTCTACACAGAAGAGGCCAAGCACAGCAGAAGCCCAACTCAGGGAAGCTCCCGTGCTAGAAGCAGAAGGCGAAGAAACCCAGTGCAGGGGAAGGCCCATCGTGCTGGAAACCGGGACAGCGAAAAACAAACTCAGCAGGAAGCTCACACGGCCCAGTCTCAGATTCCAGAAGACCTCCGGTTAAGGTAAGAGGTCCTCACTTCTATGACTGGAGGGACCTTTACAATCTCTCATTTCTTGTTTCCTCAAACAGGCGGGCGGCAGGGGCACAATTGAGGGACTCTGGAGAGGCTACTCCTCAGCATGTCCCAAAGGCACTATCTGCTGAGCCCCAGTAACTGTTACCCAAGGCGGTGGGGGTTCTTCTGTCCTTTTTCTTCTCTGTGCAAAGGATCAGACCAATGAAACTGTGAGCACCGGTCAGATATTTAGCAAATTTTCTGGCGGGCTATGAAGGGGATTCCTTGGCATGTTTTTCCCACTGTTTTTTCCTCCTGTCCTTCAGCTTTCTCCTGGGACTCAAGCCCGGCCAAAACTAATGAAACTCAGGCTCTGATGTCTCATTGCAAAAATTCATTAAGAGACAAAGTGATAAGTGATAATCCTACCCAATACTGGTCACAATGGAGATCTTGGGGACGCCCAAACTCCAGTCCGGGGGGTCCCAGGAGGTCATCACGCCTTGACCTGCCTAGGGATCGGTCTTCGAAAGGTTGTCACACCTCAACCTGTTCGGGGATCCTCTAGTCCCAGGGGTCCCAGGAGGTCGTCACGCCTCGACCTGCCCAGGGACCCAATTCTCGGGAAGCCGTCATGCCTCGACCTGCCCGGGGATTCGATCTCTAGGAGGCTGTCACGCCTCAGCCTGCCTAACCTGGGGATGCCTGGCTCTCAGGTTGCAATAGTTCTGGGTAGGATAAGCTTCAGAAAGACTCACCCCTAAGGAAGTCCACTCATGGAAACATAAAGAAGCCTATTACTTGTGGGACCGTGCCCAGTCTCAGCAATAACTCAGGAGCCCAATGAGAACCCCATTGCCTTTCTGGAGAGGCTAAAAGAGGCACTCCAAAAGTTTACCAACCTGGACTTAGACTCTTACGAGGAACGGGTGATTTTAAAGGACAAATTCCTGTCCCAATGTGCATCAGATATCAGAATTAAGTTACAGCAGCTACAACAGCAGGGCCCTGCTGCCTCTTTAGATGAGATGGTCCAGACAGCCACCAATACCTTTTATAACAGGGAACAGGAGAAGGAGGCCAAGGCCCAGGAGAAGGAGAGAAAGAGACAAGGCATGCCCAGATGCTGGCCGCCCTCCAGAGAAGCCCTATGGCAAACCCCAAGTCCTTGAGGGACAAGGCACGAGACAGATGCCTGATCTGTAGACAGGTGGGACATTGGGCCAAAGAGTGTCCAAACCATGACAAGTCTCCTAGAACGGCTTGCCACAAATGCCATCAACTGGGACATTGGGCGGCACTCTGCCCTCGGGACCCAAGAGCCTCAAGGTCAAGCGCCAAGCCTACCCTCAAGAGGTAGGTTGGTTCAAGAGGACTGAAGCGGCCCGCTCCAGCCAGCCCGTCTGTCACAGATAACCATCACGGGGCTGGAGCCAAGGGTGCAACTGGATGTGGCAGGTAGGTCCGAGAATTTCTTGGTTGACACGGGGCTACCTACTCTGTCTTGATCTCCTACTCCGGAGCCTTCTCCTCCCAAACCTGTACCATTTTGGGTGCTACAGGAAAAGCAACTACTAAAAGATTCACCCGAGCACTTCTTTGTTGCTGGGATGGACAAATATTTTCTCACCAGTTTCTGGTGGTCCCTGAGTGTCCTACCCCCTTATTGGGAAGAGATATACTCACTAAACTGGGGACCACCCTTGTGATGGGAAGTTTTTCAGCCCCTAGAGCTCTACAGCTCCTGGTTACTACTGAAGAACCCATTACACCTTCAATAGAGAGGGACCAAAAACTATGGGAAGACAAAATTAACCCCCAGGTGTGGGATCAGGGGATTCCTGGACGAGCCCACCAAGCTGAACCAGTCATCATTGTCCTCCGAGATCCCACTCGGTTTCCTAACTGGAAACAATATCCTCTCAAAAGAGAGGCTCGGGAGGGACTACAGCCTTTAATAAATAAATTCCTTGCTTGTGGGCTATTGGTCCCCACCAGCTCGCCATGTAACACCCCAGTCCTCTCAGTAAAGAAAAAAGACGGAACCTGGTGACTGGTTCAAGATATCCGGATCATAAATGAAGCTGTAGTCCCCCTCCATCCCACAGTACCCAATCCCTATGTAATCTTAGGAGAAATCCCACCCAATGCCAAATGGTTTACAGTCTTGGATCTCAAAGATGCATTTTTTTGCATACCACTGGCTAAAGAATCCCAATATCTTTTTGCCTTTGAGTGGAAGGCCCCAGGAGAAAAACACCAACAGATGACTTGGACAGTGTTACCTCACGGGTTCAGAGATAGCCCCCACCTGTTTGGACAGGCCCTTAGCCGGGATCTCCTAGATCTGGACCTGGGACCTAATGGGAAACTATTACAATACGTAGATGACCTACTAATCTGCTCTCCAGATGAGAAAAGTGCCCAACAACATGCAATTCAGGTTCTAAACTTCTTGGCAGAAAAGGGGATATAAAGTCTCCCGTGCTAAGGCACAGATGGTCGAGACAAAGGTCACTTACCTGGGAGTTCAGATTACACACGGGTCCAGGAGGCTGTCCTCTGATTGGGTACAAGGAATTCTCCAGTTGCCCTCCCCCACGACTCGGAAACAATTGCGAGCTTTCCTGGGGCTAACTGGTTATTGTAGAATCTGGATACCCAATTATGGTCTAATTGCCCAGCCTTTATATGAAAGCTTAAAGGGAAGAGATGATTCAATCCCACTGATTCAATCCCCACTGATGTGGGGAACTCCTCAAAAGGAGGCAGAGGCTACACTAAAACAGGCCTTAACTCAGGCACCTGCCTTGAGGTTGCCAGACCCAGAAAAAGCATTCCAACTTTATGTCCATGAAAGAGAGGGAATAGCCTTGGGAGTGTTAACTCAAAGGTTGGGATCTGAGCCCCAGCCTGTAGCTTACTTATCCAAGAGGCTCGATCCAACTTCCCGAGGTTGGCCCCCCTGCCTTCGAAATCTTGCAGTTATTGCAATCATGATAGAAGATGCTTTAAAACTCTCCTTTGGGGGCAAACTAACTATTTTTACCAGCCACCAAGTAAAACAACTCCTAAATGGGAGAGGCCATTTATGGATGTCTGATCAAAGAATCCTCAGATATCAAGTAATGCTGATGGAAAATCCAGGCCTCACTATATCCCCTTGTGAGGTTCTTAACCCAGCCACCGTTCTACCTACTCCCGAGGGCTCTCTCCCCTTTCACTCTTGTCTAGAAACCTTGGACCATTGAACAAAACCCCAAGAGGGATTGTCAGAAGATCCTCTGACCAATCCTGAGGAAATCTGGTACACTGATGGAAGCAGCTTTGTCTTGGATGGAAAAAGAAGAGCTGGGTATGCAGTAGTCTCCAATTTTGAGACCATAGAGGTTAAGCCTCGCCACCAGGTACTTCAGCCCAATTAGCTGAGCTCATAGCCCTGACTCGAGCTTCAGAGCTGGGAAAAGGAAAAAGAATAGCCATTTACACTGACTCCAAGTATGCCTTTCTGATGCTACATGCACATGTGGCTATTTGGAAAGAAAGGGGCCACTTGACCACTCAAGGGTCTCCAACCAAATATGGTGATCAGATTCTTCAATTCTTGGAGGCAGTCCATCTGCCCACTGAGGTTTCAGTCTCCCACTGTAAAGGACACCAAAAAGGGAACACGGAAGTGGCACGAGGGAACCAAGCAACTGATCAGGCAGCTAGGAGAGCAGCATTACAGAACCATGACCTAATAGGGATTGCCGTCTTAGTTCCACAGACTAATTTGCCAAAAACTCCTTCATATACTGAAGGTGAGACTCTTAAAGCTAAGAGCAAGGGCTTTCAAGAAGATCATATGAGGTGGTTCCAAAAGGAGGGACTCCTTTTTCCGCCTAGAAACCTCCAAAGGAAGTTGGTTAACTCCTTACATGCCACTACTCATTGAGGAGAAAAGGCCTTCTAAAGATTACTAGAAAGGTCCTTCAGAGGAACAGGCCTCCAAACAACTATAAGACAGGTTGTCTCCTTTTGTCCCACTTGCCAATTAAACAACCCCCAAGGAGCTCAAAGACCCCAGCTGGCCCAGCCCGTCCAACGACGTGGGGCCTACCCAGGAGAGGACTGGCAGATGGACTTCATCCAGATGCCAGTTTCTCAAGGGTATAAATACCTATTAGTCATGACAGATACATTCACAGGATGGATTGAAGGCTTTCCCACCCGGACTGAGAAGGCTGAGGAGGTAGTTAAAAAACTGCTCCATGAAATCATTCCAAGATTTGGTATGCCCAGGTCATTACAAAGTGACAATGGGACATCACCTACTTCTAAGGTGACCCAAGGAGTCTCGAAAGCACTGGGCATTACTTATTATCTCCATTGTGCCTGGAGGCCTCAGTCTTCAGGAAAAGTAGAAAGAGCCAGTCAACTCTTAAAATCATTGATAAAAAAGATAACCTAGGAGACCTCCCTGGGATGGAAGGAGGCTTTAACAATAGCTCTCCTCTGTACCCGCATTGCCCCTAAGGAACAGGTTGGTCTTAGTCCTTATGAGATGCTATATGGGAGACCTTTTGTTTATGTCAATGACCTCTTCCTAGATCCAGAGGTTCAGACCCTCCAGTCTTATACCATGGCCATTGGGCAATTCCAACAGGATATACGCTTGTGGGGTATGAACCAGGACCCAAAAGATTCTAAAGAGTCACCACTATATGCTCCAGGAACTCAAGTCCTAATTAAAGTCTGGAAAGATGGGTCCCCAAAGGCTCAACTCCAGCCCACATGGAAGGGCCTCTACCCTGTAATACTTTCTACCCCCACAGCAGTCAAGGTACCAGGACTTGTACCTTGACTCCTGGATTTACTACTCACGAGTCAAGCCATGGAAGAAAACAGAAGAGGACGCTTAATACACCTGTGAGCCCCTGGGAAATCTCATACCTATTCAGAACTACCAATGAGTGCCATTCTAATGAACACCCCCAAAATCTGGTTTCTGGGGATAAGATTTCTCAGGATAACTCTAAGGAGCCAACACAGCTTGACAGAGACTGTACTCCAAAACAGACAGGAGATAGATCTTCTGAGATCCTGAACAAGGAGGGATTTGAGCTATCCTGGTGATGTGAATTTAAAATTGACCAATGTCCCTACTAGTCCTTGTTATGCTATATTGATGATGCCTATGATTATTCCATGTATTGTCAATTGTCTAAACCTGTTTTGTCTCTTCCCAGGTCAACCAGCTACAACATGCAGTGCCAGTTCAACAAAGATATAAAACTACAGCTGACCACGGAAAATATCACACACCCTTGGACACTGCTATAAGAACTCTGAGGATTGAGACTAGCAAGAGGGGGAGGCCCAATACCCCTCGCAGCCCCAGTTCAGCAGGAAGTAGCCAGAAAGACCTTGACGCCCCTATTCCCAAAGAATTGGGCCTCCCATTTCTTGAGGGGGGAATGTTAGGTAGGTAGAATAGGGAAAAGGAGTCCAAAATGGCGGTGGCTAAAAGACAAGGAAGGTCAAAGGAAGGTCCGAGAACCAGAGTGAAAACTTCAGGCAGAACAAACAGCACTCCTGGCTAAGCCCAATTTGCATAGGGCAGGCCCAGGTGGAGGAAAAAACATATAAAAGGAGGAGCCAAAGCGCTTTCTCTGGGACTCTCTCTCCCGCGTGCATGCGCTCTTTTCTCTCTCTCTCTCTCTCCTGCTATCTTCTAAATAAAATGGAGCTGTAACACTGATTTGCCTAAGAGCTGTAGCACGGTTTGTCCAAGACCCGAGAGTTGTGACGCGCCGAGGGCTTTAATGTCCGTCGCTCCAAATCTTTGTTGTGATGAGACAAAGAACCAAGGAACATACACTTGTGTGACATTTGGAAGGAATGATGCTAAAGCTGAAACTCCAATACTTTGGCCACCTCATGCAAAGAGTTGACTCATTGGAAAAGACTCTGATGCTGGGAGGGATTGGGGGCAGGAGGAGAAGGGGACGACAGAGGATGAGATGGCTGGATGGCATCACCGACTCAATGGACGTGAATTTGAGTGAATTCCAGGAGATGGTGATGGACAGGGAGGCCTGGCGTGCTGCGATTCATGGGGTCGCAAAGAGTCGGACACGACTGAGCGACTGAAATGAACTGAACTGAACTGAGTGAAGTAAAGTTGATTTACAATGTTCAGTTAGTGTCAGGCATACAGTAAAATAATTCAGTTATATAGATATAGTATTCTGAAAAAATTTTTTAGGCATCTATAAAGAAGGAGAATATATGTTCTTTTGCACTGTTAATATTATATATTTTTTTGCACTATGGCACTTTGTCACAAATTTGGTTTTATCAGAGAGTACAAAGAAAATAAGAAAACAAAGTGAGTCCATCAACAGGTCCAGTAATCTATTGTTCCATATTTTCCTTCTGATAACCTTCACCTATCAACTGACTCACCATTCAGTGATAGTCGCCATTCATCTTATCGCTACAAATTTCCTTCACTAAAGAAGGAATCTATTTGCCTTATAGATACAACCAGTTTTGAATGGAAAGGCAAAAGGGATGTACTGGCTCTTATTTAACATCTACAAACATTGACTTGATCTCAAGGAGACATTTGGAAAAAAGAATAAACTATACATTTAAACATTTTAAGAATGATTTCATAACGTCATTAGTACTTAAATTTTGGCTTTGTCATTTTTCACTTCTTCCTTGATAGCATGTTGTCCACAATGCAAAGGTTTCGAAGGCCACCTCTGAGCTCTGTTCAGGGGCAGGTGCAAGCCTGAGGATGTTAGGTGCCCTGGGGTCGTGGGTGTGGGGGCAGCAGAGCTCCCCCTCAACACCCCTGCCAGTTTTGACTCCAAAAACTGAAGCCTGCATGGACTGTCTGAGAGTAGACCTCAGAAGTCCACTGTCCCAACACAAAGTCTCAGAAATTTTGGAACTTGGTCAGTCACCAATGGGTTTCATAGCCTGAAGGCACTTTTCATAATCTAGTTAAATGAAAGCTATTGAACACCTCAGTGCCCTCCAGGAGCATCACAGAGATGGACCTCTTTTCAGAGACTATGGAAGACAAGCAGAAAATGATCTTTCCTCTTCCATCCACCCTTATGGCTCCTCAAGGGCTGTCATTCACTAATGCAAACTTAAACAAGTGGTCACTGCTGAAACGGAAAACTACTGTTTACATGTGGTAAAACATTACGCATTTCATCTGTATAGAAGTTCTATGTGTATCTGAAGTTTACATAACTTCCAATTTGAAAGCGAGCTGAGACAGAAAAACTATGCTTATTTATTCATGAAACCTTATTTCTTTGTAATATCCTAGAATGCTGAGAGAGACTTGAAACCCGAAATAGTTAAACTTGCAAAGAGACTCATTCATTACTTTTCAGAAGAGAAAATCTTCTTAACGCGAAAACATTCAATTCTTGGTTTCAGTCCAAAGGTTCTGTTCAGTTGTTTTGAAGTTACAAGGAAAAAAATGTACTTTTCCTATCGTACCCAATTGACATTTTTAAACAAAAATAATTCAAAGATATTTAAACAGTACAACTTCAAATGTCTGCTGTTAATCCGCTGTGGGGAAGAATCTGTAGGGGAAAAAGAAAACTATGAAAAAATAAACTTGGAGTTTGATCATCCTTTCAAACACTGAATCCAATGAAAATCCTTCTAGGTTTATGATTCTACTATCACAGCAGGGTTTATTTTTAACTAAAAGAGAATACAGATTCCTCTATTGTCTCTTCTAAAAGTGTTTTATAAGGGGAAAACTTTTTTTAACTCATTTATTTAGAACCATGGATCAAAATAGTATCACACCAGGAAGTTTTGTTTCACAAAGAAATGCTAAATTAACCTAATTAACCTACAATTTCAGGATTTTTTTGGTAAGGGCTACCTTTTATTTAGGACTTCCCTAGTGGCTCAGATGGTAAAAGTGTCTGCCTACAATGTGGGAGACCTGGGTTCAATCCCTGGGTCGGGAATACCTCCTGGAGAAGGAAACGGCAACCCACTCCAGGACTCTTGCCTGGAAAATCCCATGGATGGAGAAGCCTGCTAAGCTACAGTCCACAGGGTTGCAAAGAGTTGGACATGACTGGGCGACTTCACTCACTTCACCCTTTATTTAAGATGATACAAAGTGGAATTAATATAAGACCTTTTCTTCATATTTTTGTGTTATAATTTAAACACAAATTCTATTTTTAAGTGCCCAACGATGCATAATTTAATTTAAAGGAAAGAATATAAGGTACAGAATCCCAAAGATAAAAAATGTCACGGATGTGTCACTGTAAATTCTTTGGCCTCTTGCAATTAAAGACAGTGGAAAACTGACAGGTTAGAATTCTCTGGTAAAATATGTTCTCTCTTGCAACTTGCTTTCTTTATCTGTAAAATAGAAGTAGTAATAAGATTTGTGTAACAAAAAAGGAGACATATGCAAAACAGCACAGATAATACTAATGCTGTATATACCAGCACTTGTTCATTTCCTCCCCACTACCTAGAAGCAAACATTCATTAATATAATTAAAAAATATAAACTACAAGTAAAATGAAATGACCAATACTAAACAACTTTGAATAATAAGTTAATAACTCTCCATTGAATCAGTGTTTTTCAAGTTGTTGCTTATACACCATTAGTGTTTGTGAAATTTAATTTGGTTCCAACCATAAAAGAAGAGAAAAAAAGAAAATATTAGAGTATGTCACACACTGAAGAGTATTATTTCAATAAACTTTAACTTCTCTTGCATTTACAATGGGCATATGTATTATAAACTGGGTCACAAAGTAAAATCTATTTCTTGCTGTGGGTTACAATTTTTTTTAATAAACAAGCATCACTTACTTTATCTGTTCTTCCTATTGTGACATCATGTCTATTTTTGAGTTCACAAAGTGTATAGAGAGATAACCTGGAACATGCTAGTCTGAAAATTCACTGATGCATTTTCATCAACTGATCTTTTTTTCCACACCCAAACAAAACCAAATGCACTTGGTTCTCTGGCCAAAAACTATTCTTTATGGAGCAATTCCTAATGATGAGGCACTGGGCTAGACACATACTCTTCTTTAATCTTCAAAACTACCTCAGGAGATCTCCATTTTACAAAGAGGAAACTGAGTCTTAGTAAAGGGACCCCAGGGCTTCCCTGGTGGCACAGTGATGAAGAACCCACCTGCCAATGCAGGAGATGCAAGTTGGATCCCTGGGTTGGGACTATCCCCTGGAGGAGGAAATGGCAACCCACTCCAGTATCCTTGCCTGAGAAATCCCACCGACAGAGGAGCCCGTGAGCTACAATCACATCGGGTTGCAGAAGGGTCGGACAGGGCTTAACGACTGAAACAACAGCAACAAAGGGACCACAGGACCACAAAGACGGGATGGATTGGATTCCAGTCTGGCCCCACTCTGCACCCCTGCTTTTCACACTAAACCATAACATGTTCTCAGGTGAAATAAGGTTAACTCGCACTCTCAGTGGAGAAGTGCCTCCCATGGCTAATACCTCCCTGCTCCTGTAGTGAACCACACAAAGGAAACTGCACATACATGGCAAAAAACACTTCTCCTGGAGCAAATTGAGTCTATCAATGACTGGTTTAGTCATAGCACAATTTAGCCTTTTAAAGAGTCAGAATTGTATAAATACAGTACAGGAAGTTCAAAAAGTAATATTTTAGAAACCGCATTCTTTTCTCCAGAACAGACAGCACAGAAGGTTCCATTTCCCACAGTAAAACACTCTGTCTTCTTCTTGGGATACAGGGAAACATTTACTAAGAAGTCTGAACAGCCAGGAGCATGAACCCTGATGCTTTCCACTGTGTTCACAAGACCGATGGATTCAACGGCAGTCAAGAATTCTGAAATAGCCCGTTCAGATTTCTTCACTCATGCTCACTTAATATGAATCACTTTGACTAAGCATTGCCCTGCTTTGCAGAATGGTATTCTGACATTATTAATAGTTGGCTCAGTTCACTCAACCACAATAAGGGCTTTCTCCAGCCTGATACAGAGCCAATCATGCCCTTGTGACTGTCAGCCTTAAGCTTGAGGATGGATTCAAATTCAACTTTTAAAATACAGTAAACATTCTCCAAAGATATATTACCACCGTGGACAAACTACTAAACACCAGCATAACAGGGCAATTGTGGAACTCCACATGAAACCTACACTTTTCACGTATCATATGAGAACATGTTACAGAATGGAACTTCTTAAAGGGCTTTCTACAATACTTACTAAAGAATGCGTTAGTCTACTTTTTCTTTTCCTTTGCTTGCTTGTAGTTGCTCAGGTTTATTCTAAAGTAACAACTTCTTATATGACATCAGATAGTCTCAAAAAATACCCTGGTACAGACAATGTGATCCTGTCCACCTACGAATGGTTGCAAAAAAGAAAAAGTAACACATACCCTCCTATTTTGTAAGATAAATGGCCTTTTTACTTTACATCCTCATTTCCTCTCTCTGGGTGTTCTATTAAAAGAAACTGGCATCCAGACCTCGATAAGATGGTTATTTTGAGACATTTGTCTGCCATCTTCTCAGGCTGCCAGCTTTCCGAATAAAGTCATTATTCCTTGCCTCAAAAAAAAAAATCCTGTTTCAAAAGTTCTCACTTATAAATGGTATGTACTCAGTCACAAGATGTATTAAAGAGAATTTAGAAGGGATTATGAGTAACACCAAGAGGTATGCTTCACTTGGCTCCACCAGGGACACTAGGAAAGATGCTCGTGGTAACTTGGAAAATTTATTTTGAATTATGTGAATGTGTCTTGAACTAATACTTTCTTAAAAACTTTTGGATGGGATTCCAATTAAATTGGTCAAAACCACTGTATTTAGACTAGAAGCAACCTCTTACATCACTTAATTCCTGTCCTTCTAGAACAGGGCAGTCATTCAACAAAGAAGCTGGAAAGTATCTTCTTTTTTGGAAATCAAAGAAGAAAGAATTTATTTTTCAGTGATAAGCTTTTAGACTGTTGATAACTTTCCTTAAGCCCCACCCTCATTTTTATTATTCATATTTTATTTAAATATTTATTCAAATTTTATTATTCATAACTGTCCATTTAAAACAGTAATGCCACTCAGCTTTTTTAAATTGCTGTGTATGAATAAAGAATCATAACAGCTTAAAACATAATTATTACACTTTTATTATACTTTTATATTGTGTTTTAGCAGCTGGTCTTGAAATCATTTCTATCAAATTCATCTGTTGATTATTTTTAACTGGTTCATTACTTCTTTATTTTCCAAAGTTCTTTTCTATTTTCTGATTGTCTGGGAATAAAGGCTCTACACAGATAGAAAATATAGAAAAGGTAGAGATGATAAGAGTTCCTTGAAAGCTGCCACACAAAAGCAATCACTGCTGAAATTAAGATTTTATTCTTCTAAATGTGGACTTTAGAAGTCCAGGGGTTAAAACTTCACCTTCCAATGCAGGGGACGTAGGTTTAATCCCTGGGAGCTAAGATCCTACATGCCTTATGGCCAAAAAACCAAAACATAAAAAACAGAAGTTAAATTGCAACAAATTCAGTAATGACTTTAAACATGGTCCACATCAAGAAAAACAACAACAAAAAGTAAGTGCAGATTTGGTGCATAGAGCATGCATTGTTTTATAAAACATATTCTATAATATATACATCCTACTCTGTCCATGGAATTTTCCAGGCAAGAATACCAGAGGGGGTTGCCATTTCTTATTCCAGGGGAACTTCCTCACCCAGGGATCAAACTGGAGTCTCTTGCATCTCCTGTAACAGCAGGAGGATTCTTTAACAACTGTGTCACCTGGGAAACCCATGCTGCTGCTGCTGCTAAGTCGCTCCAGTCCTGTCTGACTCTGCGCGACCCCATAGATGGCAGCCCACCAGGCTCCCCCGTCCCTGGGATTCTCCAGGCAAGAACACTGGAGTGGGTTGCCATTTCCTTCTTCAATGCATGAAAATGAAAAGTGAAAGTGAAGTCGCTCAGTCGTGTCTGACTCTTAGCGACCCCATGGACTGCAGCCTACCAAGCTCCTCCATCCATGGGATTTTCCAGGCAAGAGTACTGGAGTGGGGAGCCATTGCCTTCTCTGGGGAAGCCCATAAACATCCCCAATAAACTATAAATCACAAGTAATTTTCTTTGTTATTAAAATTTTTTTAATATTTAAGGGCTATAAATTTTAAACTCTTGGGATGTATAATTTATTTAGCTATTTTTATATTATCAGAAATTTAAGTCTCTTCCTATTATCCACTATTATAATTTATGTCACCATGAGTTTCTTTTACATATTCTTTGTATTGGTTATTTTTTAGAGACAGAATTGCCATGTCACAAGGGCCAAGAAGATGTTTAAAGTTTTGATATATATTGCATAATTGACTGCCAAAGAGATGGAAATAGTACCTTTACCCCCTGTTTCACCGCTCTCTGACCATATTGGAGACTGTTATTGTATTCAATCCAGTTCAGTTCAGTCGCTCAGTCATGTCCGACTCTGCGACCCCATGAATCACAGCACGCCAGGCCCCCCTGTCCATCACCAACTCCCGGAGTTTAGGTAGCCTCTAAGACATAGTCTTCAGTGATTCTCTCTCCTTCAGTGTGGGCTACACATAGTGACTTGTCCTTTTGAATAGAATATAGTAGACATGACACGGAGAAGGCAATGGCACCCCACTCCAGTACTCTTGCTTGGAAAATCCCATGGACGGAGGAGCCTGGTAGGCTGCAGTCCATGTTGGACACGACTGAGCGACTTCACTTTCACTTTTCACTTGCATGCATTGGAGAAGGAAATGGCAACCCATTCAAGTGTTCTTGCCTGGAGAATCCCAGGGAGGGGGGAGCCTGGTGGGCTGCCGTCTATGGGGTTGCACAGACACAACTGAAGTGACTTAGCATAGCAGAGCAGAGCATAGACATGACAAGCTATCACTTCAGAGATTGGGTTGTAAAAAGACTGCTTCTTTCTTGTTCTTTCAGCCTCTCTCTCTCACTGCTTGCACTGGGCAAATTGAGCTGCCATATTGTTCCAAGCCCAGTAGAAAGGAAGGCATGGCATGAGTTTGAATCAGGGCCCTTCAGCCTTAGTCTAATCTTGAAAAGACTACAACTTTTTAAGAAACCTTGAGCTAGAACCACTCAGCTCAGCTGCCTCCAGATTCTTGACCCACAGAAACTGTGAGAAACAGTTTATTATTTTAAGCTGCTAAATTTGGGGGTAACTTCTTCAATAGCAATAGATAATTAATACAATCATTTTTCCCATTCCCACTGGTTCTCATTTAATGGTTGTATCTATAGAAAATTAAACATTGTTTTTCATTTGTTCATTAGTCATTCGTAGTTCTTTTGTTGAGAATTATCGTCATCATGTTTTCCTTTTGCCTTATGGATTCATATGAGCTTGTTGTGTATGAAAGACACAACTCTTTAATCTTTACATATGCTGCAAACTCTGTTTTCTCAGTTTGCCATTTTGTTTAAATTTCTGTAAACTCCAAGGCTGTTCAATATAGTCTTTCAAGTTGTTGTTGGCAAAAGCTATACTTCTTTTGTGATTTTTCTTTTGTGTTTTTGCAGAGAAAAGTCTTCTTCATTCCTAAATTAGATACATATCTACCTTTCTTCTAACAGTTTTAGCTAGTAAAACCATAGATATGTAAATATCTAATCCATTAAAATTTTATTTGTATGATATTAGGTAAAAATGTAGCTTTTTTCTTTCCAGATAAATCTTTGATAGTCCCAGCAATATTTATTTAATAATATTTTTCAAGCTGACTTAAATCCTGTCTTTACATAGTAAACTCTTAGAGTACCTGTTCTCAAAGTGTGTTTCATGGACCCCAGGGGTTCTATAGAAACTTTCATAGGCTCTACAAAGAGTCAAACTATTCCCAGAAAGTACTGAGGTATTGTTATCTTGACGTTTGCATGGATGAAGCAAAACCAATGGAAGGCGGCACTATGGCTACCTTAGTGTCAATCATACATTGTGCTAGTAACCATTGTATTCTTCACTTTCACACACTTGCACTTGAAAAATAAAAACCAAATTTTACTTAAGAATGACTTTGATCAAGCAATAAAAGATTAATTATGCTATGCTATGCTATGCTAAGTCACTTCAGTCATGTCCGACTCTGTGCGACCCCATAGACGGCAGCCCACCAGGCTCCCCGGTCCCTGGGATTCTCTAGGCAAGAACACTGGAGTGGGCTGCCATTTCCTTCTCCAATGCATGAAAGTGAAAAGTGAAAGTGAAGTCACTCAGTCATGTCCGACTCTTATCGACCCCATGGATTGCAGCCTACCAGGCTCCTCTGTCCATGGGATTTTCCAAGCAAGAGTACTGGAGTTGGGTGCCATTGCCTTCTCTGAAAAGATTAATTATATTAAACCTCAATTCTTAAGTGTACATCTTTTTAATATTCTGGGTAACATAATAGGAAGACGGCATATTAAAAAGCAGAGATATCACTTTGCCAACAAAGGTCTGTATAGTCAAAACTATGGCTTTTCCAGTGGTCATGTATGGAAGTGAGAGTTGGACCATAAGGAAAGCTGAGCACCAAAAAGTTGATGCTTTTGAACTATGGTATTGGGCAAGACTCTTGAGAGTCCCTTGGACTGCAAGATCAAACCAGTCAATCCTAAAGGAATTCATTGGAAGGACTGAAGCTGAAGCACTAATACTTTGACCACCTGATGTGAAGAGCTAACTCATTGGAAAAGACCCTGATGCTGCAAAAGACTGAAGGTAAAAGAAGAAGGGACAACAGAGGATGAGATGGTTAGATAGCATTTCCAACTCAATGGACATAAATTTGAGCAGACTCCAGGAGATAGTGGAGGACAGAAGAGCCTGGAGTGCTGCATCCCATGGGGTGGCAAAGAGTCTAACACAACTTAGTGACTGAACAATAGCAATGTAATAGATTAGAAGACTTCAGCTATGTGGTGATAAATGGTAGTTCTTTTGAAGGAAAATACTGGTGCAATTGTTTGAATTAAGAGATATTTTCATGAAACATCATTCTACTTGAAAGAATGACTGATAGACAAAATAGCTAATTTTTAAGAAACAACCATGTGATAGGTTCTAGTTTGGTATCAGAGAAAAACACTGATACAGTTGCCTTATCCAACCATATGTCTGTGTGGGGCCAGATTTTCTCAATACACATTAACCAAAATAATGTAAGGCAACAGATGGAATGCAGAGGCAGCTGTGAGAACCCAGATGTCGTCTACTGAACGTGATATTAAAGAGAATTGAAAAAAATTGAAACCGTACCACTCATCATTAATTTATTTTTATTTTGGAAGACACCATTTTTTAAAATAAAAATGTTATTTCTGTTGATATGTAATGGGTTGTTATGGCAGCTTGAATTAATACAAGGGTATCTTAATAATTTCTCAGTATTAGTTTCTTACACAGTAAATAGCCTTAGAAACAACCCACATAAACAAGACCTCTCTGAGTACCACTTTCCTTCTCTCATCCATATTATGTCTTCTGGATACTTCCCGCCAGCATTTAAAGATGCTCAAGTCCTAAAATTCTCAACCCCATTACTTCTTCCCTTCTGCTTCTCACCATCTCTTCATAACCAAACATTCTCTATCTTGGCTTCTCAGTGAAAATAAGCTGTCAATGTCTTCCTTGGTCAATGGCCCTTCATGCTGAGACTGCTTTGACAGCTCATTATCTTCTGTTCTGAGTCACTCAGGGCTCAGTCCTAAGACTTCTGGTCTCATTCTTTCTTTCCTTCATCAATCAGTTCACCCATTATTATGCTGGTAGGAAACTCCATCAATAGTTACTTCATGATTGCATTTCATTTTATACAAGCACATGGGTTTCTTCTTTTTTGTGTGTTGCTATAAATATTGAACTGAAAACAACTGATGAAAAATGAGAATGCTTCATCCATCTTCTCTGTGGATCTGTAAGTCAGAACACAGCTTTAGACAGACAGAAAGTGGATTAGATTCAACATTCTGCCAATTATTATACATTCCACCCTGACGTGTTTTTAATGGCTATACAAGGGCATAGACAAGAGTTTGGAAAGAGCAGGCACTTCTGATTTATATAAAAGACTTAAGCCGCTGTAGTAGAAATGGGTTGTGTAAGTGAATTAAAACACAGTCTACCAGGAAGGCCTAGACTTCCCTTCAAGAAATTTATAAGCTTCTATTATCAGTAGCATAAATCATCCAAACAACTACATCAACGAAACCAAATTATATAGATTATAATAAGGGGCCCAGTGGCTGGAATAATTTCAGAGAAATTTAACTTGGTTAGGTCTGGTATATTTTATACCAAAAGCTTTCCTGTATCTTGTTTTTATAAATGGTCATTTCTTTGTTGTCAGGGACTCTATTGCATCAAATTCCAGCTAGCCATCAATTTAAGAGTGTTCCATCAGTTGGATGCACCAGATCTAAAGCTGAGGTTTGCCCAAGTCTGCTCGTGTCATTCCACCACCACAGGGAGGAAATTTCATTTTCAGATTTGAGTTGTTACAGTCATTTGATACTTATGTATAATAACTTTTATAAAAATTATTGAGTCTATAAATTTGTCCTTTAAAAGGTGGCTAGTTTCTCTTAGGACTTATGTAAATATAGTTGACACAAATATAGTTGACACAAATCTCACAGTTAGATAAGTTCAGACTGCTGAATCTCTCAGTACATCAGGCAGGTTTAGAACAATGCCAGTGAGTTATTTATTCTCTGCAAAAGGCACTAAAACATAGGATTTCAATAAGGAGAATTATTTTATTTTTAAAAGAAGACTATCTGAGAAGCACTTAGAATTTTTTTAAGATTTATTCATTTATTTTTGGCTGCACTGGGCCTTCGTTGCTGCACAGGGGCTTTCTCTAGGGCAGTGAGTGGGGCTACTCTTTGCTGTGGTATGCAGATTTCTCACTGCAGTAGCTTCTCTTGTTGCAGAGCACGGCTCTAGAACATACCAGCTTCAGGAGTTGCAGCACATGGGCTTCTTTGCCCTGCTGCATGTGGGATCTTCCTGGACCAAGGATAGAAGACTGGCAGGTAGACTTTTAACTACCCAGAGGAGCCTTGGAACATTTTTAATCTGTTTGAAAAGCATACTGTTGGAAGGAAAAGATGTACCCAATTTCAAGAGAGACTTCTTAGAGCAAAGAGTATGTCTAGGTACTTTAATAAGGGCCCTTTTGTTTTTCACAGCATAACTATGAGGCGGGTATCATTTTGCCCTCTTAGCAGAAATTTTAATAAAAAAGGAGAGAAAGCTAAGCACTGGATCCTACAGAACATGGGTGTTAGGGAGCTGATGAAGCCAGAGAAGCCTACAGAGGTGACTGAGGTTAGAGAGAACAAACTTGGGGAAGTTAAGACAGAAAAGAGCTTCCAGAAAAAGGAAGTGTCTAATAAGATGTTACCTGAAAAGAATCCATTAGCTTATGGGTTCAGTTTAGTGATAAACTTGGTAGGAATAGCATTTAAAAGTGGAGGCAAAATTTGAGTAGGTGAAGGATAAGTAAAGATCAAAGTGTGGGGACTTCCCTAATGGTCCAGTGGTTAAGACTTACCTTCCAGTTCAGGGGGTGAGGGTTTGAGCCCTGGCTGGGGAGCTGAGATTGCACATACCTTGTGGCCAAAAAGCCAAAACATAAAAAAGAAGCAATGTTGTAACAAACAAAGTAAAGACTTTTAAATGGTCTACATAAAATAAAAATATTAAAAAATAAAAAGATCAAGGTGTGAAGGTCATGGATATTGACTTTCTTACTTTGTCAGTCATGGAATTAGAGTCTCGGTCTACAGAGAAAGAGTGTTGAGAAAAGGGATAGCAGTGTTTTTTGGTCAGAGTGGTCTTAGCAAGAGGACAGGACAAGGGTTCAGGGGTGGGACTGAAACTGGGTATCTGTGACCTTGACCATTCATGCCCTTGTCAGGGTGAAAGCCAAAAACGATCCCACTGTTTTCCAACCCCAGCTGAGACCTGGTTGGGTTTGCCCTCCCAGCCCCTGTTGTACGCTCTGTGGACTTTGGGAATCGTTTGGACTGGAAAATCCCACAATCACATCTTTTAGCTTTGGGGTTATCAGAAGCCTTTCTTCTCTAATCCAGACGTATTATTCACTTCTATTAGAATCATAATAGCCTTTATCTCCCAGCCGTTGTGCACTTCTCACAAAGGAGGCCTGTATACTTGTCTATTTCCAGTAGCCGTTTCACATCTGCTTCCTCATAAACAGTTATGTGTTTTGTTCTGACACGATCTTTAAGCTACCTTTCCTGTTGAGAAAACACCGCTCACCATTCATTCTTTTTACTATAACCCTCGTCTGTGTGAACACACTGGGTGTTCCTTAATGCAGTTGTACATGCAAGTTAAAATCTATTTGAATGTATTCCTGTGTGAACACAGAATGTAAAATTCCTGTAATGTGTACAATTTGTGAACACACCATGCTAATTTCTACTTTGATTTTCCTCATACTGACATCCTTCAGGAATATCATGGACTTTTCTTTTCTACCCCAATTCTCTTGATGCCTGGAAGCCCTCCTCTAGTCCTCTGACAAGAAGCTATTCCAGCGCCCATGTGAAAACTGACTACTTGATCTTAGGCAGCCCTGACCTTTTGGAGCTTTGGTTTCTGAGTTTCAGTTTCTTATCAGCATAGCCTACATCACACACATACTCTAAAGTTCAAATCAGTTTATTTTGGGGAAAGCAACTCTGCAAATAAAAAGCCTACTAAAAAGTAGTCCAAGTGAATACACAAACTGTCAATTATTTCAAGTCAATTATTTTAGCATAGCTTTCTGTATTTAGAAAGACATCTTATTCTTGTGGTGTGCTCTGTCTGAGAGAGAGTTTTGTTATTGCCCTCAAACAGCATGCTTTTTTTGTTTTTAACTGATTTGTTGTTGCTGTTGTTGCTGTTACCGATCTGTCCAACAGTGAAGCAAAAAGCAGCAGTGGATTTCACAATCTGTACATTTGCACATGAGAAGCTGAGAGCAGACCACCAACTTACTTCACATGGAGACCAAACAGCTCTCAGATGGAAACAATGACTTTTAGTCATTAACAGCCCGATTAAACAGAAACCGTTGACCTAGAGGTGAAAGGCTCCCCGGCCCATTCCCTCGTCTTAGACCTGGGGGAACCTACTCGTTTGCTTTGCTTAATTACTTCACTCATTAATGGAATGCCAAGCTTAACTACGGCATATGTGCATACACACACTCACACACACACACAGAGGCACGTGTAGCACCAGAATGGATTTTTATATTTCAATCGTCTACTTTTTCCAGCATTTTTTGAAGATAACCTAGGGGATTCCAGGGCTTTGCTTAAGCCATCCATATCACACAGGGAAATATCTGGAACACTGAAAGGATGTTTAAAAAGATCAGAGGAGATTATATTATAAAATAATATTTATACTACTCATGTATACCCACAGAGTCCTAAAATGATTAGGGCCATGTTTCGGGTTTCAGAGTGAGTCATGCTGGCAGGTATGAATTATTGCACCACTAACAGCTACGTGGCCGCTGGAAGTCGACCAGCCCACGACAGGCCTGTGAACCCTTAGGCTTTCTCTCCAGATGAGTGCTATCAAAAACTTGGTAAGAACTGTCATATTTTGCTGTAGAACACTAAGGGGAATATATTCACATGAACCGATTATCTCTGATGTTTCTAGACAATCTAAAGATACATTACATTTTCCTAATAATACCTACCTTCTTTTTGATATGATGTTTTTAGAAGAACAGCTTGCACTTATAATCAGTACAATTTATCACCTATCCCCAAAGTACCCTGCCGTTGAAATGCCTGACATATATATTGGGTGTCATGGATTTAGCAAAAATTGAATTATAAATTGCCCTGCCAGTTTTTGCCTCTGGAAATAATGAAAAAGTAAGCTAAAGAAATGTTCTCCTGAAGCATTTACTTTTTAAGTCACTCTGAAGAAAGAAACAACCAGTATGGGTTGCCAAAATATTATCTCTCTGGGTATAGTTTATTTGGGCAACTAAAAAAATATAACAGTAGAAATAAGAAAAAGTGCAAATTCCACTTCCAGGAAAGGAAAGCAGTTGTAGTGAGGTATTCATTTTCAACAATTGAAGGATTTAATGTCTAATAATCTTAGGATCCTCCTAAAACCAAATAAAATGTCATGCAATACTCCTTTGGAAAGTTTAAATATTTTGTTCTTTAAAATGAAATGACGGTCTACTGATGTTAGTTTCTTAATGAATAGTCAGAATAAGTATTTTGCTCAGCATCATTCAATTTATTTGAATTTTGTATAATATGCTTATGAGCAATTTTCAGTTTTTTATTACATACCCTTTGTATAAAGCTTAGAAATGCAAAAGCTTATCTACGAAAACTAAATCTTATGCCTCCAAATTTAGTGGATATTTGTATAGTATTTTTTCTCTGCTATATTCTTTGACACAAAGTTATGTGTATGTATATTCAGTATGCATGCTTATATAGTTGCTTTTTCCACCTTATTACAGGCCATTCTATTAGATAACATTCTAAAATGTATTATTTTTAATACCTAAAAAAGCACTGTCCTAGAAATTATACTGGTTAAAACACTTCTGTATTTTTGAACATAGTGTTTTTCTAACTTCTGACTATGAAAAATAACAATGAAATTAATACTTAGCATATGTTTCATTTCTATTTGCTTAGAAATAGAATTAATGGACCAAAGCATATGAAACTTTTTAAGTTACTTAAGAATACTTCCAAACATCTTTTCATAAAGGTTTTATCTCCTTCCCCCACAATCAGCAACAAGTCACCCTATAATAGTAAGCCTTACAAGGTTGAAATTTCTAAGCCTTTTTTTTTTCAGCTGTGCTATGTGGCTTTTAGGATTTTAGTTCTTCTATCACATATTAAACCCACGCCCTTGCAGTGAAAGCTCTGAGTCCTATCCACTGGACTACCAGGGGATTCCCCAAATTTTCTAAGCCCTTGGTCTTTTGATGGGTTAAAAGTTTTGTCTCCTTTTCATTTGACTGTTTTGATAACAAGTTTTTCTATGAATTGCATATTAATGATATTTCCTTTTATTAAGATGAATAATTTCTTTGTACTTTCTTATAGTTGAACTGATGAATGATGTTTTATTCCTCTTAGTAATATCTTACAATGATTGGCATAATTGATTATGCGGGGTATTTTTTTTCCATATTATATATTTTTATTTTCCTAAGAACTCAGTTTTAATGGTCTGAAAGTTGCTGCCTCATTATTTAAGTATGCTTATTACATTATTTTGCTATATTTGTAAAAACAACTTGCTTGATCTTTACAAAGCTTAGTCATTTGGAGATTTATTTCAGTAGTATTCACTTGGGGAAAAGAAGATCTCACAACTTCACAGATATTTTCCAGTAAGTAACATACTTTGTAAAGCTATCTTCCATTTTCCTCTGACATTAGTCTTACTGATGCATTTGTTTGGATAGAAGCATTTTCAAAGTCTCCACCAGGTTTTTTGTTTTTTATTTTGGAAACTTACAGAGTCACATATTATATGCAGTATGCTCACCACTCAGTTCTTTTTATTTTATAGGTTGAGCTGCACATGAAGATTTCAGTAATTTCAGAGTCTCTGAAATCATGCTAGTTTTCAAAAAAAAAAACCTAAGAGATAGAACTTGTCTGGTAGTCCAGTGGTTAAGACTCTATGTGATCAAAAGATGGGGAAAAAAAAAAAATAAGAGAAATGATGGGCCCTGTCCATTTGTATTCTCTTGAATCTTAGAATAAAAATGGAAATATGAGATTAAAAATGGAGTAACAGCAGCTTCAATGAGGAAGAAAAGCAAAGTACTGAAAATGGATACAATCTGTATCCTTTGGTTCTGCTCAAATACATGTGATCCTCATCTACTGAGGACTCACACTGTTCTGCCCTTACCTGCTGAGTAATTTTGGACAAATGTCTTCACTTCTCTCTGAAACTTAGTTTCTTCATTTATAGAGTTGAAATTTTTTTTTTAATCTACAATGTTATTGTAAATATGAAAACAATGCACATAAGGAACCTGATACTTAAAACAGCTCTTAGCATATGTTAGATCCTCAACAGGTGGCAACCATCACTGCCTCCTCCACCTATACTCGTACAATTTCAACTAGTACTGGTATACTAGTTGCATTAAAACTTTTTGATTTCCTTAAACTGTTATGCATTTGTTATCTCAAATAACATTAAAGTATTTTAAAATACTTTAAAATTTGTATAAAATTTTAGAGGTTTACAGGATGTGTTTCAAACATCTTTCTTGACCTTTACAAAAAAAAAGAAATACTGTGGAACAAAAGTGCGATGGTCTCTTTTATAGATGCAGAAAACAGCTTCCAGGGATGAAAAGTGACTTGACCAGAACCTGTATTTTTGTAATGTTGTTGTTGTTGTTTAGTCACTCAGTCACATCCAACTCTGCCACCCCATGGACTGTAGCCTGCCAGGCTCCTCTGTCCATTGAATTTTCCAGGAATGAATACTGGAGTGGATTGCCATTTCCTTCTCCAGGGGATCTTCCCAATCCAAGAATTGAACCCATATCTCCTGCAAGTCTCCTGCATTGCAGGCAGATTCTCTACCACTGAGCCACCAGGGAAGTCCTATTTTTATAATTTAATTGAGCACTATTTCCATCATCACTTCCACCCATTCATTGCATCACCTCCTCAGGACACTAATTGCCCAGGAAGCCAAACAAGGTCAATGTTAGAAGGCAAGCCCTCCCTTACTGTTCTTGGAGTATGCCTCCTTACTTCTTTTGCTTTCATACCCATCAGGCAAATGCCCTTGGAGTTCTAGGAATAACATTTATTCTTCTTGAGGTGAATAACTTGAATGAAATGTGTGGAGGCACAAAAGCCACAATGAGAAGCACTAGTCATAATTCTTGGAGGTTATATAGGGACAGATATTGCCTTGAAATCCAGATGCTTTTTGACAACCAGCCCTTCCCCATAGCTTTTGATGATATGCCCCATATACCATTATATTCAGATTTTGTCAGTATAAACTTCATCAATAGGTTTTGGAATTGGGTAGTCCACACTTACAATATGATTGGCTCCAAAATATGTCTTTGAGGGATTTCCCTCATGGTCCAGTGGCTAAGACTCTGTGCTCCCAATGTAGGGAGCCCAAGTTCTATCCCTGGTCAGGGAGCTAGATCCCACATGCAGCAACTAAACCCTGGTAGAGCAAAAAATTAAATAAATGTTTAAAAAGAAGTATATCTTCAATACATTGAGTCCAAAGATTTCCATTTTTGAAGTCATTCCCTTGAGTTAGAAGTAGGCAAAAACAAGAAGACAGGGTTCTTGACTGTATCTTTGAGGCTCACAACTCTCGACTTAGTTGGAGAAATAAACAGAGCTCTGCAATGCACAGAAGCCCAACTCTGCTTCTAAAGTCACCCCAACCCCTTAGCCTCTCATGTTTCCAGGGGGTGAAGTTTCCCTCCAGAGAACTGTGAACCAGGTATTTAATGTAACATCTCAGAGACACTGCAAAATTATAAATCTGCTAACTGTTTTCTTCCAGGTTTATGACAGACAAGGAATTCAGACAGACAATAATACAGATCGAGTAATAAAAATAGCTAATATATCCTTGCTAATGGTGGGCTTCCTGCCACTGGAATTACTGTCCTAAATAAATGCGATTTAAAAATCTGCTAGACTTCATTTTATTCTGGCTGACTTCCTGACTTTCCAGAATAGTGATAGAAGTCAAGAGCCAAAAGGGAGAATAGAGCCAAAAAAGAAGGAAAACGCATGTCACGTAGAGATAAAACAGATCGGCTAAACCTACCTTCACTTAAACATTAGATAGAAAGGATGGAAAATAGAATCCTCGAACCTTACAGAAGAGGCTCAGTCCATTTCAAACAAAAACGGAGAGAAGGCCAGTTCAGTATATGTGTTTGTACTATTTAATTCTTTCCTTTAACTTTAAGTCTGCAAACAAATAACTATATAAATTCCTTTTGATCTAAATGAATGTAATCTGACCTGTATTTAGGGTGTAGGCTGTGACATTGAAATGCAAAGCAGCAGCCCTTCTCCCTTTCAAAGGCTCTGGCTTAGCTAGAAGCAAGAGCTTTAATTCAGACTCTCTTGGTTCTTCCAATATCACTGTGGGAGAAGGAAATGGCAACCCACTCCAGTGTTCTTGCCTGGAGAATCCCAGGGACAGAGGAGCCTGGGGGGCTGCGGTCTATGGGGTCGCACAGAGTCGGACATGACTGAAGCGACTTAGCAGCATAGCACTGTGGCAAATGAAGTAAACCACAATAAGATCAAAATGGCAATTATGAGATTCACAGAAAAGAACGTCACACCTCATATGCGGCCTTCATGGCCTCTTTGTACTTACTGTTCATGATTGTAAAGGCTCACATTCTAATGGTCAGATGCCACTGGAGCAAGAAAGAGTTCTGGGGCTTTGTGCATGTATGAGGCCAGGATTTTTATCTCCAAAAATATACTTATTTGGCTCCTAAGGTATTGTTTTACTATAGAGAGATGATATTTTAAACACAGGAAGAGCAACATTCTGATTGCTTTATGATTTGGTAAAATAGATGGGAAACATAGTGATGATTTCAGAAGTAATATGAAATGAGAAGATATAAAAGGAAGTCATTTCGTGGGACTGTTTTTTAAAATTAATTTTTATTGGAGTATAGTTGCTTCACACTCTTCTGTTCATTTCTCACTCTTCTGTTCATTTCTGCTGTACAGCAAAGCGAATCAGCTGTAAGTTTACATATATCCTCTCTTTTTTATTTTCTTCCCATTTAGGTCACCACAGAGCACTGAGTAGAGTTCCTTGGGTGGCAGTCAGTTATCTGTGTTACACATAGTAGTGAATTTATGTCAATCTCAATCTCCCAATTCATCCCACCACCACCCCACTTCCTCCTAGGTGTCCATACATTTGTTCTCTACATCTATGTCTCTACTTCTGCTTTGCAAACAAGATCCATACCATTTTTCTAAATTCCACATGTAAGTGTTAAGCAACATTTTTTTTTTTTCTCTTTCTGACTTACTTCACTCTGTATGACAGTCTCTAGATTTGTCCACATCCTTATAAATGACCCAATTTTGTTTCTTTTTTGTGCCTGAGTAATTGTATATATGAGTTATGACCAACCTAGATAGCATATTAAAAAGCAGAGACATTACTTTGCCAACAAAGGTCCATCTAGTCAAGGCTACGGTTTTTCCAGTGGTCATGTATGGATGGGAGAGTTGGACTGTGAAGAAGGCTGAGTGCCAAAGAACTGATGCTTTTGAGCTGTGGTATTGGAGAAGACTCTTGAGAGTCCCTTGGACTGCAAGGAGATCCAACCAGTCCATTCTAAAGGAGATCAGTCCTGGGTGTTCTTTGGAAGGAATGATGCTAAAGCTGAAACTCCAGTACTTTGGCCACCTCATGCGAATAGTTGACTCATTGGAAAAGTCTCTGATGCTGGGAGGGATTGGGGGCAGGAGGAGAAGGGGACGCCAGAGGATGAGATGGCTGGATGGCATCACTGACTCGATGGACGTGAGTTTGAGTGAACTCCGGGAGTTGGTGATGGACAGGGAGGCCTGGCATGCTGCAATTCATGGGGTCGCAAAGAGTCGGACACAACTGAGTGACTGAATTGAACTGAACTGAATTGTATATATGGGAATGTTTGATAGGTCTGGAGCAGAGCAATTGAGAGCATCCATTTTTTATTTAGATTCACAGTTTCTAATGTTCCCTGTGTTCTCTCATCTTCCTTCCTGGTATTCACATCCTGCTCCTTTCCAGCCACATACACACACCTTGAAACACTGGAATTTCTCTAAACTTGGTCCTTATCCTTTGTCTTGTCCAGTGTTTCCCAGGTATGATTAGAAGCAACTCGTGTTTTTTAAAAACACAGATGACCACTTAACAAACCCTGGAAATTCTTACTCAACAGGTGAGTTAGAGCCTAGGAATATGTACTTTAAATAATTGTCCAAGGATCTCTGTGGTCCAACTTCAAGAGTTGAGAAGTACAACTCTGTGCCATCTTACCCATCATTTTGGTGTTAAAAATCATCTATATTGTGCATGGGAGAAGGCAATGGCACCCCACTCCAGTACTCTTGCCGGGAAAATCCCATGGACGGAGGAGCCTGGTGGGCTGCAGTCCATGGGGTCGCTAAGAGTTGGACATGACAGAGCGACTTCACATTCACTCTTCACTTTCATGCGTTGGAGAAGGAAATGGCAACCCACTCCAGTGTTCTTGCCTGGAGAATCCCAGGGACGGAGGAGCCTGGTGGACTGCCATCTATGGGGTCGCACAGGGTCAGACACGACTGAAGCAACTTAGCAGCAGCAGCAGCAGCATATCGCACGTGAGTGCATGCTCAGTCACTTCAGTCATGTCTGACTCTTTGCAACCCCATGGACTGTAGCCCACCAGGCTCCTCTATCCATGGAATTCTCCAAGCAAGAATACTAGAGCGGGTAGCCATATCCAGTACCCCAAACCAGGGATCCAACCTGGGTCTACTGCATCTCCTACATTGCAGGCGAATTCTTTACCACTGAGCCACTGGGGATATCTAAATAGATGGGTTCAATCCAGACATCTCTTCTCTATCTTTCTGTTAGACATGACCACTTAGCTATCTCACCACTATCTCAAACTTAGTATGCCTAAAACTGACCTCTGGATCATCTACCTGATATTTATTCCTCTTGCAGTCTTTCCTTTCTTTGTAAATGACATTAAAATTCACCTAGTTTTCGACTGAAAACCTGATGGTGGTTACTGACACCTGTTTTATTCTTAACTTCTACACACAAACCATCATCCAAACCATGGATCAGACCTTCAAAATATATTGAACCCATCTGCCCTTATCTTTTACATCTTTGCTGCCACCCTCCTGGAACTAAAACAAGAAAAATTTTAAATATTTCAATTGATGAGCTAATGAAACTAAATTATTACAACTCTCTAAGAACTTTACCACTTCATATTTTATACAAACACTGTCAGAAACCTTGTACAAAAGTTCTGGAAAAGGAGAAAACCTTTCAGTTTGGACACATTGTGTCAGGGCGAATCGGTCTCTATCACAATGTTAATCGTGTAATACTTGTGGTCCACCGACACCCAGTGAGAAAAAACCAACACGTGCCGTTCTTAATCAGAGACTGGGAAGCGTGGTCTATTTTTAATATGAGCTCCTCTTCACACTCTGAAAAGAAAACATTTCCCACCTTTTCAAGGCCCTGAAAACACTAGGTCTTGCATAAAAATGTCACTTACAGGTTTCTAAGCAAATGTTTCCTTTACAATATGGCACACATCATAATTCCTCTGTCTGGTTCCCCCCAAAGAAGAGACGTGCAACCCTCTAACTAGCTGCCAAACACCCTCCTCTTAAAAATGCAGTAAAAAGAAATGAAACACAGTCATAGCAAAACAAGGTGTCTAGAGAAAAGTTCTTGCCCTGAATTTATCATTTGTTTGTATTTCTTCTAGTCTTTTCCAATTTCTCTAGGTGCATCCTTGAAAAGAATTCATTTAGTAAAGTCACTATAAATGTATACTCTTCAACGAATTTGTTTTGGTCCATAACAGACAAACACTGGTTAAATTTTACTGTGTTTCACATCGTTTCGTGGTTAGTTAGTATGAGTCTTAACTTGTAACACCTTGCCCTGTTTGGTTTTAATGGAGAAATCCTCCTTGAAAAAAAAAGAGAGAGATTCTTACAAGGGAATTAGTTCTGTATAGACACAGACAGGTCTGCTTCTTTCCTTCTTCCCGTGAAGTCAGCCTTTCTTACCTAAGACACTCATGTGCTCAGACGCTCAGTTGTGTCCAACTCTTTGTGACCCCATGAACTGTAGCCCACCAGGCTTCTCTGTCCGTGAGATTCTCCAGGCAAGAATACTGGAGTGGGTTGCCAAGCCCTCCTCCAGGGGATCCCATATCTCTTACGTCTCCTGCACTGGCAGGCAATCTTTACCACTAGTGCCACCTGGAAAGCCCACACTAAAGCACTACTTGCCCATTTATAGAGCAGAGTTAATTTTTCTAAAAATATTAACAAATATATGAATATTGATGGTAAAAATGTGGACATCCTTCATCAAATAGAATGAACAATATCTGCATTAACAGTCATGTGAGGACTGTGCTTAGGTGACTCCAAGAGATACAGAAAAACATCCATTTCCATTCCATCCTGTTGTTACCACACCGATTAAAGGGGAAACAGATCTTCACATAATGGCCCCTGTCTCTCATTCATGACAGCCAACTTTCAGATCATTGTTTTGTCCCTGGGGGCCTCTCTTACTTAGCAGATCCTATGCAGGGGGAACCCCGTTATAAAGCTGTTACCAGTTCAGTTCAGTCGCTCAGTTGTTTCCGACTCTTTGCGACTCCATGGACTTCAGCACGCCAGGCTCCCCTGTCGATTACCAAGTCGCAGAACTTGCTCAAACTCATGTCCGTCGAGTCAGGGATGCCATCCAACCATCTCATCGTCTGTCGTCCCCTTCTCCTCCTGTCTTCAATCTTTCCCAGCATCAGGGTCTTTTCTAACAAGTCAGTTCTTCACATCAGGTGGCCATAGTATTGGAATTTCAATAAGAATTGAAGGACTGATAGTTCATACGTTGTTATATTTGCAGCTTTTTCCAGTTTAGCTCAGCTGTGACACTAGGAAATTATAAAATGTCAAATAAATCATTTCTATCATTCAACCAGCCCAAAGTGAAACTCTTCCAAAGAGTTAAACAATGGAACCAAGCTGGGGTGTGTGAGAATTCATCCACACATCAGGGTGAAGGACAGCTCAGCATCAAGAAAGACTGAAAGTTCTAGGAGGACCACTGGGACCCAAACCTAGGCAGTGGCCATGCGATGCAGAAGACATGGGATCTGAAATCTAAGATAGACATCTTGTGGTGCTGGAGAAGACTCTTGAGAGTCCCTCGGACAGCAAGGAGATCAAACCAGTCAATCCTAAAGGAAATGAACCCTAAATATTCATTGGAAGGACTGATGCTAAAGCTGAAGCTCCAATACTTTGACCACCTGGTGTGAAGAGCCGACTCATTGGAAAAGACCTGATGCTGGGAAAGATTGAAGGCAGAAGGAGAAAGGGGCGACAGAGGATGAAATGGTTGGATGGCATCACTGACTCAATGAACATGAATTTGAACAAACTCTGGGAGATGGTGGAGGACAGAGGAGCCTGGTATCTTGCAGTCTGTGGGGTCACAAAGAGTTGACACAGCTTAGCAACTGAACAAAGAAATATTTAGAAGACAGGATCACAGCACTGTGTGAATTCTTTGATGTGAGAAGGGAAAGTGGGGATGGATGTGGATGACACTCGCCAAGGATAAATACAGAAAGAAACCAGTTTTATTTCAGGGAAATATTTTCTCAAACCAAATGAGCCGAAGGGCAAAACTTCAGAGTGATTACAGATGCTACTATGTTGACCTCATGGACACCAAGAAACTATCCAGAAAAGACATTCTTTTTTCACTAGCATCAATCCAAAATATCTACTCTATGTAAAAGTACATTCTAAAATGTACTGATTTTAAGGGAAAGAAGACATGCTGTCTGACTTCAAAGAACTGACATGTCTGATTGAGGGAAAGGAAGTAAACAGAGAAAGAAAAAAAAAAAAACTGATGTAACGGAAGAATATAAGAATAATAAGGCATTTTACAACAAATGGATGAATGTAGGCACCCCTCCCTCGGACCAGAGATGATTTATGGTATATCTGTGGTTGCAACCAGGGAGGTTCCAGGAGCCAAAGCTTATGTATCAGCTTTTAAAAGCTTGAAGGGAGGAAATGACAAAGTTTCCATGGAGACATTGAGTTTGGCTATACTGGAGGTCTCATCAAAGTGGTTTCAAGTAAAGCTTTAGTGGCAAAAGCTTGCAAAGGAACTTGAAGGCAAATTTTGGTGTTTGAGATGGAAAAAATAGAAATTCATCAAGGAGGTTTTCTTCTTCTCTTATAAAGTGCACAGTTGTTTTTCTGTTTTGCTTTGTTATTTGCCTATTGCATTTCTATTGCCTGTTTACTTTCTATTTCTATTGTTATTTGCCTGTTTACTTTCTATTTCTATTTTGTTTTTTCATATTATTTTGTAGTTCTTTAAATGTTCTGGATACTAGACTTTGTTGATTATGAATTGCAAATACTTTCTCTTATTCGAAAGTCAGTCTTTTCATTTTTTGCATGGTGCCTTTTGATAAAACAATTTTATTCTTAATTAACATGGATTTCTAATGTTAAATTAGTCAGACCTATCTATCTCTTTCTTTGTGTGCTAAGTCATTTCAGTCTGTCCGACTCTTTGCAAGCCTGTGGACTGCAGCCCACCAGGCTCATCTGTCCATGGGATTCTCCAGGCAAGAATACTAGAGTGGGTTGCCATGCCCTCCTCCAGGGGATCTTTCTGACCCAGAAGTCAAACCTGTGTCTCTTATATCCCCTGCATCAGTAGGTAGGTTCTTTACCACTAATGCCACCTGGGAAGCCCCAAACTGTGGTAGATCTATACAAAGGAATACTATCAGTGATTTTAAAGAAGAGCTATCAAGTTATTAAGAGACATGTAGGAAACTTACATATTGCCAAGCGAAAGAAGCCTGTCTGAAAGGTTAGATACTGCATGATTCCACCAAACAACGTTTTAGAAAAGGTTCATGGGGAAAGGCTCGTAGTTTTTATGAAGAGAGTAAAAAGATCAGTTCAGTTCAGTTCAGTTCAGTCGCTCAGTCGTGTCCGACTCTTTGTGACCCCATGAATTGCAGCACGCCAGGCCTCCCTGTCCATCACCAACTCCAGGAGTTCACTCAGACTCACGTCCATCGAGTCGGTGATGCCATCCAGCCATCTCATCCTCCATCGTCCCCTTCTCCTCCTGCCCCCAATCCCTCCCAGCATCAGAGTCTTTTCCAATGAGTCAACTCTTTGTATGAGGTGGCCAAAGTACTAGAGTTTCAGCTTTAGCATCATTCCTTCCAAAGAAATCCCAGGGCTGATCTCCTTCAGAATGGACTGGTTGGATCTCCTTGCAGTCCAAGGGACTCTCAAGAGTCTTCTCCAACACCACAGTTCAAAAGCATCAATTCTTCAGCGCTCAGCTTTCCTCACAGTCCAACTCTCACATCCATACATGACCACTGGAAAAACCATAGCCTTGACTAGACGGACCTTTGTTGGCAAAGTAATGTCTCTGCCTTTCAATATGCTATCTAGGTTGGTCATAACTTTCTTTCCAAGGAGTAAGTGTCTTTTAATTTCATGGCTGCAATCACCATTTGCAGTGATTCTGGAGCCCAAAAAAGTAAAGTCTGACAGTGTTTCCACTGTTTCCCCATCTCAGTGGTTGCCAATGCTTGCATTAAGAGTGAACCCTAATATAAATGATGGATTTCAGTTAATAATAATGTATCAATATTCGCTCATCAAGAATAACAAATGTACCTCGCTGAGGCAAGCTGTTAGTAAGATGGAAAGCTATGGGTGTTCTAGAATGAGGCGATACATGAGAACTCTTTGAAAACCCCTGGTAACCTCCATTTAATGAAATTGTTTTCCTGAATCACCTTGTAAATTGTTTATTCTTTTTCTACATACGTTTGGATTTTCGTTCTATATGGAATGATGGAATTATGTGTATGATGTAAGAAAGGATTAGAGTCCTTTCTTTTTTTTTTCCTCTTGTATTGATACCTAACTGTCTCATTAAGGAGTTTTGAGTAAGGCATTAAGTCCCACTGAGGCAGCCCCTTGAGAAGATGGTCCCTGGGTCCAGGGAAGACATAACTGAAGCAGAAAATAATTGTACAGAACAGGGAAACGTGCCTGTGCCCCATGGCATTATGGACGCAAAGAATGAGACAGAATCAAGAGACATTTCAAGGACTCCCCTGGTGGTCCAGTGGCTAAGATTTCATGCTCCTGATGCAAGGGGCCTGGGTTCATTCCTGGTCAGGGAACTAGATCCCGCATGCCACGACTAAAAATATCCCACATGCTGTATGGAAGATCCAACAAAGCCAAAGAAATAATTTTTTTTTTTAAAAGAGAGACATTTCAAAGAAAGCATTAGTAAGTGTGGAAAGTGGTTGTATTTGTGGCTTAGGAGGAGGGAGGAGGCACCAAAGAATTCTAGAGTGCTATACAGCTTGGAAAACCAAACATCTTCTGGTCCAGTCGACCAGCTTCACACTGCCCCCTCCTCCCTCTACTCCAGTACTTTAATGGCTCATCAGCTTGGAGGTTTGAATTCTCCTCACTTGGAATCTGCACTCATACTGCAGTTAATATTTTCATGTGGAGATACATTCACAATATAGTTTAAATGATTTTTACAGTTATATTCAGTTTTCACCCTCTGAATAGTCTTTGGCTTCAGAAGAGTAAAATGCTGTACAGACCATTGTCTTTAGCAATAGGAAAGCCAAGACATGCATATGCTTTATTGTTCTTGCCCTTAAGCAGAATCCTATTTCCCAACAGAAGCAAAAGTCCTTCAGAGAGCTTAGAATAGTGATATTGGGTTGAATTTCTGAGTTCACAAAACTGCCATTTTAAGTTCATCTTTGTGCCAATCTACAAATAAAAATTACAGTAATATACTCATCATAATTGGAGGAAGATAAATGGTATATCATTTTTTCCTAAATCAATAAGCCGAAAAATTCAAAACACCACTAACTAGTTGCTAGATAGGACCCTATTTTTTTTTTTTTGTATCTATTAGGATAGCTCCTTCTTGAGGAACTGCATCACAATTTTTTTATGTGACTTCAGTGTTCAGGTCAGTATCTTATGTGACAATCAGTACACATTCCTCTGAATGGTATTGTACAGATCAGTCATGCCTTAGGTATTAAAGCAATGGGAAAATCAACATTGGAATAGAATTGTGAGAATTTTTTAATGAATATTCTTAATTTAGTATTTTTAAAAGAGCTTGTGTACTGCAAAGGAAACTCTCAACAAAATAAAAAGTCAACCTACAGAATGGGATAAAGTATTTGCAAACCATATACCTGATAAGGAGCTAGTACCCCAAATATATAAAGAAGCCTTGCAACTTGATAGCACACACACACACACAAAACAAAACCTTAAAAGTATATATTAAGCCACATACGAATATATAGAGTGCTTCATCATGGTAGAGTAAGAAGGACATTCGTTTTGAAGTCAGAAAATATACATTGAGGAGCTTGTATATTTATTTCTAGCTGGGTGAGCCTATTTAAGTCACTAACCTGAAACTCAGTTACCAAGTCTTTGAAATAGGTACAAGATAACCCTTCACTTTCCTGTCTTGCTGGGGTATTTAGGCAGCAAATTAACTTTTCTGGGGGAGATGGATTCTGTAGAGTATACTACTACACAGACATATTTTATTAACTATTATTTAAGCTGTTTTGCAACTAGATAAGAGTACAAACTTGTTAGAAAGATATTCAAGAAGAGTCAGTTATCAACAATGCCATATCAGCCTGGAGGGCCTGAATGTTTTCTCAAAGAACTAGCCCTGGGCCAGAACTATTTAATAACATTTTTAATGGCAGATGAATCTGGGAGGAGCTCATTAAATTACTAGTGGCTCCGAGTTGAGTGGGAGCTTAGCCACATGGAGTAGATAATTACAACTTTCAATGACCTTGAAAAATAGACAAAAACAATGAGAATAAAAATGTAATCAGGACAAGTAAAAGGGGGAAAACAAACTGTACAGAAATGATGATAAAGACCTGGTTACAGGCAAAGACAACATAAACAGAGGATGGGATTATAGAGGATCATATATGAGTCATCAATGCCATGTTAATGTTTAAAAATGTGTTGATAATAAACTGGAATAAATAGGATTCTAGCATGTGGGAGTTCCTAGACAGTCTTCCCACCAGCCCTGGGACTTTATCATTTTGGAAAGACTTATCAAACACCTCCTGGATGCAAGGCATAGAAATGTAGAAAAATGTGTCTGATGTGAGGTCTTAAAAATGAAGAATGGACTCCCTGGATGGGATCCCAAAGAGAAGGAGCAAAATGATTCATAGTTCACAAAATAAAGTCTCTGGGTGGAAGTTAAAAGGATTAGGTTTATTTAGAACTGGGAAGAGAAAACAGAGATGCGGGGGTGAGGTGTGATTAATAAGTATCTGAAATGCCAAGAAAGAATGTACAGCGAGAATAGGAGAAAAGCACTGAATCTGCCACAAGATGGGTTTGTCTTGAACAAGACCAAGAAGCTGCCTGTCTGAGAATCAATGGAAAAGCATCATTTTACCAAAGAGAACCCTGCTGTTAACAGTATCCTGGACAATTGTGTGTCAGTAAATGCTCTTCGTGTCGCTGGTAATGAAGTCTCCCTTTGTTGAAATTTCCTGTTGCACCTAATTTTTTCCCTACTTCAATCTGTGAATGCTTTGGTGCTTTCAATATCTATTCTGTTTTTCTTTTCTGTTTTTCCACCATACTCTATTCTGTTATCCAAGCTAGATGCCTAATGGTTATCCTTGATCTGCCTCCCACCTTACTCCAAACACTCAGTTAAACAGTCAACATGAAGCCTGGCTTTTATTATCTCCTAAATTCCTATTAATTGTTTTTTGAGTTTTTTTTTAACTGAAGTATAGTTAATTTACAGCACAGTGTTAATTTCAAGTGTACCACAAAGTGATTCAGTTATACATATACATATATTCTTTTTTAATTAAATATTTTTTAGTTGGAGTATAATACAATTGCTTTACAATGTTGAGTTGGTTTCTGCTGTACAACAAAAGAATCCGCTGTACGTATACATATATTCCCTCCTTCTTCAGCCTCCCTCTCACCCCTCCCACAACCTACCCCTCTAGGTCATCACAGAGCACTGAGCTGAGCTCCTTGTGCTTTTCACATTCTTTTCAATACAGATTATTACAAGATACTGAATACAGCTCCTTGTGCTAGCCGGTAGGTCCTTGCTGATTACATGTTTTATACATAGTAGTGTGAATATGTTAATTTCAATCCCCTTATTTTCTCTCCACTCCCCCACTATCCCCTTTGGTAACCATAAGTTTGTTATCTATCTCTGTGAGTCTACTTCTGTTTTGTAAATAAATTCATTTGCATCATTTCTTTAGATTCCACATATAAATGTTATCATATGATATTTGTTTCTCTCTGACTTTCTTCACTTAATATGATAATCTCTAGGTCCGTCCATGTTGCTGCAAATGACATTATTTTATTCTTTTTTATGGCTGAGTAATATTTTGTTGTATATATTTACCACATATTTTTTTATCAGTTCTTCTGTCAATGGACATTTAAGTTGCTTCCACATCTTTGCTATTGTAGGTAGTGCTGTTTTGAAAATTGGAGTGCATATATCTTTTTGACTTAGAGTTTTCTCCTATATACGCCCAGTAGGGAAATTGCTGGATCATATGACAACTCTATTCTTTTAGTTTTTCAAGGACTTTCCATACTGTTTTCCATAGTGGCTGCACCAATTTATATTTCTACCAACAGGGCAGGTGGGTTCTTTTTCCTCCACACCCTCTCCAGCCTTCATTATTTGCAGACTTTTTAATCATGGCCATTTTGATTAGTGTGAGGTGCCCCATGAGTTTTTATCTTCTCTCCATCAGCATCACTGACTCTATGGACATTGAGTTTGAGCAAACTCGGGGAGAAGGTGAAGGACAGGGGCGCCTGGCATGCTGCAGTCCATGAGGTCACAAACAGTCAGATATGACTGAGCAACTGAACAACAAACAGCAATCACCAGCACCAAGAGTCTTGAGGTTCTTACCCTTTCTCACCTGAGCAGTCACAACTGTCTCCTAACTTGTATGTGTGTGTACAGCTGGGGCCTTTCAAACTCGTCTTCTATCCAGATAGCCTAGTGATACATCTGAAATGTATCGATCTGAGTTACTAAACAGCTTTCCCACTCTACTCCAGATGTGTCATTCTGAAAAACACTCCAGGATGCATGGCACAGCTGTAAAGAACTGTATCTGATTCGAAGCCTTAAACTCAGATATGGACCCTTAGAAGGGTCCCACAAGAAGAAGCAAGATTTCTCAATTGCTCCTCAGGCCTAAAATATTAAGTCCAAGCTCCTTACCACTCAAGCTTCCCCTTGTTCTGGCCCCTTCTCCTCAGTTCTTGCTTGTATTTTCCTTAAAATATGTTTTTCTCATCCCCTGCTTTTGCTTCTGTGACCTCTCAGGCTGGAAGGTTCTTCCCCCTTTCTTTGCCAGGCTATCTCCTCGCAGCCCCTGCCCAAAACACCTTCCCTCACCCCTTAAGTGCTGTCAGAGTTCTCCTGATCTCTACTATTCTGTAATCTTTTTGTTGTTGTTGTTCAGTCATTCAGTTGTGTCCAACTCTTTGCAACCCCATGGACTGCAACATGCCCGTCTTCCCTGTCCTTCACCATCTCCCAGAGCTTGCTCAAACTCACCTCCATTGAGTCGGTGATGCCATCCAACCATCTCGTCCTCTTCTCCTCCTGCCCTCGGTCTTGTTTAAGTGACCGTCTCCCCAGGATGAGTGAGTACTTTGAGAATAGCTCTCAAGACTCATTTTCTGGGTCTCTTAGCCTTTCTCACAGCTCCTTAAAAGTGAATCTAGGATGAACTTTTAAAAATTAAAAAAGGATCAACAAATGAATGAATGAACAAAGGAATGAAATCACCTATGTATTTCATTGCTGTTTTGTAAGGCATTATTATAATATCCTAAAAATTCTAGCAGAACCACAATACCTTTCTATAAGCGATCATGAAGCCTTAATGAACTTCATATATGTCTGCTAGATTACATGAAGCATCTTTTATTTTAGCCAGTCTAAAGGGGGCTAGAATAAATGTTTTAAAATGCAACAGTTCGAGCTCCTGAATGTGAAGACAAGACGAAGCCAAAACCAGGATGTGTACAACAAGATGTTTTGTTCATCTTGATTAAAGAGTTACTTAGAGATAGAACTTGAGAAATGTTGGAAATTGTGCAAAATTTAAGTTGTAAAATTGGTTTATTTAATATGAATAATCTTAAGAGAAGCAATTCTTTTTCATTTGCTACAAAGGGCAAAGTCTTGTGCTTTAGTCTTTTTAGGTTGCTAAAACAGACTACCATAGATTGGGTCATTTATAAACAACAGAAATTTACTTCTCTCAGTTCTAGAGGCTAGAAAGGCCAAGATCAAGGTAATGGCTAATTAAGTGTCTGGTAAGAACCCACTTCCTGGTTCATAGACATCTCCGGTTCTCCTCTTGCTGTGTCCTTACATGATAGAAAGGGCAAAAGAGCTCTCTGGGCTGTCTTTTCTAAGAGCACTGATCTTATCCATAGGGGCTCCACCCTGAGGACCTAATCACCTCTCAAAGGTCCCACCTCTTCATACCATCACATCAGGGATTAGGTTTCAACCTATGAATTTGGGGGGACACAGATATTCAGTCTGTATCATCCTGTATTACCTGACCTCCGTCCGCCTCTCCATCACTGCATGAAGGCAAGTCATGCCTGTATTGGGTGTTCAACAAAGTGGTGATGGTGGGACTGCCCTGGGGGTCCAGTGGATAAGACTCCCTGCTTCCACTGTAGCGGACACAGTTTCAATCCCTGGTAGGGAACTAAGATCCCACATGCCACGTGGTTCGGCCAAAAAAGAAAAAGGTGGTGATGGGGTTGAGATGCAGGTCCACACTGGACTCAATCCATGTGTGCTGGTGCTCTTTGCAGCCAGCTTGAGGAAAGGGAGCACAAGGGCCTGAGGGTGGTGAGCTAGACTCTGACCCACTTCCCGCCCCGCCTTGAAGTCACTGAGCCTTCTCTCAGTCCTATGCAACCCTTCACATGCACCACCCCTGTGCCGGGAGGGTTGCCATCCTCTTCAGCTCGTTGTTCACATTTCAGTGTGATCCCCCTGTTTGCTGGGAAAATCTAACTTCTGTGACAAGGACGGCTCGCCCCACAGTCAGGATGCTTTCCCACAATGGCAAACCTCCTTTTGACATTTCCAGGTTTACAACTGTATAATCACTGCATTAACAGCTCCCCTCCTATACTGCATGCTCCCAGAAGTGGAGAATGGGCATGTGTATTATCATGATGTCCTCAGAACACATGGGATATGTTAAATAAATATCTGTGAAATGAATAAGTTAATTTACACAGAGCACACAGAGGTACAAAATAAATGCTGTTCAATAAAAGAATTGCTCTAAGGAACTTCCAGGGGCTCCAGGTGATCCAGTGGTTAAGATTTCCCCTTCCAGTACAAGGGGTGAGGGTTCGATTCTTGGTCTGGGAGCTAAGATCCCACATGCCTCACAGAAGAAAAACCAAAGCATAAAACAGAAGCAGTATAGTAACAAATTCAACAAAGATTTTTTAAATAGTCCTCATAAAAAAAAAATCTTAAAAAAAAATCTTTATCCACTCCCAAACAATTTAGCTGATAACTTAAAATAATAAAATCAAGTATAATAGCCTAATTCCCCCCACATTTTGGACCTTATTGGTTCTTACTTCATTTTGGATGTTTCATCGTTTCTTAAATATGAATGATTTTCACTTCCAAAGTCTGGCATTAGAGGAATAGATCAATACTTGATTTTAGCATCCTGCAAGTCAGAAACATGAAGGTTAGTTAGCTTCTTTAGTCATCTCTCAAGTCAGTAAATGTTGAACACATGTTTTTGATACAATTATCTGGAATAAAAAATACATGTAATGCTTATTAAATAATGAGGATAATATGAAGTCTCAATAATGCAGACAGGTTGATTATAACTGTAAACCACATGCTTATAGACTTTGGACTTTTACAGCTTTTAATTTATCAAAGGAAATAATTAGCACGCTTTGTGGCAGCCAGTGATGGAATTTATTCATTTGGAAGGCCATGGGTTTCCTGTCATTAAAACTACATCATGTCCTTCCTTTTCTATTAAACTTCGACTGAGGGCAGTAAGAAGTCACCAAAAGGAAATGAAGAGTTTTTTTGGCAATGTTCTTGTACAATGATTTAATACTCTTAGAAGATAGCAAACCCATAATGTATGCCAACAAGTGTATTATGCAGAACAAGGCCCCCAATTACCACATTATTTCCTTTATTTGAAGTTTTGTTTGTGACTCAATTAACTGTGATTTGCAAAGTTGCGTCAATAATTTTTTTCTTTTTTTGCAGATTAATGTATTTTTTGGCTTTCATTAGCAATGTTTCTCTGCAGCAAGGGAATATTTTTAGATTACAGAAGCACTGTGTACAGATTTATATGTCAAAGGATATTACTTTTCTCTCTGGATGATCCATGGCATCTCATTACACATAGAATCATTGTACTTAAAGCTCACACACATTTCTTTTTCCTCACTGAAGGTTTTCTCAACAAGATAAACTGTAAATTCTAATCTTTTCTTCTGTTTAAATAGTCACTAAGGTTTGATCTTGACTTAGTTCCAGATGCAAGAACCACAGCTCCTAATGAGGTTTGTCCAAGTTTGGGAAGATTGAAATGAAATGCTTGTGTTCCTAAGGTCTACACTGGACCCGATGGAGAGTCTGAACTAGCTTCTCACCCTCACAAGTAGGTGGTCTTTGAGGCCACAATCAAGGTTTACTTACAGTTTTCTGACAAAGGCTGTGCGAGTGAAGGGAATTCACAGAAGAGGTGAAGGATCTGTTTGACCAGATTCTAAACAAGCACTTGGTGAATACGTTTCAGACAGGTTTACACAGTCCTTTTACATGACATATGCTAAGAAACAAAATGCTGCCAGTTCTTAAAAATCACAGAAATGTGTAAAAACCCACACTGGAAACTCTCCGTTAAATCTGAAGCAGAAATGCTACCTGTCACATTAGCTTCCCACTGTTCAGTCCAGGACATCACAAATACATTAGGACAAGCATTGTGGCTTCAAAATGAGCACATGCATTTCTTCTAGAATCATTTAAGGGACCGTGCTGGTGTTCCAGTGGTTGAGACTCCGCCTTCCAATGCAGAGGGTGTGGGTTCGATCCCTGATCAGGCGGCTGAAACCCCACATGCCTCTTGGCCAAAAACACAGAACTTAAACAGCAGGAGCAATATTGTAACAAATTCAATAAAGACTTAAAAAACGGTCCACATCAAAAAAAAAAAGCTTTAAAAAAAATCACTTTAGATTTACAGAAAAGTTGTAAAGATAAAGCAGAGAATTCCTGTCACCCACTTATTTCCATTGTTAACATCTTATGTTAACATGGGACATTCATGAAAACTAAGAAGCTAATAGAGTACATCAATTTTAAGAAATAATACTTTTTATGATGAAAAGATTCTTTAAAAAAAAAAACCTGGCTTCTGCTTTAATAGAGGGGACGTTTGACTGAATTCTTTCGATAAGCCATTAATTTCAGCATGGTTTTCTCTGAGCCCCTTAGACTAGATACTGATATTGCTGCTGAGTTTGCAAATTAAGATGTAAGATCAGAGATCGGTGAGATTGTCATAGTGTCTCCTTTAATTTGGAAAAGTAGAGCGAGGCTGGAGAGAGACTCATAAAACAGACTTTACGACTCTCTTCAAGGCAGATATAGAAGCCCATGCTTCAGCCCCTTCTCCCAAGCTTCTGCAATTACATTTCCGCAGGAAGAAAGAAGAGGAATTAGAAACAGGATAATGTAGTCTTAAATCACCATTCTTAGCCTTTCCTTCTTGCCAGTGCTCCAAATTTTTATAACTCAGCCCTCATATTGTGTAGTGTGACACAATAGAAAGCACAACTTGCTTGACCCTTCCTCAATAAAAAATCATTTTGTCTGACATTCTATAAAATCTGTGCATGAGTAGATGCTAAGCTCTGGTGTCTCCTCCAATTGGCAAGAGAAAAACATTGTAAACATGTAAAGTAAAGCTAGAGATCTTTTTCAGCATTGTTTACAAGAGCAGATAATTTAACAACCAGCTCCAAAGTCTGGACCTGGGTGCCAACTCCTAATACTGAAACCACTGGAAATGTGCATTGTGGCATTAAAGATAATGTCGTGGATCCTTTGATTTACTTCAGAACTCCTTTCAAGTGTTCCGAGAGCTAGGATATTAGAATCAAAATATCCTTATTAGAATAAGAACACAATGTAACTAAGTCTCTTGCCCAAATCCAAAACGTTAGAAACAAAGTTGATAACCCAAGTCCAGCATCTTGACATCACTGGAAATATATGTTGGGTGGAACGCATTACACTATTTTTCCCCCGAAAGTTCAGTTTAGCCACATGCTTTGACCCTCAACACTTATCTTGGGCATCAGCAACTCCAAGAGATCTGGCTCTGTGTACCTAAACGTGTCGGGGCCACTCGCAATCTCTGCTCCCCATTAATTGATGATAAGACAAGCCCAGATGAGATCAAGGGTTAGGAGGATTCATGACTCACAGCTAGTTTAGCACACAGGCACTTCCTGCAAGTGTTTGCACCCTACGATGCTAGCAAAGCTGACATCAACACGTATATATTATGAGACTGTTTTTATAAAATATTTCATGGCAGAATGGCAGGTGATACCCTGAGGTCTGCAAAATTTAATTAAAATTGAAGACAATATTTCAAGGTATTTTACCCCTCATTTCCAAGCCCCATATCCAAGGACAGAAGGAGAGATTTTGCCCTCTGTAATGATGGAAATAATGATACATCTTATGATAAAATATTACATCTAATTAACAGATGGACATGAGTCTACCTCCTGTAACTGACAGTAGCCAAAAACAATGTGTTTTATATGAAGACTTTAAAATATAAAGAAAATGCCATGATCTGCATTTTCTTCTGGCATTCGTATATTTTTAGAATATAGTTAAAACAAAGCACGTTTCAAAGGAAGAAAATTTAGGCTTTATCCTGATTCTTCCAGTTCTAGACATGTGCTCTTAGATGCTTTCCTAAATGCTCTATATCTCAATTTTTTCTTTGGGAGAGAGAGACAGACAGAGACAGAAACAGAGACAGGGAGAAAGAGATTGATTACAATGGTTACTTTGAATTGCTGGAATTAAACCTAAATTCCCATCATCACTATATGCTGAAATCAGATACTTTGTAAGAAAATCCAGACATACAGACAAAAACAAATTTACTTTTTATTTCCATAAAGGTAAGTAAATTAAGAAACCAAATCCAGTTTGGTTTCCACCAAAGTGTAGGGAATAGAAAAGCTTCCTAAGAGTTTTAGTATAAACATTATTATAATATGGTATAATATAATGCATATAATATATATGTTATTTTTACAATAATCACTAGCTCTGTAAATCTGATAAAAAATGAATACTAGAATATTACAGTGTTTATCTGACTTATTCAGTGCTGACATTTTTTTTCTCCCTGAACACTGACACATAGAACTCAATGTTCTAAAAATGTGTAAAATATTTAAAAGATGGAATTTAGAGTCCTTTTCACATAAATTGTTGTGTCCCCCAGTTCCTAAAGCATGCTGTGTATCTGTTCTTAAAGAAAAAGAAAAATAATCCCTCATCAATTATGGTTAAGGATCCCCAAACTGAAACACATGTGGGTGAATGCCATTCAAGTCACCAGCCCACACCAGTCTGCTGGTGGGGGAGGGAAGGGAAAAGAGGAGATAAATGGCCTACATGATTGATTTCAACTAAGACTAAAATCTTGGAGGACAATTACTGGATTTACTCACTGTTTGTTTTTGCGACATTTCGGAAATTGGCAAAAAAAAAAAAAATTTACAAAGTTGAAGAGGCGTGTGGTGGCTAAGAAATTGATCTTTTTTATGTAAGTGATTTTTTTAACCCAAAACTTCATTTTCTTAATTTATTTTTGCTGGTACCAAGCATTGGAAATCATCCATAGGAAATTATCAACCATGAAATTAACAATGTGGTGATGAAAAGTATCGTTCAGTTCATGTATCCTAAATACATATATGTGTAGATTTTAAATCTCTGGTATAATTTAAAGTGTTCTTTACATTATCTGAGTCACTCTATATTTACCTTTTATTATCTGACACATTTCTTTTTTTAAAAGAGGAAATTCTTTCCGTTTTGCTCAAAGAGAGGTAGGTATTACATTTAATTAATGTATCAACGTCTCTTTCTCCTGTAACTGACAAATGTTAAATGCCTTATCAGTCTGGCACCAAAAATGATGTTGTCTCAAGGTTTCCCAGACTCCCTTGTCTGAAAAGGTCCATGAAATGCTTTAATGATCATATATTAGGTGGGAACTTTAACCTTCTTTGTACCAGGTCAATTGCATAGGTAATTGGAAAAGTCAGTTCCACTTGTAATCCATTCAAAAGGAAACTTAGTGGTCTTCAGTCATAAAAATAGTGCAGGGCTGTGTAGAAAAACAAGACAAAACAGTAATTCTGGACGTAGCATTAAGTTAAATGATTGAAACAACAAAAAGCACAGATCAAACCAAAAACTTCTTATGAATTTTAGAAAATTCTGTTTTTCATCTGAATATAGGAGAAATCAAATGTAATTGAAAATTAATACAAATAGTAGTTACTGAGAAGGGTTTCCCTGGTGGCCCCGTGATTACGAATCTGCCTTGCCATGCAGGGGACACTAGTTCAGTCACCAGTCCAGGAAGATCCCGCATGCCATGGAGCAACTAAGCGCGTGTGCCACAACTACTGAGCCCATGCCCTGGAGCACAAGAGCTGTGACTACTGAGTCCACTCACTGCAAGCCACTGAAGCCCACATGCCCTAGAGCCTGTGCTCTGCCAGGAGAGAAGCCACCACGATAGGAAGCACAGTAACCCCCTCTCTCCACAACTAGAGAAATCCCGTACAGCAGTGAAGACCTACCACAGCCAAAGAATAAAATAAATCAATAAATCTTTAATAGTTACTGAGAGCTGATCATGTGCTTGGCATGGTGTTCAACTTTTCACACACACACAGACAATCATCACATTTACCGCTCACAAGAATTAGTAAGGAAGTATCCTTAGGACCACATAACGAGCTAAGGCTTGTCCATAGAGCTGCTGGGGACCAGACTCTATTGTCAGCTGCTTCACTTATCACCATCACTTATGAGTTATGCAGCCTTGGGCATATTAATTCTCCTTTCAGGGTGCAAGTTTTCCCATCCTGAAAATGATGTCAGCACTTGCCTGATAGAAGCTTCCCAGGTATCTCAGTGGTAAAGAATCCACCTACAATGCAGGAGATACAGGAGATGTGGGTTGGATCCCTGGGTCGGGAAGATCCCGTGAAGAAGGGAATGGCAACCCACTCCAGTATTCTTGCCTGGAGAATTCCGTGGACAGAGGACCCTGGTGGGTTACAGTTCATGGGGTCGCAAAAAGTTGGACACAACAGGGCACGCATGCACCTACCTGGTAAAGATATTGTTAGTAGGCAAAATGGCTGGCATTCAGATGTCTTATTGAGGCACTGTACTGTATTATTTTACAGATAAGGAAAAAAAGATTAGAAGAGGTTTTAATGTATCCCAGATAGCAGAGTTAAGTTACAGAACAGACTTCTGAACTTCTGTGTCTTCCAGGGCCCTAGAAATTATTTAGAAAAACATATACCTATCATCATATATAACATACATGATAATGTTTTAAATACGTGGGAAGAGGTGTCTTAGTTCTGGCTTTTATAACAAATTATCAGAGCTAGAGTGGCTTAAGTGACAGAAATTTATTTTTCAGCAATTCTGGAGGCATGAAGTCCAAGATCGAGGTGCTGACCAGTTTGGTTCCTGGTGAGAGCAGTCTTCTGGTTTGCAAACTGCTGTCTTCTCATATCCCCACATGCCAAAGAGCAGAGAGAGAGGAGGCAAGCTCTTCTTATAAGGGCACTGATCCCAGCAAGAGGGCTCCACCCACTTGATCTCTTATCACCCCCAACAAAGACCTGTCTCCAAATACCATCACATGGGACATTAGGGTCTCAACACATGAACTTTGGAAGGGCAGAAACATTCCATCCACAGCAGAAAAATGCAGACTTCTTATGTTATTCTATCAGATGGTAATAAATATTTTTCTGTTAATAGCAAAAGCATTTAGATTCCACATCTTTCATGTATTCTGTCTATGACAATATTTGTTTTCAAATATTGGACAATTGAGAACATTTCCTATAAGCTGAAGTGTCCATAATATGTACCAGTTTTCATGTTCTTCAGTAAATATGAACTATCCTGGGTGACCATTGCCACAGATCTTGGAATATAAGTCTGGATTACATAATAATTAAGCTTACCTAGATCTAGTGGGCAAACAGACTTTAGATTTGCCTCTGAGTAGGGTACCCCACTTGCTGAATAGTGCTCACCACAGCTTTCCTTTCACTTCTTTATCAAGCATTTATTGAGAAAGCATTAGGTGGCAGGCTCTGTTGTGGCCGTCAAAGAAACAAAAGCGACCACATCATACCTCAAATAAACTGACCATGAAGTTGGAGGAAGAGCTGGAAGGAGTTATTTACAGATTTCCTGTCAAAATCCTCATCTTATTAGTTTCTTCTACCCTACATATTCCAAGGATACATATACAAAAGGATATTTTGAAATTGATTTGCTGGCCATTTCCCAATAACATGGGTAAAGAATGAACATTGTTATATAAAGAACAACGGGAAATATTAACTTGTGTGTTCTCCCAACATTCCCCACCTGACCCGATCCAGAAAGCTAGAATATTTCCCCTTTGCGTCTTAAAGAAGAGAACCCAATAGAATGTAAAGAACAAAACAAGTTGATTCTTTACTTTTGAGCTTCAAAAGCTGAGTTCTTATCTTATGTAATACATGGCGTCCACATGTCTGGAGACATAGATAATATTATACCATATTTTTGCAGATTGAAAATGTATTCAATGATATTATGCAGAAGTTGCCTAAGTTTCTAGACTTTATGGAAACTTTGGGGATTTAGAAGATTGTTGACTAAGCTCAATTTGTCCCCTTGCCTTAGGAGAAAAAATTTCCCTGGATGAGGCTGAGGAGAAGATCAGTTGGAAATAAAAGAGATGCTGAGAAGGATCTGAGAGATATGAGCATAAGGGAGACTTATGCTTAACTTTTCAGGAGAAGCCAAGAGAGGGGGCAGGATGCAAGTGGTAAGAACCACCAAATCCAAGCTTATCATGGGATGAAAGCATCAGTGAGATGATATGCTGAGGTCAGGAACACTTCATACTGTCCTGCAGAAGCAACCATGGAAGGGCAGGGTAGGATGAACTCAAGAGTCTGAACCGAACTTATTAAGATAAAAAAAAAAAAAATCCGAATGTGGTGAATTTACTTGAGTTGATCAGAATACATCTCATTGAATTTATTTGAGTTTCACTGAATCATGAATTGATCAAGATTTAGTTTCTGCCACAAGGTTAAATAGTTGGAATATGGTGTTCTCTTGTATTAATAGAAAAAAAAAAAACAGTTAGTTTTTACATAACTGAGTTTTTTATCTGAAATTGCAGACCCACAACATGTAGGAAGAATCATGCTATCCTTCACAAGGCACTTAGAGCTGAATAATGAAGAAGAGATCTACAATAAAATGAAGAACTCATAAGAATCTTAAAAGAGATCAAGGTATCTGCTGATGCTGAAAGTCCTAAGTTTAGAAATAAAGGTGAATACTGACACAAGTATACATACATTTTGTTGATGGTATAAATTAGTACAAACTCCCACAGTAATTCCACTTCTGAGGATTTATTCTAAGTAAATAATACAAAAATATATTCAGATCTGTACATATGAAGATGTTCATTATAGTGTTATGTACAATTCTATACAATTCAAGCAATCTGGATATTCAACACCAGCAACAGGGATGGGTAGAGATAAAGGACATGGTTCTGGAGTTAAATCAGAGGTAGGGTGGGGGTGGAATCCAAGCAAACCTACTGATGCAAGTGAGTGACAGGAGACCCAAAAGTGCCCAGAAGTATGCACTGATGAGCCATAATTCGGAAGCTCAGTGAAGCTATTTGTGGAAACCCCTGTAAGTTCAGTTCTCAAACTCCTAACTTAACTGGAGAGAGGAACATTCATCCATCACATTCCTACCCTGACACTCAAGATAAATTGGAAAGGATCATTTCAGGGATATACACAAAATTTTGAGACAACTTGGAAAGTATATCCTAAAGTTTCACATGTTATTAACATTCTTGATGAAAGCCTCCCATCCCTCTCACAGACAGTACATTTTTGTTGTCAAGTAAATGCATCAGCAATCTTCTGTGTCTCACATTCTGCATTCAGCTAATCCATCAATTAACAAGACATGCTTAAACTGTTCAGAGGCAATCAAGAGTGGTCCTCAGCCCAGTGTGGTCCAGCCAGGCTGATGTGCGGCCGCCCCGGCTGGAGGCCTTGCCCAGACTGCGCCACTCAGCGCCTGAGGTATAGACACACTGCCCTATTTGTTTTGGCAATAATTGTCTCCCTGCCCTGTAAAAGGCCTGAAAATTACTTCTATGTTTAGAAACAAGATTGCTCGGTTGAGGCTGCTCGTCAGAATCTCACCTCTTTATAGAAGTCTGTTATTCCTAGAACTGTTTCCTAACTTAGGCTTTTGTGATGTTTGGTTGATGAAAAGGCACTTGTTAGAAAAGTACAAGGACCCTTGGCAAGTGTGTCTGGGGGACCACCATGGCGACTCCCAAGAGGATTATTAATTGTGGAGTTTTTTCACTTACTACTCTGGGTAAACATCATGATAGATTCAAGTTTATATGTAGTTTTGATTGAATAAGAGGGACACTTTTGGGTTTTTTTTTTTTTTTGCAATGGTCAAGTGAGGTTTATCCTTGGAATGCAAAGCTGGTGTAATAAAAAAAGCTGTCATCAATTTTTGCTTATCAATTCCTATAATTCACCATGTTAATACACTAAGATATAAACCACATGATCATATTAACTAATGCAGAAATGGCATTTGACAAAACAGTATTTGACAAAAAGGCAAATGCCTTTTTAAAAGGCATTTGACAGAACTCTCAGAAAAATAGAAAGGAAGGAGATTTCCTCAACCTTATAAAGAGTGCCTACAAAATAGCTATAGGTAGCATTATATTTGGACTTCCCTGGTGGTTCAGTGGATAAAGAATGCACCTGTAATGCAGGAGACATAGGAGAGGCAGGTTTGATTCCTGGTCAGGAAGATTCCCTGGAGAAGGAAATGGCAACCCATTCCAGTATTCCTATGTGGAAAGTCCCATGGACAGAGGAGACAAGTGGGCTACAGTCAACGGGATCATAACGAATTGGACATGACTGAAGTGACTGAGCAGAAGTAGCATTAGATTTATGGTAAAAAACTAATGTTTTTCTTCTAATGTTAGAAACAAGGCAAGGATGTCTGTTCTCACTACTCTTTTTTTTTTTTTGATTAATTGGAGGATAATTGTTTTACAATATTGTGTTAGTTTCTGCTGTACAACTAACCCTAACCCTAATTTTTTTCTCATGTGACTCAGCTATAAGTAAGTATACACATATCCCCCCCAAGAGGGACATTTAATTGTTAAAGAAAGTGGATTTCCAACCAATATATGGAAAATAAATCAACAAACTCACAATTGTTAGCTGCATAGATGGAAAGGAAAAGGTGGCCATTCAAGCTCAGTAGGCATCTCTGTGCACTTGAAGAAGATGTTTACTGACCATCCATGCTTGGCCCCCTCTTTATACACACAGGAAAACCACCCGAATATTCGTGAGCCCCCACAGCAGCCAGGATCCAGAAGTCTTCATGGACATTGGGGCCATACTCCCTAGTCCCCACTCAATATCACCAGCATATTACTACTTGGATTCTCTGTAAATACTTCCCATTAATTTAATCTAAGCCCAGACTCTTAAAACCCCAGATAGCTAGTTCACTATTTACATTAACCATATGCTCTCTGGCTTCACACACCACAGAGTCACCTCTGTTATTCAGGGAGGTGAAATCCACAAGACAGTTGTATACACAGACTGACGGTGGAGATTTTATGTTTTATCACGACTAACTTGGGTTTATTGTTCCTTTAAGTTATGATGAATAAAAATCCTATTCAAGACCTTAAAAAGAAGATCTGTCTCCCCAAAGAAATTCTTAGCAGACTCATGTTAAGATTCATGCCAAAATTAAAGCCCCCTAGATTTGTTTAAATTTTAAAATGAAAAATGCAATGCATTTTTTACGGTGCTGTCCCTCTTGTCACCATGAAACCTCCTCCTCATACTGTGCCCCTCGTCTCAGTCAATAGCAACCCTCCTCTTCCAGCAACTCAGGCCCAAGTCCATGGGATTATCCTGGACTTCCCTGCCCAATACATCAGTCAGCCCTGTTGACTCTTCCTTCCGAATCCATCTTGAGTCTGACTGCTTCTTACCACCTCTGCTGCTGCCACTGTGACCTCAGCCACCATGGTCTTCCATCTGGATTATTTTCAGTAGCCTCTGACCGGGACTTCCTGCCCCCACCCCCTTTCTCTTCATTCTCCCTTTGAGCAGGTCATGTCACCACTCCACCATTTAAGAAAAAGTCAAAGACATGAATATGGTTCCCATTGGCTCTCTGACATTATCTCCATCAGCTCAAGCTCATTCTCCTCCAACCATCTTGCTACTCCTTCAGCACATCACATGTTTTACCCCAGGGCCTTTTCACATACTGTTCACTCTGTCTGCAATGCCCATCCTCCAGAAGATCACGTGATTTCCTTTCTTACTTTCTTGGTTCTCTTCTCAAGTGTGATCTCACCAAAAGAAGCCAAATCACCACCCTGTGTAAAACGGCTACTACCTTCTACAACCTCACATTCTCTCACCTTGCTCAGCTTTATTTTTCTTCATAGCACGTATCGCCCTGGACATCCTAATATTCATTTGCTGATTGTATGTCTTCTCCATTACCTGGCCAATAGTAGGCACTCTTTTTTCTTGAGTAACTGGTGATGATAACAATAATAATAAAGATTGGTTTGGCACTGGATTTCCTACAAATAAGTAGTAAAAAAGAGTATGGCATCTTCAACATAATAGCCCATCATAGAAAACAAGGGCTTCTATAAAAGCACACACACAAAAAATAAGCTACACTAATTTGCTGAACTTTAAGCCTAAAGGAATGCAAATATTTCTTTACATTTGGTAAATTTTTTAACTCAAAATAAATCCATGTATCTCCCACAAATATTGATCATCAGGGCAAATTTGAACCGAGCAGGCACTTTACTTGTCTTAATCTCGGTGGTGAAATCTGCTGAGACTTTGAAGAGACTTTTATCTCTCATATGAGAATGTGAGGGGTTGTCCTTGCCATCAGGATGTCCATTATAACAGCTTTTTTGTACTAGAGCAGATGACATGTTTTCATTCCATTTTCTGCACCTTTTCACTCCTGGCACAAACCAAACCAAGAAAATGGAAATTTGAGGCTGCCCAGTCAAGGGAAAGATTCCAACCCAAATGTAACAGAGGATGTCACCAGTGAGAGGTGGGACTTACAAGATCTTTGGAAGACACAAAGATTTTAATTGAGAGTTTCCAAATGCTGTAGCCAGGCAGAAGGCAAAAATCAGGAAAACTAAGCTCTGTCAAAGTCTCAAGTGATATGAACATGAGGCATGTTTCATCTTTCCCTTATTTATCAAACACATTTCTGGTATTGGACTTAAAGGATGACAAAAAGACATGCTCTCCATCAACATGCTTACACTATCATGTGTAAAATGGATAGCTGGTGAGAAGTTGCTATATAATACAGGGAGCCCAGCCAGGCACTCTGTGATGACCTGGGTGAGGGGGGGGGGGGGGCTGAGATGCGGTGGGGAGTGGGAGGGAGGCTCAGGAGGGAGGTGATATATGTATAATTATGGCTGATTCGTCTTGTTGTATGGCTGAAACCAACACAACATTGTAAAGCAATTTTCCTCCAATTAAAAAAAAAAAAATCACATGTTTGGAAAGAGACAGAAAGTGTACAGATCACCATTACATAAAATAATGACTTCTCAGTTTTATAGTAGGATACTGGAGGAGAATGTAACCCAAACAAGGCTTTGGCATAACAATAGACTTATGTCTGAAACCAGTTTTACATTTAGCTGTTGTATATTAGACAGATTACTTGCTAAGTCACTTCAGTCGTGTCCGACTCTGTGTGACCCCATAGACGGCAGCCCACCAGGCTCCCCCGTCCCTGGGATTCTCCAGGCAAGAACACTGGAGTGGGTTGCCATTTCCTTCTCCAATGCATGAAAAGGAAAAGTGAAAGTGAAGTCACTCAGTGGTATCCAACTCTTAGCAACCCCATGGACTGCAGCCTCCCAGGGTCCTCTGTCCATGGGATTTTCCAGGCAAGAGTACTGGAGTGGGGTGCCATTGCCTTCTCTGGCAATGGACAGATTACTTACATTCCCTCAAACTTTGGTTTCCTTCTGGTAGAGGAGGGAAAAGACTAAAATACATACTATGTGCTGGGCACGTCTGTTTCTTCCCAGGAACTGCCCGCTGCTGATATTTATGTTGAGTCATCAATATTACATTTCTTGACTTTATAGGGTACAGCCAGTATTCCTAGATCCATCCTGAGAAACACCTATATGCAGAAACACCTCTCAAACCAGGACTTATGTAATCAGCCACTGTGTAAAATGCTTCCCCATGGAGTGAACCCTGGTGTGAAACAAACCAGTTGTGAGCCAGAGAAGATAGAAAAATGAGGAAAAGCATTCACTATGCCACGTTTTAATGAGATCATTTACCTCTAAAATCCTTTACAATCCTTCCAAGGAGCAAGCATCTTTTAATTTCTTGGCTGCAGATGTTTTTCCTACAATCGTCCACATAGGCAAAGCTATGGATTGTCCAATAGTCGTGTACAGATGTGAACGTTGGGTCATAAAGAAGTCTGAGCGCTAAAGAATCGATGCTTTCAAATTGTGATGCTGAAGAAGACTCTTGAGAGTCCTTGGGACTGCAAGAAGATCAAACCAGTCAATCATAAAGGAAATCAACCCTGAATATTCATTGAAAGGACTGATGCAAAAGCTCCATTACTTTGGCCACCAGATATGAAGAGATGAATGATTGCAAAAGACACTGATGCTGGGAAAGATTGAAAGCAAAAGAAGTGGAAGAAGGTGACATGGTTAAATAGTATCACCAAGCAATGGACAATAATTTGAGAAAACTCAGGTTAATAGTGATGGACAGAGAAGCCTAGCGTGCTGCAGTCCATGGAGTCACAGAGTTGGACAAGACCTAGCAAATGAACAGCAACAACAAAACCTCTACAAACTTGCTTTAAAAGGATATTTGACACTGACTGTACAGGCCAACAATTTAACTTGCATTTTTATATAAGCACCTCTCTTTGGCCTTATGGGAAATTTAGGTTTAAAAATGTCTTGATGGTGTTTGACAAATTCTAAACATTATTCATGCACATGAAGTAAATTTATTATGAGTAATACCACTGAGAGTTTCTCATAAAATTCTGTCCCTGAAAGTTATGTTCTGTAACAATGGCAAAGAATGCATGCAAGATAAGCTGACTAAAGAGCTTCTAGGCAGATTTATGTCATTGTAATGACTAAAAATGTTTAATTTCATCATTTGGGCATTTCAATGAAAATGGTGTCAACTGAAAGAATAACTTTTAAAGGAACCCATAAAACATTTCTTATTTATAACGGATTTAACTGGCTTCACTACCAAGTGTTTTTCTGTTGTCTAGTATTTTTAAAGATTCTAAGTTTCATTGAATACCAGAAGCATGATATATATCTAAATGTAACCACTTAATGCCACCTGATAAGACATATCTATCACTAAGAACTGAAAAAGTCCATGAAAAACAAGCAACTTATCTTTATGCTGTGATTCAGGACCTATTAAGAAGATTGCCACATGGATCTTCCTGTTATTTTTCCTTCAAAAAAATCATTTTAAAACTTGAGTGCTCCAAAGAATTATGTAAAACAGCCATCATTTGCTCCATTACATAAGTATAAAAGAAATGTTATGAGAATTTTAATCTTTTTTGTTTTTTAATAAAATACAGGCAAAATCATGAGGTGTTTTATTGTGGTTTTCATTTTTATCCTATGGGTTGCCAATAATGGGGAGAAAGCAGAAGTACATATTGTTTGTTGATTCAATATTCTCGGGGGAGTAGCACTGACATATATACACTAGATAGCTAAGCACAGACAGCCCAGCTCAGTGCTCTGGATGACCTAGAAGGATAGAACGGGGGAGCAGGAGGGAGGTCCAGAAACAAGGGGATAGATGTATACCTAAAGCTGATTCATGTTGCTGTACAACAGAAACTAACACAATGCCGTAAAGCAATTAAAAGAAAATCCCATGATAAATCATTACGGAAAAGAATACAAAAAAAGAATGTATATATATGTATAACTGAATCACTTTGCTATACAACAGGAATTAACATTGTAAATCAACTAAACTTCAATAAAAATAAATAAATAAGAGAAAATAATAAAAAATATTTTCTGGGATTAAAAAAATGACCTATTTAAAAAATTATTTATCCTTTCTTCCTGAGAGGTTTTAATGCCTATCAAGGGATCTCTTTCTGATTTGTAAAATAAGCCTTATTCAATATCCTCAGTTTTTACATGTGAATACAGACTCATTTTCTCTTTCAATTTAATAAAATATAAACATGTGAATGCTTAATTATCCAACTGAATTCCAAACAACTTTCTTTGCTTCAACTAGGTAAACAAGTAGCACATTTTTCCAGTTTTATTGAGACAAAATCGACATATAATGTGTGAGTTTAAGGTGAACAACATGGTATGATACACTGACATATTGGAAAATGATGACCACCATAGAGTTAGTTAACACCTTCATCATCTCACATAATTACCTTTTTGTGCATTTCATGAGAACATTTAAAATCTACTCTCACAGCAATTTACAAGAATATAATACAGCAGTATTAACTGTAGTCATCATGCTGTACCTTACATTACCAGGAATTCTTTATCTTTTAACTGGAAATCTGATCCTTTTGAACAGCATCTACTCCTGTCCTCCACCCCCTCAAATGCTGGCAATCACCATTCTACTCCCTGTTCCTATTAGTACAGCATTTTAGGATTATATATATGTATGTGATATTATACTGTCTTTGTCTTTGTCTTAATTCACTTAGCATAATCCTTCAAGTTTCCTTCTATCTTATTGCAGATGGAAGGGTGTTCGTCTTTATTGTATGTATATACATATATGGTGGTGATTTAGTCGCTAAGTCGTGACCAACTCTTGTGACTCCATGGAGTGTGCCTGCCAGGCTTCTCTGTCCATGGAATTCTCCAGGCAAGAATACTGGAGTGGGTTGCCATTTCCTTCTCCAGGGGATCTTCTTGATCAAGACCCAGAGATCAAACTGGTGTCTCCTGCATTGCAAGCAGTCTCCTGCTTTGAAAGTGAGTTCTTTACAGCTGAGTCACCAAGGATTCCATATATATACAGAATATCTATATATATTTGTACATATATATGTACAAATGTATGTATATATGTATGTATGTATATGTATATATACATATGTATATATGTGTGTGTGTGTGTATATATACACATATGTATCACATCTTTATCTATTTCTTCATAGACATTTAGGTTGTTTCTGATTTCTGTAGTGAACACAATGCTGCAGGGTACAGATCTCTTTTCCAGATCCTGATTTCATTCCCTTTGGATAAATATTCAAAAGTGGGATTGCTAGGTTATGTGGTAGTTCCATTTTTAATGTTTTGAGAAACCTCTATATTATTTTCCACAGTGGACTGCACCAATTCACATTCCCACGAACAGTACACAAAGGTTCCCTTTTCTCCACATCCTCATCAACCCTTATCTCATGTCTTTTTGATAACAGCTATTCCAACAGGTATGAGGTGTGATTTTGATTTGCATTTCCGTGATGATTAGTGATGTTGAGCACCTTTTCATGTATGTGTGGGATATCTATGTGCCTTGTTTTGAAATATGTCTTATTCTGTATTTGATCATGCAAATGAAGCTTTAAAGTGTAATGGGAAGAAAACTGTATAATAATGTACCTGAAACTGGGAGATTGCGATTGATATCTGGTCCCATCACCTCACGGCAAATAGATGGGGAAACAATGGAAACAGTGACAGACTTTATTTTGGGGGGCTCCAAAATCACTGCAGATGGTGACTTGAGTCATGAAATTAAAAGACGCTTGCTCCTTGGAAGAAAAGGTATGACCAATCTAGACAGCATATTAAGAAGCAGAGACATTACTTTGCCAACAAGGTCTGTGTAGTCAAAGCTATGGTTTTTCTACTAGTCATGTATGGATGTGAGAGTTGGACTGTAAAGAAAGCTGAGTACCAAAGAATTGATGCTTTTGAACTGTGGTGTTGGAGAAGACTCTTGAGAGTCCCTTGGACTTCAAGGAGATCAAACCAGTCAATCCTGAAGAAAATCAGTCTTGAATATCCACTGGAAGGACTGATGCTGAAGCTCCAATACTTTGGCCACCTGATGCGAAGAACTGACTCATTTGAAAAGACCCTGATGTGAGAAAGACTGAAGGCAGGAGGAGAAGGGATGAGATGGTAGACAAAAGATGAGATGGTTGGATGGCAACACCGACTCAATGGACATGAGTTTGAGTAAACTCTGGGAGTTGGTAATGGACAGGGAGGCCTGGAGTGCTGCGGTCTGTGGGATCTCAGAGTCAGATGCAACTGAACGACTGAACTGAACTGAATTGATTGATATATGTATATACATTAATATGTATAAAATAAATAACTAATGAGAATCTACTGTATAGCTCAGGGAATGCTACTCAATGCTCTGTGTGTGTGTGTATGTGTGTGTATGTTAGTTGCTCAGTCATGTCCAACTCTTTGCAACCCCATGGACTGTAGCCTGCCAGGCTCCTCTGTCCATGAAATTCTTGAGACAAGAATACTGGAGTGGGTTGCCATTTCCTTCTCCAGGGGATCTTCTCCACCGAGGGACTGAACCTGGGTCTCCTGCATTGCAGGCATGTTCTTTACCATCTGAGCCATCCTGGAAGCCCACTCAATGCTCTGTGGTAACCTAAATGGGAAGGAAATCCAAAAAAGAAGGGAAATATGTATAGCTGATTCACTTTGTTGTACAGCAAAAATTAACACAACATTGTAAAGTAACTATAATAAAAATTAATTGAAAGAAAGCAAGCAATGGCATTCTAAGAAACATGAAAAAATATAATGTACCTGACACTTTAAGTTAAAGCGTGTAAAATATAATTTAACACCATTTCACACCAACACTTTTAAGTCTCTTTCTATTACTGTAAATTGCATCCTAAAGCTAAAACAGAGCTAATTTGTGGTATGCACTAATCTCTAAGTTGAGAAGTGCAATAAATTTAGATGAACTTTTTTCCGAAGCAGAAATGATTATTGCCAAAAGTAAAAAGGGAGAAAAATAGAGCCCTTTTAAAATTCTTGTTTTGAATGTTGTCATAGTTACTAAAAAGAAATTTATGCTTTGAAAACTTTTCTTAGATGTTAAATGCTGTGACCAGTTGTGAAGCCTGAAAGATGAATAAGCTTGATGAGGAATTCCATTTATAAACATCTTTTCAAAACCCATATTTACTAATTATTCCCTTTCTACCTACATTAGACCTAAAGTTGGCTGTGTGCAGAATTATTTTATCATTTAAACTATTTTTAGTTATAAACATTCAAACATAGTTATAGGTTGAATTTAATTTCTGAATGTTCAGCCAAAGTTTAAATTTAAATATTTAAAAATATATCTTGTGAGCAAGCTACATAAAATAAGTGAATTGCTAAATAATCCCAAGAGTATAAATAGAAGAGGATCATGTTCAATTAATTTGGTTCCATAATGACATATTCTTGTTCCTAGTATCTCCAGAATAACATGCTAGAAGGACTTTTGGTAGAGTGTTACAATCCTAGACTATTTCAGACTATCAAAACCCTAACCAGTCCAGTTTAAAAATGATCAAAAGGATTTAAGTAGACTTTTCTCAAAAAAAAAAAAAAAAGATATATAAATGATAAATAAATACATGAAAGGTGTTCAAAACCACCAATCACTCAGTTCAGTTCAGTTCAGTTCAGTCGCTCAGTCATGTCCGACTCTGCAACCCCATGAATTGCAGCACGCCAGGCCTCCCTGTCCATCACCAACTCCCGGAGTTCACTCAGACTCGTGTCCATCGAGTCAGTGATGCCATCCAGCCATCTCATCCTCTGTCATCCCCTTCTCCTCTTGCCCCCAATCCCTCCCAGCATCAGAGTCTTTTCCAATGAGTCAACTCTTCGTATGAGGTGGCCAAAGTACTGGAGTTTCAGCTTCAGCATCATTCCTTCCAAAGAAATCCCAGGGCTGATCTCCTTCAGAATAGACTGGTTGGATCTCCTTGCAGTCCAAGGGACTCTCAAGAGTCTTCAACACCACAGTTCAAAAGCATCAATTCTTCAGCGCTCAGCTTTCTTCACAGACCAACTCTCCCATCCATACATGACCACTGGAAAAACCATAGCCTTGACTAGACGGACCTTTGTTGGGAAAGTAATATCTCTGCTTTTCAATATGCTACCTAGGTTGGACATAACTTTCCTTCCAAGGAGTAAGCGTCTTTTAATTTCATGGCTGCAGTCACCATCTGCAGTGATTTTGGAGCCCCCAAAAATAAAGTTACTTTATTTGAAATGAGTTACTTAGAATAATCCAAATCATAAAGACAGGAAGCATATAGGTGGTCACTGGGCACAGATGAAGGACTGCAATGGGTAACAGAATGGGAATTACTGTTTACTAAATATATTGCTTACATGTTTTAAGACATGCCTAAGGATGTCTTAGATCTTCACATCAAATTAGAATCCGTTGATTTAACCCCCGGTATGTTCTCCAAATCAGGCAAGTTCCATAATAATTAAAGTTTTTCTACTAATATGTTAAGTAAGAGTGCATAATAAAGATTTATTTACTGTGGACAGAACAATAGTTGCCAAGAAAGCCCTTGGCCAGGGTATTTTTAACTTCAGTTGAGCATGTAGCTGAAATCTACATAATCTTCTACGTACCATTCTATGCATTAAACCTACTCTGAGGCTCATTGAACGCTGTGGAAAAATTTCCCAGTGGACCAGCCCGTTTGCAGAACCAGGTGTTTCTGACGCTGTGAGTTGTGACGCTGTGAAAAATATTCATAGTGCTCTAAGGTCCCTTAAACTCTCATTCCACCTGTGCTTTCTCATTGAATCCAGTGGCTGCTTATGCTTTTCAGGGATCTCCTTGTTTATGTAGGTGCATTTCTTTGTTTCTGAATTTATTTTGCTACATTTTAAAGAGTAAAATTTATAGAAAAAGATTTAACAAGCTGGTGTTGGGAGTCACTGACATTTCAGCCAGGTGCACTGCTAATGTGCAGGTGTAAACCAGGGAACAGGTAAGGAAAGCATGAGGTGAGCTGCAGTCTCTTGAAGGATTAATTGTGTATGTCCATAATGAATATATCCCAAGGTGCATTTAACCGTCTGCTATAAATGAAGACATTTTCTTCCTTTCTCCCCCTCTTTCCAGTTTCCCCTTGTCATTTATATACATAAAGTAAGTATAGTCTATATTTGGATTTCATGAGAAAGAGAAGTCCCTTATTCATGGCTAAACATAATTTTATAGGAATTTTAACTTTTAGACAACAAATATGTATTACTCTTCTAAATAAGTGATTATTTTTACATTTGAAAATACTCCACTTCTAAAGTGCTATATTAAAGACATATTTTATTTACTTGCCTCTTTATCTTTTTAACTGAAGGATAATTGCTTTACAGAATTTGGTGGTTTTCTGTCATACCTCAACAAGAATCAGCCATAGGTACACCCATGTTCCATCCCTCCCAAACCTCCCTCCCATTTCCCTCCCCATCTCTCGCTTCTAGATTGTCACAGAACCCCTGTTTGAGTTCCCTAAATCATACAGCAAATTGCCATTGGCTATTTTATATATGGCATTGAAAATTTCCATGTTACTCTCTCCATACATCTCACCCTTTCCCTCCTCTCCTCCCGCCATGTCCATAAGTCTGTTCTTTATGTCTGTTTCTCCATTGCTTCCCTAAAAATAAATTCATCAGTACCATCTTTCTAGATTCCATATATATGTCTCAGTATACAATATTTATATTTCTCTTTCTGACTTACTTCCCTCTGTATAATAGGCTCTATGTTCATCCACCTCATTAGAACTGGCTCAAATGCATTCCCTCTTATGGCTGAGTAATATTCCATTGTATATATGTGCCATAGTTTCTTTATCCATTCATCTGTTGATGGACATCTAAGTTGCTTCCGTGTTCTAGCTATTGTAAACAGTGCTGCAATGAACTTTGGGACACATGTGTTCTTTTCAATTTTGGTTTCCTCAGGGTATATGCCTAGTAGTGGGATTGCTGGGTCATATGGTGGTAATATGGTCATAAAAAAACATTCCTAGTTTTTAAGGAATCTCCATACCACCTTCCACAGTGGCTATATCAATTTACATTCCCACCAGCAATGCGAGAGGCTTCCCTTTTCTCCACACCCTCTCCAGCATTTATTGTTTGTAGACTTTTTGATAATGGCCATTCTGACTGGTGTGAGATAGTATCTCATTGTAGTTTTGATTTGCATTTCTCTAATAACCAATGATGTTCAACACCTTTTCATGTGTTTGTTAGCCATCTGCATTCATGTGTTTGTTAGCCATCTGTATTAAAGACGTATTTTATTGTTAATCCTTATTTTTCCTCTCACATTATATAGTAATACAACCACCTCACCTACATTCATCCCTGAATATTTTTTCAAATAAGATAATTTTCAGCTGTGTTACTCAGTTTCTATATTCTGAAAAAATTGGAAGACATCATCATTAAAATTCAATTTGTAATCAAAATAACTTTTTCTTGAATGTTCATTCCAAATAACATATATTCTATTTTCTGTACTTCATACTTTGAAGAATGTTAGCTATTTACTTTTCCAAACAGGTTATATTAGGGTAATACTTTGATTTTTTTTTTTAATACTGTGTAGCCATATTAATAAGATTTATAAATAGTTATATTTAATTATATTTTTATTCTTATAATGCAACATTCTATATTTTATTTTAACATTTTTTAGTAATATTTTCACAACTAAGTCAAAATATATAATTAGAAATTGTAGAGGAACATACAGAAATAGAAAAAGTATAATGCACGATACTGGATGCTTGGGGCTGGTGCACTGGGACGACCCAGAGGGATGGTATGGGGAGTGAGGAGGGAGGAGGGTTCAGGATGGGGAACACATGTATACCTGTGGCAGATTCATTTTGATATATGGCAAAACCAATACAATATTGTAAAGTTAAATAAAATAAAATTTAAAAAAAAAAGAAAAAGTGTAATCTTTGGGTGAAATTTAACATAACACTAAGTCTAAATAAAAACATTTTGTCTCACATTTCAAGTAGGAAAAATGGAGGCTTGTGTCAACACATTTTTTTTTAAGAAAAATATTGCATTTTTCTCCTGATTTTTTGAAGTCTGCATCTATTCAGTATTTGTCATTCAAAAGAAAAGAGAAATGTTCTAATCAAACTGACATTTCCAAACATTAAAGTATTTAGTAGTATTTTTCATCTGACAAATATAATTACATTTCCATTACATGATTCATGAGGCAAGACGTTCAAATGTTAATAGAATAGATTTCTTTTCATTCAGATATTTTGAACTTAATATCATAGACAAATGGAGTATCCTTGGATCAAAAAATATATGGTGTTCCAAGTCCTATCATGTGAGTGGAAGAGGCTGTTTTTGTTACCTCTTCTTCATCTTTTTTTAATTTAATAGAAATTTATTTTCCCAAAGTCTACCCAAGATCAAGAGTTGGTTTCTCCAGAGGCCTCTCTCCTTGGCTGTCTTCTCCTGGGTCCTCACATGGCTGTTTTTCCATGTGCCTATGGCCCTGATGTCTCTTCCTCATTTTAAAAGGACACCAGTCCTGTTGGATTAGGGCCCCACCTATATAATCTCATGCATCATTAGTCACCTCTTTAAAAGCCCTATCTCCACAAACAGTCACTTTGGGGGTTAGGACTGCAATACATGAATGAGGATGGGGGAGAGGACACAGTTCAGTCCATCACAGAGAGCAACTGGAAAGAACAAGAGATTTATACTCAGAAAGTACAAGTTCTATCAGCTTTGTGCTGTTGGAACAAATCATAGTAATTTCTCTAAGCATCTCTTTCTCACCTATTAAATAACAATTATTTTATGTTAAATTACTTGCAATCACTCCACTCAAATTCCAGATGGTTTATTGCAAAACTTCCTATTAGCCAGTGAAAGTGAAAGTTGCCCAGTCATGTCCAACTCTTTGCAACCCCATAGACTATAGAGTCCATGGAATTCCTCCAGGCCAGAATACTGGGGTGGGTAGCCTTTCCCTTCTCCAGGGGATCTTCCCAACCCAGGGATCGAACCCAGGTCTCCTGCATTGCAGGCAGATTCTTCACCAGCTGAGCAACAAGAGGTAACCGGGAATAAGGATCATTTCTCAATAAGTTAAGATGAAACAGAGGTTGTCATCAGAAATTTTGGGTTCACATCAGAAGTTATATGTTGGAAGTCCAGGTGCCAGAAAAAATTTGGGAAAGTGTTGACCAGCATGGTGTCAATTGAATTCAAATAAAATTCTGGGCTTCTGATTTAGCCTCTTTCTAAACCTAGTAGTAATAGACAGCCCTGAGTACCAAGGCTGACATCAAGGATGGGGGCTTTCCATGGAATCCCCCACCCCTGTCATGTCTGTACACTGGCAATTGTTATTCATTATCACACTTGGGCTATTGTTGATGGACATACAGTCTTACTTATACTGGATCACTAGGCTGTTGCCCCTTAATCAACCAATTACATAATGTAGGTGATTAAATAAAGAAACAATGAAAAAATATGTCTTTGTAGTTTAGCCCCAAGAAGGGATGACTTGCATAAAAGAAGTCATAAAAAGTTGTAAAAAGGGGGCTGCCCTGGTGGCTCAGTGATAAAAAATCTGCCTGCCAGTGCAGGAGACACAGGTTTGAGCCCTGGTCTGGGAAGTTCCCACATGCAGAGGAGCATCTAAACTGGTGCACCACAACTATTGAGCCTGTGCTCTAGAGCCCAGGAGCCACAACTACTGAAGCCCGTGGGCCTAGAACCCGTGCTCCGCAACAAGAGCAGCCACTGCAGTGAGAAGCCAGTGCAGACAACTAGAGAGAAGCCCCATCTCACTTCTACTAGAGAAAAGCCCATGCAGCAGCGAGGACCCAGTACAGCCAAAAATACATAAATAGAGTAAATAAATAAAATTATAAAAATAAAAGTTTTAAGAAGGGAAAAAATAAACATAAAAATATCCACTCAATAGTGACACATGTAAACTAGGATTCTGATCCTCACGGTAAAATGTCCTGCCCCACTTCACAAGCACACTCATGACCACCATACCTACAACCACACTGAACTGTGAAAAGCCTCTGTGTTACAGTGAACATTCTTCTAGCAGTTTCTTCAGCTGTTGTTTTGATTGAACAGTTCACTCTACTCTATGGACACCCTCTTCATTCACTTGTAAATGAAGATGAATGCTTACGAGAAAATAAGGCTGATCTGAAGGACTTGACAGAAATAATCGGTGTGAGGCACGCAACTCGCACATTAGCGAGTGAATGGCTGGATTGGGAGGGCTGGAGGACAGGGCTGCCCGGCTGCGTTGCACTGAGTCATAGCTTTGAAACAAGGCCTTGACTCAGAGCTATCAGGCTGGGGCTTCTGTTTTCCTGGCTCTGATAAGCCCGTCTCTTTTTGTCCAGGGGCTGAGCCTGCGATTTAACATTGCAATGACAGCAATAGTTATCCCCAAAAACATCCTTCTCGGCTCATTTCTAATACAGATCACTTATTCTTTGTGAAAGATGAGTGAGTCATGCAAGGAGCAGACTGCCCATTAGTGGCACATTGTTAATTTGCTCTTTAATTAGTTTAGTGACATATAATTATTTGAGGTCAAATAATAATTAAATTTTTGTACACTCCTTTTTTTCCCCTGGTAAATTACCACTGGACCACCCTCCATGATAAAGGATCTCTAAATAACACACAGGATGCTGGCTGAAGAACACAAGGAAGTGTGTGATCTTTCCCTACAAAAGTCCCCTTTAAAAAAAAAAAATCTTTTTAATGAAAAGAAGTATTTTATCATCTTTGTTTAGAATTCTCCTTTTAAGAAGAAATCATCTAATAAAAATATAAACTTTACGCTTCTAAGTAAATGAGCTTTCTGAAAGAAACATAAAATGCATCAACTTTTCATTTTTACTATACTTTACAAATATTATTTACACTTATGAACATTAAATGGGCTTTTCTCTGGAGAACTCTATCAAAAAAATACATAAGTATTACATAAAAGTAAAGTTGGCTTCTTCAATTACTGAAGTTAAATAAATCATCCATATTAAAATATCCATATTTCTTTTTTTTCCCAGAAGCAAGCAATTGATTGTTATTTAAGAAGATTCAGCTAAAATCTCACCCAGTTCTGGTTAAAAATTGAAGTTTAGAAATTTATTTTCTCATTTTGACTTAGGAGTTACAGAAACCATGTTTATAATAACATGAAAAGTTTTCAATTATATTAAAACAAAATATGATTTAGAAAATGAATTTAAGAAAAGCAAGATTAATTCATGTTCATAAGAGGTGAGAAAGTCTGTCTTTGGATTAAAAAGCAATATTAACAAAGCTTTCAATTTTTCAACCATAAGCTATATTCTCCATCCAGTTAATAATTCTGAGTTGATAAAGTCTTTGCATACTACAAACTTCTAAAAAGAAAATACCTCACCCAAAAATCTAAGTTGATTATATTAACATTTGTAGAACAATTTCAGCAGGCACTTTGCTAACGTTGACCCTTAGCTAGCTAAGGCTCATAGCTGACGTCAGTTATTGGAGAAGAAAGGTCTTGGGAAGAAACTTTAAAAAATGATACAATGCAGCCCAAAATAGTCATTAAAATAAGCCTCACTAGTATCTTTATCAACAAAGTATTTTGCAAGGTTTTCTGTTTTTGTTTTTGTTTTTTTCATGTAGACTTCTTTGCACAGAATTGGCATGAATTAAAGACTTTTCCATATGTTTACACACAGTGAACATGAACACCAGGGCCAGACTATAGTTAAAGCAGTGAAAACAGATTTTGCTCACTAACTTATATCAGGAACAAGTCAGCACACCTATAGTGTTCATAAAATGACACATTTTGAATAACCAATGCAGACGCCATACTTTTGCTCAGGAATTCTGTCTGTAGGTCAAGGCTTTGGTTTTGCTCCCAGCTCTGCTACTTGTTTGCAAGTCAACTAAACTTTAACACTCATCCATCAATCAAACACTGATCATATGTATACAATGTGCCAGGAATTGTGTTATACTCATGGGACCTAAGGAAATAACATAAATCCTTATAAAGTGCAAACTCCTGTTGTTCAGAGGAGGGAGAAGTCATGATCAGGGAAGGAGATACAAGTAAAACAACACTGACCATGCAGTATAATCAATGCCATGATAAGTGCATATATAAGTGATTTTAACTATATTTTTTTAAAGACCAGGGGAAATTAACCAAGTAACACTAAGGTGAGTTTCTTAAGTTCATAAGGAACTCAATAGATACGAGGATACCTGGGGATTGAGACTAAGCGTAGTAAATAGAGGAAGTGATCATATATACATGTGTGTGTGTGTGTGTGTGTGTGTGTGTGAAATTAAGAGTTAGTCGCTCAGTCATGTCCATCTCTTTGCCACCTCATGGAGTATAGCCTGACAGGCTCCTCTGTCCATGGAGTTCCTCAGGCAAGAATACCAGAGTGGGTGGCCATTACTTTCTCCAGGGGATCTACCTGATCCAGGGGTTGAACCCAGATCTCCTACGTTTGCAAGCAGATTCTTTACCATCTGAGCAACCAGGGAGGAGATATGTATATATTATTATTTCTATATAACTTCTCTATTATTAACACTGAAGGAGAAAAGCAGAGAAAATAAAATGAGAAGGAAAGGCAGGTATAACATAATCCTGCCAAAAATAAACGATCTAAATGTTTAAAGTTCTTTGTGTTGTTTTGGGGAGGATTATGTTCAAAGACCAAGACTGTCTTTGACAATATTTAACACGAGTTCACTGTGGGAGTAATAATAATTTCGCAAGCCAGTAGCATACAGGATAATGTCTCTTAATGAGCCAATAAGGATATAACAGTCCAAACCAATGACAGATTAATTACACTATTATACTCCCCTTATTCCAGGCAAGTGGAGATGAAAAGAAGAAAGTTCATGTTTAATTGAGGTGTAACTTTGTATCAACTGGTTCTTGGGTGAGATGGCTTAGCCAGTCCAGAGCTGATGTCCAGCTGCCGTTACAAAAAGCCGTTACAAAAACCAAAGACCCTTTCTGCTAGCAAACCAAGGTACCAGTGTTGGGGGCAAGATAATGTCCTCTGAGAGGCCACTGTTCAGTGTTCACAACTTCAGAAGAAAGATTTACCTTGCCCAGGCAGCAGCTGATGTTCCTAGTCTTAACAATTTTCCTTATAAAATAAATGCAAATGATTCACAGAAAGTCATAAACTCGTCCCCACCTAGACAGCTAATTGCATCTTATACCTCTCTTCCCTGTGGCCTAATTTCAATTGCACTAACCTCGATGTCTCTCAGAGAGGACAAGTTTGCTCCTGCCACAAGGCCTTTGCCTCAGCAGATTTTCTGTCTGGGACCCCTTCTCTAAACCTCAGAGGACTGGTTCTTCTTTGTCACTCTGGTTCAGTTTAAGCCACCTCCTTGAAGAGGACTTCACTGGCCATGCAATCAAATGGTGCCACTGTCTCTAGATCACCCTTTTCTTTTTTCTGTATTTTTATTAACCATTTTAAAAATTATAGTTAATCTACAATGCTGTGTTAGTGTCAGGTGTACAGCAAAGTGATTCAGTTTCAGTATATATACATGTGTGTATACATACACATATATTCTTTTTCAGATTCTTTTCTAGTATAGGTTGTTACAATATCTCGAATATATTTCTCTGTGTTACGCGGTAGATCCTTTTCATTTGTTTTATATATAGTAGTGTGTATCTGCTAATCCCAGGCTCCCAATTTATCCCTCCCCACCCATCTCCCTTTCAGTAACCATAAGTTCGTTTTCTGTCGGTGAGTCGATTTGTAAACAAGTTCATCTGCGTCATTTTTTTTTAGATTCCACATGTAAGTGAAGCTCCAATACTTTGGCTATCTGATGCAAAGAGCTGCTTCATTGGAAAAGACCCTGATGCTGGGAAAGATTTTGTGCAGGTGGAGAAAGGGACAACAGAGGATAAGATGGTTGGATGGTATGGACTCATTGCTCAAACTCAATGAATGTGAGTTTGAGCAAACTGCAAGAGGTAGAAGGACAGGGAAGCCTGGCAAGCTACAGTCCATGAATCTCTTTGGGGTTGCAAAGAGTCAGACACAACTTAGTGACTGAACAACAACAGTAAGTGATATTATGATTTTTGTCTTTGACTTTCCTCACAAGAATACTGTTTGACAAAGAAAAGGTTTTCTAAAGGTTTGTTTGGGACTTGTTTATTTAGGGAAAGCCAAAAACATTTTAAAGATTTCCTCAATATTATGAAGATATTTTGTGAAAAGTGAACATCATAGTAATTTTTCCGTAAACAAGTACACAGTTTTGTTTTTAGTATACAGGTAATGAGAAATAAATATGGTAGACACAGAAGATGTTGAAGAATTACAGAGATGCCACAATATAATGACAAAAGTCTCTGAAGTACCAGGACAAAGAGATGAATAACTGGCCTTTGAAAACTTCATTGTTTTTTAAAATAAATCTTACACAAGTACATCATGAGAAACGCTGGGCTGGAAGAAGCACAAGCTGGAATCAAGATTGCTGGGAGAAATATCGCTAACCTCAGATATGCAGATGACACCACCCTTATGGCAGAAAGTAAGATCAGATCAGATCGATCACTCAGTCGTGTCCGACTCTTTGCAACCCCATGAATCGCAGCACTCCAGGCCTCCCTGTCCAACACCAACTCCTGGAGTTCACTGAGACTCACATCCATCGAGTCAGTGATGCCATCCAGCCATCTCATCCTCTGTCGTCCCCTTCTCCTCCTGCCCCCAATCCCTCCCAGCATCAGGGTCTTTTCCAATGAATCAACTCTTCGAATGAGGTGGCCAAAGTATTGGAGTTTCAGCTTTAGCATCATTCCTTCCAAAGAAATCCCAGGGCTGATCTCCTTCAGAATGGACAGAGGAACTAAAAAGCCTCTTGATGAAAGTGAAAGAAGAGAGTGAAAAAGTTGGCTTAAAGTGCAACATTCAGAAAACTAGGATCATGGCATCTGGTCCCATCACTTCATGGGAAATAGATGGGGAAACAGTAGAAACAGTGTCAGACTTTATTTTTTGGGCTCTAAAATCACTGCAGATAGTGATTGCAACCATGAAATTAAAAGACACTTACTCCTTGGAAGAAAAGCTATGACCAACCTAGATAGCATATTCAAAAGCAGAGATATTACTTTGCCAACAAAGGTCCATCTAGTCAAGGCTATGGTTTTTCCAGTGGCCATGTATGGATGTGAAAGTTGGACTGTGAAGAAAGCTGAGTGCCGAAGAATTGATGCTTTTGAACTGTGGTGTTGGAGAATACTCTTGAGAGTTCCTTGGACTGCAAGGAGATCCAACCAGTCCATTCTAAAGGAGATCAGTCCTGGGTGTTCTTTGGAATGAATGATGCTAAAGCTGAAACTCCAATACTTTGGCCACCTCATGCGAAGAGTTGACTCATTGGAAAAGACTGATGCTGGGAGGGATTGGGGGCAGGAGGAGAAGGGGACGACAGAGGATGAGATGGCTGGATGGCATCACTGACTCAATGGACATGAGTTTGGGTGAACTCCGGGAGTTTGTGATGGACAGGGAGGCCTTGCATGCTGTGATTCATGGGGTCGCAAAGAGTCGGACACAACTGAGTGACTGAACTGAACTGAACTGAACTGACCCTCTCATTCCCTCCTGTGGACTCGAGTCTGTTCTCTACATCTGCCTCTCCAACTCTTCCCAGTCTCATTCACATATATAGACTAAAACGTGTGAAATAGATAACTAGTGGGAAGCTGTTATAAAGCACAGGGAGCTCAACTCGGTGCTCTGTGACAAGCTAGAGGGGTGGGATAAGGTGGACAGGAGGGAGGCTCAAGAGGGAGAGGATATGTGTATATATACAGCTGATTCACACTGCTGTACAGCAGAAACTGACTCAACATTGTAAAGCAATTATCCTCCAACTTAAAAAAATAAAATACAAATAATTTTATTAATATTTTAAATAAATAAATAAATCCTGACTTGCAGGAGGGCTGGGTATAAGTGAAGGCACTCTTGTTCCCATGCCCTTCCTCTTATATCCATAAGATTATTGTTTAAAATACTTAAAAACAGCCCATGTGAAAAAAGGGTTAAATACCTTCTAGATGCCAATATGAATCTCTACCATTCCCAGTATTTCTGGAAAAAGATAAGGAGACAGCACTGTTATAACAGCCAACATGAAATTCAGATGCAAACAAAGAAAAGACCTCCTTTCCAGAAGGCATGTTACTGCCACAGGAGTAGAAATTGGCCTCATAGGCTGTCAAAACAATGTTGCTGGGCTCTCTAGTGTTTTAATGGGAATGCTGGCACAAGATCTATGAGGAAGCAACTGGATTAATACACAGTCTAAGCTTAGCATCATGTTCCAGTACATGGTGCAAGAGTAGTCCACGAGAGTTACTGCCAAGTTCATATAAGATTAAAAATAGATCCCCATTAAGTGGAATATCCCAGCACAGGCTTGAGTTTAAATGGAGATTACAAAAATAGGAATGACTTTGGTTGCCATATTAGTAAACTCCTAATATAGCCTCCTTCCAATTTCCTTAGTAATATTTTACTTTCTATCTCTTTTTATTTTGATCCAGTGGCATGTGGTATCTTAGTTTTCCCAACCAGGGATTGAACTTGTGCACTTTGCAATAGTACAGAGTCCTAACCACTGGACACCACAAACACCCCTTAATAGCATCTCTTGACCAAGTTAGCACCAGATGCCAAGTTATATTCCTTTCTGAAATATAAAGGCAATATAATCAATGACTTTGCTTCCCCAGTCAGGAGTAAACATCATTGTCTGTGCAGGTGCAGGCTTCTTATAGTGTATGCAGAATGCCAAATACCACCAAGTCTATTCCATCAAGGGCATTCTGGAACACAGAGCTCAGACAGCCATCTTTAATAATCTAAATTATATTAAGATAAAAGAAAAAATAACAACATAACTAAAAGAGTTTGGGGGTACGTGTGCATGCAGGTTCTGTAGTAAATTTGACATAAACAAGAGGTTCTGAGCTAAATGATAAGAGAAACTAGAGGGTTCTGAGGTAAAATCTGACAAAAACTCGAGGGTTCTGAAGTGAATTCTGACAGAACAGAGTATGTTCTGAGGTAAATTCTGACAGAATCTAGGATGTTCTGAGGTAAAATCTGACAGAATCTTAGGACATTCTGAGGTAAAATCTAACAGAAACTAGAGGGTTCTCAGGTAAAATCTGACAGAAACTAGTAGGTTCTCAGGTAAAATCTGACAGACAGAATCTTAGGACATTCTGAGGTCAAATCTGACAGAAACTAGAGGGTTCTGAGGTCAAATGTGACAGAAACTTGAGAGTTCTGAGGCAAAAATCTGAAAGAAAATAGGATTCTGCAGTAAAAATCTGACAGAAACTAAGGGGTTCTGAGGTAAAATCTGACAGAAAGTACGAGGTTCTGAGGTAAAATCTGACAGAACCTAGGAATTCTAAGGTAAAATGTAACAAAATGTACAGGGTTTGGCAGCAAAATTTGACAGAAACTGGAGGGTTCTTAGCTAAAAATCTGATAAAAACTTGGATGTTCTGAACATAGTATAAGGGAAGGTGAAAGTCTCTCAGTCATGTCCGACTCTTTGTGACCCCATGGACTATGCAGTAGTCCATGGAATTCTCCAAGCCAGAATACTGGAGCAGATAGATAGCCTTTCCCTTCTCCAGAGGATCTTCCCAACCCAGGGATCAAACCCTGGTCTACCCGCATTGCAGGTGGATTCTTTACCTGCTGAGCCACAAGGGAAACCCAAGAATACTGGAGTGGGGAGCCTATCCCTTCTCCAGGGGATCTTCCTGACCCAGAAATTGAACCGGGGTCTCCATGCAGGCAGATTCTTGATCAAGTGACCTATCAGGGAAGCCCTAGAACCTAGTTTGTTCTGTGGTAAATCTAACGGAAAGATGGAGGTTCTGAGGTGAAGTGGACTGAAAGTAATTTCTGTTGTGAATTTGGTGGGAAAGAAGGATCTTTTGTGGTGAAATTAGATCAAACAGAAAATGGAGCTTCTAGGTTATTCTCACAGAAAGAAGCAATTTTCAAACAGGGAAATGGAGATTCCTGAGGGAAGCCTAAGTGGGAAAAAGTCTATTTCTGACTAAAAGACAGGGATTTCTGATAGAAAGAAGGAAATTTCCAAGTAATACCTGACAGAAAGAAGATTTTTTACAGAATAAAAGGTGATTTCTGAGGAAGTTCTTATAGTAAGAAGAAGATACTTGACCCCAAAAGGACATTTCTGAGGGATTTTTTAATGAAAGTTGGAGATTTCTGACTGCAAGATTTCTGAGGGAAACCTTGGAAAAAGAAGGAGATTTCTGTCTGAAAGAAAGATATTTCTGAGGGATATTTCTGAAGGATATTTCAGAAAAGAAGAAAATTTCTGAGGAAATTCTAACAGAATACAGAAATTTTCTGAGGGAAAAAAGATTTCTGAAGGAAAATTGGAGATTTATGAGGAAAAGAGGCAGATTCATGAGGGAACTGTGAGGTAAAGAAGCAGATTTTTGAGGTAGAAAAAGAGATTGCTGAGAGAATTCTGAGGAAATGAGAAGATTTTGAGGAAATTCTGAGAGAAAGTAAATTTCTGAGGTAAATAATGAGATTTCTGAGGGAATTCTGATTGAAAGTAGGAGATTTCTGAGAAAAAGTAAGAGATGTCTGAGGGAATTTTGAGTCAAGGAGATTTCTGAGTCAATTTTGAGGGAAAGAATTGATTTCTGATGGAGAAGGAAATGGCAACCCACTCCAGTATTCTTGCCTGGAGAACCCCATGGACAGAGGAGACTGGTGGGCTACAGTCCACAGGGTCTCAAAGAGTCAGACCTGACTGAGCTTTATTGATTTCTGAAACAAAGAAAGACACTTATGATAGAATTCTGAGGGGAAGGATGGAAATTTCTGGGCAAATGGAGATTTTTGAGGGAATTCTGAGGGAAAGAAGGAGATTCTGAGGGAATTCTTTAAGAAAGAAGGGGATTTCTGAAGGAATTCTGAAGAAAAGGAGGTGAGTTTGTTACTCAAAGGAGGGTGAGAGGGATCTGAGTCAATGTGGGTGAGAGGAATTCTGCTTGAGGGAGAATGTGAGCGAATTCTGAGGAAATGAGATTGACAGGGAATTCTGAGAGAAAGGTAATATTCCTTCCTTCATTTTTTATCTTAGTTATATATGCTTTCTCTCTCTCTCTCTCTTTTTTTAGTATTCTAGCTGAGAGTTTGGCAATTTTGTTGATATTTTATCTTGTTTCATTGATTATTATTTTTCCAATCTCTATTTCATTTATATCTACTCTATATTATTTTCCTCCTTCTATGCAATATTGGATATTTTGTATCCAATACAAAATGCTTTATAGCATTGGACTTTACTTCCACCACCAGACACATCTACAACTGGGTGTTGTTTTCTCTTTGGCTCAGCCTCTTCATTCCTTCTGGAGCTATTTCTCCACTCTTCTTCAGTAGCATATTGGGCAGCTACCGACCTGGGGATTTCATCTTTCAGTATCATATCTTTTAGTTCATGGGGTTCTCAAGGCAAGAATGCTGAAGTGGTTTTCCATTCCCTTCTCCAGCAGACCATATCATACCCATTCATCTTAGTGGCCCCACACGGCATGGCTCATAGTTTCATTGAGTTAGACAAGGCTATGATCCATGTGATCAGTTTGGTTAGTTTTCTGTGATTGTGATTTTCATTCTGTCTGCCCTCTGATGGATAAAGATAAGAGGCTTGTAGAAGCTTTCTGATGGGAGGGACTAGCTGTGGGGAAAACTGCTTGGAGGACATGCTCAGTAAATCTGGAATCCCATTTTCTGCTGATGGGTGTGGCTGTGTTCTCTCCCTGTAGTTTGGCCTGAAGCAACTTCCTTCAGAAGGACTTATGCCAGCATGCCCTGGCTCCCAGGACTATTATACTCAGTGTCCCCAACTCCACAGCAGGTCACTGTCAACCCACGCCTCCACTGGAGACTCCAGGTCATTCACAGACAACTCTGGCTCAGTCTCTTGTGGGGTCATTGTTCCTTTCTCTTGGGTCCTGGAGGGCACAAGATTTTGTGGTGCTCTCCAAGAGTCTGTGTCCCTAGTCCTGTGGAAGTTCTGTAATCAAACCCCACTGGCCTTCAAAGTCAATTCCCTGGGGGATCTCAGTCCCTTTGCTGGATCCCCAGGTTGGGAAAATGGTCTTGGGCCCTAGGAATTTTTGCAGCAGTGTGAGAACTTCTTTGGTATAATTGTTCTCCAGTGTGTGGGTCATCTGACTGGTGGCTGTATGGTGGGGCTAACGACAACCTCTTCTAAGAAGACTTATGCCATACACCAAGCCACCCAGGTCTGCTGCAGCCAGAGTCCCTGGCCCTGTGTCAGGCCATTGCTGACCCATGCCTCTGCAGGAGACACTCAAACACTCAAAAGCAGGTCTGGCTCAGTCTCTTGTAGAGGTCACTGCTCCTTTCCCTGGGTCCTGGTGTGCACGAGGTTTGTTTGCACCTTCAGAGAGTTTCTGGTGGGTATGAGATTTGATTCTAAAAGTGATTGCACATCTCCTACAGTCTTGTTGGGGCTTCTCTTTTGCCCTTGGACATGGGGTATCTCTTTTTGGTGGGATCCAACATCCTCCTGTCAAAGGTTGTTCAGCAGCAAGTTGAGATTTTGGTGTTTTGCAGGAGAAGATCAGTGCATGTCCTTCTATTCTGCCAATATGTTAGCCACATCTATTTCCACAGCCATGTCGAAGTAGCCACCTTAGCATACCCTCACTGCTGCCAGCCCTCTACTTGTCCCTGGAATCTTTGCTGGAGCTTCTATCTCCAGGTCCCAACCTGCTCTGCAGGCCGAAGCTTGCTAGGCAGGGACTTGTGTGGGCATCTCTCGGCATCCTGAGTTCACCCTCTGTGTCATAGGGCTTGTGTGTACATCTCTTGGCTCTTCGAGTCTGCTTTCTGCACCACAGGGCTTGTGCACTCCTGTTTGTGGTCAACAGGAGATGGCAAGAGTAAACATTGGCATTTTAGGAATCAGTGAACTAAAAAGGACTGGAATGGATGAATTTAATTCAGATGACCATTATATCTATTACTGAGGGCAAAAATCCCTTAGAAGGAATGAAGTAGCCCTCATATTCAATGAAATAATCTGAAATGCAGTACTTGGGTGCAGTCTTAAAAATGACAGAATGATCTTTGTTCATTTCCAAGGCAAACCATTGAGTATCACAGTAATCCAAGTTGATACCCCAATCACTAATGCCAAAGAAGCTAAAGTTGAACAGTTTTATGAAGACCTACAAGACCTTCTAGAACTAACACACATACAAAAAATGTTGTTTTTACCATAGGGGACTGGAATGCAAAAGTAAGAAGTCAAGAGATACCTGAAGTAACCAGCAAGTTTGGCATTGGAGTACAAAATGAAGTAAGGCAAAGGCTAAAAAGGTTTTTCTGAGAGAATGCACTTGTCATAAAAAGTACCCTCTTCCAACAACACAAGAGACGACTCTACACATGGACATCACTAGATGGTCAATACCAAAATCAGATTGATTATATTCTTTGCAGCCAAAGATGGAAAAGCTCTATACAGTCAATAAAAATAAGACTGGGAGCTGACTGTGGCTCAGATCATGCTATCAAGGTAAGGTTCAAAATTCTTCAAGCCAGGCTTCAGCAATACTTGTACATCTGGTGTACAAGTGGATGTACAAACTGGTTTTAGAAAAGGCAGAAGAACCAGAGATCAAATTGTCACCATGCACTGGATTATAGAAAAAGCAAGAGAATTCCAGAAAAACATCTTTACTTCTGTTTCATTGACTACATTAAAGCCTTTGACTGTGTGGATCACAACAAATTGGAAAATACTTAAAGACATGGGAATACCAGACCACCTTACCTTCCCCCTGAGAAACCTGTATGAAGGCTAAAAAGCAACATTTAGAACCAGAACAGAACAACAGACTGGTTCAACATTGGGAAAGGAGTACATCAAGGTTGTATATTTTCACCCTGCTTGTTTAACTTATATGCAGAGTACATCATGCAAAATGCCAGGCTGGATGAAGCACAAGATGGAATCAAGATTGCTGGGGAAATAACAACAACCTCAGATATGCAGATGATACCATCCTAGTGACAGAAATTGAAGAGGAGCCAAAGAGCCCCCTTGATGAAGGTGAAAGAGGAGAGTGAAAAAGCTGGCTTAAACTCAAAATTCAAAAAAACTAAAAACATGGCTTCTGGTCCCGTCACTTCATGGCAAATAGATGGGGAAATAATGGAAACAGTGGCAGATTTTCTTTTCTTGGGCTCCAAAATCACTGCAGACTGTGACTGCAGCCATGAAATTAAAAGACCCTTGCTCCTTGGAAAGAAAGCTATGATAAACCTAGACAGTATATTAAAAAAGCAGCAACATCACTTTGCTAGCAAAGGTCTATTTTAGTCAAAGCTATGATTTTTTAGTAGTCATGTACGGATGTGAAATTTGGACCATAAAGAAGGTTGAGCGCTGAAGAATTGATACTTTTGAATTGTGGTGCTGGAGAAGACTCTTGAGAATCCCTTGGACAGCAAGCAGATCAAACCAGTCAATCCTAAAGGAAATCAACCCTGAATATTCATTGGAAGGACTGATGCTGAAGTTCGAATACTTTGTCCTCCTGATGCTAAGAGCCAACTCATGGGAAAAGATCCTGATGCTGGGAAAGATTGAAGACATGAGGAGAAGGGGGTGACAGAGGATGAGATAGATGGTTGTATGGCATCACCGACTCAATGGACATGAATTGGAGAAAACTTTGGGAGATGGTGAAGACTGGCATGCTGCAGTCCATGAGATCACAAAGAGTTGGAAACAACTTAGCGACTGAACAACGGCAACGTGGAATATTCATGATCTATTGAATCTGGCTTCTCTGGCTTCCATACTAAACATGAAGAAAGTAGAGGCTCTTACAGTAAAGAGAAACTAGCAAGATAGTAGATGAGCCAGAATCAGACTCCACAGCCATTCAGATTTCATCTTGTTGGCAGGTGCTGAAGTATCTTAAATGTTGGATAGAATTCACCAGGGAACTCATCTGGCCTTGGTGATTTCTATTCTGGGAGATTATGAATTATTGATTCAATTTTTTTAGTAGATATGGATCTATTTACATCATCTGAATAAGGACACTCATTACTTTTTATAAGTCTAGAAATTGAAAATATTCTTTTATACTCTAATGGAATTTCAAATTTTCTTTATTTCATATTCTAATTTAAACTAAGCATTTTTGGTTTTGCTTATATATTTTCTTAGAATTATATATATTTAATTTAATTCTTACCTCCAAATACTAGTGAAAGGAAAGACAAAAATGAGATCTATTTCATTTTATTATTTTTCAGATTTGACAGAACAGGACCCTACAGTATTGTATTACCTCACAATCTAGTATATACAGAAAAATACCTCCCAATAGACCTTTTGCAAACATTAGCTTAAGTTTTTTTTTTTTCAAATCTATAATTCTGTGAGGCATTTTAGTTCTCAGTTACTTCTGATTCTTTATCCTCATAAGATAATTGATGTTAAAAAAAAAAGAGAGAGTTACATTTTCTGACATTTTTCTCAGGTTAATCTTCAAAGAAGGGTAATTAAAGCTTCTATTAATTGAACATTGCTAGAAATTGAACATATGCTAGGAATCACCACAATTAATCTTTAAAAGTCATATTGAGGTCAAAGATAGAACTCTACTATGCAAGCAAAGTTTTTTAAAAGAGCTTTATTGAGGTAAAATTGGCATACACAAAAATGCAGATATTAGAGGATACAGTTTGGTAAGTTTAGGCACATGTATGTTCCCATTATACCATCTCTACAGTTAAGATAGTGAGGGTATCCGTCAGCCTGAAGTTTCCTGCTGCTCTCTTGTCATCCACCCATCTCACTCCTTCCCTGCACCCCACTCCCATCCAGACAACCATTGATCTGCTTTCTGTCACTAGAGATTAATGTTCATTTTCTAGAGTTTCATATAAATGGAGTCATAAAACGCACTCTTTCTATCTGGCTTCTTGCACTCAGCATACTTACTTTGAGAGATTTATACATTTCAATTGTCTATATCTGTGTGTGTGTGTGTGTGTGTGTGTGTGTGTGTGTGTGCGTGTGTGTGTTCATTCAGTCACTCAGTTGTGTCCAACTCTTTTGCAACCCCACGGGCTATAGCCCACCAGGCTCCTCTGTCTGTTGGATTTTCCAGGCAAGAGTACTGGAGCAGGTTGCCATTTCCTACTCCAGGGGATCTTCCTGACCCAGGGATCTTCCTGACCCAGGGATCAAACCTGCCTTATGTCTCCTGCATTGGTAGGTAGGTTCTTTACCACTAATGCCACCCTCCTTTCTTGTAATTTTATCTCACCATGACTAGAGACACAGATGTAGAGAACAAAAGTAAGCATACCAAGGGAGGAAAAGGGGGTGGGATGAATTGGGAGATTAGGACTGGCATGAATATACACACTGCTATGTATAAAATGCATAACTAATGAGAACCTACTGTGCAGCGCAGGGAACTATATTCAGTGCTCTGCAGTGATCTCAATGGGAGGGAAATCCAAAAAAGAAGGGGTATATGTATGTGTATATATATACCTGCTTCACTTTGCTGTATAGCAGAAACTAACATGACATTGTAAAGCAACTATACGCCAATAAAAAAATTTTTTTAATCATCAGGATAAACGTTTTATTGAAATATGTAGGAATACCAAAGTATTTACCTTCACTAGTGTCTCCTTTGCTTAAAGAGAAAAATCCAAGTTTTTCCCTGAGTTGAAAAGACTAAGTAAACATGTTTCCTAAACCCTCCATTTAAAAACCGTGTGCTTAGAAGGCACTGAGCCTCAAACTAAGTGGTTATAAAAAATACCTGGAGAGCTAATATTAAATGCAGAATCCCAGGCCTCGTCTCCAGAGATTCTGGCTCAGTAGACCTGAGGTGGGGCCCAAGACTGTCAGTGTTTTATCATTTCCCCAGGTGTTCCTGATACAGATGATTCTAGACCACTGCATGAGAAACCCTGCAGACCAATGGAAAAGCAGCTGTGCCCCGAGCACATTAAAACCTAACGATTACACTCTAATGCTCCTACAGGTTGTCCTTGTAGAGAAACTGGACAGAGCAGCTACATGGAAATTGTTAAATACTCTGTTCCAGGGAAATATGAATAATCCCATTTTTTTCCTGCACTACAGAAAATTATCTTCTCAACATGCAACATGATTTGTTTTCTGAAAATAAAACTGTTGGCTTAAATAGTCACACTGTATCATAATTCTATAACCAATGAAAATGACCTGAGAGCTTTAGGAAGCATGAGGGCGAATAAATAAATTATATCCATTTGATGCTTCCAGCATTTTCTCGTTTCTATTTCCCATCCTATCTTGGGGTTGAACTTTGGTAGCTAGGTCCCTTGAACTTCAAAGGAAATCCTAGTTAAAGGCTCAACGTTTTCAGTGTCATCACTAATGGTACTGTTATCATTGCTGACATGAACCTATGAACTACTAAACCAGGCTTGACTTAATTCATATTAATCAAGATGTCAGATAGAGGCACTTACCCTATCTCCCATTTGACTTATAGGTCTCATATTTTCTATCCTTATAAAAGGTGCCATCCTATCAGTTGAAAATTGAACTGTGGCTTAAAGTCAAGTGGTTAAATCAATTAAAGCTATCCTTAGAAGTTTAAGAACACAATGCTCAACTTATCACCTAGAAACTAGCATATCAGAGGAGAAAAACAAACACAGCCAGAAGAATTCATGAGGGACCATGTTACAGACAAACAGAAGGGGGCAGGAAAGAGGGTGAAAGATGTGGAGAAGGTAATTGAAGTGGAAGAACGGAAGAAAGGGAAACTAGCTTAATGACATAGTGCCCGACAGAAGTCGTTCAATATATTTTGTGGGATTCCACAGAATTTTCTTAAGACTGTAATCAAGTCGCTTACTATATGGCCCTATTCCCACTGTAAGGTACTGATGGTTTTGCACAAGAGTTATGATTGAAATAACCTGGAGTGTATTATATCTACACATTTAACAGAGGCAACCAAGAAAATAGATGCTTCATTCTTTCAACAGAATCTTTACGAGGAGGCAAACTGAGAGGGGAGCTGATGGTAGACCTATAGAAATTAAATGACTATCCCCCCAAAAAATTTAAGCCTTGTTACATTCTATTTCCTTAATTCTACCTCAGTGTCCAGAGAACCTAACAAATTTATAATCAATAGAAGCTGTCTTTCTCACATTTATCATCTCATAAGACGGTGTGATGGAACAAAAAACCAGAAAGTGGTGGAACGGGAAAGTGGTGTGGAGAATTTTTGATAGAGCAAAAAATTTGATTGTCTTATTTCTGAATACATTTTTAAATACTGATGGAGCAAAAGCTAATTTATCTTAAACCCAAAACCTTAAGCTTCAGGGACACTTACTTGCCATTTTAGAGAGGAATGACTAGGTTTGTACGAAATGTATCCGAGAACTTCAAAGCATCTCTCTACTTTAATTGTATAATAATGATAATAATGAAAATAATGAATAACAACTATTGAGGAACTAGTGTGTGTCAAGCACTAAGCTAACTGCTTCACTTGCAAAATCTCACCTAATCAAAAAAGTCACACTGGAACTTAAGGAGACAGATGTCACGACATTGTCAAAAATTAGTTATGTTCTGGTTCTCCATCTATCACAGTTGTCAATCAATTAATTTATAGATCACAAGCAACTTGAAGGCAGTATGGTATCTTATTCATCTTTGTCATTTCCATAGCACCTAAAATATTAAGCTGTTGGTAAACTAAATGGTTGAATTATTTTATGTAATTTTGTTGTCTATCCTCTGATAATACTGGTAGCAGTGGAATACAAAGGATTAGAAAATACTCCCTAATTGCAATGTGTGTTCAAAAAGGGTAATTTAACAACTGGGGAAAAAATAAGCGTAGGCAAGTAAAAAAACAGGGCTTCCCTGGTGGCTTAGACAATGAAGAATCCACCTGCAATGCAGGAGACCTGGATTTGACCCCTGGGTTGGGAAGATCCCCTGGAAAAGGGAATGGCAACCCACTGCAATATTCTTGCCTGGAGCATTCCATGGACAAAGGAGCCTGGTGGGCTAGAGTCCATGGGATCACAAAGAGTTGGACAAGGCTGAGCAACTAACAGTTTCACTTCACTTTTCACAAACCTAAAACATTTCATCTTACATTTTGGCTAGAAGAAAAAAGGAAACTTAAGTCAATAATAATCTTTACTCCCAGAAAAGGGCATGCTGCTGCTGCTGCTGCTAAGTCGCTTCAGTCGTGTCCCACTCTGTGCGACCCTATAGACGGCAGTCCACCAGGCTCCCCCGTCCCTGGGACTCTCCAGGCAAGAACACTGGAGTGGGTTGCCATTTCCTTCTCCAATGCATGAAAGTGAAAAGTGAAAGTGAAGTCGCTCAGTCAACTCATTTTTTATTTTTTTTTAATTTTATTTTATTTAACTTTACAATATTGTATTGGTTTTGCCATATATCAAAATGAATCTGCCACAGGTATACATGTGTTCCCCATCCTGAATCCTCCTCCCTCCTCCCTCCCCATACCATCCCTCTGGGTCATCCCAGTGCACCAGCCCCAAGCATCCAGTATCGTGCATCGAACCTGGACTGCCGACTCGTTTCATATATGATATTATACATATTTCAATGCCATTCTCCCAAATCATCCCACCCTCTCCCTCTCCCACAGAGTCCAAAAGACTGTTCTATACATCAGTGTCTCTTTTGCTGTCTTGTATACAGGGTTATTGTTACCATCTTTCTAAATTCCATATACATGCGTTAGTATACTGTATTGGTGTTTTTCTTTCTGGCTTACTTCACTCTGTATAATAGGCTCCAGTTTCATCCACCTCATTAGAACTGATTCAAATGTATTTTTTTTAATGGCTGAGTAATACTCCATTGTGGATATGTACCACAGCTTTCTTATCCATTCATCTGCTGATGGACACCTAGGTTGCTTCCATGTCCTGGCTATTATAAACAGTGCTGCAATGAACATTGGGGTACACGTGTCTCTTTCCATTCTGGTTAAACCTCGAATAGCCAAAGATATCTTGAGAAAGAAGAATGGAACTGGAGGAATCAATCTACCTGACTTCAGGCTCTACTACAAAGCCACAGTCATCAAGACAGTATGGTACTGGCACAAAGACAGAAATATAGATCAATGGAACAAAACAGAAAGCCCAGAGATAAATCCATGCACATATGGACACCTTATCTTTGACAAAGGAGGCAAGAATATACAATGGATTGAAAACAATCTCTTTAACAAGTGGTGCTGGGAAAACTGGTCAACCACTTGTAAAAGAATGAAACTAGAGCACTTTCTAACACCATACACAAAAATAAACTCAAAATGGATTAAAGATCTAAACATAAGACCAGAAACTATAAAACTCCTAGAGGAGAACATAGGCAAAACACTCTCTGACATACATCACAGCAGGATCCTCTATGACCCACCTCCCAGAATATTGGAAATAAAAGCAAAAATAAACAACTCATTTTTAAAATCAGATCTCTGTCATGGGATGGGGTACCAGGGGCACAGAGCCACTCTAATCCATTGTTGAGATGGTGCTGGATTTAGTGGTAGCCTTAGATCCAGTTTACCACTGGTTTCGTGTCTTCAGCAGGATCTGGTGTATGAGCACTAGGGAGATACTGAGAGTTCCCTGTGCTTTCCAGCTGGATCCTCAACTTTCCAAACTGCATGAGGTTCATCTCCACTGGGCATTCCAGTGCCAACCATTAGGGGTCTGCTGCTATGAACTCAGGGAAAGTCTGGTGCACCAGACAGGGACTGGGTGGGATGCCCTTTCAGCCCCAGGCCCTGTACCAGCCTTTGGCACTCAGTAAGAGCCCTGGTAGGAGGGGTGCTGACTCACTTTGTGACAAGGCTCCCCGGAGTTTTAATCCATCACAGCAGCCCACAGGTGGCTATCAAAAGTCCATTAAACATTGGACTGGTTTCTACTTACCCCAGTCAGTGGTGTATTTGCTTCCCAAAATAACCATGGGTCTCTTCTTTCCTAGGAAGGGCTTGTGATTCTTCAGAATTCACTAAATTTCAGTTTCTCTGCATCCTCAGCTCTCTGGTGAGTTTTGAAAAAATAGACAAGCAAGGATTTTGTAGCTTATCTGGATTGTTCTTATTGTTGACCAATGAATATTTATTAAGAGACTAGCATACGATATCTGAACTCTCAACCATGATCCATCCATCTTGGGTGGCCCTGCATGGCATTGCTCACAATTTTATTGAGTTACACAAGGCTGTGATCCATGTGATTATTTTGGTTAGTTTTCTGTGACTGATCCTGGGAAAGATTGAGGGGAGGGGGAGAAGGGGACGACAGAAGGTGAGATGGTTGGATGGCATCACCGACTCAACGGACATGAGTTTGAGAAAACTCTGGGAAATGACAGGGAAACCTGGCATGCTGCAGTCCATGGGGTCACAAAAAGTCAGATATGACTTAGCTACTGAACGACAAGAATATGATGTCTCCTCACTTCTACAAACTTCTTTTTCACTATTCCCAACTCAGAATACACTAGCTTTTGTTACCCTGGTGGACTCTCCTGTCTTGAAATATGCCACATGCACCTCATGGAAATGGCACCATCCTCCACCATCAGTTATACTCAAATCTAACCTGCCTAGTGAGGGGTTAGGGCACTTCCCCTACTTTCATGGTGTTGATCACCAGCACCATGCACCGGGAGAACCCTGCTGTGACAGCACAGGTATGTACATCTCTTCTTTCCAACAAAACACAGCCCTTTGAAGTCAAGGGCAATGTGATCATCCTCACAACTTCTAGAAAAATGCTTTGAATAGAGTAGGGCTGATGGCATCCTTGAAGAATCAAAGGACTCAAATGTTTGTACCAACCAACCAAATCCTAGGCTCCTGATTCTTGGGTTTGTTTATGTCTTGGAAGATGGCATCCTTTTCCCTGTGAATCAGGGTTTCTACTGCTGCTGGTTTTAGGGGAACATAGCAGAGTGATGATGTTCAGCAGATCGGAACTGCCCTGTTGCTGGTGTGTGGCCTCAGCACTCACACACCTTCTCAGGCTCCTTGATGACTGTAGTCCAGCTGATGGACTCGTATCAGGTAGAATACTGACTACAGTAATAAACTAATGCCTCATTTCCCTTAGATATAATTGTTTATTGAAGCATAGCTGATTTTTTATGACTTCCCAGGTGGCGCAGTGGTAAAGAATCTGCCTACCAATGCAGATGTGGGTTCAATCCCTAGGTCAGGAAGATCTTTTGGAGTAGGAAATCACAACCCACTCCAGTATTCTTGCCTGGAAAACTCCATGGACAGAGGATTCTGGTGGGATGCAATCCATGGGATCACAGAGCTGGACCCGACTGACCGACTGAGCACACATAGTTGATTTACAATGTTATGCTACTTTAAGATTTAATTTGAAGGGGATAGAAAGAGCCCTCCTAAAATCAAGGTACGTGAGGCAGATGAATGCATAAAAAACTTCAGACATCACCTTCCGAGGGAAAATAAGAGGGGAAATAGAAGGCATCATCTTTCATGCATCCTTAGGAAAGGATTCAAAACATGTGTTAAAAAATCAGGCAATCTCTTAAAAATAAAATTTAAAATATACAGTTCCTACTTGAGGCTCAGGTTTCTGAAAGAGCTGGGAAAGCAAGTGGCTTTCATTATTTCCTAAAAACTATGTGCCTTAGAATTAAAGAAATTAATTCTTATTTATTTAGGTGCTTCTGCAAACAAATGGTAAATCATACTGCATGTGATACTCAGCTTTCTAGCAGTTCACTTCATAGTGGGAACTTCTACAGTGCCCCTAATAGATTTGTACCATTTTTCTCCTGGAAGAATTTTAGGCATGTTGAAGAATTCTTGCTATTTCACCAAAAAACCCAGCCACATGGTCATTAAAATTTTCTGTGGCATTTAAACTTAATATGACTAAGACGTGGTTATAAAATAAAATAACACTCCATATTGGGATACCTTTTAAAAAGCTGAATGAACCTTTTTATTCTACATACATCAGACTCTTAATGGCTTTTCAACAGTTTGGACCATTTTGTGCAATTGCTACAGCTGCTTCACATTAGCGGAGAGGTTTTGTTATAGAGGCTTCGAGTACAAGCTGCTAAGTCAAACTCCATAGCCCCAAAGTCAGTTTTGTTATTTATTCCTTGTGGGTCTTCTGGTTTGTTTTGTTTTCTACTTAATGAAGACTTTCCAGGAATTTTCTAAAGTAAAAACAAAAAGAAATCGATATTATGGTCTCCCCGATGAAAACACCCAAACAATTCAAGTCAATTATTTATGGAGTGTCTAATCATACCTGGCAAGAGGCCTATTAAAATATCAAAATATATCCTCAGAACTTCTGAAATCCTTGCTTTGTCATTTCCCTGAAATGGCAGAAACAAAAACCTCCCAGTTTCAATACATTGTTTTGTCAAAGAGAACAATTCACATTGAGTATAGCTTTTCTTTTCGATTGTAACCGCAGAATTAAAAAATATATCTTAACAAAACTAGTTTTATTACTGGGTACTCATAATGTGGCTTTGAAGTGGGCACATCATAGCTGTGAGTCTGATCACTTAACAAATAGGAAACACGAGGAAACCCTGGCTGCTTTTTTCCGAAGACCACATAACATTTACACTGAAGCCAAAGAAAACCTTTACAATGTCTATAAGTAGGCTTAATAAGATCCACAAGGTTCTGTTTCCAGTGACTTTAGCTTATGCAGAAAAGCTCCCTGTTTTCAGCATAGATGACTTTGATTTCAATTTAAACGATTTAATTCATCTGAAAAAAATGATAAATATTTCTTAGTAATGTTACTAAATCCTGACTGATCTGTCCTTAAATAATTAAATAAAACTATGGTTTTTAAATGTTCTTAAGGTAAAAGTCTGTTAATCCCAAACTCCTAATTTATCCCTCCCACTCCACTTTCTCCTTTGGTAAAGTTTGTTTTCTCTATGAGTCTATTTCTGTTTTGTAAATAAGTTCACATATACCATTTTTTTAGATTCCACATAGAAGTGACATCATGTCATACTTGTCTTTCTCTGTATGATTTAATTCATTAGTATGATAAGTGGGATTAATAGATACACACTACCATATATAAAAGGGCGTGCCTGGTAGTCCAGACAGTAAAGAATCTGCCTGAAATGCAGGAGACCAAGGTTTGATCCCTGGGTAGGGAAGATCCTCTGGAGAAGGAAATGGCAAGCCACTCCAGCATTCTTGCCTGAGAAATCCATGGACAGAGCCTGGCAGGCTAAATTCAATGGGGCCACAAAGGAATGGATACAACTGAAGTACTAACTCTATATATGAAATAAATGGCAAGGACCTGCTATATAGCACAGTGGGTGTTATAATCAATATCTGTAACTATATTTGATATTTTGTAATAATCTATAATGGAAAAGAACCTGTATGTATGTATATACATACACACATACACAAATAAGCTTCTCAGGTAGCTCTAGTGGTAAAGAATCCACCTGCCAATGCAGGAGACAGAAGAGAGGTGGGTTCAATCCCTGGGTCAGGAAGATGCCCTGGAGTAGGAAATGGTACCCCACTCCAGTATTCTTGCCTGGAAAAATTCTATGCCTGAGGAGCCTGGTGGGCTATAGTACATGGGATCCCAAAGAGTCGCACGTGACTGTGGACTGGGCACACACGTATGAATGACTGAATCACTTTGCAGTACATCTGAATCTAACACAACATTGTACATCACCTATACTTAAATTTTTTAAAAAAAATTTTAAAAAGACTGAACAATTTCTGAGGAAGACAGAAATATGTGAAAATTCAAGTGCGTTCAGCTTGAGAGCAGTGTGAGAAAAGGCAACCTTGCAATTGTAAAGTAGCTGAAATTAAACTCTTTTATTTTTATTTTTTCCTGAAGAATTTAGTTCCATGGCCTACATTAATAACATTACCTAAACTTAACTATCTATCTCTTCTTAACTCTGTATTTTCATTACTAAAGTAAAACATTGGCCAAAATATTTTCATAATTGGCAAAGGGCCAACTATTTGAGCTTGCATATTTCGCTTGCTCCTTGGAAGAAAAACTGTGACAAAGCTAGACAGCATATTAAAAAGCAGAGACATTACTTTGCCAACAATGATCTGTATAGTCAAAGCTATGGTTTTTCCAGTACTCATGTATGGATGTGAGAGGTGGACCTTAAAGAAGGCTGAGCACCGAAGAATTAATGCTTTTGAACTGTGGTGTTGGAGAAGACGATTGAGAGTCCCTTTAACAGCAAGAAGATCAAACCAGTCAATCCTAAAGGAAATCAACCCTAAATATTCATTGGAAGGACTTATGCTGAAACTGAAGTTCCAATATTTTGGTCACCTGATGAGCTGACTCATTAGAAAAGACTCTGATGCTGGGAAAGATTGATGGCAGGAGGAGAAGGGGATGGCAGAGGATGAGATGGTTAGATGGCATCACTGACTCAATGGACATGAATGTGAGAAAACTTCGGGAGATGATGAAGTTTGGCATGCTGCAATCCATGGGGTCACAAAGAGTCAGACATGACTGAGCAACTGAACAACAACAATTTCACACACGGATCTCAAAGACTATGATAGTGTTAACTGATTTTTCTGATGATCGGTTGAATGAAAAAAATCTAGCTGGCAACCAAGAGGTCTTTGTCCATTTGATTCCTGTTTTACACATAGGATGGAGAAGGCAATGGCACCCCACTCCAGTACTCTTGCCTGGAAAATCCCATGGATGGAGGAGCCTGGTAGGCTGCAGTCCACGGGGTCGCTAAGAGTCGGACACAACTGAGTGACTTCACTTTCACTTTCATGCATTGGAGAAGGAAATGGCAGCCCACTCCAGTGTTCTTGCCTGGAGAATCCCAGGGACGGGGGAGCCTGGTGGGTTTCTGTCTATGGGGTCACACAGAGTCGGACATGACTGAAGCGACTTAGCAGCAGCAGCAAACGTATGGATTAGATCTAGTACTTGACCAAATATATCAACAATTACAGAAGGCAAACATGGTGGGGCAGCAGGGATGGGGAAGAAAGAGGAAGGAAGAAAAAAGAAAAGCCAAAAGGAAGGGAGAGAAGGAGGAAGGGAGAAAGAGAAAAAAAGGAAATTCATTCTCAAATGATCATTTAACAGGTTACATGTGGACATTCCCTCAAAAAGGCTAAAAATGCTTATAGTTCTCTGTATTTTTATCAGTTCAGTTCAGTCATTCAGTCATGTTTGACTCTTTGCGACCCCATGGACTGAAGCACACCAGGCTTCCATGTCCTTCACCAACTCCCAGAGCTTGCTCAAATTCATGTCCATCAAGCCAGTGATGATATCCAGCCATCTCATCCTCTGTCGTTTCCTTCTCTTCCTGCCTTCAATCTTTCCCAGCATCAGGATCTTTTTCAATGATTCTGTTCTTCACATCAGGTGGCCAAAGTATTGGAGCTTCAGCTTCAGCATCAGTCCTTCCAGTGAATATTCAAGACTAATTTTCTTCAGGATTGACTGGTTTGATCTCCTTGCAGTCCAAGGGACTCTCAAGAGTCTTCTCCAACACCACAGTTCAAAAGCATCAATTCTTCAGTACTCAGCTTTCTTTATAGTCCAACTCTCACATCCATACATGCCTACTGGAAAAATCATAGCCTTGACTAGACAGACCTTTGTTGGCAAAGTAATGTCTCTGCTTTTTAATATGCTGTCGAGTCTGGTCACAGCTTTCCTTCCAACGAGCAAGCATCTTTTAATTTCATGGCTGAAGTCACCATCTGCAGTGATTTTGGAGCCCCAAAAAATAAAGTCTGTCACTGTTTCCATTGTTTGTCCATTTATTTGCTATGAAGTGATGGGACCAGATGCCATGGTCTTAGTTTTTTGAATTGAGCTTTAAGCCAGCTTTTCACTCTCCTCTTTCACTTTCATCAAGAGGCTCTTTAGTTCCTCATCACTTTTTGCCATAAGGATTGTGGCAAATCCTTTATTTATTGATTGATATTTATTGATATTTCCCCCAGCAATCTTGATTTCATCTTGGGCTTCATCCAACCCAGCATTTCACATGCTGTACTCTGCATACAAGTTAAATAAGCAGGATGACAATATACAGCCTTGACGTACTCCTTTCCCAATTTGGAACCAGTCCATTGTTCCACATCCAGTTCTAACTGTTGCTTCTTGACCTACATACAGATTTCTCAGGAGGCAGGTCAGGTGTTCTGGTATTCCCATCTCTTTCAGAATTTTCCACAGTTTGCTGTGATCCATACAGTCAAAGGTATAGTTAATAAAGCAGAAGTTGATGTTTTTCTGGAATTCTCTTGCTTTTTCTATGATCCAACATAAGTTGGCAATTTGATCTCTGATTCCTCTACCTTTTCTAAATCCAGCTTGAACATCTGGAAGTTCTTGGTTCACATACTGTTGAAGCCTAGCTTGGAGAATTTTGATCATTACTTTGCTAGTGTGTGAGATGAGTGCAATTGTGTGGTAGTTGGAACATTATTTTGCATTGCCTTTCTTGGGATTGGACTGAAAACTGACCTTTTCCAGTCCTGTGACCACTGCTGAGTTTTCCCAATTTGCTGGCATATTGAGTGCAGCACTTTCACAGCATCATCTTTTAGGATTTGAAAGAGCTCAACTGGAATTCCATCACCTCCACTAACTTTGTTCGTAGTGATGCTTCCTAAGGCCCACTTGACTTTGCACTCCAAGATGTCAGGCTCTAGATGAGTGATCATACCATCATGATTATTTGGGTCATTAAGATCTTTTTTGTATAGTTCTTCTGTGTATTCTTGCCACCTCTTCTTAATAACTTCTTTTTTTTTTTTTTTCTTGAAATTTTTTATTTTTTTTTTATTTTGTGAGGGCGATCTGGTTGCGACATCTGTCACCCCATTGATCGCCAGGGTTGATTCGGCTGATCTGGCTGGCTAGGCGGGTGTCCCCTTCCTCCCTCACCGCTCCATGTGCGTCCCTCCCGAAGCTGCGCGCTCGGTCGAAGAGGACAACCATTCCCGCTAGAGGAGGACCGGTCTTCGGTCAAGGGTATATGAGTAGCTGCGCTCCCCTGCTAGAACGTCCAAACAAGCTCTCAAGTTCTTAATAACTTCTGCTCGTGGTAGGAGGTCACACCATTTCTGTCCTTTGTTATGCCCATCTTTGTATCTGTATTTTTATGGGGTTACTTAAAATTACACATATTTGACTATTTTTATTATATATTAAAGCACACTCTATACAGGCTATAATGACATCATTATATACGTACACACACACAAATTCCACATCCTTTTCTCCTAAAATTTTAATGCTACATGTGTGCAAAGAAAAGGCAACATATATATGAAATCCAAAATTCCTCGAAGTGAAGCTTGAAAAGATTTTTCATTTTGGATGACAGCTATTTAAAACCGTTTATTTGTTGTTGTTTAGTTGCTAAGTCATGTCCTATTCTTTGCAATCTCTACTACAATCCTATTCAAAAAAGAAGTCCCATAGCTCCGTTCCATACAAATAATTTCAAATTATTTGTTAATATCTGTGAAAAACCACATTGGTTTTGATAGGGATAGCATTTAATCTTTAGATTGTTCTGAGAATATGGACATTTTAATATTAATTTTCCAAACCTTGAGCATGATGTATCCTCCCATTTACTTGTGTTATCTTCAATTTTTTTATTAATGTCTTACAGATTTTAGAGGTCTTTCACTTCGTTGGTTAAATTTATTCCTAGGTATTTTATTCTTTTTGATGCAATTATAGATAGAAATTTTTTCAATTTCTCGGTCCAATAGTTTGTTATTTTAGCAAACTAACGTTTGCTAATGTTATGCTAGCAACATAACGAATTTCTTTATTTTGATATTTTGCCTGCAATTTTACTGAATTAATTTGTTAGTTTTAATAGTTTTCTGATGGAGTTTTAAGGGTTTTTTATACATGGTGTCTGGAGAAGGCAATGGCAACCCACTCCAGTATTCTTGCCTGGAAAATCCCATGGATGGAGGAACCTGGTAGGCTGAAGTCCATGGGGTCGCTAAGAGTCGGACACAACTGAGTGACTTCACTTTCACTTTCATGCATTGGAGAAGGAAATGGCAACCCACTCCAGTGTTCTTGCCTGGAGAATCTCCGGGATGGGAGAGCCTGGTGGGCAGCCGTCTATGGGGTCGCACAGAGTCGGACACGACTGAAGCAACTTAGCAGCAGCAGCAGCGGCAGTATACATGGTGTCATATTATCTGCAGGTAGTTATATCTTGACCTTTTTTCCCTATGTGTATGCCTATTATATATTTTCTTATCCTATTTCTATAGCTAGAACTTCCAACACTACATTAAATAACCAGGCAAGAGTGGGCACCATTGTCTTATTCCTGATCTTCGAGGAAAAGCTTTCAGCTTTTGCCTTTGAGTATTATGTTACCTGTGGGTTTGCCTATTGTCCTATATAGCTCTGCAATTCTTATTGTGTGACTCAGTAACTTGAAATCTAAGCAAAATAAGAAGCCCTATGAGCTAATGTAAATAAGGTATCTGGAAGACTTTACTTGAGCCTTCCATTTTACCTACTAAATATTTTAGAGGTCTGATGCAATTAAGTTTGGATAAGTGAAAGTAATACATGGGCTTCCCTGATGGCTCAGTAGTAAAGAATCAGCCTGCAATGCAGGAGACCCAGGAGACACAGGTTTTGTCCCTGGGTGGGAAATATCTACCAGAGGAAATGGCAACCTCTCCAGTAGTCTTGTCTGGATAATTCCATGGACAGAGGAGCCTGGCAGGCTGTAGCCCAAAGGTTCGCAGAGAGTCGGACACGACTGAGTGACTGAATGCACACACGCATGTAATACATATGTCATTGGTCTGCTGTAGTGAGAGCATTTAAGACAGATGTTTACTTCAGAGTTTTCACTTGTTCATTGTTGTTCAGTCGCTTAGTCATGTCAGACACTATGACCCCATGGACTGCAGCACACCAGGCTTCCCTGTCTTTCACCATCTCCCAGAACTCACTCAAACTCATGTCCTTTGAGTCGCTGATGCCATCAAACCACCTACTCCTCTGTTGTCTCTTTCTCCTCTCGCCTTCAATTTTTCCCAGGATCAAGGTCTTTTCTAATGTGTCGGCTCTTCATATCAAGTGGCCAAAGTATTACAGCTTCAGTTTCATCATCAGTCCTTCCAATGAATATTCAGGAATGGGAGAAGGTTTAAATTTACGTAAAAACACATCAGCAAGGATAACTTTCTAAAACCATTTCTCACATTCCTGGCATAGAGTTTCTATGATCCCATGATATGGAAAAGTGGTACAGAATCAAGAAGTCTTAAGAATAGTTCTGATCTCACTGTAGATAAATGTACGGACTCTGAGACACATACACAAATCATTTTTTGATTAATTGCTACTACGCCGATAACACATTCTATTTAAAATTTTTTCTTAAATCCAATAATGTTTCACCTAATCAGCTGTACTCTTGAGAGTCCTTTGAACTTCAAGGAAATCAAACCAATCCTAATCCTAAAATCAAACCAAACTGAATCCTAAAGGAAATCAACCCTGAATATCCATTGGAAGGACTGATGCTGAAACTGAAGCTCCAATACTTTGGCCACCTGATGCGAAGAAATGACTCATTTGAAAAGACCCTGATGCTGGGAAAGATTGAGGGCAGGAGGAGAAGGGGACAACAGAGGATGAGAAGGTTGGATGGTATCACCAACTCAATGGACTTGAGTTTGGGTAAACTCCAGGAGTTGGTGATGGACAGGGAGGCCTGGCGTGCTGCAGTCCATGGGGTTGAAAAGAGTCGGACACGACTGAGAGACTGAACTGAAGTGAAGATGTTGATATTTATGTCATCAGAAGCCTGAAATCAACAGAGTTAACTTCATCCTGACTTTTCTAGAAATCCAACATTGTACTTATTTTAATAGAAGAAGTCTTGGTTTGAACAATTTGTCACTTTTCCAAATTTAGATTTTCCTCAACTGAAAGCTTTATTTTTGAAATATCTTAAATATTTGCTGACTATCATCACCGGACATGACTGAAGTGATTTAGCAGTAGCAGTATCATCACAAAGAAAAACAAAAAACTCATATCCAAGTAAGTAAGACTTTGTTGAAGCTATGTGCTGTGTTCTGAAAATGCCCAAGCCCAATTTGGCTTGGAGCAGAAGAAATTTTCATGATAACTTTGTCAAATCATATCCAGGAAGTTTATTCTCATTATTGAGCACAATCATAATTTCTTTTGCTTCTAAACACCCTGTTTCTAAGATGTTCATAGCTGAAGAAGACCAGAATGTTCACATGATTCAATTATCACTTGTTAAATAAGTAGTTATCCAATCTTATCTTTCACACCCCCAGTAATAGAGAACCCACTCTTTATAATTAGCTTCAACTTTTAGAAACTTCTTTCTTAAAATCATTTTTGTATTTTTAAACTTGTTAAGGTCAGTCACCTTTAGTTTCAGATCTTTTTATTGCTGAAATTTTCCCCCATTTCCCCAAGCCTGCATGGAAGTTATAGCTGCATTCTGCCTTTGTCATGTCCAAATGTAACCTGTATGGGAGGTGATGCTACCCACGGGACAGAACAGCAGCCAGAGGGAAGCTGGTGTGATTCCTTGAAATGGCATGAATGGCTCAAGGGAGAATCAGAGCAGAACCCCAGAAAATAACTCTTAGATTGAGTCTATGAAACATCCATACCCACTGGATTCCCCAAAACATTCATGATAAAAACGTGAAATAACAGTGAAGGACCAACCACTTGTTATGAAATAAAGGTATAGCAAACTATTGTAATTTGCACATAAAAGAGAAATATGATCTCTGTCTAGTGACTTCTACTAGACTGGAATCCCACATCATATACTCTGTTTTCCAGTAGTTAATTATCACAACAATCCTTTCAAGTAGATATGTAAATTTTGATTCATTGAAGAGAAACTCATGTTTGGGGAGCGAAGTTTCTACCCTTAAACAATTTGGTGTTGTTTAGCTGTTAAGTCATGCCCAAGTCTTGCGACCCCATGGACTGCAGCCTGCCAGGCTCTTCTGTCCATGGGATTTCCCAGGCAAGAATACTGGAATAGGTTGCCATTTCCTTCTCCAGGGGATCTTCCTGACTCAGGGATCCAACCTGCATCTCCTGCATTGGCAGATGAGTTCTTTACCACTGAGCCATGACTCCTAAATACCAACTCTAACTTTTAGGTTGAGTTATACATCTCAAAAGATTCTGTTTGGTTTTTGAACCAAACTTCTTTCCCAAACTTGAAATTGACTATATGAAAAACATTCAGGCAGACATTGAATGACAAGATGTCTATGGATATTATAGAGAAGATCAAGTATACATGTGGGGGGTTGACCAAACAATTCAATATGCTTTTGGTTCTGTGTTAATTACAAACCACAAATCTAATTTCTTCAGGTGCTTAACAAGGCAGAAGTCATAGTACATTAGCCTATGACTTTTCTATTCCCAAATCAATTGGATCACTGGAACTCAGATAATTCTTTCAAAACAGGAAGTGAGCATTGGGCCTTGGATAGTAATTTTTAAAGGAAACAAATGACACCTAAATGAGGTATCCTTGTTGCCAGGTCTGTTGCAACATCGGCCATTAGCAGCAGGGTGGAATGTGTGGTTATAATGGAATGTGTGGCTTCAATGGAGTGCTGGCACAGAGACAAGCGTGGCCCCAGAGGTTAGCAGAGCACAGTGAGGAAAAGCACACGTTCTGCCAAGGTCATGAAAATGCTGAAGGTCTGCCAGGGTTAATTAGTAACACAGTGAGGAGACCCTGCTCACCGATGGTCACTTGGAGGTGAACCAAGAACTGATTGAGCAGAACCGGGCTTTCTGCCACCCTGGTCATCTCATAAGCTGCAGTTACTGGGTGCAGAGAGGCAACAAAAATATCCTGTTTTGACCTTCTGGTACCAAAAGTCTCCCCTTTTTCTTTTAAATATATGACTCAACATAGAAAATAGAGTCCCCAGATAATCTACCTTTGGACCTCAAACTAGCCTTTAGGTCTCTCTACATTCTTCCTGCTCTGCCGTTCTTCTTGCCGGCTCTTAGATCTGGTACCCTGATGCCTCCAAAAGCTAATTACACTATTTCCATAAGAATTTTCTCTTCAAATCTAGAATAATAGGTAAATATGCACAATTTCTAGAGGACAGACTCAGTGGACTGCCTGCCCCCCAAAGTATTCACAACTGCTCTTCTCTCTTGCCCCTCCTTGATGCTAAATAACTCAGTATCTACAAACATCCAAAACTCTTCTCTAATAATCTCTCAAAAGCTGTCCTTTGCTCATTTACAAATTGGAGAGCATTCCTCTGGGAAGGGTAATTTCTGAAACCCTAAAAATATCTACACGTTTTGTTATTTGAGGATTTACCAATAGATTCTGTATCAACTTATCTAATTTTTTTCAGAGCTATGTGGTCTCCCAAATTCCAGAAACTTTTTCAAATATACTGCAACAAGCTCAAACCATGAGCAGAAATTTATCTTGTGGGTCAATGAGCATTGCTAGCATGCCTGACACGTGGGCAAATAAATCAAGAAATGGACTGTATTCCAACTGTTATCTAAGATGACTTGAAAATGATCTGAAGATAATCAGAAAAAAAAAAAAACAAAAAAACCTGGCAAGCTATTTGAGCTTCATGAGGGAAAAAAGGGGGGGGGGGGGGAATTAATTATATCTATCAAAGAGTTGCTAAATCCTGTACTATGATTTTACTTTCTCTTGGGATTTCCCAATAGCTAGTTCTGATAAATGGGCAGGGCCAGAATGAGGATTAAGTAAGTGAGGCACTTGTCTGGCCACAGAATTCAAGAGACTGCCAGAAAGACCTAATAAATAAAAGAGATAATATTTATAAGCAATATTTTTCAGAATCAAAATCAGTGCAAAAGAATTTATGATAAACAAAATATCAACATTTTAAACATGGACAAGATCAGCTAATGGATATTAGCTAAAAAGTAAAAGAGAATGAAATTATTTGACATAATTTAGAATGATCCATCAAAACTCAACCATGATTTTAATTTTTTCTTATGGCAAAACTAATACAATTATGTAAAGTTTAAAAATAAAATAAAATTAAAAAAAAAAAAGTAGAACTATATGCAATCCTGTCATTCCACTGCTGGGTATCTATTCAAAGAAAACTAAGTCAGTTTCTCAAAGATATATCAGCAGTCTGATGTTCATTGCAGCATTATTCACAATAGCCAAGACTCAGAAACAACTCAAGTTCTTTGTCAAAATGTCCTTTGACAGATGAATGGATAAAGAAAATGTGGGAGTTAGATGGATAAAGGTGATAAATACAGTGAAATATTACTCAGCCTTTAAAAAGGAAGAAAATCTTGCCATTTGCAAAAATGTGGATGAACCTGGAGAGCATTATGCTAAGTAAAATGGGCCAAAGATAAATGGGAGAAAGATAAATACTATATGATCTTACTTATATGCAGAATCTTTATTTTGAAAAAAGTCAAGCTCGTAGAAACAAAATAAAAAGGTGGTTGCCAGAGCCTGAGGAGATGAGTGAAATGGAGAGAGGTTGGCTAAAGCAGAAAGTATCAGTTGTAAGATATATAGGTACTGAACATTAATATATAGTATGGAGACTACAGTTAATAATTCTCTATTGTACCCTAGAAATTTGCCAAAAGAGGAGATCTTAAGCATTCTCATCACATATAAAAAATGGCAACTATGTGAGGTGATGGATATATTATAAATATTAGTTTACTTGATTGTGGTGACTATTTCACTGTGTGTGCATAGATGAAATCTTTACATTGTACACTTTGTGTGCTCAGTCACTCAGTCATGTCTGACTCTTGGCAGTCCCATGGACTGTAGCCCACAAGGCTCCTCTGTCCATGGGATTCTCCAGGCAAGAATACTGGAATGGGTTGCCATTTCCTCCTCCAGGAGATCTTCCTGACCCAGGGATGTAACCATCTCCTGTGTCTCCTGCACTGGCAGGTGGATTCTTTACCAATAAGCCACAAGGGAAGCCCAAATTTTACACTTTAAATATATATAATTTTATTTATCAAATATACCTCAAGAAAGCTAAGGCGGGGGGTGGGAGGAATTCAACTATGCAACAAAAAACTGTGCAATGGGTAGAAGAAAGGGCAATTTAACAACTGATGTTAGAATCCACGTTAGGAAAGAAAATGCCCTCTCTGGACCCAGCACCTCAATCGGCCTTTCTTGGTTGCAGGATGACCTTAGAGCGTGACCGTCCTTAGAGCATGACCACAATGGGTTGGAAGTGAGAAAAGAGAACCACATGCCTAGCCAAAACAGAAGGAAGACAAGGGAAGTCAAGGTCTCTGGCCAGCCTAAAAAACTATTTTGATACACTAGGGTATTCGGGAGCAACTTAGAAATTGTTGACCTAAACCATCCTCAACTTCCTGCGGGTTTCAGCTTATGAAAATATTTTGGGTAAAAAATGCAAAATTAATTTGGATAAAAATACAAAAATTAATTTTTGTCTTTCTCATCTGGTATAAAAGAACCACAATTGTTTCCAACTAATCTATTGTTTATGCAGAAAAGCTCACTCTGACCTGTGATGAGTCTATTGCTTAATGCAAACCATTCATATCCAAATAACTGTGGTTTTTAAGTTTTTTTACTTTTAAAGATACAAATCTGCTTAAATAACAATGTGATGAGTAATATATACTAATTACAAAACATGTGGAAGAGTATGAAGAACAAAATTAATATCATTCATAATCCCACTTTCAGAGATAAGAAAGCTGATATAAATGTCTATCCATTTATCCATCCACCTTCTTATCTAAATACACTTAAGATGCCACTGTGTCTGTATATCTTACTTATTTCTCCCAACATATCATGTGCATTTTCTCATATAAGTATATATTTTTAAAAACCATGAATTTTGCTGCTGTGACAATTTATCATAAAGACATAATTTTCAACCTACTATTAGCATGTAGGTGATTTTTAGCAATTAATTGTCTACCTAACACCATGAATAAAAAGCTGAATGTAAATCTTTGGGTGAGAATCATTTATTATTCCTTCCATGGGGAAAAATCTAAAAAGAGAGAAACTGTGAGCTTGAAGGATATGATCCTACAAGGTCATGGAATTTCTTTCCTTCTGTTCCATTTACATTGAAATGAAGAGCTCTGAGATCTTACCTCTATTAGTTTCTGCAAATTATAAAAATAGACAAACTCTGATTTTATTATCAAAAGTCACCAGAAAGAATTTCTGTCTCATCATGGCACTGGAGACAAGCTGCTGCTGCTGCTGCTGCTAAGTCGCTTCAGTCGTGTCCGACTCTGGGCGACCCCATAGACCGCAGCCCACCAGGCTCCCCCGTCCCTGGGATTCTCCAGGCAAGAACACTGGAGTGGGTTGCCATTTCCTTCTCCAATGCATGAAAGTGAAAAGTGAAAAGGAAGTTGCTCAGTTGTGTCCGACTCTTAGCGACCCGATGGACTAAATGACCAATTTCATTTCTAAGAGTAGCGCAGTCCAAACACTAACTAATACCGAAGAACCATGAGGAACAGGATACAGAGTCCTGCTATTGAAACAAATGGCAGGCACATTCGGGGAAAGAGACTGCTATGCAGCGAGAGTTGGTTCATATTGCCATTTGCTGGATGACGCCCTGCCCACCCTTTCCATCTTGCAATCCCCCTTCCATTGGTCCCTTAAGAAATGATATAACGTCAAGGACACTGTGTGGAAATCAGAGGAGAAAGAGGTGTGGGCCTTGTCTTTCTTACTCAGAGAAAATTATCAGTGAGATGAGACAGACTCCGTTCCTGGGGAGTTTCCAAATTTACTGTTTACCAATGGATTCATCCTCGAAATTGAGCTGTAAAACATCAAGACAAAGGATGGGTCTTGCTTACTACCAAGCCTGTTCCCCCACAGAGCAGGATGGTGCACTTCCAATATTTTACAAGCCTCCTCCAGATGACTCAAGGAATGGGAATTTCACCACCCCTCGTGGGAGATTTTTTTATGGCCTCTTAAGTCTCACCCATTAGGAAAGTTTCTCCCAATGAAGCCATTTTTCCCCCCTTTTCTTCAGTTCATTCATTACCCTTCGATAATCCCCTAAAGACCACCTCCACAATCCCTCTCCTTCCTCAGGGCTTATACTTTCAATTATCTGCAAACAGCTATCAGGCCCCCGCCCCACACACTTGCACATACTCCTTAGCTCTTCGGCCAACCTACACACATGTAATTCTTTTAATCTTTCCTCATACATCAAAACCTCCAGCTGCTTAATCATTTTAGCTCCTCTAATAAGCAGTGAATTTGAAGGGGGATTATGGTTTCCTTCTCAAGCTTGTCTCATGTCAGCTGTATCCCTTCTCCTCAACCACATGCCAGATTTCTGTATGCCAATAGCCATTCATCAGCGGAAATGAGGTTTTTCTGGAATGCTGTGTTCTATAGCACAAAAGAGGAGAAAGATCCCTCCTACCCATAACTCACTTCTAGGGTGAATCAATATTTATACAAACTAATAAGGAGGGAAGATCTAAGAGAAAAGTAGAACGACCCAAGTTTGCAAATCACTGCGAAACTTTTTAACTAGAAAAATTTCAGAAGTATTGTGCTTCATTTAAACATGAATGGTAGAGTCATAATGGCAATTAACTCACCTTTAGTTAAAGAAAGTGTTGAAGTGCTAACTATTCACTTTCTTTTTTTTAAAGATTTTTTTGGTGTGGACCATTTTTAATGAGTTTGTTACAACATTGCTTCTGTTTTATGCTTTGGGATTTTGGCCTTGAGGCTACAAGAGATCTTAGCTCTCCAAGGGAGGACTGAACTCACACTGCCTGCGTTGGAAGTCAGAGTCTTACTCACTGGATTGCCAGGGAAGTCCCCAACCATTCACTTTATTGATAAAAAATTAGCTTAAGTGAGCCCCTGGGTGAAAAGAGACCTTTCCCCTTGTTCTTTAATCACCTTCTGAATCACTGGTGGTTTCCACGATCCCTCAAGGAATTCATACATAAATGCTGACCATAACAGGGTGTCTCACTCTTACACAATCTTAGACCCTCCAGTCTTCACTACTTTATTCCAACTGCACCAAGAGCTTCCCCAAGAATGCTGCATGCTCTTAGAGTCTCCAAGCCCTCATCTATAGCTCCTCTAGCTCCTCTACCTCAAAGGCCTCTCTTTGTCCAACTTCTTTTGCAATCCTCATCCTTCCATCAAGGCTGATCTTCAGTCCCATTTCCTCCAGGGAAACTGCCTTCTGCTCTAGATTTCCTGGTATTTACTGTCTATACCATTAAAATAAGCTATCTTGCATTTCTGCTTCCTCTATTTGCTTCACCTTTGAGAGTTTCCCCTCTCCACTGCCTTACAAGCCTGCTATGGCAGGGAGTGTTGTTGCTATTATTTAGTCACTCAGTCAAGTGCGACCCCATGGACTGTAGCTCACCAGGCTCCTCTGTCCATGGGATTTCTCAGGCGATAGTACTGGACTGAGTTGCCATTTCCTTCTCCAGGGAATCCGCTCAGCCCTGAAATCGAACCCATGTCTTCTGCATTGGCAGGCAGGTTCTTTACCACTGTGCCACCAGGGAAGACCTAGAGCAAGTGGTCATATTTTTTCACTAATCCCCCCAAAAAGCAAGACACTGTTCTCCACAAAGTTGGCAACACTTAAGAAATATTTCTTAATTCCATATAAGAAGTACCTTGTAAGACAGTTCCCAAACACTGAGAGGGTTTTAAGGATTTATAAAATAGTATATTTATTTTATGTTTAGAATAGTAATGTTCAAAAATGGCTGTCTTTTCCTGATCTCTGTTACTGAAAAGTGAAAAAAAAAAAATAGCAAAGCCAAAAAATACATATTCCGTTTGGGATACACGAGATTTCTCTTTCATTTTTCTGGAATTAGGTCTATACCTCTATCCACTGTGAAGACTTGCCCCTTCTCTACACTACTGCTAATCTCCACTTTTTTCTCTTCTCAGCAACTTCTCCTGGGTCCCTATTACACAATCTCCTTTGTTTTTTATCCTAAGAGTGAAGAATACGTGAACAGCTATCCAAATTGTTGTAAAACCTGCTTGTCAGAAATCAGCCACATCAACCACTGAATTTGTAAAATTACAAGTCTCTCTAACCTGTAAAGTATGTGGTCATCATTTTATTGTAAAATTTGACAATGTGTCACTCTTCAGTTTTCAGTTTTAGCTTATGAACAATTAGCCTGGAAGTTAAAATAGCCTTCCTTAAAATTTCCAGCAGATTGGAGAATTGTAGGTATCTGTGGTGGCAGGTGGGATTCCAGTTGAGCTATTTCAAATCCTAAAAGATGATGCTGTGAAAGTGCTGCACTCAATATGCCAGCAAATTTGGAAAACTCAGCAGTGGCCACAGGATGGGGAAAGGTCAGTTTTCATTCCAATCCCAAAGAAAGGCAATGCCAAAGAATGCTCAAACTACCACACAATTGCACTCATCTCACATGCTAGTAAAGTAATGATCAAAATTCTCCAAGCCAGGCTTCAGCAATATGTGAACTGTGAACTTCCAGATGTTAAAGCTGGTTTTAGAAAAGGCAGAGGAGCCAGAGATCAAATTGCCAACATCTGCTGGATCATCAAAAAAGCAAGAGAGTTCCAGAAAAACATCTGTTTCTGTTTTATTGACTATGCCAAAGCCTTTGACTGTGTGGATCACAATAAACTGCGGAAAATTTTGAAAGAGATGGGAATACCAGACCACCTGATCTGCCTCTTGACAAACCTGTATGCAGGTCAGGAAGCAACAGTTAGAACTGGACATGGAACAACAGACTGGTTCCAAATAGGAAAAGAAGTATGTCAAGGCTGTATATTGTCACCCTGCTTATTTAACTTATATGCAGAGTACATCATGAAAAATGCTGGGCTGGAAGAAGCACAAGCTGGAATCAAGATTGCCGGGAGACATTTCAATAACCTCAGATATGCAGGTGACACCACTTTTATGGCAGAAAGTGAAGAGAAACTAAAAAGCCTCTTGATGAAAGTGAAAGAGGAGAGTGAAAAAGTTGGCTCAAAGTGCAACATTCAGAAAACGAAGATCATGGCATCTGGTCCCATCATTTCATGGCAAACAGATGCAGAAACCGTGGCAACAGTGGAAACAGTGTCAGACTTTATTTTTGGGGCTCCAAAATCACTGCAGATGGTGACTGCAGCCATGAAATTAAAAGACGCTTACTCCTTGGAAGGAAAGTTATGACCAACCTAGATAGCATATTAAAAAGCAGACACATTACTTTGCCAACAAAGGTCCGTCTAGTCAAGGCTATGCTTTTTCCAGTGGTCATGTATGGATGTGAAAGTTGGACAGTAAAGAAAGCTGAGCACCGAAGAATTGATGCTTTTGAACTATGGTGTTGGAGAAGACTCTTGAGAGTCCCTTGGACTGCAAGGAGATCCAACCAGTCCATTCTAAAGGAGATCAGTCCTGGGTGTTCTTTGGAAGGAATGATGCTAAAGCTGAAACTCCAGTACTTTGGCCACCTCATGTGAAGAGTTGACTCATTAGAAAAGACTCTGATGCTGGGAGGGATTAGGGGCAGGAGGAGAAGGGGACAACAGAGGATGAGATGGCTGGATGGCATCACCGACTCAATGCACATGTGTTTGGGTGAACTCCGGGAGTTGCTGATGGACAGGGGGGCCTGGTGTGCTGTGATTCATGGGGTCACAAAGAATCAGACACGACTGAGTGACTGAACTGAACTGAACTGATTCTCCAATAAAAAGTTTTCCTTTCTAATGTCACTTTTTGTCACATATTTTTCAGAAGCTTGTATTTCCTTCAACAGATTCGGCTTCCTGGTTGTGGGGGAGGTGGGGGGCTCTGGGTACTCTGAGTGATAACAAACTCTCCTAGGATATGGCCAAGCCAAACCCACCTCCAATATGTCCCTGTGGCAAATGGAATACGAGACCCCAGATTCACTCAAGCAAACATTGCAACAGTAACGCACGCATGTGTGCTAAGTTGCTTCAGCCGTGTCTGACACTTTGCAACCCTATGGACTGTAACCCACCAGGCTCCTCTGTCCATGAGATTCTCCAGTTAAGAATATTAGAGTGGAGATCTAACCTGCGTCTCAAATCTGCTGCATTAGCAGGTGAGTTCTTCACCAGTAGCACCATCACAGCTCAAGTTCTCCAAGGACACAGTCAAGCCAAGCCCACCTCCAAAATTTCCCTCATGTCAAATAGAACATGAGACCCCAGATTCACTCAAGCAAACATTGCAACTGTGATGATGGGCCCCAAACGTTCTTCTGGACATCGCTGGTTTCCTGCTTAAGTGAGAATAGAAGCCTGGGAAGAGCAGAAAGGAGGCTTGCTTCTGGAGTGTTCTCAGCATCACTATAATGAAAGGCACCATAGACACCAACCGGTCTCTCATCCTGCTGGCCAACCTAGATGTACTTAGTGAAGTAAACATCAGTCCTCCAGGCAGCCTTTCCCTGCCTTTTTCCTGTCCTACTCACTTCTGATGGTCTAGAATCCTTTCTCGACTACATCTGGTTTGCTCATCCAAGTGTGAGACAGCAAAACGAGCTGGATTTGGAGTTAGACTGACTCAATCATATAGATGAATCTTTCTTCCATCATGTACTCCGCTTTGGACTAGTTAATTTTTCTAAGTCTCTTTTTCCCTTTTTGTCTAAAGGAGGAAGCTCTGACCTCAATGATACAGTGGTTCAGACTAAAGGCTCTAAAATCTGACACTCTGACTTTGTCTCTCAACATTGGCACGTTTTAGCTGAGCATTTTGGGCCAGGTAATAACCTCTTTAACCTTCAATTTGTCTGTTAAATGGGTTAATAATAGCAATGTTCACATGAGAATTAAATGAGATAATAAGACTAAAATGTAACAGCACTTGATCATTTTTAGCATCTCAGATTGCCCTCCACCAAAAACAAAAGGCAAAAGTAGAGTCCATCCTTCAAGTATATTTTGATTGTATTTTACCATAAAATAAAAACTACACATATTTAGTAGCAAATAAAAAGCAATTAAATAAATAAAAGCAAATAAAAATAACCAAAAAAGCACATAAATAAATAAAAATAAAATGATTTTGAAGGGCACCTAATATACAGAATATGTACGAAGTACTTTTTTCAGTAAATACACATTTCATTTTATTGTAAAGGGTCAGGTACAGGAGTAGAGATTAATAGATCCAAGAAATAAAAATAATATACCAATTTCTCAGGATCAGTGCAGGTCCAAAGGCATAGTTTTTACCATTAAATCTTCCACAAATGCATTGGTTAAGGCATAGAGTTTTAAGCATTAGAACAAAATATATAAAAACATCATTTTAGGAAAAAGTTATTTAAGAAATATCTGTTTATTAAGAATATGCATAATTTCTATGATTAAAATACTACTAAGAATTTCCAGGGATACCCTACATAGTAAAATATTAATTCCTCTGATGAGGCTTTAACTTTATTCTAAACTTTAGGAGTATTTCAGAGGAAATATAGCATAAGTAATCTTCTCATGCTGCTTTTGAAGAATCAATCTACAAAATTTCATAAAAATCACTTTGAAGATAGTGGTTGCATACTACAGCATCAATTGCTGCTGAAATTTCAAGAGAATAGTTACTGAAGGTAAGAGAAATAACTTCACTCATAAAATCAGGAAGCCAAAAGCATAACATAATGATCCTGCTTTTCTTTTCCTTCTGTAAAACTCTAGGTTTGAGAGGAAACTTGGACACAGTTCACTTTTGCCAAATCCTCATTTTTATCCTCTTGGCCCTAGAAAGAGGAGAATAACAGACATTATTAGAAAAAGGTCTTAAGAATGGGTACCACTGGAAAATATAGCTAGACTTCTTTGATGTGTATGGAGAAGCTACTGAAACAATGACACCAGTTGAAATGCTGCTTCCCGTATTTTGAATATATGTTTTAAAAATCCAAAGTGATGCAAGTTCTTTTAATCCAAGAAATGAAAACTTTATTCATCACTCACTCAGAGGAACAACAAAGCTGTTCCTTTAAAAAAGATCTGACTTAGATATAGGTTCAACACTTAACAAAATCTTCTATATAAATAAATATCCTCTACCTGCCTAAGTAGAAGGATAAACATCAGTATCCACTTACATATGGATTCCTATGTCACTGAAAAAGTACATCTCATTTTTTTAACCATCTGAAGGAGTCACCTTCAATTTAAGAATATTTAGAGGGACTTTGCTGGAGGTCCAATGGTTAAGACTTTGCCTTCCAATGCAGAGGTTTTGAGTTCAATCCCTAGTCGGGGAGCTAAGATCCCAGATGCATTGAGGCCAAAAAAAAACCAAAACAGAAGCAAACGTATAGCAAATTCAATAAAGATTTAAAAAATCATCCACATTAAAAAAAAAAAACAAAACCTTAAAAAGAGGATTTAGGAGGGATTTCCAGAATCCATACTGGTTTCCTCCAGAACAACCCTCTTAGTTTCTCTGCCTCACCACCCATTCCTACCACATTGAACCCTACTGGGCATTATTATCCCCAGAATTTAATCCTCTTATTTCACAGTGACATTGACTCACTTCCTCAGTGTAAGTCATTATTCTATAACTTTCAGCAAAACTGGGTTTCAAAACTAAACACAGGAAAAGGCTGAGATTAAGGACTTAAAGATTAGTCCATTTAAAAAAATGAACTGATTCCCTTGTCTAACTCATGGTGAAAACTCCAAATTAACTTTGTCTTCAGGGTTTCTTCTATGAGTACATTAGGGCATTCACGATTAATTCTAAAATGCATAAGACACACTTCAAATGCACCAAATATACATAAATATTTATGATGGTGTCTCCACAAATTATTTTTAAGCACGGAAGAAATAAATGCTAAGGCAAACAAACAGCAAATATTTTGATGCACAATTAACTGCATTTTCTTCCTTAGAGACATGGTTCAGATCTGTAGGTTAAGATTGAGATAAGAATGATCATATCATTAGCATTTTAATTTTCATGTAAAGAACACTCATTAAACTACAATCAGTGGAATAAACCATTATTTTATTTTCATTGTTCATCTCATATTACATTAAAATCAGAAAAATTCATTCAGTTGGTCAGTCAGCCAGTCAGTGAGAAGTGGAATTAGTAATATATTAGCCATGGTGTTACTATAAATATGCTCTTAACAGATGTTTTGTGTTTACACAGGAGATAAAGAATGAAACTGTGGCAGTAATATTTCAGATTTTCTCCCCTCCAGCACTGGCCAGTGGCACTTTCTGTGATAAAAGAAATATTCTGTATCTGCATTATCCAAACATTAACCACTGGCCAGACATGGCTTTTGAGCACTTGAAATGTGTCTAGTGCAACTAAAGAATTAAATTTTTAATTTTATTTAATGTTAATTCCTTGAGTGATCATAGAAGATAAAACCTATAATAAAAGCAGGAGGCCCTCCATTTTCAGTGATCCAATCCTTTTGAAAAATTCTTAACATCCATAAAATTATTATCATTATCAATTGTGAAATCTATTACAAGTAATTTACCTGCCATATATTTGCAGACTTTCTTCAAAATCAATATCTACACTGATAGAAGTACTATTTCTCCAAGAGAAAATGAATGAAAAACCCCTTAGCAACTGAACATCAACAACAAAGTTCTTCCAAGAAAAGATAAATCCTAGGCAACTGGGAGAAATGCTCACTGTGCTGGGATTCCAATTTGCTTGTGACTGTCTTTGAAACAAAAGCCCATGGTTTCTTTGACCTTAGCATAGCTTCTCAGTCATCAGACAACCCTGAATGGCCCCTTGCTAGATGAACCTAACCTCAGCTTTCTCCTGAGATTTCTGTCACATGACACATCACTGGAATTGCTTGGGTCATGTCCAAACAAAAAATCCACATTGCTACCGGTCCAGGTTCTACAAAGACGTTTTCTCAAAACCAAGGCCAGCTATGATGAGCACACTCTAGATTCCGTGCTGTTGTTCAGTCACTCAGTGGTGTCCGACTCTTTGGGACCCCATGTACTGCAGCACGCCAGGCTTCCCTGTCCTTCACCATCTCCCAGAGATTGCTCAGACTCATGTCCATCGACTCAGTGATGCATCCAACCATCTCATCCTCTGTCGTCCCCTTCTCCTCCTGCCTTCAATCTTTCCCAGCATCAGGGTCTTTTCTAATGAGTCAGCTCTTCGCATCAGGCGGCCAAAGTATTGGAACTTCAGCTTCATCGTTAGTCCTTCCAATGAATAGTCAGGGTTGATTTCCTTTAGGATTGACTGGTTTGATCTCCTTGCTGTCCAAGTTTGTTTAAATAAGGCTCCATAGTTTGTTTAAAATAAGGATAAAATCTTAATATAAAAATTAACCTGGTGACAGTAGAATTTTCTTCTCTTCTATGTTTCTACCTCAAATGAGGATGCCTATTATCATCTATGCTATGCTATGCTAAGTCACTTCAGTCGTGTCCGACTCTGTGCAACCCCATAGACGGCAGCCCACCAGGCTCTCCCATCCCTGGGATTCTCCAGGCAAGAACACTGGAGTGGGTTGCCATTTCCTCCTCCAACGCATGAAAGTGAAAAGTGAAAGGGAAGTCGCTCAGTCGTGTCTGACTCTTAGGGACCCCATGGATTGCAGCCTAACAGGCTCCTCCAACCATGGGATTTTCCAAGCAAGAGTACTGGAGTGGGGTGCCATTGCCTTTACTGGCCTCTAAAAGGTTAAAAAAAATACTCAACTGTAGTGGTCTGTAAGGGTCAGAAACAGTATTCACCCGCCACTTGTCAGGGAAAGAAGAAACAGCATTCACTCTGTGCTTATTCCCTTTTGCATTTCTAGATCTGTTCTTTTTGGGGGTGGGGGGATGAGTGTTTTTTCTTTGTTTTGCTAATTTCGTAGTTATACAAACACTAATGATGCATAGACAGTGTCTATGACAGGCTACAAATTGACAACTGACAAGCAGTAGAACATTCGGAAACTTTTCCATTCCGTAACTCAGCACCTCTTAGATTTTGTTTCTCCACTCTACCTGAGTGGCATTATCCATACTTTTATTGGATGATCGATACATATTGTTGCCAAAAAAAAAGGAGTTTCAAAATCCAACGTGAAATAATGAATGGTTAATATTCCCGTCAAAAAACTGAAATGAAAAAGCCATCGTAGGAAAAAAAAATGGCAACACTATAATTATGCTTGTAAATGCTGTCCACCCTCTGATAGCTAAACTAGAAAAAAAAATGGTTTTAAGGCAAAAAGTTAGACTCTCCACTATTGTTCTGCAATATGATTTTACTCAGTGCTTTTGCTGGTCCATGTTTGCCCCTGAACATAACATTTATCATGTTCACGTTTAAGTCCCAGATTATTATCATAAACATAAGGCTGGTAATTTTACGAGAACATGAGCTGGTACACATTGAAATAAATGGGATATTTACATAACTATAGGATAATCTATTATCTTCAAACATCAAAAGAATTATACTTCTTAATACATGTACAGAAACATTCGTGTTTGTTCTTATTTTTCCAACTAAGTAGGCCATCAAGACTATTTTTACACACATTTTACAGCAAAAATCTGACCCCAAACTATGCCATGATTCATCTAGCAACTCTTTTGTAGTTCATTCTTACACCATGAGAGATAAGAGGGCTAGACAGAGATAAAGCACATAGAGAAACAAGAATTTATATTTATTATTTCTATTTCAGGAACATACCCGTGTTTCTAAACTATTTGTAGCAAACTGCTGACATTTCGCTGCATGACAATTTCATTTTTACTTCGGCTTGGAGTCTTTCTTCAGCTGATCTTTGGGAAAATACACATTGTGGTTTATTCACTTTGGAAATCATTCTGGAGTGAAGAGTGGCCTCCAAGATGAAGTTCACTCTAGCCACACATAATATTTTCCCCAGAAGTGCCTATAAAGTCAACTAAAATAAGAAAGTGCTCATTATTTTTGATAAACAGGAGAGACTGGAAATTCATATTTCATTTTAGGACCAGAGGTGTGGAGTTGAGATACAGTAGTGCTCTTTTTCTGTGCACTATAACGGCCTATTATTTTTTGAATTCCTATTTACTCTGTGTCTGTAGCTTACTCAGAGTAAATTCTACCTTTCTTCTCTTGCAAGCTAAGTGGGGGAAAGAAATTACCTCAAACCCTACCAACTGTCAAAGCTGCCTTAAAATATTGGTATTTAAAGGGGGTGTAATACCAATAAGTCTGGGGCGATTAAGAGTTCTGAGTGAGGAGATTCAAGGCTGTGTTATGTAGTTTGTGACAGAAATCTTAAATTAAAATTAGTGTGGCAACATGGTTGGCGTAACTTTCCTGCAGGTGAGAAAAAAAAAATGTTGTCAAACAGTTTGTGGTGATGGCACTTTAGTATTGCTCTAATAATGAAGCAAAGAATATGAGTCCCTCCAATTCTGATTTTTTTTTTTTTTTTGGTCAGAACTTTGAAGTTTTTAAAGCTCTGTTCTCTTCCTCTCTGCCAGGCCAATAAAAAGAATTATTATTACTACCACATTTGTGCCTCTTGGATTTTCTTTTTTGGCTAAGGCAAGCACTTTTATAACACGATCTTGGTTGAAGGAGCAATTAGAATCAAGGAGCCTTATTCAACAATCACAGCACTTATGGCAATTATAATAGTAACTGAGCACACTGACGACTTACTGAGTTACCCCAATGCCACATTTTTATTTTGCTTTTAAAGTGATCGAAAGTGGAGTGGGTGGAGGTTCGTAATGACTCGATGGTGGCCAGATTGGAAGTCTGAAGCCCTGTCTGCCACACTGTGAGCCATCAAAGGAGGTCTGTCCCACCAAGCTCTCCGTTTTCACAACAGGATATCTGGTTTCTTTTATGAGGATACAGCTATGTTAATTTGGTTTAGTGGTTTGTTGGAGGTAAGCAAGCTCTTCACAGCACAAACACCAAAATCCCCTTAAAGCAGTTTCTTGTTAATAGCTGGGGTCTGATTGGCAGATTTGCATTGTAAAGTGTGATTCGGTTGGATAAATATGTTTAGTCTAGTAAGCACTTTAGTGATTGAGTGTCTGTTAATGGATAAAGGTGGATTATGGTGAAACCTCTACGGGCAGTCTTGGGCACTTAGCATCCTGAGACATGGAGGGGATGGAAAACAAGCTGGCACTACAGAACAGCTGAAGGGCTGTAAAATGTTCCCAGTGTTTGGTGCTAATGCGGTTCTTTCAGGTTTCAAATATTAATTTCAACAGCGGAGAAAAAACAGCAAATTAGGTGTCAGGGCTTGGGTAACTTCCAGCAGGGACAAAACAAGGATGTCCCATAGGCAAGTTTAAAAGCTGACAGCTTTCACTGGATTTAAAATCAGAGGACGGACAGAAAGTTCGCGGTAGTTCATTGATACTTGAGAATGAATCCAAGTCCTGCTGAAATCTTTGCATTCTGATATTCCACAGGCAGAATGAGAATCAAAAAAAAATTTTTTATGACTTTCAAGTTATTGTTAAAGAATGTTACCATGCCTGTTCCCACCCATATACGTGTATACCTAATGTTTCACACTTTTCCAAAAACAACAGATTTAAGAATTACAACAGTTACAAGAATTATAGATATTAATTTCCTCCCTCTCTCCCTCCCATCTCCAAGCATCTGGAAATGAAGACTTTTCCATTTCTTCCTTTTGAAAATGAGCACTGGTTCTTCACAAAAGTCACCAGAAAAATGTCACTTTTTTTTTTTTTCCTCAGGTGAACACGCAGAGTTATTTTTATGAGGTGAAAATATCAGCTTACTTCAAGGATCTAAATGGTATTTTAACATCCCAGACTCTGGGACATGGATGTTGGAATGAATGTCTGCTCCCAGCCAGTCATGAAATGCCTAAGACTTCAGGACCTAGTATATTTTTGCAGGTTGACTTTTCTACTAAAGTTAAACATGTTTAAGCCATTTTTCTCCAAGCCTCTCTGAACTCTGCCTGACGTTCTTCAGTTTTTATAAGCATCAGGTCATGGGCATTTATATTCAGGACACCACATCTCAAAGCTCTGCGATTCCAGCTGTTCATCCATCACCTTTCATCCACAGGTTTCCCTAGAGTCAGTGCTATCAGAAGACAAATAAACTAGGAATGACATTCAGCAAACCTGAGACAAAAATAGGTCTGAGCCTTCAGTTTTCTGGATATGAGAGGAAAGTATTATTTCAACACCAGGCCTAACAAAGATCAAATAAAAGCCTAGAACCTAGTGAGGTGCTAGCCACTAATTTTTTACATAACCTTGGACAGCACACAGCCTTGGTGTGTTCCAGTTTCCAATATGCATGGTGTTCATGGCGATTAATATGACAGTCCTGGACCAATTCATTGTTATTAATGAAATTGTATAGTTACCATACAGAGGTCCCAAATCTAGGTTTTCAGGAAGTATAATTTTCCTGACTGTCATTACACAAGACATAATTTCTATTTGGAAATCCCATCCCATTGGATGGAGAAAATTATATTGTTACATGTAACTCTAAAATATAGGTATTATAATAAGGATACATATTATATATCATATATAGTATTTTTATATATTGTAGATTTATATAGTATATATATAAAAAACACATATGATATTTATATACATTGTTATTTTAGGGTCTCTCCCTTTCACTCAATTCCTAGAATTGTGTCTAAGCACCAGGGGCCCCCAGGACGCCAGAGATGCGTCATTTGTAGGGGAGGGGTGAGGAGCATCTGGCGCCTGTGTGTCATCTGCTTTCGCTGATACTTGCTAAGGCACCTCACTGTCATCTGGTTTCCAGTTCCTGATTCACACAGACTACAGCCCAGTCTCCAAATATCACCCAAGATCTGTCTCAGGGATGTCTGTATTTCTCTCAGAAATGTAAGAATCATAAGCTTTTCTCACGTCTCACGGGGGCATATGGAAATCTGCATCTGATACCTCAGTCTAAACACCCTGATGCAGAAATGCCTGCTCTCCTAGCTTTCTGCCATATGATTCAGAGGACCTGTCTTTTATTCATTCATTTATTTTTAGTTTTTAGTTTTGGCTGCATCATCTGAGTTGCAGCACTCAGGATCTTTGCTGTGGCCTCTCTCTAATTGTTGTGCAGGGGCTCAGTAACAGGTTTAGTTGCCCCACAGCATGTGGGATCTTAGTTCCCTAACCAGGGATCAGACTCAAGTCCCCTGGATTCTTAACCATTACTGGACCACCAGGGAAGTCCCCAGAGAACCTATCTTGCTACTTCTGGCTAGGCAAAGCACAAGTTCCTAGTGTTCTCAGAGCCCTGAAACCCACACTGAATTTTATCTCATGACCCCGCACTCCTGAGTCCTGGTGGAGCACTTTCAGAACTTCAGCTATCTTTATTTCAACTCTTTCTCTCTTATTTTTATTTGGTCTGGTAGGGATAAAACCAGGTCTGACTAATCCCATATTTTATAAAGAAACACAGGGTGACAAAATTGAAAATATTGTTCATTGACAAACCAAAGCTGGTGATCACATTAGCTATGTTTGTGCATGACTCTACAGATGCAGAAACTTTAGCATAAGGTGTTAAGACTGACAGCATCATTTGGTTGACACCAGGGGTGGGAATATCCACAAATTCTTCAGTTCTGCTCTTCCCATCACATCAGCCTGGACCAGGAACTCAAAATCCAACAAATTGGATTTGCATGGTATTTTGCCTCCTTTTAATCTTGAACCCAGAGCCAAAGATGATTTAGCACAGGGACTGTTCAGAGAATGAGTGTGTCATGCAGTAAAATAGTATGTGTCCATTGAAGAAGTGCAGAGGTTCTGGTGTTGAACAGACTTAAGTCAGAATCTTGCCTTTGCAAGTTAATAGCTGTATTCATTTTCTCTCAAGCATAACAAATCACACAAAGTAGGCAGCCTAAAATAGTCCCCTTTTATCTCACCATTTTGTAGGTCAGAAGTGTGGGACCCTGGCCTTTCTGCTTAGAGTCTCACAAGGTTGAAGTTAGAGTCTCAGCTGGTGCTGGGTTCTCACCTGGAGCTCAGAGTCCTCTTTTAGTCAGTAGTCTGAGCATTACAGCTGTTGGACTGAGGCTTTGCTTGCTTGCTAGCTCTTGACTGAGATTGGTCTCAGCATGTAGAGGCTCCATCAAGTCATTGCTATGTAGCAGCCTCCATGGGCCCTCTGTCCGTTGCTTCCCTTCCAGAGGTGTCCAACCCCTTCTGGGCTCATCTGAGGTCAGACCCAAACAAGAAAACTTCCTTTTTATTTACTTGCAATTAGCTGATCAGGGACCTCAATACATTTGCAGAATCTCTTCTGCCACACTCCTCACTTTCACTTTGGAAGTGATAGCCTGGCACGGTCTTGCTCCCACTGAAGGGTAGGCACCTGCAGATTGTGTATGTCAGGAGGGTAGAAACTCAAGGGCCATCCTGGAATTTTCCTACCAGAAATTTTGTGAATGCAGGCAAGATTTTTAACCTCTATCTGCTGTTTCCTCATCTGTAGAATGAGAATAGTAATAGCACCCACATTAGAAGATTATTGGAAGTTCTAAATATACACTGGGCTTCCCAGGTGGCGCTAGTGGTAAAGAATCCATCTGCCTAATGCAGGAGATGCTGATTTGATCCCTGGGTCAGGAAGATTCCCTGGAGGAGGAAATGGCAACCCATTTCAGTATTCTTACCTGGGAAATCCCACAAACAGAGGAGCCTGGAGGGCTACAGTCCAGGGGGTCACAGAGTCAAACACAACTGAGCGTGCACACACACACACACTCAAATATCTTGCCAGTTCTGTGCCTTTGGATCAAATAAGCACAATAAACATTTTTTGGCTACTACTACTGTTGTTTATTTGTGGTAAGTGTGAATTGAATCTGAACAGGAAAAAAAAAAAAAGTCAGTCACGTGTGACTCTTTGTGACCCCATGGACTATACAGTCCATGGAATTCTCCAGGCCAGAATACTAGAGTGGGTAGTCTTTCCCTTCTCCAGGGGATCTTTCCAACCCAAGGATCAAACTCAGGTCTCCAGCATTGCAGGGGGATTCTTTACCAGCTGATTCACAAGGGAAGCCCACTTTCACTACTGTTATTAATTTGTGGTTAAGAGTTAACTGAATCTGAAAAGGAAAAAATATTTTTTTTTCCTTTTTCTTTTTATTGGCCATACCACATGGCATGTAGGATCTTAGTTCCCTGATCAGGGATCAAACCAGCACTCCCAGGCATTGGAAGGCAGAGTCTTAACCATTAGATCACCAGAGAAGTCCCCAAAATGTCTTATCTTAATAGCACAAATACTAAAGAACCGCAACTTAGGTTCCCCAGGATGATGATATGGACCAAGAGAAAACAATTCATTGTTTCTGTGACTTTTGTAGGGAGTGGAGGTGGAAGGCTGGTAAGTCTGATACTTTCATCATATGACCCTAAAAGTTCAAATGCTTGATCTTACACCACTTTTCATCTGAAGTCGTAGGAGATCTGGGAACTCTCCTCTAAAGGGCTGCTTGCACTGTAATTCTCTGAATTTTATCAACATCAAGTTTAATTATTGTGATTCCTTCCTTCTCAAGAATTTCTCCAAGACTGTCCTGCAACTTCAGTGGAACATAATACAGGAAGTGAGTCATTTTCAGGGTGCACACCTAGATGGACATATGCACTATCTGGACCCAAGTACAATGAGAAAAGCTGGTTTTGGAGAACAAATTATGTAGTCCAAGAACATCCACGTACCCCTTAGAAATAACTGATCAAACAATGTGATTATGAACATAACCTCCACACATGCTCTAAGGAAAAGTACACCCTGTGTACATGTGTCTACACACCAACATTGGACTTTAGTGTCTGTGAGGGAAGAAAGAAAGTGACAGTCCTTGTATCTTTGAATTTCTACAGTTGAGTCCTGCTGTAACAGAGTCCTTTGATTGGCCCTATCAGAGAAGGTAATGGCACCCCACTCCAGTCCTCTCCCCTGGAAAATCCCATGGATGGAGGAGCCTGGTAGGTTGTAGCCCATGGGGTCGCTAGGAGTCAGACACGACTGAGCGACTTCTTTCACTTTTCACTTTCCTGCATTGGAGAAGGAAATGGCAACCCACTCCAGTGGTCTTGCCTGGAGAATCCCAGGGACGGGGGATCCTGGTGGGCTGCCATCTATGGGGTCGCACAGAGTCGGACACGACTGAAGCAACTTAGCAGCAGCAGCAGCAGTAACTAAGAGGACCAGGACCTGCTTTAAATCATAGAATGGTAAGAAAACCAACAAGTGCTACATTAAAAAAGATACCCCTTAAAAATACATGAACTCAGAAAACTGAAAATATAACTGCAAAGCAAAATAATGTGTTTCATTCTTACATTCTCAAAAGGAAGAAAAGTAACCACTTTAACAGTATTTGCAAATAATGGACCATCATATTGGTTTTCAAATCAAAGGGACTGTCACCTTAATTTATCTTAACCAGAAGAGTTTGACCATGAATACATTTGAAAGAAAGCTAATAAAGGACAATATCAGAAACAACCAAAGATATCTATTTGAAGTTATATTTTTATCTTATTTTTATAAGTTCTAATCATATAGAACATAAAACCAGATCTGAAAAATACTTTCATGCACTATTACTCGAAATGTGGAAGTTTTTAAAGTGGGTAGTCTTAACTTTTAACTTATAAAAATTTATATAAAAAATAATTGGTATAAGATTACTCTTATCTGTGGTGCGATATGACCTGGGTCAGTTTATATTGTCTTCAAATATCAATTTGTAAAATGAGGACACAAAGAATTTTATAAGGCCAAGTCGTATGAGAATTTGTATTATGAGACTGTTGCATTTAAGATCAGTACGTACACAATTAAGCTTTTACTCAAACTACTATAAAACCAGTGCTGGTAGCATCTATCCTTTTTCTTCCTTTCAGTTTTTTTCAATATACAATTGACATACAGCACTGTATAAGTTTGCATACAGCATCTATACTACATTTTTTAATTAGTCCTTAACACAATTTAAAATGGCCTTGCCTTTCACCTACAGTTTGAGACTATACTTGGACTGCAAATCTAGCAAAAAGAAGCATAGTTTATGGTGGTTTTGAAAAAGAGAGAGTGCTTCAGGTTAGCATCAGCACTTACAGTTATTATATTAACAACATTTTTGCTTCTCAAAAGATATAAAATTTAGCAGTCCTATGACATAACAAAAATATACAGTGTTTCATTGTTTAAAATTAGAAAGTTATATGAAATTATATTATTACTTATTTATATAAAATTAGTTCTATATCAACAATAGCCCCTAAAGTTACTACAACATTGTCATACTTATAAAATAAGTTAAAATGAGACTCATTTAGGAATAGTTTTCACATGTATCTACTCATATGTCAATGAGGATGTGTGGGAATAAATTACCTTAAATTCATGATTAAACATAAGTGCCCCATCTTTTACTTAGTAAGCATCCAGCTATCGTGATGCTTGTAGTTGTAGGTTTTAAATTCAATCAGTATTTCTTTATCAAAGAAATAAAAATTTCCAGAAATGTAAAAGAAATCTGCAGCTAATTATGCGTATTTCTCCATCTTTTCATTATATATTTGCCACTGAAGCATCAAAAGCACTGTCAACTTGAAAACCAGTGATGTGTCACCATATTATTAAATTCTGAGATATTATAGAACAGTTCACAGGGCTTCCCAAGTGGCACCAGTGATAAAGAACTCACCTGCCAGCGCAGGAGACGTAAGAGATATAGGTTTGGTCCCGAGGTCTTGAAGAGCCCCTGGAGGAGGGCACGGCAACCCACTCCAATATTCTTGTTTGGAGAATCCCATGAACAGGTGAGCTACAGTCCATGAGGTCTCAAAGAGTCAGACACAACTGAGCGACTCAGCACGCACACGCAGAACAGTTCATACATGATTTTTGTAGACTTCCACTATATAGTGGAATATATATGCTCAAACGACCACACAATTGCACTCATCTCACATGCTAGTAAAGTAATGCTCAAAATTCTCCAAGCCAGGCTTCAGCAATACATGTACTGTGAACTTCCAGATGTTCAACCTGGTTTTAGAAAAGGCAGAGGAACCAGAGATCAAATTGCCAACATCTGCTGGATCATCAAAAAAGCAAGAGAGTTCCAGAAAAACATCTATTTCTGCTTTATTGACTACGCCAAAGTCTTTGACTATGTGGATCACAATAAACTGTGGAAAATTCTGAAAGAGATGGGAATACCAGACCACCTGACCTGCCTCTTGAGAAACCTGTATGCAGGTCAGGAAGCAACAGTTAGAACTGGACATGGAACAACAGACTGGTTCCAAATAGGAAAAGGAGTACATCAAGGCTGTATATTGTCACCCTGCTTATTTAACTTATATGCAGAGTACATCATGAGAAACGCTGGGCTGGAGGAAGCACAAGCTGGAATCAAGATTGCCGGGAGACATTTCAATAACCTCAGATATGCAGATGACACCACCCTTATGGCAGAAAGAGAAGGGTAACTAAAAAGCCTCTTGATGAAAGTGAAAGAGGAGAGTGAAAAAGTTGGCTTAAAGATCAACATTCAGAAAACTAAGATCATGGCATCTGGTCCCATCACTTCATGGGAAATAGATGGGGAAACAGTGGAAACTGTGGCAGACTTTATTTTCTTGGGCTCCAAAATCACTGCAGATGGTGATTGCAGCCATGAAATTAAAAGACGCTTACTCCTTGGAAGGAAAGTTATGACCAACCTAGACAGCATATTCAAAAGCAGAGACATTACTTTGCCAACAAAGGTCCATCTAGTCAAGGCTATGGTTTTTCCAGTGGTCATGTATGGATGTGAGAGTTGGACTGTGAAGAAAGCTGAGCGCTGAAGAATTGATGCTTTTGAACTGTGGTGTTGGAGAAGACTCTTGAGAGTCCCTTGAACTGCAAGGAGATCCAACGAGTCCATTCTAAAGGAGATCAGTCCTGGGTGTTCTTTGGAAGGAATGATGCTAAAGCTGAAACTCCAGTACTTTGGCCACCTCATGCGAAGAGTTGACCCATTGGAAAAGACTCTGATGCTGAGAGGGATGGGAGGCAGGAGGAGAAGGGGACAACAGAGGATGAGATGGCTGGATGGCATCACCGACTCGATGGACATGAGTTTGAGTAAACTCTGGGAGTTGGTGATGGACAGGGAGGCCTGGTGTGCTGCGATTCATGGGGTCGTAAAGAGTCGGACACGACTGAGTGACTGAACTGACTGACTGATATACAGTTTCATGAGTTTAATTCCTTAGACCTAGAGTGTTATACTTAAGAAATATTTTTCTGCCTAAATTGTGTTTAGAAATCTTTCTCTCAATGATTCCTCAGAAAAAGAAAATGATACGTTATTTTCCTGATGAAAATATTTTATGTACAAAAGAGCTGGCCAAATGGAAAAAGAAATGGTTAGAGTCACATCTGTAGGAAAAAATAAACCAGTGGAATTAGATTTTTGTGAATGAAAAACAAAAAACGAAACAAAGCAAACTCAGAAAAATAGATTGCAGTCAGATAGGTAGGGGCTTTGTTCCTTGCCCAAATCCTGCCTGAGGGAACATGAAACACAAAAGCTGTCCACATATCTGGAGGAAGCAGCTGCAAGAGTGATATAGGACCTATTATAAAGAAAGGACACTAGCAAATCCCTTTGAGCATGAATATTAGATTTGCTGAGTTCTACTGACATCACCACTGGAGATAAACATATTAGGAAGACGTAGCTGGGCGGGCGGTGCCAGATGAGAGGAGCAATGCCATTCCGGACAACCTCACGTCCGGCTGGAGGCTGCAACCCCGCCAAGTGTCATCTTAAACATCACTAGTCCAGAACAAGTGGATCCAAGTGAACTCTGAACCTGTGTTTCCTTCCCTGAAGGACTAACAGCTGCCTGCATCTGGAAACTGTGTGAAAGTTCTTTACAGCTGTAACATAATAAACAAACTAAAAAAAAAAAATCCATGAGATCTACCATTCCATTCACATTCCTGCCCCTTCTCTGGCCTCATTAAATTGTAATCTCACATCTAATTACATTTTTATCAATTTATTATTTCTGCAACTCAAGAATTAAATTGAAAACATATTGTAGCAGAAAAGGAAAGCTCTCACAGTTGTTCTTCTTTCTTGTTTCGTGTAAGTAAGGATGTGATGACCAGGACTTGGGTTGGATAAGGCAGTCATCATGGACGGTGTGCTTTTGGCAATAAATGAGGGGTGCGGGGTGTGGGGGAACCAACACGTTCAAGCTGTAGAATATGATTTACCAGCTCTACAGCTCTGGGGTCTACATTTTCATAAATATAAGTGACAAATTATCAATAAATCACTCTTTGGTTCACCATAATGCATAATGTTTATTGAAACCCAGTTCCAATAAATATGACTCTCCCTTTTTAGCCAAAGCATAAGAAACAAAGATGACAGGAATTACAAACAGAAATGAAAAATGGGGAATAAGCGCCTGGCCAGCAAGGAACCTTCTTTCTTTCCAGTCCAATCTTAGACCACCGGATTCTGAAAGATACTTTCCTATGTGTACACTTGTTTCCAAATGCCATTTAGTTTTCATTTTGACTCAAAGAATTTGCAGAATGAGGCAGTAAGAGTAATGTTTGATCACTGAACAGTTTATTGGTTTTTTTTCTCATTCATATGCATAAGATTCAATTAGATTCCACTAAAATAAGAATAGCATGAATTAAACTGTCACAATATTCCTGGTTTGAAATACAACAACGTCCCCATTCTTTCTCCAAGAAAAATGACCTGTAGAAAAAAAAAAAAGGCAGTCAACACATACTAAATATATGCAAAATTGTCTACTAAAAAAAATGGAAAAGTGTAAGATAAAATTCGCATTGGAAGTAATTGGTAATTTGCACCTAAAAGTTTACACACACATTTTAGCTTTGGTTCCATGCATATTCCTACAAGAAGAGAGGAGAAGAGGAGACTAAAGACATTAATTATTATTGTTATTCTTTATTTATCACATATTATGCTTGTGATACACTTTTATGCACTTTGTGATTTATCTTCTGCGTTTTAAGAGTGAAATTAAGACGTGTTGCAGACAGTGCTGTTGTAATGCCCTATAACTTTACAAACTCATTCGGCAGCTGGAAGCAATTGACATTGGGTAGCATTTGTCTTGAACAACACTTTAAAAAGTCAACTTGAATCTTAATTGAAATACCCTGTATTTCACGTTGGAGATATGACCCAATTCTAGCCTTTTGTTTCCTTTTAGAAAGCAAGGCAGTGAAATCTTGTGCTGCTTATGAGACTATTATTATGTGACTATTTATTATTATCAAACAGTGGTATTTACTCTAACAAAGGCTTTTTTAAAATTGACTCTCTGAAAAATCTCTGTTATGCATATTTATCTTTTTATGGAAAATTGAGATAACAAGTAAAATTTTTCAAGAACCAAAAATTTGCCATCACCAGGACATGTAAAAATACTTTCTCTTTGCCTGCTGTAATTCCTTAGGCTTTCTCCTCTGCCTATTTATTACTTACATTACTGCTTCTACCTTTTTTATGCTTAAGTGTTTTATATATTTGCTTACATATTTGTGATGCTGTGTGTTCTTATCCAAACCACCTTAAAACTATTAAATTAATTGTAAATGTGACAGAAAAAAAGGAATGGATGAACAGTTATTTCTTATTAATGAGCCAACTCTCATTGAGGTGCCAGACTACTGTTTCTAGCTGCTTCATCACCTACACACAATTGCTTTATAAGAGTTAGTTACTATGAAAAAAAGGAATGGATGAGCAGTTATTTCTTATCAATGAGCCAACTCTCATTGAGGCGCCAGACCACTGTTCTAGCTACTTCATCACCTACACACAATTGCTATAAGAGTTAGTTACTATTATTATCTATGTTTATCGGATAAGGCAAATGCCTCGCAGAGAAGTTAAGTAACTCTCAAGGCACTATGCTAGTTAAGTAATAGCATCAGGATAAGAGAAAGCCATCTATCAAATTTCCTTCACCTTAAGTACCATGCGTGTGTTGGAACACACATTTATATGCCCATGAAATATTTTTAAACTGAATTATACAGTCAGTTCCAGCTAAGTATTTAATGAAGTGAATCATTTCATGGCGATAACACCCCTGAATTTATCTGTTTATATTTTATTGTATCATGTTGAGTTATTCAGTATTCTCTAGGTACCTAGTGACATGAACATAACTCCAACCCTTTGGAGCAAACTAGAGAGCATTGTCACAACGGTAGCTACAAAGTCATTTCAGGCATGAGCAGATTCCAAGATGAGAAGCCTGCCTGCAGTCCCTATCTTTGCCCTACAACTCTGCCTTCTTCATTGGTTTCATTCTCAAGTAAGATTTGTATCCACTGGCAAGTCTTCAGTTTAAGTGGTCCCTACAGTCAGATGCTTTGCCTGCTAATGCAGGAGACTCAGGTTCAATCCCTGGGGCAGGAAGATCCCCTGGAGGAGGAAATGGCAACCCACTCCAGTATTCTTGCCCGGGAAGTCCCATGGACAGAAGAGCCTGGTGGGCTACAGTTCATGGGGTGGCAAAGAGTTGCACACAACTTAGTGCCTAAACAACAACAAAGGTTGGATACAGAGCACAAACAAGCATCTTAGTGGCTCAAGCCAATTTTTAAGAGTTAATCCTCATTAGCAGAGTTGGGTCACACGCCAATCCCTGGATCATCACTGTGGCTGGAATACCACAGTCCTCTCTCCCTAGCCCTACCCAGACAAAGAGTGGGGGAAGGGGTGATTCTCCAAAGGGGGTTTAGGATGTCTGCATAAAGAAGAGGGAAAACTGCGGCCCTACCCCCAAAATCCAGAAATCCCTCAGAGACAAGTTCTCTAAAAGTGATCCTTAGCTCGGGTAGAGTGATGTGTTTCTTCAGTGTAAACACACCATGTGGCACTGTCAGGGAGGATGCGGTTGTGATTATCAAATCTGCTCGAGCTGGTTTAAGCTGAGATGGATTTATTGCAGGGTTTTAAGACACATATTTCTCAAGGCAAACAAAGAGGCAGAGTTTCTTTGAAGGTCCTAGGAAATATGCTAAGAGAAGGTTAAGCTTTTTAGCGTAAAAGGGTTGGTTTTTATATAAATATTCCAGGCTGAGTTTGGAACACTGCACTTCCTCTTTGCCTGGCTCCTGGCTCCTAGCTCCTACGGTGACCAACTGGTCGAGGTTTGCCTTGAGCTTTCTTAGGTTTAAAACTGAAAATCAGGACTTCTCTCACTGTCCAGTGGTTAAAACTTCACCTTCCAATGCAAGGGGTGCAAGTTCAACCCTTGGTCAGGGAACTAAGACCCCCACAAGCCTTGAAGCTAAAACAAAATAGAAACAATAGTGTAGCAAATTCAATAATTTTTTTTTAAATGATCCATATCCAAAAAGAAAAAAATCTGAAAATCTCACCTGCCAGGAGCCTGTCAGAGCAGGGGCATTTGGGTCAGTTGGTCATCCGCCTCACACCTGTTCTCCCGGTAGTGATACAAAAAAAAAGAAAAAGAAAAAATTGGCCAAAACCAAAATTTGAAGTCAGCCAAGAAAATACCATAGGATCCAGGAAGGACACGTGAGGGAACAAAAAGACTTAAAGAGCCTACATCTCTGTAATGAAAAAAAAATATGATGAGAGGGAGAGTCCAAAGTGAAGAGGTTACCCGAGAGAGCACATGAGAGATTACCACGAGGGTCTGGAGAGGCCTCAGGTGTGTTGGGAATCCAGATCCAAGAAAAGAGGAATGAATTCCCAAGGTCCATGACCCACCGGGTCTGTGGTGATTGGAAGACTTAGCCGAAACCTAAAGGTGTGCTTTGTTTTCCTGCTAGACTCCAAGTGTGTGCCTGCAGATGGACAGAAACACTGTCTAGCAACTGGCTTACCTGCCTGTTCCTTTCAGTTTTAAAGGGGAAAGTGCTAAAGTCAGACAGAAAAAGACAAATATTATATCACTTATTTGTAGAACCTGGACAGTATATGGTGAGTAGAGATGGCAGAGTAGAAGGATATGCGTTCATCTTCTCCTGTGAGAACTCCAAAATTGAAAGTTGCTACTGAACAATCATCCACAGCAGAATGTTGGATTGGAACAAAAAACATACCCCACGTACAAGGGCAAAGGAGAAGCCACAGCAAGACTGTAGGAGGGGCAAATTTGCATTTAGAATCAAACCCCTCACAGTAATCCAAGTCTACGCTCCAACCAGTAATGCCAAAGAAGCTGAAATTGAATGGTTTTATGATGACCTGCAGAAGAAGGAAATGGAAATCCCACTCCAGTATGCTTGCCTAGAGAATCCTGTGGACAGAGGAGCCTGGTAGGCTGCTGTTCATAGGGTTGCATAGAGTCAGACACGACTTAAGCGACTTAGCATGCATGCATGCATTGGAGAAGGAAATGGCAACCCATTCCAATATTCTTCCAGGGAGAATCCCAGGGACGGAGGAGCCTGGTGGGCTGCTGCCTATGGGGTCGCACAGAGTCAGACATGACTGAAGCGACTTAGGAGCAGCAGCAGCCTGATGACTTGCAAGACCTTCTAGAACTAACACCAAAAAAATGATGTCCTTTTCATTTTCAGTTCAGTTCAGTTCAGTCCAGTCGCTCAGTCATGTCCGACTCTTTGCAACCCCATGAATCGCAGCACACCAGGCCTCCCTGTCCATCACCAACTCCCGGAGTTCACTCAGACTCACGTCCATCGAGTTGATGATGCCATCCAGCCATCTCATCCTCTGTTGTCCCCTTCTCCTCCTGCCCCCAATCCCTCCCAGCATCAGAGTCTTTTCAAATGAGTCAACTCTTTGCATGAGGTGGCCAAAGTCCTGGAGTTTCAGCTTTAGCATCATTCCTTCCAATGAACACCCAGGACTGATCTCCTTTAGAATAGACTGGTTGGATCACCTTGCAGTCCCAGGGACTCTCAAGAGTCTTCTCCAACACCACAGTTCAAAAGCATCAATTCTTCAGCACTCAACTTTCTTCACAGTCCAACTCTCACATCCATTCATGACCACAGGAAAAACCATAGACTTGACTAGACGGACCTTTGTTGGCAAAGTAATGTCTCTGCTTTTGAATATGCTATCTAGGTTGGTCATAACTTTCCTCCCAAGGAGTAAACGTCTTTTAATTTCATGGCTGCAATCACCATCTGCAGTGATTTTGGAGCCCAAGAAAATAAAGTCTCTCACTGTTTCCGCATCTGTTTGCCATGAAGTGATGGGACCAGATGCCATGATCTTCGTTTTCTGAATGTTGAGCTTTAAGCCAACTTTTTCACTCTCCTCTTTCACCTTCATCAAGAGGCTTTTTAGTTCCTCTTCACTTTCTGCCATAAGGGTGGTGTCATCTGCGTATCTGAGGTTATTGATGTTTCTCCCGACAATCTTGATTCCAGCTTGTGCTTCTTCCAGCCCAGAGTTTCTCATGATGTACTCTGCATTGAAATTAAATAAGCAGGGTGACAATATACAGCCTTGACATACTCCTTTTCCAGGAGTATGTTGGAACCAGTCTGTTGTTGCATGTCCAGTTCTAACTCTTGCTTCCTGACCTGTATATAGGTTTCTCAATAAGCAGGTCAGGTGGTCTGGTATTCCCATCTCTTTCAGAATTTTCCACAGTTTATTGTGATCCACATAGTCAAAGGCTTTGGCATAGTCAACAAAGCAAAAATAGATGTTTTTCTGGAACTCTCTTGCTTTTTTGATGATCCAGCAGATGTTGGCAATTTGATCTCTGGTTCCTCTGCCTTTTCTAAAACCAGCTTGAACATCTGGAAGGGGACTGAAATATAAAGGTAGGAAGTCAAGAGATACCTGGATAAATAGGGAAATTTGGCCTTGGAGTACAAAATGAAGCAGGGCAAAGCCTAACTGAGTTTTGCCAAAAGAACACACTGGTCATAGCAAACACCCTCTTCCAACAACACAACAGAAGACTCTACAGATGGACATCACCAGATGGTCAATACTGAAATAGGATTGATTATTTTCTTTGCAGCTAAACATGGAAACGCTCTATACAGTCAGCAAAAACAAGACTGGGAGCTGACAGTGGCCCAGATCATGAACTCCTCATTACAAAATTCAGACTTAAATTGAAGACAGTAAGGGAAACAAGTTGACCATTCAGGTATGACCTATATCAAATACTTTACAATTATACAGTGGAAGGGACAAATGGATTCAAGGGATTAGATGTGATAGACAGAGTGCCTGGAAAACTGTGGATGAAGGTCCATGACATTGTACAGGAGGCACTGATGAAGACCATCCAAAGAAAAAGAAATGTAAAAAGGCAAAATGGTTGTCTGAGGAGGCCTTACAAATAGCTGAGAAAAGAAGAGAAGTGAAAGGCAAAGGAGAAAAGGAAAGATATACCCATCTGACTGCAGAGTTCCAAAAAATAGCAAGGAAAGATAAGAAGCTTTCCTCAGTGATAAATGCAAAGAAAAAGAGAAAAACAATAGAATAGGAAAGACTAGAGATCTCTTCAAGAAAATTACAGATACCAAGGAAACATTTTATGCAAAGATGGGTACAATGAAGGACAGAAATGGTATGGAACTAAAAGAAGCACAAGATATTAAGAAGATGTGGCAAGAATACACAGAAGAACTGTAAAAAAAGATCTTCATGACCCAGATAACCAAGATGGTGTGATTACTCACCTAGAGCCAGACATCCTGGAATGTGAAGTCAAGTGGGCCTTAGGAAGCATCACTACAAACAAAGTTAGTGGAGGTGATGGAATTCCAGCAGAGCTATTTCAAATCCTAAAAGATGAGGCTGTAAAAGTGTTGCACTCAGTATGCCAGCAAATTTGGAAAACTCAGCAATGACCACAAGATTGGAACAGGTCAGTTTTCAGTCCAATCCCAGAGAAAGGCAATGCCAAAGAGTGTTCAAACTACCGCACAATTGCACTCATCTCACATGCTAGCCAGGAGAAATATCAATAACCTCAAATATGCAGATGACACCACCCTTATGGCAGAAAGTGAAGAGGAACTAAAAAGCCATTTGATGAAAGTGAAAGAGAGTGAAAAAGTTGGCTTAAAGTGCAACATTCAGAAAACGAAGATCATGGCATCTGGTCCCATCACTTCATGGCAAACAGATGAGGAAACAGCGGAAACGGTGGCTGACTTTATTTTTGGGGGCTCCAAAATCACTGCAGATGGTGATTGCAGCCATGACATTAAAAGATGCTTACTCCTTGGGAGGAAAGTTATGACCAACCTAGATAGCATATTCAAAAGCAGAGACATTACTTTGCCAACAAAGGTCAAGGCTATGGTTTTTCCAGTGGTCATGTATGGATGTGAGAGTTGGACTGTGAAGAAGGCTGAGCACCAAAGAACTGATGCTTTTGAACTGTGGTGTTGGAGAAGACTCTTGAGAGTCCCTTGGACTGCAAGGAGATCTAACCAGTCCATCCTGGGGGAAACCAGTCCTGGGTGTTCATTGGAAGGGCTGATGCTGAGACTGAAACTGCAGTACTTTGGCCATCTCATGTGAAGAGTTGACCCTGATGCTGGGAGGGATTGGGGGAAGGAGGAGAAGGGGAAGACACAGGATGAGATGGCTGGATGGCATCACCAATTCAATGCACATGAGTTTGGGTGAATTCTGAAAGTTTGTGATGGACAGGGAGGCCTGGCGCACTGCGATTGATGGGGTCGCAAAGAGTCGGACATGACTGAGCAACTGAACTGAATACACTAGCAAAGTAACGCTCAAAATTCTTCAAGCCAGGCTTCAAGAGTACGTGAACCATGAACTTCCAGACATTCAAGCTGGATTTAGAAAAGTCTGAGGAACCAGAGATCAAATTGCCAATCCATCGGATCATCGAAAAAAGCAAGAGAGTTCCAGAAAAACATCTACTTCTTCTTCATTGACTACATTAAAGCCTTTGACTGTGTAGATCCCAACAAACTGTGTAAAATTCTTCGAGAGATGGGAATACCAGGACACCTTACCTGCCTCCTAAGAAATCTGTATACAGGTCAAGAAGCAACAGTTAGAACAGGACATGGAACAATGGACTGGTTCCAAATTGGGAAAAGAGTACATCAAGGCTGTATATTGTTACCCTGCTTATTTAACTTCTATATAGAGCATATCATGTGAAATTCCAGGATGAAGCACAAGCTGGAATCAAGATTGCAGGGAGAGATATCAATAACCTCAGATATGCAGATGACACCACATTTATGGCAGAAAGTGAAAAGGAACTAAACAGCCTCTTGAAGAAAGTGAAAGAGGAGAGTGAAAAAGTTGACTTAAAGCTCAACATTCAAAAAGTAAAGGAGCCTATTATACAGAGTGAAGTAAGCCAGAAAGAAAAACACCAATACAGTATATTAACACACATATATGGAATTTAGAAAGATGGTAACGATAACCCTGTATGCGAGACAGCAAGAGACACAGATGTATAGAACAGTCTTTTGGACTCTGCAGGAGAGGGAGAGGGAGGGACGATTTGGGGGAATGGCACTGAAACATGTATAATATCATAAGAAATGAATCGCCAGTCCAGGTTCGATACAGGATGCTTGGGGCTGGTGCACTGGGATGACCCAGAGGGATGGCACAGGGAGGGAGGTGGGAGGGGAGTTCAGGATGGGGAACATGTGTACGCCCGTGGTGGATTCATGTTGATGTGTTTCAGAACCAATACAATATTGTAAAGTAAAAAAATAAATAATAATAATAAAAAAGACCATGGCATCTGGTCCCATCACTTTATGGCAAATAGATGGGGAAATAATGGAAACAGTGACAGACTTTATTTTCTTGGGCTCCAAAATCACTGCAGATGGTGGCTGCAGCCATGACATTAAAAGATGCTTGCTCCTTGGAAGAAAAGCTATTACCATCCTAGACAGCATATTAAAAAACAGAGACCATTACTTTGCCAACAAAAGTCCATGTCATCAAAGCTATGGTTTTTCCAGTAGTCATGTATGGATGTGAGAGTTGGACCATAAAGAAAGCCGAGGGTCGAAGAATTGATGCTTTTAAACTGTGGTGTTGGATGACTCTTGAGAGTCCTTTGAGCTGCAAAGAGATCCAACCAGTCAATCTTAAAGGAAATCAGTCCTGAATATTCATTGGAAGGACTGATGCTGAAGCTGAAGCTCCAATATGTTGGCTGCCTGATATGAAGACCTGACTCATTGGAAAAGACCCTGATGCTGGGCAAGATTGAAGGCAGGAGGAGAAGGGGATGACAGAGGATGAGATGGTTGGATGGCATCACAGACTTGAAGGACATGAGTTTGAGAAAGCCCAGAAGTAGGTGATGGACAGGGAAGCTTGACGCGCTGCAGTCCATGGTGTCACAAAGAGTCAAACGTGACTGAGCGACTGAACTGATACTGATGTCGAACCTGAAAGATAGTACAAATGAACTGATTTACAAAACAGAGACAGACGCACAGGCATAGAAAATAATTTATAGTTACCAAGAGAGGGTGTGTGTATGTGAAAGTCTTTCAGTCGTGTCCAACTCTTCGCTACCCCATGGACAATAGCGTGCCGAGCTCCTCTGTCTGTGGAATTCTCCAGGTAAGAATACTGAAGTGGGTAACCATTCCTTTCTCCAGGGGATCTTCCCAACCCGGAGATCAAACCTGGGTCTCCAGCATTGCAGGCATCCAAGCCACCAGACAAGCCCCAAGGGAGCCAGGGGTTGGTTGGGGGTTCAGTTTAGTTCAGTTCAGTCACTCAGTCATGTCCGACTCTTTGCAACCTCATGGACCACAGCACACCAGGCCTCCCTGTCCATCACCAACTCCTGGAGTTTATCCAAACTCATGTCCATTGAGTCCGTGATGCCATCCAAACATCTCATCCCCTGTCGTCGTCTTCTCTTTCCTTCAATTTTCCCAGCATCAGGGTCTTTTCAAATGAGTCAGCTCTTCACATCAAGTGGGGGAGGGGGGCTCAATTACGAGTGTGAGACTGACAGGTACACATTATCATATGTAAAATGGGTAGACAACAAGGATTTTCTGTATAGCACAGGAAACTGTGCTTGATATCTTTTTTTTTAAGATTGTTTTCTGTGGACTTTTTATTTTTAAGTCTTTACTGAATTTGTTACAATATTGCTTATGTCTTACCTTTTGGTTTTCTGGCCACTAGGGATGTGGGATCATAGCTCCCGGACCAGGGATCAAACCTGCACCCTCTGCATTGGAAGCTTAGAGTCTTAACCACTGGGGAAGTCCCTGTTTGACATCTTGTAATAACCTATAATGTAAAAGATTCCGGGGGAGGGGGAATATATATATATATATATATATATATATATATATTGCATGCTCAGTCACTCAGTCCTGTCCAACTTTTTGTGATACAGGCAAGAACACTGGAGTTCAGTGCCATTCTCTTCTCCAGGAGATCTTCCTAACCCAGGGAACAAATCTGGACCTCCAGCATTGCAGACAGATTCTTTACCATTTGAGCCACCACAGAAGCCTATGTATGTATGTATGTGTGTATATGTATATATAACCAAATCACTTTGCTGTACACCTGAAATTTGCCATAGACAAGCTATACTTAATAAATAGATAAATTTTAAAAATTAAAAGAGGAAACATAAAATAAAGAGGGAATGATTCTTGCACATTAGCATATTTTCTGACACTATAAAAGCCTTACATCTGTAGCATATAACTGAAATCTTTATTAAATTCCTCCTCCCTCAGCCTCTAGACCTAATCCACTGAGTATCCCAGAGAGAGGAACTCTGATTCCCTTTTTCCACTCTTGTGACTTGGGGGGTTTCTCTCATCGAGGGGCTCATTTGTTCTTGAACTGAAAGACAGGACAGTGAGATTATTCCACTGGGGCAAGGGGCCAAAAAAAAGGGTCCCCCTTAACTCTTCCATGCCTGCATCTAATTTTATTGAACTCCTAAACTACCTCCTCTCCAAGGAAAGAGGCTGATTTATTTCTTCAGAATAATTCAGCAAGAAGTACTTTACACTCTGTCTGTTGGAAACAGGAGATAAATATCAGTGTTCAAATTCCCACAGAGTCCTGCTCCTTGCCTGTTCCTCCCAGCTCCAGCATGATTTACTCAACCTGTATGCTGGGCACCCTGCCCCCCCAAATCATCTCCCATCCACATGTCTCTGTTTTGGAATTGTCTGGAACTCCCAGGTTACCAAACCTCTGAACCTGGATGGATTCTACCCCCATGCCTCCAAAACCCATGTGTGGTTCTTATTTTCCTCAAATGCCCTTATATTCAACAGTGATGAGATGGGAAATATGGGTGTTATTAAGTCTTTACTTTACCAAGAGTTTCACTGGTGGCTCAGCAGTAAAGAGTCTGCCTGCAATGGAGGAGATGCTGCTTTGATCCCTGGATGGTGAAGATCCCCTGGAGGAGGAAATGGCAACCCATTCCAGTATTCTTGCCTGAAAAGTCCCATGGATAGAGCAGCCTGGTGGGCTACGGTCCATGGGGTTGCAAAGAGTCAGACATGACTTAGAAACTAGACAACAGTGTACAAAATGCCTTTATGTATCATCATTCATTTATTTGTTTCACCAGTGTGTGCCAGAGTTTTTATTTGATTCTCAAAATTCAGGGTGTCAGGGCACGGTCATCATCCCTGTCTCACGTATAAGGAAGCTAAGGCTCAGGAAGGTGACTATTAACCCAAACTCACATGGTTACTGGCAGCACTGGGACTTGAGTCAAGAGCTCCTGGCTTCCAGTACTGGGAGTGCTGAGGTGTTTAGCATTCATTACCACGCTTTCCATGCCAGGAAAATTGTCCTGATTTGGTCAGTGACAAAGCTCAAGCAGCATTTTTGCTGGGTTATATATTGTTAACTCAGAAGATTAAAAGGTACAGGTGCTAAGTTTTCTCCATCAGTGTCACTACACTTTTGCCCTTAAAGCTTTATTTCCTATTATGGAAAAGACTATCCTGAACTGTATTTTTTTTCCCCTCAAGTGGAGCAAAACAAGATTTTTTAATGCCTGCAACATTCACCTTTAGCTCTACACATTCTGTGCATTTCATAGATTCATTTCAGAATAGCTTATGTTAACCTCTAGGTGACATATTTTTAAGTTACTTGCTATATTTTGTTTAACTTTCAACTCTAATTTTATCCTGAGTGTACACCGTTTAGATCAGAACGTTTAAGTGTTTATATTAATAGTATGTCTTTATCTTGCTGACGTTGCCCTCGAATGATCTATGTGTTTTCATAGAAGACGTCTCATAAAAAATTTTCAGCTATTGTAATATAAGTTCTCTCTCTTACTCAAAGTATGCTTTTGCTTAAATGTTTAGTGAGTTATGTTTTGACACTAAGTCTTTTTTAAGTGTAATCAAAGCAATCCAAAATTTACCAAAGTCCTGCAATGACATTACTAAATATTTCCATAAATAATCTTAAAGAGTTTTGACAAGGCATTTGAAAAAGTTTCCGACTTTAATATCTGATTGTTGATTTAGAATCCTTAAAAATACATGAAGTTATTTGGCCTGAAAAATTATACTAAACAAAATCAGAATCTAAATGGGATTTTAAGTCCAACTCTTAATATCCTTATTTGATTAAAGTACTAACCTCATTCATAAATGTCAGCAAAAATCACTTGATGCTGGTTTATATAATATTCTCATGTTGAACACTACATTAAAACAATCCTTAAAATAATAATAAACACTGACTCAGCTAATGCTGGAATTTTAGACCTCATTTTAGGAGCATAACTACAAGAGAAAAATAATAAGGCAACTGGAAGTGGACATAACTACTTACTAACCAGTCATACCACTAAATAATAAAGATCAAATTAATTTCACTCCTACACTATTTGTTATCCTTTTCATATCCCACAAGATGGCTAAGTAGAAGGATATGTGCTGATCTTCTCCTGTGAGAACTCCAAAATTACAACTCACTGCTGAACAACCATTGACAGGAGGATATTGAATCCCACCAAAAAAAGATACCCCACATCCAAGGGCAAAGGAGAAGTCCCAGCAAGATGGTAGAAGGAGCAAAATCACATTTAGAATCAAACCCCATACCTGCTAGAGATGCTCAGAGGGCTCAAACAAAACTTTATGCACACCAGGAAACCCCACAGAGACTGGGCCAGACCTGCCTTTGAATATTTGAGCATCTCCTGTGGTGGTACAGGTCAGCAGTGGCCTGCCACATGGGCAGGGGCTTTGGGTGCAGCACACCTGGCTGTGGCATAAGCCCTCTTGGAGGAGGTTGCCATGAACCCCATCATAGAGCCGCCAGAACTTACAAAGGACTGGGGAAACAGACTCTTGGAGGGCACAAACAAAACCTGTGTGCACCAGGACCCAGGAGAAAGGAGCAGTGACCCCACAAGAGATTGACCCAGACTTTGCCTGTGAATGTCCAGAAGTCTTCAGCAGAAGTGTGGGTCAGCGGTGGCCTGCTGCAGGGTGGGGGCACTGACTGTGGCAGTGCCTGCATGGGACCTTTTGAAGGAGGTCACCATTATCTTCATTACCTCCACCAATTTTGGTCTCAGGTCAAACAACAGGGAGGGAACACAACTCTCCCATCAACAGAAAATTGGATTAAAGATTTACTGAGCATGGCCCCGCCCATTAGACAAGACCCAGTTTCCCCAACAGTTAGTCTCTCCCATCAGGAAGCTTCCATAAACCTCTTATCATTATCCCTCAGAGGGCAGACAGAATGAAAACCACAGTCACAGAAAACTAATCAAACTGATCACATGGACCGCAGCCTTGTCTAACTCAATGAAACTATGAGCCATGCCGTGTAGAGCCACCCAAGACAGATGGGTCATGGTGGAGAGTTCTGACAAAATGTGGTCCACTGGAGAAGGGAATGTCAAACCACTTCAGTATTCTTTCCTTGAGAACCCCATGAACAGTTTGGAAAAGTAAAAAGATATGACACTGAAAGATGAACTCCCCAAGTCAGTAGGTGCCCAATATGCCCAATAGGAGAAGAGTAGAGAAATAACTCCAGAAAGAATGAAGAGACAGAGCCAAAGCAAAATCAACCCCCAGTTGTGGATGTGACTGGTGATAGAAATAAAAAGCCTGATACTGTAAAGAACAATACTGCATAGGAATCTGGAATGTTAGGTCCATGAATCAAAGCAAATTGGAAGTGGTCAAGCAGGAGATGGCAAGAGTGAACATCGACATTTTAGGAATCAGTGAACTGATTCCTAAATGGACCGGAATGGGCGAATTTAACTCAGATGACCATTATATCTACTACTCTGGGCAAGAATACATTAGAAGAAATGGAGTAGCCCACATAGTCAATGAAAGAATCAGAAATGCAGTACTTGGGTGCAATCTCAAAAACAATAGAATGATCTCTGTTCATTTCCAAGGCAAACCATTCAAGATCACAGTAATCCAAGTCTATGCCCCAAACAGTAATGCTGAAGAGGTGAAGTTGACAGTTCTTTGAAGGCCTACAAGACCTTCTAGAACTAACACACAAAAAAGATGTCCTTTTCATTTTAAGGGACTGGAATGCAAAACTAGGAAGTCAAGAGATACCTGGATAAACACGCAAATTTGACCTTGGAGTACAAAATGAAGCAGGGCAAATGCTAACTGAGTTTTGCCAAGAGAACACACTGGTCATAGTAAACACCCTCTTCCAACAACACAACAGAAGACTCTACAGATGGACATCACCAGATGGTCATACCAAAACCAGATTGATTATATTCTTTGCAGCCATAAATTGAGAAGCTCTATACAGTCAGCAAAAACAAGACTGGGAGCTGACTGTGGCCCAGATCACAAACTCCTCATTGCAAAAGGAAACAACTTGACCATTCAGGTATGACCTATATCAAATCCCTTACAATTATACAGTGGAAGGGACAAATAGATTCAAGGGATTAGATCTGATAGACAGAGTGTCTGAAAAAATATGGATGGAGGTTCATGTACAGGTCTTGATCAGTGCCTCCATTGTACTGAGGCACTGATCAAGACCATCCAAAGGAAAAAGAACTGCAAAAAGGCAAAATGGTTGTTGGAGGAAGCCTTACAAATAGCTGAGAAAAGAAGAGGCGTGAAAGGCAAAGTAGAAAAAGAAAGATATACCCATCTGACTGCAGAGTTCCAAAGAATAACAAAGAGAGATAAGAAAGCCTTCCTCAGTGATAAATGCAAATAAAAAGAGAAAAACAATAGAATGGAAAAGACTAGAGGTCTCTTCAAGAAAATTACAGATACCAAGGGAACATTTCATGCAAAGACGGGCACAATAAAGGACAGAAATGGTATGAAACTAAAAGAAGCACAAGATATTTAAGAAGACGTGGCAAGAATACACAGAAGAGTGATTTAAAAAGATCTTCATGACCCAGATAACCAAGATGGTGTGATTACTCACCTAGAGCCAGACATCCTGGAATGTGAAGTCAAGTGGACCTTAGCATCACTACAAACAAAGCTAGTGGAGGTGATGGAATTCCAGTTGAGCTCTCTCTAATCCTATAAAATGATGCTGTGAAAGTGCTTCACTCAATATGCCAGCAAATTGGGAAAACTCAGCAGTGGCCACAGGATTGGAACAGGTCAGTTTTCAGTCCAATCCCAAAGAAAGGCAATGCCAAAGAATGTTCAAACTACCGCACAACTGCACTTATCTCACAAGCTAGCAAAATAATGCTCAAAATCCTCCAAGCCAGGCTTCAAGAGTACATGAACCGTGAACTTCCAGATGTTCAAGCTGGATTTAGAAAAGTTTGAGGAACCAGAGATCAAATTGCGAACATCTGTCGGATCATCATAAAAAGCAAGAGAGTTCCAGAAAAAAATTTACCTCTTCTTCATTGACTACACTAAAGCCTTTGACTGTATGGATCACAACAAACTGTGGAAAATTCTTAAAGAGATGAGAATACCAGAACACCTTACCTGCCTCCTGAGAAATCTGTATGCAGGTCAAAGAGCAACAGTTAGAAGGGGACATGGAACAACAGACTGGTTCCAAACTGGGAAAGGAGTGCGTCAAGGCTGTATATTGTCACCCTGCTTATTTAACTTCTATACGAAGTACATCATGCAAAATTCCAGGCTGGATGAAGCACAAGCTAGAATCAAAATTTCAAGGAGAAATATCAATAACCTCAGATATGTAGATGACACCACCCTTATGGCAGAAAGAGAAGAAGAACTAAAGAGCCTCTTGATGAAAGTGAAAGAGGAGAGTAAAAAAGATGACTTAAATGCAACATTCAGAAAACTAAGATCATGGCATACAGTCACATAATTCATGGTAAACAGACAGGGAAACAATGGAAACAGTGACAGACTTTATTTTCTTGGGCTCCAAAATCACTGCAGATGGTGACTGCAGCCATGAAATTAAAAGACGCTTGGTCTTTGGAAGAAAAGCTATCAACAACCTAGACAGCATTAAAAAGCAGAGACATTAGTTTGCCAGCAAAGGTCTACGTAGTCAAAGCTATGGTTTTTCAAGTAGTCATGTATGGATGTGAGAGTTGGACCATAAAGAAAGCTGAGATTCAAAGAATTGATGCTTTTGAATTGTGATGTTGGAAATGATTCTTGAGAGACCCTTAGACTGCAAGAAGATCCAACCAGTCAATCCTAAAGGAAATCAGTCCGAATATTCATTGGAAGGACTGATGCTGAAGCTGAAGCTGAAGCTGCAATACTTTGGCCACCTGATGCAAAGACCTGACTCACTGGAAAAGACCCTGATGCTGGGAAAGATTGAAGGCAGGAGGAGAAGGGGACAACAGAGGATGAGATAGTTGGATGGAATCACCAACTTGATGGACATGAGTTTGAGCAAGCTCCAGGGGTTGGTGATGGACAGGGAATCCTGGTGTGCTGCAGTCCATGGATTCGCAAAGAGTCAGATACAACTGAGAGACTGAACTGAACTGAACTTGGATAGCAAATCTGTAAGTATAACATCATAAGGATATTTGAAACCTTCACCATACATATGTTGAAGGGCATTTGGTGGGCGAAGGGTGAGGGGAGTCATGATAAAACCAATGAATAGTATAGGCATATCCCATTGCTATACTTCACTTGACAAAAAAGAAGTTCTTTAATTATAATGAATGTTGTAAAGCAACAGTTCCCAGCTTTTTTTGTGACCAGGGATCGGTTTTGTGGAAACACTTTTTCCATGGACTGGGGGTAGGGAGATGTTTTCCCGATGATTCAAGTGAATTACATTCAGGAGCTAATGCCAGCAATGGGAAACAACAGTAAATACAGATGAAACTTCTTTCATTTGCCCACCACTCACCTCCTGCTGTGAAGCCTAGATCCTAAAAGGCACTGGACCAGTACTGGTCCATGGACAGACTATGGATGGTATGGTTTGCAGAAGAGAAGTAAGCCAAGTCCAAACACAGTAAGAGTCAACTGAGGTGCTAATAAATTTCTGCTTCTTCACGAGGGAGGGATCCAAAGTTATCTACTGCCCTGGGGTAACTGGCTAGTCCCTCTGGGGAAAGGTATTTTGCTGAAGGCTCCGTGTACACCTGGCTGTCTCCCCAGAATTCCATCAATCGCTGTCTCACTTAGGATCTTCACATGATCTTAACAGTACAACCAGGTTGAACACCTAAATTGGACATTATCAGAGCAGCTTGGGTGAGGGGAAGCCCACGCTACTGAGCTCATTTCATTGCTGCCACTTGGTTCATGAGACCAGGAAGCAGCTCCAAATTGGTGAGGAGAGGCTGGCTGAGAATGCGTGGTTCAATCTGCTGATTACAGAGCCCACAGACACATCCTGAACTTCCTCCCGAACTTGCGGCCAAGCTGTTAGCCACAACTCACTAATTCCTCTAACTTTGTATCTCTGGCCCTTTCTCCTTCCAAACAAAGCAAGGAATCAGATGCACTCTGATTTTTTCCTTTGGGTAAGATTTTCCTTCTCCGGGGTTCTGGGCCACCTCAGAGGAAGATTGCAAGGATGCACCTGTACAGTTCTAGCTAGAACCAGCATGTTGTACAAAACCATCTATGGTCTACCCCTGAATTTTTGTCTTTTCAGTCAGTTGAGCAAAGGAAAGTCCCCAAGCAACAAGAGGGCTGGGTTGAGGGTAAGGGATTAGAGCAGCAGAAATAGGCGCCAAGGTAATCCCAGGCACAATGTATGTGCATGTGTCTTCAGTAACTTTCCAAATCCCACCTCGTAGGTACCTCTGTGGCCTGGTAGACTGCTTCTATGGAGACCCAACTCTACAGTGTGTGGGGTCAAAAAGACAGTTAAGGTTACATGTTCGCTTTATGCATCTGAGCCAGGTTCCATGTCTACCTGGAACTAGTAGTAAGTTGGGAGAAGAAGCTATTTCTCAAAGAGGGAACGGATTTCCCCCCCCAAACCCTAAAAGTCTTCTCTTGGGGGCAGCAAGGGCTGCATACAACATCTCTTTTTTTCCATAGACATTCTGGGAATCATTGGATCTTTTCAGTCATGAAGGCTGAGGAGCAGACTTTCTTCTGCTTCAGCTTGGACAATCTGCAAATCCTTTTCTTGCTCCGCTCAAGCCTCACTGCTCCATGATAAATAGTGCAACTTAGCAGATTCAGATGTAGTTTATGCTGCTACCAGATGCCCTTTTTTTCCATGAAAAATAAAAAATGGTGTCTCAGACTTGAGTTAATCAATTTCATCGGCAAAACTATGCATGTGTACTTATATGTATGTAAATGATGTTTTCGAGTTGAAAGAATATGAAGCAATTTATATATGGTATTTAAATAGTTTCTAGTGAGGCAATGAAATGTATTTTAGTCTAAAGGCAAATTCCCACAATATGCTAAGTTCTATTTTTAAATTATACTACATCAGCAACATGTTACTGAATACTTTGACTATTTTCATTTATCATTTATCTCGTTTTTATCATGAGGCATTATTTGAAGAATGTACCATTCCATGGAACTAGCAAATGATTAATAAGACTTCAATTTGGGGGAATTAAAGAAATTAGTCAGCATGAAAAGTCTTGCTGCCTCATCTGGTCTCTATCATGCATGCCTAAATTATCTGTGCATCATTTTATCTGGATTTATATCTCTCATTACTGAAAAAAATTAAAAGGTGAAAAAATAAAAAACTATTCAGAAAAAAATGCATATGTTAACAAACATCCTGAAAAAGAATTCTCCACTGATTATTGATATCACAGATTGATGATATGTCTTTTAGGGTTGAGGAATTAGTCTTCTGTTAATGAAAAGGAAAAAGGTTAGCTAGTTTGTACTCAAACCCAGAAGAGCTGAAAATATACTGATTAAAGATGACTTTGAAAGAGGAAAAGAAAGACCAGAATCCTGTATAATGAATCATTTTACATACTGATCTCTTCCCACGGAATGTGTATTTTCTACATTATTTATTAATACAGTCCAAAAGCGTTTTCTGAGTGTCCTATATGTTGGCATTGCTATAAAGAAAGCACATGCACAATTTTGCATTTACTTTTCAAATGAGTATGATGATCATTTTTGTTATGTTTCTAATGATTAATGTCAACTTTTTCAGCATCATTTTACCAAAACACAAATGTTATGGGAGTGTAGGTTTTTCAAATTTTACCTTCACAAACAACTCTTCATTACAAGGCAGTACAACATAGTTCTGAAGCAACATGGTTCAGTTCAGTTCAGTCACTCAGTTGTGTTCAACTTTCTGCTACCTCATGGGCTTGAACACACCAGGCTTTCCTGTTCATCACCAACTCCCAGAGCTTGCTCAAACTCCTGTCCATCAAGTCAGTGATGCCATCCAACCATCTCCTCCTGCCCTCAATCTATCCCAGGATCAGGGTCTTTTCCAGTGAGTCAGGTCTTCGCATCAGGTGGCCAAAGTATAGGAGCTTCAGCTTCAGCATCAGTCCTTCCAATGAATATTCAAGACTGATTTTCTTTAGGATTGACTATTTGGATTTCCTTGCAGTCCAAGAGACTCTCAAGAGTCTTCTCCAATACCACAGTTCAAAAGCATCAATTCTTTGACACTCAGATTTCTTTATGGTTCAACTCTCACATTCATACATGACTACTGGAAAAACCATAGCTTTGACTACATGGACCTTTGTTGGAAAAGTAATGTCTCTGTTTTTTAATATGCTGTCCAGGATGGTGATAGCTTTTCTTCCAAGGAGCAAGCGTCTTTTAATTTCATGGCTGCAGTCACCATCTGCAGTGATTTTGGAGCCCAAGAAAATAAAGTCTGTCACTATTTCCATTGTTTCCCCATCTATTTCCCATGAAGTGATGGGACTGAATGCAATGACCTTAGTTTTCTGAATGTTGAGTTTTAAGCCAGCTTTTTCACTCTTCTCTTTCACTTTCATCAAGAGGTTCCTCTTCACTTTCTGGCATAAGGGTGGTGTCATCTGCGTATGTGAGGTTATTGATATTTCTCCCAGTGATCTTGATTCCAGCTTGTTCTTCATCCAGCCCAGCATTTCACATGATGTACTCTGCATAGAAGTTAAATAAGCAAGGTGACAATATACAGCCTTGACATACTCCTTTCCGAATTTGGAACCAGTCGTTTGCTCCATGTCTGGTTCTAACAGTTGCTTCTTGACTGCATACAGATTTCTCAGGATGCAAGAAAGGTGTTCTGGTATTCCCATCTCTTGAAGAATTTTTCACAGTTGTTGTGAGCCACACAATGAAAGGCTTTAATAGAGTCAATGAAGTAGAAGTAGATGTTTTTCTGGAACTCTCTTGCTTTTTTGATGATCCAAAAGATGTTGGCAATTTGATCTCTGGTTCTCTGCCTTTTATAAATCCAGCTTGAACATCTGGAAGTTCACGGCTCACATACTGATGAAGCCTGGCTTGGAGAATTTTGAGCATTACTTTGCTAGCATGTGAGATGAGTGCAATTGTGAAGTAGTTTAAACATTCTTTGGCATTGCCTTTCTTTGGCGTTGGGCTGAAAACTGACCTGTTCCAGTCTGTGGCCTCTGCTGAATTTTCCAAATTTATTGGCATATTGAGTGCAGCACTTCAACAGCATCATCTTTTAGGATTTGAAATAGCTCTGCTGAAATTCCATCACCTACAGCAGCTTTGTTCATAGTGATGCTTCTTAAGGCTATATGGATCCAAGTCCATGGAGCTACATGGATCCAAGTCCAAATTCTGGATCCCCACATACCATGAGACCTGGGACCCACTAACCACTTCAAGCTTCCTTTTCCTCATAGTGGAATAGTAATAATAGGAGAACTATTCCTGTGGTTGTTTTGAGGATTAAATGACATAATAACATATAAAATGTTTAAGACAGTGCCTAGCAAGTGAAAGAGGAGAGTGAAAAAGTTGGCTTAAGGCTCAACATTCAGAAAACTAAGATCATGGCATCTGGTCCCATCACTTCATGGGAAATAAGTGGGGAAACAGTGGAAAGAGTGTTAGACTTTATTTTGGGGGGCTCCAAAATCACTGCAGATGGTGATTGCAGCCATGAAATTAAAAGACACTTACTCCTTGGAAGGAAAGTTATGATCAACCTAGATAGCATATTCAAAAGCAGAGACATTACTTTGCCTACAAAGGTCAAGGCTATGGTTTTTCCAGTGATCATGTATGGATGTGAAAGTTGGACTGTGAAGAAAGCTGAGCGCCGAAGAATTGATGCTTTTGAACTGTGGTGTTGGATAAGACTCTTAAGAATCTCTTGGACTGCAAGGAGATCCAACCAGTCCATTCTAAAGGAGATCAGTCCTGGGTGTTCATTGGAAGGAATGATGCTAAAGCTGAAACGCCCAATACTTTGGCCGCCTGATGCGAAAAGTTGACTCATTTGAAAAGACTCTGATGCTGGGAGGGATTGGGGTCAGGAGGAGAAGGGGACGACAGAGGATGAGATGGCTGGATGGCATCACTGACTCGATGGACGTGAGTCTGAGTGAACTCCGGGAGTTGGTGATGGACAGGGAGACCTGGCGTGCTGCGATTCATGGGGTCGCAAAGAGTCAGACACGACTGAGCGACTGAACTGAACTGAGCACAAAATCAACAGTGCTTGTGTTATTTTTATGTATCTCTATTAGTCAGTGGATGTTCTTTTTATTCATCATGGTTCACGTCACATATTCTCTCATTCATTAAGCTTTTCCTCATCTTTCCCACTGGGGATGCTCCTTGCTTCCATCCACCTTCCACACTTTGTGTTTGTATTGTTCTCACAGCACTTGACACTTTATACCTTGCCCTCAAAATGTGTACACCCTTCTCTTACCCAAATTGCCAGATTATAAACTCCTTGACAGTCTTTTTGCCTTATGCCCCTACTGGGTGCCTAACAGTCTTGCACATTAAATAGAGGTTCAATAAATATTAATAAGTTAGAAAAACTGGATGTGACTACATTCTACAGGTAGGAATACAATGATACAGACACATGATGCGTTTTCAATTAAAATCATTTAACTTTCTGATTAGTTTTTAGTTGATTTTAGTTTCTTATTGAAAATGATTCCACTCTTTTGCAAATCAGTAGCATCTGAATTGGAGAAAGAAATGGCAACCCACTCCAGTATTCTTGCCTGGAGAATCCCATGAACAGAGGAGCCTGAGGGGCTGCAGTCCGTGGGGTCACAGAGAGTCAGACACAACTGAAGTGACTTAGCAGCAGCAGCAGCATCTGGATTAGAGACTGTTTGTCTATACCAAGCTTACCTTGTCCTTGGATGGTTTCATTTTTTTTTTTAATTCTTTTGACCACTTGCAACTTTTTATTCAGATAAGTTTATTTCTCTTAGAAACATAAGTATGTCATCTGGCACAGTTACAACTATTTTGGTTCTCCAAACAAATCAATGTTTTTCCAAATCTTTTCCTAATGTTCTGGCTTACCAATGAGCCCTTACTTCTTTGCTATATTTAGTTATACTATATTTTTTTGCATAAAGCATCAGTATTATTTTCTTCTTTTTGCAGATTATTCCCCTCTGTTTACAAGTATTTGCAGTATCCATAATGGTGTTAATTAAACTCATGAAATTGTTTTAATGTAACTTTTCTGTATCTATATGAGAGAACTAAAATGAAAAATGACTTTCAACTTTTTAAGTGTAACACAAATCTCAAAACCTTTGCTTCAAGTTAACATGTTACCATAAGTAACATCATCATAAAATAATTTAAGAGCATAAAGCAATCTGATTGGCCTCCAGCCCATTAGCTTATAAACTTATCAAAATAATTTCATTCTTATCTCTTAATTGATGACCAGGAGTAATGAGTTTCAAATGAAGCTATAATTGCATTAGTCATGGTTATCCTTGATGAATGAATAAATGTAAAAGCTATTGCACTACAGAGACACACATTAATATAATCAGTCATGTAATTATAGTAAAGTAATTTAGTGCCCTTATGCAGTCAGTATATAACATATAGGCACATCACTGGAAAAAAATTTGATTCAGATTTTTGTAAGGATCCACAAAACTCTGTGTAAGTTATTTCAGAAAAGTTAATTAAAATGGGTGCCCTTTCAAAAGCTTGCAACTCATCTAATTTCCAAAGTAAAATAAAATTAGCTCAGTTAGAGAAAAGCAATAACAAATGATTATTTCAGTTTCTAAAACAGCTCAACATCTCTCACTATTTGTCTTGTGATTATCTTAGACTTTATAAACTTTATTAAGTACACCTATTATAGTTTAGAATGAAATTATTGCACCCACAATAAGACACTGATGTTTTTTGTCTTTTAAAAAATTTTTTATTTTCTATTGGGGTTTAGACGATTAACAGTGTGGTGATAGTTTCAGGTGAACAGTGAAGGGATCAGCCTTACATATACATGTAGCCACTCTTCCCAAACTCCCCTCCCATCCAGGCTGCCATATAACATTGAGCAGATTCCTTGAATGACACACTAACCTTATGCATCTACTGGGCACTTTATAATTCTCAGCCATTTCACCTGCATTATCTTATTTGAAATCAGTTTTTGCCAAATGTGCCATCCCCTCGTGGTATGCAAACAACCTTCTACTACAGGGTAATTGGGGCCCTTGTATATTGTCCCAGTGCCAAGGAAACTCTTGGTCCCAATTTTTCCAACAACATCAATTACACGGTACTTTCCTCAGCCCCCAAACCTCCCTGTGCTTTGTAATGCTGATGCTGGGACCCTGCAGATTAAATGTCTGCTTTGCCACAGGCTTCTTAGGGAGAGAGAGGCAAACCAGAAGAGAGTTGCTTCTGTTTACATCCTGCATCCCCTCTGTCGCCTCAGGATGCCCTCCACCCTGGCACCTGGTTCCAGCCTCTCCCCAGAACTCCCAGTGGCCTTGTTGCACCCTCAGAGGTATAGCCCCTCAAGGAGTGCCTGCTCCTCAGAACAGGGTCCACTCTATAGCACTCTCTCTTCAAGACATCAGGTTCAGGACTTCCCTGATGTTCCATTGACTAAGAATCCGCTTGCCAATGCAGAGGACGTGGGTTTGATCCCTGGTCTGAGAAGATTCCACAGGCACAGCCTGTGAGCCACAACTGTTGAGCCTGTGCTCTGGAGTCCAGGAGCCACAGCTGCTGAGGGCACATCCTGCAACTACTGAAGCCCGCAGAACCTAGAGCCCATGCTCTGCAACAAGAGAAGCCATCACCATGAGAAGCTCACACACTGCAGCTAGAGTAGCCCTCTCTCACCACAACTAGAGACAGCGCAAACAGCAGCGAAGAGTCAGCGCAGGCAAATAAATAGATAAAGTCAAAATAAAAGCACAGCAAGTTCTTTTTCCTTCATGATTTCTCATTTTGATTTATCAGGTGTGGAAAATATTTACCTAACTCCAGCGTTGCCTTCACCCTATTCCCTTCCCTCACTCTATGGGCGACCACTTTCATTGGCTTTGAGCTTATTCTTTTATTACTTCTTTTGAAAATATAAGAAAATTGTATGAAGTCTCTCACTCCTTCGTGCTTTCTTAAACAAAGGATAGTCACTCTTCATGCTGTGCTGCACCTTATTTGTACCCAAATCAGCAACAAAAATAGCTTAACCTCTTTGCTTCCAATTCTTATGTCTCCAATTTTTCGCATCTGATGACAATGGCTGAATCTCCCAAAGTTAAATAGTAGTAGAGATTGCAGTGTCGTTTTTGGTCTTGACTTGAGTAAGAATTCCTCCAATTATGCCTTTCTTTAGTTAAGATGAAGATTATATTCATTACCATATTAGAATAGCTGTCAATTTCTAATTGGGCTTCCTCAGCAGTAAAGAATCCACCTACAATACAGAAGATGCGGGAGATTCAGTTCTGTCCCTGGGTCAGGAAGATCCCTTGGAGGAGTAAATGGCAACCCACTCCAGGACTCTTGCCTGGAGAATGCTGTGGACTGAGGAACCTGGCAGGCTACAGTCCACAGGGTCACAAAGAGTCGGACATGACTTAAGCAACTGAGCACACATCTACACAATTTCTAATTACTTTTTGACCTGAATGAGCATTGAATTTTTCAAATGTCATTTAAGGACCTGTGTAGATGGTTTTGATCCTTAGTTCTAATAATGTGATGAATTCTGTCTATGGATTTGCAAATAGGGAGGCAATCCCTAGGGCTGTCCCAGTATGATCATTATGCATCTTGTATGGTCTAAACACCTGATCAGGCAACAGGATAAAAAACTGGAAACTTAGTCATGGGTCTTATTTTTTTAATTGCACCATTTTTATTTGTGTAAAGAATTTGGTCTTGATTCTAAAAGCAATGAGATACCATTCATGAAGCTTTGTATTTATTAAGAGTCCTGAATTTTAGAACCATCTGTAAGCAGGAAAAGCCAAGTTCTAAGCAACAGAGTTATTGCATTGAACCAGGTAAAAAATGATAAGGCCTGAAATAAATAGGGGAGAAATCAGAGATATTGAGGAAATATTTTTATGACTATTGAGTGAAGAAGATTAACAGGAAAGAGGGGCCTAAGATAACTTCCAGGTTCCGGCATGAGTGTTAACTTCCAAATATAGATCTTTTTTTTTCTAGAGGTTGGGAGATTTGTTAGGGACATAAATACAAATTTTGAAATGATCAGCATAGAGATGGTAATTGAATCTATATAAGAGTGGACACAGCAAAAAAAAAAAAAAGAAGAAAGAAAGGGCTCAAGGCATCTTACTCACCCCAGAGAGTTGTGGGGAAGATTAAATGATATTGTTACCAAGTCCAAGCTCTCTCTGCTCACTGCACAATATGCCAATAAATCTGAGAGAGAGGTGTTGAGGCAAAGAATACGACTTTATTCGGAAAGCTGAGAAGATGAGAGACTAGCCTCTCAAAATAACCATCTTCCTGGGGTATGGATGTCACACCCTTTTATGGCTCAGAGATGGGGGGAGGTGAGGAAAACGAAGTAAAAAGACCATTTAATTCTTGCAAATATCCCCCAGGATGGCAAGCCACAGGCAGAGGGATGTGTTCGTTTCACTTCCTGACAGTCATTTCATGGGTGGTATGAAATGGAATATCTCCTGTTATATCAACAAACAAAGATATCACAGCTATCTGACTATGTATGCCTGTAATAACAAGCCCATGGGGTTACATCGAGTCAGACACACCTGAGTGATTGAACAACAATAATAACAAAAGTGGCAAGGTTAGGGTTAAAGTCACAGAAGCAGATCCAGTATGAAGTCAAAATGAAACAATACAATGTGTATAAAAATATTCTCTGTGTTACTTATTGTTTCCTTCCTAACATGATTTACATGGGTTTTTTTTCTTTAAATTTTTTTAATGTGGACCATTTTTAAAGTCTTTATTGAAATTATTATAATATCTGTTACAATATTGAATTTTTACAACATTGGTTTTTGACTACATGGCATGTGGGATCTTAGTTCCCCAACCAGAACTGAACCTGGGTCCCCTCCAATGGGATAGTGGAGTACAACCACTGGATCACCAGGGAAGTCCTAGTTTACATGGTTTAAATCAACATGACTTACAGAACACATAGCTTATGGCTCACATTTGTAGTATGTCAATATCAAATAAAGACTGTGTAAAATCTCCGATCCTACCTCAGTCTCTTCTGGGAAAAATGCTGAAAAATTCCATAGCTGCCCATTTGATACTTCCTGAGTTTCTTTCTACCTGCAAATGCAAATGACAATATTTGGGGTTTTTTTTACAAGTGCTTTTAAACCACTTTGGAGAAAAAACATCACTTGCATTTGGTAAATAATGTGATAATTTTCAAGACATACAGATACAACTTGGATTTTATTTACCAAATTCTATCCTACTATCCGTAACTATTTTTATAAGCATGTAGCCTCTCCATTCAGTTTCTTTACCAATTAAGATGAAAATCTAAAATGCATTTTATGTATAGAACCGATTTATAACTTTAGAAACATCACCACAATCCTCATGTTCAACCCTTATAAACCTAAAAAATGTGTAGTATATTGGATCCCAAACAGAACTGCTAGAGAAATAAACAAATTAGATGCTTGGAAAGTTTAATACAAGGGCTACAACATAACAATAGGTGGTGCTGCTGGATACTGGATACTAAATGTGTACATTTGACTCAACACATGTCATGGAAATTCTTCACGAACAAAATGACTATGCCTATTAAATTATAAATTGGTTTGGGAACAGAATGAAAATCTGATCAGGAGAAGCATTTTGAGAGAGACAAAAGCTTCTAGCAACTTCATGTACTGAGGAGAAAGATAATTCCACCAGTAGGAGCTAGTTTTTGTAAGCAGATTTTCATTTAAAGTCATGGAATTCAATGTTAATTTCACAAGTTCAGAGGCAGCCCAAGTCGTCTGTGTTTATATCTGTCAAAATCAAGTTATAATCACCAGGTTTTGAATTTAGATAGGTGAAAAAATACTCAAAAATGCTCTTTTTTATATTAATAAAATTAACTTTTTATTGAAGTATAGTTGATTAACAATGTTGTGTTAGTTTCAGATGTGCAGCTCAGATTCTTTTCTCATACAGATTATTACAAGATTTTGAGTAGAGTTCCCTGGGCTATAAAGTAGGTCCTGGTTGGTTATCCATTTTATAATAGTAGTGTGGATATGTTATCCCCAAATTCCTAATTTATCCCTTCCCTGTTATAAAAGCTCATTAACATAACTATGCTGTTATGAGTTCTCTCTCTCTTATACTGTAGTTTACATGTATACAGATTGTGTGTGCATGCTCAAGAATTCAGTCGTGTCCGATTCTTTGCAACCCCATGGACTGCAGCCCTTCAGGCTCTTCTTCCATGGAATTTTTCAGGAAAGAATATTGGAGCAGGTTGTCATGCCCTTCTGTAGGAGATCTCGATCCAGGGATCAAATCCGTGTCTCCTGCATCTCCCGCATTGGCAGTCGGATTCTTTACTGCTGGGCCATCAGTTACCTGTAAAGCAACTATACCCTAATAAATTAAAGAAAGAAAGGAAGGTCCACTGTAATAGTATTTAGGCAGCAGTATTTTCGATTTGGGCTTCCCATGTGGCTCAATGGTAAAGAATTTGCCTGCCAAGCAGGAAACATGGATCCGATTCTTGGGTCAGGAAGAGCCCCTGGACAGAGGAGCCTGGCAGGCCACAGTCCATGGGGTTGCAAACAGTCAGACATGACTTAGGGACTAAAACAATAATGACAATTTTTGATTCAGTATGCATAAAGTCAATTCACTTCATTTATAGCAGAAACTAACACAACTTTGTAAAGCAATTATACTCCTAAAAATTAAAATGACAAAATAAAATAAAATGATTGTGGCAGAAATGTAACTTCCACCCCTTTCTTTGTGATGGAGTCCCAGTGTGGGGTAGGGGTCCCACTACATGGTCCCTGGTACACTCTACTTCCTTTGCCTGTCAGTCCCTCTCCAGGATGACAGATGCAAATAATTGTTTAATTCTCTAGCTTCAGTCTGGTTCCCAGTCCTGATCATAGTACCTACCACATAGCATGTACTCAGTAACTATTAACTGAAAGCATGAACTCCCAGTACTCGTATATGGCTATTCTCCAAAGAACCTACACATTAATTCTTGATTCCAACTACTGGTTTGTTGTTTGTTTGTATTTTTTTCTTTGAGTTCAATATAAAAGCAATTCATATAAATATAAATTCATATAAAATTTTTTCTTTGGTTCAATATAAATTTTTTTCTTTGGTTCAATATAAAAGCAATTCATATTCCTATGTTTTGTCCAAAATTGAATGAAATCTTCTCCTAGTGGATTGTTACAGACAGCAAATTCTGAACTCATGACGGGTGTTTTTGTATGCTTCATGGAAAAAAAAAGAAACTGAAAAGAAGAAACCCAGAAACTGCCAGCTTTGGGAACTACACATGTAATGGGAATTATCTGTCCAGCTTATGATTTGATTATACCAATCTTGCTTATAGCCCAGAGGTACTCCCTCATAGATTAATTATTTTAAGGGAGTAAGTAGTTAACCAATAAATTCTATTCCATGTTTTGAAGGCTTACTTCAAATATTGTAGCATCTTGTGTTTGGAATCAGGTAAAGACATATTTGGTTTTCCCTATTCACCCCAAAATATAATATTTGGACACTTTTCTCTGAATTTCATGAGACAGCATATGTGGCATAGATATATTTTATGGCTGCGAGATACGTTATGAAGTCCCTGGTAAAGGCAATCTCTCTCTCTATGGGTCTCTTTTTTAGCAAATCCGTTTATGTGAAATAATTGGGGTAGATTAGCCAAAAATGCTTTCATCTTTGTTTCTTGCCTACATGGCATTTTAAAATAATTAAACCCCAGATTGTTTCTGTTTTTCACCTAAGTTTACTGGCACCCAGCAAAGAAGCCTCCACTTTGATTTTAATCATGGCCAGACGATGGAAAGCCTCTGTCTCAGAAGCAGCGAGAGCAGTGAGTGGAAACCCTGCTGGGTAATTTCAAAGCAATGCACTTCCTGCTGGTAGCCCTACAGTATGATTCCTGTTCTGCCAGGGGCACCAATAGAAGGCAACTGCCAATTTGCACCTCACACATAAATTCACATTATGCCAATAGGCTTCGAAGAAAACCACAAGCTTCCCAGCTCAGCCGTCAGAGGTCTGTTAACAGACCTTTAACTATGATCTATTGTGCGGCAGGGCCTGAAAGACGCACACGGGGTCCGCTTTATAGAGACTGCACTTGCCCTACACCGTTTTTCTTGAGATAATTATAAGTGTTTATTTTGGCTTTTAACAACTTTAATCACATTATTTAGCATGTTGCTGTTTTGCCTTCAAGTTAAATAAATGCAGAGTTCTGAGAATGCTCCACAAGTTCACAGGTAGGGTGCTTTCACCAAGGACAAAGTCAAGGTATGAGATGGAGGTGGTTAATTTCGCCAAAGTTTCAGGTATTCAAGGAGGCTTCCCTCCACAAACATGTAGACAATTTATACCAAGAGACAGAGAATTGCTAAAAGAGTAAGGTGTGATTGTTCTAATTAAAATAGCACAGCTCTGCCTTTGCTTTGAGGTTCTGTTTTCAGTGGTTTTAAAAACTAAAATGGTTTTACAAGGAATCCTACAAAATGGCTTGCACCACCTTCGATGGCAAATTTTGCTGCAATTACTGTATGGAATACAATGGCACTTCTCTGAGTTATCTAGTACTCAGTTTAAAAATAACCTTAGCTGATCACAAAAGGTTCTGTAGTCGCTGTTAACTTTGAGCAACTGTTGAAACATCATATTGTGCCAAACTGCACTTGATCGCCCAGTAACAGCAGAACTATAATATACGTCAATGAATTCTGAAATATCTTCCTCCAATGGAAACAGGTTTTAGCAAACCAAAAATGATGATTCACCTTATTCCTAAATCCCCTCATTCAGTGGGCATGTGACTGAATTGGAGTATAGGTCTAGATTATTCAATAAATATAAATTTGCTGCTGCTGCTAAGTCACTTCAGTCGTGTCCGACTCTGTGTGACCCCATAGACGTCAGCCCACCAGGCTCTCCTGTCCCTGGGATTCTCCAGGCAAGAACACTGGAGTGGGTTGCCATTTCCTTCTCCAATGCATGAAATGAATGCCTTCTCCAAAATATAAATTTAGTGCATAATAAAACTTATATGCCATTTTTCTGTCTTTAGTATTTTTATGTGATGCTGTGCGTGCATGCTTAGTCATTCAATCGTGTCTGACTCTTTGTGACCTGACGGATTGTAACCCAGCAGGCTCTTCTGTTCATGGGGTTTTTTTCCAGCCAAGAATACTGGAGTGGGTTGCCATGTCTTCCTCCAAGGGATCTTCCTGACACAGGGGTCAAACCCACATCTCCTATGTCTCCTATACTGCGTGAGGATTCTTTACTACTGAACCATCAGGTTTCCCCTGATGCTGTACATCCCATTATTAATTACACTAAAGTTTCAGAATCAGATCTTTTCTTTTCTATTAGGTATTTCTAGCCTTTAAATTAGACACTTTAAAGTTTTTTTCTTAAAAAAACTAATGACAGGGACTTCCCCAGCAGTCTAGTGGTTAAGACTTCTCCTTCCAGTGCAGAAGACTTCTCCTTCCTGCAGGTTCAATCCCTGGTTGGGGAGCTAAGTTCCCACTGCTTCATAGCCAAAAAACTAAAACATTAAAGAGGAAAAAAAAGGAAGCAATATTGTAACAAATTCAATAAAGACTTTTAAAAATTGTCCATATAAAAAAATCTTTTAAAAAAGTAAAACTAAAAACCAATGATGAACACTCTATTTTGCTTGGAATTGTTTTTTTCTTCCCAAGGCTCTCATACAAACATGCAAGATTGTTTAACATGCTAACAACTGAAATAGGGTGGCCAATGAAGGATATGGTTTCAAAATGATCAGTTTCATCAAACACTCATTATTTCTTTAAATCCTCACGTTTCTTTTTCATGAAAACCTGCAGGACAACTTGCAGTAAGACCATCAGATTCATGCTCTATTTCACAAATCCAGGAGCAAATTATTCATAAATAAAAGTTCTCTGGGCATAATCTCTATCTCAAAGTTAGTAAATTCATGTCCAACAGATAATTCCCTGATTGATAAAATGAATATGGGAAGCAAATACGGAAAAATTGAGTTTCTAGTGTAAATCAGTTCTTTAAATGTCCTTAGGAACTAATAGAAATTCCAGAGTTTTATGTATACAAATACTGTTTAAACATACGTAGACAATGATTAAAAAGGGGGTTAATATTTTTAATGGTTGAAAGTTCCAAATCTAAACAAGCAATAGTCAGAACAAGCAAAAGTCAAAGTACCTGTGTATTTCAGCTTGGCTTTGCCACTAGAGATTAGCTTTGGCCAGGACCCCTTAATCATTTGAGTAAAAGTTCCAATTTTTCTTTGCTCCAGCAAACCCTCTCCTATCAGGCATCTCATACATCTCATAATTAAGAGACCTGGATTCTGTTCTTGCTTCTGCAATGACAAAGTGATAAAATCTTAAATCTGCTTTCGATTCAGTAGTAAGAATTTCTTATTTTTTCTGAGTTTATTGCTCTTTCAGTTAGATCATGCTAATTGAATTTTTTTTAATGAAACATTAATTTTCGCACTTCATCCTACCTGTGCTCAGTTGCTCAGTTTTGTTCAACTTTTTGCAACCCCCTGGACTGTAGCCTGCCTGGCTCCTCTGTCCATGGGATTTCCCAGGCAAGAGTACTGGAGTGGGTTGCCATTTCCTTCTCCAAGGGATCTTCCCGAACCAGGGATCTATGAGTCCCCTGCATTGGTAGGCAGATTCTTTACAACTGGCACCACCTAGAAAGTCAGATTTCATCCTGCCTAGCAAGGATGTATCACAGAGAAAACTATAGAGTGGAAAAACATAAAAGTCAGCACAGCAAAGTAGTTTATAGAAAACTGAAAAGCTTCCACACTAATTGGGTTTTGCTGTGATTCACATCAAATTGTGAGTTTTTTCATAATAGTTCTGATCTGAGAGGATTAGACCAGCTTCTAATTCCTCTACAATGCAATTCCTCTACAGAATATACTAGACCAAAGTCTTCAAAGTTATTTTGAGCCAGAATTCCACGTCAGACTTAATTATTATTCACATCTGTGGCAATTTTGAATTTTATATGGCAATAATGAATTTTATAAACTCAGCCCATAATGATGACATTTCTTTCCCAAGATAATCTAAAATTTCAAAACAGTTATCATTAAAAACTCAAAACAGAATTCCCTGGTGGTCCAGTAGTTAGAACTCCTCATTTTCACTGCTGAGGATACAGATTCAATCCCTGGTTGAGGAACTAAGATCGTGTAAGGTAGGCAGTACAACCATATTGAAAATAAATAAATACCCAAGAGAAGTTTTAGTGGGAGCTGGCAAAGTTTTTATAATTATATTTACCCATTAGAGTAAATGCATCAGACAACTATAAAATACAACAGAATTGAAGGACAACTTGCTACACCAATTGTCAACTCATTCTATTCCCCTACGACAGTGTTCACAGTATAGTGTTTAAGAACATTGACCAAGGATAGCAATACTTAGCTGTTTACTAGCTCAGTAACCTTCAGTTCAGTTCAGTTCAGTAGCTCAGTCGTGTCCGACTCTTTGTGACCCCATGAATCGCAGCACGCCAGGCCTCCCTGTCCATCACCAACTCCCGGAGTTCACTGAGACTCACGTCCATCGAGTCAGTGATGCCATCCAGCCATCTCATCCTCTGTCGTCCCCTTCTCCTCCTGTCCCCAATCCCTCCCAGCATCAGAGTCTTTTCCAATGAGTCAACCCTTCGCATGAGGTGGCCAAAGTCCTGGAGTTTCAGCTTTAGCATCATTCCTTCCAAAGAAATCCCAGGGCTGATCTCTTTCAGACCTTGGACAAGTCATTAACCTCTTTGGATCTCAGTTTCCAAATATACAAAGTGGTGATAATAATGTTGATTACCACATAGGGTTGTTGTGAAGATTAGAAGAATTGTGCCAGGCACTTAATAAGGAGTCAATAAATATCAGAGGTTATTGTTATTAAGGACTGTCACTATAGAGTTAAAACGGTTTGAAGAATACATTAAAAAAAAAAACAAAACACCAATGGAACAAAAGAGAAACTCCTCAAAGAGAGGGATGATTCTATGGGGATTTAGTCAATGAAAATGTTGTCATTAAAACCTGTGCATAAGCAAAAATAAATAAACAAATGGGACCTAATTAAACTTAAAAGCTTCTGCACATCAAAGGAAACTATCAGCAAGGTGAAAAGGCAGCCTTCAGAATGGGAGAAAATAATAGCAAATTAAGCAATGGACAAACAACTAATCTCGAAAATATACAAGCAACTCCTACAGCTCAACTCCAGAAAAATAAATGACCCGATCAAAAAATGGGCCAAAGAACTAAACAGACATTTCTCCAAAGAAGACATACAGATGGCTAACAAACACATGAAAAGATGCTCAACATCACTCATTATCAGAGAAATGCAAATCAAAACCACTATGAGGTACCATTTCACGCCAGTCAGAATGGCTGCAATCCAAAAGTCTACAAGCAATAAATGCTGGAGAGGGTGTGGAGAAAAGGGAACCCTCTTACACTGTTGGTGGGAATGCAAACTAGTACAGCCACTATGGAGAACAGTGTGGAGATTCCTTAAAAAACTGGAAATAGAACTGCCTTATGATCCAGCAATCCCACTGCTGGGCATACACACTGAGGAAACCAGAAGGGAAAGAGACACGTGTACCCAATGTTCATCGCAGCACTGTTTATAATAGCCAGGACATGGAAGCAACCTAGATGTCCATCAGCAGATGAATGGATAAGAAAGCTGTAGTACATATACACAATGGAGTATTACTCAGCCATTAAAAAGAATACATTTGAATCAGTTCTAATGAGGTGGATGAAACTGGAGCCTATTATACAGAGTGAAGTAAGCCAGAAGGAAAAACACCAATACAGTATACTAACACATATATATGGGAATTTAGAAAGATGGTAACAATAACCCTGTGTACGAGACAGCAAAAGAGACACTGATGTATAGAACAGTCTTATGGACTCTGTGGGAGAGGGAGAGGGTGGGGAGATTTGGGAGAATGGCATTGAAACATGTATAATATCATGTATGAAATGGGTCGCCAGTCCAGGTTCGATGTACAGTACTGGATGCTTGGGGCTGGTGCACTGGGACGACCCAGAGGGATGGTATAGGGAGGGAGGAGGGAGGCGGGTTCAGGATGGGGAACACAGGTATACCTGTGGCGGATTCATTTTGATATTTGGCAAAACTAATACAACATTGTAAAGTTTAAAAATAAAATAAAATTTAAACAAAAACAAAAAAATAAATAAAATAAAATCTGTGCATAAAAGGTTTATTATTAAGCAAAGTGAAAAGAAAGCAACTTTTGTAACAAAATATTTGCAACATATTTAGCAGAAACAGAACTAACTTTCATAATACATGAGAAAGTCAAACTATCACAGGAAAATGGGCAAAAATTATAAACGGGAAAGTACTAAACACTTGTAAACATCCAAAATCATACTCATCATAATTAATAAAGGAAATGGAATTAAAAGGTTAAGATATGCTTTACCCACTCAACTTATTGAAATCTCAACTTACTAACCTTATTGAAAGATTTATAATAACCAGGGTCCGTACAGTTTGGGAAATAAAAAATTAGTATGTTATTAGTAAAGCACGCCATGGAAACAGCTACAGAAATTGTAATGCACGAGTTACTTGACTCAACAATTTTATTTATAGGAATCTCCCTTATAGGAATAGACAGATAGATGTACAGCATCTTTATTCTTTGTAGTAGTATAAAAAAATGAAAACAAGTTAAACACCCAGCAACAGGGAAATGCTGAAATAATTATGAAATATTCATTTAGGGAATGTTAAAAAGCATTACATAAAATATAATATAAGAAAACGTCTGTCAGTTATTATCAAGTATTTGTAGATTTTAAAAAACCGTATTTCTAAGCATGTATCAATGCCTAGAAAACAGTCTGGAGATACACACAGGAATAATAGTTATTTCCAGAGGGGGGAAGGGACTGGAATATTAGGACACTTTTAAGGAGGCCTATTTTTACATATCTAAATCACTTGTAATTTTCAAAGTAATCAGGCGTTTCTTTTTTTTTTTTTTTTGCTGTTTTTATTTTTTTTTAATTTTATTTTATTTAACTTTATAATATTGTATTGGTTTTGCCATATATCAAAATGAATCTGCCACAGGTATACATGTATTCCCATCCTGAACCCTCCTCCCTCCTCCCTCCCCATACCATCCCTCTGGGTCGTCCCAGTGCACTAGCCCCAAGCATCCAGCATCGTGCATTGAACCTGGACTGGCGACTCGTTTCATACATGACATTATACATGTTTCAATGCCATTCTCCCAAATCTTCCCACCCTCTCCCTCTCTCACAGAGTCCAAAAGACTGTTCTATACATCAGTGTCTCTTTTGCTGTTTCGTATACAGGGTTATTGTTACCATCTTTCTAAATTCCCATATATATGTGTTAGTATACTGTATTGGTGTTTTTCTTTCTGGCTTACTTCACTCTGTATAATAGGCTCCAGTTTCATCCACCTCATTAGAACTGATTCAAATGTATTCTTTTTAATGGCTGAGTAATACTCCATTGTGTATATGTACCACAGCTTTCTTATCCATTCATCTGCTGATGGGCATCTAGGTTGCCTCCATGTCCTGGCTATTATAGCATTTCTTTTATATTTAAAAAATTAAAAGACAAGATACTAATAACTGGGGCTTCCCTGGTGACTCAGACAGTAAAGAATCCTCCTGCAATGCAGGAGACTTGGGTTCAATCCCTGAATTGGGAAGATCTCCTGTAGAAAGAAAGGGCAAACCACCTCAGTATTCTTGTCTGGGAAATCCCATGGACTCCAGTATTCTTGCCTAGGATCCCATGGCGGGCTATAGGACCTCAAAGAGTCAGACACGACTAAGTAATACCGAGCACACAGAATATAAGAGAAGCTTTACTTTCCCCTGACTTAATGTTCACATGCAGAAGGACATCCATTCAAGCAACACTTCTGGCCACGCTACCCTTACACTAATTATTTTCCAAGGGGGAAACAACAGATGAGTATGGAACAAAAAGTAGGCAGGTATGGATCAGCTCTCTACCTCTTCCTCTTTGAGATCTGACCATATGCTTGTGTTCTAGTTTACTGTTGGTCATGCCATCAACTTAGTGGTCAATAGGAAGGTGGTCAGTGGTTGTCCAGAACTCCCTTGACTAAAAAATATTGTGTCTAATTCTTAGGTTCTACTAGGAAAACCACCATTACCATATACCTAAACCATGGAACCCAGCCTTTGTCAGCAACAAAAACATCACTTTGATCTTCACATGCTTGAGTCTCAGCTCTGTCTTTCAGTTCATCTCTCAAATGGTTCCAACCCTTAGAAGATTTGAGTGGTTTCGTTTATTATCAGTACCTAACTTCAGATGCTTCCAGAGTGACATTGCAAACTTTATACCAGGATTTCATCCATTGATTTATCAGCAACACTAGGCTTCCCTGCTGGCTCAGTGGTAAAGAATCCGCTTGCTAACGCAGGAGACACAGGTTCCCTCCCTGGTCCACAAAGATCCCACATGCCACAGGAAAACGAATCCCATGCACCAAAACTATTGAATCTGTGCTCCAGAACTGGGGAACTGCAACGAATGAAGCCCATGAGCCACAACTACTGAAGCTCTTGTTCCCTGAGAGTCCATGCTCTGCAACAAGAGAGGCCCCCACAATGAAAAGCCCGTGCACCGCAACTAAAGAGTAGTTGCTGCTCACTGCAACTAGAGAAAAAGCCCGTGCAGCCACCAAGATCTGGCACACCCAGAAATAAGTAAGTAAAATTTTTAAAAAACATAGCAACACTGAGTGAGGCTCTAGAGATACAAATGGATCTAAAATATGAAATCTACACTTCAGGAGACCACAGTGGTTTGTGGAAGACAGACATTAAACAAATATAGATAGCTTTCTTTCAGGCAACAGATAAGTCAGGAATAAGTACATGGAGGATGTGACAAAAGATCAATTTTGAAAGATAAAAAGAAATTCATCGGGTTGGTGATGGGGGGAGGTGAGGATATGGCAGAGGGAACAACATAAGAAGGAGGAAAGTTTGGGAGAGCTTGGTGCATTCAGGGAACTCGATGAAGTTTGGAATAAGTGAAGTACAGGGTACATAACAGAATGATGAGAACCAAAGCTGGAAAAAGATAATCAAAACTGCATCATGCAACACGACGTTTGTCTTGAATATGATGGTGAAATCTTTCAGGAATTTTTAACCCTGAAGTAAAAATGATAAAAGTTTTTTTTTTTTTAATGATAAGTTTTGCATTTTAGATCACTCTGATGGCATGTAAAGGATGTTTCTTCATTCTTCTAGAGTTTATTCTTATAACTCATTTCAATATAAATTTCTACCAAGATGTGAGAAGTCAAGGAATATCATTGAAAATTAGCTACTGCTTCCTGAAGAATTTGGGCTGCAACTAGATACATGATTGGTAACACACTGTTCTGCCAGCCTCTCAAAACTAATATTAACCAAGATTGATTTTTTTCTACTTTTTATTTCGTTAATTTTTACAAGTGCCGCAAAAGACTGGTTGAAATTATTTCTTTTTCCATTTTATACAAGAAAATAGTCATAAAAGACTTAAAGAGTTTGAACCAAATACAAGTCAAGAACCAAGCTTAAGTTTGGATATCTCTTAAATTTGAATAAGATTATTATTGGGTTTGCCAAAAATGTTTGGTCCAGTTTTTTCGTAAGATGGTATGGCAGAAATCAACACAACATTCAAAGCAATTATCCTCAATTAAAAAATTTTAAAAAGATTGTACCACAAACCTCAAATGAACTTTTTGGTCAACCTAATACAATGACAGGTGATTTTTCTTCCATATCAGAAAATTTTCCCATTACAATAGTTTTTCCTGTAGTCATATAATAAAGTGATTATGTTTTGAAATATAAAGTCTATTTGCCCCAAGTCTGAATTCAAAATCAGATGAAATTAGTGTAAAACAGATTTTTTCAGAGAAATTAAACTAATATTTAGTGCATATTTTAATTCTTTTTTAAAATTTTCATATGCTTCTCTCCTTGGATGTAAATAGTTCCTTTTGGAACTCTAAGGGATTCATACTGCCTTGTAAATGCCCTGAAAGACTGGATACCAGGCTAAATAAAACAGTACAAACGTTTTAGTAAACTTCCTGGGTCATGTCATGACTTCTACATATTGAAAGAGGCGCACGGTGCCAAACTGTTTGAAAGTCTAGAGATTCATGGTGAACAGCTTTGAAAGAATGGTAGTCTCATTATGTAACCCTTGGCAACCTTTGAACCCTTGAGCATTAATCGTGTGCGTGTAAAGGCTTTGCGTGTGTGCTCAGTCATGTCAGACTCTTTGCGCCTCCATGGACTGTAGCCTGCCAGGCTCCTCTGTCCATGGGATTTTCCAGGCAAGAATACTGGAGTGGGGTGCCATTTCCTTCTCCAGGGGATCTTTCCGACCCAGGGATCAAACCCATGTCTTTTGCGTCTCCTGCGTGGCAGGCAGATTCTTTACCACTAGCACCACCTAGGAAATGCTCTACCAAAAGGAAAAAATGCTGGAACTTATTTCTGATCTTTTCATTGGCACAACTTCACTGGTTGCAGTGGGCTGTCATGCTTCATACTTGGAACTAAGTGTTAGCATTATATATACATTTTAGTGATTAAAAAATATTATTTTCTAATTCCACTTTCCTATAGTGTAGGGGCAGAGAAGGTAATGGCACCCCACTCCAGTACTCTTGTCTGGAAAATCCCATGGACGGAGGAGCCTGGTAGGCTGCAGTCCATGGGGTCGCGAAGAGTCGGATACGACTTAGCGACTTCACTTTCACTTTTCACTTTCATGCATTGGAGAAGGAAATGGCAACCCATTCCAGTGTTCTTGCCTGGAGAATCCCAGGGACAGGGGAGCCTGGTGGACTGCCCTCTATGGGGTTTCACAGAGTTGGACGTGACTGAAGTGACTTAGCAGTATAGTGTAGGGGAGAGCAAGGATTCCTTTTCATCGCTTGTAAAATTTACCAAGGATGTGTCCATATCTCCTTCCAGATGTCAGACCTATTAGTATGCTGTGGATGGTTCTGCAACCATTATCATATCTATAATATCTTATTAATTTGAATTGTAGTATAATTTTGGGCTTCCCTGGTTGCTTAATGATAAAGAATCCATCTGCTAATATAGGAGACTCAGGTTCTATTCCTGGGTCAGGAAGATCCCCTGAAAGAGGAAATGGCAACCCACCTCAGTTTTCTTGCCTGGGGAATCCCATGGACATAGGAGCCTGGCGGGCTACAGCCCATGGGTTCTGTAGTCCAAAAGAGCTGGACACAACTTTGTGACTAAACAACAGCAGTAATTTTGACACCCGACCACAAGCTTCAGTTCAGAAGTTCAACCTATATTTTTATGATATGTACAATAAATATCTAACTGTTTAAGTAGTAACCTTACCGAAAATAGCTGACATAATGAAGTATAAATTGTTATGGATTTCTCCCGAGTAAATATGCCACACAGTATTCATGTCACTATACATGTGCACCTCTCATGTCTATGCATGACCGTGAAGTATTTAATTTCCCTAGACAGAGGTTAAGCAGTTACCTTTCAGTAAAATGTGAGCAAAATTTACACTGCACCCTGACAGTTTTTCTTTCCCTTTTATCCACTTCTGATGCCAAGGAACTATAAAGGGACATGGTCTTAACCATACACCATCTGTGCTCCCTGCGTGTGGGGAGTGATGACTGGATGGCAAAAGCTTTGATTCTACAAACATCAGAGTTGGAAGAAGCATTCAGGGAGGCGACAATCTGTGAGATAAAACGAAGACTGGTATGAGCTACTTCCCCCCTAAATTCCTAATAACCCTTTATGAGATTCTAATGTGCTCGGTTTACTTGAGTTTTCCTTTGTGTTGTATTTCCATCTTGAAGCCACTCCACACTTACTGAGTTTGGCTGGATCACCAGTCCTGAAATACCATCATAAAGTCAGTTCTGGAAGGCATGCCAGCTCGAAGTCTAGACCTAGAAGTTTCAGATAAGGGTAATACAAGTCCCCATTCAAACGTTTACAAGATTGTAAGCTGCTTGAAATTAACGCCATATTTGTGCTATAAAATTATACATAAAAAAGTGTTAAATACCTCCTACAAGTGCCATGGACTTCACTTCAAAAAGATGGCAACTAATAATTTGAATATCATTAAATGACTAAAGGGAACATATCTTTTGATTAATATTACTGTCATTTTCTTGGCGATCATCTTCTCAATTATCATCAAAGGACTACCTGGGATGGCAAATTCAAAACTTGTTACAAGCTGTTTTCTTTGCTAAATTAATTGTTGAATTCATATAGGACCATATGGCCGCCAGCCACGTTCTATTGAAGTGGTTTGCCTGTAAAATGGAGAAAACATATTTCTATTCCCAGGAGGGAAAGGAAAAAAAAAAATAAACTCTAAGTCACAAAACAAAACAAAATTTTAAAAGCCTAGAGAAATCTAGCTATCCTGTTGGCATGTGGGTTTGACCAACTTAGAAAAAGTTTCCCAATATAAGTTCTCATCAGTGGGAAATAGACTGAATCTTCAGTCCTGATGTGCGTTTCTTCCTCCCCTCACTTCTTGCAGATGGTAGCAATCATAATGATAGTATTTCTTGCCATTGCATAGCAACAAATGCAATGCATCAGTGAAGCTTCTTTCTAAAATAAGTAAAAGATCAATAGAAACCTAAGTGTAATTAGAGGACTTATTTGAGGAAAAATGATAACCCAGAGCCAGACATGAAGTTCTCTGATATTTTAAAGGGAAAGCATTCAAAGCAGAGCAGCCAGAGTTGCCTCAGGCATTCTTCAACCGTGTCCACAGGGCTCCAGAGAGAGACTCCAGGACAAGGTCCTCTTCTGATGGAGGCCAGGGAGTGTGATTGTCTCAGAGAGAAGCAAGCACCACAGACACACACAGATGCAAAGAATATCCACACCTCAGCCTGTAACTTCACCCCTCGACTTCATTCACTGTGTGTTATTCATCTACGGGTCATCAACTGCATTGTCTCCGATGTAAAGTACATAAATAAAAGTTTAAGGACTAAATGAATGTGTGAATAAGACTTAGAGAATGAACTCATGGTGGCCAAGGGGAAGGAATAAACAGGGAGTTTGAAATCGACATGTACACACTGCTATATTACAATAGCCAAGACATGGAAGTAACCTCAATGTCCATCGACAGAGAAATGGATAAAGAAGGTGTGGTACGTATATACAATGGAATATTACTTGGCCATTAAAAAGAATGAAATAACGCCATTTGCAGCAACATGTCATACTGAATGAAGTAGGGTGTTCTTTGGAAGGAATGATGCTAAAGCTGAAACTTTGGCCACCTCATGCGAAGAGTTGACTCATTGGAAAAGACTCTGATGCTGGGAGGGACTCGGGGCAGGAGAAGAAGGGGACGAGAGAGGATGAGATGGCTGGATGGCATCACCAACTCGATGCACGTGAGTCTGAGTGAACTCTGGGAGTGGATGATGGACAGGGAGGCCTGGCGTGCTGAGATTCATGGGGTCGCAAAGAGTCGGACACGACTGAGCAACTGAACTGAACTGAACTGAAGTCAGAGAAGGGAAAATATCCTATGACATCCCTTGTATGTGGAATCTAAAAAGAAATGATACAAATGAACTTATTTATGAAACAGAAACAGACTCATTGACTTAGAGAAGGAACTTATGGTTGCTGGGGGAAAGGGATAGTTTGGGAGTTTGGAATGAACATGTACACACTGCTATATTTAAAATGGATAAACAACAAGGACCTGTTGTATGGCACATGGGACTCTGTTCAGTGGAGTGTGGCAGCCAGGATGGGAGACCCAGTTCGGGAGAGAATGGATACATGTATATGTATGGCTGCGTTCCTTTGCTGTTCACCTGAAACTATCATAATTGTGTTAATTAGCTATACTCCAATATAAAATAAAAAGGTTTTTTAAAAAATGAATGAGTGAATAACATCAGTGACCTGATCATTGATCAAAATGAGCAAAGAACTACCAAAAAAAAAAGCCCACATTGGACTAAAATGCTCAATCTATTAAAAAATAAAACTTTAATCTGTTGGTAATAGTCTCTTACTAGAATACTACTATGTTTATGGGAAATTAAATACCTGTAAAACATCACCATGCCTGGATCCAACTCTTTTTTCCCTATGGCCGATGCCTCTTTTCCTCCTTAGATCTCCAGGGTTATGGAAGAACAGAGCACTTCTAAATGTGTTATATTTGTGGTTAGGGCTGGCATAATAATACAGCTCCACATTGGTTTTACTGGTGATTTCCTTTCTATAGTATTATAGAGAAAACTAAAATTAGGAGCACATGACTATTGGTTATTTTAAATGATCCCAAAATTTTTTGCCACTTTAATAAGCAGAACTTGGCGAACAAATCTAGCCAACCAAGACTAGTTAAATGAGCCAAGTGTTTATAACATGGTTTAATGACTAATTGTGCATAACTTTATTTTAATGATTTTGTTTTTCCACTGAGTACGGTGAGCAAGAGCCATGCCAGAAGGGCACACTGACCCCTTCTAATCTCTAACAGATCTGTTATTAGCCTAATAAGGACCTGGCGCTGGACATTTGGTGATGTGTGGTATAATTTTAGTACTGACCATTTGAATGTTCATAACAAAGAGGATGGAGAGAATGGGCAATTACAATTTAATAATACAAAAAAATCAAAGATGGGGAAAATGTCTACATAGTCAAAAGCCCACTAACTTCTCATTTAGTTGGGATGCTGAAGTCTCTGCATCATTGACTCTTAAGCAAAGATGCATAACTCTATACTAAGAACTCCTCTCTGTGAAAGGAAAATGTAATAAAATATACAGAAAATTGAGAGAAAACTCAACTCACATTTAATTTTTCTTCATAATCTACCTAACACAGCACCAACATTTATTAACAAAAATGTTTTATTTTCCTTGTTAATAAAATAGAGAAAAATCTGTAGGACCAGAGGCATATGACAATAGGTAGTCACAGATAAAGGATATTAATTATACACCTATTTATTCAATGTCTACCAGTCTCACTTTATATCACATTGTTTTTGTCATGTATTTTCCCAGATAATTAAGAATTCCAGAATCCTTCTTGCTTGACCATAGATTGTCACAAAGAAGGCACCACAGTTGAATCTACAAGGAAAAACATATCACAGACTATTAGGGAACATATACAAGTAAGAAATTGCAGTTCAGATGATAAAATGGAAGGAGATCATCAGCAGGGACACTGGTCCATTGAAGGTGAAGACAGGAAGACAGTAAAAGGAAGATCTGGGAAGTCCTGACAGAGAAATAACCCTGAGACCAGGTCTAAAGGATGAATAAGAACTATGTGAAAGGCTCTTTCAAGTATTCTCTTCATTTTCAAATATCCATTATAAGTCTAAGGGCTTCCCAGATGGCACTAGTGGTAAAAACAAACAAACAAGCAAAATGCCTGGAGCGGTGGAGACATAAGAAACAAGGCCTTGATCCCTGGCTTGGGAAGATTCCCCTGGAGGAGGAAATGGCAACCCACTCCAGTATGCTTGCCTGGGAAATCCCATGACAGAGGATCCTGACAGGCTACAGTCCATGGGGTTGCAAAAGACTGGGACATGGCTGAGCACTCAGGCATGTACCAATTCCATGCATACTTTTTTTTAAAGCTAAATTATCACAGAGAATTCATTCTTTAGTCTAGATTGTGCTGTAATGTAAACAAATGCAATACCTACAGTTGAGAGGCCTCCGTATCAGCTAGGATAGCCTTTGGGCTCCTCAGGTCAGTTCAGTCACTCAGTCATGTCTCAGTCTCTGCAACTCCATGGACTGTAGCACACCAGGCTTCCCTGTCCATCACCAACTCCTGGAGCTTAATCAAACTCATGTCCATCGAGTAGGTGATGCCATCCAACCATCTCATGCCCTGTCGTCCCCTTCTCCTGCCGCCTTCAATCTTTCCCAGCATCAGGGTCTTGTCCAATAAGTCAGCTCTTCACATCAGGTGGCCAAATTATTAGAGCTTCAGCTTCAGCATCAGTCCTTCCAATGAATATTCAGGACTGATTTCCTTTAGGATTGACTGATTGGATCTCCTTGTAGTCCAAGGAACTCTCAAGAGTTTTCTCCAACATCACAGTTCAAGAGCATCAAATCTTCAGTGCTGAGCTTTCTTTATAGTCCAACTCTCATATCCATATGGAGAAGGAAATGGCAACCCACTCCAGTACTCTTGCCTGGAGAATCCCATGGAGGGAGGAGCGTGGCAGGCTACAGTACACGGGGTCGCAAAGAGTCGGAGACAACTGAGCAACACAATGGCAACCCACTCCAGTGTTCTTGCCTGGAGAATCCCAGGGACGGGGGAACCTGGTGGACTGCCATCTATGGGATCGCACAGAGTCAGACACGACTGAAGTGACTTAGCAGCAGCAGCAGAAGCAGTAGCATATCCATACATGACTACTGGAAAAACCATAGCTTTGACAAGACAGAACTTTGTTGGCAAAGAAATGTCTCTGCTTTTTAGTATGCTGTCTAGGTTGGTGATAGCTTTTCTTCCAAAAAGCAAGCATCTTTTAATTTCATGGCTGCAGTCACCATCTGCAGTGATTTTGGAGCCCCAGAAAATAAAATTTGTCCCTGTTTGCATTGTTTGCTCATCTATTTGCCATGAAGTGATGGGACTGTATGCCATGATCTTAGTGTTCCGAATGTTGAGTTTTAAGCCAGGTTTTTCACCCTCCTCTTTCACTTTCATCAAGAGCTCTTTAGTTCCTCTTCACTTTCCGCCATAAGTGTGGTGTCATCTGCATATCTGAGGTTATTGATATTTCTCCCATAAATCTTGATTCTAGCTTGTGCTTCATTCAGCCCAGCATTTTGCATGATATACTCTGCAATGGCACCCCACTCCAGTACTCTTGCCTGGAAAATCCTATGGACGGAGGAGCCTGGAAGGCTGCAGTCCATGAGGTCTCTCAGGGTCGGACACGACTGAGCGACTTCACTTTCACTTTTCACTTTCATGCACTGGAGAAGGAAATGGCAACCCACTCCAGTGTTCTTGCCTGGAGAATCCCAGGAACAGGGGAGCCTGGTGGGCTGCCATCTATGGGGTCACACAGAGTCTGACACGACTGAAGTGACTTAGCAGTAGCAGCAGCACTCTGCATAGCAGTTAAATAAGCAGGGTGACAATATACAGCCTTGACATACTCCTTTCCCAATTTGGAACCAGTCTGTTGTTCCATATATGGCTCTAACTGTTGCTTCTTGACCTGCATACAGATTTCTCAGGAGGCAGGTCAGGTGGCCAGACATTCCCACCTCTTTAAGAATATTCCACAGTTTGGTGTGATCCACATGGTCAAAGGCTTTGGCATAGTCAATAAAGCAGAAATAGATGTCTTTCTGGAACTCTCTTGCTTTTTCTATGACCAAACAGATGTTGGCAATTTCATCTCTGGTTCCTCTGCTTTTTATAAATCCAGCTTAAACATCTGGAAGTTCATGGTTCATGTACTATTGAAGCCTGGTTTGGAGAATTTTGTGCATAACTTTGCTAGCATGTGAGATGAGCGCAACTGTGCAGTAGTTTGAACATTCTTTGGCATTGCCTTTCTTTGGGATTGAAATGAAAACTGACCTTTTCCAGTCCTATGGCCACTGCTGAGTTTTCCCAATTTGCTGGCATATTGAGTGCAGCACTTCAACAGCATCATCTTTTAGGATTTGAAATAGCTCAACTGGAATTCCATCACCTTCACTGGCTTTGGGCTCCTAAGCTACTTTTGAAGGGAGATGTATGTGTCTTCAGTACAATTGGATGATACTGCACCCTCAAGCAGAGATTGTTAACAATCAGAGGCCAGAGAGGTATCATTCAAATACTTCATTCTGAGGACAGCTCAGAAACACCCTTGTGTGTCCAGGAGACCCAACATCAGTAATAGTCCTTGTTAGGTGCACACCACCGAGCCCACCTCCAAGAGTGGTGGCTGCAGGATACATGCTTGCTTTAAAGAGTTTATAACTCTTTCTCAGCCTCAGTCATTAAAGCAATCTGAAATCACACCAGTGGTGTGGTGCAAATTTTATTTTCCATTTGGGAAATAATTTCTGAGATATCAAAGTGACCTGGCAATATAATTTCTAAAAACAGATTAAGTGTTAAAACTAATTTATAATCTTGTAAATACATTTTGCTTGTTGTTTACCTAACAATAAGGGCTTCCCCAGTGGCTCAGACAGTGAAGAATCTGCCTACAGTGCAGAAGACCTGGGTTCGATGCTTGGGTGGGGAAGATCCCCTGGAGAAGAGGATGACTACCCACTCCAGTATTCTTGCCTGGAAAATTCCATAGATGGAGGAGCCTGGCGAGCTACAGTCCATGGGGTTGCAAAGAGTCAGACATGACTGAGCGACTAACACTTTCACTTTCACTTCACTAACTAACAATAAGACTTTCATCAGCTGACTCTCACCAAATTGATGGAAATAGTGAGGCAATAAATACAGAAAAAGCAAAACCTGCCCCATGTATTTAAGTCCTCTTTCAGAGGCCTTAATGTGAAGTTCAGGTCTTTGCTTTCCCTACAACTTTTGGGTGAGTTACTCCTTTTTCAATTTCATTGGGAAATTTTGTAATGGAAGGTGCATATGCTTCTCACCACTCCCCACCCGTTATATAGAAAACAGAATGTAAAAATCAAATCTCTATAGTCCGAATGAAATACGATGGCAATTATCTGGGTCATTCAAGGAAAACCAGTGTGTTAGCGGTGATTTGGGAAAAGTTCTTATTTACTTGAATTACATATAGAGTTGCCTCAATTACTTTACCACTTTATTTTTTCTAAGTCACCGTACAGTTATTCTAAGGCCAGAAATATCCTGTTTTAAAGAGCATATCTGATGTCCTTTCATATATAAGCCATTGATAAACCTAAAAAATAATCTTAGGCAGTCAAATACTTTAAACCAAGACATATACCCAGATAAACATTTTTATTATAGAAGTTTGTGCTTTTCTGTGTAGATCATCACCCTCATCACTACCTGTGATGAGTTTTACAGGACTTTTCACATTACTTCCTTAAATAATTGTGCTGGGCCGTGCTGTGCTTAGTCTCTCAGTTGCTCGGTCGTATCCAACTCTTTGTAACCCCATGGACTGTAGCCCAGCAGGCTCTTCCATCCATGGCAATTCTCCTGGCAAGAATACTGGAATGGGTTGCCATGCCCTCCTCCAGGGGATCTTCCCAATCCAGGGTTCAAGCCCAGGTCTCCCACATTGCAGGTGGATTTTTTACCATCTGAGCCACCAGGGAAGCCCAAGAATACTGGAGTGGGTAGCTTATCCCTTCTCCAGGGGATCTTCCTGACTCAGGAATCGAACCGGGGTCTCCTGCATTGCAGGCAGATTCTTTACCAGCTGGCCTACCAGGGAAGCCCCGTCAAATAGTTGCTATTCATTAATTCAAGGAAAGAACCATTACTGCATCAAAATTCCTATCTAGGAATTGGGGTCCTTCGGAAATGGCAAGTCACTGCAGTGTTCTTGGCTGGGAAATCCCATGGACAGAGTCTGGTGGACTACAGGCCATGAGAACACAAAGACTTGGAGAGGACTAAGCAACTGAGTACACACACCACACACACACACACACACACACACACTACCACAACAGTTTCCAGATTAAACTTGAGTTTGCAGAATTGAACTTTCTGGCCTAAGAAATCCTCTGGCATTATAATGTGCTGTCTGATTAGAACCTACATACGATACATCTACATGAATCCGCCAAGGAAGATTAAAAAAAAAAGAATCTACATAAGAAAAAGAAAATAATCAATTCAAGATAATTATTCAGTCCCTTGTTGTTTAGCATTTATACAGTGGCAAGAATCCAGAATCTCCTAGTTCAGCTACGCTACCTGAACTTGCTTCCATTTTTCACTTTCCCCTTATGGTCTAAGGTATGACTGTGATGTGATGTAGTAACGATAGATTGCTATCATCAAGTAGCAGGCACAGCCAACGTCATGACATCCATCTGTAAGAATAAGCAAGGAGCCCGAGTAAATGACTCACAAAGTCTCTCACTTACAAAAGCTATCTGGTTTAAACTACAAATGCCCAATAATAGTAAACAGGGGAACAAATTTTATAGTAATATGTTACTTAAATGAAGTCAAAAGTGTCTGAGCATCTCTTCATCCTAAACACACATAAATTTTAAAGATCTAAATATGACTAATGTATGAATATTGTAGAAGTCTCATAAAATTTCTCTAAAACTTATTTGGAGAATTTAAAAATCAGCTCTATTTCACCACTCAGAGAAAATCACTATAAAAATCTTGGTATAAGTTTTTTCAGTTTTTTAATATGCTTGTGTACGTATATGCATGTGCATACACATATACTTAAATCACAGTGTGTGCAGTATTCTATAAGCTGCTGTTTTCTCATAGTAGATGGTGAACATTTATCCACGTTATGAAATAGTCTTCCAAAACATGTAGAAAAATCACATCATGTGAGTATACTATAATTTATTTAATCAATACTTTACCCCTGTAATCTAAGACTATTTCTAATTTTTCATCTTTACAAATCTTGCTGCAACAAATACTTTTAGCACCTAAAAATAGAAATTCAGATTCTTTTCTTAACATAAATTCCTGGAAGCAGAATTACTCTCAAAAAGAACATGAATATTTTAAGACTTTTAATAGACTGCCAAATTTCAATCTCAAACGTTGTTCTCATTTATATTCCCACCAATTACATATGTGAGTACACATATATTCACCTTTTAAATGATTGTCACTCTAAAATATTAAAATTGGTCTCTCATTTTAATCATTCTTTACTTTACTCCTGAAGTTTAACACATATTTCTAGTTTTCACTTGTGATTGGTCTTGATATATTCTTTGCTACATTTCCACTAAGGTAAAGAATATTTTTTAAGCAAATTGCTTTATTTTTTTAGTGTTGGGTTTTTTTTGGGGTTTTTTTTGGTGGACCATTTTTTTAAATCTTTATTGAAATTGTTACATTACTTCTATCTTATGTGTTTTTTTTGTTTTTTTGTTTTTTGCCAAGAAGCATGTGGGATCTTGGCTCCCTGACCAGGGATCAAATACACCCCACATTGGAAGATGAAGTCTTAACCATTGGGCCATCAGAGAAGTCCCTCAAATTACTTTTTAATGCCTTCTATAGTATGGAAATAAAACACAATTCAAGAGATCTTAACTCATCTGGCTAAGGCAGCAGGGTGGGGCGGAAAATTGTGGATCCCAACTTTATTACTTGCATTTATATTAAATATATTAATCTTTTAATATTCACATAAACAGTATTTTTAATGTCATCTTGACATCATCCTGCATTTCTAGAGACTACTGCTAAATTCTTTTCTTTCTAATGCTAAGGTAGCTCTATGTCATATCATGTTGGGTCAGGGTACCATTTATGATTTGTTTTTAATGCGATTATCATTTGTTTGCTATATTTGAAATAGAATCTCTGCAAAGGGCTTCTGAGATTTTGAATTCACTACAGTTAATATAATCCTCACAATTAAAACCCCAGCTAGTTTATCTGGATTATACAGATCTCCTACCTGCAAGTGGGCTTCTCTGGTGGCCCTAGTGGTTAGGAACACACCTGCCCATGAAGGAAGCTTAAGAGATATGGGCTCAATCCCTGAGTTGGGAAGATCCCCTAGAGGAGGGCCTGGCAACCCACTCTAGTATTCTTGCCTGGAGAATCCCATGGACAGAGAAGCCTGGCAGGCTACAGTCTATGAGGTCGCAAAGAGTCAGAAACAACTGAAGTGACTTAGCAAGCATGCACGCGCCTGTAAGCAAGCCATTCATCTGGGTCTTCTCTGCACATATTCATCTCTCTGTCTCAGATGTGGATGCTCCCCAGGACCCATTCATGGACTCGCCCCTGTTTTTTCTCTTCCCTCACTCCCAATCAATCATCCAATCCTGCGGCTTAAAGTATGCCTTCTACACTAATGATGCTCTACTTTTTATCTCCTTTTCCGAAAATGTCTAACCCAGATTTCCAGCTGCCTATTTAACACCTTCACCTGGCTGCCTAAGATGAAGGCATCCCTCAAATATAAAATGTTGACAGCAGAACTCCTGATTGCCCAATCCTGCCCTGACCTGGTCCTATTCCACCCTCTCCCAGATCAGTAAAAGATTCTGTGCCCCTCCTACCCCCGCCCAGTAGGGTATCTCAAGGGTTTTCTACAACTCCATTCTCCAACCTGGAACATTCTTCTCCAGAATTTGACAGTCTCCTCCTCCCGTTCATCTAAGTGTCTATTCTAATGTCACCTCCTTAGAGACAAACATTACCACCAATACCCCTTCCTCAGTTTGACTTGAGGCCAAACTACAGGGAGGAAACACAGCCTCACCCATCAATAGAAAATTGGCTTAAAGATTTTCTGATCATGTCTATGCCCATCAGAGCAAGACCCAGATTCCCCCACAGCCAGTTCCTCTATTCAGGAAGCTTCCACAGCCTCTTATCCTTATCCATCAGTCAGTTCAGTTCAGTTGCTCAGTCGTGTCCCACTTTTTGCAACCCCATGGACTGCAGCACACTGGGCTTCCGTGTCCATCACCAACTCCTGGAGCTTACTCAAACTCAGTGATGCTGACTCAGAGTCAGTAATGCTGTCCAACCATCTCATCCTCTGTCATCCCCTTCTCCTCCTGCCTTCAATGGTGCCCAGCATTAACATCTCTTCTAATGAGTTAATTCTGCGCATCAGGTGGCCAAAGTATTGGAGCTTCAGCTTCAGCATCAATCCTTCCAATGTCAAAACTGATTTCCTTTAGGATGGACTGGTTTGACCTCCTTGCTGTCCAAGGGACTCTCAGAGTCTTCTCTAACACCGCAGTTCAAAAGCATCAATTCTTCAGTGCTCAGCTTTCTTTATGGTCCACCTCTCACATCCATACATGACTACTGGAAAAACCATAGCTTTGAATACACAGACATTTGTTGGCAAAGTAATGTCTCTGCTTTTCAATATGTTGTCGAGGTTGGTGACAGCTTTTCTTCCAAGGAGTGAGCGTCTTTTAATTTCATGGCCACAGGCACCATCTGCAGTGATTTTGGAGCCAAGAAAATAAAGTCTGACACTCTGTTTCCATTGTTTCCCCATCTATTTGTCATGAAGCGATGGTACAGGATGCCAGGATCTTGGTTTTTTGAATTTTGAGTTTTAAGCCAGCTTTTTCACTCTCCTCTTTCACCTTTATCAAGAGGCTCTTTAGTTCCTCTTTGCTTTCTACCATAAAGGTGGTGTCATTTGCGTACCTGAGCTTATTGCTATTTCTCCCTGCAATCTTGATTCCAGCTTGTGCCTCATCCAGCCTGGCATTTTGCATGATGTACTCTGCATAGAAGTTAAATAAGCGAGGTGACAATATACAGCCTTGATGTAGTTCTTTCCTAATTTGCAACTGATCTGTTGTTCCATTCTAACTGTTATAACTGTTGCTTATTGACCTACATACAGATTTCTCAGCAGGCAGGTAAGGTGATCTGGTATTCCCATCTCTTTAAGAATTTTCCAGTTTCTTGTGATCCACACAGTCAAAGGCTTTAGTGTAGTCAATGAAGCAGAAGTAGATGTTTTTCTGGAATTATCCTTCAGATGGGAGAGAGAATGAAAACCACAATCACAGAAAACTAACCAAACTGATCACATGGACCACAGCCTTCTTTAACTCAATGAAACTATGAGCCATACCGTGTAGGGCCACCCAAGACAGATGGGTCATGGTGGAGAGTTCTGACAAAATATAGTCCACTGGAGAAGGGGATGGCAAACCCCTTCAGTATTCTTGCCTTGAGAACCCCATGAACAGTATGAAAAGGTGAAAAAATATGACACTGAAAGATGAACTCCCCAGGTGGAGAAGAGCAGAGAAATACCTCCAGAAAGAATGAAGATACTGACTGAGCCAAAACAAAAACAACGGCCAGTTGTGGATGTGACAGGTGATGGAAGTAAAGTCCAATACTATAAAGAACAGTATTGCATAGGAACCCAGAATGTCAGGTCCATGAATCAAGGCACTTTGGAAGTGGTCAAACAGGAGATGGCAAGAGTGAACATTGATATTTTAGGAATCAGTGAACTAAAATGGACCAGAATGGGCGAATATAATTCAGATAACCATTAATTATATTTACTACTGGGGGTGAGAATCCTTTAGAAGAAATGGAATAGCCCTCATAGTCAACAAAAGAGTCCAAAATTCAGTACTTCAGTGCAATCTCAAAAACAACAAAATGAACTCAGTTCATTTCCAAGGCAAAGGAAGGTGAAAGGAGGTAAGTTTTATGAAGACCTACAAGCCTGCTAGAACTAACACCCAAAAAAGATGTCCTTTTCATTTTAGGGGACTGGAATGCAAAAGTAGGAAGTCAAGAGATACCTGGAGTAACAGGCAGATTTGGCCTTGGAGTACAAAATGAAGCAGGGCAAAGGCTGACGGAGTTTTGCTAAGAGAATGCACTGGTCATAGCAAACAGCCTCTTCCAACAACACAAGAGATGACTTTACAGATGGACATCACCAGATGGTCAATACCAAAATCAGATTGATTATATTCTTTACAGCTGAAGATGGAGAAGCTCTATACAGTCAGCAGAAACAAGACCAGGAGCTGACTGTGGCTCAGATCATGAACTCCTTATTGCAAAATTCAGACTTAAATTGAAGAAAGTAGGGGAAACAACTAAACCATTCAGGTATGACCTAAATCAAATCCCTTACAATTATACAGTAGATGTGACAAATAGATTCAAGGGATTAGATCTGATAGACAGAGTATCTGAAGTACTGTAGACAGAGGTTCATAGTATTGTATTGGAGGCAGTGATCAAGACCATCCCTAAGAAAAAGAAATGCAAAAAGGCAAAAAAGTTGTCTGAGGAGGCCTTACAAATAGCTATGAAAAGAAGAGAAGTGAAAGGCAAAGGAGAAAAGGAAAGATATATCCATCTGAATGCAAAGTTCCAAAGAATAGCAAGGAGAGATAAGAAAACCTTCCTCGGTGATTAAAACAAAGAAATAGAGGGAAATGACATAACGGGAAATAACTAGAGATCTCTTCAAGAAAACTAGAGATATGAAGGGAACATTTCATGCAAAGATGGGCATAATAAAGGATAGAAGCAGTATGGATCTAACAGAAGCAAAAGATATTAAGAAAAGGTGGCAAGAATACACAGAAGAACTACACAAAAAAAGATCTTCATGACCCAGATAACCACGATGGTGTGATTACTCACCTAGAGCCAGACATCCTGGAATGCAAAGTCAGGTGGGCCTTGGGAAGCATCACTACAAACAAAGCTAGTGAAGGTAATGGAATTCAAGCTGAGCTATTTCAAATCCTAAAAGATGAGGCTGTAAAAGTGTTGCACTCAATATGCCAGCAAATTTGGAAAACTCAACAGTGGTCACAGGACTGGAAAAGGTCAGTTTTCAGCCCAATCCCAAAGAAAGGCAATGCCAAAGAATGTTCAAACTACCACACAATTGCACTCATCTCACACACAAGCAAAGTAATGCTCAAAATTCTCCAACTTGGCTTCAACAGAATGTGAACTGAGAAATTCCAGATGTTTAAGCTGGATTTAGAAAAGGCAGAGGAAACAGATCAAACTGCCAACATTCACTGGATCATAGAAAAAGCAAGGGAATTTCAGAAAAACATCTCCTTCTGCTTCATTAACTACACTAAAGCCTTTGACTATGTAGATCACAACAAACTGTGGCAAATTCTTAAAGAGATGGGAATATCAGACCACCTTGCCTACATCCTGAGAAATCCGTATGCAGGTCAAGAAGCAAAATTAGAACCAAACTTGGAGCAATGGATTGGTTGCAATTTGGGAAAGAAGTACATCAAGGCTGTATATTGTCACCTCACTTATTTAACTTCTGTGCAGAGTACAACATGCAAAATGCCAGGCTCAATGAGGCACAAGCCAAAATCAAGACTTCAGGGAGAAAAATGCCTCAGATATGCAGATGACACCACCCTTATTGCAGAAAGTGAAGAGGAACTAAAGAGCCTCTTGATAAAAGTAAAGAGGAGAGTGAAAAGCTGGCTTAAAACCGAACATTAAAAAAACCAAGATCATGGCACGTGGTCCCATCACTTCATGGCAAATAGATGGCGAAACAATGGAAACAGAATGACAGACTTTATTTTCTTGGGTTCCAAAATCACTGCAGATGGTGCCTGCAGCCATGAAATTAAAAGATGCTTACTCCTTGGAAGAAAAGTTATCAACAACCTAGAAAGCATATTAAAAAACAGAGACATTACTTTGCTGACAAAGTAGTAGTCAAAACTAAAGTTACTCCAGTAGTCATGTATGGATGTGAGAGGTGGACCATAAAGAAAGCTGAGCACTGAAGAACCGATGCTTTTGAACTGTGGTGTTGGAGAAGACTCTTGAGAGTCCTTTGGACATCAAGGAAGTCAAACCAGTCATTCCTAAAGGAAATAAGTCCTGAATATTCTTTGGAAGGACTGATGCTTAAGCTGAAGCTCTAATACTCTGGCCACCTGATACAAAGAGTTGACTTATTAGTCAAGACCCTGGATGCTAGGAAAGATTGAAGACAGGAAGAGAAGGGGATGACAGAAGATGAGATGGTTGGATGGCATCACCAACTCGATAGACATGAGTTTGAGCAAACTCCTGGAGTTGGTGATGGACAGGGAAGCCTGGAGTGCTGCAGTCCATGGGGTCACAAAGAGTTGGACACGGCTGAGCATCTGAACTGGAGAGACCCTCCCAACACTGTGTCTGAAATACCACTTCTGTCATCACTCTGTATTTCTTTATTTCTATGTGTTTATCTCTGGAGCTTTGTGTTGTGTGTGTGTGTGTGTGTGTTTGTGTGTTTGTGTGTGTATCTGATATAGACTCCATAAAGGTGGGGCTTCTTAGTTTTGCTCACTATATCTCCAGACCCTAGAACAACAGAACACACTCAATGAAAATGTATTCTGGGCTTCCCTGGTGGCTCAGTGGTAAAGAATCCACCAGCCAATGCAGGACCACATGGTTTCCATCCATAATCTGGAAGATCCCACATGCTGCGGAGCAACTAGGCCCATGCACCACAACTGCTGAGCCTGTGCTCTAGAGCCCAAGAGCCACAATCACTGAAGCTCACATGCCCTAGGGTCTGGGCTCTGCAACAAGAGAAGCCATCACAGTGAGTACCCTGCACACCACAACTAGACAGTATTCCTCGATCTCCGCAACTAAAAAAGAGCCTGCATACAGCAACAAAGACCCACTGTGGCCATAAATAAAGAATTTTTAAAAAGAGCTTACACTCTAAAAATATTAAAAATTAAAAAAATAAAAATCTATTCTCCCCTCTACCTTCCTGTAACCTACATGAGCTTCATACTTAAATGTTGAGGAATGTACTGCTTTCTATGACACTCCATGTTTAAGTTTCTTCCCAAAGATTTAATCACAGCATTTGAAAAATTAGATGCTGAACTTTAGTACAAAAAAGGGGTCATGGGTGATTGGATAGTTCAGTCACCTGGCTTCAGTTAGATAACATGTTATTAAGTCCCTTTTGGTAAATAATTGCTAGGATCCCCAAAGCTTGTGGCTCATGTTCAATTGGGGTTGAGCTCACAGGTTACAATCATTTCATGATTAAGAGAAAAGTTGGGAAAACCCATCTATTGTTGCCTTTAACTAGTGTGTCGTATCACACTATTTCACACAAAACAACCACATCATGATGAGGAAAGATGAAGGCGATCCCCGACTACTGGGACAAAACACTAATTCACTTTCTGTCTTAGCTATGGCTAATTTAACTCATTGGGAAAGACCCTGATGCTGGGAAAGATTGAAGGCATAAAGAGAAGAGGGAAGCTGAGGATGAGATGGTTATATAGCATCACTGACTCAATGGAATGAACTTGAGCAAACTCTGGAAGATAGTGAAGGACAAGGAAGCCTGACATGCTTCAGTCCATGGGCTCGCAAAGAGTCTGATACAACTTAGCGAATGAAAAACAACACAGAAAATGATATGTCTGCTCCTTAGAGCTGTTTTCTTTTTTCTTTTATTCCCCTCTTAACTCTTTCTCCATTTTAGGATTATTATCTACCCAGAACTCTTTATGGAGCTCTGAACTCAGAGTTTAAATTTGACACAGTTTTGTTTCACCAAGATTTGACTGGTAAGGCAGCCCTGTGTCCCACACTCTGCAGAAGCATCTGCCAAAAGCACACTGTTGTTGAGTTAGGTCAGAGATGTAAACATAAGTCCATTGGCTGCTGGCAAACAAACAAACAAAAAATCCCTCATCAGTAGTATCACTGGAGCTGGTACTTAACCAAAATATAGCGTAAGAAGCCATTAGGAGAATTGTGTGCTGGCTGTGACGTGAATGTCTGTTTCAACTCAGAGGGAAAAAAAAATCTTTAGCCTTTTGAAGACTCAACAGTTTATTTTGAAATAGAGAGGCTTAGCACCATATTTTTTTAACTTTTTATTTTATTTTCATTTTATTATTGGAATGTAGTTATGTTAGCGTCTGCTGTACAGCAATCTGAATCAGCTATATGTATATACATATCCCCTCTCTCTTGAGCCTCCCTCCCACCCCAAACCCCATCCAACCCTTCTAGGTCATCACAGTCACTCTATACTTTGATTCTTTCATATTCTTCTTCTTCAAGAAAATGTGGATGAGAAGGGTTTTGTCCCCCCGAGCTGTCAGCAAACCTGGGTCTTCACCCATCACAACTTACCCCATGCTTGACAGGCTCCAGCCCTCCAGGCTGTCAGGCTCCCTGGGAAGGCATTTTTCTCTTCTATCTTCACATAACAGTCTTATGCAATACACTTGGTTGGTTTTTGCAGAAAGCCATCTACTTACTACAGAATGATGGGACACTTAAGTAATCACTATTTCTGGGTAGTTCAGAGCCTTCTAAAGGCAATGGGTTTCCATTGTTTTTTTTCTGCACCTTGGGAACCAGAGTCTCCGCCAGGCTTCCTAACAAGCTGTTTCTCTTTCTCATCCACACATAACTGCTGGCTGGTTTCTATTTATTCCATAAACCCTACTTTCTTTGGTTTACTTCTGCCACAAGTCTCACAAGCCACAGAACTTCCTCACCGTCTTAGGCAAACTCTCTGGAATGTGGACTCTTCACATTATTTTTAGCAGCAACTCTGATTACCCTTTGCTAGAAAATAACCTGGTTCTAAGAAGGCAGTCAAGTCAGAGAAAGCTCTTAATTATTTTTAAAGCTCACTTATATTTTCCTTCACTGCAATTTTCAAGGCAAGTGAATGTTGATATCTGGGTGTTCTGATATCAGGAATACTTTGAATTTTTTTCACTGATATTGTCTCATTTCAGTTCTATATTAGAAATTCTCTTAAGGCCTTGCTTTTTTATATTACTGCAATAGTAAATAAAGTAAGTTTCATTATCATAGAAGATTGGCTGACAGCTTGCAGCAAAGATGTTTCATGGAGAGGAGAGAAAATAAAAGGTTACATGAAAAGAGTACCTCTCTTTTATCTTCAGAAGCTAAGAAAAATCCTGGTTTTGATGTCATCCCTAAAATTAGTCTCATGGTTTAGTAATTCTCTTCCTGACAAACGTGGTCTTTCATGTGTTTGGTATCATATTTCACCACTTACCTCCCAACACTATTGCCACATGTAACCTGGACTGCACTGGGGTTTTCTTGGGACTGCTCCCGTATCTCTGTCTAAGACACGCTAGAGCACCAGGGATGAGTCATGCAACATGTAAGCATCTTTCTAGGTGCATCTGTTTTGCTGGAAGATTGTAGGCATGTTTACTTTTTTATTAGAAGTGTCTTGAAGCAGAGACAGAATGAATGCTTTATGACTATAGAATCCATTTGAATATTTAAGATAAAACCCTGGCCTCTAGAGCTTCCCTGGTGGCTCTGCAGTTAAGAACCCACTTGCAGTGCAGGAGACATGGGTTCAGTCCCTGGGTTGGGAAGATCCCCTGGAGAAGGAAATGGCAACCTACTCCAGTATTCTTGCCTGGGAAATCCCATGGACTTGGTGGGCTATAGTCTATGGAGTTGCAAGAGTTGGACACGATTTAGTGACTAAACCACCACCACCACCACCTGGCCTCTAAGGATGACACAATCCTTATAAACCATTTATCTCAAGACCTGCAGTCCAATTAGAAGATGTGGTAGAAAACCACTTGGTAGAAAACCTGCAGTACTGGTAGAAAACTTACAGCTTCCCAGAGCATAATGGGAAAATCACTGATTTTGCCCGTCTATCCCTTTCATTTCCTAGGTCCAGAGACGTGAGGTTATTTATCAAGGATGCCACTGGTTCCTCCACGTGCTAGTCCTTGCCTTACCTCTCACTGGTAGCCAATGTTTATCCTTCTTGCTTTTCCTAAAAAAAGATTGACATTTTCCCCTCTCAAGGCAAAGCACCAAAAATCTTGGTTGTTTTGGAAGGAGAAAAAACACAAAACCTAGTTAGCCTCAGCTCCTTCCATGAAAGCAGGGCTGGCAGGAAGCTGTACAAATGAAAAATGCCAAAACCCTAACTTCAAATTAAGGCTCCAATTCCAAGAGCCCCTCGACCTGCCTCTTAAAAGAACTGCTAGTAAAACCACATCCTACCATTCCGTCGGCCAGGCTTGCAATTGGAGGGGGCATGAGCAATAAAATAGTCAAAGGGTAAGCAAAGGAAAGGAGAATTCATATGAATGTCCAACAGCATGGTCCTAGATAATTGGGAGTGGACCATAAACACCTCAACTGTCATATGGTAACTCTGGCCTTTGGATAAAAACATTTTAATGGCAAATTGTTTCACTTTAGGGAAATTATATCTGTTTTCAACAGCTGGGGATTTGTTTCCCAAAATGATTTTCAAGCTAGTAAAAGAATGTGAATAATGATAAGGCACAGCACGGAGAATACCATCTCTGTTTGGCACCAGGCTATACTCGTGGCATGGAATTTAGACTTTCTCAAGTTGATCTGAGTTTTCCTCTGAGGAGTTTCCCGCCCCAAAAATGAACGTCCGTAGTACATTTGTTTCCCTTCATTAAAATAAAACTGCTGAAAAGGGCAGGCGCACATGTAAACGAAACTCTTAAAATACTGAACTGTGAGCACTTGACATTCATAAAAGCTAGGTTTCTAAACTCTTTACTATTGCTCAAATAGTGGGGTATTTTTGGATGAGGAAAGTAAATTTAGAATCAGCTTAACAAAGGTGTTTTGTTGTGACTTCAGGAGGCTGACATTAAAAGGCAGGGAGAGATTTCACATAAAAAATCGGATTCAAAGCAGCCCCACCTTCCTGGCATCAGTCAGCTGAAGCTCTGGACGCCTCTGGCCTTGGATGGACATGAGTCCTTCAGGTCACCACATTCCCCATCTGGCTCTCTCCACTGATGTGCAGCTGATTCCCTGGATCCTTCAGGCATTTTAGTTTGTGATTCCCACATGACAATATGTAATTATTTGATCAAAGAGTACCACAGCCTGTGGTGGTGGTGCTGGTTTCATCGCTAAGTCGTGTCCAACTCTTGTGACCCCGTGGACTGTAGCTGCCAGGCTCCTCTGCCCATGGAATTCTCCAGGTGAGAATACCAGAGTTGGTTGCCATTTCCTCCTCCAGGGGATCTTCCCAACCTAAGGATCAAACCCAAGTCTCCTGCGTCTCCTGCATTCGCAGGCAGATTCTTTACCACTGAGCCACCAGGGAAGCCCACAACAGCCTGAGTAGTACACAAAGACGGTCTGACACTAGCCTCTGAGTACATACTCACTCACCAGCTCCTAACTGTCAGCTCGTACACACAGAGGCTGCTGCTGCTGCTGCTAAGTCGCTTCAGTCGTGTCCGACTCTGTGCAACCCCATAGATGGCAGCCCACCAGGCTCCCCTGTCCCTGGGATTCTCCAGGCAAGAACACTGGAGCGGGTTGCCATTTCCTTCTCCAATGCAGGAAAGTGAAAAGTGAAAGTGAAGTTGCTCAGTCGTGTCCGACCCTCAGCGACCCCATGGACTGCAGCCTTCCAGGCTCCTCCATCCGTGGGATTTTTCAGGTAAGAGTACTGGAGTGGGGTGCCATTGCCTTCTTCGACACACAGAGGCTATTGAACATGAAATTGAATTTCATGTTTCTGCAAAATTAAGAATTATTTTATTTGGGCTGCCCTCATATTTTCAAAACTGCACATCTTAAATCTGTGAGTGGCAAGGAATTTTTGAACTCTATTCCTAAAGACAGAGGGATACACATTATAAAAGATGGATTCTAGAAATTTATTTAAGGAAAATGGGAATTTATAAATAAATATATTTATAAATTTAAGTTTTATTTAATCAAATCCTGTTAGAAAATTCATGTTCCTTAATAATAGTACTCCAAACATGGTTCCCCACCAGCAATGTTAGCATCACCTGGGCATATCTTAGAAAGGCAGATTCTCAGGAATTCCCTGTCAGTCCAATGGTTAGGACTCTAACTGCCAAGGGCACAGTTTCAGTCCCTGGTCAGGGAACTAAGTTCCTGCAAACCACATGTCAAAGCCAAAAAAAAAAAAAAAAAAAAGAAGAAAGAAATGTAGACTCTTGAGATATACCCCAAACCTACTGGATTAGACACTGGGATGGAACCCAGAAGTTGTGTTCCAACAAGATTTTCAGGTGACTCGGATGCACACTAAAGACTGAAAAACCCCAGTCCAGAGCTTTTCTGTTAGTTATGCCCCAGATGGAAGCACTAATCTCCTCAGCCCTCAAGGGCAGAACCCCCAGGAGTCTGCAAAGCCCCCAAACCACAGTCTTCACATCAAAGGCCTCAGCCAGGTTTGGCACCTTACAAGGCTAACGGAGAATGATCATCATCTCTGCACTTCTTGTCCCTCCCCAGATGTTCAGCCATCTGCGTGTCCACTGAACAAGGGCCACACGGCATGTGTTTAAATGATTAACTTATATTGAAATAGCCAGTCAACATTCTAAAAAATAAATCATTTAGGATAAAAGAACCCATCCACTAAAGCTCATCTGCATTCAGTTCAGTTGCTCAGTCGTGTCCGACTCTTTGCAACCCCATGAATCGCAGCACGCCAGGCCTCCCTGTCCATCACCAACTCCCTGAGTTCACTCAAACTCATGTCCATCGAGTCAGTGATGCCATCCAGCCATCTCATCCTCTGTCATCCCCTTCTCCTCCTGCCCCCAATCCCTCCCAGCATCAGAGTCTTTTCCAATGAGTCAATTCTTCGCATGAGGTGGCCAAAGTACTGGATTACTGATCACAATTCTATAAGAAATGTGTCATCAGGCAACTACATATAAATTCAAGGACTTGTAATTTTTCACTGACTGCCTCTCAGGGAAACCATTTTCTGTATTTGTCTTCTCTTCTGTTTCCTGCTCTCCTGAACCTTCCCTACTATCCAAACAATTTCAGGATACAGGTAATTGCCATCCTGTAGGCTGCAGTCCATGGGGTCACTAAGAGTTGGACATGACTGAGCAATTTCACTTCCACTTTTCCCTTTCATGCACTGGAGAAGGAAATGGCAACCCCCTCCAGTGTTCTTGCCTGGAGAATCCCAGGGATGGCAGAGCCTGGTGGGCTGCCGTTTATGCGGTCGCACAGAGTCAGACACACTGAAACGACTTAGCAGCAGCAGCAGCAGGGGATTTAAGCGTATCTTTCAAAAGGGACCTGCATACTTTAAGAGTGTGCAACTCTTTGCGACCCCATGGACTATAGCCCCCAAAGCTCCTCTGTCTCTGGGGATTCAACAGGCAAGAATACCAGAGTGGGTTGCCAGGGGATCTTCCCAACCCAGGAATTGAATCCAGGTCTCCTGCATTGTAGGTGCATTCTTTACTATCTGAGCCACTGGGGAAGAGCATCCTGCAAAATCTTCCCTGATAGCTCAGTGGTAAAGAATCCACTGGCAACGCAAGAAACATAGGAAACTTGGGTTTGATACCTGGAGAAGGGCATGGCAACCCACTCCAGTATTCTTGCCTGGAAAATTTCACAGACAGAGGAGTCTGGCGGGCTACACAGTTCATGGTGTTGCAAAGAGTCAGACGCGACTGAGCACACATGCCTTCTGCCCATACAAAATTAAAAGTCTTCAACATACAAAGGAATGAGTATCTAATAGTGGAATTTCAGGCACAGTCAGGTAGTGGTAGAAACCTGTGGGAGCAAGAAGACCATCAAATCAGACCTTGCACATGAACCCCATTGGCAAAGTCAACCCTAAATCCAAAACTACTTGGAATGCATTCTGAGATAAAAGGAGAAACATGGGCTTTTACAAAGGAAGCTCCTTCCCCATTCTTCTTTCTTGACACAATAAAATTCTTAGCTTTATACCATAAATGTATGCTCAATGACCAGACATAATAGTCCAATCAAAATGTGATCTTGGGTTATTTTTCTTACCCTCATCCCTTTAGCCAACTATACAAAGGATGCTATTCCCAAAGTGACTTTTTGCTTAAAGACACTGGGTGCTTAGGTATTCAAATCCCAGCTCTGCGGTCTATTCACTTTGCCACTTTGAATGAATTACTTACATCTTTCTGCCTTGGTTTCCATTATTTGAGATTTGATGATAATATTTAGTTGCCAAGTCGTGTCCTACTTTTTTACAGTCCCAAGGACTGTAGCACACCAGGCTTCTCTGTCCATGGGATTTCCAAGACAATACTGGAATGGGTTGCCATTTTCTCCTCCAGGAGATCTTCCTGATCCAGGGATCCAATCAGTGTCTCTTACATTGCAACAGAAACAGTGACAGACTTAATTTTCTTGGACTCCAAAATCACTGCAGATGGTGACTGCAGCCTTGAAATTAAAAGACGCGTACTCCTTGGAAGGAAAGCTATGACAAACCTAGACAGCATATTAGAAAGCAGAGACATCACTTTGCCAACAAAGGTCCATTTAGTTAAAGCCATGGTTATTCCAGTAGTCATATATGGATATGAGAGGCAGAATATAAAGAAAACTGAACAGCAAAGAATTGGTGCTTTTGAACTGTGGTGTTGGAGAAGACTCTTTAGAGTCTCTTGGACAGCAAGGAAATCAAACCAGTTAATCCTAAAGGAAATAAGTCCTGAATATTCATTGGAAGGACTGATGCTGAAGCTGAAGCTCCAATACTTTGGCCACCTGATGCGAATGACTGACTCCTTGGAAAACATCCTGATGTTGGAAAAGATTGAGGGCAGAAGGAGAAGGGCACGACAGAGGATAAGGTTGGATGGCATCACTGACTCAATGCACATGAGTTTGAGCAACCTCCAGGAGTTGGTGATGGACGGGGAAGCCTTGGGTGCTGCAGTCCATGGGGTCGCAGAGTTGGACACGACTGAGCGACTGAACTGAACTGAACTGAACATTGCAGGTGGGTGGATTCTTTACCACTGAGCCACTTGAGAAACCCTGGGTGATAGTAACAGTACTGTTATTCCACGACTTGGTGCAAGGAGTGAGTATTAATGCCTGTTGAAGCATGGCTTGTGAAAACCCTCCGCAGACATTGTATGTTAGCTGTTGTTATCAGTTCCCTCTTCTGTCCTGCAGCAGAAGCTCCTTCCCTGAAAGGAAGGCATGGAGGTCACCATGGGTGAGATCACAGGGCCTCTCCTTGCTGGGCCAGGAGCCGCAGCCACCTCCTGCAACCCTTACCAGCCTTTTCTGTCACACGATCTCCAGTGCCACTGCCCTAAATGACTCCCCCGCTGTGGACACCACAGCACTGCCATCGAAGCTGCCACCTGTGAGACCAATCTGATCTGTCTTTGTTTTATATAAAGTTTTGCTGTGCTACGTCCATGCTTCTATTTTTATGTGCATTGTTTACGGCTCTTTTCATGCTACAACATCAGATTTGAATAATTTGCTACAGATACTGTGTGACCACAAAGTCAAAAAGAATTACTATCCGGCCTCTTAAAGCATGCTGACGCTTACTTTAGATCACTAAGAATGTGTACAATTTGAATCATGATAAACATATAAAATACAGGGGCTTCCTCAGTGGCTCAGTGGAAAAGAATATGCTTGCCAATGCAGGAGACACCAGTTCGATCCCAGGTCCAGGAAGAGTCCACATGACTCTGAGTGGCTAAGTCTGTGCACCACAACCACAGAGCCCACTTGGTGCGATGACTGAAGCCCGCACGACTAGACTCTGCTCCGCAAGAGAAGCCACTGCAATGAGAGGCGTGCACACCACAGCTGGAGAGTAGCCTGCACTGCAGCAAAGACCAAGCACAGCCCAAAATAAACAAATAAATAAAAAATTAAAGAAAAAATATATAATACAAAGGTAGATCTTAAAATAGGATAAAAGCTAAAAAGCAGTAAGAGAGAGAAATTTTTCAAATTAATGCTTCAAATTTAAATAACTGGAAGCCAGGAAAGTGAGCAGACTTATGTACAGTATGGCCCACATAAAATCTGCAGGCAGGAAATTCTTGATTTAAATAGGATGTAATGACAATACACAAGGAAATTTTTCTCATCAAGTCCACAACTGGAATTGGTCAACTACAATGGCTGCTGTGTCAGATTCTCAACAAACAAAGCTGTAACCACTGATCCAAACAATGAAAATGAAAGAGAAAATTATTCCTATCAAATTCATGATTCAGAAGCAGCAAATCTAACTCTGGCATGCTTGTTAGGGGTTGAAGAAAACTACATTCATAAAATCTACATATTGGGTAAGAAAAGTCAAAACCTCTGGAACTCAACTCTGTTTATTGGATGATGATTCTGGAAAATGACTGTCATAGCCTGACACAAATGAGAACATTTCTAGCAAAGCACAATCTGATTCAAATCAGTGATTACAGTTTTCCATTGGATAAATGTGAAAGAAAATTTATATTTCATTTTTTTATAGGCTGTTTTTTTTTTAAGAGCAGTTCTAGGTTCACAGCAAAATAGAAGTACAGAGATTTTCCATAGTGAATATACACAGCCTCCCCCACCATCAGTGCTCCCCTTAGTGCTACGCTTGTTATAATGGATAAATGTACACTGACACATCATTATGGCTACAAGTCCAGAGTTGACGTCAGGGTTCATGCTTGGTATTATACGTTCTGTAGGTTTGGATGAATGTATAATGACATGTATCATCAGTACTGTATCATACAGAGTAGCTTCACTGCTCCATAGATCCTCTGTGCTCCATATATTTCACTTTGAACCCAAATTCTTTCACACTGGGAAAAAAGCTGTTACATTCTAAATTCAAAGTATCTTGTTATTACTGTCCTGTGTTTCTTAACCAATGTTCATAATTGGTTTTGGCCAATGAAGATACTCATGACTGGATGTACATTCTTGATTAAAAGAACATGATTGTCAGGACTTCCCTGGTGGTCCAGTGGTAAAGAATCCACCTATCAAGCAGAAGACACAGGTTCGATCCCTGGTCTGGGAAGATCCCACATGCCATGGAGCAACTAAGCCTGTGAACCACAACTATTGAGCCTGTGCTCCAGAGCCCGGGAGCCGCAGCTACTGAAGCCTGTGTGGAGGCTGTGCTCCACAACAAGAGAAGCAGCTGCAATGAGAAGGCTGCACACCACAGCTGGAGACTAGCCCCCACTCTCTGCAACTAGAGACAGGACTGTGCAACAGTGGAGACCTAGTGCAGTCAAAAGTAAATTCATAAACTATTTCCAAAAAGAACATGAAATGTTATATGCATATAAACTTCGCAAATACTACACTGGAAAAACAGTCAAAATAAATGACAAATAGCAGATATTTTTCAACAAATAAGCAAATACAGAATGGAATACACAGCATTATTATAATGTTCTTAAAAGCATATAAGAAGATGCTATCATGGGTCTAATATAAGCACAATGATGCTTACTGCAACTCTTCTTTCAGCTTTATGGAGGTGTAGTGAACAAATAAAATTGGGAGATATTTAAAGTCCAAGTTCAGTTCAGTTCAGTCGCTCATTCATGTCCTACACTTTGTAACCCCATGAACTGCAGCACGCCAGGCCTCCCTGTCCATCACCAACTCCCAGAGTTTACCCAAACTCATGTCCATCGAGTCAGTGATGCCATCCAGCCATCTCATCCTCCATCGTCCCCTTCTCCTCCTGCCCACAGTCCCTCCCAGCATCAGAGTCTTTTCCAATGAGTCAACTCTTCTCCTGAGGTAGCCAAAGTATTGGAATTTCAGCTTCAACATCAGTCTTTCCAATGAACACCTAGGACTGATCTCCTTTAGGATGGACTGGTTGGATCTCCTTGCAGTCCAAGAGATTCTCAAGAGTCTTCTCCAACACCACAGTTCAAAAGCATCAATACTTCAGCACTCAGCTTTCTTCACAGTCCAACTGTCACATCCATACATGACCACTGGAAAAACCATAGCCTTGACTAGACGGACCTTTGTTGGCAAAGTAATGTCTCTGTTTTTGAATATGGTATCTAGGTTGGTCATAACTTTCCTTCCAAGGAGCAAGTGTCTTTTAATTTCATGGCTGCAGTCACCATCTGCAGTGATTTTGGATCCCCAAAAAATAAAGTCTGACACTGTTTCCACTGTTTCCCCATGTATTTCCCATGAAGTGATGGGACCAGATGCCATGATCTTCGTTTTCTGAATGTTGAGCTTTAAGCCAACTTTTTCACTCTTCTCTTTCACTTTCATCAAGAGGCTTTTTAGTTCCTCTTCACTTTCTGCCATAAGGGTGGTGTCATATTTAAAGTCTACCTCATGATAATTTGATATATGTATATATTGTGAAGGAATTCCTCCCATCTAGTTAATTAACACATCCATCAACTCACATATTTACACATATACATATTTTAAAACATCTAAATTCTCTGTTAACAAATTTCAGCTATGCAACATAGTGTTATCAATTATAGTCCCATGTTGTACTTTGGATCCTCAGACTTTATTCATTTTATAACTGGAAGTTTGTACCCTTTGTATTAACTGCTCCTTAACATTTCTACAAACCATGAAAACATGGAAAATTTTTGAATTTAGCAGAAATGGTTTCCAAATTTGTTAACAGAATGGCTAAGCCTGTCATATGAATAAAAAATGAAAAATATGATTTCTCTTTTGGATGGAGGATTCAAATTAGATCATTGCACAAGAAAGTCAGAGAAGAATACCCATAAAAAAGCAAATGTTACTCAGTTTAACTGGATTTCAAAAAATTATGTTGAAAAGCTCCTCAAATAAAAGTCAAATTGGAACTTTCAGTGGAAAATTCATTACAAATTTTATTTTGTGTTAATAATATTAGCAAAATATAATGACCAACAATGCAAATGAGATGTTTGCTGCATCATTTTAAAAAGAACTTTGAAATGTTTTTAAAAATTGGAGAAAATTATTTTTCCAAATTGTGAGCAACTGATGTTAAATATGCAACAAATGTGACATTTCTTTAAAATAGAAGGAAATTCCAACAAGAAATTAAAATATTTCCTGACTATGAAGAAAAAGATGCATACCCAAATGCTTCCAAAACAACTTTTTATAAAAATTATTTTCTAGCCATTAGGAAGCAAGTTATGATCTCAGTTGAACAGAGACTGGAACGAACTAACTCACATGCTGACATTTTCACTTTTTTGGATAATATCCCAAGCATTGAAGATTCTAAAGAGAACAGTCTAAGAGATACCCTATGACTCTTGATATTGCTTTAAGATACTTTGAAAATCCTATAGGAGGGATGGACATTTATAACTACACTACTTTGACATGCTTTTGTGATAATAATTATTATCAATATCCTTATTATAATGTTTGAACATGATTTATTAATTTTCATATTCACTTCTGAATCTAAGTATTGCATTACATTTTGACGAAAAATTCTAGTTGCTACTGTCATAGAACAAATATTAATGAATAAAAAACTATTTAATAACCACAAGGACTCAAGAAACATCAGCTGATTTGGCTGCCAACAGATGCCATCCACATGAAAACAATGACCATAACAGTATAACAAGTGAATTTGCAGAAATCTTATGAGACAAATGTGTAATTTAAAAAATAAATGATTATATACTTGTGTTTTATTACTCACCTAAAAAGTGCTGGCTCACCAACTGAACACCCAGATCTGGACAGTAAAAGTTCAATTCAGTTTTCTTTGACATTTTACTCACTTTCAGTCATATTACAAACCATGGTTTCACATGCATTTTTCATTTTTACTGTTAAGAAGATATATTGGTTTTCTACATCTGTGACTCTATTTCTGTGTTGTAAATATGCTCATTTGTGCCATGTTTTTAGATTTCACATATACTGTACACTTGAAATTAACACAACATTGTAAGTCACCTATATGTCAACTACAAGTTGGCACTTGCCATGGGTACTTGTCATCTACCTCTACAAGGATTAAACAATGTGCTGTTGCAACTGCTGAACTTCAACACCTACTGAAAGGAGTTCAGGGTGGAGAGCAGAAATGAAGCACCTTGTGCTCAGGGGAAAATTGGCAGGACAGGTATTCAGATAGATATTTTCAGAAGCCAATTTTATGAGCCCAATTCTTGTAACTCCCCATATCGAGAAAAGCACTAAAATCCTTCATGGTGATGACTATTCCTTGTGATTAGCAAAAGCTTCATGAAACTAGTAGAAACTTTATAGAAAAACATGTGCCTGATTGCATGTATTCCTCCTTCACCAAAATCATATATATACTGACCTCTCCCTTACCTCTTTGGAACAGTTTCTCAGAGCTATCTGAGGTGCTGTCTCCTAGGCTGAAGTCCTCATTTGCCCCAAATAAAACTTAACTCAAAATTCCCATGTTGTGCATTTTTTAAAGTCAACATATAACCCATTAATTTAAAAAAAAAAAGATATATAAGTAGGAGAATAGAACAGATTACATATTTTATGTAACAACTTGTTTGCTTGCTCTCAAACTTAAATATCTAGATATGTGGTGTGTTGGCCTCCAACAGTCCCCTCAGCTCTCAGGCTTGGGGTGGCCCCACCGGACTCATCTTCATGGCTTATTATAAGGAACTTGGATGAGATACAATGCAGAAGTGTGTTGATGACAGAGAAAGTGACATGTCTTCTCCTGCTGTTCCTAGAACATAGGGTGACTTCTCCACCCTCAAAGATTTCACTATTTCCTTTCTACTTTGTCACCTTCAGGGCTTTCTCCAATGGCTCAGTAGTGAAGAATCAGCCTGCAATGCAGGAGGCACAGGAGATGTGGGTTTGATCTCTGGGTCAAGAAGATCCATGGCAGGAGGAAATGGCAACCCACTCCATTATTCTTGCCTGGAAAATCCCATGGACAGAGGAGCCTGGCAGACTATAGTCCATAGGGTCACAAAGAGTTGGACACAACTAATCAAGCATGCCTTCTTGACTGAGAAAGATGCTTTGGTTTTGAGAAAACCCACCTCTGTAGAAAATCCAGAGAACTTTGCTTGTGGATTTTTCCTCCATGCTTCCAGGGAGATTAAATGTCTGACCGTCTAAGAGAATCAGCCCTCTGTCACCATTCAGACCTATTAAATTTAACGATTTATTGTAACGAAGGCTATGCTGTTATACTTGAGCAGTTATTCCATATCTTATACGCCAAAGTTGTTAAAAATAACAAAGGACTATTATCTTGAATGTGGGAAGCCAAATCATTTTTTTCAATGTGATTAATTCCATGAGCTTGGACCTTTTAAGTACATGTGGTAAGCGGAATTCCATGGGAACTTTCTCAGCGTGTGTCCACCGATGTAAACAAAAGTTAAAATACAGCTTACACTTTCCCTGGCATTCATTAGCATAGCAAAGGAAGCAGGAACTAACCGCACTTTACATAAAAAGACTTCAGCAATCTGTGTCTGCTTGCCTTAGCCTTATTCAATCTCTGGGTGCCAACCACAGAAACTATTTATTTATAGGACTATCACCAAAATGTGTTCTTCATTAATTCATATTTTTCTCAGCCTCACATTACTTCTTGAGCCCATCCAGGTGGTTTCTAAATGCTGAGGTAATTTAACACGGAGCAAAGTCACACACACCCTGTTTTGCAGGGCTTGAGAATAATTGAATGGAAATGTCCTTACCACTCATTTGATACAGTGTTTTGTCAATTTGTTTGCCTTTCATTAACCTGAAGAATACCGCAAATGTGAGTGTGGCTGGACCTTGGGAGTTAAAATCCACACTGGGAAGGGAATAAACTTTGAAGGCCTGGCCAGAGATGTTTAGAAATGCATTTCTCACAAGATTAAAGCTGAAAATCCAGAGTAACTGCGGCTTATTCCAACAATACAGTTCGGTGAAACTCTGTTATTTTGAACATTTCCTTCTATGTGACATTCATTAAAATAGAAAAGGCTTCATCTAAAACCTCATAAAGTGACGTTTCCTCCGTATAATATTTTCCTGAATGTAACGTTCAAAAGGGGCCATGCCTTGGAAAACATTACAAAGGGCTTTCCTTGTAGAGTCTGCGCTTCTTATTAAATTTATTTTGGGTTGTCCTTTTGGTTAGCACTTCATAGCTCTTCACAGATTCAGTCAATACACAATAGGGGGAAATGCCCTGAAGTTTGCCTTTTCATTCTATTAATAGGAAGCAACGGGAGAAAGTTGACATTTCCGGACTGAAAATCCTTGAGCACATTCTTTCGTTCTGATAAAGCTTGTCACCTCTTCCATTCTTTTCCAAGGAAATGTGTCACCTATGTTGTTTTCCGCAACTCACAGAATGTTAGTAAATGATCTGAAAGCCAGAAAATCTTATTTGTGGAAAAAAAAAAAAAGACCCCCCCCCCCCCGCTTCTGGAGAGTAACTGTATCCCTACATTGTATTTCCATATTGCATCATACAGGCAGAACCTCAATTTATAAAATGATAACTGATTTGGATTGTTATAGTATGATTTACAGAGAAGGCAATGGCACCCCACTCCAGCACTCTTGCCTGGAAAATCCCATGGATGGAGGAGCCCGGTAGGCCGCAGTCAATGGGGTCGCTAAGAGTCCGACAAGACTCAGCGACTTCACTTTCACTTTTCACTTTCATGCATTGGAGAAGGAAACGGCAACCCACTCCAGTGTTCGTGCCTGGAGAATCCCAGGGATGGGGGAGCCTGGTGGGCTGCCGTCTATGGGGTCGCACAGAGTCGGACACGACTGAAGCGACTTAGCAGCAGCAGCAGCAGTATCATTTATCAATATCTGTTCATTTCAGTCTAGCAAATGAGTCCATTAGGTGACGAAAACATTTTTCTGCATCACCAGAGGCCTTTGAAGTTTCTAGCAACAGACTCCAAACATACGGTATGTGTGCGTAGGACAATGACATTTCTGCAGAGATAACCTATTCTCTATTGCTGTATCATCTTATTGTTTGTTTTAAGCGGATATTAACCCCAAAGTATTTATTTGAAAACACGGTTTGAGCATCTATGCTCTGCTATGAGAATGTGAAGAGAGTGGGCGTCAGGGGAGGGACAGGATGCTATGGGGACAGACACCAGGGTGATCCAACCTACTTTGTGGGGGGTGGTTGTGGTGAGTGACCTTGAACCTGACACCTGAAGGATGGTGAGGACAAACTCAGGGAGGGGATGGGTTAATGATTGGGAAGATGCTCAGACAGAGGAAACAGCACTTGCAAAGGCTCAGAGGCCAGGGGTTCCCTGGTTGCCCAGGGAGTAAGGAATCGCCGACAATGCAGGAGGAGACCGGGTTCGATCTTTGGTTGGGAAGATCCCCTGGGGAAGGAAATGGCAACCCGCTCCAGTATTCTTGCCTGGAGAATTCCATGGACAGAGGAGCAAGGAGGGCTATAATCCATGGGGTTGCAAAGAGTCAGACACAACTGAATGACTAACACTTTCACTTTCTTTCATACGTATCAAATCATACTGTTGTATGCTTTTTAAAAATCACATTGTACAGCTTAAATACATACAATTCAGTCATACCTGAATAAAGCTAGGGGAAAAAAGGGGGAAAAAAGTAAGAAAGCATTTATCCTCAGCTAGGAAAACCCCTCTCCAGAAACCAAACCTGCTGGATGTTGATCTGGAACTTCTAGCCTCCAGAACTGTAAGAAGTAGATTTCTACAGTTTAAGACCCCCACACTGTGTTTTGTTATGGCAGGCTGAGCTGGTTAATATGTGCGTGTTCTAATTCCTGGATCTGGAGATGGTCATAGATTAGTGAAGTGTACACAACATTTGTACACACTTGGTGTGTACACCAAGTACACCATGTACTCAGACACAACATGGTGTCTGAGTATCATTTTGCAATATTAATTACTTCTGCTGCTTAAAAAATATGTACATATATGTAAGTCTAGATGAAACATATGAAGCATGACACTGATTCTTTTTCCCCCTAGTTTTATTGGGGTGTAATAGATAAATAGAATTGTATATGTTAAAGGGTACAATGAGGCAAATTGATAATGTTTACACTGTGAAATGATTACCACAGCCAAGGTAATTAACACAGCTATCACCTTACATAGTCTCATTTATTTACTTACTTGATGAGCATGCTTGACATGTAGTCTCTTAGCAAATTTCAAAAAAAATATGGTATTATTAATTATAATCACCAGGCTGTACATCAGCTCCTCAGAACTTATAACCAAACTTGGACCAATATCTTGCTGTTTTTCTCACCCCGCCAACCTCCAGCCCCTGGCAACTCATCCAGTTCTATGCGGTGGCTTAGTCACTAAGTCATGTCCGACTTTTGCAACCTCATAGAATGTAGCCCACCAGGCTCCTTTGTCCATAGGATTTCCCAGAAAGAATACTGGACTGGGTTACCATTTCCTTCTCCAGAGGATCTTCCTGGCCTAGGGATTAAACCCAGGTCTCCTGCATTGCAGGCAGATTCTTTACTGACTGAATCATGAGGGAACCCCATCTGGTTCTATGAGTTTGACATTTTAGACTCCAATATACGTGAGATTATATAATGCTTGTCTTCTTGCCGCAGTCCTCCCTTGGTCTTTACTCTGAGCCCATGCAACCAGTGGTTACGGGACAGCTAGAGGGAGAGAACACTGGGTATCCCTTCTTATAAAGACACTAGTCCTGTCAGACCATGGCTGGCTCATATGACCTTATTTAACCTTGGTTTCCTCCTTGAAAGCCCCATCTCCAAATACTGTCATGTTGGAGAGTAGGGCTTCAACATATGAATCTGGAAGAACGCAGTTCAATCCCTAGCAACAAGGAAAGAAATATAGACACTCAGCACTCCTGGGAAACAAATACTTTATGACTCAACACAATGTTGTATTCATGTTATCTGATAGAAAGGATTTGCACATTCATTTCTTTTGCTCCACCTCAGTATTTTTTCCCACACTTCCAAAGCAGTGTCTGTCTCTGACATTGGCAGTGACAAAATCCATAAGCCTTCATGGCATTGGGACACTGAAGGCTTTTGTTTTGTGGATACAGGGCAAGAAAAGTGGGAAAGCATTTCCTTGGAACTGAGTGGTGTTTACAATGTACGGGATCCTCTAAAGGGTGAACCCAGGTCAAGAGTTCCTCTGGCCTTGTCTAAGGCAACCTCTTCTATAAGCATTTCCAAGATACAGGGGGAAAGATCAAGCAGCTTGCTAACCTTGAAAAAAGTCTCAGTCAGGACTAGGGCTTGGTGGCATTTTTAAAACTATATTTACAATTCATGGCAAGAGACCAATTCTTTACATAGATCAATATTAAATACATTTGGACAAGGACAGAGGTTTGAATCTCACTGAGTAATAGTACCTAGCACAGATTAAGGATCAGTGAATATAGTTGAAAAAATGGTTGAATGAATGCTTATATAACCTTACAACTTGCAAATATGAAAACACGGCAGAGTGAAAGCCAATTTTTAGTCATATAAACAAAGAAAAGAAAGGTCAATGGAATTGACGCAATAGGAATTCATAGTTATTGATTCAATATAAATGCCACATAACCCCCTGTTTGGAAAAGACTCTGATGCTGGAAGGGACTGGGGGCAGGAGGAGAAGGGGACGACAGAGGATGAGATGGCTGGATGGCATCACTGACTCGATGGATGTGAGTCTGGGTGAACTCCAGGAGTTGGTGATGGACAGGGAGGCCTGACGTGCTGCGATTCATGGGGTCGCAAAGAGTCGGATACGACTGAGTGACTGTACTGAATTGAACTGAACCCCCTGTTTTAATATAGTGGTCATTGGTTATTTTGTCATCAATATTAAAGTTTCTAAAAAGTATTTATTTATTTGTCTGCTTCAGGTCTTAGTCGTGGCATGTGAGATGTTTGATGAGTCATGTGGGATCTTTCATTGTGGCTCATGGGCATAGTTGACCCTCAGCGTGTGGGATCTTAAATCCCAGACCAGAGATCAAACGCATGTCCCCTGCATTGGAAGGTGTAGACTGGACCACCAGGGAAGCCCTTGTGTCAAAATTATTAACCCAAGAAATAGTCTTCTCTTTTACATGAGGGACTGAGAAGCCTCCTGAGAAAGATTTCATCTTCTCAGTTATTTCCTAACAAATTTACTGAAAAACATGGCTTTCAGAGGAAACGAAGCATTCTGAACAGAGTGTGAGAGCTGGAACACAGCAAAGCTTTGGTGATTGAGAGTTCCGCATATCCAATACTGCCACCATCCTGAGGCTCAACTGTAGCAGCCACAGGGCCTTTGGAGGAACAGGTGTGGACAGCAGTGATGCCATGGGAGGTGTCTTGGCCCAGGAACACCAGGAGCAGTTTTGAATGCCATATGTTGAGCCTGTTTTGCCACTTATCTGATTTCCCACCATGAACAAGAAAGTTGCTGATGCACTGGTGATGAAATTGTTCTAAATCCCTGATGAGCTCCTCATTTTTTTTTTTTTTTTGGAACTAAATGAAATAAAAATTCACTTGCAGATAACTTTTTCTATTCACTTACCAAGAACCCCTAAAACTTTTAAAGTAAGGACTCTCAAGTAAGATCCAGCTTTAACAAAATTTTCATGGTTATAAAGGGAGGAGTTGCTTTGTGGTCCAAGTGTGGACAGCAATTTTATGGGAAATTATAGCCCTTCAGAGGCTGAGTCATAAAAAACAGCCTTCCAAATCACTAAGCACTAATCATCATCATCATTTGCAAAGGGGAAATAAAAGAGAGAATCAAAGATGTTGGCAATAATGCATTGTTGTGAATTTTGGTTCCTCCATAAGAGCTCAGACCAAGACAGGTAACCACAGCAAATAAAATTAGAAATGGCTGGAACCGTGACTGCAAGAGCTAGGGACTTAATGATATTTTCTATATAATGGTTTGCTGTTTCAGGTTCCAAAAATTTAGGTCAAACTCAAATGGATCCTCTACATAATATCAGTCTAATTGAATTTGCTTTATAAATTAAGGAACTCATTTCACTAATTGAAAGAGTTTGTTTAGCTACATCTGCACGGCCAGAAAAAACACACATGTACATACTCAGACCAAATAGGAAAACATATGTCTGTTTTACTGATTTTATCTTATTAGACTTTTAAAAGGATAAATATATCTAGACAGACTTAACAATTGTGTTAATATTATTTGACTTGTTCTTTCCAAGTATTGGGTTGGTCAAAAATTTCACTTGGGCTTTTCCATAAGATGTTAAGAAAAGCCCAAACAAATTTTTTGGCCAACCTAATATTTGAATTTTAAGTGTATAACATATGGCATTTAGGAAACCATACCCTGCCAAGAAATCTTGAAACAAGGGTTTTATCTTAAGCAAAATTTTATTAGATGATGTCCCTCTTAGAGGGCTTCCCAGGTGGCTCAGGGGTAAAGAATCCGAGTACAAATGCAGGTGACACAGGAGATGTGAGTTCAATCCCTGGGTTGGGAAGATATCCTGGAGAAGGAAATAGCAACCCACTCCAGTATTCTTGCCTGGGAAATCTCATGGATAGAGGAGCCTGGTGGGCTACAGTCCATGGGGGTCACAGAAGAACCAAACACAACTGAGCAGGCACGAGCTCTTTAAAAACCACACAAAATGTTAATTTTTAAAGTATTCTCAAATTCACTATTGGAAATAAGTTTTAAAATGAATTTGTTAAAACTTTTCAACTGTAGAACTGAAATGTAATTATTGCTTTTGCTAATCAAACTATGCCCAGAAAAACACTTTTAAAGAAGATGATGACTTTTATTTTGAGGTTGCAGTGTAATGTAGGGCAAAAACTCTAGTCTGGTATAGAAATACCCAGTTTCTCACTCTAGGTATGCTTTTTACACTTAGCATGTACCCATTTCCTCTTCTAGAAAATTAGGTAAACTGTCAGTGTATTAAAAAGGAGAGACATCACTTTGCCAACAAAGGTCCAGATAGTCAAAGCTATGGTTTTTCCAGTAGTCATGTACAGATGTGAGAGTTGAACTGTAAAAAAGGTTGAGTGCCGAAGAATTGATGCTTTCAGACTGTGGTGTTGGAGAAGACTCTTTAGAGTCCCTTGGACTGCAAGGAGATAAAACCAGTCAATCCTAAAGGAAATCAACCCTGAATATTCATTGAAAGGACTGATGCTGAAGCTGAAGCTCCAATACTTTGACCACCCATTGTGAAGAGAACAGACATGTTGGAAAAGACCCTGATGCTGGGAATGATTGAAGGCAAAAGGAGAACAGGGCAGCAGAGGATGAGTTGGTTTGATGGCATCACCGATTCAATGCACATGAATTTGAGTAAACTCTGGGAGATAACAGATAGGGGAGCCTGGCACAGTACAATCCATGGGATCACAGAGTTAGACATGACTTAGCAACTGAGCAACAACAACTTGATCTTGTAAACAACTGGCTTCAGATTCCACATATCTATCAAAGTATTCGGTGTTTTTCTCAGGTATATATTTTCTTTGGCACAATAGATAAGTACCCATCTAAACACAGCCCTGAAAGTAAATGTAAGGTGGGAGCTGGCAGTACATTTGCAGACAGAGGAGTTTCCCAGGTTATACCGTGGTCAGCTCTAATACAGTCGCATAGAACTAAAGACTCACAGAGCCGGAAGACTACGATGAACACAATGTATTTTTACAAGCAAGGTACTCAAGAAAGAGGAGTTCTTGCAGCAAGAGTACTGGAGTGGTTTGCCATTCCCTCCTCCAGTAGAAAAGACCCTGATGCTGGGAAAGATTGAAGGCAAAAGGAGAAGTGGGTGGCAAAGGATGAGGTGGCTGGATAGCATCACTGATTCAACAGACATGAACTTGGGCAAACTCCAGGAGATAGTGAGGGACAGGGAAGCCTGGCGTCCTGCAGTCCATGGGGTCACAAAGAGTTGGACATGACAACTCGGCAACCTAACAACAACAACTATAACACAAGAAAGAGCGCTCTTTTACCTTGTTCTGTTACTTTCTGCCTGCAGAAGTCTCCCCCGGCCCCCTGGGAATGTATTCGGTATCTCATGGCACCTCAATGCAACACTTCTTGTATTCGCGCTTAGCTCTGTACACCGTTGCTGCCTAAGAATTCTTCTGTTTCCCGCACAAGACTATACAGGGACTGAGAACACAGGCTGCCTTTTGTTGCATTTTGTCCTCGAGACCAGCAACAGTGCCTAGAACATAGCAGGAGCACAATAAATATCAGTGATATTTGCCTGGTTTCATGGTCTTTGGCAAGTGGCCTAAACTCTCCGAGTGTTGGTTTGCTTGTGGGTAAAATGAAGGTAATTATAATCCTTACTTCACTGGCTTGTTATGAGGATTCAAGTCCCATAAATGCTACTGTTGTTGCTGTTGATAACCGTGGCCCAGTCGGCAATCATTATTCACTGATTAGAAGCCATCAGACCCAAAGCGAGCTATTTATAGGTGGAGGAATCACAAGAGAATATTTCACAGCAGCTCCAAGTCTGTTCTCAAAATAAGCCACAGAGGAGACCTAACTATTCAGACAGCCCTCCTCCTCGCCTGGCATCTCTACCCCACTACACCCTGGACATTATTAGAATTTTTTGAATACATGTCAACTTATTTATACACTTGTATTTAGTCCTTACTGTTCATTTTTGTAACAAGCCATCAGCCAAATTTATTAGGAATCAAATAATGTAGTTTTAGTTTATGCTATGAGTTGAGATACTTTATCACACTTTGTAATATACAATGAAGATAAAAGACTCTGGTCCCTTTTCTATTTATTCTAATAAACCTCTCTGCTCCAGAGTATTGGCATTGGTCATTTCTCTTTTTAATATGCCAAGTCTGCTCCTGACTAAATCATGTCCTCTATCCTGAGATGTTAGTCAATAAAGTAAGCATATTCTTAGAAGCAATTTATAATGGATATATAGATTAAACTGTATCATTAAAAAGTCATTCTTGTGCTTAGGCTACTTATGGAAATCAAGAATCATAATACCCTTTCATATCATAATTTTAAAGACATAATTTCAAAACACACACACACAGATGGGAAAGAGCAAGTATACATGAAGTGGGCAAATCAAACCTCTTTTTAACCAAAAAAAAAAAAAAAATCTTTGGAAAGTACTTCTGAGGTGCCAGAAGGATTCTGGAAGATAATACTCTTAAGACGATAGTAGAGATAAACAGAGAATTAAAACTATAGCTATACATAATACCAAAGCAACCCCTGAAGAAAAGAAATGCTTTTTTTTTTAATCACACTCTTCAAAGATACATTACTTAATTAGCAAAGGCATTCTATTCTTCTGATTAGTTTTTGTTTTTGCTTTTTTTTTTTTTTTTGGTGGAGAAAAAAGCTCATCAGCTAGAATTTAAATGTATTCCATTGAATAAAGGTATTTGACATTTTCCAACTACCAAATTAATTTGACATAAAAATCAAAGTTATTTGAACCATTAACTGGGCTTACCAGGTGACACATTGGTAAAGAATGTGCCTGCAATGCAGGAGACTAGGGTTCAATCCCTGGGTGGGAAAGAATCCCTGGAGGAGAGCATGGCAACCCACTCCAGTATTCTTGCCTGGGAAATCCCATGAACAGAGGAGCTTGGTGGGCTATAGTCCATGGGGTCTCAAAGAGTTGTACATGACTGAGCACACACACACAGAACAATTAACTGTGTAATTAGACTTTATATTTGTTTGAAGCTGTTTTTAGAAACATTAATTTGAGGGCTTTTTAAAATTTTCAATACAAAATATTATTTCAAAATGCCCAGAATGTATTTAAACGTGGAGTAAGACGTTACTTTGCCAACAAAGGTCCATCTAGTCAAGGGCATGGTTTTTCCAGTGGTCATGTGTGGATGTGAGAGTTGGACTGTGAAGAAAGCTGAGCGCCGAAGAATTGATGCTTTTGAACTGTGGTGTTGGAGAAGACTCTTGAGAGTCCCTTGGACTGCAAGGAGATCCAACCATTCCATCCTAAAGGAGATCAGTCCTGGGTGTTCATTGGAAGGATTGATGTTGAAGCTGAAACTCCAATTCTTTGGCCACCTGAAGCAAAGAACTGACTCATTTGAAAACACCCTGATGCTGTGAAAGGTTGAAGGCAGGAGGAGAAGGGGACGACAGAGGATAAGATGGCTGGATGGCATCACTGACTGGATGGACAGGAGTTTGAGTAAACTCTGGGAGTTGGCAATGGACAGGGAGGCCTGGTGTGCTGCAGTCCATGGGGTTGAAAAGAGTCAGACACGACTGAGTGACTGAACTGAACTGAACTGAAATTCTCTACTTCCAGAAAGACTTAAAAAAAAAAGAAAACTGAAGCCATTTTGTTGGAAATATGTTGATAATGTCAAATACACAAAGGTGAGCTTGTTACCTAAATCACACATTCCATTCTTAGCGGAGATTATAATCCTAAATCTTTGCGTTCAACAAGTTCTTAGGAAATTATAAACAAGGGTCTAGTTAATTTGACACAAAGTAAAATGTCACAATTTATTGTCTGTGATCACAACCCGGGCATCTAGACAGTGGCATGTTAAATGCATCGCTTCTTGAATTGTTGCCAGTTAACATTCATTTTGTGACATATGAATATCACCAGGGAAATTCAGAATCTTTCAGCCATTTATGTCTCATGTTAATACTCCGAAGTTTTATTACAGGCATCAGCATTGCTCCCCATTAGGGGTTGTCATGCGATGTTTTATTTTGATATTTTACTTCACTGATTTTCATCACAGTTTCCTATCTTGGATCCAGACCCTATGACTGCATTCATAAACTTGCATATAATATGCATGTGAAGTCATGTTTCCTACTTGGACACGTTAGCAAAATTCCATCTGTCTGCTCCTTTTTAAACTGTTAAGTTTTCCACACTGAAAAGAGAATTGGGTTACAATTACCTACTGCAACTTTTCATCAGAATAACATTTTAAGTTGTGTATAATATTGTTCCATAACCTCCCTTGCCTGAGGAGTTTAAAACAGTTCACACACCCAGATATTTTTACAATAAACCCAACATGTGAAAGCATTTTAAAGTTGAAAGGAATTCTTAGAGATGTTTCTAGCCTAATCCTGCCATTTTTCAGATAAGAAAGCTCAGCTAAAAATAATGATTGGAGAAGCAAGATGGGTGAGAACTCCAGGACCAAACTCCCTGAGTTCAAGACTGCTTCCCCCAGTGCTGGGTGCGGGATATTTGCTGACTTACTTCACCTCTCTGTGCCTTTGTTTCTATGTCATAAAATTTCTGTGAGAATTAAACAAACTAATACATTCATTACCATGAAGAACAACAGTTCTTGTCCATTTTTATAAGTTTTTAAGCTTTTTTTAAAATGTGGACCACGTTTAAAGTCTTTGCTGAATTCATTACAATGTTGCTTCTGTTTTTACATACTGGTTTTCTGGCCTCCAGACATATGGGATCTTAGCTCCCCAACCAGGGATCGAACCCACTCCCCCTGCACTGGAAGTCTTAACCACTGGACCACCAAGGAAGTCCCTCCATAATCTAACTGAAGAGGTGGTTTAGCTTCTGAGTCGTATCTGACTCTTGTGACCCCATGGACTATATAGTCCGCCAGGCTTCTCTGTCCATGGAATTTCCCAGGGAAGAATACTGGAGTGGGTTGCCATTTCCTACTCCAGGGGATCTTCCTGACCCAGGGATAGAACCTGGATTTCCTGCATTGCAGGCAGTCTCCTTACTGACTGAGACACCAGGAAAGCCTCAAAAGGGGATTTCCTCAAATACCCTCAACTATGACATAAGAAGATGAGGTAGAGCAGTGTAGCCCAGATCCTTTCTCTGCTTTTTTTATCCTGGGATCAGCTGCCAACAGAACACTCAACTTATGCTCTGTTCTATTCATCTTAGGCTGCCATTTAGTGGCAAATCTGGATGCTGATGTTCATGGAATTCCAGAGTTTAGTGTTTGAAGCCTGTTGTTGCCACATTGTCTGGTGATAGCTTCATTAGCAGTAAAGGGGCTTCTCCTTGTGACCAGTTTTGTTTTCTCGCTCATCTAGTTCAGAACTCTGGCAAGAAAACCCACACACAAAGCAAGTAACTCACAGAGTTCCCATAAAAGACACTCAACAAACACTGGCTGTTTCTACCATTATTTGTCTTGCTCCAAGTTGTCTATCACATCAGTTCAGTTCAGTTCAGGCGCTCAGTCGTGTCTGACTCGTTGTGACTCCATGAACCGCAGCACACCAGGCCTCCCTGTCCATCACCAACTCCCAGAGTTTACCCAACTCAAGTCCATCAAGTCAGTGATGCCATCCAGCCATCTCATGCTCTATCGTCCCCTTCTCCTCCTGCCCCCAATCTTTCCCAGCATCAGAGTCTTTTCAAATGAGTCAGTTCTTTGCATCAGGTGGCCAAAGTACTGGAGTTTCAGCTTCAACATCAGTCCTTCCAATGAACAACCAGGGCTGATCTGATGGACTGGTTGGATCTCCTTGCAGTCCAAGGGACTCTCAAGAGTCTTCTCCAACACCACAGTTCAAAAGCATCAATTCTTTGGCACTCAGCTTTCCTTGTAGTCCAACGCTCACATCCATACATGACCACTGGAAAAACCATAGCCTTGACCAGACGGACCTTTGTTGGCAAAGTAATGTCTCTACTTTTTAAAATGCTGTCTAGGTTGGTCATAACTTTCCTTCCAAGGAATATGCATCTTTTAATTTCATGGCTGCAATCACCATCTGCAGTGATTTTGGAACCCAAAAAAATAAAGTCAGCCACTGTTTCCACTGTTTCCCCATCTATTTGCCATGAAGTGACAGGACCGGGTTCCATGATCTTAGTTTTCTGAATGCTGAACTTTAAGCCAACTTTTTCACTCTCCTCTTTCACTTTCATCAAAAGGCTCTTTAGTTCTTCTTCACTTTCTGCCCTAAGGGTGGTGTCATCTGCATATCTGAAATTGTTGATATTTCTCCTGGCAATCTTGATTCCAGCTTGTGCTTCATCTCTTCCCAGCATTTCTCATGATGTACCCTGCATATAAGTTAAACAAGCAGGGTGACAATATACAGCCTTGACGTACTCCTTTCCCAATTTGAAACCAGTCTGTTGTTCCATGTCCAGTTCTAACTGTTGCTTCCTGACCTGCATACAGGTTTTTCAAGAGGCAGGTCAGGCGGCCAGGTATTCCCATCTCTTTCAGAATTTTCCACAGTTTATCGTGAACCACACAGTCTATCACATCAGTGTCAAAATTAATATCACAACCCAGTGCCCTTGCGCAAAGATTTCATCTGTGGACAGAAAAAAAAAAATAGCTTTGGTTATTTAATACCATGAAAGCGTTAGTTGCTCAGTCCTGTCTGACTCTGCCACCACATGGACTGTAGCCCACCAGGCTGCTCTGTCCATGGGATTCTCCAGGCAAGAATACTGGAGTGAGTAGTTCTCTTCTCCACAGGATCTCCCCAAAACAGGGACTGAACCCAGGTCTCCTGCATTGCGGATAGATTCTTTATGGTCTGAGCCATCATTTAATACCATAAGAGCATATAATTATTTCTATTTCACAGCTCTTCAGATCCAATTAACAACTATGCCCTTCTCTGAGCCAAACATGGGCCGTAATTATTTATTAACATTCCTTTAGTCCTGTGATTCAAATAATAGAAATGCATATTCTTACATAAAATATTTAAATCATACCTTGATATTTTGACATGCAAAAATATGGAAGTAAATAAAATAGCCACACATTTCATTTCTCAGATGAAAATATTGCGTTTCTTGGACTTAGGTTTTCAGTTTGTAAAGTCTACATTGCTTGTCTTTATAACTTTTAAGGCTATAATTTTCTACTTAAGTTTACTATGTGCCACTTCACACAATTACCCACTTATATGTGCACCCTACTTAATACCATACACATAGCTGGAATTTTTTAATTTTTAGGAAATTTCCTTTTCTGATTTCATAGTTTAATAAAAATGACTATGAATGTTTGTGCAGCAGAACTCTGAATAACAGATTTTCAGTTTCTTTAGAACAATTCCAGGATCTTTCTCACTCATCTCAGCATAAATCAGACCATGTCAGTAACCTACTTAAAACCTCTCAATGTCTTCCTCTCGTGCATGGAATTAAATCCTTTAAAGCCCACCATGAGCTGGCACTGCCTCCTCCCTGACCTCACCTCCCGGGAGCCCCCTCTCCCATCACTCAGGGTGTCCCAGACACAGTGACCTTCTCATTGTGCCAGGACATGCCATGGGTACCCCAATCCCCAGCACATGGAAGTGCCCTTCTTTTCCTCTGGCAGGAACTCTCTCCTGGCAAATGTTTGCTTGGGTCTGTCGCTCACTTTGCTCAGTTCTCTGCTCAAATGCCATCTCCTGAGAGAGACCCTTCCTCAATATCTTCTCTCAGATACCCCCATGCTCACGCTCCATCTCTCCTTACTATTTCATTTTCTTCATAGCCCTTATCACTACTTAAAAATATGTACCTATTGGCTATTTACTTTTTTTGTGATCTGTCCCCCATTCTAGGAGGTAAGATCTACAAAACTAGAAATGTAATTTACTTTATTCCTGTATCTCAAGCAAATGACAGATGTCAGATACTCAAAAATGCATTGAATTAATAAATAACAAATAAAGCTTTGTGTGCCAATACCAGCACCATCCTTGGCTTATAGTGAACTGAATAAATGATAGTTGAATGTATAAAATATTTCATTCAACAAAAAATACATGGCACCCAGAACAAAAGGCATGACATACCTGTCTTCAGACACCTTAGAAACTTACTGCAGAGAGAATAATTACATGCATGGAAAACTTTTAAATGCTATGTAATGCTGTGTGAAGCTGCATGGAATCAGTTTTCTATACTACAAGAAATAATTGTTTCTATATCACTGATGCAGCTAATAAGTGCATGGCTGCCCAGGAGGTAGAGTTTGATGAAGGCAGAAGTTCTCAGCAGCTTTCACTATGTAGCAATTTGAGGTAGATCTTGAAAGGCTTGTGGGTCAGTCCTCTGTGGTGACCTAGAGGAGTAGGATAGGGGGAGGGGGAAGAAGGTACAAGAGCAGGGGGATATATGTATCATATAGCTGATTCACTTTGCTGTACAGCAGAAACTAACACAACATTGTAAAGCAACTATACCCCAATTAAAAACAAAAAAAAACAAGAGTTGTGAATTTCAGATCAGGACATTAGGGAAGAGATCATCAAAAATAGGAAGAAAAAATTCAGTCCATAATGGAGTTGTACTTTTTATTTTTTTCTTTTTTTATTGAAGTACAGTTGCTGTAGAATATTATGGAAATTAAAGGTGTACAATATAGTGATTCACAATTTTTTAGTTATACTCCATTTATCAGTCAGTTCAGTCATGTCTAACTCTTTGTGAACCCAAGGACCACTGCACACCTAGCCTCTCTGTCCTTCACCAACTCCCAGAGTTTACCCAAACTCATGTCCATCAAGTTGGTGATGCCATCCAACCATCTCATCCTCTGTCATCTCCATCTCCTCCTGCCCTCAATCTTTCCCAGCATCCAGGTCTTTTCCAATGCAAAGAGTCAGCTCTTCGCATCAGGTGAGGTTTCAGCTTCAACATCCGTCCTTCCAATGAACACTCAGGGCTGATCTGATGGACTGGTTGGATCTCCTTGCAGTCCAAGGGACTCTCAAGAGTCTTCTCCAACATCACAGTTCAAAAGCATCAATTCTTTGGCACTCAGCTTTCTTTGTAGTCCAACGCCCACATCCATACATGACTACTGGAAAAACTATAGCCTTGACCAGACGGACCTTTGTTGGCAAAGTAATGTCTCTGCTTTTGAATATGCTGTCTAGGTTGGTCATAATTTTCCTTCCAAGGAATATGCATCTTTTAATTTCATGGCTACAATCACCATCTGCAGTGATTTTGGAACCCAAAAAAATAAAGTCAGCCACTGTTTCCACTGTTTCCCCATCTATTTGCCATGAAGTGATGGAACCAGATGCCATGATCTTAGTTTTCTGAATGTTGAATTTTAAGCCAACTTTTTCACTCTCCTCTTTCACTTTCATCAAAAGGCTCTTTAGTTCTTCTTCACTTTCTGCCCTAAGGGTGGTGTCATCAGCATATCTGAGATTATTGATATTTCTCCCGGCAATCTTGATTCCAGCTTCTGCTTCATCCAGCCCAGCATTTCACATGATGTACTCTGCATATAAGTTAAATAAGCAGGGTGACAATATACAGCCTTGACATACTCCTTTCCCAATTTGGAACCAGTCTGTTGTTCCATGTCCAGTTCTAACTGTTGCTTCCTGACCTGCATACAGGTTTCTCAAGAGGCAGGTCAGGTGGTCTGGTATTCCCATCTCTTTCAGAATTTTCCACAGTTTATTGAGATCCATATAGTCAAAGGCTTTGGCATAGTCAATAAAGCAGAAATAGATGTTTCTCTGGAACTCTCTTGCTTTTTCAATGATCCAGCAGATGTCAGCAATTTATCTCTGATTCCTCTGCCTTTTCTAAAACCAGCTTGACAATCTGGAAGTTCACAGTTCACGTATTGCTGAAGCCTGGCTTAGAGAATTTTGAGCATTATTTTACTAGCGTGTGAGATGAGTGCAATTGTGTGGTAGTTTGAACATTCTTTGGCATTGCCTTTTTTTGGGATTGGAATGAAAAATGATCTTTTCCAGTCCTGTGGCCACTGCTGAGTTTTCCTGGTATATTGAGTGCAGCACTTTCACGGCATCATCTTTTAGGATTTGAAAGAGCTCAACTGGAATTCCATCACCTCCACTAGTTTGTTCGTACTGATGCTTCCTAAGGCCCACTTGACTTCACATTCCAGGATGTCTGGTTCTAGGTGAGTGATCACACCATCGTGATTATCTGGGTCATGAAGATCTTTTTTGCACAGTTCTTCTAGGTATTCTTGCCATCTCTTCTTAATATCTTCTGCTTCTGTTAGGTCCATACCATTTCTGTCCTTAATTGTGCCCATCTTTGCATGAAATGTTCCCTTGATATCTCTAATTTTCTTGACGAGATCTCTAGTCTTTCCTATTCTATTGTTTTCCTCTATTTCTTTGCACTGATGACTGAGGAAGGCTTTCTTATCTCTCCTTGCTATTCTTTGGAACTCTGGATCCAAATGGGTGTATCTTTCCTTCTGTCCTTTGCTTTTCACTTTTCTTTCACAGCTATTTGTAAGGCCTCCTCAGACAGCCATTTTGCTTTTATAGCCATTTTGCTGTTACACTCCACTTGTGGTTATTATGAAATATTGGGTATGTTCTCCATGTTGCATACTAGAGCCTCATTGCTTACTTTATACATCGTAGTTTGTACCCCTTAACACTCTTCCCTTGTGTTGCCCCTCCCCTCCCCAATGTTAACTACCAGATTGTTCTCTATCTCTGTGATCCTGCTTCTTTTTTGTTACATTTCCTAGTTTGTTGAAGTTGTATTTTCTTAACAATGCATTTTTTCTAGTGGAAGTTTTCCAATTTAAGCACATAGTGAATATTAAATTACATATCCCTGGCAATGTTGAGATTCTCATGATTTGAAGTTTAAAAGAATGAAATAAAAACCGTTCATCTCTACTCATGTGCTAAGATGCAATTATTTTTGCTTCACGTAATTTAATCAAAAGTTAGCATGAGTGCTACTGAACTATACCTGTTTAAAAAATTTGAGTGCTTTTAGAAGAAAGGGTTTTAATATATAAAAGACAAAAGAAAGTCCTGGAGTGCCTTAACATGGCCATATCCATATGCTTTTTATGATTACAAGTTACTGAAAATATTTTCAGAAATATTCAATCTCAGACATGCTCATTGTCTTATCCTGTACTTGAATATTAAGTGTCTTAAAATAGATCCATGCTTGCTTGTAATTCAATGCAATAAAGTTGCTTATCAAAGAACAGTACCCTAACGACATGAAAGAATTAGTGAGAGCCCTGAGTTTCAGGCCTATACTTCAGTGAAAGGGTCAGGACAGTGTATAATGTTAAGAATTCATATTTCATATACTCTATCCTCATACTGAACCTTTGAAGATGTTTGACATTCTTTACCAAGTTGGAATCGATATAGAATCAGCAGGACACAGCACTGCCTTCCAAGGGAGTGGATCAAACCCTGAGCAGAGATGCTGTTGCAGTGAAGGGACGCCACTCTCCCTCGACAAGTTCCAACAGAACCAGTCAAAGAAAACATAGCCCGGAGGTGCACAACATCTCTTGTAAAACTGAAAAAACAAAATCGATTGAAAAATGAATCTCTTATTTAACTACAAGAATACATTAGTAAAATAATGTCCCCACTCAAAAACTAGAGTATTTGTTTTTAATTTCTTTTTTCCTCCTCTTGCAGGTAAATATTTTGAAGTTAGAAAAGTGAAATAAACTGTATTAAATAGAAATCCAGTATGTCTGCCTTAATTTGATGTTACGAAAGGTCAAGTGGAGAAAAAGAAGGAAAGATAAAGAAAGGAAGGGAGGGAAAGAGGGAAGGAGGGAGGAAGTAAGAGAGAAAGGAAGGAAGGAGGGAGGAAAGAAAGAAGAATGAGAAAAAGAAAATCAACCAGGTGCCTTGAGCTCCACATTTCCAGAACTGGATTCTTGATCTTCCATCCACATTGGCTTCTCCTCCCACCTCCTCATCCTCTCTGGGGGCCCCTCCTTCCCTCCAGACTTCAGGCCAAAACACTTGTCTTGACCTCAATTCCCACAACCCACATCTAACCTGTCAGAGTACCACTGGCTCTGCTTTAAAAATACAAAAGTAAAAGTGTTAGTCGCTCAGTCATGTCAGACTCTTTGTGACTCCATGGACTATAGCCCATCAGGCTCCTCTGTCCATGGAATTCTCCAGGCAAGAATACTGAAATGGGTAGCTATTCCCTTCTCCAGGGGCTCTTCCCAACCAAGGGATTGAACCTGGGTCTCCTGGATTGCAGGTAGATTCTTTACTGCCTGAGCCACCAGGGAAGTCTCAAAATATAAAAGTATATCCAATACACCCAGTACTTCTTACCAACACCATCATCCTCTCTCTCACTCAGACCAGGGCAGCAGCCTTCCAGGTGTTCCCTCCTGCCTCCACCTCATCCCCTGTCTCTTCTCTACATAGTAAACAAAGGAGCCTTATTAAAACTTTTCAAAACACCACTGTACTGAGAGTAAGAACCTGTGACAGCAAAGACAGAAACTGACCCAAGACTGTCCTCAAAGAGCTTCCAGGCCAACTACTGGTGTTCTCAAGAAGGAAACAGCCAGAAAGGAGGTATTTGAACAGTCCTTCAGATAAAGTGGAATTTTCCTTCCAACCACAGTTCTTGCTTCACTGGACACATTTATAAACAAAAGCTCCTGATTATCCCAACATTCTCGAATTTTCTGAGAACAGTGAGAGTCCTAGATCCTCTCTGCTTTGAAACTTTCCATTGGAAACTGCTGTGATTTTTTTTTTTTTTTAATTGAAGTTAGTTTCAGCACCTCCTCCACTTCTCAACTGCAGGATGCCAGCAGGGCAGCCAGCCTCTGAGATTCAATTTCTCAAACAAGATGGGACTTGGCAGGGCCTGCCCTGTCCGACCCACAGGACCACTGCAAGAGTTAACTGAGATTCCAATGGTCATGTACAGATGTGACAGCTGGACCATAAAGAAAGATGAGCACCAATGAATTGATGCTTTTGAACTGTGGTGTTGGAGAAGACTCTTGAGAATCCCTTGGACTGCAAGGAGATCCAACCAGTCAATCCTAAAGGAAATCAACCCTGAATATTCACTGGAAGGATTGATGCTGAAGCTGAAGCTCCAGTTCTTTGGCCACCTGCTGCAAAGAGCCAACTTACTGGAAAAGACCCTGATGCTGGGAAAGATTGAGGACAGGAGGAGAAGTGAGCCAAAGAGGATGAGATGGTTTGATGGCATCACTGACTCAATGGACATGAGTTTGGGCAAATTCTGGGAGATAGTCTCTGCCTGCTGAACTCTGGGCCTTAAACTTCCTGGTGGAGGCACCAATGCCCACCATCCTCAACGCTACATTCCTGAAGGCACCCAGCCCACTGTCCACACCCAACATACTTGTTTTGAATGAGCAACTGAATTAAACAGAGAAGAGGGAGAAGGCCTTCCAGTGCTTTATGCCAGACACATCTCAACTTCAACACCTAGTCAGCTTGCTCCATCCCTCAGGTTAGTCTTGGATTATCACCCTCCGTGTTCATTGCCATCCAAGTTCATCACTCCATAGCACCTCAAGCCCTCACTGTCTTCTCCCTCTCTCTAGTCTTACCAGTGAATGCTGCTTTCCCAAAATAGTTTGTAAGTTTCCAGAATATAGTCTATCATTTTTATTTCTTTTGTATCCCTCATAATGCACTTTTTTTTGGGGGGTGGGGGGGTGGGGGGACCTTGCCATGAGGCATGTGGGATCTCAGTTCCCCAACCAGGGATCCAACCTGCACCATCTGCATTGTAAAGACACAGTCTTAACCACTGGACAGCCAGGGAAGTCCCTTTCATAATGCCCTTTAAATAGGAAAATCTAACACTGAATCTGCCCTTGGCCAAGAGTTCTCTAAAATGGCATGAGAGCTACAGGGGCTGACAAAAGGATTCAAAATAACGTATCAGAAATAATTCACATAACTCTTGAATACATAATGTCTGTGACTCATACCTCATTTCAATTATGAGCCCTAATAGCACATAAACAAATATCTTTCAGGTCCTGAATCTCACTCCTGATAATTCAGCCACATAATTCTTTGCTGAAACAGAAATGCCCCTCACCCAAAAAATATCTGACACAGCAAAAACATAAAGTGCTTTAGAAAACATTCTAAATCAACTTCAGCATTCTAGAATGCTTGCTGTAGATGCAATTGCCACTTGGGACTTCTGCCATTGGGACCATTTCTCCATCTTTAATTCAGGTTTGCTATTCTCCTCTGTGTCCTCCAGTTATGAAATTATAGATGTGGTTTTCTGAAAAACCCAGTTTTCAGAAAATTAGAGAGAAAAAACAGCACAAAATTCTGATAACAATATATTCCTAGCAAAAACTTTGGTTTCAGCATAATTTGTGTGTTTAATTATCTAATTATTTCAATGCAACTGTATCTGGGGGCCTCCCAGTTGGCTCAGTGGTAGAGAATTCACCTGCCGATGCAGGAAGATGCAGGAGATGTGGGTTCAATCCCTGGGTCAGGAAGATCCCCTGGAGAAGGAAATGGCAACCCACTCCAGTATTCTTACCTGGAAAGTTCCATGGACAGAGGAGCCTGGGTAGCTGCAGTCCAGGGGTCACAAAAAGTCTGACACAACTAAGCAACTGAGCACACACGTAACTATATTTTGTGTTGACTTTCTGAAAATCCTTCGTTATTTGCATGTCTTCCAACCCCCACTGAAAGAAATACAAGTGATTAATAAATATTTTAGTAGTCAAGCTAACTTTGAAACTGATGGCAACGTGTGAACTAAAATCCTACCTAAATGTGAAGAAACTCTTCTAAAACTGCAATTTGGAACTTTGAGAATTTCTTGAGAACTTTATGACATTCCTGGGTGGTTTGTCGCCTTTCAGTTTCCCACAAATATACACCTTTGAAAAAGAAGATGATTCTGCTTAATCTGCCCTGGCTGATCTGGCTTCCTTAGAAAGCTTTTAGAAAGGAGTGAAGAGGCTTAAGCACACTTTGGGTTCATCTGGCCTAATCTACAACATTCAAAAGAGCATTTAATTTCTTGCACCCTTGTCTAAGTTAGATGCTGCAGAAATACTCGAAGATCAAAAAGTAAAACTGCTCAACATAAGAAGAAATAAGTTCTAAGAGTCTTTTTGTTTTCCAAAAAGGTCAAAATCTCAGGTTCAACACATGATCCTCTATGGAAGAAAGGAATACAAATGTGTATAACCATGGTGACAAAGAATCCCAAAGGCTGTTCCATCGTGAGGCTGATTAGAATTTGACATGTTTGAACTCTCCACACACTTGCTGAACTTCCGGACAGCTCTACCCGTCATAATTAACCACTAACGAAATTTTACTAGAAAAAAAAATTACAAGCCAGAGTTGGAATCTCTTTAAGTCTGAGGGAGCAAGTGCCATGAGAATGATTGCCGTCCTATAGGAGAGACTGCCACAGAAAGGCTCCAAAACGAATCTGTCCCCAACAGCTAATAATTCACCTATTATCAAACCCTCTAGAATCATAATACCTCAGTCTCCACCGTGAGCCTGCAAAACAACGGATGAATTGCAGCGACCAGCCGAATGGGTGATGTGCCTTGGGATTTGGGAATTCCACCCACCCTACGTGTGAGAAGAATTTATGAAGATAACATGACACACTAATATATTTTTACAGCTTAAACAAGATACTCGGTGCCATTTTTGAGCACCACACATAGTTTATCAATATAACTCCTAAGACCTTTATCCCCTTTTGTTTCTTTGCTGCCGTGCATAATGTCATTATCAAAAACATTAAGACTGACTAAAGTGCAAGCATTTCGATCCTGGACAGAAGCTCTTCAAAAAAAAATAAAAACAAACTTTTTTTATTGTGGTATAGCCGATTAACAAACAATGTTGTGATAGTTTCAGATGAACAATCCAAGGGACTCAGTCATACATATACATGTATTCATTCTCCCCCAAACTCCCCTCCCTCCTTTTTTCCCTTTCTTTCTCTATTTTCATTGTTTGTTGGTTCACTTTTATTTTTGTTGCGTTTGTTACAATTGTCTTAAACACACTCTTCAGCCATAGCAAAAACACATAAAACACTTTGCGTGGTTTCAAAGTGACCTTTGAAGAACCTTATTCTTCTATCTGCTTTTAGATGGGTCAGGTGGTGTGTCAGCTCCTACTACAGCATTGGCGGGCATTCAGGCATCTTTCAGAGAGAAATCACGGTCACCACCTCCATCGGATAAAACTCCTCTTAGTTCATAGGTAGAAAGACATCAGCACTGTCTGCTGCCCCAGCTGTCGGAGAATGTCAGCGCTGCATCTCAGGGCTATTCTCATTCTCTGAGACGGTTTGAGCAATTTACAATGGAAATGTACTTCAGGCATTCTCTGATTAATCACATTCACATTTTAGTGTGATTAATAAGATATACGTAGTCTAGAAATGAAAACTGTAAATTCAATGAATAAATATGTATCAGACCTGTTATATATGTATATATATACATATATAAGATATACATAGTCTAGAAATGAAAACTGTAAATTCAATGAATAAATATGTATCAGACCTGTTACTGTCTATGATTAAAAAAAAAAAAAGAACTTGCAGCTAACGTTTGGTGAGTCATTAGCCTCTGCCTGGCACCGTGTGCTTTTCCTATATCAGCTCATTCAGCTCTAACACAACTCCACGAGACAGGAACTATTATGATGCCTGTTTTCTAAATGAGGAAACAGGCTTCTGGGGTTTACAAAAGGTTTAAAAAATAAAAAAACTTCTACATGGAAAAGCAGAAACTGAAACTCAGGTCCAGTCTACTAAAAAATCCATGCTCTTGAGAGATAGACTTACTGGTTTCTGCAAAATCCATACACACACCACTTCATGTTGCTTTGAAATTTGTCAAATATCAAATTTGCACTGGAATAAGATTTAACCATCTCACAAATCTTTTCAAATCAAATATGGATGAGTGACATCACCGGTTGTGAACAGAGTGATCTTGGAAAATTAACTTAAAATCTCAAAGCTTCAGTTGACTCATTCATATAAAGCTCCCAATATTACTAAGGGATAAATGAGATTGCATATGAGAGAACATAGTAAGACACCACAAATAAAAGCATTTTCTTTTTTAATCCATTTACAGAGCTTCAATATTTAAGATAATTTTATTTGAAAATTAATGGATTTTCTCTTTTACACACACACTATCTCTAGTAACCTTGAATGTAGCACATAATTTCATTAATATCTATTGAAGAAAATGGAGCATTTTCCAATAACGACTCCTAGGAAATTGTTGCTTGATTGAGATTTTGGTGAAGACTTCCTCTTATTGCATTGTGTCAGCAAGAATCTGTTCACTGAACTCCAAGTGTATGCTCTCAGGTAAGAGAACATCCCGTTCTGAAACTGAAACTTCAAAAAAAAATCAATGTACACCACGTGACCTCAGTCACCGGCAGAAGCACCATCTTAAAAAGATGTGCAGGACTTCCCTGATGGTCCATTGCCCAAGACTGCTCTCCCAGTGCATGGAGCCTGGGTTCAATCCCTGGTCAGGGAACTAGATCCCACATGTTGAAAGTAAAGATCCAGTGTGCTGTAACTAAGATCCAGCCCAGCAAAAATAAATAATAATGAAAGTGAAAGTCACTCAGTCGTGTCCAACTCTTTCTGACCCCATGGACTATAGTCCATGGAATTCTCCAGGCCAGAATACTGGAGTGAGCAGCCATTCCCTTCTCCAGGGGATCTTCCCAACCCAGGGATCAAACCCAGGTTTCCCACATTGCCGGCAGATTCTTTACCAGCTGAGCCACCAGGGAAGCCCAAATAATAACAACGACAAACAAATAAAATGTGATTTTTTAAAAAAGATGTGCAAATGCATTGCTTTTGAAATGTGTGCATGCTCAATCACGTCCAACTCTATGCAACCTCCATGGACTGTAGTCCACCAGGTTCCTCACCCCAAGCAGCCAAAGAAATATTAAAAAAAAAAAAAAAAATAGGTGTCTTGGGTGTAAGAAAAAAAGAAAGAGTTGTTGAAGAGGTGGATTATTAGAATTTTGCAGTCAGCAACATCAAAAGTGAATTCAAAATTTGGTTTTGATTCAAATAAATCCAGGTGCAGAAGTGGGGGCAATTGATACTAAAATAATTTGCCTAGAGGTGAAGCTAGAGCCATGAGGTGAGTCCAGTCCACCTGACACATTAGGAAAATGTATATGAATTAAATCTGAAAAGGCTAAAGTAAATTGTCTAGCTTAATGACAGGAAGTAACAGATTTTATGCACCCCTCCATCCCTTTTTTGTTTCTTAGGATCCAAGAAGAATTTGGAAAAATCTTGTCAACCAGACAAGCAATCAGGAATGAAAAGAATTGTTACTGACTAGTCTTTCAGAGAGATTAAGTAACATCTGGTTGGGGTTGCATACTTATTCAACCCTTTCTTGAAAAGTCTTTAACTTGGAAAAAGGAAGCATTCAGTTATTTCAGAAATTGAGACTACTGACACATAATTATTTCACTTTGTGACATTTCCTGAAAAATATATCTCACTATGTAAATGTTGATTCTTAAGTCAGTTGTGAAAACAGCTAATTAAAGTGCTCCAGGCTTATATTTCTCTTCCATGTGACTATTCCTTCTGAGTACTATTTATAAGTTTACAGTAACCTAAATTGCATTTGATGGAATTTTCAAAAAATCAACACTGACGTTTTAATTCAGATTTCAAAGAAGCAAGTTGCCTTGGTTTGTCACACAGGATATCATTTCATCATTAAACCTATGCCAGAAATCTTGAAATTGCTATAGAACAGTAATATATAACCCCTCTGACCTTACTAAGGTTTTTTATATCTGTGGTCAAAATAAAGATTGAAGATGCTACTGTTAGGATGTGGCTATTTGTGATGGCCACTGAATATAGAAATACTTTCAATTGGGTTCACAATTACATCAGATGATGTTTATATCCTTATGGTCCTTTTCTGTGTTAAGTGGTGTGTGTGTGTGTGTGCGCGTGTTCTGCCAGTCAGTTGGTCTGACTCTTTGCAACCCAGTGGATTTGTAGCCTGCCAGGCTCCTCTGTCCATGGGATTTCCCAGACAAGAATACTGGAGTGGGTTGCCATTACTCCTTCAGGAGACCTTACAGACCCAGAGATCAAACCCATGTCTCCTGCATCTCCTGCATTGGCAGGTGGATTCTCTACCACTGAGCCACCTGGCAAGTCCTGTGTTAAGTGGAGTTTTATAAATATCTATAAGAGACATCTAGGAACCTGATCAGATCAGATCAGATCAGATCAGTCACTCAGTCGTGTCCGACTCTTTGCGACCCCATGAATCACAGCACGCCAGGCCTCCCTGTCCATCACCAACTCCTGGAGTTCACTCAGACTCATGTCCATCAAGTCAGTGATGCCATCCAGCCATCTCATCCTCTGTCGTCCCCTTCTCCTCCTGCCCCCAATCCCTCCCAGCATCAGAGTCTTTTCCAATGAGTCAACTCTTCGCATCAGGTGGCCAAAGTACTGGAGTTTCAGCTTTAGCACCATTCCTTCCAAAGAAATCCCAGGTCTGATCTCCTTCAGAATGGACTGGTTGGATCTCCTTGCAGTCCAAGGGACTCTCAAGAGTCTTCTCCAACACCACAGTTCAAAAGCATCAATTCTTTGGCTCTCAGCCTTCTTCACAGTCCAACTCTCACATCCATACATGACCACAGGAAAAACCATAGCCTTGACTAGATGAACCTTTGTTGGCAAAGTAATGTCTCTGCTTTTGAATATGCTATCTAGGTTGGTCATAACTTTCCTTCCAAGGAATACAGTACTTCAAACTTCTCTAAATTATAGATAAATGGGTGATAGGTAATGAGTTCTCACAAACATTAAAAATAAAGAAGACCACTTTGGTCCAAGATAGGAAGAACAGCAGCCTCTAAAATTGAGAGTGGAGCAGAGAGAATCTCAGAAACTACAGCACAGGATCCAGCCAAACATTCTAACTAGTTCTGACATTTGTTTGTGCACCTGAAAGAAACAAGTCATTCCTGTTGCCAGTACACAAATATCCCTGTAATTAAAAGGCTTTTTCACTTTTTTAAAATGGCAATATTTTTTCCATCCTATATCAGTCAAATGATCCTCCAGACATGTTGATTTACCCAAACCTCACTTGAGCTCTCTGAGTAATTATTCACAGATTTTGACTGGTATAAAGCTAGTCAAGAAAAAAAAAAGATACAAATAAGCAAGAAGTTCAATTTTCCACTTTTGTGAGGTAGATGAGCTATTAATCAACTGGAATAAAATTTTCAGAAGAGTTCTCTGTAAACTTCTAAATGTCTGTGAGCATCCTAGACAGGTGCACGCAATGTACAGAGATATCCGACTCAACTGAAATCATTCCATCAGCGTCAGAATCATGTGCTGAATACCTTCAACAAGGTGAAGAAGCCATATCTCAAAGGCATGTTTTCAGGAAGTAAAACATGTTTTTGTCATAACTAAGCAAAGTAAATGGAATCTGTTTAAATATATTTCCCCAGATGTGGGTTTACAGAGGTAGCAACAAAGCAAACTCCGACATTCTGCAATCAAGGAAGGTTGCTCTTTTATAATCAACTAATTGCAACTATTTACTATGTACCTATTGTGTTCTGTGAGTATAAATGCTGTGGCTCAGACAGTATAGAATCTGCCTGCAGTCAGTGCAGGAGACCTGGGTTTGATTCCTGGGTGGGGAATATCCCTGGAGTAGGAAATGGCAACCCACTCTAGTATTCTTGCCTGGAGAATTCCATGGACAGAAGAGACTCGTGGGCACAGTTCACAGGGTCACAAAGAGTCAGAAACGACTGAGTAACTAACACTCTCACTTTAATGTGTGCTGTATTGATCCTTTGGGAGAAAAATTGAATATGGAAAACAGTGACTTAAAAAAAAAAAAAAGGACAGCAGGTTGTTGAAAACATGCTCAGTTCATGAAGTCTTTCTGATTATTTCTGTCTACATAAGAAAATAAACATTACTGAATTCCTAGGATGTGCCAGGGCTTCCCTGGTGGCTCAGATGGTAAAGAATCTGCCTGCGATGTGGGAGACTTGGGTTCAATCCCTAGGTTGGGAAGATCCCATGGGGAGGGCATGGCAACCCACTCCAGTATTCTTACCTGGAGAATCCTATGGACAGAGGAACCTGGCGGGCTACAGTCCATGGAGTCACAAAGAGTCGGACATGACTGAGCAGCTAAGCACACACATGCAGGTTGTGCCAGACACTGCTAAGCACTGGAAGTTCTGAAATAAATAAGTTGTAGTCACTGCCATGGATGAAATCATAGTAGAATGGGACAGACACTACAGTGCTCACCAAACGGTGTGCTCAGCTCTGTAACAGCAAGATCGTGATGGACAAGAGACCAAAAGAACTGTTTCACATAATCTTGTTACTTTGGGCTTTTTCAACCCATTTTTTTTAATTGAAGATCCCCTGGAAAAGGATATGGCAACCCACTCCAGTATCCTTGATGAGCCTGGAGGGCGACAGTCCATGGGGTCACAAAGAGTCAGACACGACTGAGTGACTGAGCACACATGAATAGTTGATTTACTATGCTGTGTTAGTTTCAGTTGTACTGCAAAGTGATTCAGTTATATACATCTACATGAGTCTATTCTTTTCAAGATTCTTTTCCCTTATAGATTATTACAGGATACTGAGTTGAATTCCCTCTGCTACACAGCTCAGTTTAGTTCAGTCGCTCAGCCATGTCCGACTCTTTGCAACCCCATGGACTGCAGCATGCCAGGCCTCCCTGTCCATCACCAAATCCCAGAGCTTGCTCAAACTCATGTCCATCGAGTTGATGATGCCATCCAACCATCGCATCCTCTATCATCCCTTTCTCCTCCTGCCCTCAATCTTTCCCAACGTCAGGATCTTCCCCCAGGAGTCAGTCCTTCGCATAAGGTGGCCAAAGTATCGGAGCTTCAGCTTCAGCATCAGTCCTTCTAATGAATATTCAGTACTTGTTTCCTTTAGGATTGACTAGTTTGATCTTGCTGTCCAAGGGATTCTCAAGAGTCTTCTCCAATACCACAATTCAAAAGCATCAATTCTTCCTTCGGCTCTCAACTTTATGGTCCAACTCTCATATCCATACATGACTACTGGAAAAACCATAGCTTTGGCTACACGGACCTTTGTCAATAAATAATGTCTCTGCTCTTTAAAACGCTGTCTAGGGTGATCATAGCTTTTCTCCCAAGAAGCAAGCATCTTTTTAATTTCATGGCTGCAGACACTATCTGCAGTGATTTTGGAGCCCAAGAAAATAAAGTCTGTCACCGTTTCCATTGTTTCCCCATCTATTTGCCATGAAGTGATGGGACCAGATGCCATGATCCCTGCATGAAAAAATATGCAAATTGCTTTGGGGTGTTTTAAATTTCTCATTTCCCCTGAAAGTATTCCATTTTTTATATCTAAAGCACCACATCCCAATCACAAATTTTTCTCCTTACAGATTCCCCACTCTCCTACTTTTATCAGTATCTGTCATATATCTCAAAGAACCTTCTTCTTCCTCCTATTCCTTCATATCTAGCCTGAGTCTCAGACTCTATTCAAATATTCACACATTCTCTTGTTAACATCTACTGGCTCTTGACTTTGTCAGTCTCTTTTATGACCCATAAAGGTTGAAAACCTTTGGATCAACCTAGCCATGGATCTACTCCGTTTCTATATCTAAGTACCATGAAGACAATCCCAGGGCCATGAAATCTGGCATCAGGAGGAAACATGGTTTCAGAGCTCTGATCAAATCTTTGAGGACAAGCAGCAGTCCTTTCTATACATATCCCTAGTCTGCTCCTTGGAGAAGGAAATGGCACCCCACTCCAGTACTCTTGCCTAGAGAATTCTATGGACAGAGGAGCCTGGTGGGCTGCTGTCCATGAAGTTGCACAGAGTCGGACATGACTGAAGCGACTTAGCATGCCTGCATGCATTGGAGAAGGAAATGGCAACACACTCCAGTATTCTTGCCTGGAGAATCCCAGGGACAGGGGAGCCTGGTGGGCTGCCGTCTACGGGGGTCACACAGAGTCAGACACGACTGAAGCGACTTAGCAGCAGCAGCAGCAGTCTGCTCCTTTTCCCATTTCCACAATTTTTTACCATTTACATTTACTTCTTTTCAAACCCTATCTTTCTCATTTGCCATAGATTGTCTTATCCTTTTCTCAACATAAAAAACAGAAATCATTTAGGAAAAACTTTCTTGAAGTCCTATTTTCCTACATGGCATATCTTCATACCTACATCCCTTCTGTCACAGAGAATGAGATGTCCCGCCTCCTGCCAAAAGCTAGTCTAGCATCCCATGTCTTCCACAGCCAGTCAGCTCTGCTCTTCCCTGCCCTTGAACCTCTTCCTCTGTCCTGGATTTTACCTTCTGCGTATGATTCAAGCCTCTTCCTTGTGAAGAAACAAGCCCTCTCTCCAGCCAGTGCATCTCTTGAGCAATCTCTCTAGGGCCCCTTGTCTTTCACGATCATTTCTTAACAGTAGTCTTTGCTTCCCACTCGGTTCTTCACTCACTGTAATGCAGTTTCTTTCTCCACCATTCTACAACTGCTTTTTTTTTTTTTTTGGAGGGAGGAGGGTGGTAACATGAGGCATTTGGGATCTTAGTTCCTTAACCAGGGATCAGATCCACTCCCCCTGCAGTGGAAACTCAGAGTCCTAACCACTGGACCACCAGGGAATTCCAACAACTATTCCTGATGAGATCAAATTGCTATTCATGCAGTTTCTAAATCGCTATAGCCACTGGATAATTATGTACCCTATCATACTTGATTGTTCTGTGACATTTGACACTATGAACAACTTTTTCAATCTCTTTCCTCAACCAGTTTCTATAACATGATAGCTCTATGTTTTTCTTGTACATGAAGAATGGATTGAGATGGAAAGTCATCTCCTGTCTCTCCCACTTAAATATTTGAGGTCCTCAAAGGGTCTATCCTTTCCCTGAGCGGCTTCCTTAGTGGTTCAGATGGTAAAGAATCTGCCTGCAATGTGGGAGACCTGGGTTCGATTCCTGTGTAGAGAAGATCTCCTGGAGAAGAGAATGGCTACCCACTCCAGTACTCTTGCTTGGAGAATCCCATGGACAGAGGAGCCTGGAGGGCTACAGTCCATGGGGTCACAAAGAGTCTGACATGACTGAGCGACTAACACTTTCACTTCACTTTCATTTTCAAGGCTTTTTCCTCAGGGCTCATCAACTTTACCTGTTAATCCAGTGTTACCTTCTTGAGGTTTCATCTCCATTCTCCATCCTCGTCTGACATTTCTCTCTAAAGCCCACACCCTGGACTTCCTCGGTGTCCAATGGTTAAGAATCCTCCTGCCGATGCAGCGGTCACGTGTTCCATCCCTGGTCTGGGAAGATCTCACATGCCACAGGGTTACTAAGCCCATCCACTGCAATGACTGAGTGCAGACTCCCTAGAGCCTGTGCTCTGAATCAAGAGAAGCCACTGCAATGAAAAGCCCATGCACTACAGTTAGAGAGCCCTGGCTTGCTGAAACTAGAGGAAAACTAAAAAAGTGATTTAAAAAATATATATTAAAAAATAAAGCCTACATCCTGGCATGCCACAGGCTATTTAAAATCAGTAGCATTCAATAGCCTTCAGAATAAATTATAAATTACTTGAAATGTCCTAAATGACCTACATGATCTGACCCATGTATTTTCAAAATGGTGACCTTAGACCTTGGAATCTGAACAAGGTCCAAACCAGATTCTCTATTTGCTCTCTGTGACTTAGCTCAGTTCATTAATCACTTCAGGGCTATTTCTTTCTTTCTTTCTTTTTTTTTTTTTTTTGGCAAATGGCAACAAATGATACTTTGTAGAATCAGAGTGTTAGGAGTAACTGCATTTAAGCAGTGGGCATACTTTAGTGTTTAATAAATGATGATTATTATTTTGCCTACTACTACTTTTATTATTTCCGTATAGCCTGATTCTAGATGGGGGATAGTGTCTTATTTATCTTTCTGTCTCCATCACCTGTGCCTAACACGTTGAAGGGACACAAGAAATGCTTGCTGAGCCAAGAGTAAGCACAGGTGACATTTTGGTCTTCTCTTGGCAGGCCGTGGGCTTCCATAGACCGGCTGTTGGCATTCTAAAATACATCATTTGAGTCATCTCACCTTTTCCATCTGAATCTAATAGAAAGTCTTATATCTACTGGCCATCAGAGATCACACAAAATTCTTCTGGATGTTCCCTCCATCACTTATAAATATCAGTGCCACATTGCCTGTCTCAATTTTTTTAATTCCCACTGTTCCTATTCTGGATCATACCCAATAAATCTGTTTCTGTATGGCATGTGTGTGCTTAGTCAGTCGTGTCTGACTCTTTGCGACACCATGGATTGTAGCTCGCCAGGCTCCTCTGTCCATGGCAAGAATACTTAAGTGCGTTGCCATTTCCTTTGCCAGAGGATTTTCCCCACCCTCGGGATCGAACCCAGGTCTCCTGCACTGCAGGCAGATCTTCACTGTCTGAGCCACCAAGGACCTCATGTTTCTGTGAATACTTGATTATGTAACATCATACCTTCTTATTCTGCAAACATTAACATTTGTTTTCTCAGATTCCTGAAGTTAAATTGAAAATGCCTTTTTCTAACATCAGTCAAGACTTATCAACCTATTTGTATTTCAACCAGCATCTCTTAAGTCAAAAACTGATAACAAATATCAAAGTGCTTCAAAGTACAAATCAGTTACAACTGCAAGCAACCATTAAAGTCAATGCAATGCATTGTTTTGACTAAAGAAAACAGCATTGTCTCTGTAAATTTTTATGGAGTACTCCAAAGGCAGGGTTTTCTCATCATCTTCTGAATAAATGAAGTCTTAAATTCCACAGGCCAAAGAGTAGAATGAAAACAAAATTAAAAATTGACCACACACACCTGACTGCTTTGTTGTAACATATGTGTTTAATATCATGCTTTAAGCCTAGGCAATAAAAGTTAGTCATCTTGAATTTGCAGGTTTGATTCTTTAAACTGAAATATTGTTCTAAATAATAAATATTTCTCTGCATCGCAATTTAAATGCCTCCTATTGGCACGTTTTTCCCACTCTAATAGTATGAATTAAATATTCACTAGGACGAATGGAATAATGCTCTAGTCACAGCAACGAGACATAACATATATCTATGCAACTTCAAGAATTATTAAAATTCTAGATCAGAAATCGTGATGCTTTCACAGTAGATTTGAAATTGCTGCTTGTCTCCCCACCCTGAGGTGCTAGCTACCAAAACACATTGAAACACATTGAATTGCAGTAACTTTGTGGGGGAGGGTGAACTTCTTAAATGTACAACCTTTGATTCTAGTGAACATGATGTTATGGTCTGAGTGTTTGTGTCCCCCTAAAATTCGTATTTGAAACCTAACCCCAAAAGATGATAGTACTAGGAGGTGGGGGCCTCTGAGAAGTGACTGGGTCATGATGGTGGTGCTCTCATGAATGGGATTAGTACCCTTAAGAAAAAGGCTCCAATGTCTCCCTTTCTACCACATGAGGACACAGCAAGAAGATGGCCAGCTATGAACAAGCAAGAGTGCTGCCACTAGGACACAACCATGTTGGCACCTTGATCTTGGAATTCCCAGGCTTCAGAACTGTGAGAAATAAATTTCTGTTGTTTATAAGCCACCCAGTCTGTGGTATTTGCAGCTTGAATAGACTGAGACACACAGAGCAATGGAAAAAATCTTTTTGGGTAATTTGAAATTATTATATTAGCAAAGAGTGAGAAATTGTACATAGAATACATGAGAATCTGAATGAAGTGAAAGTAAGTCACTCAGTCGTGTCTGACTCTTTGCAAGCCCATGGTGTACAGTCCATGGAATTCTCCAGGCCACAATACTGGAGTGGGTAGTCTTTCCCTTCTCTAGAGGATCTTCCCAACCCAGGGACTGACCCAGGTCTCCTGCATTGCAGACAGATTCTCTACCAGCTGAGCCACGAAGGAAGCCACAAGGGTGGCTTAGAATCTGAATAGATAAAGTGAAATGATTGTGAATAAAAATATTACATTTGCTATGCCCAACTCTATCACATAATAAAATATATGTTAGCAATTTGCCTTAGAAAATTTGAAGCAATAATTCACTCAGGAAAATTTACTTACATCAAGAGTAAACCATGTAACAACTGGTCTTTTAATTTTTTTATTACTTTTTTTTTTTTTTTTTGATCATGCTGAGCAGCTTACAGGATCTTAGTTCCTTGACCTGTCCCTGTACCCTGCAGTGGAAGTATGGAGTTCTGAACATTGGACCGCCAGGGATTTCCTTAGTTTTTTCAATGTTGTCGTCTTTCAAATGATCCAGATTAGTTCTCATTCAGCCCTCATTGGTCAATCAGAATGAAAGAAATTACTTAGCTATTGAAGGTAAAGAAGGTGACTTTCCCCAAAATGACACTCACTACTCTGAAATGTACTCAAAATAATAACCTGCTTAAGTCAACATCACCAAAAGCAATATGACCAACTCATAATGCAGACACCTCAACAGGGAAGTCAGCATGTAACTTTCTGTTTAATGTCACAAAAGCACCATAGTAAGTTATCTGCTCAAGTTCACAGAATCAATGTAGAAAAGAAGAAAGCCCAGACACCACATAGTATCATTTACTACTTTTTGGCCACATTTTATCAAAGAAATTATCCCTTTTGATAATGTACAGTAGTCCTAGTTTTAATACATTAAAAGGAACTAATTTGGATACCAATAAAATTCAATTGCATTATACTTGATTTGGAAATAATGAATTAGTAAATAGTGGAGACAGATTCCTTGACAGAGCAGAGAGCTCCCAAAGAATGTAAGACATGATGAAGTGTGAGATGGGGGAACCAGAGCAGGCTGAAAGGTGATGATACATGATGATGTGCAACTGAGGACCCCAAGGAAGGATGAAGTGAGATGAGCAGTGATCTTAAGGTGGTAGACATCCATTCATAATGTAAAAAGTTGTATCTGCAGAGTTATTCAAATAACCAGTAGGAAACTTGAAAATTCATTGCCGAGTTTTGCTGCATGGATAGTATAGATTATTAAAAGCAACAGTTGGCAACTAAATCTTTGAACATAATAGAGAAGATGTCCTGTCTTCAAATTACCTCCCATCTTCATGTGAATGTCGTCATGTGTTGTCAGGAGGCTGCCCTCAAAGACTGTCATCTGCAATAAATTAATTTTCATATGTGGATTATTCAATGTCAGAATTCAGTTTTAATGACTCCTGGAGCTCAAAGATTACTAATGCATTCTTTTATCTCAGTGTTGGTTTGTTCTAAAGACAAGAGAGTAAGCTCCCTGAGGGCATCTGAAACACTGAGCACAATACCCAGTTTACAGCACGTGATCCAAAAACATTGAGTGAGTGAAATGAACGGATGGATGAAGTCAGTATGAATCCCTGACCAAGGAAAGCGATGACCACACCACAGGTTTTCCACACTGCAGTGGAATCAGTCAAAGAGCATAAGGCATGTCTTGGGTTTTCCTGTACCATTTTTGGTGCTGCTCATGAAGTCACCAGAGGCTGCCTAAGCCAGGGACCACATCTTAGTAACTGAAGTACCTTTAACACCCAGGTCTAGGCCAATATGTAGAAAGAATTAAGACAATCCATTGATCCATCCAGGTTCCTATTTGTAACAATGTTAAATGAGAAGACTTCATCTAAAACACAGCTCATCATAGACATGGGACTACTCTTAACTGTACTTTTCTTTCCTGAACGACCTTGATCACTTGCTGAATTATACTGGCCATATTCAGTGTAGCCTCAAAGCCAAGTTCTCAACTATATGAAGGCATCTATTTCACTTCAAAGTGTGCAAGTATGGCCTATAAAAGTATAATTCCTGGTCAATCCCTGGTTTTTCTTTTTCTTACCTTAGCCTTCCACATCATTCTCTATGCCAAAGTATCTAAGAAATTTTCAGTCTAAGTAAACATTGATTTAATATTCATAGCAATTGGAAATTACTATGGTGATAATTATTCAAAACCATACATTCTTTAAAATCTGACATTCAACTTGAAGTAGTGGTAGGGGCTTCTATTAAAAATAAAACTTTTGGCACTTCCCTGGCAGTCCAGTGGTTAAGACTTCACCTTCCAATGCAGGGGGTGCAGATTCAATCCCTAGTCAGAGAATTAAGATCCCACAAGCCTTGGAGCCAAAAAAAACCCAAACATAAAGAAACAGAAGCAATACTGTAATAAATTCAGTACTTTTAAAATGGTCAACATCAAAAAGTATTTTTAAAAAATAAAATAAAATATTTTGATTAAATTATAAATTTGCTTCTCTAAGTGTCTTTGACTTTAGGTAAGCATAACCCTTCTATCTTACCAACTTTGTATTTAATGGTTTCAGATCCTTCTTCATCCCCTTCTGTTGCTATACATGGAATCTTAATATCTCTCCTTTGCATTTTCTCACTTTATTTCTCTTTCCTCAAGAAAATTTTACCCTAAGAACACTTCTGGTCACCCTATTCCTTTTCCACTTATACTGTAAGTAATGAAGACATTGTACTTTTCAAAAACAGGAGTCAGTAGAAGAAATACTAGTAAGGCATGTCCATGCCTCCTGCTAATGAAAGAAAGATTCAGAGTGAGGGTGTTATCAGGGGAAAACATTTAACTACTTTTTAAAAAGTCTTAATAAAAATGTAAAAATTGTTTTCTGGAATGACTTTACGCCACCCAGCACCATAAAGAAGAAAAGTTAGCAGATGGGTCAGAGTTGCAAAGGGCAGTAAGAAAATCAGCAGTGGACTGAATACAGAGTAAGATTTATCAGAGATGTGGAGTTCAAAGAGACCATATCACTTTACTTCATCCCAATCCTACACGTCACAACAGAAAAGAGAAAGTGAGCTGTCACAGAGAGATAACCTTTGACATGTCACAGGCTGGTATGGGGGGGAGGCAATGACACAGTGTCCCAACGATTGCTGTGACCTGGGTGGAGGTGTCACGCCACTTCTCGGAATGCTCTTTGGTGAGCAGTCATTCAGAGGGCCAGGACCTCTGGTATCTGCCCTTCAGCCAAAGACAAAAGAGGAGGAAAAAGTCCCCACCACACTCAAGGACAGGTGGCTGTCCCTGCCTAAATACAGATGGAAAAGGAAGGATTTAAGATTTACAACCTAAGCCAGCGGGCCTCATTATTTTTAAATTTAAGAACATGCCATCTGTGGCTTCTCTGGCGATCTAGTAGTTAAGAATTTGCCTGCCAGTGCTGGGGACATGGGTTCTATCCCTGATAAAGCAACTAAGCCCATGGGCCACAACTACTAAGCTTGCACTTGAGAGCCCGAGAGCTGCACTCTTGAGCACAGGCACCCCAACTACTGAAGCCATCACAAAGAGACGCCCGTGCACACTGACAGCTAGAGAGTAGCCCACTCTCTGCCACTAGAGAAAGCCCACATGCCACAGTAAAGACCCAGTGCAGTCGATACATATTTTTTTAATCACTTATTAAAAAAATAAAAAAAGAACATGCTACCTGTAGAGGCTCTAGTAAGCAGGTGGTTTTGGGGGGAGTCTTGAGATGTACCAGGAGAGAGGTTAGGATGCAACAGAGAAGGATGGAGGCCAGTCAAGGGTATGTTTTTGAGCATGTTGCAGCCATGAGCAACAAGGGCTCCCACCCCGCTGAGGAACCAGAGGGGCAATGCAGACCTTCCCTTGGAGACCACCCACACTGGGGATACTTACCCCCAAGGGATCTTACTGCCTCAGCACCTCCGGCACAGCCTGCCCTGTGGGCCAAAGGCGCCCCGGAGGCCAGAGAAGACAGCACACAGAGGCTCGGGGCCTGCTCCTATAAGCGGCAGAGAGGACAGGCATGGGGATAAGGATGGAGCAAATACTGGCCAGGCATCACATGCCCTTGCTACATCTCATTCTCACAGGATTCAACTCCAAATGCCACCATATTTACCATCCAACCCAAAAATGAGGGAAGGGAGGGAAACAATTCTTGTATTAAGAGAAGACTGTGCTCAGTTGACTCTTTTGCGACCCTGTGGACTGCAGCCCACCATGGGATTTCCCAGGCAAGGATACTGGTTGCCATTTCCTTCTCCAGTTGATCTTCCCAACCCAGGAATCAAACCCTCATCTTTTGTGCCTACTGCATTAGTAAGCTGATTCTTTACCACTGAGTCACATGGGAAATCCATAGAGAAGACTAGAGCAACTCTATTTTAAAAGGGAAACTTCCTAACTCTAATTGTCTTGGGCCTTTTAGAAGTTAATATCATGTGAGTTTAAAGCAGGGGTTGGCAGGCTAGGGCCCTCCAGCCAAATCCAGCCTGCCAACAGTTTTCTTATGGCCCCCAAGCTAAAAATGGTGTTGCATTTTAAAAAGGTTGGAAAAAAGTCAGAAGAAGACTGTTTCATGACACGTGAAATTTATATGATATTCAAATTTCATTGTCTATAAATATTTATGGGAACACAGCCACACTTATCAGTTTACACAACGCTGAAAGTTGTGCCATGGATGGCAGGGCTGAGGAGCTGTGACAGAGACCATCTGGGCTTCTTGGCTTAAAATTTCCCTCTCTGGTCCCTTACAGAAAGCTGCCTGCCCATCATTTAGAACCAGACTCACTCTCATCAAATCTTTGAGATAAAAAAGCAAAAATAAACAGAAAATCTTCATGGTAGTAGCGATTCCTTGGGGTGGGGTGGTCTCCTCCTTTCTTTAAAGTGTTAGCCATTCAGTCAGGTCCGACTCTTTGCGACACAATGGACGATAGCCTGACAGGCTCCTCTGTCCGTGGAATTTTCCAGGCAAGAATACTGGAGTGTGTTGCCATTCCCTTCTTCAGGGGATCTTCCTGACCCAAGAACTGAACCTGCATCTCCTGCACGGCAGGCAGATTCTTTACCAATGAGCCACCAGGGAAGCCCTCTCCTTTCCTTAAGCAGGATTGAAAGTCCAAATGAAGCTCCACCAGGCAGTGTCTGAGCTTCTCAGATAAGGACGACTATTAGGTTTTCCACCCCTAGTTGATCCGAGTAGAACAAATATTGACAGTGTCTCGTTATTGCTGACATAAAACATGTGGTTTTACAGAATGAAGAATGTCATAAGGAATGAGATTGTTGCAAGCGATGATGAAAGTGGCATAAACTTTAAGATTTAGAATCTCTGTTTTATCCAATATGAAATGTAACACTTTGCAAACACCTGCTGCATGGAGAGGTTTTCCAGACAGAAATTCACACTGGAAACTCATGGTGGAACCCTTGAAAAGGAGCTAATTTTGAGAAAAGAGATGAAAAGATCCCAGACCAAGAGGTAATTCGGGACGGGGGCGGGGGCAGGGAAGGACAGGTGGGTGGTAGCAGGTGAGAGAGAGCTTCATAAACATTATATAATCATCAAGCATCAAGCTAATAAATTACTGGAGGAATCAAGGTTTATATAAACCGATGGATGCAGAGCCAAAGAACTGGTAACTTTAATCAGATCCCAAGGGAATCTGGGATGCCAAGTTTAGCCACACAGTTGCTGGTTCAGTCGTGGAAGCAGGGACAAGATATGTAAACGGGGCCCTTTCCAGGCATCACTACGGTGATCTATGTGTGCTATAAATCAGCATTTTGTTCCTGAGAACGCCGCAGTCCATTCTCGAGGCCGTGTTTACAGGAGAACATCAGTATTCTCTCGGCAGGCACGTCACAGCGAAGAGAATTTTAAATAGCACAGGAGAGAAGTGTTCCTGGTAGTCACACAGCCCGTGATAAACTCTGAAGTACAAATGAGAAGTGGAAGTGAACGTGAAACGCATGCTTCGTCCTCAAACTCAGTGAAAAATGAAATGTACGAGAAAAGTTGGATCCTTGCCATGACACCCATTACAGTGTAGACGAAGGCGGTGACCTTTCGTGTTCGACGCACTGTGTTTTTGACACATTTAGTCAATTAAAACGGGTGAAGTGTAATTTGTTTTTCTTAAGTTTAATACAGCATGTCAATAGACGTTAACCAAAATTTATAGTTGGAACACTAAAGCTGCCACATGCACTTAAACAAATGAACACAATTCATCACGGTTGAAATAAAGAGAACATCACGGGCATTTGACTTTATACTTCACGTAAGCGCGTAGCCAAATATAGGAAAGCAGGCTCCTTCTCACACTTCCAGTGGAAAAGACGTTTTAGTTCGCATTAAATATTGGTGTGAAAAACCTGGCTGGTATCCAGTCCTAAGGAGTGTTAGGGTTGGCACTTCCACTGTGTACTCTTACTATAAATTGTTGTAGCGTTTATTTGACATGGAATACCCAAAGGATTGATGAGCAAAGAGAGGAAGATTTTTTTTTATATTGCTGTATTACCTTTTTCAGACATCTATACGAAGCCTTTACATCTTCAAAGCCCAAACAAGCAGCCACCTGTATTCAATCGGTGCAAGATATTTTTCATGAAACGATAGCTTGCCTTTTTATAAACCTATAAAAGCACACATTTTCCATTTTTATGAGTCAGCAAAGCAGTGGCAGATTTAATAATAAAACTTACAAACACAGTTTCTTTATAGACAGTTTAACATTTTTTGCTTGTTTAAAATGCCACAGGAACAACCAAACCTGACTTCACAGTTTCTGTGTCTATCACATCAGACTGAGTTGGCCAAAAGGTTGGTGCTGGTTTTTCTGTAAGAAAAACCCAATGACAAGTAGCTACAATTTTGTACATCTATATTTAAAAAATTGACCCAGCACTCAGAGCATTTATATTACAGACCACAGACTCCTAAAAATTTAAGAGAAACATGATACCATGAGGGGGCAATTCTCAAGTACAACCTAATACAAGTATTAGATTTTGGCATCCATAATATACATGCTATTTACATATAGGTACAGTAATCATGCAATTTGAGTTTGTAAGAGCAATTGCGGTGCCTTTGTAAAAATATATTTGATATTTGAATAGGTTTTAAAAGTTGAGACTGGTATAAGTAAATCAAGCTGTAATATTTGGGAACTAACATAATGGCATAAAGGAACAGTTTTGTAAGATTTTTTTTTATTTTAAATAGAACAGGTATGTAATAAATACACAAACAACCATATTTGAAAAATACCTAGGCTGTTCTCTTTAAATACCTAGACCAAGACTTTTACAAGACTGGTTTTAATGTTTACCAAAATCAATTACATTGAACACAATCAATGGCTTCAATGTTTAACTTAAAGTTTATGTCTTTAGACTAACAGACTACCATTAGTCTGAATTATGACAAAATTATTTCTCTTAGTCTTTAGGTAGGTTCGCCTGTGTCAAAGCTACAGGACTAGAATCTTAACCTCCTGAAACAGCAATTACATTTACCTTGAAAAGACCCAGACAGGTCAGGAAGAGCTTCCAAACGATGCTCTCTAAATTGACTGCCAAAATTTTAAGATTAAAGTAATCCAAGTATTTTTAAACATTGCAAAAATAGCCAAATGTTTACTGTTGAAGCAATGGGATGTATAGCATATTTTCACCTGGAAGTAGAAGCTTTCTAGCTATTTAGTCATCTGCTGGGTTTAAAGAATAAGAAAACAACCAGTTAATTAGACAATTTAACATTTGAAACTACTTCTGAAAAGAAAAAGAGCAGTGAGATGGGTATTTCATATCACACAAAGCTCTGCACAGAATTTTTTATCTTTTGAACAGCTGATGTGGCCTTCTATAGACAAACTATGGGCTTCCCTGGTGGTTCAGACAGTAAAGAATCTGCCTGCAATACAGGAGACCGAGTTTCGATCCCTGGGTCGGGAAGATCCCCTGGAGAAGGAAATGGCAACCTACTCCAGTATTCTTGCCTGGGAAATCCCATGAACAGAGGAGCCTCTCAGGCTACAGTCCATGGGGTCGCAAAGAGTCGGGCATGACTAAGCGACTGACACACACATACGTGTCACTGAAGTACTAAAATTCATGGGTTTTGTTTTATAACATTTTTCAGTTAGCCTAAAAAATACTACACATATAACACAGACACACACACAGTCTCAGTGATCATAAAATGAAAAGTTAAAGTAGCAATGAGATATCACTTCACACACGATATTGGTAAGATTTAAGAGTGGTAACACCTATTCCTGATAGAGTTGTGGGAAAGGATATAACTATATGTTGCTGGAGGAAGTATGAATTGTTATAGCCTTTTGGACAAGCACCCTGGCCATATCTATTAAAATTTAAAGTACATGCACTCTTCCCATCAGTATTCCTGTTACTGGCCATCTATTCTGTAGAAATGAAGTACTGGTGTATAAGGAAGGTTAATGCTGTTTTTCAGGGCAGAGACAAAAAAATGTGGAGAAAAAATGCATGCTCAGTATCAGGTAAAAATTTGAATTGCAGGCAAATTCTTTATCAACTGAGGCACAAGGAAAGCCCAAGAATACTGGAGTGGGTAGCCTATCCCTTCTCTAGGGGATCTTCCCCACCCAAGAATCGAACTGGGGTCTCCTGCATTGCAAAGCAGATTCTTTACCAACTGAGCTATCAGGGAAACCCCAAAATTTAAATAAGTTGGGTAAAACCATACTATGAGATAACAGGCAGCAATTGCAAAGAATAATTTCAATCTAAAATCAGTGACTGAGGACTTCTCTGGTGGCTCAGTGGTAAAGAATCTGCCCTCCAACACAAGGGATACAGGTTCAATCCCTGATCCAGAAGATCCCACAAGCCGCAGAGCAACTATGTCTGCATGCCACAACTACTTAGCCTGTGCTCTAAAGCTCAGGAGCTGCGCCTGCTGAAGCCCGAAAGCCCTAGAGCCTGTGCTCTGAAACAAGAGAAGACACCGCAGTGAGAAGCCCGCACACCACAGCTAGAGAGTAGCCCTGCAGCAACCAAGACCTAGCATAGCCAAAAATAAATAAATGAATAATAATAAATAGAATCATAAAGTCAATGATTGAAAAGATTTCTACAGCATGCTGTTAAGTCAGAAAGGTAAGAGGCAGAGAAATACAGTAATAACATATTGCATTATAATACAATATGTAATATGTATTATCCCACTTTTCTAAACAAACAATACCAAGATTTTTGAATATACATACAATTATACATGTGTATGAATATATGCAAATATATGTATGAATATACTTTTATGACCATAAATTAAAGTAAGCCAAGATACATACCAAAGTGATAACATTGATATCTAGGGTTAATTACTTGGAGAGAGGAGAAAAGACAATGAACAAAAAGAAAACTGCATTTTTAAAAGTTTATACAGTAAAGGCAGTATTACATGATGACTTTTTGATAAAATCTTTGGAAAAGTGGGTGTATATTTCTAAAATGTTACAGGAAAGAATAGTCATCATTATTGATATTTTTTCTCAATGTGCATAAATGTTGGATATTTCTCTCATTATTTTTAAAATAATGATCATTATTAACTATAATATATCTGATAAAGGGCTATTTTCATTGGAGGAAAAAACTAACAACTAAATGAAGAATAAACTAGTTTAAATTTCTCTCAATGTAAATATTACTTAGTGTACGGTAAATTTTTAAGCATTTAAGTGCAAAGAAACATCCTTATTTTGACTGGGGAAAATAAAAGAAAAAAATCATGAGATAAAGACATGGCACATGCCAACAGCTGGCCAGCTATGCATTCTCTTCTGCCATTACAAGATGATGTCTGTTTTAGCTGAACAGACAGCCACTGAGAATAAACACTACGTTTCCCAGCCTTCCTTGCCAGTAGGAGAGAAAGAATGTAGGGTGTGTCTAAGCTCCGTCCAACTCAGTGTAAGCAGAGGTGATGGGTCAGGCCTGGAGGGTGTAGAGTGAGCCATGTGCAACCACGCAGACAAAGCAAACCAATCAGAGGGTCCAAATTCACACGCAGGTAGAGCCTGTGAGTGAGACTAAGTGGTGGGGAGGGAATCAGAATTCTGGTGAGACTTGGCTTTTCCTTGCTGAGTTTAGCATTCCTGCAAGAGAAATTAATTCAAGAGAAGTATACGGGGGTGGGAGTGGAATAAATAGGGAGACTGGGATTGACATGTACATAGTACTATACAGATAAATAAGAAAATAAAATAGATAAACAAATAAGGACCTATTGTATAGCACAGGAAACTACTCAATACTCTGTAATGGCCTATATGGGGAAAGAATCTAAAAAAGAGGGGATATACGTATAACAGACTCCTTTTTCTGTACAGCAGAAACTAACACAACACTGTAAATCAACTATACTCCAATAAAAAATTTAAAAATTAAAAAAGAGAGAGAGAATTATAAGAGGTAGATTCAGCATGAGCTAAGCCTGGCCCTGTCTTCTCGAAATCATCACAGAGCTAATGGGGCAAAGATCAGGGAAGATACAGCCCCTGGCATTCCCCTCCAAAACTGCCCATTCCAAAGACCTGAAAGCAGCCATAGACAAAAATTAGCTAACTTCACTGAAGAAAAAGAGAGTAAGTACAAAGTATACAGGCAGCAAAAACAAGACCAGAAGCTGACTGTGGCTCAGATCATGAACTCCTTATTGCAAAATTCAGACTTAAATTGAAGAAAGTAGGGGAAACCACTAGACCATTCAGGTATGACCTAAATCAAATCCCTTAATTATACAGTGAAAGTGACAAAAAGATTCAAGGGATTACATCGGATAGAGTGCCTGAAGAACTATGGATGGAGGTTCCTGACATTGTACAGGAGGCAGTGATCAAGACAATTCCCAAGAAAAAGAAATGCAAAAATGCAAATGGTTGTATGAGGAGGCCTTACAAATAGCTGAAAAAAGAGGAGGAGCTAAAGGCAAAGGAGAAAAGGAAAGATATACCCATTTGAGTGCAGAGTTCCAAAGAATAGCAAGGAGAGATAAGAAAGCCTTCCTCAGTGATCAATGCAAAGAAATAGAGGAAAACAATAGAATAAGAAAGACTAGAGATCTCATCAAGAAAATTAGAGAAATCAAGGGAATATTTCATGAAAAGATGGGCACAATAAAGGACAGAAATGGTATGGACCTAACAGAAGCAGAAGATACTAAGTAGAGGTGGCAAGAATACACAGAAGAACTACACAAAGAAAGATCTTCACAACCCAGATAATCACGATGGTGTAATCACTCACCTAGAACCAGACATCCAGGAATGTGAAGTCAAGTGGGCCTTAGAAAGCATCACTACGAACAAAGCTAGTGGAGGTGAAAGAATTCCAGTTGAGCTCTTTCAAATTCTAAAAGATGATGCTATGAAAGTGCTGCACTCAATATGCCAGCAAATTGGGAAAACTCAGCAGTGGCCACAGGACTGGAAAAGGTCAGTTTTCATCCAATCCCAAAGAAAGGCAATGCCAAAGAATGCTCAAACTACCACACAATTGCACTCATCTCACAAGCTAGCAAAGTAATGCTCAAAATCCTCCAAGCCAGGCTTCAACAGTACATGAACCATGAACTTCCAGATGTTCAAGCTGGATTTATAAAAGGCAGAGGAACCAGAGATGAAATCGCCAACATCCGTTGGATCATTGAAAAAGCAAGAGAGTCCCAGAAAAATATCTACTTCTGCTTTATTGACTATGCCAAAACCTTTGACTCCGTGGATCACACCAAACTGTGGAAAATTCTGAAAGAGATGGGAATACCAGACCACCTGACCTGCCTCCTGAGAAACCTGTATGCAGGTCAAGAGGCAACAGTGAGAACTGGACATGAAACAACAGACTGGTTCCAAATCGGGAAAGGAGTACGTCAAGGCTGTATATTGTCACCCTGCTTATTTAACTTATATGCAGAGTACATCATGAGAAATGCTGGGCTGGATGAAGCACAAGCTGAAATCAAGATTGCTGGGAGAAATATCAATAACCTCAGATAGGCAGATGACACTACACTTATGGCAGAAAGCAAAGAACTAAAGAGCCTCTTGATGAAAGTGAAAGAAGAGAGTGAAAAAGTTGGCTTAAAACTCAACACTCAGAAAACTAAGATCATGGCATCTGGTCCCATCACTTCATGGCAAATAGATGGGGAGACAATGGAAACAGTGACAGACTTTACTTTTCAGGGCTCCAAAATCACTGCCGATGGGGGCTGAAGCCATGAAATTAAAAGACACTTGCTCCTTGGAAGAAAAGTTATGACCAACCTAGACAGCATATTAAAAAGCAGACATTACTTCAGCAACAAAGGTCCACCTAGTCAAAGCTTTTTTTTTTTTCCAGCAGTCATGTATGGATGTGAGAGTTGGACTATAAAGAAAACTGAGAGTTGAAGAATTGATGCTTTTGAACTGTGGTGTTGGAGAAGGTTCTTGTGAGTCTCTGGGACAGCAAGGAGATCCAACCAGTCTATCCTAAAGGAAATCATTCCTGAATATTCATGGAAAGGACTGATTCTGAAGCTGAAACTCCAGTACTTTGGCCACTTATGGGAAGAACTGACTCATTGGAAAAGACCCTGATGCTGGGAAAGATCGAAGGCGGGAGGAGAAGGGACGACAGAGGATGAGATGGTTGGATGGTGTCACCCACTTGATAGACATGAGTTTGAGTAAACTCCAGGAGTTGGTCATGGACAGGGAAGCCTGGTGTGCTGCAGTCCATGGGGTCCGAAAGAGTTGGACACGACTGAGTGACTGAACTGAACTGAACTGAACAAATACACAAAATAATACATGACCAAAGGGAAATAGACAAAACTTTGAAAATCATGCCTCCATATTGCGTAATTATATGAAAACACATTTGAAAACCTACCTAAGTTTGTCCACTTCATATGAAAACATATTTATCAAATTTGACCCTGTTTTCTATTGCTGTCACAAAAATATCACAAATTTAGTGACTTAACACAATTTTTAAGAAATAATGTTTTTATTTAGTTGTGTATTTTTTTAAATTTTTATTGGAGTATAGTTGCTTTACAATGTTATGTTAGTTTCTACTGCACAGCTTAGTGAATCAGCTCTACATATACATGTATCCCCTCTTTTTTGGATTTCCTTCCCACTTTGGTCACCACAGAGCACTTAATATAGAGTTCCCTGTGCCATACAGTAGGCTCTCATCTATTGTATACATAGTATCAGTAGATTATATATGTCAGTCCCAATCTCCCGATTCATCCCACTCCTTTCCCCCTAGGTGTCCATCCGTTTGTTCTCTATGTCCGTGTTTCTATTTCTGCTTTGTAAATTTTTTCCTTTGTCATTTGCTGTTATTGTAAATTTTTTCTTTTGGCATACTTAATGGCTTAACACAAATGTATTATCTTAGAGTTCTGGAGGTCAGAAATCCAATATGGGTCTCCCTGAACAAAAATCAAGATGCCATCAGTCTGCTTCCTTTTCTGGATTGTCTACAGGAGGATTTGTTTCCAGCTGACTGGTGTATTGCCAGGATTTGTTTCCTTGTGGCTGTTTTCTTACCAGCTGTCAGTTGAGAGTTTTCCCTGCTTCTGGAAGCCACCAATATCCTTAGCTGATGGTCCCTCACCCAGTCTTCAAAGCCAGGTTCAGTGGATGTAGATCAAGTGCCTCTCACAGGTATCTCTCTGACCTAGAAAAAAAAAAGTTATGCATTTTTTAATTCTCAAATGATTACATAGTTCAAAATAATCTCCTTATCTCAAGTCCTCTACCATTAATCAGATTCACACCCTCATTTCTTCCATGCAGCATAACATAGTCACAGGTCCCAGGGAATTGGGCATAGACACCTTTAGGGACCAGTATTTTTTTATTGTAAACCAGTATACAAATATCTTTCAAAAAAAAAACAACAACTTGGATTAATTTTCATGGACAAAATGGGGAACTAGCCCTTAAAAATTAGCATGTGCAGATGGTTTCACAAGGAATTCAGCCAAACCTTCAAAGACTAGATAATCCAATGCTACTTTAATTTTTCCAAGGACAGACATTTTCGAAAACTTTACTATAAAGGAAATATAGGATAGATACATAAGCTTAATAAAATAGCATAGCAAAGAAAAACACAGACCAGTCTCACTTTGAAATACTGGGACAAAACAAAATCCTTTTTTTGTTGTTGTTTTAGTTTTTTTGGCCACACATGGCATGCAAGAGCTTAGTTCCCTGACTAGGGATCAAACCCGAGACTCCTGCAGTAAAAGCACTGAGTCTTAACCACTGGGCCACTAGGGAAGTCCCAGGACAAAAACATCTTAAATGAAACATTAGGAAATAGATTATAATAGCATATTTTAAAATTAATATATCATGACTAAGGCTTATTATATGAAAGCAAGTGATTCAATATTAACAAAATCTTTAGTATGACCATTAATTATCTTTTTAAAAAATCTTTAGAAAATTTGATTATTCACAAAGATACTGAAAAAAGTTCAATAGTTCAAAATCCATTTCTGATTTAAAAAAACACTTTGTAAAATAGAAAATCATGGATTTTTCTTCAAATTGGTAAAGTAAATTACCTCAATTCTAAAACCAGTCAGTGACTACTAGGTAAACAGCAGAAGCATTTCCACTAAGATCCAGAAAAAGGCAAGAGTACCTACTATTCTACTGAACTATTAACACAGAATTATATTTATTAGCTAATGTAATGAAACCAGAGAAAATAACTGGAGCTAGTGTTTGCACATGATACAATACTTTACTTGTAATATCTGAATCACTGATAACGTGGTCATAAAATAATTGAGAATGTTAGCAAAATACAAAATTATGCAAAAATCTATAGCCATAACATGTATAAATAATAACCAGGCAGGAGATGTAAGGACAGGAAAAACATCAACAAAACCTAAAAAACATTTTGTGCATTAACAGTAACATATAAAATCTTCACGAGGAACAGTACAGACACTCCTGAAAAAAAAAAAGTGAGGTTGAACAAATAGAAAGACAACCCTTGTTTTTCATCAAGATGACTCAACAAAACAAATACCAGACATCTTTCTAGGTAATGGAAATGTAATGTGATTTTCCCAAAAAATATATATGTAAATTAGATCCTGGTACTAAACAGGTACTAAACAGGCTCTAAAATCCACGTGTATATGTAAAATATACGCAAAATTTCTGATAGCCCCCTTATGAAGAACGAAGACAGAAGTGATTAGCACTTCTCTGTATCAAAGCATGGCAGATGAATAAAGTCAGACTAACACAACAGAAAAGAAAAAGTCCAAAAAGATCCAATTATTTGGAAATATGAAAACAGAGATTCTAATTGAGGTACCTTATCACACATGTGGAGCTTCCCTGGTGGCTCAGTGGTTAAAGAATTTGCCTGCCAATACAGGAGACTTGGGTTCAATCCCTGTGCCAGGAAGATCCCTTGACGTAGGAAACGTTAACCCACTCCAGTACTCTTGTTTCGGAAATCCCATGGACTGAGGCACACAGTGGGCTACCATCCAGGGGGTCACAAAAGAGTCAACGACCTAGTGATTCAGTTCAGTTCAGTCGCTCAGTTGGGTCCAACTCTTTGTGACCCCATGGACTGCAGCACAACAAGGCCTCCCTGTCCATTACCAACTCCTGGAGTTTATTCAGACTCGTGTCCATTGAGTTGGTGATGCCATCCAACCACCTCATCTTCTGTTGTGCCCTTCTCCTCCTGCCTTTAATCGTTCCCAGCATCAGGGTCTTTTCCAATGAGTCAGTTCTTCCCATCAGGTGGCCAAAGTATTGGAGTTTCAGCTTCAGAATCAGTCCTTCCCATGAATATTCAGGAATGATTTCCTTTAGGATAGACTGGTTGGATCTCCTTGCTGTCCCAGAGACTCACAAGAACCTTCTCCAACACCACAGTTCAAAAGCATCAATTCTTCAACTCTCAGTTTTCTTTATAGTCCAACTCTCACATCCATACATGACTGCTGGAAAAACCAAAGCTTTGACTAGATGGACCTTTGTTGCCAAAGTAATGTCTCTGCTTTTTAATATATTGTCTAGGTTGGTCATAACTTTTCTTTCAAGGAGCAAATGTCTTTTAATTTCATGGCTTCAGCCCCCATCGGCAGTGATTTTGGAGCCCCAAAAAGCAAAATCTGTCACTGTTTCCATTGTTTCCCCATCTATTTGCCATGAAGTGATGGGACCAGATGCCATGATCTTAGTTTTCTGAGTGTTGAGTTTTAAGCCAACTTTTTCACTCTCTTCTTTCACTTTCATCAAGAGGCTCTTTAGTTCTTCTTCACTTTCTGCCATAAGTGTGGTGTCATCTGCCTATCTGAGGTTATTGATATTTCTCCCAGCAATCTTGATTTCAGCTTGTGCTTCATCCAGCCCAGCATTTCTCATGATGTACTCTGCATATAAGTTAAACAAGCAAGGTGACAATATACAGCCTTGACGTACTCTTTTCCTGATTTGGAACCGGTCTGTTGTTCCATGTCAAGTTCTCACTGTTGCTTCTTGACCAGCTTACAGATATTTCAGGAGGCAGATCAGGTGGTCTGGTATTCCTATCTCTTTCAGAATTTTCCACAGTTTGGTGTGATCCATGGAGTCAAAGGTTTTGGCATAGTCAATAAAGCAGAAGTAGGTATTTTTCTGGAACTCTGTTGCTTTTTCGATGATCCAACGGATGTTGGCGATTTCATCTCTGGTTCCTCTGCCTTTTATAAATCCAGCTTGAACATCTGGAAGTTCATGGTTCATGTACTGTTGAAGCCTGGCTTGGAGGATTTTGAGCATTACTTTGCTAGCTTGTGAAATGAGTGCAATTGTGCGGTAGTTTGAGCATTCTTTGGCATTGCTTTTCTTTGGGATTGGAATGAAAACTGACCTTTTCCAGTCCTGTGGCCACTGCTGAGTTTTCCCAATTTGCTGGCATATTGAGTGCAGCACTTTCATAGCATCATCTTTTAGAATTTGAAAGAGCTCAACTGGAATTCTCGGAGAAGGCAATGGCACCCCACTCCAGTACTCTTGCCTGGAAAATCCCACGGATGGAGGAGCCTGGTAGGCTACAGTCTATGGGGTCGCTAAGAGTCGGACACGACTGAAGTGACTTAGCAGCAGTAGCAGCAGCAACTGGAATTCTATCACCTCCACTAGCTTTGTTCGTAGTGATGCTTTCTAAGGCCCACTTGACTTCACATTCCAGGATGTCTGGTTCTAGGTGAGTGATTACACCATCGTGATTATCTGGGTTGTGAAGATCTTTTTTGTATAGTTCATCTGTATATTCTTGTCACCTCTTCTTAATATCTTCTGCTTCTATTAGGTCCATACCATTTCTGTCCTTTATTGTGCCCATCTATGCATGAAATATTCCTATTGATTAAACAACAACAACCACATACGTGAGAACAAGATGGACTTTTAAATCAAAAGCTTTGCGTGTAATCCGTTTAGAAAAAGAGCTGCCCCTCTAAATATAAAAAGAACGCTCACAGCAAGAAAGAGCATTTTTTAAAATTTACTTTTTTCCAGTGTTATTAACATATAATTAACAGATACAATTGTGAGATATTTAAAGCCCACAACTTCTACAGCTGAATGTGAGGCGTGGGATGCTGTTATGCACGAACATCTCTGTTCAAAGTAAGAAGAACACCTCCAAGACCTTTCCCCCTCAGCAGTAACCCCCACAGTGGCCGAGGCAACTACAATCCTAATTTCCCGCACATGTTTTTCATTTTACTATTTGCCTGCTTGAAGATCCTGGAATGCAAAATAAGCCCATGAAAAGACCATAAAAATCCTTTGATATTTTAAGATAAGAAAATACAATCCTTATACATCATAATATGTATTTGAAAACTTTTAAAGTGTAGTTACATAAGATATTTTTATGAGAATAGAAGGTCCTAATTTTAAAAGTACATTTCAGTACCGTCTTTTCTTTGCAACCATGAAAGCAGTCAGTTATGTGTCTATTTAACCCTGATTTTAACTTGAAATATCTAATATGACAGTAATTGCATTATTCTTGATGCAATACTTGTATCTGCTCAGCTGTAACTACAGCTGTCTAAGAATTCTGAGCCTGGAGTCTTCCCCTATTTCTTACCCAGATGTACAGAGCTCAAGTTGTTCAATGTTATGCTTAATAATTTTGTTTGAACAAGACTATTTATTTGCATTGGTAGCAAAATTGTTGCATTTTCTCCCTAATATGTTATTCTTATCATCAAAAAGGAAAGTCAGGAGAGAACACGGTTGTATGTTTCCCATCTGACCAGAGAAGTAGTACCACTTTTGTGTTATTTACACAATAATGATGAAGGACTGGGGCATTTCCTGAGGATAGAGGGCTGCCTGGGAGAGTGCCTCGAGGCCATTAACCTGGGGCAGTCATTCAGTTTCTTAGAAAACCTGGATTGAAGTCATTATTTCTATTAGAAGATCAGTAACACATATTCCTCAGCCCCACAACTGGAAAGCTCACTGGAAATAAGTTTTTTCTGGATTTTTTTGTTAAGCACATTCAATCTGTAGGTTATTTTTCTTTGACTATTATTAGTTATAATTTCTATTTCTATATATATATTTCTTTTTATCAAAGTATTGTTGATTTACAAACTTGTGCCAATGTCTGCAGTACAGCAAAGTGACTCAGTTATCCACACACATATACATATATTCATTTTTATATATTTTTTCCATTATTCCATTTTATGTATCTTTTCCATTATGGTTTATCACAGGATATTGAGTATAATACTCTGTGCTATATAGTAGGATCTTGTCTATCCATTTTAATTGTAATAGTTTGCATCTACCAACCCCAAACTCCCAGTCCATTGCTGTATTTTTAAAGAAATGTCACTGAAATCCTGAACAACTTAGTAACGTGACAGCCGTCATCACATGGACATCAATGTCATGAATGCTGGTGACTGTCTCCTCTCCGCCCTTAGAAGTCAAGTTAAAAATAAAGTTGCAGTCTCTCTCCCTCCTTCACTCCTCCTACTCTATTTCTCTCTCTCTCGCCCCCTCGCTTCCTCTCTCTTTTCTAAAGGCTTCAGCAAGCAAATTTTCACTGAAGTATAAACCTGCAGAAGCACAATGCGGTAGGTCGCAAGATACAGATTATCGGAGACTCAGTGGAAATATGAATCTATAGTGATTTCATTAGCAGCACTTTCTCAGAAGTAAATGTGTGAGAAAACTGTTCCATTTACACAGGCATCATTTGTCCATCACGGTCTTGTTGCTTTAAACACTGAGATCTGACCCAAACAGTAGCCCAGGAAGCCGGTCTCTTGGAGCCAAAGGACATCCTACAGAATAAATGTTAAAGAACCTCGAGAAATGCATGTTAGCATCTAATTGTATGTGGTTAAGGTACCACCACACCACACAGAGAAGGGTCCCCTGATGATTCTCCAGTACACATGTAGTGTTTAAAGATATCATGTCTCTTCTGTCTCCCAGAAGTTCCCACATTCTTTTAGGCTAGCAGTGATGTACTACTAACTTCCTAAACAGTGCTGTGCTGTGCTGAGTCACTCAGTCATGTCCTACTCTTTGTGAACCCACGGACCATAGCCCACCAGGCTCCTCTGTCCATGGGGATTCTCCAGGCAAGAATACTGGAGTGGGTTGCCATGTCCTCCTCCAGGGGATCTTCCCAACCCAGGAATCGAACCAGGGTCTCCTGCATTGCAGGTAGATTCTTTACCAGCTGAATTACCAGGGAAGCCCTCCTAAATAGTAAATAAAGGAATTAAAGAAATTTCATCCATCTATTTTCCTACTCTTCAAAATAGGGATTCTGTGGATTATAATATGCTGTTCACAGACAAGGTATGATTCTGCAATGTAGTAATGATGACTGATGGTCTAGGACGCACCAGAAGGAATAGAGGAGGCAGGATGTGAAATGGAAGCCCCAACCCACCTTCTCTTCCTTGATATAATATCCATTCCAGTCACTCCTTACCCTTGAAATAAGAAGCAGTGACACTCATATTCTCACCTGACAATGTGCTTACATCACTTCCTCGGAGACTACCGACATAGCCCCAGTCATCAGGTACTACCTCTCCTTCCTCCCTCGTCTCCTCCATTCCCACACCACTAAACCCCCACCACCACCCACAGAGTCAATGCACACACAGAGGGAAACTGTGAGTCATAGAAAACAAGAAGGAAGGGCAGGAAAAATTGGTTGGTGCTGGAGAACACCGGGGCTTATAGACACCCATCCTTCCCTCTTACAAGGGCAAAGAAGAGGAAATGACAGGATTTCTCTGGTGGTCTAGTGGTTAGGACTTTGCCTTCCGGTGCAGGGGTTGTGGGTTAGATCCCTTGGTCAGGGAACTAATATCCCACATGCCTCATGGCCAAAACACCAGAACATAAATAACAGAAGCAATATTGTAGTAAATTATATAAAGACATTAAAAATGGTCCAAATCAAAAAATTTTTTAAATAAAATAAAATGTATGGTTGACTTATGGGTTCTGCTGCCTTCCTTAAGTTTAGGGCTTCTCAGGTGGCCCTACTGGTAAAGAACCTGCTTGCCAGTGCTGGAGATATGAAAGACATGGGTTCGATCCCTGGGTCAGGAAGATCCACTGGAGAATAACATGGAAACCCACTCCAGTATTGTTGCCTGGAGAATCCCACGGACAGAAGAGCCTGGAGGGCTACAGTCCATGGGGTTACAAAGAGTCAGATGCAACTTAGCAAGGACGCAGTTTTTTTAAGGGTGCAAAATGCCAATTTAAATTTAAATATTAAAACAAATTGACATCTATTTTCTTTCCCATTTAAAATACACTAAATGTGATCTGCTTATGTGACCTTGTGTGACCCATGAAATATGTATGTTTGCATAAGAAAAAAAGACTACTCATCAACTGTATTATATCCAGCCCATGCAGAACAATGTGTATATATGAAAAATGTGTGTGTGTGTAAATCATTTCTGAAGAATATACAAAAAACAGGTAACAATTCCATCTGGAGAGGTGAGGTGGCAGGTTCTGAGATACAGGCAAAAAAAGGAGACTTGGTTTATACCACATATTTTGCCCTTTGGATTGTATTCCTTATACATGTATTACCTGAATTTAAAATCATTTAAGAAATTAAAAACCAGACTTGCACTAGATATTAGAACTGAGTACAGGGCCAAATTTATAGGGTGAAACAAAGTTTTTATAAGGTTTTGTTCTTGACACCAGGAAAAGTAAGTGTTTTTAAGAAAATAAGAAATACGTGGCTTATTAGTGTGTGTGTGCGCACACGTGCATTAAGTCACTTCAGTTGCTTCTCTGCATTAAATAGAATGTAGTAGAAGTAAAGGGAGGTGTATGCCAAGCCCAAGGAAACCAGAGAATACAACATCCAGGAAGGACATCCCAAGGTCTTTAAAGCTTTACTAGCAGTACCACATGCTGAGCAAGGAGTTGGGTACCACACCTCTCCATGTGCTTTACAGAGCATCCCTGGGATACAAAGGCCATTGTTAGTGCCCCTGAGAGATGGGAGGAACAGGACAGGAAGACCATGGGTCTCAGAATTTTCCACATGAGAAATGTTTAAAGGAAATAGACATGTTTGCCCTGGAAAAAAATAAAATCTTAGGGACTACATGTTTGCCTTTCTCAAAGACCATTACTGAAAAGAAAAGGAGCATTTCTTTCTTCAAAGGAGCTGGTAGCAATAGGAGGAGGTGCTTCAGGAAAAGGTCTGAACCAGCTCAGCTGAAATCTCTGTATCCTTTACCAGTCGGAGACAAAAGACAGCATTGCTGCCGCGCACATGGAGAGGTCAAACACTCAGCAGAGAGACCAGGAGGCAATTCCTCAGATGATTCCTGACTATGCGCCCAACCGGAGGATTCTAATACCTCATTATCATCTTCCATAAATTTTCAATAAAACAACCTCACTTTCATCGAGCTTTATAGTCCAAAAGCATGCTTTATAGTCCAAACTTCTACATACATTATTTCATGAGAATTTCATAATAAACTTGCCAGAAAGGCCAGGCCAAAGTTCCCATCTCCTCTTCCCAGAGGTGGAATCTCAGAAAAAAACAAACAAACAAACAATAACTGAACTGGAGTTAGCGCCTCACCCCAACCCAGGTCCTCTGGTATCAAGAGAAAGGCATTTTCAGATCTGTCAATGATTCTCGATACTCTCCTGCTAGATGTCAATCCATGTCACCCAAATGAGAAAAATAAGAAACTGCTTCTGTGTTATAAATCAAATTTACTCAAAATGCCATTCTTCATTCACTCATCATATCTTTCTTAACTTGGGGTATTAAAATGTACTCTCATTTATTAAGTGCTAAAAGTATGTTTTTTTAATACTCATAACTGGCAAAATCAGGAGTTAATTATCAAAACAGGTCTCCCCTCAGAAAAATTTCTGGAGATGTTTCTGGTTCATGCAAAGCACCAAAGGAAGATATACGAATAAGGTACAGTTTATCAGACTGATTGGCAACAGCAATTGGGAGAAATAATAAAACATGTTCAGTGAGGAAAACACAGAAGATGGCTATTATGACACCAGAAAAGTACGGATTTTTCCAGAAACCATCAGACAAAATTCTACTTGCAACCCCACATGACACAGTCTCAGCTGATGAAGACAGTGACCTGAAACCATTTGTTGTTGTTGTTTAGTCCCTAAGTCACGTCTGACTCTTTGCAACACGATGGGCTGCAGCACGCCAGGCTTCCCTGTCCTTCACCGTCTCCCAGAGTTTGCTCAAACTCATGTGCATTGAGTCAATGATGCCATCAACCACCTCATCCTCTGTCCCCCTCCTTCTCCTCTTACCCGCAATCTTTCCCAGCATCAGGGTGTTTTCCAATGAGTCAGCTCTTTGCATCAGGTGGCCAAAGTATTGGACTTCAGCTTCAGCATCAGACCTTCCAGTGAATATTCAGGGTTAATTTCCTTTAGGATTGGCTGGCTTGATCTCCTTGCTGTCCAAGGGACTCTCAAGAGTCTTCTCCAGCACCACAGTTTGAAAGTATCAAATCCTTGGCACTCAGCCTTCTTTATAGTCCAACTCTGAAGCCATAAGGTCTCCAAAAATCTGCTTCAACTGAAATTTCCTGGATGAGTTTCCAAAGTGACCTGAAATCACCTTGATTTAGGACTATCTAGAAGTCAGAATGCAGAGTCCTTGTGAAGAACAAGTTGCATGGCAGATATTAACATCAAAAGCTACTTGCTATTTATACACAAAACATGGTTTCTGACTGGCTGTCCACATACCCTCAAGACATTGAAGGTACTTATACAGTAATTAAGCCAAAGCGAGCCATCCTATACTATCATTGCTACGTGTGGTTTTCATAAAGCAAAAATCATTTCTAATTCTTTTTCCCAGTTTTCATTAGCTCTGAAGACAATCTGGCAGTGTGCAAAACCAATTGATTCCTCTATTTTACTTCTAATTTTCAGCCACAAATCCCTGGAGAAATGCTGCATTTATTTCCCCCGCTTTACCTACAAAACAAATGCCCAGAGTACAACTTATTTTAACAAGGTAGATTAGGGCATGGGGTCAACCCCCACAATGACAGGGGATCCCCCGATCTGCTGGATGGAGTCCACCCCCAGGTCCCCTCACCTGTGGACACAGGGATACTTAAAGGGCAGCACAGTTAGGCTGCAAGGCGCTGACCGCACTGACACCAGAGCCCTACCTCTGCAGTTCATTCACAAAAATGAACTGGTGGTAATTAATTCATGATTAGTTCATTTCAGCTAATATATGAGCCTGAACTTTTGCTGAGTGATGTAATATTTCAAAAGTGGGGCTGTGCCATGAAATTTATTGGACTTCCTGAAATCACCAATGTAATTGTTTTTGCTGTTCACATATTAGGCCCTGTCTCCAGGGGAAAAGCTGATTCTTCTCATATAAGACTCTTTCCCCAGAGTTTGAAAGTCTGTCATCTTTCTCAATATACTCACTTCGTTAAACAGTTTACAGCTTGCAAGAGGGTCACAAAGTCTGAGTAACGGAATGACTGTCCTGACAGATTTAGACAATAAAACCACCAGATTGTTGTATAAATGTTTTTCTCAGAGGCCGTTTCTGAAACACATACTAAATGCAAATATTGAAACACCTGCATGCTAAGCACAATTCTTTTAACAGATGTTAATCCCTGTGCATTTAACCAATGGATTTAGATCACATAAATGTAACTCACCCCCTTCAGACTGTCTTGGGAAACTACCAGTTACCTTATTTCAATTTGACAAAGAGACTATTACTCTCTACATCATAATTTTGATTTTATGGTTTATAATGGAACTATCTTAAAAAGCAAGTAAAAAATACAAAAAAGTCAACTCAGACAAAGCCTCTATGAATGAGTTGTCCACTTTTAGCATAGAAAATTTACAAGGATCGATAGCGTTACAAAATTTAATATGCTTTCTTTGTGATCCTGAAAACTGAGATTCTTCATTTAATCCATCAGTAATTTTAATTTTAATCCATCAGGCCAACCTGATGAAGGGTTGTCATCTTTTTCCCTCCATCTCTGAAACCTGGTGGGTGCCCTGGGTTTTAGTTAAAATCTTCCTGCATCCTTTGGCCTATTTCCTGTTTGAGGGCTGCTTCTAATGATGTTTTTTTTAAATAGACTTTAATTTTTAGAGCACTTTCAGGTTCACAGCAAAACTGAGCAGAAAGTACAGAGATTGTCCCTTCTCCCCCTCTCCCTGCCCTTCATAGCCTCCGCCATCATCACTGTCTACTCCAGTACTACATTTGTTATTATTTTTTAAACTTTTAAATTTATTTATTTTTTTTTTTGTTTGTTTGGCTGTGTTGGGTCTTCATCACTGCCTGTGAGCTTTCTCTCTACTTCTCTCGAGTTGGGGTGTTCGGGCTTCTCACTGTGGTGGCTCCTCCTGTTGTTGAGCACAGGCGCACATGTTCCAAGATGAGTGGGCTCAGCAGTTGCAGCACACCGACCTAGCTGCCTTGAGACATGTGGGATCTTCCCAGGCCAGAGATCAAACCGGTGTCCCTTGCACTGCAAGGCAGATTCCCAACCACTGGACCACCACAGAAGCCCTATCCGTTACTATGTATGAATCTACAACACACATCATAACCACCACATTAGTGTCCACTCTTGGCCTTGTACATCCCATGCGTTTGAATAAACATACAATGACATGTATCCACCTTTATAACACACACACAGAATTGTTTCACTGCCCTGAACATCTCCCGTTCTCTGCCAATTCATCCCTCCCTTCCAACCCTTTGTTTTGTTGTTGGTTAGTCGATAAGTTGTGTCCAACTCTGCAACCCCATGGACTGTAGCCCACTATGTTCTCCTGTCCATTGGATTTCCCAGGCAAGAATACTGGAGCAGATTGCTATTTCCTTCTCCAAAGGGTCTTCCCATCCCAGGGATCGAATCTGTGTCTTCTGCATTGGCAGGTGGATTATTTACCACTGAGCCACCAGGGAAATCCTTCCCCCAATTCTGCTCTTCTTAATTCCTCTATAGTTACCTCTCCACTTTTCCAGCCTTGAAACTTCTTTACAACTCAATTGTTTAATATTAATAATAATGAAAATTACCATTTGGGGACCCAACTGTATGTATCAGATGTACATCCACTGGGTGTTTGCCATCCATTATGTCCTTTAATTCTCCAAGAAGTGGGCTTTATTTTCCACATTTGCTGATAACTCAGCAAACTCATGTAATTTAACCTGACTCAGTGGTGCAGTCCATATTTTAACCCTGCTTCCAAAGCCTATGCCGCCCATGAGGCTAAAGTGCTTCTGACAAATCTATAAAATTGCCTTCCTTCTAATTCCATTTCAAAACATATCTTGCTTTTTCATAGATATACAGAAAAAAAAAGGAAAAATATTTACTTCGGTTCCTGACATTTCCAGTATACATACTGGTCTCAGTCTCTGCTTCTGTACCAGAAACCAAGATGACAAGACTTGCCAGTGCAGATATCTAGTTAATTTTCAACAAACATGGACTTGCTGCTTGCTTAATTAACACAGACATGAATTGTGCTCATCCACAATTTAGCCTTCCACCTTGCTGCCACCTGTCTTCTGCACATGACTGGCCCTATTTATAGAAAAAAGCTTTTGGAAAAAAACAGAGCCACACTTGTCTCATGAGAGTTCCTTCCAACCCTTATGTTTAATCAGAGATAAATCAACACGAACCACCAACATGCCATGATTAAACTCCAGTGAAGCCAAGCCAAGAGTTGGCTATAGAATCTTGGCATGCTACAGCTATGAAATCATAAAAACTTTGAGATTCTTAGTGACGGATTCTGTGTTTTTGGTCATTGTAGCATGACAAATTGGAAATTATGAGCAATTATTTATCATTGTGTTACCATGGACAACCTTTCCAACTGTGGCACTTTCTTCAGTTCAGTGCAGTTCAGTCGCTCAGTCGTATCCGACTCTTTGCAACCCCATGAATCCCAGCATGCCAGGCCTCCCTGTCCATCACCAACTCCTGGAGTTCACTCAAATTCACGTCCATCGAGTCAGTGATGCCATCCAGCCATCTCATCCTCTCTTGTCCCCTTCTCCTCCTGCCCCCAATCCCTCCCAGCATCAGGGTGTTTTCCAATAAGTCAACTCTTCACATGAGGTGGCCAAAGTACTGGAGTTTCAGCTTCAGCATCAGTCCTTCCAATGAACAGCCAGGACTGATCTCCTTTAGAATGGACTGGTTGGATCTCCTTGCAGTCCAAGGGACTCTCAAGAGTCTTCTCCAACACCACAGTTCAAAAGCATCAATTCTTCGGCACTCAGCGTTCTTCACAGTCCAACTCTCATATCCATACATGACCACTGGAAAAACCATAGCCTTGACTAGACGGACCTTTGTTGGCAAAGTAATGTCTCTGATTTTTAATATGCTATCTAGGTTGGTCATAACTTTCCTTCCAAGGAGTAAGCATCTTTTAATTTCATGGCTGCAATCACCATCTGCAGTGATTTTAGAGCCCCAAAATATAAAGTCAGCCACTGTTTCCACTGTGATTGCAGCCATGAAGAGGAACTAAAAAGCCTCTTGATGAAAGTGAAAGAGGAGAGTGAAAAAGTTGGCTTAAAGCTCAACATTCAGAAAACTAAGATCGTGGCATCTGGTCCCATCACTTCATGGCAAATAGACGGGGAAACAGTGGAAACAGTGTCAGACTTTATTTTGGGGGGCTCCAAAATCACTGTAGATGATGATTGCAGCCAACTGAGCGACTTCACTTTCACTTCTCACTTTCATGCATTGGAGAAGGAAATGGCAACCCACTCCAGTGTTCTTGCCTGGAGAATCCCAGGGATGGGGGAGCCTGGTGGGCTACTGTCTATGGGGTCGCACAGAGTTGGATACAATTGAAATGACTCAGCAGCAGCAGCAAGGACCTACTGTATGGCACAGGGACCTCTACTTGATACTCTATAATGGCCTTATTAGGAAAATAATCTTAAAAATGAGTGAATATATGCATATGCATAAATGATTGACTTTGCTGTAGAGTAGATACTTGGAGAAGGCAATGGCACCCCACTCCAGTACTCTTGCCTGGAAAATCCCATGGACAGAGGAGCCTGGTAGGCTGCAGTCCATGGGGTCACTAATAGTTGGACACGACTGATCGACTTCACTTTCACTTTTCACTTTCATGCATTGGAGAAGGAAATGGCAACCCACTCCAGTGTTCTTGCCTGGAGAATCCCAGGGACAAGGGAGCCTGCTGGGCTGCTATCTATGGGGTCACACAGAGTCGGACATGACTGAAGCGACTTAGCAGCAGCAGCAGAGTGGATACTAAACACAACATTGTAAATCAACTATACTTCAATAAAACGTTTTTTAGTTAAAATAAAATATAGGCATCAAGAAGTCTGAAAAAAAAAAGCAGCTCTGAAAATGTTCATTTTCAGGGATGGATAGTATTTAGGTAGATCTAAAGAACAGGGGTACTGTCATAAGGCTGTTCTCTGTGGGCCTGTCACATTTCTGCATTTCTTACAAGAAAAGGCACAGATGGCCACTGTTTCAAACTAAGGATGTTTGTACAACTGATGACCTGGCAAGACAGAAACAAATGTTTTTCTCTTGGATGAAGAAGTAGCATGCTTACTGCCCATGATACAATATGGAGATAGGCGGGTTCCTTAAGCTCAGGGTTCCTCTCCTGTGATCAGGGGTACCCAATCTCTGGGATCCAGTGCCTGATGATCTGAGGTGGAGCTGATGTAATAGTAATAGAAATAAAGTGCACGATAAATGTGATGTGCTTGAATCTTCCTGAAACCTTCCGCTCCACTCCCATTCGTGGAAAAATTGTCTTCCATGAAACCAGTCCCTGGTGCCAAAAAGATTGGGGACCGCTACAACCCACCGACTGTGCAGGCACCCCTCACCCTCTCTATGTGGCCTGTGGAGCTGGAGTGTGGGGGGATCCTCCGCCTGCTGCTGCTGTGAGTCATGAACGAGGTCAGGCTCACTTGTCAGCTTGTAAGTGGGGTAAGACAGCAGACCTTTCACAGTTCCTAACGGGAGATCTGAGATAGCGACCACAGTCCAAATGCTGGCCTCGGAAGAGGGATACTAAGGGGGAAATAGAGAAAGATGTGAATATCTCTTCCTGGAGTTCTCAACAGCATCGCTGGTCCCTATAACTAAACTAAAGAGAACCAGCCAGATTCTACCAAGTGTGTCCATTCTGCAGATCTAAATTGACTACACTGTGAGAGGAATTTTTTCCCAGGTGCCATTTAATGGAATGGAATGATCCATTTAGTTATGTTATCTGTGGCAGGAAAAAATCAATTAATTTCCCTCAAAATGACCACCGTGACAAGACGGGACTTACAAAGGCTTTGACCCTCTGTGACTTTTACTGCTCAAAACAATGGGGGGAAAAGCACTGAAATGTTTGCATAGTTTCTTCTCAGTTAATTAAATTTAGACTTTACCAGGTAAGATTTGGAGAAGGAAATGGCAACCCACTCCAGTGTTCTTGCCTGGAGAATCCCAGGGACGGGGGAGCCTGGTGGGCTGCCATCTCTGGGGTTGCACAGAGTCGGACACGACTGAAGCGCCTTAGCAGCAGCAGGCAAGATTTCCTTTCCAAGTCAGTCACAGGAAGTTCAAAGCCACATGGACCTCCACATTATTGACTTCTACATGAATGGTTCTGCCCTGACTCTCCCAGCCTCAATTGCCATGTAATATTTCCCCTGTCCTGACTTCCTACTACAGCAGAATTTTAACTTAATTTTACACATTCAAGTGCATCCCCTCAAGACTATTCTAGAGTGAGGTAGACTATATTTTCTGGAATGAGGTAGTCAATAAGATTTTATTAATGATTGAAATAATTATGCAAGTGTTGCTGAATCTATTAACTGCTTGTGAAAAAATTTCACCTTCATTTCTCCATGTGCTTCCAAAGGAGTAAGCAGAAATTCAGTCAGATGTGCCCTGAGTGGGCAACATGATTGCACGCTTCGACTTCTAGATGCTGCAAAATAATTTTCTGCTCATTCAGCAGACAGTCAGGAGCTGGGAGAGGGAGAAAGGAGGTCAACTTAAAAAACACCTTGGTTCTTCCCCGAAGTTTCCCATGATCATGGAGGGAGAGTGCACTCTCCAGATGCTGTCTAGATGCCAGAACAACTGTCTGCCCATAAAACTGTACAAAGAAGGTGCTTATCAATGACCTGTCATATCCAGACTGATGGCATTACACCAATAACATGTCCTGCTAAATTGTACGTTTCACCTTCAAGTCTCTTTAGAAGTATTATCTAAAATCTGTTGACACAAAGTACCACCTGGTTTAATTAAATGGAAATCATTTAGGGCACGGAACGGTGCTTGGACAATTGGAAGATGCTTTCCAAATGTTCTTCCAATGGAAGTACATGGGATTCATAAAATAACAATAATTATTTCAGCACCATAAATCAAACTAAAATATTTGTTTCCAGAAATGTCTAGTAGAATGAACACCTTCCAGACCTAAGTCACTTCAACAAAGTACAGCTGTCTGCAGCAACCCTGGAATTTCCACGTTTCTTTTTATTTCTTTTAATGAGAAAGCACCTTTTGAGGCAGGAATGAGAAGTGAGATTTACAACATCACATTTAAGAATCTAGGAAAAGGATAAATAAGAGAAAGATGACTGTAATGCTTTGGAAAAAAAAACAGGTTTTAATTTTATTTTGAGTGATCTCCAAAAGGTAATGAAGTATGCAAATATAAAAGAGACAGGGTTGAGGATGCAGGGTTTGATAGAAGGTAGGAGAGAATTCTGTTTTTAACCATTTTGTATAAGACATAAAAACAGATGTGAACACAGGATTCATTTAAGTACTTTCCCATAATCAATAAGCTAAGATCATACCTATTGAATGAAGAGTTCCAAAGAATAGTAAAGAGAGGTAAGAAAGCCTTCCTCAGCTATCAATGCAAAGAAATGGAGGAAAACAATAGAATAGGAAAGACTAGAGATCTCTTCAAGAAAATCAGAGATACGAAGGGAACATTTCATGCAAAGATGGGCTCAATAAAGGACAGAAATGGTATGGACCTAAAAGAAGCAGAAGATATTAAGAAGAGGTGACAAGAATACACAGAAGAACTATACAAAAAAGATCTTCACAACCCAGATAATCATGATGGTGTGATCACTCACCTAGAACCAGACATCCTGGAATGTGAAGTCAAGAGGGCCTTAGGAAGCATTACTACAAACAAAGCTGGTGGAGGTGATGGAATTCCAGTTGAGCTCTTTCAAAACCTAAAAGATGATGCTGCAAAAGTGCTGCACTCAATATGCCAGCAAACTGGGAAAACTCAGCAGTGGCCACAGGATCGGAAAAGGTCATTTTTCATTCCAATCCAAAAGAAAGGCAATGCCAAAGAATGAGCAAACTACCACACAATTGCACTCATTTCACAAGCTAGTAAAGTAATGCTCAAAATTCTCTAAACCAGGCTTCAGCAATACGTGAACCATGAACTTCCAGATGTTCAAGCTGGTTTTAGAAAAGGCAGAGGAACCAGAGATCAAATTGCCAACTTTCTCTGGATCATGGAAAAAGCAAGAGAGTTCCAGAAAAACATCTATTTCTGCTTTATTGTCTATGCCAAAGCCTTTGACTGTGTGGATCACAATAAACTGTGGAAAATTCTGAAAGAGATGATAATACCAGACCACCTGACCTGCCTCTTGAGAAACCTGTATGCAGGTCAGGAAGCAACAGTTAGAACTGGACATGGAACAACAGACTGGTTCCAAATAGGAAAAGGAGTACGTCAGGCTGTATATTGTCACCCTGCTTTTTTAACTTATATGCAGAGTACATCATGAGAAACGTTGGACTGGATGAAGCACAAGCTGGAATCAAGATTGCCAGGAGAAATATCAATAATGTCAGATATGCAGATGACACCACCCTTATGGCAGAAAGTGAAGAAGAACTAAAGAGCCTCTTGATTAAAGTGAAAGAGGAGAGTGAAAAAGTTGGCTTAAAATTCAACATTCAGAAAACTAAGATCATGGCATCTGATCCCATCACTTCATGGCAAATAGATGGGGAAACAGTGGATACAATGGCAGACTTTATTTTGGGGGGCTCCAAAATCACTGCAGATGGTGATTGCAGCCATGAAATTAAAAGACGCTTACTCCTTGGAAGGAAAGTTATGACCAGCCTAGACAGCATATTAAAAAGCAGAGACATTACTTTGCCAACAAAGGTCCGTCTGGTCAAGGCTATGGTTTTTCCAGTAGTCATGTACGGATGTGAGAGTTGGACTGTGAAGAAAGCTGAGTGCCGAAGAATTGATGCTTTTGAACTGTGGTGTTGGAGAAGACTCTTGTGAGTCCCTTGGACTGCAAGGAGATCCAATCAGTCCATCCTAAAGGAAATCAGTCCTGGCTGTTCATTGGAAGGATTGATGTTGAAGCTGAAACTCCAATATTTTGGCCACCTGATTCAAAGAGCTGACTTATTTGAAAAGACCCTGATGTTGGGAAAGATTGAAGGCAGGAGGAGAAGGAGACGACAGAGGATGAGATGGTTAGACGGCATCACTGACTCAATGGACATGAGTTTGGGTAAACTCTGGGAGTTGGTGTTGGACAGGGAGGCCTGGCGTGCTGCGATTCATGGGGTTGCAAAGAGTCAGACACAACCGAGCGACTGAACTGAACTGAACTGAATACCTATTGAGGGTGGTTGCACACTGCAGGGATTCAGAGCTACACTTCCAGATATGATAGATTGGATCAGCCAAAACTGGGTGCCTTGACTTCCTCTCTTGTTCCTGAGATATTACTTAACTTCTCTAAGCCTGTTTCCTCATCAGCAAAATAGAGCTGGAAGGATCTCATAAAAGACACATGACACCAAGACAATGCTCAGAAAGCGCACAGAACAAGTCTGACACACATGAGACTCCACAATTGGTAAATTTTGCTATTATTACTTTTTGATTAAAGAAAAAAATTACTGCAACAATGTAGTGCCAGATACAGTCTTCTACTTATGAATTAATGGCTGTATATTTATGCGTACGTTCTAGACAAAAGTCTCCTCTGTTTTCCATAGTGCCTACGTAAATCTGACTGTGAAATACTTACAGTGAACCTACTTTTTCAGACTGTTAAGGCTGCATTATATACTAAAAATGTGACATGGCTTTGTATTTCCCCATAAATATTTGAAGGCTGGGTTTGTCTCTATTATACCTTCCTCATTAATTCAAACAGATGACAAATCTAAGTAGGACCTTCCTAGAGATTTCCAAATGCAGAAAACACATTCTGAAAGCTTTTCAAGTGTTTAACAAATACTTAATTTTTATCATTTTTCACACATCTCAAGAGACACTTCAATATAGTCTATCTTGATATTCCACAAATAAGATACATTAAATCTGTAGGTGCTATCTGTATTTTTTTTAAAATCCAGGAAACAAGATGTTTTTATAAAACCTGACTGGATAACCAAATTAACTACAGCATTTAACTACTACTTATTTTTCCACTGTGAAGTAGTTCATTTAAAGAGATAGGATTTCATCAAAACCAATCACTACAACAAATTTCAATCACATATTAAAAGACACATATATAAAACAGGTAAGTTATAGTGTAATTTGTGTTATAAAAATGCAGTGGTGCCTATTACAGAATAGCATTTGATCTAAAAAGCTGCAAAGGAACTGCAAATGAGTGGCAGAAGTCACTGCTACTTGAAAATCTATCCATAATTAAAATAAAACAGCTTTGAATTTCAATATGTCAGCGAGAATAAATGATCATATTTAGAAAACTTATGTTTACAAATAATGTAACAAGATCAAGCCATTGTACAAATTTAAAAAACATAGTTGCTTATTAATTAAGGACAGAGTTCCTATGGATTATCGAACACATTTATTTCTGTTTTATGTTTTGGTTTTTGACTATGAGGCATGAGGGATCTCAGCTCCCCAACCAGGGATCAAACCTGCCTCCCTTGACTTGGAAGGTGAAGTCTTAACCACTGGACCACCAGTTCAGTTCCGTTGCTCAGTCGTGTCCAACTCTTTGCGACCCCATGGACTGCAACATGCCAGGCTTCCCTGTCCATCACCAACTCCCGGAGCTTGCTAAAACCAATGTCTATCGAGTCGGTGATGCCTTCCAACCATCTCATCCTCTGTCGTCCCCTTCTCCTGCCTTCAATCATGCATCACAGTTCAACTCTCACATCCATACATGACTACTGGAAAATCCACAGCTTTGACTATACGGACCTTTGTCGGCAAAATAATGTCTCTGCTTTTTAATATGCTGTCTAAGTTGGTCATAGCTTTTCTTCCAAGGAGCAAGCGTATTTTAATTTCATGGCTTCAGCCACCATCGGCAGTGTTTTTGGAGCCCAAAAAAATCACTGGACCACCAGGGAAGTCCCAATTGAATACCTTTGTTTTCTCCTCTTTCACAAGGCTAATTGCCTTCGGCTTGACTCCCTTTCATGTTGGTTATAGTTTGGTATCAGGGATCCATACATTTTCTAACCAGAGCCAGAAGTAAATAAGCTTCACAAGTCATATAGCCAGTGTTACAATTATTCAGTTCTACTGTCATAGAATGAATGCGGGTATAGACAATATTCACATACAAGATATAACCAAATGGGAGAGGCTGTGTTCCAGTAAAACATTATAAAAACAGGCATCCAGACAGATTAATTGACTCTTCATCTTCCTTCTGCTGGCACAGTAAGAGATAACAACTCTTCCCTGGCGGCTCAGTCAGTAGGGAGTTGGCCTACAATGCAGGAGACCTGGATTCAATCCCTGTGTCGGGAAGATCCCTGGAGAAGAAAATGGTAACCCACTCCAGTATTCTTGCCTGGAGGATTCCATGGACAGAGGAGTCTGGTAGGCTACAATCCATGGGGTCACACTTTCACTTTCTTTTCTCCCTTCTGCCGAGAAAACTTTCTAATCTAATCTAAGTCAAAGAAGGAAAAGGAAATATATATGCAGTGTAGACCATCTGACCCAAATGTTCACTCAAGTATTGATATCTGAAGATCAAGATGAAGAACTGGGTTAGATCAACTGACGTCTAATGGAGGTGACCATCCACCTCAAATGTAAAAGCAGCCCTAAGCTGGAATCAAGACTGTTGGAGAAATATCAATAATCTCAGATATGCAGCTGACACCACCCTCATGGCAGAAAGTGAAGAGGAATTAAAGAGCCTCTTGATGAAAGTGAAAGAGGAGAGTGAAAAAGTTGGCTTAAAACTCAACATTCAAAAATGCACATCATGGCATCTGGTCCCATCACTTCATGGCAAATAGATGAGGAAACAATGGAAACAGTGACAGACTTTATTTTCTTGGGCTCCAAAATCATTGCAGATGGTGACTGCAGCCTTGAAATTAAAAGATGCTTGCTCCTTGGAAGAAAAGCTATGACCAACCTATGTAATATATTAAAAAGCAGAGACATTACTTTGCCAACAAAGGTCCATATAGTCAAAGCTGTGGATTTTTCAGTAGTCATGCATGTATGTGAGAGCTGGACCATAAAGAAAGTTGAGCACCAAAGAATTGATGCTCTTGAACCATGGTGCTGGAGAAGACTCTAGAGTCTCTTGGACGGCAAGGAGATTCGACCAGTACATCCTAAAGGAAATCAGTCCTGAATATTCATTGGAAGGACTGATGCTGACCTGAAGCTCCAATACTTTGGCCACCTTTTCCAACTGACTCATTGGAAAAGACCCTGATGCTGGGAAAGACTGAAAGCAGGAGGAGATGGGGACTACAGAGGATGAGATGGTTGGATAGCATCACCGACTCAATGGACATGAGTCTGAACGAGCTCTGGTATTTGGTAATGGACAGGGAAGCCTGGTGTGCTGCAGTTCACGGGTCAGAAAGAGTCAGACATGACTGAGTGACTGAACTGAGCTGAATCTCATGATAAGTCTTGCTACTCAAAGATTTCTTTGCTCTTTGGATGTGTAGATCATACAAAGATAGATTTAAAAGCTCTTCCTGAGACATTTTCTCAAAGAGAATATATCTGAAATACCTGAAGATTTTTCACTTTCTAACGCAAGAAGCTCTTTTCTCCAAGTGACAGAAAAGATTAAACTTGCACTCATGAGGTTACTTTTTAAGCTTGGTAAAGGCAAAATTCAAGCTGTGGTACAGAAAAAGAAAACACACGCAAATGCTTTCACGTAATGACAAATATGTTGCTCTAATTCAAATGTGGATTGGAACTAGGGTAGTCTAAGAAAAGTAATATAAGGTAGTAGTAAGAGCATGTTTTCATACACATGTTCATTTATTCTCTTCACAAGTATATATATCGAGTGCCTACTCTGTGCCAATACCATTCGACTAGAACACAGTTGTGAAAACAGACCTTACATTCCAGTGAAGACATAAAAATGACAAAGTGAAAATGTGAAATGTATAATGTATTAGATAATGTAAGTATATACAGAAAAAGCAATGTAGCGAAAGAGAGTAGGAAAAATAGGCTCTGGGAGTTAACAATGTCACAGAAAACAGTAGGGGAAATTCTCATCAAGAATGTAATACTGGAGTTCAGACCTGAAGACAGTGAGGGGAAGAGCCAGATAAGGAGGAAGAGCAGTCCAGGCAGTGGGAACAGCAAGTGCACATGCCCTGAGGTCAGAGGGTCCCCAGTGTGTTGCAGAAACAGCAAAGAGGCCAGTGCAGGGAATGTCTGCAGAGAAAGGAGAGTGGAGGGCTTCCCTGGTGGCTCAGTGATTAAGAATCCACCTGCCAATTCAGCAGACGAGGGTTGGATCCCTGGTCCAGAAAGATCCCACATGATGCAGAGCAACTAAGCCCAAGCTCCACAACTATTCAGCCTGCACTCTAAGAGTCTGCGAGCCACGACTGCTGAGCCCGCGTGCTCCAAAGCCCCTACTCTGCAACAAGAGAAGCCACCACAATGAGAAGTCTGTGCCCTGCAACTAGGGAGTAGTCCCTGCTCACCGCAACGAGAGAAAAACCCATGTGCAGCAACAAAGACCCAGCACAGCCAAAAACAAATAAATAAAATTATTGTTTTAAAAAAAAAGTGAGCAGAGGATGACATAGGTGGGTAAACCATATAGAAAAATAAAGAAATGATTAGCACAAAAAAATTCAGGCAAGTAATGACCTCCATGAAAGAGATAGGGACAGAGGAAGGCTTGGCTTCTAAGATAAAGAAATATTCTATTTTTCAGCCAGGCAGTGGGTAGGCATTATATTATTGTTCTTTAAACTGAACAAATGTATGACATTTCATAATAACTAAAGAAAATGTGCACTCTAAAAACTGTACAAAGAAAACAATAATCACCCAAACCCACCGCCCAGAGTTAAGTATTAACAACCTTCAAGTCATCTTTCTTTTTATACACATGCACCCACATGCACGTGCATAAAATTTTATGTCTACGTAGAATCATATACCATAAATACAGTTTGCAGCTGGCTATTTATCTAACAACACACCATATGCATTGTTGCAGAATGAACCCACGCTGCTTAACTGAGTGAGAAGAAATATTGTGAGCTAAGAACTTACACAAAAAGGGACATTCCCACCCAATGTGATTAAACACATTTCTCTCAGATCTCCAGCAGTTCCGTGATAAGAGAATTTTATAAGTTTCAAACAAATTTCCAGAGATGCCACACAAGACTGACCTTCCCTAAGAAAGTGAACTTAATTCTACAACATCTCTTTAATCCACAGTCGAAACCAGACTTTTTTGCTTCTAAGCTAAATATTTTATTGTTTTTTGTTGTTTAGTCCCTAAGTCGTGTCTGACTCTTTGCAGCCCCACAGACTGTGGCCCACCAGGCTTCTCTGTCCATGGGATTTCCCATGCAAGAATACTGGCATGGGTTGCCATTTCCTTTTGCAGGGGATCTTCCCAACCCAGGGATCAAACCAGCGTCTCCTGTATCGCAGGCAGATTCTTTACCACTGAACCACCTGGGAAGTCCATCAAATACTTCTGTATTATGGAACAAATGTGATGAAAATGATATAGTTATCATTTTCAACACTGAAAAAAAATAACCATATTACATCAGAGGCCATAAAATATAGAAAATGGAGGAGTGAGTTTTCTCACTTCTGACATACACATCATGAATAAGACATAGACATTCAGCATTTCAATTCTGTTAATGACAGAATTGTTTCCATTTAAGACCCCAAATGCTGTCTCAATCATGGCAGCATTTATGAATGCTATTTGCCAGTTTCTACCACATTAGTAAACTATTGTTTTAAGCTGCTATGTCTTCTGGACCAAATTATTCCCTCGATCAAACTTCTTGTTAGCCAGAGCCTCAGTTAATATTTCCTAGGAACTTGACTTTTTCAATGCAGCAATCCACAACTGGTAACCATACACTTCACACTCATGGCTTTCTATAAATGTTTTAGTTTGAAATAATAAATGCTTTTAAAAATACCTCCACTTTGATAGGAAAACCCTGTTCACCTCACAGCTCATTCCCACTTTTTAGTAATTTTTCTCCCATCAAGTTGACTCAAATTGAAAACATATCACCAAGAACTGAGCCACAGAACAGCCTGACATGGGTTCCAGAATTGGGAGTGAGGGAAGCCTGAGAACTTAAGGAGGAGAGGGATTTTTCTTATCAAAACATGATCATGAGTTTGGAAATGTGCTCGCAAAAATAATTTTGGCTGCAGCGATTCCATACTCTTCCAACCACCCCCTTAAGAACACTTTACCAGTCAGAATGGTTGTAAGACTCCACACCTACAATGCAAGTTTCTCATTTCCTCCTAAATAAACTAAATTGATTTTCTATAGCTGGAGCTGTTTGAAAGGATTTTTCCTTTTTAAGTGAATGCAATGTGCACAGATAGTCCCAATGCACTAAACCTCATAGTTCACAAAGCAGGAGACTTTCAGAGCAGCAGGAACACACTGAACTTTATGAGATTTAAGGCAAACATTGTGATCAGGGTAAGAAAAATACCTCAGTGCAATTAAGAAAACCCAGTTGAGGAATTAGAAATGGAACAGATTCACGGCTGGACTCCGCTGAGGACTGTAAGGGTTAGATGACCTTCTTGGTTCTGTGTTGTTACAGAGTCTCGGCATCTGCCCTCAATAAACCCATCTGTCCAAGGACACACCACCTGGGAAAATGCAAAATAGCTCACTGAAGCCATTTTTTAAAAATTTGTCCTACATATATTAATAGATGGCCAATGGGCACATGAGAAGTTGCTCAATATCGCTAATTATTAGAGAAATTCAAATCAAAATTACACTGAGGGATCTCTTCACACTGATCAGAATGGCCATCATTAAAGTGTTTACAAATAATAAATGCTGGAGAGGGTGTGGAGAGAAGGAAACCTTCCTACACTGTTGGTGGGAATGTAAATTGGTGCAGCCACTATGGAGAACAGTATGGAGGTTCCTTAAAAAACTAAAAATAGAATTTCCATATGATCCTGCAATCCCACTCCTGGTCATATATTTGGAGAAAACCATATTTCTCAAAGATGCATGCACCTCAATGTTCATAGCAGCACTATTTACAATAGCCAAGACATGGTAACAACCTAAATGCCCATGAACAGATGAATAAAGAAAATATGATATTTACATACAATGGAATATTAGCTATAAAAAGAAAGAAATAATGTCATTTGCAGCAACATAGCTGCACCTGGAGATTATCAAACTAAGTGAAGTCAGACAAATATTATATCACTTATATGTGGAATCCAAAAAATAGTGCAAATGAATGTATTTATAAAACAGAAACAAATTCACAGACAATAGAAAACAAACCTATAGTTACCAAAGAGAAAGGAGTGGGAGGGATAAATTAGGGGTTTGCAATTAATAGATACAGAGGTACCTTGTTGTTGACCTCTGTTATACAAGGACCTACTGTATAGGACAGGGAACTATACTCAACATCTTATAATAATAACCTATAGTGAAAAACAAATTGAAAAATAATACATATGTGTATAGCTAAAGCACTGTGCTGTACACTTGAAATTAATACAACATTATAAATCAACTATACTCCAATTTAAAAACCTGTCCTGCTTAGAAATGAAAGGTGTTTATGGGTGGATCCAAAGCAGGTAAATTACAGAGCCAACTAAAAAGGAGGTAAACTTCATATTTCTGTTGGATGACAGATAGCCACCATTATTATCAATTTCCATCCCAGTTCCTAGTTCGTATGTGTGGTCAAGGTCCTTCATGCTGAAATCGTATAGATTTACACATAATGATTGCAGATTATAAGAAGTCTGTGAGTTTTCTGGGCCTTAGCTAATTTTTTTCCACTGTCTAATTTCATAGGATACTCACCACCGTGAGCTGAACAACATTTACGGATCCACAGACAAAGGAGCAAACTGCATGGAAGTTGGAACATATGTACAAAGAGAAGAGACAAAAAAGTTCATCTCCAAGTCATAGCAGGTAGATCTGCTTCCCTGGCGGAGGAAAACATTTGTGTTATCACCATCACATCAATTGTTTTTAATTGCTATTTTGGGACTTTCCCGGCAGTCCAGTGGTTAGAACTTCACCTTCCAATGCAGGAGATGTGTGTTTGATCCCTGGTCAGGGAAGCTAAGATCTCATATGCCTCATGGCCAAAAACACAAAACATAAAACAGAAGCAATGTTGTAACAAATTCAATAAAGACATTTAAAAAAACACCCTAAAAAAAAGCTGTTTTGCCCATTCAATTTTTCTCTTTGCATTTTCATATGTGGAGCTATGAAGTCCACCCTCTTTCAATGAAATGATCGTTTATTTGTTATTAAGGAGATATTGGTGATGACATTTTTCTGTTTTGGGAAACAAGTGTCATCTTCAAAGAAAAATAAGACTTAGTCCAAAGGAGAATTACTGCCAAACCTTAATAAACTCTTGCTATTTACTACATTAAGAAAATAAATATATGGAGAGAAGTCCTGTTCACATGTATATCTGGAGCCTGTTCATTTACCAAGCAAGACATGTGCCATGAAATAGGGCCACGCCTTGGGCACACGGTGGCTTCACACTTGTTTTCATCCCCGTACAAAAGCAGGGGCAAACTGCTAGACAAACTGCAGAGTAAGGATTTATGCTAATGAACTTATGCTAATGATTTATGCTAATGAGTTGTTAATCATGAGCTAAAAACGATCATTTTTAAAGATATCTTGGTATTTTAAAAAGTTCTCTTTCCATTCTTATTACATTTGCAGACCTAGATCCAGATTCACAAGTCACAGAATTCAAAGGGAATTTCCCCCAAAGAAAATTCCTCGCAATAAACCAGCAGGAAGCATAGTCCCACTTACTTGGGATGCTGTTCCTATAAATTTTACTTTTAATGTTTTACTGCCTTTCTCCCAGCTAATCGGTACTCGGTCATTCATCCTGAATGTTTCGTAGTCAGCTTCACCATACTTCGAAGCAACATCTTTCATATTCTTTGTCAGCTATATTATTTTTTAAACCACCACTCAAACACAACTCTCCTGTCAGAAGCTGACCTCTGTCACGTGATTATGGTATCTCCATTCAACAGGCGATCAGAATCTCCCCACACCTCCTCAGGCACACCTTCCCAAGGATCACATCTCTTCTCACATTCCTGCTGGGTTCTTTTCCCTTATTTGAAGTTATGCTCACAACTCTGAGCAATGCAATCATTGCCTCTCCCACCCACAAATAGAATCCATTAAGTGAAAATTCATTCCAAACTCAGCTTAGGGTAGTGAAGAAGACTTGGTAAACCCCCAAAGGTCTAGAGGTTGAATTTCATTTGGAAAACTACCCAGAAGTTCAACGGCTTATCCAGGGCTTATCCTAATTCAGAGAGTGGCCTAGGGATGTGCTGACAGGAAGGAATTAAGGTTCCACCAGGCACCAGGGAAGCCAGTTCTGCAGCCCTTTCGCAGCATCCTGCTTCTGAAGAGGAGGCGGGAGGGTGGGTGAAGCTGAGGGAGGAACAGATCAGGAAACTTCACTCCATCCTTTCCAGAGGCTTGCAGAAGGAGGCTCCACGCTGTGTTTCCAACTGAGATCTACTCCACCTATGCATTGCTCCTGACAAATAAAGAGCTCATTTTTGAGTCAAGTACCAGGCTTCCCTGGTGGCTCAGTGGTAAGGAATCTGCCTGCCAATGCAGGAGACATGCCTTCAATCCCTGGGTTGGAAAGATCCCCTGGAGAAGGAAATGACAACTCACTCCAGTATTCTTGCCTGGAGAATTCCATGGACAGAGGAGCCTGGTGGGCAACAGTCCATAGGGTCACAAAAGAGTTGGACATGACTGAGTGACTGAGCACTTGCTAAGGTAACACTTCCAAAACATTGGAGCTAATTCTGATAGAAAATCAAGTGTCTGGGGAAACGCAATTTCTCCTAGAGCTCCTAGGAGACAACTTTGTGTAGGTGATGGAAAGGTCGTTTTCTTCTGAAACTCATATCAAGATTCTTGTGATCCTTTCTCCCCTGAAATTACAGAATCTCAAGAACCCAGGAAGTTACCTGGAAGGGGAACAGAGAAAAACAAGAAGGAACACTGAAGTATAACATTTAACATGGAGGGAGAGAAGATAACAATACATGTTTCAGGAATAGAAGCAGCTTCAGCACAAATTGTGCCATGGTAACTACTTCAAGAAAGGACCAGGATCCTCTCCCATCAGCAGCAAAAGCAGTAACTTAGCAACCGCTAAGCTAAGTCTTCCAGGTGCATTGCCTCAATCTGACTGGTGGTACAAGGCTAGGGACTTCACTTGCGGTCTATTAGTTGAGACTTTGCCTTCCAATGCAGGGGTCGAGGGTTTGATCCCTGATTGGGGAGCTAAGATCTCACATTCCTCTCAGCCAAAACATCAAATCATAAAAACAGAATCAATATTGTAGCAAATTCAACAAAGCCTTAAAAAAAAAAAAAAATAAAGAGCAGGGGCTATAGCGTCACATAGCCTGTGTTCACATACTGAGCTCCACCATTTTTCTTCCATGACCCTGAGCAAATTTCTTGATTTCTACGCTTCAGTTTCCCCATCTGTAAAATGAAAATGAACACAACAGAAACTTCATAAAATTGTTGGGAAGATTAAATGACATAAAGCATATAAAATGCTTCTCATAGTGCATGGAAGATAATAAGCACCCAATCACCACAAGCGAGCGTTTCTTTTCGGGAAGATTCCCTGGAGAAGGAAATGGCAACCCGCTCCAGTATTCTTGCTTGGGAAATCCCATGGACAGAGGAGCCTGGCGGGTTACAGTCTATGGGGTCGCAAAGAGTCGTGCACGTCTGAGTGACCAAATAACACAAATCTTCTCCCTGCTTGCTTTGTTTCTACTGGAACCCTTCCCCTTCTTTCCCAGCTTTCCTTCCTATCTTTACCTCTCTTATTCTTCCTTTCTCAGCACTCCACCCCCTTCCTACCTTGGCGATCAGACAAAGCCACTATCAAACTTCCCTCACTCCCTTCCTCCCCCTCTGTATCCTTCCTGACCAGCTGATTCCGGAGAGGAATCCGATAACTTATCAATAGGCATAGGTTGCTCCATAGGAATATTGGCCAGCCTAGGAAACAGACTTTCTTTGAAGGATAGCAGATCAGAATTTCTGACTCCATGCGAGAGTGTTTTGTCCTAAATCTCCAGTAACTGTGGCCACTTTCCATTAAATATACCCAGATTCACTGCATCCTGTTTTCAAGGAAACAGATTCAGTAACAAGTTAACAATGCTGGCATAGATATCTGTGTACTCATTTGTCCTTCTACCTTTGTGACTTTTTTGATGGTGCCCATCAACTTAGTAGTTAACCATTCAGAACAAGATATATTGGAAAGAGAAATAGTCTTCATTTAAGCAACTCTTACATTAAAAGGTGTCCATCTGCACTGGATTTCTTGTTTCTCTTCAACGTGCAAGTGAATTCCATTTATAATACACTTATTTAATTAACATTTTAAAATTCACAATGCAATCCTTTGGAATTCTTGGTCAATTTTCATCATCTTATATTTAAGTTTTTATATACATTCTGCCCATAGAGTTGTCTAATATGAAAATCTGCTTAAGTAATTATAAGAATGGAAAACATCAAATTGAAATAAAGTGTAAAATGGACTGGACTAAAATATATAAATGAAATATAATTCAAAGGATTTATCTTGCAGCTTGCCTTTTGATTCATTTTATACCTCTATAATATTCCATCATCAAAAAAAAAAAAAGCCAAAAAGTCAGTATTTCCATTTCTAAGCAAATAAAAATGCTTTGTGTACACCTGAGAATTTTCTCGAAGGATGCTTTTCAAGAAAATAGTCCTTTCTTTGCCATTTGGTAGTTTCCACAAAAACCAACTAAGATATGATGACCTTGTTTTTAATAAGTCAGATTTGCCACCATAAATATGCGTCAAATTATAAACAGGACATTTTGTGAATTGCTGGGCATGCGAAATTTGAGGGAAGGGATAAATGCTTTATACGATCATTACACATTGAGTTAAGAGTTTTCTAAATATTTCATAGCAAATTCACTGGCCTTTCTGCTTACGATAATGATCATTTAAGGTAATATTACTGTGAAGTCATTCACTGGATGGAAGCACTTTTTTTTTTTTTTTTTGAAAAGGGAAAAAAAAAACCCATATAAAATGAATAGCATTGGCAAATGTTTCTAATCATTTCCTGAAAATACCAAACCACCAAACATTCTTTTTATTTACTACGTTTTGCTTTTGTCCATAAATCAAAGGACAATAACAAGCCTAATGTCAAAGAAACTTTTTGACACTTCATACATTTGAGCAAGCTTAGCCGATAAACAGTTTAGATGAAGTTATGGTTTGAAATACGTTTCCCAAGAGGATTGTGGTTCATAAATTGCTATCAGGCTACCTCTGTCATTATTGATTTGAGACCTGCTCAAGGTACCCACAGCTATTACTAAGTCTAACATTACTTGACCTGCTTTTTCAGAAAATGATATTTGGTTATATAAGGACAACAAACCATCCATCCTAGAAGAAACACACAGTCTGCTTGTCATCATATATAAAAAAATATTAATATTGCATTCTATCTGAAATTTTGAGGAACAATTAAAACAGGAGGAAATCCTTTTTTCACAGATTAAATAATTTTCAGAATCCTGAGCTGGTGTGAAACGAGATGCTTTATAAGAACTGTACCACAAGAGCTTAGAAAAATGAGAATTTTTATAATATGTCAAACAAAAGAAATTTGCATCTCAGCATTTTGTATGTATGTATGATCATTTATTACCTCTGTGTCTTCTTTAAAGTTAAGGAGTTCTGATAAGCTTCTTAAAATTATATCTACAGTCACATCCAATGAGTTGCCTACTATATGCTTATGCCTTTCCCTGCCAGCAGAAACCAACATGCCTGTGAGCCCACAGTGAGGGACAAAGTATGGAACAGTTTATGTGCCCCAACCTGTACTGTGCCCTCAGCCTTGGGGATTTGGGAAATGTCAGAAAAAGATCAGAGCAAGCATCCTGCTACTTTTTATTTAGATTCTAGGGTCTTAGCCTTCAAGGAAACACTTAAAGGTTAGTTATGACTTGATGGCTCTGCATTGCACTTGTCATCGGTGACCCGGCTTCACAAAAGCGCAGAACCAAAGGGTTTTAGAAACGAACCTGACAAGGGCCATCCACTACTAGAGATGTGACAAATTTATGAATTTTATCAGCCTTGCTTTTAAAAGTGCTGGTAAGTTAAACAGTCAGAGGTGGAAGTTCCCTGCGAGCCCCCTTAATCATCTGAGAAGCTGTCTGACTGTGCACCATTGGAGGAGAGCCGGACAAATAAAAAAGCTGGACCACATCACTTCCACACTAAGAAACCCGCCAAATGTAAAGCAAAAGGTTTGGCTTTCTTATTAAAAAAAAAAAAAAATACATCTATATCTCCCTGGAACTGAGTGATCTGAAGCACTCTGGATAACTCATTCAAGGAAACCACTTGCCCTGGTCGCCGACACTTGCAGGAAGCTTTCCAGATGATTCCATAGTAACCTCTGCTAATTTTACACAATCACCTACTCAGCTATCTGAATGAGAAGGTAGGTTTTGCCAAAGCAAACTTGAATTTACCTCGGTTTTGACCTTTGGCTGGCATCACTTAGGAACCAGAATGTCTACAGAGAGCAAAGATCTCTCGTCTCATTCATTATTTCCATGGCACTGAGCTTGTGGAAACAGTGCAAATCCTACAGAGCAAGGGAAAAGGATCACTTCACTCACCCACTGTTTTCACCCAAAATAAAATCAAACCACTTTGTTTTGGATCATTTTAAATAGGAACGACCGGTCCTTTCCTAGTTCATATTCAAATAATTCAAAGATATTTCTAGTGAAAACAGAGTCCCTTAGTTGCAGAGGATCTTTTTTAGGTTTTAAACCAAACTTTTCTTTCATAAGGATGTTGGGAAACTTCCCCAGAACTGGTTTACTCCTCTAAGAAGTATCTAAAAACGCCAGGGCGTTTCACTCTGATAAAGCCCTCGTAACACACTATTAACCTTTGAACAACGGGGCTCCATCTCCTTCTTGGTCGACCTCTGGTCCCATGATGCTGGGCCGTGACTCTGGCCTCACTTCAAAGACCTGCAGCTGAGAGGGGCTGCACTTATTCTATTTATTTCCTTTTTCCTCCCCCATTCCTTCCCCCGTGTTGCTCCCTCTTTCTTTTTTTCACTTTCTTCTTACAACTTTTTTGTCTTTGATAGAAAAATGCCTAATCTCTCCATCTCCCCACAGCTTTACAGCTCTCCTGACAGTGCGCCCTGCTCTTCTATTTTCTTGTGCGAAGTCGTGTCCAGCTCTTTGAGACCCCATGCACTGTAGCCCACCAGGCTCCCCCGTCCATGGGATTTTCCCAGGCAAGAGTACCGCACTGAAGACCCACTGCCTCCTCCAGAGGATCTCCCCCACCCAGGAATCGAACCCACGTCCCCTGCATTGGCAGGCAGATTCTTTATCACTGTTCCACCTGGGAAGCCCTTTAATTCCTTGGTTCCAGGAAAAGTCCAAAATCTTCCTCTTGTTCTTGTAAATGGCCCAGTTAGTCTCAATGTGGGAGCTATCTCTACTTTGCAGCTTGGAATGATACTATTTTAGGCAAAAATAAAGAAAACTTGACCTCAGATTAGTAGACACATTGGATTGTTACATGATACGAAAGACAATGCTTTCTTTGAATCAAAGGATGTAAGAGCTGGAAAGAATGCTGGAGGCCTGTCCAAGGGCCTCTTTTGAAGATGAGGCCCACAGAGGCTACATAATTTGTCCAAAGCCACAGGGCTCTTGGTGACAGAGGTAGAAACCGCCACTGTGGCCCAGCACTGTCTGTGGTGACACCCGCATCACCCTGTGGTGTGAAGAGACGTGTCCTTTGCCCTAGATGGTGGTCTCTGGGGGACAGCAGCCAGCCCTCCTCTCTTTTTAGTCTGGGAGGATGTGAACTAAATGGATCTGCATCCTGAATTCACTCAGAGGCCCAACATTTAGGATTAGAACTGTCTGTTTCGACCCTTCTTTTCTGTCTCTTTTCCCTTCATTCTGAGAGAAGAGGAACATAATCAGTTTTCAAAAAAATATTCAACGTATGCTTTTAGGACCATGGAATTTCAAATCTGATAGAAAGCTTGCGTTCTCAGAGTCCATGCTCTTGATCTCACACTCAAGATAATTGGGCTTCGGGTTAGTTATCTGGTTAGCTGAGAGCAGGAGGCCATGTTTATGACTCTACCAAATGTGTGCTCACATGTCATTGGGAATATGCATGTTACTGGACAGGAGTAGTTATGCCTTTAATTCACCATCTGTGGGTGAAGCTCACCTAATTACTTTTTTATTTCGAGGGTCCGTGATATGTCTCATAAATTCACAATCATTTAATTATTCCTAAAATCTGTTGATAAATATGACTCCTTCTGCTGTTCCTCCAACTATCTCACATATAAAATATCACATTTACCACTCTTCTGGGCAATGGCCTAAGTGTATAAAATTTCTTCTGTGCTGGATTTTAAGGAGAAAATGTCCACTTCAGCTTTTTCACTTTTTTTCCCTTTGATAACCATAAGGCAGTATTGATTCCGTTTATTTTCAGAAACTTTCTGATCAATGCTTTCAAGGAAGGTTTAACGATTTTTAAGGAAAGCAATTTGTCCTCCATTTGTGTTTGTTTTCACCTTTAAGAATAAAGTTCCACAAGTCCGAGTTTATAGTCAATCCAAAAAAGTCTCATGAGTCTCCCATTTTATTGGTAGAACAGGGACCTTTAATTTTCCTGGAGGCTTGGCTCTGGGGGTTATGTAGCACAGAACTTCCTCAACACTGGTAATCAGACCTGCAGGGTGCATGTTCACAGTTCCTGACATGTAAAACTACCCACGGTATCTCAGCTAATAACACGGTGGCAGACACTTCACTTCTGGAAAGCAACTATTGAAACCAATTGTGTCTGTTAATTGACCCTCCTTGCTGAAGCTGAAGCTCCAATACTTTGGCCACCTGATGCCAAGAGCCGACTCCTTGGAGAAGATCCTGATGCTGGAAAAGATTGAAGGCAGGAGGAGAAGGGGACGACAGAAGACGAACTGGTTGGATGGCATCACAGACTCAATTGACATGAGTTTGAGCAAACTCCAGGAGACGGTGAAGGACAGGGAAGCCTGGTGTGTTGCAGTCCGTGGGGTAGCAAAAGAACTGGACACTACTGAGCAACTGAACAACACCACCTCTCCCAAGATATCAGTGTAGCTCATTTCAATACTGTCAACATTTTATCCCCAAAATAGCAGCAAAAAGGCTGAACTATAGAACTGAGTTAGAACATATACCCTCACTGGCTGATTAGCAATGATTGCCAACCCAAAACACATTTGGGCAAAATCTCATTGTGGAGCCCTACAGAAGCATGTAACTGATGAAGTTTCACAAGAGCTATTAGCTTCAAAGAAAATAGTATTGAAAGCTAAGTTACCATCAGCTGCATTGATATTTCCATGTAAAATATTAACATTTAATTAATCACACACACACAACAAAGCTTTAGTATAAATGTGCTTGTAGCATTTGCTCTTTCATTAATAAACAAAGACTTTGAATTGGGGGAATAATTTTCTATTTCTGGCAAAGTCCACTTTGAATTTTAGAAATTAAATGCCTTGAATGGGAAACAGAAATAGGGGTGCTCTCACACTCATGTCTGGGCTGCAGCCAGTGGTTACTGGGTTCAGCTTGATTCCAGTCATAGAGACTCGGCTGTAACAGGGAGCAAAATCACCCATCCTAGGGTTTTTGACCCTTATGCTAGAACAAGAAAGAGTCAGCCATTTCCCATCTAAAAAGGATGTTTTCGGCTTGGATTCCTGTGTTTGGTGAGCTGAAGTCTGATCTTTCTCATTTTTTACTTTAGATGATTCTATAAGTCTAATTTTTAGTACAAAGCATAAAAGGTAAAAACATCATTTGCACATCAGTATTTCACTAAATGATGGCCAAAATGCAATTCAACACGGAACTTTTCAGAATATTTCTACCATTCGAATAAAATGAAGATCAACTTTTTAAAAGGTCAGAGTAACACATTAGTGCATATTTGCTTACTGAAGTCCAGATGCTGCCCTCTCATTTTTTAAAAAACGTGTCCATACTAAGAATTTTGCCAGATATGAGCACATTTTCACCAGATTTTAACTCTTTAAAACTTGACCCTCACTGTGGGGAATGAAGCAGGGATAATTTGTAATCAAGTTTGAGTCTCTTATACAGAATGAATTAAGTCAAAAAGAGAAAATCACATATCATGTATTAATGCATATATGTGGAATCTAGAAAAATGTTATTGATGAACCTATTTTCAGGGCAGGAATAGAGACATCGAGAACAGATATGTGGACACAGTGGGAGAAGGAGACGGTGGGATGAATTGAGAGTGGAATTGACATATACATACTATCGTGTGTAAAACAGATGGCTAGTGGGAAGCTGCTGTAGCACAGGGAGCTCAACTCAAGTGCTCTGTGATGAGCTAGATGGATGGGATGGGGGAGGGGAGGGAAGGCAGTCCAAGAGGGAAGGGATGTATGTATACATACAGCTGATTCACTTCATTGTACAGCAGAAACTAACACAACATTATAAAGCAATTAAACCCCGAAAAATAAATTAAAAAAAAAGAATTGCTTCCCTGGGAAGCTGTGGAAATAAGGAGGTGTTGATCAAAGGGTACTGTACAAATTTTCAGTTGTAAGAGGACTACGTTCTCAGGCTCTAATGTACAGTATGGGGATTAGAGTTAACAATATTGTATTATATACTTAAAAGTAGTTAAATTTTCTTGCCACACACAAACAAAAGTGGTAACTACATGAGGTCCTATAGATACCATTTAACTTGATTCTGCTCATCACTTCGCAATGTATATACATATGAAATAATCACACTGTACACCCTTTTAAAAAATCATATTGTATAGCCTAAATATATACAACTTTTTTCATTCATACATCAATCAAGCTGGAAAAAATAATGAAATAAATCAGTTTAAAGCATTTCCCATAAAACATAATAATAATATAGAAAGTTAATACAGATAAGTAAATGCTAAGTAATAAAAGCTCTTAATAAATATGTACTAATGGAATGAATAAAAAGTACATTTATTTAGCACTAACTGTGCCAGGCATTATTATGCTTATATATGCTACCCTGTATAATCTTTACAATGACCTGATGAACTAAATATTATTCTTATACCTGTTTTACAGATGAGAAAATTGAGGCAAAGAGTAGTTCAGTAACTTGTTGTGAGGGTGGGGGCTAATCCAACAAGTCTGTGTCCATAATCTGTGCTCTTAATAGTTGTTATAATACCTCTTCAGATCAGGCTTTCAACAAAGGTAACAGAAATTCTCCAATTAATGCAATTTCAAAATAAATATACAGTTGGTTGGAATTTTCAAAATAATCCTCCACCTCTTCTAAATTTTAGGTCAAAATATATCACAATTTCATTCTTAATCTTAAAGCTTTAAATCTGGAAAAGAGGACCCCTTTTCCAAAAAGTATTAATAGATACACGTAGACAACTCTCCCCAAGGTACATAAATATGCATGTTTACTCCAATATTAATCTTGTCAAGATAGGACCTGGGAGGGTTTTGTTTGGGGTACAGAGGTAAATCCATACAACACAGAACTACAGCTATATAAAGTAAGGTCGCTCAGTCGTGCCCAACTCTTTGTGACCCCGTGGACTGTAGCCCACCAGGCTCCTCTGTCCATGGGATTCTCCAGGCAAGAATACTGGAGTGGGTTGCCATTTCCTTCTCCAGGGAATCTTCCCGACCCAGGGATCGAACCCAGGTCTCCCGAATTGCAGGCAGACGCTTTAACCTCTGAGCCACCAGGGAAGACCTATATAAATACAGCTATATAAATAGACAATCAAATCAAAACACCAGAATTTGATGCTTTGGAAGGCCAGGTGTGCTAGTGGTCTGAAAGAATAAAACATCTGGAAAAAGTAAAACTGTTAGTCGCTCAATTGTGTCCAACTCTGTGACCTCATGGACTGTAGCCTGTCAGACTTCTCTGTCCAGGGGATTATCCATGCAAGAATACTGGAGTGGGTAGCCATTCCCTTCTCCAGGGGATCTTCCCGACCCGGGTATTGAAGCTGGGTCTCCCGCGTTGCGGGCAGATTCTTTACCATCTGAGCCACCAGGGAAGCCCGAAGACTCTGGAGAGATACCTGACTGACGGCCACAGAACAGCTTAATGAGTGAAAGACCCAAATGCCTGGTGGTCCATTGAACTGTACATTAAAAGGCTGGTGGAAATAGGTCTCAACCAACCAATCCTTATGATAACAAATGAGTGGCCTTTTATTAGGGAGGAAGATTTTATTTATTTATTTGTTTATTCCATTTTAGTTATCTTGGTAAGACTTTTTATTGAATGAAAAATATTAATTTATATTAAATTCTATAGTGCTTTACAATGTTCAAAACTTTCACGTGCATGACTTCATATAATCCCGTAATAATCCTTTTCCCTCTCCCGCTATGGTGCCCTTCCTCCTTCTCTTACCCCACTGGTAACCACTGATTTGTGCTCTATATCTGTGAATCTAATTCTTTGTTTTATTCACGAGTTTGTTGTATTTTTCAGATTGCACATATAAGTGTTATCATACAGTATCTGCCTTTCTCTGTCTGACTTATTTCACCTAGCATAATGCCCTCCAAGTCCATCCATGTTGATGCAAATGGCAAATTTTCATTCTTTTATACGGCTGAATACTATTCCACTATATATATGCTACATCTTATTTACCCAGTCATCTGTCAATGGACACTTATGTTGCTCTCAGGCCTTGGCAATTGTAAGTAGTGCTGTTATGAACACTGGAGTGCGTGTATCTTTTCAAATTAGTCATCTAGGGTTTTTGGAAAAACACAAATGAGTGTGTTTTGAGAGGTAGACTAAACAGCTTTGTAGAATATGCAGCGACTACAAAAAAGGCTTACAGACACATTAGAGTGAGTGGACGCTGTCACAAACTCTAACTTCCATGTTCCCGTTTTCATTGCTGCCACTGAATCCTGTACTCACAGCAACTGGAACAAAATGTTTACATTTTACCAGTGTTTTATTTTCAATTAAACATCTCAGCTGCTATTTACATAGTTGAATGGCATGGCATTTATTCTGTGCAATTTGATGTTATTTCTTTGTAAATATTTCTCCAGCAAGGGACCTAAGTTCAAATTAGCTGTGAAAATGTCACCAAAAGTAAAATAAACTTTCATTTAACCTTGATCACAAACAATTGTTAAACTCAAGCTGAAAACCTGTGAAAATTAAAAATGGAAGGCCAAAGGAATTAACTGAGTTGTACATGGCTCAGAAAGCCTCTTGTTCTGGCACTGCCTGGGCCTTTAAGGACTTAAATTGAGTGACTTCAGCTAACGGCAAGTTACAGGGGACAGTGAAGGTTTCGAGAGCTTGGGACGGTAACGAAGTGGGCTGTGCTCCTAGCTCTCAGCTCACCCCTCCCGCCTGCTAGTCCACGCTAGAAGTCACCACTGGAATGTTTTACGTGTCTTACTCACAGTTGCCGTTACCCGACCTGCGCCTCCGTCCAGGATAATTCATCATGATCTCCATTCTGTCTGTGTATGTACTCCCAGGGCCAGGCAGGTCAGCATCAAATTCAGAATGGAAATTGAAATGTAAGAGGGTCTGCCTAGCTTCTCTGCACTGCTGCCCCAGAACATTCTCTTCCTATTCACACTCTCTTTAATGCAGAGAGGACCCTCGCGGAATAGGTGATGTTTTAGACTACTTTTTTGATATTTACTTGTGAATTTCTTCCAGTTTTTCTAGATTTTGACAATGAAATCTGAATATAGAAATATAGGCTTTGGGACTTCCCTGTCAGTCCAATAGTTAAGACGCCACACTTGCAATGCAGGGGGCGCAGGTTCAATCCCTGGGCAGGGAACTAAGATCTTACATAGCATGCAGCCAAAAAGTTTAATGAATTAATTCATGAATGAAATTGTTTTTTTTTTTTTTTAAATAGGTTTTTGGATAGGACTTGCCTTATATGCTATACACTCAGTGTCAAAGTCAATCACTGCTGTATAATGTGACCATTATACCAATCATACTATTAGCAAACCCCCCCCAAAAAAAAATATTCCAATGCCTAGCAAGATACCAGAGATGATGATGGGGTTAGCATTCTCCTTTAAACTCCCAGTAGCTCTAGAGCACAAACCATCATTCTGGAGTCACCCATTCACAATTCTGCGTGGATTCCCTTGTGAAATCACTGTCCTCTGAGAATGCTAAATGAAATAAATAAAACAAGAATTTTACAGGGAAGGGGGAGAGATCATTTGGGGGCAGGAGTGATATGACATCAAAGAAATCTAACAAGTTACCAAATTTGTCAGTTTACCAAATTTTCCTCATTTTGGAGAAATAAGATAATCATTTCCTATTTAGTCAGCAAACTCAAATTCCCTCAGCAGTTAATGGGCAACATAAATTCCACAGAATCATTCTGTGTCGAGTAGAGGAGGGTGTCTGTGATGAATCAAGAAGTACAAAGTTCATCACAAGAATTGAAAACACAAACACAAAATTATTAACAATGTGAACAACCAGTTAATATCTGTAGACAGCTGCTGGTTTTTTGAAAAAAGTACAATCGCTTTACAGTGACAGGGAAGCCTGGCATGCTGCAGTTCATGGGGTTGCAAAGAGTTGGACACCACTTAGGGACTGAACAATAACAAGTTGTTTTACAATGTTGTGTTAGCTTCTACTATACAGAAAAGTGAATCAGATATACACATATCAGGGCCTACCAGGGGGCTTGTTGTAAAGAATCCACCTGTCAAGGCAGGAGACATGGGTTTAATCCCTGGATGGGTAAGATCACCTGGAGGTGGAAATGGCAATTCACTCCAGTATTCTTGCCTGGAAAATTCCATGAACAGAGGAGTCTGGTGGGCCACAGACCATGGGGTCTCAAAGAGTCAGACATGACTGAGCCACTGAGCACACACACACATATATATATATAATCCCCTCTTTTTTAGATTTGCTTCCCATTTAGGCCACCAAAGAGCATCGAGTAGAGTGCCCTGTGCTATACTGTAGGTTCTCATTAGGTTATCTATTTTATACATAGTGTGTGTGTATATATATATACATACATATACATATACACATATATACATACATACATACATATATATATACACACATATATATATATACACACATATATATATACATACATACATATATACACATGTCATTGCAATCTCCTAATTCATCCGACCCCCTATCTTTCTTCCTTGGTATCCATACATTTGTTCTGTCCATTGGTGTCTCTATTTCTGCTTTGTAAATAATATCATTTACACCAATTTTTTTCAGATTCCACAAATATGCATTAATACACCAGCTGCTAGTTTTTGATCCATAATTTAGTTCAACCTGAATGAAGTTCTTATGCAAGAAGGATATTATTCAGGGGATTAAATTAAAACACAGTTCAGTACCTCATAGTTCAGTTCAGTCGCTCAGTCTTTGTGACTCCATGGACTGCAGCACAGCAGGCCTCCCAGTCCATCACCAACTCCCAGAGTTTACTCAAACTCATGTCCATTGAGTCAGTGATGCCATCCAAGCATCTCATCCTCTGTCATCTCCTTCTCCTCCCGCCTTCAATCTTTCCCAGCATCAGGGTCTTTTCAAATCAGTCAGTTCTTCACATCAGGTGACCAAAGTATTGGCGTTTCAGCTTCAGCATCAGTCCTTCCAGTGAATATTCAGGACTGATTTCCTTTAGGATGGACTGGTTGGATTTCCTTGCTGTCCCAGGAACTCTCAAGAGTCTTCTCCAACACCACAGTTCAAAAGCATCAATTCTTCGACTCTCAGCTTTCTTTATAGTCCAACTCTCACATCCATACATGACCACTGGAAAAAGCCATAGCTTTGACTAGACGGAGCTTTGTTGGCAAAGTAATGTCTCTGCTTATTAATATGCTGTCTAGGTTGGTCATAACTTTTCTTCCAAGGAGGAAGTGTCTTTTAATTTCATGGCTGCAATCACCATCTGCAGTGATTTTGGAGCCCCCAAAAATAAAGTCTCTCACTGTTTCCCCATCTATTTGTGATGGGACCAGATGCCATGATCTTAGTTTTCTGAATGTTGAGTTTTAAGCCAACTTTTTCACTCTCCTCTTTCACTTTCACCAAGAGCCTCTTTAGTTCTTCTTCACTTTCTGCCATAAGGGTGGTGTCATATGCGTATCTGAGGTTATTGATATTTCTCCTGGCAATCTTGGTTCCAGCTTGTGCTTCATCCACCTTGGCATTTCGCATGATGTACTCTGCATATAAGTTAAATAAGCAGGGTGACAATATACAGCCTTGACGTACTCTTTTCCCGACTTGGAGCCAGTCTGTTGTTCCATGTTCAGTTCTAACTGTTGCTTCTTGATCTGCTTACAGATTTCTCAAGAGAAAGGTCAAGTGGTCTGGTATTCCCGTCTCTTACAGAAGTTTCCACAGTTTGGTGTGATCCACACCATCAAAGGTTTTGGTATAGTCAATAAAGCCTTTTGGCATAGTCAATAAAGCAGAAGTAGATATTTTTCTGGAACTCTCTTGCTTTTTCAATGATCCAGCAGATGTTGGCAATTTGATCTCTGATTCCTCTGCCTTTTATAAATCCAGTTTGAACATCTGGAAGTTCACGGTTCACATACTGCTAAAGCCTGGCTTGGAGGATTTTGAGCATTACTTTGCTAGCATGTAAGATGAGTGCAATTGTGTGGTAGTTTGAACATTCTTTGGCATAGTGTTTCTTTGGGATTGGAATGAAAACTGCCCTTTTCCAATCCTGTGGCCACTGCTGAGTTTTCCCAATTTGCTGGCATATTGAGTACAGCACTTTCATAGCATCATCTTTTAGGATTTGAAAAAGCTCAAGTGGAATTCCATCACCTCCACTAGCTTTGTTCGTAGTGATGCTTCCTAAGGCCCTCTTGACTTCACATTCCAGGATGTCTGGTTCTAGGTGAGTGATCACACCATCGCGATTATCTGGATTGTGAAGATCTTTTTTGTACAGTTCTTCTGTGTATTCTTGCCACCTCTTCTTAATTTCTTCTGCTTCTTTTAGGTCCATACCATTTCTGTCCTTTATCGAGCCCGTCTTTGGATGAAATGTTCCCTTGGTATCTCTAATTTTCTTGAAGAGCTCTCTCTTCTTTCCCATTCTATTATTTTCCTTTACTTCTTTGCATTGATCCCTGAGGAAGGCTTTCTTATCTTCTTGCTATTCTTTGGAACTCTGCATTCAAATGAGTATATCTTTCCTTTCTTTTCCTTTCCTTTCCTCATAAATGCTCCTTAAATCAAGAGAACCTAGAGAGACTCTAACAGAAGGGTAGTCCCGAATCGCGTTCTCTGATTCGTATACATTTTCCCATGACGATGATAGCAATTCATCTGATTGCTCAAAGAAGTCTCATGTTAGGCAGAAAGAATTGGCAGCGTCTGCTAGAGTTGCCAGGAAAAGGCACCAGCTTAGATATCTGGAAGCTTAGAACTAGAAAGTAAATTGTTCATTAGCAGAAGCAAATAAGCACCACTTTCCATTCTTTTCTTTTGTTTCCATATCTGAGAAAAGAATAGCATTCCCAGTGCTTCTCTCTGAGTGGTATTATGAATATTAATCATGTAAATGCTTTGCAGGTACTTTGAAGATGAAAAAGACGAGTTAGTTTCAAGCCACGAAGTGACAGCCAAGACATCCATAATTATTAGAGCAAAACAGGAAGGAGGCACCCCTAAGACTCTTGGAAGCAAGACAGCAGTGTATTTGTTTGTGTGCAAACCTTTTAATAAGGAAAGCCTCTGAACTCCTCTTCAGATGAAAAGAGGCTTCACTGTGTCTTTAATTAGATCATTCTATTGGAGCACAATATAGTGATAAAGAAGATTTAATAAAGCATTTTATCTTTTTATTACTGTGATTTGATGCAACGTATCTACTCATCCAAGCAAGATGTTTAACTTCAAAAGAAGTTCTGTCCACCCTCCCCTTCTGGCCAATAAATAACTCCAAGGGGGAAAAAAGAACAATATATTTAGAGGATCCCATGATACTGAGTGGTGAAAAGATTCATCATTTTTTCTACCATGACATGGGTCTTTAATTAGACCTTTAATTTTCTTTCAGAACTGGGAGAATGTGTAAGACTTTAAATCTTACTTATTATTGATTAAAACATATGGTAATTTTGGGGAACAAAACCCTAATTTGCCAACAACCATGGTAAAACTTCCCTATTTAAATTATCTTGCAAATGCCCATTAGACTGGATATTTTAGGAATAAACAAAATCATAAAACTGTTGGCATAGAATCTTCTGTACTATGACAAACTTGTTCTAAGTATCTTTTTATACATATATCTATAATTAAGTTCAGTTCTTGAATCTAAAGTTATGGCCAGGCTAAGACTAAAAGCATAAATAGAATGTTTAAGAGTTTAACAAATTGATTTTTGAAATTAGTTTGCCTTTTTAAAAAATTCATCTTAACAATGATATTAGTACAGATGATCCGTTTATCCAGACAGCCATCCTGAGTCTATATATAAGAAAACGTTATTAACACAATATTGTAAATCAATTACACTTCTATAAAAAAAAAAAAAAAAAAACTTACACAAACCCACATAAACTCATAGACATTGACTGAGCAGCCTGAATAAAATGAGAAGCAAAAGAAGAGCAAACCTCAGCAGGGGAATAAAAAAATATCACAAGAGGGAAAGGAAGCAAGCCAGTCAGTCAATTGTCTTCACTGTGTAATATCATTAAGCCACTTGGACATTTTTGCACACACACACACACAAAAATGCCTGCATTAATGAATCAACTGGATCTCTTGGAAGCAGCTTAAATCCTCAGGTGAGCAAACAGAGAAGAAAAAAAAGAAGTGTCTCAGACGAGTCTGCATGCTACAATTTTTAAGCACTGTTAACCTCTAAGTGGTTTCTTAAAACCTAAATTTTTGCATGACACAAACAGATAAAAATAGACATTCCAACATTTCCATAAGAAAACCATTGATTTCTATAGCTCCCACCTAGAGTTCCTTCCTACTACCCTCATACCCAAATTCAAACTCCACAGGGGCTCCAGTTTCCTTATTTATAAAAATGGAAATAATAAGACGGGCTGCATGTGGTTATAATGAAGATTCAATGAGAAAACCATGTTAAGATCTTGGAAAACAGCAGGCTCACACAGTTAGTCACACCCACCCACACTCACTCACATGCACACATACTCTGATTCCCAAGGCCAGCCATGTCCTCTGAGCTAGGCCCCTGTACCAGCATCTGAATACTCATTTGTATACTCTCCTACCAGTTTTTCTGCAGTATGCAATTTTTTCTGGTATGACTTCAAGATTGCATCTAATAAACTGTACATGTCCAGGTGAAAACTTGTTTCCTTATCTACACTACAAAAATTTCCCAAATGCAATGTTTCAACTACAAAGAAAGATCACCAACTCAGGAACAAACCAGCAATCAAAACAGCCTGGGGCTGAGCCTGCAGCCGTAGAGCCTCCTCCACCACCTGCCTGCAGTATAGGGACAACCTTAGAGCTGAGCCTGCAGGGGGAACCACTGTAGCCCAGCTGTGCAGGAGCGAAGAGGGCAGAGTCTTAGGAATCAAACTGATGCTCCCAGCCATCACTTTCATTTCCCAGAGCAAGAATGCAAACAGAGGCCCTCATGTCATATGCTTAAATATTTAAAGTTACTCCTCAAGTTTACAAACAGACAAATAAAATATAGTTTATCATCTGGCCTTGACAGATGTTCCTTTGTAATGACTTGGAAGGCCAGGTTGCAATGGAGGATCTTCAGCCTCCTGTAAGATCCATATTGGAGGGGACTTCCCTGGTGGTCCAGTGGTTTAAGAATCCACCTTGCAATGCAGGGGACACAGGTTCAATTCCTGGTTAGGGAATTAGGATCCCACAAGCCATGGAGCAACGGATCCCACACACCACAACTAGAGAATCCATGTGCCACAATGAAAGATCCTGTGATGCAGCCAAATAAATAAATATTTTTTAAAAGGATCCACATTGGAACATAGAGAGCGAGCCCAAGGGCCACTGCCTTTTCATCCACCCCAGGCCTCTGGGAGGGGCCTCACCGAAGCATAAAAACACTCCATCCCACACTTCCAAGTTTTGCCCACATCGCTCTCACATCTCAACTCATCCCATGTGACCAATGATAGAGAAGCACAGACCCTGGAAATGGGTTGTTCAGGGAAGAGAATGTCAGCATCCCAGGGACCTGCAGGGATTCTCAACCTCAGGACCACGGACACTTTGTGCCAGATGTGTCTTTGTTGTCGGGGAGGGTAGATTATAGGACGTCTAGCGGTGTGTCTGGCCTCTTCCCTCTAGATGCAAGTAACTTTCCCCTACAAAAAAACTGTAACAATCAAAACAGTCTCCTGACATTTTCAGGTGTCTCCCTGGGGACAAATAGTTCCTAGTCTAGAATCACTGGCCCAGAAGGAAAAGGTTTTCGTTGTGACCAGCAGCAGAGCTGGAATAGGAACAAAATGGGGTGGGGGCTCTGTAGAGCATGGGGACCCAAACAGAGGCTGCCAGGCTTTGCGCTATTTTCCCAGAATTCTTTCCTCTGATCCTTCTGACAACTCAGCAAGAAAGTACAATTCACCCATTTTACAAATAAGAAAACTGAGGCCCATGGAATGAAGAAGCACCTTGGTGAATTTCGCACATCTAGCAACTGGCAGGACCAGTCATTTAGGTTGGGTGTCTCAGGAGCCAACCAGGCTGGGACTAATTTTATCTGAAGCTAATCTAGAATGTCAGCTTCCAAGTGATCCTAGTATCAAAGGGACCTGATTTTCTATGAGATGTGGAGCAGATTTGTCACTGCTCAGGAAACGGTACATGATAAGAAAGAACAAAGCAGAAAGTGTTTTCTCCTGCTCAGGAAAATATCCAAGAATGAAGAGTTTATTCCTGATTTTTAAGACCAACACTGTTTAAAAATACCATGGAAAAAAAAAAAAAAAAGAAAGCATTAGTTGCTCAGTCATGTCCAACTCTTTGTGTCCCCATGGACTGTAGACCGCCAGGCTCCTCTGTCCATGGGATTCTCCAGACAAGAATATTGGAGTGTGTACCCATTCCCTTCTCCAGGGGATCCTTCCCAAGGATTGAACCTGGGTCTCCTGCATTGCAGGCAGATTCTTTACAGTCTAAGCCACCCAGGAAGACATATCAAAGTGAAAAGGATCCATATCCTCCAGTCTCTAGTTCATTTGTTTACATGACTTTAACTAGACAAGAATCTGCTTTTTGTGATTTTGTCAGTGCAGACAAAGAGTAAGGTGAGATTCATACAAGTTAAGGTGCAGAGCCCCATAAGCAGGGCCCTAAATCACAAGGCTACATTCTTTAAAGGCAAGATGCACCTCTTCTTCCTACCAGATCTAATACAGTATGTGACACAAAAAGCATTTGAGAAATTTTGCTGAATGAATTTGGCTTTGGGCTTCTCTAGATAGTTCCGGAAATACACTCTTCCACCCACAGGAAGTTTTCTGGATAATGGCCTTGACTTTTATTTAGCTTTAACTCTATTTAAAAAAAAAAATCTAAGAGAGAGTCTTGGAGTGTATCACACTGAAAAGTTTGAAAACAAATGTTGCATTTGGTGCGGCGCCATTCACAGAAGCAACACAGCCAGCAGAATGAAATAAGTATGTGTCATCAGAAAGCTGAAATGCATTAATAAATACATTTGCATCCACCGGACCAAGGGTAAACGGTACACAAGAGCAAAGGTTAAACAGTTGGAGGCCCTGGTTTAATAGCAGACCTGAACTGTTATTTAAATGTCACAAATGTCAGTGTTCGTCTTCAAATGGTATTACAGTAGGATTAGTGTCCTAAGCCTTGTTCCAATTTATGGAGAATCAGGGAGAATGATTCTCATCAACTTGGTCCAAAGCAGAAGATTGATTTTCCCGTACCACTCAGTCCGCTTTTATGAGTTTTCCAGACCCTACCTTTCCCAGCCTGCACCATAGATGGGAACTGCCAGGCCTGCTTGGAGGCCATATGTGAGCAGTGAATCTGAAAGAGTTATGGCTCCTTGAGAAACCAACGGAGAAAAGCCTGCCACTGGTCCCCCACTCCACACCCCCACCCCCCGACCCCTGGCCAGGCTCTCTACACTTGTTCAAACCGCAGCAGTTTAAACCCATGGAGCAAGGGTAGGACCCAAAGAACCCAATGCAGAGCCACCAGAACCCAGAGAGAGGGCTCACCCCGCCTCTTCACCAGCACCAACCCACCTGTGTGCAGCCTGGAGAAGGGGCATGATGTTGAAGCTCTTCTCATTTGGATAAGAACTCATTTTCTGATTATCTGAAGTGAAACATGTATGGGAGCCCTACAGTGTGCCAAGTGCAATGGACACAGCATCTCAGCTCACTTAACACTCACAGGTGAGTCAGGTTCTATTGCTGCTGCTGCTGCTGCTGCTACTAAGTCGCTTCAGTCGTGTCCGACTCTGTGCTACCCCATAGACGGCAGCCCACCAGGCTCCCCCGTCCCTGGGATTCTCCAGGCAAGAACACTGGAGTGGGTTGCCATTTCCCTCTCCAATCAGGAAAGTGAAAAGTGAAAGTGAAGTCGCTCAGTCATGTCTGACTCCCATCGACCCCAGGGACAGCAGCCTACCAGGCTCCTCCATCCATGGGATCCTCCAGGCAAGAGTACTGGAGTGGGGTGCCATTGCTCCTCCTACTTTAAATAACAAAGAAAGGGAGTGGGGTGAATTGGGAAATTGGGACTGACATCTGCAGACTTTTGATACTATGTAGAAAATAAGCAACTAACAAAAACCTAGTGTATTGCACAGGAAACTCTACTCAGTGCTCTGTGGTGACCTAAATGGGAAAGAAATCCAAAAAAAAGGGAATACACGTATACATGTAGCTGATTCACTTTCCTGTACAGCAGAAACTAACACAACACTGTAAAGCAGCTGTACTCCAATAAAAATTAAACAAATACATAACAAAGATAAGAATAAAGGTTGCAAAACATGGTAAGGGTTACCTGAGTTCCAGGTACTGCCCTTTGGAATATAATTGGTTTACAATGTTGTATTAGTTTCTGCTGTACAGCAAAGTGAATCAGTTATACATATACATATATCCACTCTTTTTAGATTCTTTTCCCATATAGATCATTACAGAGCACTGAGTAGAGTTCCCTGTGCTGTACAGTAGATTCTCATTAGTTATCTATTTTATATATATAGTCTGTATATGTACATATAGTGTATATACATATATATGTACATATAGTGCAATAGACATAGCAAATCCAAATCAGGAAAGGTTTCCAAATCGAGAATGGACTACATCAAGGCTGTATATTGTCACCCTGCTTATTTAACTTCTATGCAGAGTACATCATGAGAAATGCTGGGTTGGATGAAGCATAAGCTGGAACCAAGATTGCCAGGAGAAATATCAATAACCTCAGATATGCAGATGACACCACCCTTATGGCAGAAAGTGAAGAAGAACTAAAGAGCCTCTTGGTGAAAGTAAAAGAGGAGAGTGGGAAAAGTTGGCTTAAAGCTCAACATTCAGAAAATTAAGATCATGGCATCTAGTCCCATCACTTCATGGGAAATAGATGGGGAAACAATGGAAACAGTGACAGACTTTATTTGGGGGGGCTCCAAAATCACTGCAGTTGGTGGCTGCAGCCATGACATTAAAAGACCCTTACTCCTTGGAAGAAAAGTTATGACCAACCTAGGCAGCATATTAAAAAGCAGAGACATTACTTTGCCAACAAAGGTTCGTCTAGTCAAGGCTATGGTTTTTCCAGTGGTCATGTATGGATGTGAGAGTTGGACTGTGAAGAAAGCTGAGCACTGAAGAATTGATGCTTTTGAACTGTGGTGTTGGAGAAGACTCTTGAGAGTCCCTTGGACTGCAAGGAGATCCAACCAGTCCATCCTAAAGGAAATCAGTCCTGAATATTCATTGGAAGGACTGATGCTGAGGCTGAAACTCCAATACTTTGGCCACCTGATGGGAAGAACTGACTCATTTGAAAAGACACTGATGCTGGGAAAAATTGAAGGCAGGAGGAGAAGGGGATGAGAGAATAAGATGCTGGGATGGCATCACCGACTCAATGGATATGAGTTTGAGTGAACTCTGGAAGTTGCTGATGGACAGGGAGGCCTGGCGTCCATAGGGTCACAAAGATTCAGACATGACTGAGCAACTGAACTGACTGTACATATATATGTATACATATAGTATGTATACATCAATCCCAATCTCCCAATTTATTCCTCCCTCCTTTCCCCCTGGTAACCATAGGTTTGTTTTCTACATCTGTGACTCTATTTCTGTTTTATAAATAAGCCCCCTTAACAATTATGTAAGTGGTACGTGCTTAGTCACTCAGTCATGTCCAACTCTTGAGACCCCATGAACTGTAGTCCCCGCCAGGCTCCTCTGTCCATGAGATTTTTTAAAGACAAGAATACTGGAGTGGGTTGCCATGTCCTTCTCCTGGAGGATCTTCCCTACCCAGGGATGGAAGGCAGGTCTCCTGTGTCTCCTGCATTGCAGGCAGATTCTTTACCCACCGAGCCATCAGAGAAGCCCTATGTAAGTGGAGTGGCTTCCCAAGAAGGAAGAGATAAAAAGGCCTCAAATCCAGAAAGCTTCATCCCTTACATTACCATCCACCATCCACCACAGGCAAGGGGTGATCCAGCAGCAGAGCCATAGCAGGTCAGGCCTCAGCCTCCACTAGGACTCAGACTTGGGAGGATGGAAGGAGGCAGGGACCAGGCCATTCAAGAATGAACAATCCCAAGAAAATACAGTGCCTATCTTGACAGCTCTTTCCTTGTCAGTGCTTGGATGTACCATAGGACTGATTTTCAAATAAAAGCTAGAGCCTCTCTTGTGACAAAGAGGACACAGGATGTCCAAGGAAATAGAAGAGCCCATACCACGGGGCTCTTCAAGCCATCTGAGGGGATTGGCAGAAAACACAGGTCTGGTGAACAAAGGAAAGAGCCATGTCTCTGATCCAGCACTTCCCATCTCCGGGTCTTTGAAGGTCACTGTGATTTTAGCAAAGAAATGAACTTCTGCTTGTACTGAGGCGTGGCTGTGTGGTGGGGGGAAGGGGTGGGGGAGGCAGCATGAGGCCCCAGAGGGTCCACAATAAAAACATGTGAGCACAACAGCTACCGAAGACAAGGAACTAGACGCACATTAAGACCTCCAGAAAGAAAACTCACAGGGCAGCCAGGCGCCCCTCCAAGTTTTCAAAGAGGTATCCTGTCTCACTCCTTTTTTCATTTGAGGATGATCAGATGTCACAAATATACAATAATATGGATGTCTGCTGTTGGAATACATTTGACTATTAATGAGATATCCCCGAAATACTTTGACTGATGCTACACTGCAGAAAGAAACAAAACAAAACAAAAAATAGCTAAATATTTAATTAGTAGTAAGTAATTGTGAAAACATAAAATGTACTGAGCAGTGACTGCATATAAGGGACAATATTAGGTACTTTCAGGGACTTCCATGATGTTAAGACTTTGCCTTCCAATGCAGAGGGTGTGGGTTGGACGTTTCATCAGGGAGCTAGTATCCCACATGCCAAAAAACCAAAACATAAAACAGAAGCAATATTGGATCAAATTCAATAAAGAGTTCAATAATAGTCCACATCCAAGAAAAAAAACATAATGGGGGACATTCACATATCGAATTCTTTTCCTCACCATAGACCTGGAAGGTAGGTGCTGTTCACCTCTTTTATAGAGGTAACAATCGTGTCTCCAGGAAGCCATCTGACTTTTGCAAAGCCCCGAAGCTATAAGATTCAGAAATGGGGTCTTCTGATCCTAAAACTCACGCCCTTTTCTGTTCACCATGCTGTGTGTGTGCTAAGTCACCTCAGTCATGTCTGTTGCCTGACTCTTTGAGACCCCATGGACTGTAGCCCACCGGGCTCCTCTGGCCATGGAATTCTCCAGTCAAGAATACTGGAGTGGGTTGCGGTGACCTCTTCAAGGGGATCACCCTGACCCAGGGATTGAACCTGCATCTCTTGCATTGCAGGCAGATTCTTTACCCCTGAGTCATCAGGGAAGCCCCATTCACCATGCTGACTGCTCAGCAAACCAGTCCACATGGTGAGTTGCAAAGAACAGAATTATGAAGGAGTCGTTATTCACAGATTTTACTCTGACAAAACTTTGCCAAGGTAGGTTCAGGTTGCAGTACTATAGTGCCCCTTGCCCAAACACTTTCAGTTGGATTGACATTGATGAAATGAAGACTAACCTTCATGCTGTAAAAGTATTACTGAAGGGACTAGAATTTGGTACCAAGATCCACCACTTCCCAAGTGGTGCAGTGGTTACAAAAAAAGTCTGCAGTGTTTGCAGAAATAGCCTGCAGGAGATGCAGGAGACTCAGGTTCAATCCCTGGATCAGAAAGCTTCCCTGGAGAAGGAAATGGCAACCCGCTCCAGTATTCTTACCTGGGAATTCCTATGGACAGAGGAGCCTGGTGGGCTACAGTCCATGGGGTCGAAAAGAGTCGGACACGACTTAGTGACTAAATAACAAAAAACAACCGAGATCCACCACAATGCCATTTTCTATAGTCCTATTTCACCTGATAATTATGAAATAGCCTTCTATTTTGTTTGTGTAGACAAAACCTTACTCACAATGATAATTTCTTCCTTTAATTAAAGTCTTGTTTTTAATTGTTCATGCATATACACAAGTCCTACACACACACACCAATAAATTGGATTTGAGTAAGAACAATGGACAGTAGAATTTTAAAAAACCCTTATTTTGTGTTTTTAAGGTAGGAATTAGACTATACAAATTTTAACTCCACCTTTTTGAAAAATTAGTTTCCAAGTTTGAACAAACTTTGAACCTACTGTGCCAAAAAATTTCCACAAAGAGACAAAAAAAATAATAATAATAATACAACCCCAGACATGATTGGGGAAAAAAAAATTCTTATTTTACTCTGGATATTTGTGCTGTTAGGGAAAAAAATGCTATATATTTTTTATCATCTTGAATAATTTTTTCTAAAAAAAATTATAAAAGTCTGCTAAAGTTCCCACTAAGGTTGTAAAACAAGCAGACTTTTATCTTGGTATATATTCCAGAAAACTTTAGGCTGTCATCATTTTCCCTCTTTTGCTATCATTTAAATAAACATCTGCATCCCCCTTATAATGTTTGGGAACCAGTTGGTCTTGAGAAGTGCATCTATACTATCTGACCAAGGAGTCACTTTACTGAGGAAAAGGAGAAATGAAGGAGTGAGGGAGCCTCATTTGAGAGGAGAAGGATGCTGGGGAAATGGTGGTAGGGAGAGTTAGAATCCAGGGAAAAAAATGTCTTTGGGTTACAAAAAGTCTTTTCAGATTGTAACAAAAATCCAATTCAACTTACAAATTAACCTTCTCTTAGTTCACCAATAATCTGAAAATAATGTCTACATTAAGCAAGGAAGTAAACCCATTCAATTAAGGAATTAAAAATATCAATCTGAACTAAGAACTTTCTGATGGTAAACGTATAATGGCTCTTTTGTTAGCTCATAAAATAAGTCCAGGAAATATTTTGATAGATTAATACTCAAATGAGCAGCAAGTTAAATTTTTCCAGCGCAGTAATACAGTCTGCTTTATTGAGCACCCAACAGAAAGTTGCAAATGTACCCAGAGGACAACAATCTCCACACTGTTACATGTTAGCAGGTGGAATTCCAGCTTGCCAAAGACTCGAAATTAGGAAACTGCTCGTCCAGCCATCTCCAGACTGCCAGCTCTTTATTTGGTGAGCTAAAACTGTAGAAAGATTGTCCTGAAGTATGTGATCAGATCTTGAACCAATCTTTTGTTTTTCTATTACATTCCAAAGAGGTCTTTATGCCTTGCAAAGAACTCAACGGTATATTATAAAGTGGATAAAGAAGGATGATGGCACATCAGATGGCTCTCAGTATCAGATGCTGATACAGAGAGTTCTGAAGACGGAGTATTGCTTCTGCATATTCATCTACTTTATCCAGAAGGCAATAATGAGAATTACTAGACACATCAAAGAAAGGAGGCCCCTTTATTGGATAGAATAAAATAAAAGGACTAAGCTACATATGGAGATTTACTTTACTCGTGTGTTTTCATGTGTTTTCTTCTTCTAAGACATCTTAAAATGTTTCAATTTAAATATCATATGCCATTTTGTAAAGAGTTGCTTTATCAGTCCTGGACACAAAGATAGCCCTAAGTGTTATATTAACTTGGTAAGCCATGAAGAGATGAGCTGTAAAACATTTAACGTAGGACCACGGTTAGTTCTTCACAACTGTGTAATGAGCTGCATGTCATATGGTGCTTGATAGTTATCTGTGTTGCTGAAGTTATAGCTGAGGAATTATTGGGCTCGCTTATCTGAAAGACCAAATGTAGTGTGAGATCAAAGGAGGCAATAATGTTCAGGAAACAACATCTTTTAAAAAAATATTCCTCTGAGGATAACAAACTGATTTATAAAGTTCAAGGTTAGTAAAGAACAGAGTATCATTTTAAGTTATCCAAACTGGACCAAACATTTTTAGCAATATTTCTTTTCTTACCAGCATTGATATTACTTTATTTTTCCAACTATTGTAATTTTTTTATTTTAAATTTTTTATTTGTATTGGGGTATAGCCAATTAACAACATTGTGATAGTTTCAGATGAACAGCAAAGGGACTCAGCCATTCAAATATATATCCATTTATTACAGCAATATTTCTAATAGATCATTTGTAGCAAGAAGAGACACTGAAATGTTACCAAATTGCCAAGTCAGAGATCCCTTCCCAGGACTGAAGAAAACAGAATGTGACACCCAACATGGCATAGAAAAAGTCTGCATAATAAATGCAATATGGTTACATAAGTATGTTTCATTGGAAAAAGGAGATGACTCTTGAAGTCCACTTTGGAATGCCCTAGACAAATCAGATCTCCATATGCCAAGGAGACAATGGATATTTTCTCATCCCTGCCAATTGATGACAGTGTTTTCTGAAGTGAAAGCTCTGAAGACACAAGCATTACAAGTTCTTGGCGCAGACTGATGGATGGTTCATATCAGCAACTAGACAATGAATAAAGTACCAAGCCAGATAATTTTACCCCCTTACCAAAGCATGCCAACAAAGAAAACTTTTGGAACTTATTAACATTACAAGACATAATTTATTAACACCCTTAAAGACCTGCAGAAGTGGAAAACACTGCATGGGTTTCCCAACTGGCTTGGGCTCCCCTAACAAAAGTCACTCCCTCGAAAAAATTCCCCAGTCAAAATTCAATTAAGGTTAAGTGAAAAATTACGGTACAAAGCTCTCTACAATATTAAGTAACTAAATATTTAAAAGTAGGTTTTGGAAAGAAAGGAAAAGGAAATTAACATGGGCTGTTTCTGAGTGAGATGAAGAGTAATTTTTAGTTGCTTTTGTTTATTTTTTCTTTATTTTCCTGGCTGAATACATCAAGCACACATTACCTTTATAAAGTAAGAGAAAGGAAAAAACTTAGGAAACATTTATAATGTGGATATTTAGATTCTAGATGATTTTTCATTCCCCATTTTACTTATAATTGTGTCTCCTTTTCTAAAGACAATCATGTTTCTAATACTTTCCATTTCTCTCTGTTGACTCTTTGGAATGTTCTATGAGCACGTGGGTCTCATTTGTTTTGCCTACCAGTGGGAAAAAAAGACTCTAGAAATGCTGTCATGCAACCCCAGGTTCAGACTTTAGTAAATCAAGTAAGGATTTGGTTTCCTGGCTATGTCTAAAAGATAGGAGCCAATACTTTTCTCCTGATTTAAATAGACAGCCTCCCATGACTATATTACTCTTCTGTGATCTAACAGCATAGCTTTAATACTAATTCATTCTATATCAGTGCCACTCTATAGGAAAATAATCCAGAAACAAACTTTCCTTTCACGTCTTAAAACTCCAGAAACAGTATAAATGATCCTGGTGATAACTGAGCATGTGTAATCAATACAAAATGCAAGAATGCAAAGTCAGCCATGGAGCAGAAGTTTGCTTCATATCAACCATTGTTATGTTTGTTTAGGCCTTGTCCCCTGACATTTGGGATCTTAGTTTTCTAACCAAGGATTGAACCCATTACCCCTGCGCTGGAAGTGTACTCTTAACCACTGGACCATCAGAGAAGTCCAACCACTGTTACGTTTGAATGTCATCTTTTACCTCCTGTGTTAGAGACTTCAATATAGGTTAAGTCTATAGAAATATATATTATATTAGAATATATTCTAACATATATTTCAGAAAATTTCCTGTTTCCTCAACTTGACTGTGGGTTCTTTATGACACTTTGCACCTCCCTCACCAACTACCCCCCGATAGTGCATGCCACCAAGTTCAGCACATATCTCATGGTTAGTTGATTTGAAGGACCTAAGCTTGATTTCACTTTTTAAATCTTCCAATCAACCATCTTGTAACTGGGTGTGGCTACAGCCCTGCCATCATAACTGGGAGGCGACATGGTGGGGCCAAAAGTCCACCAAACTGGGGGTCAGGGCATCAGAAGGCCAGCTTCCAACTCGGCTCATCAGTACCCATGTGCAAAACCCTTGAATGAGGCGTGCTACCTTTTGGGTTTCAGTATTCCCATTTGTAAAACCCCTCATTTGTAAAATCAAAATGCCAGACTAGGTAAACTTTAAAGTCTATTTCAGCTCTTAACTAGTCCTATATATTCAGAATTTCCAAGAATGGCCTAGAGCTGGGCTGTCTAATATAGAAGCCACTATTTCATATGTGGCCATTTAAATTCAAATTTAAATGAACTAAAATCAAACAAATAAAAAAATTCAGTTCCGCACTTGCTGGAGCCCCATTCAACTGCTCAATAGCTATTGGGTTGGCCAAAAAGTTCCTTTGGATTTTTCCATAAGATTGTATGTAAATTGTGTGAAAGTGTTAGTAACTCATTTGTGTCCGACTCCCTGTGACCCCATGGACTGTAGCCCACCAGGCTCCTCTTCCATGGGATTCTCCAGGCAAGAATATTGGAGTGAGTAGCCATTCCCTTCTCCAGGGGACCTTCCCAACCCAGGGATTGAACCCAGGTCTCTCGAACTGCAGGCAGATTCTTTACCATTTGAGCCACTAGGGAAACCCATAAGATCGTATAGAAAAATCGAAGAACTTTCTGGCAAACCCAATACATGTGACGAGTGGCTACTGCATTAGCACAAACATGGAACATTTTATTGACACCATTTGTCCTGTTTCTTCCACTTAGAATTATTTCTCTTTCCTCCTATATCCCATCCTAAGTCCAAATTCGTCAAGATCCTTTCCATAGTTATTCTGTGGCAAAACTGGGAAGAACTGTTCCAGATATAGCCACTATGGCTTAGCAATAGGAGTCAGGATGGATAAAGAGGATACATAAGGGTAAAGCCTGGAAAAAGCCCAGTACCACACTGCTCACCTCAACTTGTTTCTACCTAATATGGGATTTCCAGAAAAGATGGTAGCTAAGATCACACCAAAATACACTCTAAAAATGGCAGGATACAATCAACCATAAAAGAAAGAACTTTTGGGTCTTTGAGCAACAAATGATGTAGTCTGCCCCTCGTGTACATCTGGAGAAATGCCAAGATCCTCTGTCCAACAGCCCACCCAGACCCAGTGGGCAACATGAAACCAGGTTATGCAAGTGTCTGGAATACCAGGGAAGGTGGGCAGCTAGGAAGCCATCTGTTCATCAGTTTCTGAGAATTTATCCAATCAATGCAGACTTTGAGTAAGTCACTGCATTGTCAGTAAAATCTACTATGTTCAGATTTTGCTATTCCTATTATCCTGTACTCCAGGCCAAATGCCACCATCTCTTGCCCATTGAAAGTAATGTCTTCCTCTCTGGAACTGCCTTTATATCAGTTTATGTCATTCTTGCGGTATTTACCACAGACCCTTTCATTGTATCCTGTGTATTTCTTAATTTCCTTACAAGACTGTAAGGTATGATCTGTAGTTTGTACTTTTTATATTTTCCAGAGTTTTAGCATGATTTGCACATCAAAAGCCAAGTAAATATGGAATCTGACAGGGAATGAATGAATAAATGAATTGAATGGATTTATGAATGAATGAATACTCTACAACAAATCCCATTACTATGGACCCAAAATAACCCAGGTGTTAATGTGTCCCACCTTAAACCAGTCTTCCATCCATGACTTCCTTAAATTCCCTGTCTTTAAAGGGAAGAGTCACATTGATGACACATAGAAAGAAATGTCCCCAAACAGCATTATCTACAAGTATATGTAAGGTTGACAATTTTTGAGGAAGGCATTTTTGGGCCATATTTCCTAAATTCTACCTTTTTCTACTTTTTATTTCTTAATTTAAAATAATTCTTAGACTCAATCATATCATACTTGCTGCTGCTGCTGCTGCTAAGTCGCTTCAGTCGTGTCCGACTCTGTGCGACCCCATAGATGGCAGCCCACCAGGTTCCCCCGTCCCTGGGATTCTCCAGGCAAGAACACTGGAGTGGGTTGCCATTTCCTTCTCCAATGCATGAAAGTGAAAAGTGAAAGGGAAGTCGCTCAGTTGTGTCCAACTCTTAGCGACCCCATGGACTACAGCCTACCAGGCTCCTCCATCCATGGGATTTTCCAGGCAAGAGTACTGGAGTGGGGTGCCATTGCCTTCTCCAATATCATACTTAAATGGGTATAAAAAAATTACCTGGATATATTACATTTTTAAAATGGTACATACTAATATTAATCATTACTAGCACTAACTTTTATCTCATAAAATTCCTGACTCAGTGACAGAAGGATTTTTCTCCACTTTCCTCAGCTAATAGTATCTAAAAATTATCCATAACAGAAAAATATTATTCACAGCCAAACATTTTATTCATGCAGTTAGCATGGGCTCGCACTTCTCATGTACGGCATTTTCTATAATCTTTAGTAGGCTACCTAGACTTTTCTAATTTCAGACTTGTATGGCTCTAACACTGCCTAAAAGGATAATAAATGAAAATACTTAAGTATTAGGTTATTTTACTGTCTGCAAAAATAAGATATTGGAAACTCGATGTCCACCAAAAAGGGACTGGATAAATAAATCATGATACAGCCTTTCAATGGAGTGATAGGCCAATGTTTAGGAAAGACTGGTAATGCATTCTCAAGTAATTTATTACTTTGTTTTTTTGTAATAAAAAACATAAGAAATCCTATCAAGGTCCATCAATAAGTAATTATAGTACTGAAAACATCCTTTCAATGGAATAGTATATAGTAATACATACTGTAGTATATGGCCTGTGAAAACCAAGGCTACCGTGCCCATAGGGGAAGATATCTGAAATACACTGTTAAGTGACAAAAGCAAGATTAAGAACCAGTTTATAGCGTGCTTCCTTTTGCATTAAAGGAGGGGAGGTTTTCAGATATATTTGCGTAAAGAAATTACAGACAAGACATGAGAAACTAATAAAAATGGTTCTACATGCAAGGGGAAAGGAACCAATTTCTTCACAATGTCTCATTTTATATTTTTCATTCTTAATCTTGTGAATGTATAATCTACACAAAAATATAATATATGTCTCCATTATCACTGGCCTAATGTTTGTTTAATAAGTGGATTTTAAAAGAATTACCAATATGTTACTCTCCCTCCTCCTCTTGCCAAGTTTCCTTTTTATCCTGTGGTCTCCTCTTTTGTGCATCAAATGCATTTTCAGTGCTCACAAAGATCGAACTGAGGGAAGCAGCTAAGGCAGAGTACTTTGGAATGGAGCTGACCTTGATCCAGTTTGAAATCTAACAAGACATGATGCTAAATAATGAAGTAAGTTGGGGAACATATTTGCATAGAAATGAAAGATGGGCTGTGTGGGCTGGGTGATGGCCCAAGAGTCGAATAATACAGAGTGAACTGTGCCTCCCTCTTGCTAACATTTTAGTGATCTAATTACAAGAATGTTTAACTAAAATGCTTTCATTCTTAAATGAAAAAGATGATTAGCAACCACTCTCTGAAAGAACTAATGAATTTTTTTATTTCACCAGCTTAAATAGATTTTAAAAATCAGGGGAGACAACTGAATAGCCATTCTGAAATTTCTTTTTTCATGCTAAACCAACTTTTCAAATATTCAATCTGTGTTTGGAAATCTCTAATTATCTGAGGTCTTATACAGCCTTCCATTTATTAGAGAGATGAATCGACACCAAAAACGCAACAGTGTTTAAATGGGATGTTCAAAAGACCCTCTCAGCAAGAGGTATTAAAATGTCAGCCTCCTGAGAATGAGACATTTTTGACCCCCATTAGTAGATGTTTGGCCCCCTGGGGGGTTTTCTGTAACAGTGGTGATGGATTTGCTCTTGTCCATCTGCACACTCCTGCCGTGTCCTCTTATGACCCGGGGAAGACATATGCTAGACAGCTGGCTCAACCAGGTCTGTGGCCACTGAACAAAGCAAACCTTGCTGACCCACACAGGGTTGAACCTGTGACCTTGTTCTCATTAGCTCAATGTCCTAACCACCTGAGTCAAACAGCCACCAAAAAAAAAGTAGACTGAACACTAAGTCAATAGATGTCTCTGTGGAGGGGTGTCAAAACTGGGTACATAATAACCTACAATACTGGACATAATACTGGTATTTAGGTACTAAAGGAGGTGTTTTGTCCCCCTGTAAATTATATATCTTGTAATCCACACCATTTTCCAAGATGAGAACCAAAACATGATCATCTTATAAAAGAACTGTGTGAACTTTCCTGGTGGCTCAGACAGTAAAGCATCTGCATACAACATGGGGAGATCAGGGTTCAATCCCTGGGTCGGGAGGATCTGGAGAAGGAAATGGCACCCCACTCCAGGACGGAGGAACCTGGTAGGCTACAGTCCACGGGGTCACAAAGAGTCGGACACGACTGAGCAACTTCATTTTAACTTTCACTTTTCAGTTCTATACCATAATTCAATATGGTATGAATCCTGAAATAAAGAAAATGGCCACTGAAATAGTAGTTAACCATTTGGTAGGAAATCCAAGACAGGAATAGATTCCACAGCTCATTTGATCTGTGATCTGCTGAGTCTCGGGCTTTAAAAAGGGGAGTAAGAATAGTAGTTGATAGGAGCAGAGCTAAGAACAAGAGTCAATAATTTGTGAGTAGAAGACACAGAAGCTGTTTATCCCGGCAAAACGTCACGAAGAAACATCTGTATTCAGTCAGTCTACAACTTTTGGTTGAGTATCTGTGTATTTCGTGTGTCACAGGGGCTCTGGTTACAGAGATCTACCAATAGGGAGGGGAATTCTACTTGTGGAAGACAGAATTTTGGAGAAAGCCCCTGACATCTGCATCTCATGTTGTCCTTCACCCTGAATAGACAGTGACCCTGGTGCCAACCTCTAAGTGTCATCATGACTACAGGTTCAGTGCAATACTCACTGAGTGTGGAAAATCCCGGATTCAATGAGAAACTTCACAAGTACAGTATGAGCAGTTTCAGTGGCAAGGTTTTATTTCAAGGAATGATATGAAGTTCCACCCATGAGCTTTTCCTCCTCATCCATCTGAGTGGACTCCATCACAGGACCCTGGTCAAGGAGCCGGCAGGCTCATTAACCCCCAACCACCCAGAAACAACAACTGAACTTACATCTTGGGGCTCAAGAAATATATTCCAATTAACCATCCAAAAATACCACTTTCAGGACTCCCTGGTGGTCTAGTGGTTAAGACTCCAAGCTTCTGATGCAAGGAACATTTGTTCAATCCCTGGTCAGGGAACCTAGATCCCACATGCAGTGTGGCGTGGCCAATAAAACACTAAAATACAACTTTTAAGCCCCTCCCCTCTCAAAAGATGTAGCTCCCTGTGGGATAAAGTTCCAATTTCTTATATTGAGATCCAGTAGAAATTCAAGGCTCAGTCCTTTTTTTTTTCTTTGCATCCCATGCCTAGGGGAGGGCTTCCCACATAAAAGGAACTCAATCCATGTTGAATGAGGAGATGAGTGGAAGACTCTGATCCTGTTTTATCTTTCCACATTGTCTCACTTCAATGCTCTTACTTAATCCTTCCCTCCAAGATTCTCAGTAGTCTTTTCATGAACCTGTGGACATGGCCAGCACTCTCCTCACTCTGTGCTCGTTCAGAACATTCTCTCCAACTAAGGGTATTAGCAATTACTGAGTGCTTACTAGGGCTTCCAGGTGGCACTAGTGGTAAAGAACTCGCCTGCCAAGGCAGGAGACGTAAGAGATGCGGGTTCAATTCCTGGATCAGGAAAATCCCCTGGAGATGGAAATGGTAACCCAGTCCAGTATTCTCTCCCATGAACAGAGGAGCCTGCTGGGCTACAGTCCACGGGGTTGCAAAGATTCAGACGTGACTTAGCAGCACCCACAACTGCTTATTACGTATCACTTTGTATATGTTATCTCAATGAATTCTAAAACAAAATTCAGTTTAGTTCAATTGCTCAGTCATGTCCGATTCTTTGCGACCCCATGAACTGCAGCACACCAGGCCTCCCTGTCTATCACCAACTCCCGGAGTTTACCCAAACTCATGTCCATTGAGTCAGTGATGCCATCCAGCCATCTCATCCTCTGTCATCCCCTTCTCCTCCCGCCCCCAATCCTTCCCAGCATCAGGGTCCTTTCAGATGAGTCAGCTCTTTGCATCAGGTGGCCAAAGTATTGCAGTTTCAACATCAGTCCTTCCAATGAACACCCAGGACTGATCTTTAGGATGGACTGGTTGGATCTCCTTGCAGTCCAAGGGACTCTCAAGAGTCTTCTCCAACAACACAGTTCAAAAACATCAATTCTTCTGCGCTCAGCTTTCTTTATAGTCCAACTCTCACATCCATAAATAAAAAAATAAAGTCGGCCACTGTTTCCACTGTTTCCCCATCTATTTGCCATGAAGTGATGGGACCACATGCCATGATCTTAGTTTTCTGAATGTTGAGCTTTAAGCCAATTTTTTCACTCTCCTCTTTCACTTTCACCAAGAGCCTCTTTAGTTCTTCTTCACTTTCTGCCATAAGGGTGGTGTCATCTGCATATCTGACATTATTGATATGTCTCCTGGTAATCTTGATTCCAGCTTGTGCTTCTTCCAGCCCAGCGTTTCTCATGATGTACTCTGCATATAAGTTAAATAAGCAGGGTGACAATATACAGCCTTGACGAACTCCTTTTCCTATTTGGAACCAGTCTGTTGTTCCATGTCCAGTTCTAACTGTTGCTTCCTGACCTGCATACAGGTTTCTCCAGAGGCAGGTCAGGTGGTCTGGTATTCCCATCTCTTTCAGAATTTTCCACAGTTTATTGTGATCCACACAGTCAAAGACTTTGGCATAGTCAGTAAAGCAGAAATAGATGTTTTTCTGGAACTCTCATGCTTTTTCGATGATCCAGCGGATATTGGCAATTAAGCAGTCACTATTATACCTATTTTCCACAAGATGCCCACAAAAGTGGAGTAACTTCCCAAGATTCCAGAGCTGGAGAGCCATGGAACCAAGATTTGAACTCAGACCTCTCTGGTTTCAAAATGAAATTCTTCTCCCTTCAAGGGTATGCTACTCCCTCCAAAGACCCAAATTCTGCTTTTCCAAAATTGATCTGACTCTCAAGGTTAAATGCAAGCTTAAGGAGAACTCTTTCCTGTCCACTTCATCCCATAAAGGTCTCTCATTCTTTTAATTTAGTGTTATTAACAAAATGTCCCAGACAATAATCAGGGACTATCTCAGCACCCCCTCTATTATTCCTGTCTACTTTTTCTTGTAACTTTTCTTTACTCCATTTCTTCACAGCCTCAGTAAATGGTTGGTTCAAAGCTCAGATTCTACATGCTATAATGTACTGTATCTCTTTACAAACATGGGAAACACCTCCATATGTGATAAGTACCCAAAGTAACTGACTAAACACATCCTTCCACCAAGCATTTTGTGCGTCCTGTTGCTGTTGTTTAGTCTCTAAGTCATGTCCAGTTCTTTGCGATACCATGGACTATAACCCACCTGGGTTCTCTGTCCATAGAATTTCCCTGGCATGAATACTGGAGTGGGTATCCACTCTTTACTCCATGGGATCTTCCTGCCCAGGGATCAAACCCATGTCTCCTGCATTGGCAGGCGGATTCTTTATCATCTGAGCCACAGTGCAAGCCTATTGTTACACAAAAGCACTCCTTGAAGTGTTTCTCTCTCTCTTTTTTTAATCTTATTTTTTTTTTTTAAACACAAGTTGTTTTTGTTTAGTTGCTAAGTCATGTCTGACTCTTTTATGACCCCAGCCCGCCAGGTTCCTCTGTCCATGGAATTTCCTAGGCAAGAATACTGTAGTGGGTTGCCACTTCCTCCTCCAAGTATTTCTCTCTTAAGGTTATTGTAATAAAGAAAGAAAACAGGAAAACTTGAAAAATGAAACAATGTTTATAAACTATTTTAAAGTCTTTAATTATTAACCTTCTGCAGCATCTCTGACATGCCTACCATACCCTGTTAGTGAGATCCTCTTGTTAAGATTTTCCTTGTTTCCTTCAAATACCCTCATATTCAAAGGTTAATTACTTGGTTGTAAATGTGCACTCCAGAATGAAATTTAACCTACAAGCTCTCCATCTTAAGGTGAATATTTTTAGCAGTTTTTTTCAAACACAGAAAGCCATCTGTTTAACCAATTTAAATACACTCTTACAGAAGTATAAAAAAAAAAACAGAAATACAGAGGTTCATGGATTTTTAAGCTCTTTTGAGTATTTGCAAAACACATCATGACTTTTATGCTTAGAAATAATATGAAGGGGTGCTTTCAGCTGGAAATCAGCACCAGTAAATAAAGGTGGGCGAGAAGTAAGGATATCTTTGGGACAAAATTTTTTGATCATCCAAAAAATTGATCATTCATAGGCCATAGAAAAGGAGGTTTTATTGTTTTGAATGTTCAATTTTTAGTAAGATAAAGCACACATAATTTGAGAGAATATCAAACAGAAATGTGGTTCTTGTTAATATCACATAACCTTTCCTACAAAACTTCTGCGTTTTCCAGCCTCACTCCCATTAGAAGCAAATGAAACATGTTGACAGCTCCAACTTAGGAAAGTGTTAGGCCAACAGTCTCTCCTTTAAAGAAACTGGGTCATTAATTCTATATCACATTACTAGTTTTCTTCATAAACCAAATGCAAAGGGACAGATTCTATTCTGTAGGGTTTAATCACACATAAGTGGCAAAACCACAGAACACAGCTCCTAATCTGCTGGACCTTCAACCCGAGACTCACTCCACACACATATGCCACTTCCATTTTCATGAGTATGAATAAATCTCTAATTCATTTCACACTTTCAGAAGAAGCTGGGTCTCCATGTTAGTGATTAGATACGTTCTCATAAAAAATATATTGTGTCACTTTACCAAATGTGTTTATATGAAGTGAAGTTGCTCAGTCGTGTCCGACTCTTTGTGACCCCATGGACTATAGCCCACCAGGTTCCTCCATCCATGAAATTTTCCTGGCAAGAGTACTGGAGTGGGTTGCCATTCCCTTCTCCAGGGGTTCTTCCTGACTCAGGGATCGAACCCAGGTCTCCCGCATTGCAGGCAGATGCTTTTACTGTCCAAGCCACCAGGGAAGCCTGTTTATATGTATAAGTATGCTTTATCATTGAATATTCACCTCTACAGCAGATGAAATATTGTTTTCTGAACAGTCTGTGACTTATTTCCTTTTCATCCTAAATACTCATGTAAATCTAAAGATAGCATTTTTTCTTGTATGTATGTATGTGTATATGGAGAAGGCAATGGCACCCCACTCCATTACACTTGCCTGGAAAATCCCATGGACAGAGGAGCCTGGTGGGCTGCAGTCCATGGGGTCGCTAAGAGTCAGGCACGACTGAGCGACTTCACTTTCACTTTTCACTTTCATGCATTGGAGAAGGAAATGGCAACCCACTCCAGTGTTCTCGCCTGGAGAATCTCAGGGACAGGGGAGCCTGGTGGGCTGCCGTCTACGGGATCACACAGAGTCGGACACAACTGAAGCGACTTAGCATAGCATGTATGTGTATATATATAGGCCATGCCAAATGGCCTATGGGATTTCAGCTCCCTGACTAGAGATCACACCAGTGCCCTTTGAATTGGAAGCTTGGAGTCTTAGCCTCTAGACAACCAGGGAAGTCCCCTAATGTTAGCATTTTGTTTTTAAAATCTTTAAGAAAGCCAAAACGTCCAGGACCTTAAGTCTGACGTGTTTTAGGTCTTGTATACAATGTTGTTGTTGTTGTTTAGTCAGTAAGTCATGTCCTACTCTTTTTCGATCACATGGACTGCAGCCCACCAGGCTCCTCTGTCCGTGGGATTCCCCAGACAAGAATACTGGAGTAGGTTGCCATTTCCCTCTCCAGGCAATCTTCCTGATCCAGGGATCAAACTCATGTCTCCTGCACTGGCAAGCAGATGCTTTACCACTTAGCCTCCTGGGAAAGCAGGCACACTGAGTGAAGAATGAATGAATCAATTCCAGCCGCTTAAACTGGGGAACCCAACCCCTCTACCTTAGGGAATATTCCAGATGGAATTCAAGATAAAAGTCCCCCAAACTAGGCTCAGCTATACCTCCTTTCATGATTCCACTTAATTACGAGTTTGAATCCCAGAAAAATTGTCTTAAGATTTCCAAAAGATCAAGGTAGAATTGCTTAGGCCCAGGTCCAAGATAACAGATGTGACTGGATCTCCAGAAGAAGTAGCTTGGACCTTCTTTGTCTAAAAGAAAGCCCTTGGAGTTTCTCTAAATCCCTTCCAGAGGCCATCCCTGAGTGGGTGACCCCAGAGTCACTTTTCCAGAGTCTCTGGTTATACCTCAAAACAAAGTTTTTAATTAAAAGTAATGCATTCGGGAACTCTCTGGAAGTTCAGCGATTAGGACTCTGCACTTTCACTGCTATAGCCGGGGTTCAATCCTTGGTGGTGGAACTAAGATCCAACAAGCTGCATGGTATGGCCAAAAGAAAAGCAATGCATTAAAAGATCACCGGGCTCCCACCTCTGACCCCTATTGCCCTGTTGCTGATACAGTCATGTCCAGGTGGGATGCCTGCCCACCTAGTCTGAGACATACCTTACAACCCAGTGGAAGGAACCACTCATGAGGAGCAGAAGGAAGAAGACAACCATGGCTATGTGGGTAGGAGGTGAGCTCCCTGTGTTTACCAAGGGGCTTAGATCAAAATCACCATGCAAACAAACACCGATGAATAACTTGTCATAATACCAAGTTCTTTACACAGTGAGTCATTAGCCTGTGTGCGCCATAGGTAAGAAGCTGAAAGGAGGCAGACATCTATCTGTATACAGTGAAGTTTGCCTACAGAAAGCCCAATACCTGTCTGCATTAGATGGTCAATAAATACGTAGAACCTGAGTGAACAGCAGTGGATAAGAGTGGGTTTCGTTCCTGCATGGACTTCACTAGCTGTGTGATGCAAAACATCTTTGAGATGCAGCTTTTCAGGTATAAAATAGGGATAATAACTATATCTTAGTTGGTACCTATGAAAAATGTGTTAATATGGGAAATGCACTTTAAACAGGATCTGGCACATAGAATTATTATATATCATCAGCATTAGTATTATTATTACACCTCTAATTCCTGGTGTAGGATCCAACTTCCAGGATTCCATGTGGTGCTCACTGCCCTGTGGGGACAGTCACACCTACAGTAAGTTATCCTCCTTTTGTGAAGAAGGAAGAGAAAGCTCGCAGATCAAAAAAGTGAATTCTGCAAAAGTCCTAATGCCTTGCAATGTTTAAAAAGATCTTCCAGAGTGAGAAACTTATAACCACTCCTGTCCTTCAGTATTGTTTTTAAAGTTATATCCAAGTTACTACCCAAGGTCCATTGGTATTCATCGCAAAAAAATAACTTCCTAAGCCATACAGCAAATTCCCGTTGGCTATCTATTTTATATATGGTAATGTAAGTTTGCATATTACTCTTTCCATACATCTCACCCTCTCCTCCCCTCTCCCCATGTCCATAAGTCTATTCTCTATGTCTGTTTCTCCACTGTTGCCCCGTAAATAAATTCTTCAGTACCATTTTTCTAGATTCTGTATACATGTGTTAGAATACGATATTTGTCTTTCTCTTTCTGACTCACTTCACTCTGTATAATAGGTTCTAGGTTCATCCACCTCATTAGAACTGAGAGGTGGGATGGGGAGGGAGATGGGAGGGAGTTTCAAAAGGGAGGAGATACATGTATACCTATGGCTGATTCATGCTGCGGTTTGACAGAAAACAGCAAAATTCTATAAAGCAATTATCCTTCAGTAAAAAATAAATTAATTTTTTTTAAAAGACAAAAAAACCCCAACTTCCACACACTGCCATAATTTGCACAAAATCCCATCAGTGCCATTTTGACAGGAACAAGGAGATCCCTGATGTTGCTAATTGTTCATTGGGCTTGACCCCAAACGTGATTCAGCTAACTGCTATATTGGGTTTCCCATCTCCACACATGCTGCCCCTACGGTCATCCTCTGGGGGCTTCCGGGTACTTTGGATGGCCCGGGTGCCTGGGTGTGTGTGTCTTGGTCACTGTGGAGGGTTGTGTGAGCAAATCAGGAACTGGAGCATCTTAAAACGAAACAGCTGTGGCAGGAGTGGTACAGGCTTGGGTGCAACACGATAGCTGCTATTAAACTTCACTTTGAGCTTCTCTTGGCTTTGATGATTTCTTTCTTCCTCTCCAAAGTTTATCATTCTTTTCCTGACCCCAAGTCAAGCTCATAAAAGCCCAGTTTTTGTTTTGGCTTGTATTAAAGTTTTCGTTGTGTTGCTGTTGGTTTCAGGAGTTTGCTTGTTTTCCGTTTTTGTTCTGTTTTTCCTTTATCTATTTGATCTGGGAAAACTATGAAGTGAGGTGGCCCAGACATTCTAAAGTCTCTTGAATCGAGGTGGAATTAGATGTGAAGCTTTTGTTCCCTGCCTGGTGTTCACCTGTCTCACACAGCCCTTGCCGCCTCCCCCATGCCGCTTCCTCCTGGTAAGCAGCTGGAAATGTCCTTTTTCTTTTTTTTTTTTCAGGCTTTGTGGTACTAATCAACTTTCTTGGCATCCCTCATTCCATGATGAACTAGTTGAGTTAAAATGATTCAATTTCAACATCCAACGATGGCATCCTTGAATAAAGTTTATTGTTCATCATTGTAGTAGAATAAATGCATAAATGCATTGTTAGAATTTTCAAAAATCATTTTCATTCTGACAGCTAAAAACTGAATGCATGTTTAAGTTCCTCAGGAAAGATGTGTTATAGTAATACAGTCATGGAATTGGAGAGATTGTCAAAAGGTCTCTTCCTTTGCCACCACTACCAGGGAAATCATTTAAATGAACTCCAAATATCGTTCCCTCGATCCCACCATTGTATTTTGCATAATCTTTTCTTAAGATGATAACTTATAAGGACCACTTAAAGCCTACTTAATGATGCTGAGATGGAGCTGAGATTCAAGTCAGCCAACTATTGGGACTTTTTCCAGCTCCCAACGACCACCTGGGATTCATCTCAATTCTCTGATTCTGTGTTTCAAATCAGCCACTCAAAGATACTATTTGCTGTCAGCAAGTCCCCTGATTTATTTAATCCTTCCCCAAAATGTGTCCTGAAATTCTCACAATTTAACCCCTATTTGTCATGAAGGCAGCTCCTCTGCAGTGACTAAATCACTCTCCAGCATTGTCAGGTGTTGGTAGAGGCCCTGGGACCACGCTGGTGGCCTGGGAAAGCCAGACCAGCCCCCTGCAATACTGCTGTTACTTATATTCTCCACAAACCATCAATAGGCTTTTTGTTTTAGTTACAATCTCACTACTCCTCTCCAAAAGAAAGAGCATACAGGCATACTGCAAACATATAGTACTGTCAGAGACTCAGTTTATCTCTATATTTCCCATTTTAAGAAGGATATTACTGGGACTTCCCTGGTGGTCCAGTGGATGAGCTCTGTACTCCCAACGCAGGGAACACAGGCTCCATCTCTGGCTGGAGAACTAAGATCCCACTTGCCACAACTAAGCAGGCATGCTGCAATGAAGACTGAGCACAGCCAAAATGAATAAAATTTTTGTAAAGGACATTGCTAATTCCATTTATAATATGCACACGTTGTTTTCCAAATTACATAGTACAATATGGGGAACTACGGGGTCAAATAGTAATAGAAGAAGGAAAAAAGAAAAATAAGTAGAAAAGAAAAAAGCAAGGTAATAAAAACTCTTCTCTGACTTAAACATAGATTGAGACAATCAGTCTGGTTTCATCCTCTAACGTGCAAATCCCAATAGATTAAAAAATATATATACACCATGGTTTACAAAGCAGAAGTTCTATGATAAAAAAGATGGCATCTTTTGCTCCCCTAACACAGCAGTAAGAAGGAGAAGGCAATGGCACCTCACTCCAGTACTCTTGCCTGGAAGATCCCATGGACGGAAGAGCCTGGTAGGCTGCAGTCCATGGGGTCGCTAAGAGTCGGACACGACTGAGCGACTTCACTTTCACTTTTTACTTTCATGCACTGGAGAAGGAAATGGCAACCCACTCCAGTATTCTTGCCTGGAGAATCCCAGGGACAGAGGAGCCTAATGGGCTGCTGTCTATGGGGTCGCACAGAGTCGGACACGACTGAAACGACTTAGCAGCAGCAGCACCAACACAGCAGTAAGAACTCATTACAGTCAGTAATAAAAATCAAAGGGAATGGGTTTGGAAGAGTTTTCGTGGTGTCACATTGTCATCCTTCAAGTTCATACCTCACAGCTCAATCTTCCTCAGTTTGCAGGTGATCCAGAAGGCATGGGATTGAATTCACTGACGGGCAGCCCACTTTTTAACTTTATTTTATTCCCTCCATTCCTGCCACTCCTTAACCCCTAGTTACCACAAATCTTTTCTCCACTTCTATAATTTTGCCACTTACAAATGTTATATAAATGGAACCGGACAGTATGTAACAATTTGGGGGTGACTTTTCCACCCGGCATAATTCTTAGGAGATGAATTTGAGTTGTTGAGGTGATCAATAATTTATTCCTTTATATTGCTGAGTAGTATTTCACAGTATGCTTCCCAGGTGGTGCTAGTAGTAAAGAACCCACCTGCAAATGCAGGAGATATAAGAGATGTGAGTGTGAACCCTGAGTCGGGAAGATCCTCTGGAGAAAGGCATGGCAACCTGCTTCAGTATTCTTGCCTGGAGAAATCCACAGACAGTGGAGTCTGGCAGGCTACAGTCCATAGGGTCGGTCACGAGGAGTCAGACACGACTGAAGCAACTTAGCACACACACATGCATTCCATGGTATGGATGTACTATGATTAACAGCACATACTTGACTGCTAACAAAATGGTGAACCATTTGAGTGTCCTTTGAAGGTCCTCTGAGTTGTTTCCAGTTTGGAGCTACTGTGAATAAAGCTGCAATAAACAATCTTGCACAGGTTTCAATGTGAACCTAAGTCTTCACTGAGCTGGGATACAGGCTCAAAAGTGCAATTGCTGAGTCATACAGTAGTTGCACGTTTACTTTTTATTAAAAGAAACTGCCAAGCTGTCTTCCTTCGGCTGTCCCATTTTTCTCCCCACAAGCAGTGTAAGAGTGATCCAGTTTCTCTGCATCTTCATTAGCATGTGGTATTGGCATAGTTAATTTTTAGCCAAAGCCAGAGATCCAGTTTAGGGCAAAAACTGCTGGCAAGTCTTCCAAATTTAACATATTTTGTTATTTTTAACATTACAAGGGATTAAATATATATATATTTGGCATATATATATGCCAACACACATATATATGTTACATATATCCATATATATATCCATATATTTTAACATCAGCTTACTTTTGTTTAAACTCTACAACTTAAACATACAGGCATACTGTGCATATTAGACAAATTACTTAACATCTCTGGACCTCAATTTCCTGATATGTAAAAACTAACTCTTTCAAGTAAAGTAATAATGTGTATATAGAGCACAGGAAAGGGGCTTCCCTGGTGGCTCAGTTGGTACAGAATTCATCTGCAATGCAGGAGATACCGTTTGATCCCTGGATGGGGAAGAACCCTGGAGGAGGGCGTGGCAACCCACTCCAGTGCTCTTGCCTGGAGAATCCCATGAACAGAGGAACAGAATCAGACCTACTTTACCTGCCTTCCAGAGGTACTGAGTTCAAATGAAAGGGCTTCCTTGGTGGCTCAGACGGTAAAGAATCCACCTGCAATGCAGGAGACCTGGGTTCGATCCCTGGGTTGGGAAGAGAGTTCAAATGAAAGAAATATGTAAAAGCAATTTGTAACATGTTGATGTGGCTAGTAGAGGAAGGCAAGTTATAGAAAACAAAGTCCAGGACACTAAAGGGTCTCATTCATTCTGCCATCAGACGTCAAGGTAGAAAAATGGCAGGAACCACAATGACTTCGGAGTCTAGGACAGTGATGCCCCAGAGAAGGGGGTGCAAGAGGACCAGAACACAAATTCCCTTTGTATTTGTTTTCATATAAACAATCAGAAATGAGTTCACCAACAACCTCACTTGGTTCTCATCAACAGTTGCCCGAGGCACCCAGGGATAGGGGAGATCTCAAAGGCAAAGGGGCTAAGAGTACCCCCACTGTAATAGAGAACAAATCTGACTCCATATTGGATCTGTTTCTTTTCCTTTAACATTGGTATCCTATTGCTTTTGCCTACAAGTTAATCACTAAAAGAATGTTGCCTATAGCCAAGAGATACTGGATAGCCATCTCAACGCTCCGATCTTTTAAGGTATAACACTTTCCCCCTCATATAGAGATAAGAAGTTGCAGAACAGAGAATAACATTTGCCTTGTTGAAGGTTTGTAGGAACATTGTGACCATACCTAGGAGGACAGTTGAGGAACAAAGGATTTCAGCAGCAAGAAGTTCACAACAGCCAGGCAAACACCCCTTCCCTTTTAGTTAAAGAAGCCTGAATTCGAACTCAGGTAAGATGGCTCTTTGGGACACTAGTCCAACATTCTGTCTGCTAATGTGCCAAATAAAGTCATTATTCTTTGCCCCAATAACTGATCTCTCAATTTATTGTTCTGTCCCGTGGTGAGCAATATGAGCTTGGACTCAGTAACACCACCACAAGCTCACATGGACTGAGATAGGTTATGGTTTATCTGGCTCAGCTGGGTAGAAGCAGATTATATAATCCAGTTTTAACTAAACTAAACTTCAACAAAGGGCTTTAAAAGATTCCTACAAGGAATCTTTGATTGAAGATAATTCAAAGTGCTGCTGCTTCTGCTAAGTCGCTTCAGTCGTGTCCAACCCTGTGCGACCCCATAGACGGCAGCCCAACAGGTTCCCCCGTCCCTGGGATTCTCCAGGCAAGAACACCAGAGTGGGTTGCCATTTCCTTCTCCAATGCATGAAAGTGAAAAGTGAAAGTGAAGTCGCTCAGTCGTGTCCGACTCCCAGCAACCCCATGGACTGCAGCCCACCAGGCTCCTCCATCCATGGGATTTTCCAGGCAAGAGTACCGGAGTGGGGTGCCATTGCATTCTCTGAATTCAAAGTACATAGGCATAAAATATCAAGGAGAAAATGAGAGAATTGATACTGCTCTTTCTCTGTGTTAAGCACTTCAGTCCTAAAGCTATGAAACAAGGCAAGCACAGACAACATGAATCCAACAGTAAATCACCAAGACTATTTAAAACGTAGATTTTCCACCACAGCTGTAAGGTTCAATCTCACCTTAAAATATTTAAACCTATTGTTTACTTTATCTTGCTCTTTCTTAGTTTAGCTTTTGTAAGAGAAGACTGTGCTCAGTTTTGTCCGACTCTTTTTCAACCCTGTGGACTGTAGACTGCCAGATTCCTCTGTCCATGGGATTTCCCAGGCAAGAATACTGGAGTGGGTTGCCATTTCCTTCTCCAGGGGATCTTCCCAACCCAGCGATAGAACCCGAATCTCCTGTGTCTCCTACATTGGTAAGCTGATTCTTTATCACTGAGCCACGTGGGAAACCCTTAGCTTTTGTATGGGTTTATAATGTATATAACGGAGATGGCAATGGCACCCCACTCCAGTACTCTTGCCTGGAAAATCCCATGGACAGAGGAGCCTGGAAGGCTGCAGTCTATGGGGTCCCTAAGAGTCGGACACGACTGAGCGACTTCACTTTCACTTTTGTCTTTCATGCATTGGAGAAGGAAATGGCAACCCACTCCAGTGTTCTTGCCTGGAGAATCCCAGGGACCGGAGAGCCTGGTTGGCTGCCGTCTATGGGGTCCCACAGAGTCGGACACGACTGAAGCGACTTAGCAGCAGCAGCATAATGTACATATGATGTCAGTAAAGTAGTACAGATACATGATTTGCCAATAAATGTACATGTTTTACTCTTGGGGTGCACAACTCAAACAGGCAGGAGACCACTGAGTTAGGGTATCTGACTTCTTCAAGGTTTCGTTTTCCCCAGTTTAGACAGCAGTAGACTACCACACGTGGCCAAGATGGCATTAAGGTAGATCTCCTCTGCTAGTTTGACGGGTGCTCTCGCTAAGACCACCTCCTCATACCTTTCTAGAGCCTCTAAAGACAGACAAAAGTCTTTACCTTCACCCTGTCAACCTTGAGGTCTGGAAGCCAGTGCAGACCCCTCACACAAATCTCTGTGAAGTCCATGGGCTGTCAACACTCCCACATTCCATGACTTTCAGGAAGGTACTTGGCATGCCACTCTTTAATGTTGTATGGCTTTACCTAGTGCTTATTAAGCATTTACTGTATGCCAGACCCTCAGTTAAGAGCCTCATATAATCATCTCACAAGTTTTATCCACCTTGTACCAGATGGAGTAACTGAAGCTAATAATGGTGCACTAATTTTCTCAAGATCATATGCTGACAGCTGCTCTAGTCAACATGCAATTTTGTGCCTCCAGGGACTTACCTGGTATTCCAGTGGTTAAGACTCTGAGCTTCAAACGCAAGGGGCATGGGTTCAATCCCTGGTGGGGAATCTAAGATCCCACATGCTGAGGGGTGTGGCCAAAGAGTTTAAAAAAATAAAGGGTCTGCCTACAACTCCAGAGACTCAGTCTTAATCACTATATTATGCTACCTTACATGCATAATAATAGCTTTTATTTGTATGTATTATTAATAATATTTCTTTACAATGTATTCAAACTTAATTTCTAAAACTTGTCTCATTCCAAATGTGACTTTGCTTCATCCTGGGATCAGATATTTAGAGGAGTACTTCACTGACATTGTAATAAACCAAATAAATTAGAATTATATTTATAGGAGCTATTTTTATAAACAGATTTTGTGAAAATTTTATCGTATCAATCCTTGAAAAAAGACTGCTGTAAATAACATGAAGCAGGGTATAAATAATAATACAATAAAATGAATCTGGCTTCCTATTTGCCCAGATGTATCTGAGATTATAAGTTAAACCCCCTGGAATTCAAGGCAATGAGAAAAATTCAGGATGTGATTTAGTTATTTCCACATATCAGATAGTTCCTGCCTGTGTACATTAGGGATACTTGAGTTCTCCAATGTTATCTTTTTGTGATTTTAAAAACACTACATTTACAAAGCACAGTCTACACCACGTGGACTCAAATGCTATTTTCTTGATGTGGCTATTTTATCCCTGATAAACTATCATATTTATCCTTATAAACACTTCATTAAACATCACTCTATCTGAAAAAAGAAAAATTCAGCAAAGAAAAAGCACTTCAACAGCCCACATATAATTTATATTTGTAATAAAGCAAAAATAACCACTTGATTAGATTCTGTAATTTTATTGCTGACATCATCTTGAACAGCAAAAGATACAGAGAACTTAACAATGTTTAGAAAAGCACAAAGAGTTACTGGGAATGTAAGGAGGCAGTTTCTTGCTTTTTTATCTCAGATTAATAACAGTCAAAGGTGCCTGGTTTCTTCCTGTAAAGGCTTTTTTTTTTTTTTTCACCTTTTTCTCCACAAGTAGGAATTTATGGAAATCATCTCATGGATATACTTTATTACTCCAGTTTTACACCAATTTGAGGGGGGAAAGACATGCTTTTTGACACCAGTTGTGACAAAATGCATTCATTTAGGGAAAAAACAGTGGTATAGTGAGTTAAAGATCCTTATATTTTAACCCAATATTAAAAATTAAATAGTGGGACTTCCCTTGGTGGTCCAGTAGACAGGACTTCGCCTTCCAATACAAGGGTTGAGGGTTTGATCACTGGACAGGTAGCTAAGACCCCATAAGCCTCTTGGCCACAAAACCAAAACATAAAGCAGAACCAATTGTGACAAAATCAATAAAGACTTTAAAAATGGTTCACATTCAAAAAAAAAAAAAATCAAGACAGCTAGAATTTTCTATACCAAGAATTTACCTCCATTCTTGGGGGCTTCTTCACTCAGTGAAAAATCTATCTTAGAAATCACGGATTTGAAAAACCGAAAACAAAACCCAACCTATTTGGTTATGTGGATGCAATTTATGCCTTTTCTGTTTATAGAGAAAGCCAGACCTTGCCAAAGGAAACTTTTCTTTTTCAGACTTTATGTTTCTGCATTCCTCCTGTCTTGTCTTTTGCATCCCTCTTTAAGCCATCACTTCATAACTGTCATGAGAAAAATCACTCACTCATTTTCTCTGATTTTACATCTTCATAGAATTTTTTTTTTAGATGGACCACAGCCATCTTAGAGGAAAACTCCATTTTCTGGTGGGGGCTGCAAAGGGTAGAATCTGAATGTCCAGTGCGCTGTTGGTCACCCAGCACAAGGAGGGACTCGTGTTACCTACAAAGGTATTAGGAAAGTGCTCCCAGCTGAAAGTATTTATCCAATTCCAATTGTTTGGAAGTCTAAAATACGAAAGGGTAGTACTGTTCCAGGAGCTACTGTTTAAAACAATGCAATGCCTGTTTAGAGGCAAAAAGTCAGTACTTGAAAGTCTGAGTTGGTTTAAAAAATAATAACTATGCATCCAAAAAAGAATTCTTAAAGAAACATTTATATGCCAGGCACATGTTTTTTATTTTAATAACATTAGCTAAACCAAATAAATATGTAGAGTCTAATAATTATTTATATTTTTATATTATTCTATTTTAGTGAGTTTGCAAAGAAGCTAATGAATAACAATGAAAGAAAAACATGTATCTGTCAGGACAAAGTTGCTTGTGGTTTGTAGGCAATGCAAAATGTTGTGTTGAAAAAATGCTGTGTTAAAAAGTCATTGAAAACTGCTCTGATTAAGAAAGAAGTGAATGCATATCCCCATAGGATAATGGCAGATAAAAAAGTAATTGTGTTCCCTGTACAATTATGTTCGCTGGCATTTATGTAAGTATAATAATGCTCTCAGGGTATTTTCATAGCTGTTCACTTAATGTGGGATTAACATCAAAATCTTTATAATTATCTGAGATCACGAATTTGAAAGTGGAGTGGTAAAACATGTTAATGGTTAAAAGACGCTAGCAGTTTTAATACCAAACAGATTAACACACATGAAAGTAATATAATTTGTGCACTGAATAATATGTCAGACCAATTCTTCTGGTGAAGGAAGAATTCTTATGAAATGGTACCCTTTCTAACTAATGCTTTGTGTTTCTTCTAGAAATACTAAAGCAATCTCAGATAGAAAATTGCATGAGATATGCATGTGGGTGTGCATAACTCATGGACTTGAAACATTATTCTGTGACTTTGCATCACACAATTTCATGAAACCTTCATTTCTGAAGTTTCCTTTCAATAAAGTCGAAAACCAAAACATGACTATAGGAAATTAATTTTGAAGAAGGAAGGTATGGTTATAAACAACAACAACAAAAAAATAGAGCATAAAAGAGATTAATTGGCAAGAACAGCTATGAATTTCTTTTATAACCACTCGCAAATAAATGTAGAGTCTTATGCATTTTTAAATAATACAGAAGCATATTTTAACATGTACCTCAGAGTTTTATAAAACTATTTCTCAGCCTCAACTTTCTCACCTGGACAGGGGTAGGAAAAGGGTAGTCATTTAGAAAGTAGTATGAAGCTACGGATTAATTGCCTGGCATGCCCATCTTTCTAGAATCTCGGTGAAAATGGACCTCACAACCCAGACCTAATTATATTATAATCCCTGTTGCACTCAGCTACACGGGTTAGGATGGGATGTGAAACCTTGGAAACTATACTGAACGTGACAAACGCAGGTACCTCCCCCCCAACACGGAGAATGTGTATTAAAAGCCGGTATCTGTGTAACTTCAGCTGCGCCTGAATTGGGGGCAGTGGGGCGGGGGCGGGGGGGGGGGGGTGGTGTCCAGGAGTTAAATCATGTGGTTTCCACTTATGCAGAGAGAATCCATAAAAAAGAGATTTATTATCATATTTTCCTTTGGAAATGTAGTATTTGTTTTTGACTTTAAAAGTGCTCCTCGGTATAAAACAGGGGTAAATATTACAATTTTATGAAACAGCAGCCAAGATTTAATTGTCTGTGAAATATCAGGCTTAGGACCTGATTCGAGTTAACTACTGTTCTGCTGAGACCAGCTCGCTGGCCCGCTGTGGCCCAAGGCGCAGGTTGAAGAAGGGGTGGGCGGCCCCACGCCCCCGGGAGCACCGCCAAAGGCCTCGGAGCCTCATCCTCCTGCAGCCGAGTTAAAGTGACTTTGCGCACAAAATCAAACCAGAATAAGTGGCCAAGGAAAACGGGACCGAGTAGGCTAGCGAGAGAGAGAGAGAGAGAGAGTTAAATCCGGTAACCGCCTAGAAGTGCAGGAGGAAAACTGGATGGGATGCAAAAAAGTGGAGCGGAAGAGGGGAGAAAGGAAGCTGGGCAAGTGGAGACACTGGAATCCACGTGTGCACTGTCCGGCGCGTTAACACCGCGTGCGCCCCAGCCGCTCCACCGGGAAGGAAAAGCCCCAGAGCTCGGCCCTGCAGCCCCGGCCCCCTCCCCGCATTCTCCTCGCCCCGCGCCGGCCCCGCGGGTCCTTCCTCCGCCGCCCGGTGCCGAGAGAAAGCGGGCGGCGGCCGATTTGCCCCGGTGGCACCGTAGCCAAAAGCCTGTCCGTAATTGCAAAGCAAACAAGGCTGAAATATTGGGTCGGTCTCAATCGTGACAAGATCTACGCTTTTGCCGCCAATTTGTTTGTGCAGCTCTATTTAAAGGCCCTTGATTGAGGAAATGTTGAAAATAGCGCGGAGGGTTCCCTAATGAGACTTCGGGAAGAAAGAGCTGGGGCGGGAGGGCGCGGGCGGGGGAGGGGGAGGGGCGCCTTTAACCCCTTCCTACCCGCTTCAGGCAAAAGCCCTGGAGCCCAGAGAGGGTAGGAGGGGGAGCAGGGATCCGTCCGGTCCCGCCCCGCGCGGCGAGCTCCCCGGCAGCCGCGGCCTGAACTCCGCCCGCGCCCGCATCTCCCTCCTCCCCTCGGCCCCTCGGCCCCGCGGCGCCCTCCGACAAAACCCCCGACTGGGGGTCCCAGGCGGCTGAAAGGGAAGGCTAGACACTCAAGAGGCGGGAAGAGAAAACACACACACACATTTATTGTGCGTAGAAAAAGCCCGTGTGTTCAGCGTCCAGCCCCGTGCGCGCCTTGGTCTCATTCAACTCCGAGCGCATCCTCGCAGCCAGCTTCAATACCCCATTGCTCAGATGCGGACACCAAGGCTTAGAGAAAACCAGTCCTTTGGGAGCCTGTGCCCGCCCAGCGGGCTCTGGCTTGGCAGCTCAGGAGGTGGAGGGCCCAGGGGAGGCCAGGCCAGGCTGGTCCCCCTCTTCTCCATCCCACGCCGGCGTCCCGGAGCCCTTGGATGCGCGGTCCATCCAAGCAGCTTTCTCCCCGCTTCTCCCAAGGACTTGGTGATGAGGTCGGTTCCCTGCGAGACGATGTCCGCCTCCGGCACTAGCTCTGGTCGCTTTCAAAACAAAGAAAATTGCAATCCGATTGCCATTGGGATACGCGAAACTCATCCTTTACACAGCTGTTTAAGCACACACTGGATTCAGTGGCTTGACTGGGTTCTCAGGGAACCCACAGTCACAGAAGGAGAAAGGTGTGTGCCCGGATAGCTACCAGAGAGAAGATGAGGGGGGGAGGGGCGGGGAGGGTTGGGTACCAGAACAGAGTTCAGAAGGGAGACCTGATTTGCTGGAGCAGAAAGGAGGGAAGCCAAACCTGGAAAGGCTTCCTGGAGGAGGTGGCATTTACGCTGGGTCTAGAAGAAACCAGGAAGTGTGGATTCTTTAACATGGGAGAGAGATAAGTTGTTTGCCAGCTCTGCTGGCAAGTCAAGGGGTGCCAGACCTACAGCTGGGGACAATGTGGGGGTCACCACCTGTTGATCCCCGGCTGCCCCTCTAACGTAGAGAATGTGAGTTAATCAAGTCCTGAGCCAAAGTTTCAGTCTCCCTTAGGACTGAAAATCTAGGGCTTGCAGGTGACACCAGAGGCAAGACTTTGACCCTTCAGGAGGCCTGGACTTGGGCCAGCAGGGCCTGTTAGGGGCAGGCCCAGCAGGAACATGGCATTGGGGCACTCTCCCCAGGGCTATTAGTGCCACACATTCCCAGTTTTTCCCGAGGAATCTGGTCAGAGATGTACCTTGGCGCATCGGAAGTTTGTCTTTCTGGAGTCCCAGGCAGAGGTGGACTGGGAAAATGGAGACCCTCGAGGGGCAGGGAGAACTGGTTTCGGTGGTACTTCTCCCAGAATGATGTGCGCTTTCTGTCAGCAAAACAAAAAAGCATCAGTCACAGGCGTCCAGTGGAGCTGCTCAGTGTTTTCTGAATGGAATTCTGCTTTTTCTGCATGCAACCAATTCCTTCGTTTGAAGTTGGATGTTTTGCAAAGCAGAATGCAATTCCATTTTTTCGTTCCTCGAGGTTTTGGCCTGTGTTGACTTAAGTGGGCACTCACACAAGTATTAAAAAGAAAAGCGTTCTCTTCTGGAAAATGGAACTAAGTCACACCTCTCCAGTCACGCGGCAGATGTATAATCTGTAACAACAAATTCGCCTCCTTGTGCTGCGCATTTCCAGCAAGCACCCTGCCTTCTCTGTTTATAACTTTTCTGCCTGCAATTATTTTTATTTTAATTTTCTGTCACTTTAACAGAAACCAGAGCCTTTTCCTTTAATGTTTTGTACACAACATGTTCATTTGGATAAGATGTTCTTTTCTATCCTCTTTTAGCTTGCGTTTCCTAGCCTGGCGTTCTGTATCAGGAGTTTCTAATATTTCTCCTTCTCTCTCTTTTTTTAAAAGAACTTGTCCCTGTCTTGCTTTATTTGTTTGTGTGAAATTTAGTTTGAAAGGAGATCAGAGAGAGCAGGAGGGGTTTGTAATAGGAGAATGACCGAATGACCCAAAGGCTGATTATCTGTCATTAACTGGAGACTCGGTGTACCCAAATTACCAGGGAGACCTCAGTCTGCTGGATCCAAAAAGGCAAGCAAGGAATGCAGAGCTGAACAGGCTCGTGGCATTGCAAGTGAAGACACTCTGCCCACACATTTTCTTAAAGAGGCTTCCTTCAAACCACAGCTCAGCTTCAGTGGACAAGTGTTTTAGATTCTGATATGTTGTACACTGGTATTTTTTTAAAAAAAGAAAAACACTGCTGAAAGACTACTTTCAACGTTTTCGATCACTAACTTTTTCTGTGTCATTTCATTAGGAGGAAAATTGCAGTTAATTGTCTAAGCTCCAGAGAATATTGAGAAATTAAGCCAAGCTGCTTTTGATCTGCTAAACCCAAGCCTTGTAAAAATCGAGGTTTGCCATTAATATTGACGATAAAACGGTTTCTTTTTGTTAACCTGAAACTCAGCCATCATGGTGAGCCCTCGCCTAGAAGCAAAGGCCCTGGAAGAAAGAAGCAAGGGTTTGGAAGAAACTGCCAGAAATCTCTTTATGAACTTGCAAAGGAGGCTTCAGAACAGGACTTCCTAGGAATGCGAACCATACTGCAGTTAGCACTGGGAATGCACTGGGGCTGCTAACAGATCCTTCAGTCACATAAGTGGTTTGTCCAAAGCCCCGAATGTTAAACTGACATTTGCTTTCAAATTTTATTCTGAACCCCAGACTGTCTGGCAGACTAGTTGAAGTCTATTCTTTACCGTTCCCTTCGAGTGTGTATGCAAAATTACAATTACTTCCTCTTCTGAATGTCGACAGCTTTCCTCCCGGCTTGGAAGAATATATTGCTTGTATGTGTAGGTGATGTGATTGAAACAAGAATGTGAATGAGCAGTTAACATAAATCCTGTGCGGTGTATTTTCTTACACCACTTTTGCTCTCACCTCCACCTCTATTTACAGACTAGCAAAGATCAAATCTGTCGTACTTCTTTGGATCACCAGAATTTCATTAATAACACTTCCCACTTATACATCATGCAGCCTGGAGGGAGCCCCCTTCACGTGCATTATCTTTTGTTCCCTTCAGTCTGAGTAAGGAATTTAGCTTTACAGACAAACGTGGGCAAATGTGGGTACCCAGCAAAGGACTGAGTTCCCCCGATCAATAAAGACCCTCCAGAGCATCAGCACACTTGCCAGTTCATATGAAGATCTAGTCAGAGATTATTTGGAAAAGATGCAATTCCCACTGTCTATATAGTGGGCATTCAGACGTTTCCTGTACAGTGTCCACCTTAAGTATTGTACACAATGTTATATGTCAATTATATATCAATTAAAAATATTTTTCTTAAAGAATCTGACTTAAGGATGAAACAGTATCTTGCTCTTCATCTCTTTCAGCTTCTGTGACACCAAAAAACCTTATAAATCCAAGCATTGCTGGCAGACAAATTAGTAAGGAGGAAAAGAGAGAAGGGGGAGGAGGTAAAGAGAGAGGGAGAGGAAAGAGAGAGAGAAGGGGGGGATTTACAAACACCCAGCAAGTTCCAATTTTCTCCACTGACTTAACTGTTTCCTAATCAACAAGAAGCCATGAGCCCCACCACAGTTGGCACTGCAGCTGCAGCAGCCTCTCCTGCCCCGTCTGCACAGCTCTGCTCTCTGCTCGGATGGAAAAGAGGAGGGATGAGGGCACCCTCACAGATACGCCATCCCCGCCCCAAAACTCAACAAGAAAACGCTCAGAAGAAATGAAACCTGAAAGGAGCCAAGGGCAGCCCTTCCTGCCCTTCGTTTCTCAAACAGACATGAGTCTGATCAAACGTGATTCCACTTTGGAAATGTGTACCAGGAGCACCACCACGTTTCTGGGCCCACTGTTACTTGCCAAAAGGTAAACCAGAAGGTGGGGACCACAAGCCCCTCCCTGTTAGAGGGGGACTCTTGCCCACCATTTGGACAATGCGCCTTGTTCTAGTGGTTGGGTCTGGGGCTAAGTGGCTAGTATGCACCACGCAACCACACCCTTGGAGGGACAGAAATGCAAAGCAGTCAGGGTGTCAGAAGAAGCAGCACCCTTAGACAGGTGAGGCCGGGGGGACACCTTCAAGAATACATTGTTTTTTCTCCCATCTTCTGGGTTGGATGTTCTTTCTGGGGTTCTTGGCATGTTCTGGGGTTCCCCTCCCATAATAGCATTATAGAGATTAACAGGAATGCCCAGAGTCACTTCTACTACATCGGTTAGGAAAATAAGGTAAAACGAGACTTGAAAAACACTGAGGGGAATTGAGCCATAATTCCCGTAAACATAAAATGTGTGTTTATGGCCCTCCGGCCTGGTTCTTTTCAGGTCCAGTTTATTTTGAGTTCTCATGAGCAAAACACAAGATACAAACTGCCCTTGCCTTTGAAATAATAAATACCTTGAAAAGATCTGTATTCTCCCTTAAAACAGACTGAAGTTTTTAAGAAAATATTTAGTTTAAAGCAGATTGATTTTTAAAGTAATATCTCACAAGCCCAGAATGTTTGCCAGGGCATCAGTGCCCTCCCCCCACCAACCCCGTGCCCTTGGACCCTTTTCTAGGCAAGGGGGTGGGAGTGAGGGGAAAAGAGACAAGAGACACAGGCCCAAAATAAATGTTGGACCCCAGTTCTGTCTGCTTAGCTGAAGAAGGCAGTTGTGATGTGCAGCTCGGTGCGTATATCATCAGTTACAAGGATCTCAAACATTCCCCCAAAATCAGGGCTGTCCCCCCAACCCATGAATTGGTCTCCCCACCTTGGAAAGACTGGCTGCATCTTAGCTCAGGGCCTCAGAGGAAGGCAAGTAGTTAGCACACCCTCACCTTTGCAGGATTCCTCCTACAGGCAACCCAGGCGGCCCCAAGCCAGCAACTTCTTAGCTGCTCGGGAGCCCCTGGAGCATGTGTCCCCTTTCCCAGAGCAGAACACCAGAGGCTACCGTAGAATACCCCAGGATGGGGTCTGGACCAGGAAACCAGGAACTTCTGCCTCCTACCTTTCTTCTCCCACTGCCCATCCATCACCACCACTACCATCATCTCCATCACTAGTGCCCCAGAAGGCACGAGGCGTCTAAACTGGGGGCACATCTGACGTGGCATCTTTGCCTCACAGCTTTTCACGGCAGCAGAGTAATCTAGCAGCCCACCAGAGAAGCAGCAAAAAGTCCCAAAGAGAGACGGAGATAAAAAAGTGGACTCAGTTGGCTGTATACCCAGAGTGGAACTCAGCCCCTTTGGGATCCTAGAGTTCTCCCACTTGTCCCCTGCTTCCGGGGCCATACGCCTCTGCATTTTGGCTTTCTGAGATTCATGAAGTCCTGGACCCTTGGATCACATTAATTAACTGATAATGACACTGTCAGGGAAGACCGAGGTTCAGATTAGCATCTTTTACGACTTTTTTTTCCTGTCCCATGTTGTCCATGTCTTTTATCACTTGCCAGGCTCTCTGGGACCATGAGGGGTTTTGTCCATTTTTTTGTTTGTTTCGATTAAAAGAGCACGAGGAAGGCTGGAAGTGGCGAGTCCAGATGCCTTTGCCACGAAGGCCACTCATCCCTGGTAGACACTGCACCTCAATCCCCAGCTCAGCCCTCTGCCTGGCCTCTTCCGCCTCCTTTCAATTTCCCAAACTCCCTCTGGCAGGAAAGCCTGTGTTTTTTTTATCTGGGTGCAATCACCTTACTTTTGTCTATCTGCTCTCAAGGCCTAGATGTGTTTTTATAAACAGACTTCTTTATTTTAATGTATCAAATGTCAGAGAATTGAACTACCAGTATTTACACATTCAGGGTTTACCTTTCTGGTGAAAATGCAGACCGGACCCTGACCACACTACCCATCTTCTTTCTTGAAGAACAAGGTCTTTAAAAGACTGTCCTTGTGCTCCAAACTGCAGACCTGCCTAAGGTGGAGGTTCGAAGCTCTAGGTGGCTTTTTGTTCTGAGCCCAAAGGGCCCAGCATACCTGGTTTTAGCCACTCCCCACCCCTATTCTCGGTTTCAAGACCTCTGCTGGGGGCATCCCAGAAAACTGACCCTTTGCTGAAGGGACAGGATGGGCCCTCGTGGTGACGCTCAGCCAACTTTCTACAGCCCCCTCTGGGTTCCTTTTCTTCTCCTACAGCCTGGCCACAGAAAACCTAAAACATGTTTGTCAAAGCTGTGCCCAGGGCTCTGGGTACCCCCAAACCCTGCCCTCTATTCCTGCAGACCAGGCCTTCCATCCCCAAGCCTGTACCCACCAAAGAGTGGGCAGCACGCAAGCAAAGGACTGTCCTTACCAAGTCCTTGGAATGGGACTCTGCAGCCTGGGGCCTGACTCTGCCTGCCTCCCTGGGACGAAGCCCACCGTGGGGTGCTTGGTCTCCTCCGGTAGAGCCTGGCAAGGCCCAGCAGCGAGTCCCAGGCCGCAGCGCCCGTGCTGGCGCAGGCACACCCCGCGTGGGCTCCCTCTAATTTACGGCCCTTGGGCTCCTGTTGACACTCTTTTCCACACCGACCCTTCGGGCGGAATCTTCAGCTCCACATCAGCCTCGGTCCAAGGCTGCCGGCCAACCCCCGGGATCATTTCAGCTCCTGCCATCGTCCACCCCCCTCCCCAATCCCCAACCTCTTCTCAAAACGGCTGAAGCCACTCGGGCGCCGCGGTCCCGGTGCCCTGCGGCCCGGTGACTTACAAGTGGAGATCCATTTTCCGTTCTAATGTGTTCAAGATCACCAAGGCCAGCAGTCTAAACATCCACGAGCCGTCCTCCCGGCCTGCCTCTTAAACTGGTGTTTAATGGTTCCCCTCCGATAACTAAACCTGCTTTCCACACATGCCCGCTTTTATGGGAGAGGTAGGAATGCGGAGATGTATTTATATGTTTGTTCATAAAAACTGAAAAATAAGCTCTGAACACGCTGTAAAAAATATTCAGTTACTTACCAGACAGGCTAGTTAAACCTGGGGAACACCGATACCGGCCACACAACAAATTCGGGGAATCGAGGTGCCCTGCGCTTTGAAACCGCCCAAGGTCTGCGCTAGGGCTGGCGTCCCTGCAGAACATCGAAATAAGAGTATTTACAATCTTGACCGTTGGTCCCGGGGTCTTCACCACGATTTCCAAAAGTAGCCACTATAACACAAGCTCCCCAAGAGGGCCCTGGCCTGGGTAACGAGGTGGGTAAGTCCAGCGACGCAGAGACGCGCGTTTCCAGTCTGTGCCCAGGTCAAAGCCGCAGCCTTGCCCTGCGCCCCGCGCCCGCCTCGGCCGGCCGGAGACGCACCTCCCGGGGGGTGGTTGGGAGGGGGGCCGCCGCCCTCTGCCTCTCTCCCGCCCAGCACAGAACTGCGCCTGCTGCTCTGCTCTTGCCTCTGTTACCTACAAAACACTTCGAAAAGCAGTATCTGCTTCCTTTTTTTTAACCAGAAAAGAAAGCGGAGTAATACCGTACCTGGTTTAAGATTCTTCAGTATTTGAGACCTGGGGGGAAAATATTTAATAGTGAAGCATCTGTTAAACACTTGCATTAACCTCCGGCTGATAAAAAAGTTTTTTTAACCCTGCTCCCCCCACCCTCGTTTTAATTATCTTCTGGTTATGAAGGGGCAGCCAATCCTGGACGAGGACCTCGGCAATTAGCAACAAGAACATCAAAAAGTTTTATTGCGGAGAGCGCGAGGCGCCGCCCCCGCCGCCCCGGGATTGGCGTGAGGAGCCTCTGACGACATATATTAACCCGAGCGGCCCTAAAGATGTAGCTGTACATGGAGATCTTGCTGGGAAAATCCGCTTCCTCCCCTTACGGCGTCCAGTACCGGAGAACTGCCGCCGCCGACGCCGCCGCCGCTGTCCGGGAGCTCCCACGGCCGCCGCGCAGAGCCCTCCGCGCCGTAGCCGCCGCCTTCGCGCTCCAGGGGCCTGCAGGGCCCAGATCCTTCCCCGGAAAGGAGAGGATCTGAGAAAATGGATGCACTGAGACCTCTCTGAAAACCCTCCGAGGGAGCCCGAGAGGAGCGCGGAACACGTTATTCGCAGCTAAAATCACGTTCAAGGACCAAAACAACAACCAAAAATTTCATTAAAACAATAAGCGCACAAGAATCCAGATCAGGCTGGTGGGGGGGAGGGGAAGGGGCGGGAAGAGGAGGGTCGCATGGAGGTAGCTTCACAGTGAGCAGCCGACCCTACCGCCTCCTTGCAGAGCCGGGCCGGCTCCTCCAGCCGCGGCTTTGGACTCGCCCCGGGACTGCGAGTAGCCGCGGCGCCGGGCACGCGGCCGGGGCGCGGAGCCCGGCGACTCCACCGAGCAGCCCCGCGGGAGCCGGGGCACCTTTGCATGAGCTCCAGAGGACTGTGCCTGCCCGCAGCCGCCCGGGAAGCAGGAGTCTGCGCGCGGGCCGTGGAGCAAGGCGGGAGCCGGCGGCGGCGGCGGCCAGGGGCGCACGGTGCCGGGACCAGCTCGCCGCGCCCTATGGGGAGCCGGCGGCCGCGGCGCTGCTGAGGCGGGCCCGGCGGGCCAGGCGGGGGGCCGGGGCCCGGGCTGCAGCAGCCCCCTCTGCGGCTGCCGGGCCGGCCCGGGCGCCCGGGGGCTGGGGGGTGGGGGGTGGGGGAGGCCGCGGAGCGCCGAAGCGGGGGCCCGGGCCGAGGGCGCGGCAGGGCTGCGCGCACGCTGGGGCGCGTGGAGGGGCGCGGAGGGCGAGATGAGTCTGGTGGGGGGCTTCCCCCACCACCCGGTGGTGCATCATGAGGGCTATCCGTTCGCCGCCGCCGCCGCCGCTGCTGCCGCCGCGGCCGCCAGCCGCTGCAGCCACGAGGAGAACCCCTACTTCCACGGCTGGCTCATCGGCCACCCCGAGATGTCGCCCCCCGATTACAGCATGGCCCTGTCCTACAGCCCCGAGTACGCCAGCGGCGCCGCCAGCCTGGACCACTCCCATTACGGGGGGGTGCCGCCGGGCGCTGGGCCCCCAGGCCTGGGGGGGCCGCGCCCGGTGAAGCGCCGGGGCACCGCCAACCGCAAGGAGCGGCGTAGGACTCAGAGCATCAACAGCGCCTTCGCAGAGCTGCGTGAGTGCATCCCCAACGTGCCCGCCGACACCAAGCTCTCTAAGATCAAGACTCTGCGCCTGGCCACCAGCTACATCGCCTACCTCATGGACCTGCTGGCCAAGGACGACCAGAATGGCGAGGCGGAGGCCTTCAAGGCAGAGATCAAGAAGACAGATGTGAAAGAAGAGAAGAGGAAGAAGGAGCTGGTCAGTACCAGGCGGCAGAGGGCAGTGGGGTGCGGGGGAGCGGGGATCCCGGTCTCTTTCCAGCTGGGCTGAACGATGGCCCGCCGCGTTCTCTGGCAGCGCCCTGAGCCAAGTTGCTTGCACCAGGTTGTGGTCAGAAGGTCCCGCAGAAGCAGAGAGGCCGGGGGAGGGTGTCAGCATGCGGAGGAGGTTAAGAGGGATGTTTTGCGCTGGCGATCTTCTTCCCGGGTTATCGCCGCGCCCCCAGGCACTTAGGGCGGGCCTCGCGAACTCCAGCTTGATCTTTCGATCGTACTGGCCTGGACCCCTCTTTCCTCGTCCTTTCGAGCCTTCATTCGGCCTCCAGTCCGCTCTTGCTTTCAGATGTTTGTAAAATAAGTTGCTCAGAAGCACTTGATTCCAGTTATTTCACTACTGGTTGCGTTTCCTCTTCTTGAGAACCAGGCAGCCACTGATTCTAAGAGTTTTTGCTGTGGTTCTGATTACTATGCCGGGAAGACGTGAAGGTGAACATAAGTACTTCAAAATTCAGCTCAGTTTCTCTCTGGCAGTGATGTTAAAACGTGACTTCCCAGATGAGGATTCTTCCTGCGTATTTCTGCTTTTGTTTGCATGGGCCTTTACATTTTAAGACAAATAGTAAATATTATCATAGTCATTGTCATTGTTCTGAACAGTAACACAAAGTTATAACTGAAAATCAGTTTTCTCAGGTTCCTGACCAGGTGCCCATAGGTGGTGGAGTTTAGAGCAGGGCTACTGCCATGAAGAGCCTGGAAAATAATTCCATTTGTCGAGGTTTTCTTCCTTGGGGCCTTTGGCGCTTTTGTTGCTGCAAAGTCGAGGGATCTCCTGTAGCCCGGGGTTTCAGAGGCCTTGGAGGAGGCCTAGGAGGCTTTGGGCGGACAGGCCCAGGCCGAGGCCGAGGCACCTCTCCCCATCTGCCTTAGAGCGCGGGTCTGGGACTGCGATTGAAAACAGGGAAACCAGACTGAGCGCCGACCCCTGATCGCGCCCCTACGTCTGGAGTTAGAGAGAAGGCCCCCAGTTCCTCCATAAACGACTTGAAAACGGGTGGTTGTTTATAAACTCGCCGACCTGGGAGTTGAGTGCTGCCGCTGCACGTCGGCCTGGGCAGTAACTAGGACAGCGCCAGCCTTCCTAGCTCTTCTGCAGGGGCTGGGACTTGAGGCCACCCCACCCGCGGTCCCTGGCTGGCTCTTTCACTGTCTTCTCTGGCCGGGAAAGCGTGGGGGTTGCGTGGGACCGGATCTCCTCTCTGATTTTCTCTTTCTACTTTTCTCCCCCTCACCTCACCTCTTCTCTGCCCAGAATGAAATCTTGAAAAGCACAGTAAGCAGCAACGACAAGAAAACCAAAGGCCGGACGGGCTGGCCACAGCACGTCTGGGCCCTGGAGCTCAAGCAGTGAGGAAGAGGAGGAGGAGGAGGAGGAGGAAGAGAAGGAGAGCTCCAGCAGGGCCCAGGAGCTGGATGCAGACCCAGGACTCCAGGCAAGCTCTGCGTGCTCCGCTCTGAGGACTTCCTGCATTTGGATCATCCGGTTTATTTATGTGCAATGTGCCTCCCTCTCTTTGCCCCCCTTCGAGGCATCCGATCCCCACCTTCCCCTCCAAAAAAAAAAAAAAAGTGGATATTTGAAGAAAAGCATTCCGTATTTTAATATGAAGAGGACACTCCTTCGTGGTAAGGGATCCCGTCGTTGTCTTGTAGAGTCTCTGTTTGTGAATGTTTCCTCCTGCTGTGTAGACACCAGCGATGCTCCCTCTCCACTTACCTAAACCCTTCCAGATAAAGACAGCGGGACACTAGTGTGTATGTGAAGTGTATCTTTAATACTTGGCCTTCGGATATAAATATTCCTGGGGATTATAAAGTTTTATTTCAAAGCAGAAAACGGGCGGCTAACATGTCCGTTTGGCTTTCCTGTTGGCTCGGCGGTAAAGAATCCGCCTGCCAATGTAGGAGACTCGGGTTCGAACCCTGGGTGGGAAAGATCCCCTGGAGAAGGACATGGCAATCCACTCCAGTATTCTTGCCTGGAAAATCCCATGGACAGAGGAGCCTGGCGGGCTACAGTCCATGGGGTCGCAAAAGAGTAGGACACGGCTTAGCAACTAAACCACCACTATTATCATGTATGTTGGGGGTAAGTGTCTAGCGCCACAGTTCCACCTGATGTGGTTCCCACTTTGAAGATGTTTCCAACAGCTCCTTGTTTTGTGCACTTCCGTCCTCTAAAATTAAGTGGAATTAATATTGAAGGTGTAAACGTTGTAAGTATTCAATAAACCACTGTGTGTTTTTTTTTTTTTTTTTTACAAAACCCCTATCTTTTAATGGTTGATACCTCAAGAGAGTTTTGAAAACAAAACTGTTATATTTGTTTTCATTATATTTAAAATATTCAGAAGTAAACTAAATTATCGTGATTGCCTCTAACTTTGTTTGATACAGTCAGTGGTTCGGATCAGTCATCAACGTGAGCAACCTTGAAGGCAGGGCTGGCGAGGAAGCCCTTTAAAAAGAGATGTCCTTGGTGAAAGTCCTGCCAAAGGGCCTGGGCTCCATGAGTCCTGCCTCCTTCCCTCTGTCTCTGCGTCCAGAAAAGCACCAAGTGGTCTGTAGAAGGAGAGTCTGGGCCGCAGAGAGGCCTAAGCCGTATGCTCCAAAGGTGGAAAGTTGTCCTGGTTGAAATCAACCTGAAATCAACCAGACGCCATGCGGTAGGGGCTTCGGGTTTTGTTGGAGGAGCCATTTTCGGTGGAGGAGTTTTGGGGAGGAACCTAGCCCTTATTGCAGCCGCAGGAGCTAGTCTAGGGTTTTTAATTCAAAATATAGGGCTTTCATCCAAGTAAAGGGGAAAAAAGACCAGGAGAAAGGAAAAGAGGAGGTTTTTGCTGGTCGTCTCGATGTGGGGTAGGTGGAGGGGGCGGGGGGGAGACTCCTCTGAGCCGCCCGGGGGAGGGGGAGGGCCCTCGGAAAAAGTCCATGATTAGGTAACAAGGAATTCTACGTCAAGTAAGAAATCGCGAACTCGACCGAGGATTTAAAGAGGGGTGAAGCTGGCGCTAGATTTACAAGGCGTTATAGGGAACTCAATATTAACCGCGCGGTGTCTGTAGTCCTCCCGGCCGCAGGCCAGTCCGCCCAAGGGCTCCCTCCCCCGCTGCCAGCCGCCGGGGCTGATCCCGCGGCCGGAGGTTCGGGCTCGGGGAGTCTAGGCACCTCCCGGGAGGAAGTCTCCAGCCTCCTTCGCCCGCGGGCCTGGTCGGAGCGGAATCTCTGCTCCAGGAGCTGGAGGAGCTCGAGTGCCGTAAAGGGCTCGGCAGGCTGGGGAAGGGGAGCGGAGGAGGAAGCATTGGGGGTACGCAGGGGGGGAGAGAAGAAAGGCAAAACGTATTAAAAAGCGGTTTTGTTTCATGAGACGCCGCGCGTTCAAATCTGTTGTGAGGGCGGCTTGCCAGAGGGTTTCCACCTTGGAACCCATCCTCAGGGTGATGTTCGTTCGCACCCCGGCCCCGGGCACTGACTCTCCCCCTACATCCCAGGGGTCCCACTCCGGCCGGTGCCGCCTCTGAGCCCCCCCCCCGGGGCCCCCGGCGAGTTCGCTAGAGCCAAGCTGCAGACTTTCCGAGCGGCGCTGCGGGGTTCTTCTGCGGGCGGCGGACGACGTGAGGGCGCGGGGTTAGAACAACTCGGCCAAAGCGATCTGAACTTTCTCCCCTCGGGTCAGCGGGCGCTGGGCCGACGTGGTGGGCGCAGGGTTGTGTTTACAGACACTTGCCTTTGTTTATAGCGCTGGGGGGCGGAGGGAGGCGCGCCCTGATTTTCTATTACTCTTGGGATTCCTGTCCGTTTGACCGAGTGGCTCCCTCCCTCTCCTGCCGCCCTTTGCGTCTTTACGCTAATCCGTTCTAGAGAAAAGATGCCAGAACCTACTGGTGGAGGGAAGGAGTTTTTACCAAGGGCGTGGAATGTATGGTGGTGGAGGAAGTGAGGTTTTCAAAACAGGAGTTATCTTCACGTGCCTGTGTGCCCGTGCGGGCCTGGGCTGGCTGGTCTTCCTTGCCATCTGGGCCTTAACGCATTTCTAGGGGGTTTAACACTTTCTCTGGTCTGTTAAAAGCCAGCAGAGGGAATCAGAACACCCGGCAGCACCGTTGCTACGAGGCCGCGGGTTGCTGCACGTGCGTTTAAACCCGCGCTCCAGAAAAGCCTCTTTTGTCTGGCCTGGGCCCCCGCGCTGCCCTCCTGCCCGCTGGCCGCGCCTCTTCCTAGGGCTTTGCAGCTCCAGTGCTTGGACACCTCCAGCACTTGGACCTTCCAACCCACCGGCAACCCCAACGGGCCAGACATCCAGCAGACCCGATACCCAGGGGGGTGCCGATCCCCCTAACCTGACGCTTCAACTCGCAAGACACCCCACATGTCGTCCCACGTTGTCAAGTCCCAGGGCACCAAGTGGTGGACTAGGCAGGCGTTTCTTCTACGCTTCCATGCTTTTCTCTTCTACACATTTCTTTCCATTTTAACTCCCTTTCTCCTTTGCTTCCAAAAAAAAAAATTTTTCCCCCCAAGCTCCTGCCTTGTGGGACTGGCTAAAAGGCCTCTGTTTTAATTGCTTGGATAATGTGGTTGCTGCCATTTTGTTAAAAGCAATCACTCCTGCAGCGAAATCACAAGCTCTCTAGACAGGCCGGAGCCGACAAAAATGCAGGATTTGACGTTAAAAGCTAAATGGGAAGCTGGGGCGGCGGAAGGTAAATTGATGGTGGATCTGGTTGTCAGGGACGGGCCCCAGACCGCCGCGCAGGCCGAGCGCCTGATAACCCTGGAGCACTGCGGGCCGAGGGCTCGCCGCCGCGGGCGCGCGCCCGCGCGCGTGTGTCCAATAGACCCATTCTCAACTTCTTGGGAAGTAATTTGGGAAACTCGACAGAGGGGTACCTGACCACACACCCTGTTTCCAGCCGCAATTTTCCAGAACTTTTCGCCAGGACAGGACACTTACTGTGGCTTTCAGAGTTTTTTTCAGGTGGAAGTGCCAAGAAGATGACAGCAAGATCACTTGGGAGTTCTTGCCTTCTGAATCCCAGGACCACGCTCTAGGGGGTCGGTGGGCGACCCCAACCACCCAGTCTGTTAGCCAATAGGTCTGGGCACGTAGGAAAGGTGAGCCTCTCACCTAAGCTGCCCTTCTTTGGGCTAGCACGACCAGGAGGCCTGGTCGTCCCCGCCCTGCCTGAAGTGGGCGCAGGCTTGGCGCCAGGGACAGAGCCTGCAGGCAGGCCCCTTGGAAAACAAAATGTGCGTTTGAGTCTGGGCTGGAGGGCGTCTGGACTCCTGCCCCTTCACCTGGATCACTGCTGGCCGCCATCCGGGACTGGCCGGCGTGGTTGAGGTCGCCAGAGGAGTGAGTTGTGTGCACCCGGACTTCGCTGGATAGGGAGCCGAGGGAGACAGCTAGATGCAAAGCCATACAGAGTCGAAGGAAGCATGTGAGCTGCTTCCGAGAGACTAGTTTTCCAGAGAAAACCGGAGCCAGCTGCTAGGGCCCGAGGCGCGTGTGTGTGCAGCGGCAGTACACTAGGCACGCGGTACCACTCTAGCCGGCGCTGCGTTTGAGCCGTGGCTCTACAAAGCGCGGGAAACAGCTCAGCGTTTCCTGTCTTCAGCAGCGCTAGTGGCTCCCGACTTCCTCTTCCACTGCCGCGCGCGCTCTCCCTCTGCGCGAGTCCCACCCACGCGCCTGCATCTGGACACTGGACTGGCGGTAGGTGACGAGCTGAGTGGCCCAGGAGAGGGGGCGCGGGGCCTGTGCCCCAGGGAGGGCTGCATCGGGATCCTAGGCGCCGCCTGTCTTGTCCGAATCTGTTGACCTGAGGAGACCCATTCGCTCGACCCGGCTTGACTCCTCGGGTCCATCCACATCCTCGCGCGAGGAGGGGGCGCCGACGAGGGCCCAGGCCTGTGGAAGCCCGCGCACCCCTCGGAGGAAAGACCCCGGAGAGGCCCCGAGGCCGGGGGCAGCCCGTTTCCCCGGAAGCCCAGCCGAGCTGTAGGATTTACGTCCACGGGGCGGGGGGAGGGGATGAATGGGGGAACCAAGTGTTTAACTGGCAAGAGAGGGGCAGCTCTAGGAGAGGAGGACTGCGAGCGCGCACAGCCTGCAGCGGGTGTCCCGGGGCCAGGCTCAGCTCCCTAGAGGCGGCGGCGGGTCGGCCGTCCAAGGACGCGGGGCAGGAACTCCCAGGCACACGGACGAGCGTCCTCTCCTGTCCCCTCTCACCCTCCCCAAGCCAGCCCCGGTGCAGGAGCGCGCCCCCGCCTCTCCGCTGAACCGACTCCCCCGCTATACACACACGCACATTCCCTTCCAATTCTCCCAGCAGTTGGGCCGCTTTGATGATCAGATGGTAGAGCCCTGATTACAAATTTATTCCCGGCCGCTCCGTCCGTCTTTATCTCCGCTATTAGGGCCATCTGGGAGTGATTAGCGCCGCGCCCGCGCTCAGCCGCGCTGCCTATCTCGCCGCGGCGCGGCCGGAGCCGGGCTGACGTCAGGGCAGACGGCTCGGAGCCATCCCAGCCAAGCTGGGTGTAATCGGCGGCCGCGTGGCCAAGTCCACCCGGGCCAGGCCGGCAGCTGGAACGCGCCGCCCGTCTGTGCGCGGGGACTTTCTCAATATGTATTTTTAGTGCAGAAGACGTTCTTGTTTTCTTTTTTTTTGAGATGAGGTGGGGCCGGTGAACGCTTCGGCGGGGCCCGTCCCCACTTTAAATTTGCCAACCCACTGCGTCTGATGCTTCTGGCCTGGGAAAGGCTCCAGCCTTTGGTCCTGACCCGACCGCGCGCTCCTCCGCTATCCCTGCGCTGAGGTGCTGCTCTCCTACACCAACAGCTGCGGCCCCTGCAGCGGTGCCCATGCAGGTCGGGCTGCCAGGAGGAGGTGGCTCTTAGGGGTGGGGGGGGGGACGGGTCGTCCTCCTGGGACCCGTTTGACCCTTACACCCCTCGAGTCAAAATAGTGAGTTTCTGCCCAGCTGGGCGGCCTGGGAGACGCTGATGATGGAACTGAAGGTCTCTCCAGGCCTCCGTCTTTGCACCTGCTATTACAGCCCAAGGATCTGAGGCTCTGGACTCTCTCCTGCCTCCCCTTCCCCGCGCAGGAGATGTCCTTGACACAAACCCTGACAATTTGCCAGGGAAGGATGCCTTGGGCAGCTTTGTTCCCTACTATGTCAGTGCCCAGGGCAGAGGCTGGGTATATTTAAGTAATTCCTGCACCGGGAGGAGGATACCCCTGACCTCCCACCCTCCTGCCCTGTGGCACTGGCCTGATCTTTGGTGTGAATCCAACTCTAGAACCCTTTAGGTTTGAGCTTCCCATCCTAGTGATCGGAAATCTCTGAAGAACCTGGTAAAATTATACATACAGCCCCACCTCCACCAGAAATTCTGCTTCAGCCAGTCAGGGTAAGACCTGAAGTCTTCAGCTTTCAAGACACCCCCAGGGAGTTAGGGAACCAGTACCTAAGGCCACACACATTCACTGCAACCAGCCCCTCACCCATGGCACTCTGGAGGGCCCACGTGAAACACTGGACAATTGGTGTGGGGATGGCTTTCTCATGGGGGAGGGCCAGGACTGCATTATTTAAAGTCTTTCCTGGGACAGAATTGGCCATATCATGGATCAGCCCCACACCTTGATTTAACTAAGCAAAGCAAAGATTCAAAAAGCCAGAAGATGTGATTTATTTCAGCACAGGCTGCAAAGGCCAAGCTGAGCATTTACTCAAAGGCTACAGATAATTTAGCCAGAGGGAAAAGAAGTCGTATCCCGTGATTTGAGAGTAGTGATGAGAAGATCTATTGGGGGACTAAGGGTATCTAAAATAAACAGAAGATGCAGTTGAGAAAATTTCCCAAACGTTCACCTCTCTTCAATTCTTCCAGGCAACTCAGTACAGCAAACTCCAAAGTGGTCTTGTAATCTAGAAGGGAAAAGAACCATTTCCTCCTAGGTTGGTGAAAGCATTACACTGAGAGATTGGCGCCCCCTCCCACCCACCCATATCCCTAGCAGAGGGGAAAGGAAATATGGGGGTGGTGTGGGGATAGAGAATGAAGCTTTTAGAGATTGGATCCTTAATAAGTGGAGAAGAGTGTACCTATCTGTGCTTGAGGCCACACCAAGTAATTCCCCACAGCGCTGGTTAGTGGCTTCTCCAGGTTCTGCCTTAATAGTGGAGACAGGCTGTGTTCTGAGTCATTCAGACCACTCACAAACAAACAAAACCAAAAACACATCACTTCTTCCTGTGATACTGTCTTGCACTTAGCATGCATCAACTTTTACTTGAATTAAATGGGATGAATCAATGTGGCCCACAGGCCCAGAGAATGAATCCCTGTTTCCATTTCTAAGCAAAGGAGACAGGATTGCAGGCAGCTAAACCATTTACAGAAAGGATCACAGGGTACTCACCAGCCCCCACCCCAACTTAAAACCCAATTTTTTCAAATAGTATATTTAATGCACAACTAATCCTGAACAACCAGACTCAACCTGATATTTCCCTGTGACCAGATGGAGGGTTTCTGAATGTCAGTCCTCATTTTAGCACCAAACCATCTTTCAGTTCGTTGGTGAGCAAGAACTCAGGAGTCAGGGAGATGTGCAGTTTTCAGTAGGACGTGGGGTCATTTGCTGTTTGCTTGTTTGCTGCTCTCCCTGCTGAAAGAACTTAGAGCAAATAGTGCACTTACTCTGGCAGAGAGTTTTCAACCTTCATTGCCTAGAGAAGAGGCCAAAAAAGGTATCATTCTAAATTAAGATGGCAGTAAATACTTCTTTCCTTCTGGAAAGAAGTAAGCCACTATGCCAGTACAGGATTCCCTTCTGTTTAAAGTGAGTTGTTGTTGCCTTGAGCTGACATTTTGTCTTTAGGGTAAGGCAGCCACACAGGAAACAAAAACTGTGTGTTGCTTTTATTTTTGAAGAAGAAAACTCAGACTGATTCTGTGAGTAGAACTTGGTCATGAAAGAAACCTGATGCGGTTTTACTGGGAGAAAGTGGCCGCGGAGCCGCCTGACCATCGCCTTCACTTTGCAAATCTGGTTTTCATATGCTCGCTCAGTAATCACCCAGAGCCATAACTGTCTCTGAAATTATTCATTAAAGTCATTTTCAGGGATTCTCACAGGATGACTCTTTTACGTTTATGATCTTCTGAGAGCAATGACATCAGCCTCTGTCTCTTTTCCGCTTTTAATGAATGTGCTAGGGAGACACGAGGGGCCAGGGCTCTGTCCGTGGGGAGGGAGGGGGCGGGCGGGGCGGGGGGTGGTGGTGGAATTCACCAGCCGCTCTGCTCCCGGCGCGGTCAGCTGAGCCCGGGCGCGCGCAGACATCCTTTGATTAAGGAGGGTATTCCGGGGAGTGCAGGCTGTGCAGAAGATCACGGCGGTGCCCTGTGGTGCTGTCAGCAGTGACAGATCCCAGATGGGGCCGCTACTGTATGGCAGATTGAGTTTCTCAGCCGAAAACTCACCCTCCCTCCTAAACGTCTTCAAAAACCTTCTCCAGATACTCCAGGTCGCTTCGTGTGAAACTGAAAAAGTCCAACACCAAAGTTGGTTTTGCTTGCTTGCGTGTGTGTGTGTGTGTGTGTGTGTGTGTGTGTGTGTGTGTGTATTAGGCTCCCCCCGCCCCGACCCCTTCCTTTTCTTTTTTCTCTGCACGTCCTCCTCCTCTGAGCATCTTAGACCGGCAAGGTTACCAGGCTGCTAACGGCGCAGACTGGCGGCCCTGGTCGTTCGTGTTCGCCGGGCCCAGCGCCGCGCCGTCGACTCAGCACCCAAGGGCCCCGAAGGCAATCCGGTGGGTAGGGGCGCGGCGTCGGGGACGTGAGGGCCCCTCCGAACACCCCAGGCAGCCGGGGTGGACTGCATGGGGAGGGCGGGAGACTGAACCTTAGGAGGAAGCAGAGCCGCTTGGCCTGGCCCCCAGCTTCCCTCCCGCGTTTTTCCCGGGTGGAGCGCCGTCCAGCCCGCCGGGACAATTTCAGGGGCCGTACAGAGCCTGGGAAGGAGGCGGGGGCTGCCCTTCGGGACCGGGAAGGGCGTGCGGACGGCCTCGAGAGCCTCTGGGGCTCGGCGTGAACCGGGGCAGGTAGCGGGGACCGGGGCGGCAGAAGGTGAACCAGGGCATCTCCCAGGTGAGACGCGTCGCAGGGAGACCCAGCTCTCCAAGCCATCAACATCCGCCCGCTTGAGAGCTGCCAGTCTGGGCCCCAAGTTTCGTATTCCTGGACACACATGGAGTTGGAAACTCCTTTGCAGAAACTACTCGACTTACTTTACACTTTTATCTAACAATTAAACAGCCCCTTCGCTATCTCTTCGGAAGAGATGGAGATTCCTTCCGAGGTGCTGTCCCCTCCCAAGGGTGCCCAGGCGGAGGGGGGTGGGGGGAACGGGAGAGGGTGAAAGGCGGAGCGCGCGGAGCTCCCTGATTCTGCTCCGATTTCTCGACCCCAACCATCCAGACCTCTTAACTCAGGCACTTGGCGTGCTCCCACGGGCCTGGGGCGGAGGCGAAAGAGAGAAAAGGAAGGACAGAAACCTGGAGAGAGCGAGTTTTGCTTTAAAGAAGGCATTGGTCTCTCCTTCAGAATACCCTTGCAGCCGCCTCCACCTACTCCCACACCCCTCCGAGTAAGGGCAGCTTGGAAAGTCTCAGATCCACTTACAAAAGAGTCTCTATGGAACCCGGAGAGGAGCTAAAAATACTGCAGACGCCAGGCCCAAGGTGCTGGGGGTCGGAAGAGAGCTGGCAGCCTCCCTCAGCCCCGGCTTGCCCTGGAGGCACCGCCTTCTGCACCTCGAGGGTTGGCCGGGGCTTATCTGGGCGCCCACCCGGCAGCCGCTGGGCGCATTTCCCCATGTCTTTGCGCCCTGATGACCTGGGCCTTTTGTAGCCGAATCTTTCGGTGCAACTTCTGATGAAATCAGAGGTCATGCTTTAGACTCTCTTCGTTCTGCCCCCTCTGCAAACTCAGAATAGAGGTAGGACCACTACGTCCTATTTTAAGTCAGTAATAACCTGGTCTCTCAGTATTCCCTCTACACTTTGTATAAAGATCTGTATGGATATATGCAGCTGATTGCAGTCCGGGGACAAAAGATGAGAGAAATCTGTGAACCCCCTATTACAACCCTCTCTTGGGGAAAAACAATCTGACAGTTCTTTCCCCTGGTCATCAGGTAAAATCACAAAACTCTTTATATAATAGCAAAACACGCACTGAATTTCAAAACTCCCGCTTGCCCTCTTTAGAAGGCAGCTTTTATTTTCACGGCCCACGCTGGATGAAAGTGGTTTATTTTGATTTTTTTTTTTTTCTTTCTTGTACCCACATGCCTTGTAAAAGGTTCCTGTGCACGGGCCTGGCCCCCCTCTGATGACCGCAGGGGCCTTGCTTCCAGACAGCAGCCCCCCGTCGTTCGGTTTTTAAGTCCTCGCCTGGAGCCGAGGTGTAATTGCGACCCCGCCCGAGCCGCGAGCCTCCCGGGGGGACGTTTGGCCAGGCCTGTGCTGGGGCCGGGACCTCCCAAGTGGCGGACCTGGGAGCGGGGAGCCGCACGGCCCTATCCCTCCCCGCCTCCTCCTCCCCTCCCTCCCCTGCGGACTCTGCTCCTTTGCTCTGGGTCTCGGTCCAGGTTGCCCTGGGCGCACAGCGTTTCTCTTCCCTCCACTTTTCTGGTTTACTCTTGCCCTTTTCCTCTCTAGCACCTTTTTACCGCTCTCCCCGTCTCCTTCACGTTGAAATCCCAGCCCCAGAGAAGTAGAGTGGGGATTTATCGGAATCTGGAGAGACTAACAGAGCCTCTGGCCCCGCGGGCGCCGAGGCGGAGTCGCAACCGGGCGCGCTTCTGCGTAACGTCAGCGCGCGGGGTAATTTACCTTCCCCGGGCGTCTGTCAATATGACTAATTTCCACTGGGGTCAAAAAGCCTTTCTCCGGCAGTCCATCTTGGAACGCTCTCTTACGCGGCAGACCGGGTTAGTTGTTTTGTTTCCAGCCCTAGAAATAAATACTCTTGGGGGCGTCCCTGCGTGGGGAGTCCGAGAGTAGCAGAAGAATATATACACGGTGTCAATTAAAGGCAGTTTTCCTTGAACTACGAACTGTGATTGGGCTTAAATGACAGCGACCTGCTAGCCTTTTAGTTCACATTACCTAACTCGTCCTTGATACCAGTGCTTTCTTTAGAAACAGGAAATCAGAAAAGAGGGAAATAATTATTGCTCCAGTTTCCCTCTGCGGCATGTAGATCCCTACTGAAACATTTTCTTCGCGTTTCGGGGTGTGATTTAAACATAATGTATGTGCGCGTGGCTTGTTAATCTGGCCTAGACAGACAATATATCATCCAGGTGGTATTATACAATAATTTCAAAATTGCTACCGACTGCTTAAGTGTGAAATCAGTGCTGCGGGTTGAAACGTCCTCCAGGACTCGATATAGGCGGCGAGTTGATGTCAGTTGCTCTTGGAGAAGTGGGCTGAAAAAAGCCAGGGTGGTGGATGGTGACGAGGTATGCACGTCTGCAGACCCCAGTCCTGTCTGGAGCAGGGCACCTAGTCGCAGTTCTTGGGTGCTGGAGGAGGTAAATCTTTCGAATCCAGGTCTACCGCGAAGTGAAAGTCGCCAGAAAATCCATTTTCCTTCTTCCTAGGCTCTGGCACAGAGGCCCCAACAAGGAAACTGCTGAGTTAAAATGTTTAACAAAATCTCTTGAAAAAGCATGTCAGCCCTCTACCCGCTTTGTGGCCTGTAGCGAGTCAATGCTTGGACCTTGGGCAGTTAGGAGCTTCGGTGGACCCACCGGAAACCTAAGAGCTAAGGCAGAAGAGAGGAAGGCTCTCCTAGGGCTCCTCCACTCTGCCTGCGGGAGTGGGCAGCGGGCACCCTCGGCCAGGATCCCACCTCCTAAGACCCGCTTATCCGCACCCCCAAGGCAAGAGGGCGTGCGCGTGCGCAGACACACACATACCCTCCTTGCCTCTCTCATCTGTTGGTGCATTTATGACCTAATGAAAGTATATCCTTTAGGGAAAAGACTGTCTATAAAACGTGAAATATGAAGAACCCGTTTGGATATTCCCACTCCCAGCCAGACCTGATCTTGCAGTCTTTTTTTAGCACAAACACCTTGATTCCTTCTGTTGCTTCCATAACCACACTGTGAGTTTTACTAAATGATGATATTTGGCTCTAAAAGTGACCTCTGCACATTCCCAGCAGGAGGAAAACTCTCCAGCCTGAAGACATTCATTTGGAGGAAGACCTGCCTGGAGGAGGGGGTGGAAGGAGGAGGGGGTAGAGGGAGGTGGGTGTGAAGGGAGGTGGGGGAAAGAATTGTACTTTCTATTCCTTGTCTTTGGAAAACCCTGACTCCACGTGTTCAAACTGCCGATAACAGCTGGAGAAACCAAGGGCTCTTTCAACTCCCTTCCCTTCCTGCTTCACTGGTTTCCCCAAATGCCACCTTTTGGGGTCTCACAAACATTGCCCTGTTCTTTCTCCTGGCCCCCCTGCTGAAATCTCTCCCATTTTCTGACATAACCAAGTAGTACCTCCTTAGAAATTACACAGATGACCACCTGTTTTCCTGGGAAAAGAGGGTCTGAATCTGTGTTTAGGGGAGGCTTGTTTATTAACATGAGTGAGTAGAGCAGAGATAATCTCCCATGTGGTTTTTCTATATACCGTACCTTTACATAAAAGTTTTTAAAAGTCCCTTTCATTTTGCAATTCACCTTTGCCACAGGAATGGTTTCAGTTGTTTACCATCAGGGACTGTGCCCCCAGAAAAGCTACAGGCGGTGTAAGTTCCAGTGTGAGCTGATGAGATGGGTTGCCAGTTGGGGTGGAGTTGTTTATTTGCACATTTAAAAACTTTTTATTGAAGTATAGTTGATTTACAATGTTTGTTAATTTCTTTCCCATTATGGTTTATCACAGGATATTGAATATAGTTCCTTGTGCTATACAGTAGGTCCTTGTTGTTTATCCATACTTTTTAAAGCGCATGGCAGTTCTCACTAAAAGTTTTTTGGCATCCAGGGACTATTTAATGATCTGGGGATGGAGTGTGGGTTGGTTACTCAATTCACTGCTTCGTTGGTCCGTTAGTTTCTGAGTTAATATCATTAGATATTCTGAGTTAATATCATTCCTCTAAAAATTTTTACTCTCTTGTTTGGTGTAGGCTTCCTGAGTAGAATTAGCCTAACAAGAATCTTGCAGTTGGTTAAAGCCTAGGGCAATGGCAGATTGCGACTGTGACGTGTTCAGCCCACCCTGAGAAGGGTAAGAGTGGGAATGTGCTGACAGGCAACCATTTCTGAGAAAGGGTATCCTCTTCCTTATACAAGAAATTGTCCATTTTCAAACATTATTAGGAAGTGTCAGTCCTTCAAATGTGTTCTAGCTCAGCCTTTCCCCTTGGCACTGAGGGTTTGGTCAGTCCTTCAAGTCAGTGTTTGTAGTGATCTGGCTTAACTGGATGAGTCAATGGCTTTCAATTGGCAAATATTCATTTCTGAGAACAGGAGAGGAATTACCTTCTGCCTGACCTAAAGTTCTATACTTCTATGTGTGTGTGTGTGTGTGTGTGTGTGTGTGTGTGTGTGTGTGTATGCTCAGTCGCTTCAGTTGTGTCTGACTCTTTGCAACCCTAGGGACTGTAGCCCTCCAGGCTCCTCTGTCCATGAGATTCTCCAGGCAAGAATACTAGAGTGGGTTGCCATTTCCTCTTCTAGGGGATCTTCCCCTCTCAGGAATCGAACCTGTGTCTCCTGCACTGCAGGCCGATTCTTTATCGTCTGAGCCATCAGGGAAGCAGAAGGCCCCTATACTTCTGCATTAAAATACTATTTTCTGGTCAGATTTCCAACTTACAACCCATGGAACAAAACAGAAAGTTTATTACATGTTTTTCAATCCAATATTCTCCATAAATGGACTCTAGATCCTCCTACTCGAGATATGATATTATGTCTAATAGTATTCAGCATCTAGCATCTATCATATATATTCCGAGATTAATTTCTCATGAATAGGCAGTACACTTTCACCGTCCAAAAATATACAAAATGTGTATGTGAATAGTCTTTCTCTTATCAGTCCAGTTTCTTTCTCATTGTTATTAATTTCTTTAATAGTCCTCCAGAGCTCCCTACTGCATAGAAAAGCAAATAGGAATGGAATTGCTATGCATCCAGAAGGCTGCAGTTTACTCCATTTGTATCTGTTCTGCTGATCAGGAGGGCTTGGGGGATGGGGGCAGATCCCTGGAAGCTTTGAAGAACTTAAAGAGGCTCACGTCAAATACAATCTGGTCATGGTGTGAGATGCCTCCTGACTGTAATTTTAAAGTATCAATGAAAGAGAAGACATGGCACATGCAGAACAAATGATCCCTAAGGCTCCAAACTGTGTTGCTGAATCCAAACAGTAAGGGGAAAGGGAAGAAAGAAAGGAAGAAAAGCAAACAGAAAGAGTGAGGTAATCAAATTTAGAACTGAAAAAAAGTGGTTTCTCATTTTTTGGTGTGTCCGTCCCCCCAGTTAAATTTCAAAGGACTAAACTGTTAGGCATCAAGTAAGTCACAAATACACTTCCTCCTACTTTCAGAAAGGTTCTGTAATGTTTTAGTCTGTAGATATTTTGTAGGGGTTACAAATGGAGTGGGGTGCAGGGGTGAGATTGGGAAATGCACATGTATTTTAAAACAACTGAGATAAATTCTGTAGTGTAACAAGTTAGTATATGTAGATTTGATAGACCTCAGGTATTTTGTCCTCTGAAATCTAAAGAGACAAAAACAAAGCCAGAGTTGACAGCTCCCTATACAAAGCAGATGGCACCTCCAGCTACATCAGTTACATTAGGGCAGCTCTCAAAGAGGCTCAGGGGTCTTACTGTCCCCGACCATTTTCTATCTAGGAGTCAGATGCAGATGGAGAAGAAGACATGCCTTGTAGGAAAAGTGCCATACACAGGGCCCCCTGCCAGGGATGGGGCCAGTTCTGCTATCTGGGGTGTTCTGTGACTTTCTGGTACCTGGCCAGAATTGCAGCTGCTAAACTGGCTCAAGTCAATGGTGGAAGCCTCCTCACCATGCTTTCTTCCCTTATCCTTGTCAGTGGGGTTGAAAGATCTTCAGCTTCTTGATGAAATATAGCTATTACTCTGTAAGTGTGTGTGCACGCATGTGTGCGTGTGCATGCGTGCGTGTGTGTGTGTGTGTGTGTGTGTGTGTGTGAGGGATGGAGTTATTAAGAATTCACTCTTTCTATTAATGCCAAAAATCTCTCTTCTTTCACTTTGTTATTCTTCCGGCCCCTGTCTCATAGTAATACGAGATGCCATAATGACAACAAAAGCTCACTGCTGATTCTCTTGTCTGCCTCTGAAGAGATTCTTGCTTGTCCCTCTTAGGGACCCACTGCCAGGTTTTTAGCCTTAGTTACTGTGGTTAAGCCACCTTCCGAAGCAGGGGTAGCTTTCAGATCACCCACTGAGTTCAAATGATGTTCTGGTAGGACTAAAGGGCATTGGTAGGTGAAAAGGACCCCAAACCCCTGCCCCCGGCAGCCCCGGAGCTGTTCATCAGACTGGAAGCCTAAGGCTCACATAACTCTAATTAGTGTGCGCATATGTTGGCTAGCCTCTTGGCCAGTTTTATGAGGTTTCACTGGCAGTGCTTGAATCAGCGGGTCAGATGAGGATTAAGGGTCCTAATGAATCATGTGACCATAAGTGGTCTTGGATGGTGGCTGTGATCAGACCTACCCCTGGTGTTCTCCACCCTGAGGCTCTTTTCATTCCTGGAAAGGAAGGCTGGTCTGGGAGGAACCAGCCAAATAGGGCATCAGCAGAAGTTTAAAATGTCCTTATCTGTGTCTTGGCACAGAACATTACTAGAACGTGTATGTATCTTCAGTCGTTTGGAAATTCAGAAGAAAAGTTTTGTCTTAACTGTATAGAATTTCAGAGTGGAAGTGGGACTTTGGAGTTCTAACCTTTTTCACAGGTGAGAAGACTCAGGCTCAGAGATGCTTCTGGTCCCTGGCCAGCACAAGCCACTAATGAGTGAAACTGGGGGTGGTGGGTTCCTCTCCTTGCCTTAGTTATTTCCAGGGGTCTCCTATTTAAGAGAAATAAGGAGGAGATGGCGGACGGAAAAGTTTTGAAGAAAAAAAAGGAAAGAGATGTGGAGACTGAGGCGGGAAGAAAGGTCGCCAGAGAAGTGATAACCTGGGGGTGGGTTCCTGGAGGCCGGTCTTCATATTTTTTAAGAGTCTTTACTGGACTCCACGACAGCTATTGGAGGCTGTTTTCACACATACATTGTCCTGTGTGTGTGTGTGTGTGTGTGGTGTTTAAGCCAGTCCAGGAAAACACTCTTCTCTCTTGGGAAGAAAGAATGATGTTTCCAAAAGCGAAGCAGTGAGGCAGCTCTCATCAAAAGCGCTGGTGGATCTGGTGACAACACGGACACGCGCTTCGCTTAGAGCCTGGGAGTTGTCAGGCGGCGCGGATGCCGCGGGGGGACAGCCGCGGGGCCCCACGGTGAGCGCGCCTGGTGCTGCTGCGTCCCTGGCCGGAGAGAGGCGGCGACCGGGCCAGGGAACTAGCGAGGATTCTTGGGGAATCGCGGAGGAGGATGTGGATCAGAGAAAGGCGAGGTGGCGACGAAGAGAGCACAGGAGGAGAGATTGCGTGGTCAGGAAGCCCGGCTGCTGGACTCTGCGTGGAAATCAGTCCACCGCACGGCTGATGCGGTCCACTGTCCTGGCTAAAGATTCTGCTTGGGCGCCTCTCTGGGTGAAGGCACCACCAGGGTGGCTCTTGGTTTTGCAAAAATTCGCGCTTTTAAAAACAAATGTTTTTTCATTCTTTGAGCGTGGGTTTCGGTGGGGTCTGAGGCTGAAGATTCTCTGGGGCCTCAGGAGCCATCGGTGGTCTTCCCTTAAGCCTCAGAAACGGAACTGGACAGAAATAAAAATCAGCAAGGAAACTAAACAGCCCCCACAAACCATCCTTCCAGGGCTGGGGAGCTGTATTCTGGCCTCAGCGGTCAGGTTCGAAATTAATGGAGTCCTGGCTTGAATTACACCCTGGGGACAGCATTTTAATGTAAATATAAGATATGCTTGTCATAATCACTTGCGGGCTCCGAAGCACCACTAGAATCTCCGTTTAATTAAAGGGGCAGGAGAGGAGAATTACCAGCCAATTAAATCTGAGCCTATTTGTAATACTCTCTCCGCTGCTGCCGACTTTAAAATGCAAAATGACTTTGTAAACGTGCCCGCATATCAAATTTTTGAACACAGGTGAAAACTAAGGCAGTAAACCAGGGGGCCAGGGATTGGGGGCGAAAGAAGGACGGGGAGAAACTTAGGCCTCCGGGCCGAGGCCGGGTCGCCAGGCTGCCTCTCCCCCGGCGCCTCAGATCCCCACGCTACGGCCCGCGCTCGGAGCTGGACCACGAAGGAGGCCATTTCCTCTCTTGGCAGAGGTTTCGACTTCTCTTCTCCCGACTGATTTGCCCGCATCTCGCGCATGTCTCCCACAGCAGGCCGAGCGCCCCAGGTCCGCTCGCTGGGGAGGAAGTGAGCTCACGGGGCAGGCTGGCCCGCGGCGCCGAGAGGCTTGCGGATCCCGGGGAGGAGCTGCGAACCCGGCCTGCCCGCCGGGGCCGCGCGCCCGGACGTGGTCTCAGTCGCGCACTCGGTTCTTCACGGCTATGGGTGCAGGCGTGGGGAGTGACTCGCGAGGCGCAGGCCTCCGGGACAGAACCCAGAGACTGGGGCCTCGTGAGCACCGGGGTCCAGCAGACACGACCGGGTCCGTGCTGCCCCAGCCTCCAGCCGCGCGGGTGCGTCCCCGGCCGAGCTGCGCGCTCCCGCCCCTGCGCGCCCACCTCCCCTTCGCCTGCACGCGCGCCCCTGCAGACGTCCGGTCCTGGGGATCCAATTTACCTTGAGAACTTGGAGTTTTTCTGGGGCCACCGTGGTCACCCACTCGTAAACACGCTGAGTCCTCGCGCTTCAGAAGAATGAGCTGCGGATCCTTCTCCCAATCTTTACAGTCTTCCACCGCCAGCGCCGGCGCCCCATGGCTCCGCTGCAGTCCTCTCTGGAAACGCGGACAGAGCGAAGCAGGCTGTCTCGGCCAGCACGAGCCCCCGAAAGCCCCGAGCGAGCCCTACGAGCGTTTCCAGGCTGACAAGGCGCCTGACGATGCAGGGGTGCCTGTCCAAACAGGGCCTTAGCACCTCGTCCTCCGGGCCGCGATGCTGCTCCAGCCGAGGTCGCGGAGCGCGTTTGCGTCGGAAGAGCTGGCGACAATCCGGAACCCAGCTCGGAGCGGGTACCTCTCCGCTGTGCGGGGAGAACGGGACCCCGGACTTCCTCTAGGCCTTGCTGGAGGGCCCTGCTCTCATGCGAGGAGAAGGTGTCTGGGTGGCATGCAGCGCGGGGCGCGATCCGTGGCCTGATTCCTGGTGGTTCGGACGCCTGACAGCGTTTGGGGGAGGCCCAGGAGCTGTGTGTTGGGGGTACGGGGTTATGGTCAGACCGCGAGGACCGGTCCGCGTCTCCAGGGCACAGTGGGAAACCTTGCCGGGTTTGTGTGCAACTGATTTGGAATCGATTGGAGAAATTTACATCAACTAGGACCTCGCCTTTTCGCCTCCATCCCACCTCCTGCAGAAAACACCCGCACACCTCATCTCTACCCAGTGGCTGGATAGGTTGTCCCATAAAACCAGTAAAATCTTGTTTTCCACCTGACCTACCACGTGCTGGTTATCTATTTTAAAACTCCAAGTCTTTCTCTGTGCACTCAGTAGGGAGGTGGGGAAGCCGCCTGGTGTCAACCTTGGCAAGTTAGGAGGGGAAAGCGTCATCGAAATTTCCTGGGTGTGCTACCAGCTGACCTCCCCCCACCTCCCGAAGTCTCGATGCGCATCCCATCCCCTCTCTGGTCCCTAATCTCTCCCAGCAAGTCCCCTCTTTGGTCCCGGGCCACCGCAGCGCCTCCCGGCGCAACGCACGGGGCAGCCAGACTCCGACTCCGCCCCGCAGGCCAGGCCGCCACGGAGGGGCCTCGCTACTGGCTTTGGAAACTCCGTTTTTCCCACAGTATTTCACATTCATATTACTTTTAACACCCTGTTAGGCAGTAATAACACTGAACCTGCTAAATACTTCCATGCACCAAGTCAGCCCTCCCTCAATCACAGCCTTCATGGGCCTTCTCCTGGTGAGGAGATGGCTTTCTCAGCCCGTGGCCTTGTTGGCTTCCTTCTCTCCTCTCCTGAGATCTATCTTCAGACCCTAGGAAGGCAGTCCTGGTGGTCGCTGCTGGGAGGGAGCACACAGGTATGGAAGAGGTCTTAGCCCTGGCCTACAAGGGCGGGAGAGGGGATGGTTGTTGGGGTGGGGGGAGGAAATGGATGTGGGGACTGTTCCAGGTTTTGATAATTATGTGCTGCTAGCTGGGCGATTGTTCAATGAACAAAGCCTTGCTTCATACCAGGAGCAAGACAAGAAGTAAAACCTGGCCTGCATAGTAAGTCCTGCCTTCCCTTCAGGAGCCTGGGGCCCAAGGGGTAGCTTCTGGGCACTGAGGGGCCTGGGGTGGGGGTGGGGCTAGAGCCCAAGACCAGGCCTAAGAGCTTCAGAGCAGAGGAGAGGTCAGGCAGGTGAGGAAGCCCGGCTCCCTGCACCGAGTCACTCTTTGGCTGTTGGGTGGCTTCTGTGGAGTGGCACTTGCTCCCAGAGGAAGGGCAGAAGGAGCCTTAGAGTCCAGTGACAGTGCCCTGGACCCCACTGGGCACAGTCAACAACGTGGTCCTGGCCCTCCCCTGTGTCCCAGGCCTGGGTTCCCTGTGTGTGCTGCAAGGTGCAGTGAGGCGGCACCAAAGCAGGACTAAAGCAGAGGTCCTGAGCTTCAGTCTGAAGAGTCCAGGGAAGCTGAGAATGATCTTCTGCTGCTCCTCAGGATCCCACCTCAGTTCTTCCATCAAGGGAAGCGATGATACCTGCTTTGGTGGGGGTGGGAAGGAAATAAGTTCTAAGGAGAGCCCCTTATGTGTGAAGCAGTTTGCAGGCTGCATATTGTTTCATCTTCACCAACTGTAAGAGGAGTATTTCCAAACCCTGTGTGTCTGCAAGGAAGCTGAGTTGCAGAGATGAGATACCTGGCCAGAGCCATGAATCTGTGCCTCCAAACATACTCCAGGCCCCCTACTACCATTCAGTAGTAGGTAGTTCTTCTACTACCTACCTACTACTTTCTTCTAAGGGCCAAGTCTCCTGGTGACCTTGACAGGGAGTTGAGCTGCCTTCCATGAGCCTCTAACATGCATTCCTAGAGGCTGATTGAGGTCATGGGAAATTCGGGAGTGGGATCTTGAAGCTTTGGGCACTATACAAGTTGTAGTGCTTTTCTACCACTTCCTCCAAAAAATCCCGGATAGTGGAAGTTCTCAGACTCTCTTGCTCAACTCAGGAGCCCAGCATCCATCACATATATTCCTCAGTGTCACTTATTATGCCCCACCACACCAGCAGTGAGATTGAAACTCTAATTCACTGGATTAGTTTCTGCTCTCCCACTAATATCCAACGTGAGCCCAGAGCTCTCCCCTCAAGACTAGAGAGGCCTGGGAAGGGATTCACATGGTTCCTAACTTCCAAGGGCTGCCTAAATTTTTTCTCCACTTGCCAGGGCTAGAGTTTAGAGTTGGCCCAGTGAGCAGAAGGGACCACCCACACCTAAGCTGGGGGAGGAGGACTGAGTGTGGGGCCTTGGGAAACCGTGCATCAAGTTTTGGTAGTGAAACCCTGGGAGCCCCACCTCCCAAATATCGTTATTTGTGTGTGTCCACCTCCCAGCACTTGTTTGGTGGTTGCCTCCTGGGGTCCTGGGCTCCCCTTTGATCCACAGAGAGGCAGTCTGGTGACTCTAGAGAAAATGCTTTAGATTCTGGATTTGAGGCATTGTGGAAGTTATGATGAGCCAGCAGGCAGGGAAGGGGTGTGTGCAGGCCTGTGGCAGGAGATGGTTGTGATTTGAGAGTTGCTTAGGGAAGCCATTTTTTTTTTCCTGTTTCCTTTCCTACAGAGACAATCCCAGCCCAGAGCCTCTCCATTCTCTATTCACTTTCTCCATTCCATTTTTCTTTACTCTCCAGATGCTGAGCCTGGGAAAGGAGCATTCTGGAGCAGGAGCCCACATCCTTATTTTTAGGGCAGTCAGCCGCACAGAGGAGTGATTCCAGGTGGGCATTAAGAACAAATTGTTTTAAAGAGCCCCTGAAGCCATACTCATCCCTGTTAAGCCCTCTTTTCCCTTCGGGCATGAAAAGGAATTTCTGGAGCAGTTCCTGAATTTCTGCTTAATCTAAGAGCTCTGGACCCTCATTTCCTCTGGAACACTATTCCAAATCTGGAGGCAGCTAAATGAGTGGTCCTTTAACAGGACTTTTAAAACCCTACAGGGTATGTGAATTCATTTTACAGTCATGGGGGAGTGGGAAAGAGGGAGTGACTATAGTGAGTTCCTAATTGCCAACTAGTAACTAGCCCCCCTACCCTGCGATTTTGTTTAGTAAACAGTGATGTATTATCTGACTCTGGTGAGAACAAGACTGATAGACAAGTACAAACCAAGTTAGGGTGCCGGAATGCACACGTGGATTTCTCTTCTGTCATCCTCTGCCATCATTTCCACCCCTACTTGTGGCGGGTTGGCCACATTCAACTTTAGGAACACCAAATCCAAGAGGCTGAACAGAGACTGGGATTAGGTCGCCAGTTTGAGTTGAACTTGGTTTTTCTTCCTCCGATCAGAATGCCCTAACCCGGAAGTGAAATCTCCTCTCCTTCCAGGGACTCAGTCTGCAAACAGTAAATATCAAGGCATTCGAGATGGAAATGAAAAGGACCAGAAACTGTAGGAAGAGAAAGGAAAGGGGAAGTAATTGTGCACATTCGAAGAGCTTTCGGAACTCTGCGTGAGTTACCAACAACCGAAGCTAAAGCTTGTTTGTCTCCACTTGGCTCGGTTTCTCCACACGGTTTCTAGAGCGCACTTCCCTAGCTCAGTATTTCCGGGGTTCTTCGCGTGGGAAGGGCACTTGCAAGCGGGGCTGCTCTCCTTCAGGGCCCTAGTCACCGGCGGTGGTACTGGAGGGGCACCAAGCCCGCCGCCTCAGGGGAGATTCTGGGCTGCTCACCGTTCTGGAATACTCGGACCAGTGATATTATTACAGTTTTTCATGACCAAGGTGATTTCTTAAGCCAAAACCAAAAAGAAACGGCTCCAAATGAGAACACTAGAGCAGCGGGCTGTGCGCGCTCGCTGAGTGGGGATGGCGCCAGCGACAACGCCCCCAGCTGCTGCCTTGGGTCGGTGCCGCCGACAGGCGCACGGCAGTGGGCATCGAGGCGCGGAGGGTGCAGTGGTGCCGGCCTGGAAGGCAGTGACGTGAAACAACTAGACTAAGAAAACTCCTGGCTACTTAAGGAGACTTATTACCTCCAACTTCCTCCCAGCGGCAGGTTTAAGGTAAGTCTCTCCTTTCCTAAGGATGATATCCCTCCCCCAAAGCCTTCAAGGGTTCAGACAGTTCCAGGACTCTTGTAATATTAGGAACGTCGCAGTGATCCCGCTTGAGCTCTTTGCCAGCGGCTGAGTGGCAAGCGCCTTAATGCATTTCGGGGCCAGGCACGCCTGGGCTGAGTCCTGGCTTCTGGACTTGATTTGAGCCAGCATCTTGGCCTCGTGAAGTTTGTTTTTACGTTTGAAAAACTGGGACCTATGCCCAATAAGGGTTTGAAAGTGCCGCTTCTAGCCCTGGTGAGCCTTATCGCTGTGTATTTGTCTTGGGGGAAATCCCCGTCATTTTTTCTCCCTAGAAACGCGGGATGTGATGGAACTCCCATCCCCTCTTTCCACGAAGTGTGGCTTCCTAGGCGACCCCCTTCCTCCCCTAACCGCCGATTCTGGGGTCTCCAAGTCCGTCCCTTCCGTCTCACAAGCGATTTGTTCCGAAATTTGCATTCTCCCACCCAGTGGGCGAGACCTGACCCTTGCATTCTTGCGACTGTGTTCCAGTCTATTATTACCCTCTCGCTGTACGTCTCAGAAGCCAACATTAGACGGCCCCACATTAGACGGTCCAAAAGGACCAGAACCTGCGCAAAAACCCAGACTCCTGATGCCAGTGGAGCAAGGTCTCCTATTCACCTGCCAAACGAGCCAGGCCCTACATGCATGACTAGGGGTCTTGGGAGTGGAAATGATGCAGTGGCTAGCTGGCCACAGGGACCAAGGGGCTACAACAACTGGCCCGTGGAAGAACCCAGGGATTTGGGTCCTAGGGAGCCGCCTAGGCTTGGGGTCCTTAGCCCCTCCCCCTGCCTTCACCCACGCAGAGAAGGGTACTGGGCCCCTCTTACCGCTTGCTGCTTCCAAAGGAATCCTGCATTGTGCGTCAGGCTCTTTTTAAATTTTTTTCACTAAGGAAAATTAAACATTTTGCATATATTTCCATAATGGTCAGGCCCTAATTACGCCCAGGAGGGTGCTGGGACCATGGAAGACGCTTGCAATTATACATAAAAAGAAAAAAAAATTAGTTTGGACCGTTGTAGAGTGTCCAGAACCAACAGGTTGGCCACTCGAATGGGGGCGCCTGAATCCATTCCAAAAAGGTAGCCTCTGTGTCACCTTGCAGTTGAGAGCTCGAGAGGCAATAGGTCAGTGAGATGGAGCTGCCTTTCTTGGACTCCTTCCTGGGCCCATATTTGGCCCGCACCACATTCAACTGGGACCCAGTAAAAATCTCTTAAGTTTGCAGACTTGGAAAGAGAGGAAGGTTGCCAGGCAACAGAATTGCGGAAACATCCTCTTGGTCACGTGAGATTTACTGCAGATCAGGAAGTTATCTAACTGCCAAAAATCTTCTGACTCCAGAACTCCAAATGTTGACTGTTTCTCACACCTCACCACCAGGGTCCAGGGTCTGCTTCCTTGGGCGTTATCCAAATTGCCTATTCCTTTTCGGCTTCAATCTACCCCCACCTGCCCAGTTGCATTTGGAGATGATTTCCTTTTCTCCATTCCGGAGACCATGTGGCTCCCATACTTACCTGGGCTGGCTCTTCCCCCACCCACCCTCCATAAGGGGAATTCCAGATCTCTTGAGGAGCGAAAGCCGGGTTGAGGAAGGGTCAGAAAAAGGAAGCGGAGCTCAAGTCCAGGCATGAAATATTATATTCTTCTCTGGTCCCTTTGATTCATTCCAGAAAAAAGTGCAACAGAAGAAGTAATTTTAATGTGCCCCCTCCCTTTTTTCTACTAACGCACTAATACCCAGTTCTGAGCCAGGTTCACGGCCAGAAAACTGGCCTTCTGTGGCCTTGGATCCCTGAAAGAGCTGGTAAAGATCTGAGCATACAGTAGGAGCTGGAACAATAGATCATGGTTGACAGACGGATGTTCCGAAGGAAAAGGAGCAGTTGTTTGAGAGCAACTGTAAATAAAGGTGGGCATGTGTGTAGCCTGTGCCTATCCAGTTAATTTCAAGCTCATAAATGAGATCGCCTCAGGTAGATCAGCTCCTACTTTCAACACAGCACCCAAACACAAGGGGGCCCACTCCAGCTGACCCACTGAATGGACAGGGCATCAGTGTGATTTCTGCTGACAGTGCACCTCTCCTGACCGGAGAGTCTCTAGGTGACCTGAGCCCGCCCGCCCGAGTTCACCCTCAGGCCAGCTTCACCCCAGACAACCAAGACCTTCCTGGAAGCCAAAGTGCATAAAGACCGTGCCTCGTGAAATTCACCCTAACTAATGGGGCACTCTGGCCCTGCTTGAGTACTTGCGATGACAGGTGGGGCAGGGATGCTGCAGCGGTGCCCTGGTCTTCCACTTCGGATCCCCCTTCTCTGAGCAGACGCTAACATGCTTGAGAACTGGGGCTTGATCATGACCAACTGGAGAGGCTATAGTGTCACCCACCTGGATGTTACCGTAGGCTAAGATAGTTTACTGTTCTCTTTTGGCTCTAACCTTCACCTTGAGTATTTGTAATTAACCACAGGCACCTACAAGAGAAGGCAATGGCAACCCACTCCAGTACTCTTGCCTGGCAAACCCCATGGACCGAGGAGCCTGGTAGGCTGCAGTCCATGAGGTCGCACAGAGTCGGACACGACTGAAGGGACTAAGCAGCAGCAGCAACAGGCGCCTACACAGTCCGCACACCCAGAAGTACTTGCAGAGACCCGGAAGTGGTGGGAGCTCTGATGCAGCTGCTCTTGTTGGCCAGCCCTCTCCGCTCCGCCCACTCTCGAGGTGCTGGGATTATTGAAGTCACTTCCGGGACTGCTCTGCCTCTGGGTCGCGGTGGGTGGCGGCCTGGCCCTCCCTATTGCCAGGAAGAGCCCTAGCGGATTTAGGGCTCCTAGAAGGTTACTGCACAGGTAGAGGGAGATAGAGGGAGGCAGTGGGAAGGAGGACTTGACAGTGGGCGCATGAGAGCCCATTTGGTAACTCCTAACTGGGTGTTAGGAGTTAGATGACTGGGTGACGCCTAACTCCTAACTGCCGTCGGTAGGACACCTTGGGTCCAGCCTGGCTGGTGTCCACGACGGGAGAGCCCGGGGCCGAGGGTGTCGGGGAAGCGACTCCATCCACGTGGCCGACCTGCCAGGGGCCTGTGGCCCAGCCTCGCCGTTTCCCTGTTTGTGGGTTCAGGCGCAGTTGGAGAAAGAATAATGTCTCTACTTTCAGGAAAAACATCAAAGACCGGGTCTGCACAATATGGAACACATATGGAAGGGCTCGGAGGGCCGGGCCTGCCAAAACACGTTTTGCAGGATTTTCCTCCTTTTTTTTTTTTTTTTTTTTTGTCCATCCCTGCCACACCCCCACTCTAGTCTACTTTTTTTTTTTCTCCCCCAAATGGGAGGGAGCCACGGGCTTGGGTTCCCCGGCAGTCGGGCTTTTGCTTGAGGCGGCTGCGGAAGATCCACAAGGACTTTGGGAAGGTGACTTTCACCCAGAAGGGGCTGTAGAAACCGCAGAGCCATGACTCCGCCAGGAGCCAGAGCAGAAGTGCCAGGTCGCTTTTAGCTTTTTACCTGGAAAAAGCAGGTGAGTTTCCTGCTGGTAAGCACTCCCTTAATGCCAAGTCACACCAGCTGAGTCCCAGGCCTGCCTTAGCGCATGGCTCCTGAGATAAGGGCAATTCAATACTTGAGTATTGAAGCGAAGGGCGGCCAGGAGCCTGCACACCTGGCTCCATTTTACTTTTTTATTTCTGTCTTGAGCGAGTTCACTTTCACTTTTCACTTTGACGCATTGGAGAAGGAAATGGCAACCCGCTCCAGTGTTCTTGCCTGGGGAATCCCAGGGACGGGGAAGCCTGGTGGGCTGCCGTCTATGGGGTCGCACAGAGTCAGACACTACTAAAATGACTTAGCAGCGGCAGCAGCAAACAAGATTTGGGGCTTCCTAGGTGACTAAGTCGGAGAAGGCAATGGCACCCCACTCCAGTACTCTTGCCTGAAAAATCCCATGGACGGAGGAGCCTGGTAGGCTGCAGTCCATGGGGTTGCTAAGAGTCAGACACAGTTAAGCGACTTCACTTTCATGCATTGAAGAAGGAAATGGCAACCCACTCCAGCGTTCTTGCCTAGAGAATCCCAAGGACGGGGGCACCTGGTGGGCTGCCGTCTATGGTGTCACACAGAGTCCGACAGGACTGAAGCGACTTAGCAGCCGCAGCAGGTGGCTTAGTGGTGGAGAATCCGCCTCCAGTGCAGGAGACGCCGGCTCGATCCCCGGGTACTGAAGATCCTCTGGAGAAAGACATGGCACCCACTCCAGATTCTTGCCTGGAAAATCCCGTGGGCAGAGGCGCCTGGCAGGCTGCAGTCCATGGGGTCACGAAAGACTCACACATGACTTAGGGACTAAACAACAACAAACAAGATTTATTTAACACATGCAAAGCTCCTCTTCCTCAACAGCTATTTTAACATTATTATTACTACTGGATAATAGTAACTATCACAGCTTTTTCAGTTACCTTGCCGAGAGAGGCATGGGACAATTGGCCCAAAGTTCAGGCCGTTTGCTTCAGGAATTTCTCAAGATAAAATCTCAGCATGCAAGGGGTCATTAAAATGATCTAGTTTCGGCTTCTGAATTTCCCTGAAAATGAGCTGAGACCTAACAAGATATCTACTTGCCCAGGGCACATACTAGGATGGAACTGGGGAACATGCTCTCTTTGACCTAACTGCCCCTCAGTTGAAGGACAAGCTGGGTAGTTTCTTCTCTCTTCGCTGCTGCTGCTGCTGCTGCTGCTAAGTCGCTTCAGTCGTGTCCGACTCTGAAGCAAAACTTAAAGTCAGCACCTGGTCACTTGTGCTGTGTTCTTTTAAAGATATCAACTCTGTTGTGTGAATTTTGAGCCCACAAGGACCTTTGGGACAAGGTTATAGTTCCTCTACTGAGGATACAGTGACAAGTCTCACTTGTTTTAGAGTGTTGAATTCAGTGTAAGAGACTTAGAAATCCATGATCAAATAAAAAAGCAACATAATAATTAACAAATTTATAAAGTAAAATCAATGTTAAGAAGTCATCCTTCTGCCTCACACACAGACTCCCAGATTATCAACAGTAGGGGCAGGTGGAAGAGCTAACAAAGGAGTTATTCACTATTAATGATAAGATGGTAAAGCTGCTCTTGCTTGCTTTGGGGAAGCACCTTCTAGATGTGAGATATGATGTGGGGGACTGTCTGCCATGTTGGAAATTAAGTCTGGGCGCTTTCTCCTGTTTCGATTGACCTTGATGAGCCTGGCTGGAATCCAGGAGTATGTAGTGCAACAAGCAGTTTCTCTGCACTGAAGCAGTCTCTGCCTCTATCACCTGCAGGCTGGGAGACCTTGACAACTTGGAGGCTGAAAGAACCCCACACGGCACTAGGGCTGAGGGGTGTCCCTCAGCAAAGACCTTACATCTGTGGGGATGGGCTGCCAGACCAGAAAACTACTCCTGGCTATTGTCCTGGAGCAAAGATACTCACCTTCCATGTTTGAGTCTGGCTGATTATGTAAGGTGTTCATTGCAACTCTAGCTAGAGCTCTCCAGCCCCTCCTTGTAAACCTCATCCTCAGGGTCCTGTTCTAGAACTTTTTCTCTGCTGATATGAAAAGCTCTCCCTGGGAGTCAGTCTAATCTAATCTCAGGAGTATCCCTGAGGTTGTTATAAGAACTAAATGAGAAAATCTAATAGTAAGTACCAGATGCATGTTAGCAGTTATTATCATCACTGTTATTATTTTTTAGCCATTCTATGGTCACAGATGATGTTGATGGCAGATTTTCCTACAATTCAAGCCTTTTCTAGGAGCGCTAGACTTGAATATCCAACCCTGTACAGGAGGGCATTTCCATATCCTAAGTAGATGTACTTAGATTTTAAAAATTTACCATTCTCAAGATGGAATATAGTTGTAGTCCCTTTTGCAACTCATCCTCTGGTCTAGTCTCTGTGAATGGCACTGATAATAGTCAGGGGCTAGGCCAGTAACCTGGCAACCATTGCCAGTTCCTCCTATTATCTTTCAAATCTGCTTTCTTCACCTACCCCCACCTCCTGCCTTAGTAATGACAGGTACTGACCGTGCCTACATCATTCCATCATTTCTCCTCCCGCCAGTGTGCACTTCAGTTTGTCCTCGAAGCAACCAGAGTCATCATTATATAATGTAATGTGATCATATCATTTTCCTACTGTAAATCTTTCGTTCACTTCCCACAAACTTTCAGGAAAATGTAAACGTGAGCATGTGATGCTCCTTACATAACATCTGTTTTCTCGTCACTTTCCCTTCTCACACGTGGAAGCCTGGCTCTGCTGAACGGTGATGGACACCAGTGGTTTTCTGCCTTCCTGTCTCCCCATGTGCTGTCTCCCTAGGCTGTGCACACCTCCTCCCTCCCCCACAAAGTAAAAGTGTGTCATTCTATTGGTCCTTCAGGATTCAGCCTGGGTGTCTTCTCTTTTAGGAAGTCTTCACTAAGCCTCAGGCTGATTACGGAGTTTATATTCTACAGGATTGTAATTTCTCTCTCTTCCGCCAAGTGTGCGTTCCCAAGGGCAGTAGAACAAGTCTTTAATCTTCATGGCCACGGTGCTTTACTGGTGTATAGAAAGTGTCCATCACATATTTGCTGAATATGAGAATGGCCTGGAACTAGAATAAATATATTTGGTTTTATAGCTGCTTTTATTCTGATTCGAAGCCATTCTCACTTTCAGTAAATATGTGATAGACACCAACACATTTTTCTCAAGCTGCAGGTTTTTCACCTGTAAAAGGGGACTAATGATGCCCCCTAATGTTGTGAGGATTAATGAAAAGTGAATGTAAAAGTCTGCTATAAAGTGTATAGCACGGTACCTGAGTCATTATAATAAATGCAAACCCACATCTCCATGCATGCACGTAACGTGTGCGTGTTAGATGCATCCATGTGTCTTTTGGTGCACCTGCATGCTTACTTGGAAAAACAGCTTCCAAAACCTTCACTGGTCTTGATCCCCCCTGAACAGACCTGCTGAAATAGGTGGGTAGATAATTTTGATAAGCAGTCCAGGTTTAATAGCAGTGCTGTCCAGTTACCAGTCCTATGAATTCATCACATCCATACACACAAATTCAAACAGTGCAAATTTATAGGGCACTGAACAGGTATTAGAATTCATTACAGCTTTTATTACGGCTGTTACTGCTTTTTCTACTAAAGCCTTTACGTTGAAAGCACTTCCCAGCCGGGCTTTTGTTTTATTTTCACATCAGTTACTGAACGTGTGGTTTTCCCAGTTTGCATGCCAAGGGGTCCGTTGGACAGCCCTTCCCTTTTCCAGTGCTCAGCTGGGTGGGTAGCAGAGCCTGTCGTCTTTCCGTTCCCGGAGGTCGATGGAGGAAGTTTGTGTAGAATAGGTAATCGGTAAAATCCGGCAGAACCCATGAAGGCGTAAATCGACCGGTGCTTGTTTATAATGCTTTGAGTTGCCACCATTATGTCTGCGCTTCGGGCCTGCCCTAATTGTGGAATCTGCTCTTCTAACGTCAGTAGCAGGGGAAATTCTTGGTCTTTCGTTTCCCAGGAGGGTAATTGCCTCTCCTTCCGCAGCGCGAGTTGCCAGCTGCCCGGCTGCCCCGGGGCTTTGAAGTGGGAGGCGCTCCGGGGCGCCTTGCCTCCTGGGTGCCCGCAGCCCCTCGCCCACCTCCTCGACCTCCTGCCTCCCGTTCTGCTCTGAGAAGCCAGGTGGCGCCAGCCCTTAAGCCCTGCCGGAGTGGAGGGCGCGGACTTGGAAGGAAGGCAGGCTGGGCTGGCGCTCCCTCCCCTGCGCACGCCTGGAGGGATACGAGGTGTCCTGTGTGCCACATGCAGCTTGGGGAATGGAAGTAATTAAAGCCGTGAGGTTTCTAGCTTTTCACGGTGTTTTCGGTGGGTTTTGATTTGGGGAAGGAGGGCGAGGAGTGGGGCAGGCCTGTTTCAGTCTCGCAGTATCCTGTGTCCGCCTGTGGTGCAGATGACGCGCGCACGCGCGCGGACAGGGTCGGAGACCTGGTGTCCTCAGCCAGGCATAACTGTGCTGAGTGACAGAGCCCTGAATGCAGGTCCTAAAGAGGCAGACCCAACCCAGCTGTGGAAGGAGGGCTTTGAGCTTCCCTCACAGGACAGCTGAGGGTCTGGCTCTATTAGGGAAGGCACACGTTTCAACTTTCAAACCCCATTCTTTATCCTTGAAGTGTTTCCAGTCTTTGAACTACTGTCATTTAACAGGGAGAAGAGAGAAACTCCATTATGCGATTATATAGATTTACTTGATTTAAACCAAACTTCATTGAACAGAAATGTTTGTTGAAACTTAGAAAATAACCACTTATCTGCTAATGAGAATTTAGCCATCTACACGTGCTGCTGTTTCAAATCATCGCCAAATTTTAAGTTAAGATGAATCCAATAAAAGTAATTTTTTGGTATTTATTGGAAAACTAGGAACACAGAGTTGGTATTATGGCCTGTAGCAATTTTAGAACTTTAACAGAAATGACAGTAACACATATGCAAACACACAGAGCTCTCAGCAATGCGGGTCATGATGACAGCGTGCTACTAATGCTGCCTTTTCTGTGATGCTGGTGGTGTGTTTGTTCCAGGGTGGACTTCAGAACAGTGTTTTTCATACTGCAGGTTGCTATCCATTAGTAATTCATGAAATGAGTAATGTGAAATTTGACTAGCAGTTTTAAAGTGGCATAGAAAAAGAAGTTTTCCCCATGTGTATGTATACATGTATACTGCGTCACAATGCGAAATATATTTCTTGTCATGGATTACATTAAAAAGTGAACGTGATGGTGGTAGAGAAATCCAAGGGCCCCATCCGTGTTATGCTCTTGGAGTTTGGGGTGCAAAGTTGGGGCTCCTGCTGCTCTGTGGTGAACTAGAGGGTATGTGCCCTCTTGCAGACCTGACACTGAGCATGATCCTCAGAGAAAATGAGATTGGGAGATGAGGATTCAGTTTTTCAAATCTCAGCACTGTGGGTTTTTTCCTGGTTATAAAAGTAATACATGATAAGAGATCATGTCAGACCTCAGGCCCCGGGAAAAAGATTGGCATGGAAGAGTGAGATGGACCCCCAGGGGGGAAGGTGGCAATGGGAAGATGGGGATATAGCAGAAGCCTGCTTATTCAGTCTGGGTGTGGAGGGGAGGGTATCTTATCTTAGCAGGGGAAGGTAGAAAGAAGAGTCTTAAACCAATTCTTAAACCAATTCCCAAGCTCGGGAACCGACCCTGGGGATGAGGAATGCTTCTGTCCCTGATCTTCCTCTCTGCCCCAGTGTCTAAGAGGAGCAGAGAGTACCCTGATTGAACCGTATGTACTAAAGGGCAGGTCTTGTGTGTTAAGAGTCAATCTCCTGTTTCCTGGTATAGGAGCCTGCCCTGTATGACACCAGGCATATCAACCAAGGTTCTCTTTTTCCACTCCAGATACTTGGATTGGTTATCTGAGCCAGACACACATTGGATGTGGCCTTCCTTCTCTGTCTTCCTTGCATTCATGCTGGTCATGACTTTAACCCTATCTCATGTGGTCAGCCAGAGGGAAAGAGGACATAGGCTTAGACTTTGGGGTAATGGACGCTAGCCCAGGCTCTATCTGAGCCTGACCCGGACCTCTGCTGAGGTATGTGCTGTGTTCACCACTGGTAATCTAGTGGGCCTTGTTTCTACTTTCTATTGCTCCAGAAATGCCTAATTTCCAACTGCAGGGGTTCTCAAACTTCAGGATGCAGCAGAATCAGCTGGAGGGCATTTTTAGGTTACAGATTACTGGGCTGCACTCCCACTTTGATGCACCAGGCCTGGGGTGCATTTCTAACAAGTTGCCAAGTGAAGCTGATGCTGCTGGCCCAGGACCAGACCTTGAGAACCAGTGGTCTGTAGACTCTTGGGAAGGGGGTTGGGGGAGAAGGTGACTGGCAGAGCAAGATGAAAGCCCTCCTGAGATCTTGTCCTTACCACCTTAATTCCATGAACCCTGCTCCACCCCCCGACCCCAAGCCAATCCCCTAACACTCAAGGCTACTGGGGCGATCAGATCTGGAGGAGGGTGACTCAGTAACACTGGCTCTGAGTGGTGTATCTGGGGACTCTCCATCTTGAGAGGACTCCGGAGGGTTCCAGACATCTTCCTCTTGGCAGGCCACTAAGAATGTGGATGACTGTCCCTGGAGGAGAGCCTTGCCCATGCCTGTGGTACTCCTTGTGCTGGGGACCCAGGGTACACGGTCTAGAATTCCCAGGACATCTGCAGCAAGAGGCAGGATGCAGGGCAGGTTCTGATAATGAAATGCATTCACATGGCATTTGAAAGGCAGACAAGAGGAAAATACTTGTCTTTCCTCAGCTGTGGGGGTGCCTAGGAGGGCTCTGGAAGGTGGGCGTTTGGGCAGTGGCCCCATCCCATTGCCAACTGCCTGTTCCCCAGCCTAGAGGGTGTGGGGGCTCTCATGGTGGCTGTTCCTCCAGCCCTTCTATGTCTACGCTACTTAAGAGACTGTATTTTTGATTTTCAGCCTGAGGCTAAACAACTAGTTACTTGAGCAAGTTGGCCTGGCTCAGTGTGAACTGGTTGCTAGATGGACGATGCGGATCCCAGCCACAGTGGGGCTGCTTCCTCTGTCTACCTTGCTGCCTAAGCCCCACCCTAACACCCTGAACCTGCAGATAGTATTCTGGATCTGATTCTCTGGCTCAGCAATTCTTCCTGAGCACAGGCAAGACTGAATCTGTCACTTACTAATTTTTTCCAGAAGGACTTGGTTGCTCTGCTACCGTCCCACTGCTCTTGGGCACAGTGCCTCTCCCTATAGGGGGAGACCTCCCCACTGTGCCATGCTCTGGTGTGAACCTGTGAACTGGCTCCTGCCAGTGAAGTGGGAGTGGGACTGACTGCCCTTGATCTTTAGTCCCTCTGACTGCAGGTCAGCCGTGATGCAGATAGAGGCGGCTCCCCACCCAGGGCCCCAAAATGATGATGCTGCTGCAGGAACCCAGGAGGGACATGGTGCTAACACTCTCAAAAAATACTAATTCTCTAGTAGTTAGTTGAGTTCTGTGAAGTAGTTGGGATTTTAGAGGCCTCATAGGTTGTACCTCTCACCCCAGCTAAGGTTTGGTCCAAAAGAGCCAGTGGTTCTTCCAGACACACCCATGGGCTAGGTCAGGAAAGGGCAGGGAGTTACTCCAAAGGCAGTCCTGTTACCTGAAAACTCTGGGGTGGGGAAATAGGGGTTTCCAAAGGGATTTCATGGCTGTAGAATTATATCACTCTCAGTATCTGAAAGGATTCGCCAGAAATAGAAATATAAGGAGAGGCTATAAACGCGTTAATTCTTGTCTCATTTTCATTCTTGCATATTTGAAGGCCTAGGGAGACCATTCAAGTGACGGATCAAGGCATTAAATAAAATTTTAAGCAACGGTAATCCTATCCAATAGAGTTTCAGCTCCTTACTAGGTGAACTGTGGCCGGAACATTAACAGGGTGGACTCTCTGCCAAGACATCCCTGGCTCCTCGTTAACTGAGGTCTGTGGCTCCCAGAACAGTGCTCTGCCCTGGCTGCCGAGACTCGGGAAACTGGGTTGTTTTGAAACCCAGTGCTCTTAATGAAGCAGTTCCTGGCCCTGAAATGTGCGGAAAAATATCTAAAAGTGCGACGAAAAACTGGTCTGTTGAAAAGCTAATGACCTTTCCAGGGTTGATTTTTAAATAACAGATTTGTTTTATTTGACACTTTGGTAAATGATTTAATAAAATATAACAAGGTCAGAGAAATCGCTCAGTGCATTTCATGTCCTGAAGCCTGGAATATCTGAACCCTGTGCTCGCAAACGAGCATCATTATTAGTGAAAATTTTGTTGTAAAATTTTGCATGGACCGTTTTGGAGTGTCAGACTTCTAGGCGCTATCACAGAGTTGGCAAGGTTCAAGAGATCTTTTTTTACTGACTTAATAACATTTTTCTTTATTGTCTCCATAATCACCTGCTTTATGAACTGTGGCTAGAGCAGATGTTGCAACTGGTAATTTTCTTAGAACCCAAATGCATTTATATTTTTCCATCTTTTGATTTTCATCATTTCTGGGAATTGTTAGTAGATGGAAAAAAAGAGAATACATTATAAACAATTCAAAACACTAAAAACAAAATTCCTTGGACCTTTTACAGATACCACACATGCAAATAAATGTGGCTTTGCATTCCAATGACATTTGAGTGGGGATTACATTTTCCTCATTAACCTCTTTCTTAACCAAACAGTATTGTTTTTCAAGTCTGTTTTATTGAAATCAAGTTTGACATTTTAAATTAATTCACATTGACTCAGTTCAAGTGAAGAGGCAGAATGTCTTCTTTTGATCCCAGTCATTTGTGCAGTCCTGGTTGAACTGTGCAAAGTAGGAATGCCTCCTGGTTTAGGATGAAATTGGGAGGTTGATTGTATTGCTTGCAAAATCAAAACATTAGGGTACTAAGTATGTTTTTTTCTCATCCTACTAAGGAGAGAGGTAGAAAAAGCAATCATGGATGCACACCTCAGATCTGAGGTGCTTATTTTCTGAAAGTGAAAGTGTTAGTTGCTCAGTCATGTCTGACTCTTTTTGACCCCATGGACTATAGCCTACCAGGCTCTTCTCTCCATGGGATTCCCCAGGCAAGAATACTGGATTGGGGTGCCATTTTCGCCTCCAGGGGATTTCCCAACCCAGGGATTGAACCCAGGTCTCCTGCATTGCAGGCAGATTCTTTATCATCTGAGCCACTGATGGCAAGCTATTTGTAAGATTAATATACTTACTTCTAATCGAAGAAGCACCCAATCTGTCTTCCTTTGGTCATAACCAGTGATTTCTCTGCTAATAAGTGGACTTAATTTGAAACAGTGGGAGTCTTCTCTTTTCTCCAGGAAAAGTCAACAGAGTTGTTTAGAAAGACTGCACAATTTCGGTAGGAAGAGAAATCTAACGAAGTTTTATTTAAACTTGTATAAACACTTAGGCATGTATCTGCAATTCTTGCCCTGACATAGAACAAAGGTATACATCATTTTCAGTGTTGATATTTGGCAGTAGATGGTGAAATATTTTGGAGTAGGAAATCACAACCCGCTCCAGTACTCTTTGCCTGGAAAATTCCATGGACAGAGGAGCCTGGTAGGCTACGGTTCATGAGGTCACAAAGAGTTGGACGCAACTGAGTGAGCATGCACACACGGTGAAATATTTGTGGGTATTTAGGTATTCTAAGTAAAATGAGAGAGGTTAAAATAAGTCTGGGTCTGAGACACGCACCAATTTTAGGAAACCCTGTAGCAGTTGTCTTCGCTCTGCTGTTTGTACTCTCTTGTTTTGTCAGGGTTTCTTTTTCATTCCTCCATCTTCTCATGCATTGTTTTTAGCTCCTATAATCCTAGCTCAAGATGGCATGAGTTAGAGTTGGAAAGAGAAGCAACAATAGTTTTCTTAGTGTCCACAGTTTCAGAACACACCCTTTCATGATATTTGACACCGTTTTGTACGTGTGTGCTTTCTCTAGTGGAAAATACATTATTGAGAGTTTGTCAGATGATACCGTATTGCAAAATGTTTGCAAAACTGAATTGTTGACAAAATGCATGTGATTCTGAAAGGGCCTGCTTGATTGAAAGCAGTTGATTTCAGCATGAGAATACTGCTCATTCTTTTCTGCTGTTTTTCTCTTTTGGATTTTACAAAGCATACCCCTGGACTTCTGCTGGCCACAGATAGCAGTTTCTACACTGATAACTTAGAACAGATTAGAGCTAAGGTTTCAGAACTCTCTATGCCTTCTACTCCTGGAGTGAGCATTCAGGAGAATTGCTCTCCTACGATCAACTCTGGAATCAATCTCCTATGACCAATTCATAGGAAGCTGAATTCCCCTGCATGCCCGCAGTGTCTCATACCACCTACTGAGTGGCGTAATCATGAGAGGGTAGTCCTAGCATGTGCTTTGGTCATCATGATACAACTGTGCCCTCAGTAGGTCCTTTGAGAGATGCTCATTCAGAACTGATTTGCTGTTCACACCTTAGCACCCAACCTGGCTGACACTTAGCCTATGTCTGCGAATGAAACTAGAATCAGTTCTGCCACTAATTATAATAGAAACAAGGCAATTCCATCATGAAAGCACAATAGCCTCATGAAAAATTGCATTTGAATACTTGGGGATAATAATTGGGATGTTTAAAAAAATTTTTAAGCCCCAAAAAGTAGTGTATGTGATATATGGTGAGAGAGAATTCTTCAAAAGTATAATGTATTTTACATCTCAGTTGTCTTTTGGCTAACAAAGAATTAGCATCCTGAAAACTGACCAAAGAAGGAGAAAAAATATTGTTATATTTTTTCATTTTCAATACACTTTGTCAAATTACTCTCTTAATTAATAAGGAAAACCATCCACAGCAGTGTAGTTCATCTTTATTTGGAATTTCAGAAAAGTTACTGTCCCCAGCTGTCTTCTGAACTTTTCAAAGAACTTTTTTGCTGTTGAGCTTCGTCTTGTTTAAAGATGTTAGAGCTGCATTGAAATTAATATCAACAATCAGAAAGTAATATCACAGTTCTGGTTGTCATTATCCTGTTTAGACATGCTAGAACTGGATTGCCTGTGTTAGCTTAATGGGTTAGAGAAAAGAAGCATTAAGATTCATCATGATGGGGGCTTCAACTACCCTGGCATTGCCAGATGCCTCATTTTCTAAGCTCAGAACAGCTGATAAATTCATAATTCACCTTAATTACTGTTCTCAGCCATATCTGGCTGTTAGAATTATCCCATAATTTTTTTTTAATGGGTAGGGTAGGCCCCACCCATTCTAATTAAAGCAGAATCTCTAGGAGTGGGGCCCCAGACATTGTTTGTTTGTTTTTTAAATGTCCCTGCCCCCAAGTGCGGAGAAGGCAGTGGCAACCCACTCCAGTACTCTTGCCTGGAAAATCCCATGGACGGAGGAGCCTGATAGGCTGTAGTCCATAGGGTCACCAAGAGTCAGACGTGACTGAGCGACTTCACTTTCACTTTTCACTTTCACGCATTGGAGAAGGAAATGGCAACCCACTCCAGTGTTCTTGCCTGGAGAATCCCAGGGACAGGGGAGCCTGGTGGGCTGCCGTCAGACACGACTGGAGCAACTTAGCAGCCCCCAAGTGATTCCAGTGTGCATCGAGGTTGAGAATCACTAACCCACATGATAATTCCATCTTTCAGAAGGGAGAGGATTAACACTCTGCTTCTAATTCTGGCCAACTCAGAGGCCCTGCATGGAAAATCAGAAGTGACAGGAATCCTGGAAGAGGGCCACCTGGCCATCAGAAAATTCCAGAGGGATGTGGTCACTGCCAGACACACTCAGTTAGTTTGAGTTTTAAAATATCTCAGGAAATTATAAAAGCTTGACTTTGACCCTTTGGTCTCCCCTGGTCTGAGAGTCCAAAAAGAAGCAGCGGAGAGTCCTCAGAATGAAATTCTGATGCTACAATTGTGAATGATCCAAAGCAAGGGCTGGGGGCCAAGGGGAAGAAGAGAAGAAAAGGGAAGGGGGCAGCCAAAAAGATTTACTATTTTTGTGTAGGAAGCTGGCTGCTGAGATCAGATATGTTTTTCAATAGTGTATATAAATGTGAAATATGATCTGAGAAACAAGCATGGATACAAAAAAATCTGTCAAGAACATGTGAGAAAAGAGTCAGAAAGACTAAATCCAGAAGGAGTCCACCATTCCCGATGATGAAGAGGGTCATTTGACAAAAAGCAACTTCGGGAGCCACACAGGGCTGGATGGCATTTCAGCCATGTTATGTCAGCAGGAAAGGCACAGGGTGACCACACCCTCAAACTGTTTCACACTTTAGAAAGGATGGGACAGAGTTTGGTTAAAAGGGGTTGAAGAATAAGATCACTTGAGAGCAAATGCTTGCTGACCTAAATAAGTTCAAACACTTGTATGGAAATAACAAACTGGAATATTAATATAATTTTCAGATGAAATTGCTTTAATCTTTAAAAATAAGAATGTAAGATGAGCCTGAGGACTGTTCCACATTTTTTTAAGAGGAAAGTAGAAAACACCTTTGAAGTATACACTCAAAGACCTGCTGATTCTTCAGTTCAGTAATTCTAGGACGTACTTTAAAATGCAATTTGAATACATGACTTGCCACATTAAATCATACCAATGATGTAGTTAACAGAGCAGAGACAAGGAATTATAACCTTTTAAATAATCGAATTCAAATTCAGAGGTTCAATAAAGAGAATTTTATAAAAGCTGAAAACCCTCTTGGAATAGTTAAATAATACATTACAACTGACCACCCCAAAACTCTGTGGCTTATAACACTATTAATTTGCTCACAATTCTGTTTTCCTGGGCCCAGCTGGCTAGTTTTGTCTGGTGTCCATCAGGCAGCTTCAGTCATCTTCAGCTAGACTGAGGCTGGATAGACCAGGACAGCTTCAGCCACATGTCTGGTGGTCATTGCTGGCTGCCAGCTGCACTACAGCTCTGCCTCAGGGGTGCAGGGCTCGTTTACATGGTGGCAGCCTTCCAAGAGAACAAGGGCAGAAGCTGCAAGGTCAAGGCTTACAGGTCACATACCATCACTTCTGCCTCATTCTGTTGCTCAGAGCAAGTCACAAGGCCAACCCAGACCAGGGGACAGGGAATCAGATAATACCCTTCAATGAGAGTTGTTGCAATTTGTATGTCTTATCTACCATTCTCTCCTCAGAGAAATGCTTCTACACTAATATGCAGGAAATAGTTTACTTTCAGGGGATCCACAGACCCTTGCAATCCATGTTAAGGGTCTTTATTCTAACCATTGGCCTACTTAAACAAGGAAATTAAAGTCCAAAGACACTAAGGACTGTTTGTATAGGACACAAGCATTGCAGAGTGGGCTGTCACATAAGTTTCATAACTCCCAAGCCTGTGCTATTTTCATCCTGCCCAGTTGATAATCACCTCATTATTATCGGAAGGGAATTTTAGTGATTTCAGAAGTCAACTTTGACTCCCAAATCTGGACAACAATTTTACTGAAATGTATACAGTAGAATGTAAGTATTGAATATTTGATCTTATATTCTACACGTACATCCAGGGAGGAAAATTGACTGGCTAAAATAGATGTGGGGATTGAATCTGCCTCCAGTGCAGGAGACTTGGGTTTGATCGCTGGGTCTGGAAGATCTCCTGGAGAAGGAAATGGCAATCCACTCCAGTATTCTTGCTTGGAGAATTCCATGGACAGAGGAGCCTAGTGGGTCCATGGGGTCACAAAGAGTCAGACATGACTGAGCAACTAACACTACACCACTATGCTATTATTTTATTAATTTGTAAACTGGCATAACTTTATAAGTTATGGGCAGTTCCTTACATGTGGTTCTTTTTTTACTGACAGCTGTTCTTTATGCTTCAACTTACTCATGATGAAAAGTTGATTACACAGATAATTTGAGATTAGCAAGATTCTTTTCACTTTTACACCATCTATTTTGAAATGCACTCATTAACAAAAACAACACATTTTCAGTTATATTGATATTTACCAGGCACTGTTACCATTCAAGTTTTTGTTTTTTCCTCATAAAGACAATTAAAGGGAAGTTGATGTGGTTTAAATTACTGCCTTTTGTTGTTGCCAGTGGATGACTTTATGTGAAAACTGCAGATTTTACTTAAAATTTATATTAACCATTAGTATTTTATTTATTATTTTATTTTTTGGTAAATTTGGCAGGTGGATCTGGTCCAGATGGATGGAGAGAAATGAATTAGTTTTGAAACATCTAATTTTCAGAAATTATTGACTCATGAAGTTATGGGTTTTTTTTTTTTTAAAAAAAAGCTTTTTATCATAAAATATTCAAGCATGAAGAGAAATAGTAAAAAGTACAATGGACACTCATAATCCCATACTTTTAATCCATAATTGTCATTATTTTGCCATCTTTGCTTCATCTGTGTTCTGTTGTTATTAGGCCATTTTAAAGTCAGTCACCCCCAAGCACTTCAGCATACATCCCCCCAAAATGAGAACATCCCCTTACATAATCCACTTAATAAGTTAATTCCCATACCTAGTCCATATTCAAATTGTAACCTGGGCTTTATAGAATTTTTTTTCCAATTTAGAATCCAATCAAAGAGCACATGTTGCAGTTGGTCTGTCTTCAGTTTCTTTTTATCCAAAATAGCACACACACACACCACTTTCCCATGCTCCTGACTTTTAGAAGAGGCCACGCCAGTTGTCTTTTAGAATGCCCTAATTCTGGGCTGTTTGGATTCTTTCTTCATGTGGTTTAACACATTCCTTCATGTTCAATATGTCCTGTAGAGTCTCTATGAGGCTCAGGTTACACATTTGAAGAATACTCCACACACGCGAGCATGTGCCGCATCGTGCGTGACGCCAGCTGGGCACTAAGCCTGGCCGCCACGCTATTACTGATGTCCGGTTTGACCCCTGAGTTAAGGTGATGATAGTCCCATCTCTCTCTATTTGTAAGGTGGGTTTTCTCTTTGTCAATTAGCAAATCATCAGTGGAGCCATGAAAATATCCAGTTCCCTAAAGTTAGTCTTTTTTTAAAGCATACCTCACTGTACTTTCTATTTTAATAAAGAATTATATTTGGTTTTTCAACACTTTCATTGAGTTGGTATATTCACTTAAAATTATGAAAACAAATCAATGTCTGCATTAAGCCAGTAGGTAATTATTCATTCTCTCCCTCCTGTCTTTGTCATTCTTGGCACCATTCTGGCTTTCAGTGGTCATGCATACCTGGGCTAGTACATTGGCCATCATTTGGTTCCCGGAGCTGAGTGTTATAGTTTCTTCATCCACTCTTGGTATTTTATGGTTGCTCCATGCCTGTGTTCAGACCTAGAGCAATGTAAACTGCTGTAGACCTGAATGACATGTCCTGAGTAATGAAATGAGATCCAGGCAGGACCCAGTGACCAAGAAGGTGGGCTTTCCTGAAGGTAAACGATGGCTGCTGGACTCTGACCATCAGTGAATTGAGCCACACACTGGATTTGAAATGGAGGTCCCTCAAAGTGACTTCTTTTTTTTTTCTAACAAGGTCAAAAGACATGAATGAAAGCATAGCAGTAACCAAACATGGGGGTATGAAGCCTAATTAGGAATAGAAAATGATTTCTAAAATCTGTGTCTGTTCATTCTCTTTCTTCATTTGTTTTTGTTTCACTCTCATCTGTGATCCATTTGCCTTTCGTCATCTTCTACCATGGCTTCTGCAAGAATATCCATCTTGAAATGTCCAGCACGGCTCGCACCCACTTCAAACATTGTTTAAAATCTCATTTATTATTTTGTACTGCGGTCTCACTTAAAAGCCAGGTTACTGAAGCTGCAGAGCACATACCTTTAATTCCCAGGGTTAGAAGGAGAAAGAGAGAGCGTGGGAGGAGGGGATGAGCTAAAGCTGTGAGACGTTCCACAACAGACATGCCAGGAAAATAAGAAAAGTCAGAAGCCTTACAGGCAACTAAAATCTCTAGATGCAAGGAAACTGGGAAGTGCTCAAACCTGGGCTCAGTAGAGTATAGAAATGTGATGAAGACCAGGACTGGTATTTTTTTTTTTTCCCCAACAAGAGGTTAGTTACTTAAGGACCACATTCCCAGGATTAGAAGGATTTGCCTGAATAGCCAAGGGAACACTTATCTGCAGTTGAACTAGTGAAATGAAGATGCGGATTCTGTGCAAGCTGCCTGTTACAGGAGACTATATTTAGAACTTGAAATTGGCACTGGGAATAATCATATTAGATTGATATGAGCAGATGAAAGCTATATTAAGTAGGAATTATGTTTTGCTAATTAGCTTAAATTTTCAGATACTAAAATCCAGGTGTTTGGGGGAGCCATTAGGGTTTAGCATTTCCTCTAAAGAAAAACAAACACAAGACCATGTGGGGACATCTCAGGCCAGGAACTTAATCATATTCATTCAGCTTGGTTCCTTCCTTCGTGCCCAAATAGAAAACAGGGACCTGCAGTAGAAAACTGGGCTTCTCTGGTGGCTCAGTAACAAAGAATCCACCTGCAATGCGGGAGATGTGGGTTCAGTCCCTGGGTCAGGAAGATCCCCTGGAGAAGGAAATGGCAACCCACTCCAACATTCTTGCCTGGGAAATCCCATGGACAGAGGAACCTAGTGGGCTATAGTCCATGGGGTTACAGAGAGTCAGAGACGACTTAGCGACTAAGCAAGAAATATATAACATTGCATTAGTTCTCAGGTGTACAGTAGAATGATTCAATATTTGTATATATTGCAAAATGCAATATATTGCAGAATAAGTTCAGTTAGCATCCATCAACATACACAGTTACAATTTTTAAAAATTTAACTATAGTTGATTTATAATATCATGTTAATTCCAGGTATAAAACTTCAGCTTCTTTTCCACTACAGATTATAAGATACTGAATACAATTCCCTGTGCTGTACAGTAGGACCTCGTTTATCCATTCTGTATATAATAGTTTGCATCTGCTAACTCCAAACTCCCAGGTCATCCCCCTCCTCTCTCCTTGGCAACCACAAGTCTGTTCTCTGTGTCTTGTTGAGTCTGTCTCTGTTTCACAGATACGCTGATTTGTGTCGTATTTTAGATTCCACATATAAGCGATATCACATGGTATTTGTCTTTCTCCTGTTGAGCTACTTAGTACGACAATCTCTAAGTCCATCTGTGTTACTGCAAATGACATTTCATTCTTTTTTGTCACTGAACAATATTCCATTGAATATTGGTCAAGATTATTGGTCTTCAATGACCAATTCATTGAATATTGCTCAAGAAAAGCTATGAAAAACATAGACAGCATATTAAAAAGCAAACAATACTTTGCCGACAAAGGTCTGTCTAGTCAAAGCTATGGTTTTTTCAGTAGTCATGTATGGATGTGAGAGTTGGACTATAAAGAACGCTGAACACCAAAGAACTGAGGCTTTTGAACAGGTGTTGGAGAAGACTCTTGAGAGTCCCTTGGACTGCAAGGAGATCAAACCAGTCAATCTTGAAGGAAATCAGTCCTTAATATTCATTGGAAGGACTGATGTTGAAGCTGAAACTCCAATACTTTGGCCACCTGATGCAAAGAACTGACTCATTGAAAAACACCCTAATGCTGGGAAAGATTGAAGGCAAGAGGAGAAGGGGACAACAGAGGATGAGATGGTTGAATGGCATCACTGACTCAATGGACATGAGTTTGAGCAAGCTCCGGGAGTTGGTGATGGACAGGGAAGCCTGGAGTGCTGCAGTCCATGGGATCGCAAAGAGTTGGACACGACTGAGCAACTGAACTGAACTGGGAACTGAATATTCCATTATATGTGTGTGTGTGTGTATTTGAATTATAGCTTTGTCTGGATATATGCCCAGGAGTGGGATTGCTGGATCATATAGTTTTAGGTTTTTGAGGACCTCCCTACTGTGCTCCATAGTGTCTGTACCAGTTTACATTCCCACCAACAGTGCAGAGGGTTCATTTTTATCCACTCCCTTGAGCTACTTCACTTTCACTTTCACTTTCCAGCATTTATTGTTTGTAGACTTTTTAGTGATGGCTGTTCTGACCAGTGTGAGGTGGTACCTCATTGTGATTTTAATTTTCTTCTAATAATGAGCTATGTTGAGCTTCTTTTCATGTGCCTATTGACCAACTATATGTCTGCAATTAAATAATACTCAGATTAATATCATTTTCTTGTAAGGAAAAAAGACAAAGCAAAAGATGCATTTCAATCAAGACGAAAAACTTTGGCTATACCTCCCCACAAACAAGAACACAAACAGGCAGCCGTCTAAGAGAAAATACATAAGAGTTGAATTGATAATTTTTTTTTAATTTATAAAATAAAAATTTTAAAGTCACTGACAGCACCAGATGGAGTCACAGGTGAAGGAAGACCAGCCACATTATTCTGGAGCTTCCATGCAGGAGTCCTTGCCTGCAGAGTCCCTGCACCAAGACACTCTTTACCTCTGGGTCCTTGCTATGTGTGGTTTGCAGCAGTTTCCGAGAGAGGGCCTCCTCAGCCCAAGAGCTGGGGAGCCTGACAGGGGACTCAGAACTCTCACTCCTCTGGGAGAAGCTCTGCAATATAATTATTTTCATTTGTGGGTCACCACCCTGCAGGTTTGGGGTTGAATTATATTGCACAAGTGCCCCTCCTACCATTTCACTGTGGCTTTTTTTGTGTTTGGATGTAGAATCTTGGTTTGGTAGGCTCCAGGCGTTTCTGTTCATGGTTGTTCAGTAGCTAGCTGTGATTTTGGTGTTTTTGTGAGGGCATGTGAGCTCAAGTCCTACTTCACCATCTTTTCTCTACCTCCATTCTAAAACTAACATGATGTTGTATGTCAGTTATATCTGGGGAAAAAATTAAAAAATCAACTTTACTTCCTAATTTATGTATTTGGCTGCCTCACCTGCTGGGCAGGACATTAATTCCTGGCTGACAGGATTGGGTTTCTCTCCTTTGGCGTCTGAACACCCTGCATCTGGCACAGCGCCTGGCACAAAATACATACTCAACTGAACATGTGCGCATGGTTGATAGATGATTTAATGAACTAGTTCAGTCCAGTTCAGTTCAGTCACTCAGTCGTGTCCGACTCTGTGACCCCATGAATCGCAGCACACCAGGCCTCCCTGTCCATCACCAACTCCCAGAGTCCACCCAAACTCATGTCCATCGAGTCGGTGATGCCATCCAGCCATCTCATCCTCTGGAAAAGACCCAGCATCAGGGTCTTTTCAAGTGAGTCAGCTCTTCTCATCAGGTGGCTAAAGTATTGGAGTTTCAGCTTCAACATCAGTCCTTCCAATGAACTGATCTCCTTTAGGATGGACTGGTGAAGTAGTTAAATAGTGGCTAATATATGTAGAATTGTTTTTGGTGAAACAATAGTTTTTCAGGGAACACTGAAAAGGCCAACTAATTTTCCCTTAAGATGGCTCATTGAATCTTCAAATGCTCTATAACTGTATACTTGAACTTATGTTGCAAGCATAATTTTTTAAAGTAAATCTATCAATACTCATTTAATCTTATAATTGAATCTCACTTGCTGTGATGGTTAATTTTTTGTGTCAGCTTGACCGGACCAAGGAGTGCCAGACATTTGGCCAAATGTGGTTCTGGGTGTGTGCGTCTGTGAGCAGGGTTGAGAATGAGATTCACATTTGAGTCAGTAGATTGAGGAACACAGTTGGCCCTCCCTCATGTGGGTGAGCCTCAACCAACCAGCTGAAGGCCTGAGTGGAAGAAAAAAGTCTTGACACTCCTGTGAGTGAGAGAGAACTCTTCCTCTCTGACCACCCTTGAGCTGCTATATCAGTTTTTTCTTGCTTTTGAACTAAAACCGAAACATCAGCTCTTTTGGGATGTCAGACCTGCCAGTTTTTAGACTGAGATCCTACCATCAACGTTTCTGGTTCTCAGGCCTTCAGATTTGGACAGGAACTGCATCAGTTCCCCTGGGTCCCCAGCTTCCTGCTGCAGATCTAATAACCTCAGCTTCCATGATGGTCTGAACCAGTTCTTTATAATAAACTTGTACGTACACACATGCATGCATGCACGTGTGTGTCCTGTTGGTTCTGCTTCTCTGGAGGACCCTGGCTAATACACCGGCAAAAGGAAATCTAGTTTTGTCAGGTTCAGCCATAAAGTATCACAAAACTTCACATAAAAATAATACTTCTAAAGTTAATGTACTGGAGCTGCAACTTGTAGAGGAAAGCATATACAATAAAGATAAAATATCCATGAGCAGCCAAGCATTAGACATTAAATTTTATTTTTCTCTTTTCCTCCTTAAAAGAAAGATTCTTCCATGATAAACTCTCCATATAACAAATGAAAGCTTTTGTTGAAATTAAGGAAGAAGCAGGGAAGAAAAGGAAGAAGCAGAGGTAGTAAGAGGTCAGTATGATTTCCACTTTCCAAAGTCATTTCCCACCCCCACCTCCAGGAGTTAGTGCCTCTCGTGAGCAGGGGCTTGCAGAAGCTACCAGGGTAACCAGGGCACTGCAGTAACCAGGCAAGTCAATCCAAAAACTGGTTTGCCTGATTTTTGTAAACTCTCAAATGGCCACAAAAACTTTTAAAATTGATGTTAAATACTCATTTGAGTATAAAATAGTGTCTTGTTGAGGGAGGGTTTGCTTAAGAAGAGACTGTTCCAGTTTTCATATTGAGCTGCCCTGTGGATGGGTGATTCTCATCCAGAATCCAGGTCAGGACGCATAACTACAATCAAGAAACCAAGAGGAGGGACTTCCCTGGCAGTCCACTGATTTAGACACCATGCTTCCACTACAGCAGGCACAGGCTCAGTCCCTGGTCAGGGAGCTAGATCCCACATGGTGCATGCTGTGCCCAAAGAAGAAAAAAGAAACCAAAAAGAGTCTAAAAGACTTTCTAAGCATCCAACCTAAAAGTGCAATGTTTTGTCCCAATGTACCCAATATTTATTAAGAACCTACTATGTGTTTGACATTATAGAGGCTGATTTTAATTCTTTGCCTTCTCATGAATTTGGAATTTATTCCCCTAAGTTCAATCAGCTGATTTCTTTCTTTTTTTTTTTTTTTAATTTCCTTTTCTAACTGAGTCTGTATTGCATTTCAAATCTCAGTATCCAGGACAACTAGACTTTAAAAACTTTGTGTGTAGTCAATATTATTTCATCACATGGGCCAAGTTGCAATGTTTCTTTTAATTTTCATAATATATATAACATCTTCAGCTTTTATTTCTTTGTAAATACTTAACCTTCAAAGGTTAAAAATCATCACAGTTTTGAAATTTGATTTTAATCTTACCTTTTGACCTTTGGGAGAAAATACATTTAAAATCTGTTGCTCACAGAGGTTTTTATTTTTAACGCCATATTTCCTAGAGTCCACTGATACTTCATGAGATTTGTTCATTTTAGTCACGTTTTGGTATTGAACTATGGCTAACTTTAAAAGCTAGTAAGTAAGACTTCTTAATAAATGGTTAATAGGGTAGTTGTTTCTAAAAATTCACATAATGCTACAAAGTAACAATCAAGGTGCCAAATCCAGATAATTTGAACTATATTAAAAAGAAATAAAGACAAAAGTTATAGGGTTTCTTTAATGTTGTATAATGCAAAAACTCAGTAAGCAAATGTTCTTATGAACTACATTTAAAATAAAATGGTTTTCCCAGCACCACTTATTGAAGAGGCTATCTTTGCCCCATTGTGTATTCTTGCCTCCTTTGTCAAAAATAAGGTACTCATAGATGCGTGGATTTATCTCTGGGTTCTCTGTCTTGTTCCATTGGTCTATATTTCTGTTTTTGTGCCAGGACCATACTGTTTTAATGACTGTAGCTTTGTAGTATAGTGTGAAGTCAGGAAGGTTGATTCCTCCAGCTCCATTCTTCTTTCTCAAGACTGCTTTGGCTAGTCAGGGTCTTTTGTGCTTCCACATGGATTGTGAAATTTTTTGTTCTAGTTCTGTGAAAAATGCCATTGGTTATTTGATAGGCATCACATTAAATCTGTAGATTGTATTTGGTATTACAGTCATTTTCACAATATTGATTCTTCCTACCCAGGAACATAGACTATCTCTTCATCTGTTTATGTCATCTTTGATTTCTTTGATCAGTGTCTTGTAAGTTTCTGTATACAGGTCTTTTGTCTCTTTAGGTAGGTTTATTCCTAGATATTTTATTCTTCTTGTTGCAGTGGTGAATGGTATTGATTCCTTAGTTTCTCTTTCTGATTTCTCATTGTTAGTATACAGGAATGCAAGTGATTTCTGTGTATTGACCTTATATCCTGCAACTTGTATTGCTGAATTCACTGGTTAGCTCTAGTAATTTTCTGATAGTTTCTTTTGGGTTTTCTATGTAGAGTATCATGTTATCTACAAACAGTGAAAGTTTTACCTCTTCTTTTCCAATCTGGATCCTTTTTATTTCTTTTTCTTCTCTAATTGTTGAGCTAGGACTTCCAAAACTATGTTGAATAATAGTGGGGAGAGTGGACACCCTTGTCTTGTTCCTGATCTTAGAGGGAATGCTTTTAGTTTTTCACCACTGAGAATAATGTTTGCTTTAAGGTTCATATATGACCTTTACTATGTTGAGATAGGTTCCTTCTATGCCCATTTTTTGAAGTGCTTTTATCATCAGTGGATGCTGAATTTTGTCAAAGGCTTTTTCTGTATCTATTGAGATAATCATATTGTTTTTATCAATAAGTGGTGCTGGGAAAACTGGACAGCTACATGCAAAAGAATGAAATTAGAACACTACCTAACACCATACACAGATAAACTCAAAGTGGATTTAAAAACCTAAACGTAAGACCAGAAAGTATAAAACTCTTAGAGGAAAGCATAGGCAGAACACTCAATGACATAAGTCAAAGCAAGATCTTCTATGACCCACATCCTAGAGTAATGGAAATAAAAACAAAAATAAGTAAGTGGGACCTAATTAAACTTAAAGGCTTTTGCACAGCAAAGGGAAGTACAAACAAGGTGAAAAGACAAGCCTCAGAATGGGAGAAAACAGTAGCAAAGGAAACAACTGATAAAGAATTAATTTCCAAAATATGCAAGCAGCTCATACAACTCAATACCAGAAAAGCAAACAACCCAGTCAAAACGTGGGAAAGGGAGCTGAAGAGACAGTTCTCCAAAGAAGACATACAGATGGCTAACAAGCACAGGAAAAGATGCTCAACATCACTCATTATTAGAGAAATACAAATCAAAAATACAATGAGATACCACATCACACTAATCAGAGTGGCCATCATCAAAAAGTCTGCAAACAATAAATGCTGGAGAGGTTATGGAGAAAAGGGAATGCTCTTGCATTGCTGGTGGGAATGTAAACTGATACAGCCACTAGGAAAGACAGTATGGAGATTCCTTAAAAAGCAAGGAATAAAACCACCATATGAACCAGCAATCCCCTCCTAGGCATATAACCTGAGGAAACCAAAATTGAAAAAGACACATGTACCCCAGTGTTCATTACAGCACTGTTTACAATAGCTAGAACATGGAAGCAACCTAGCCGTCCATTAACAGATGAATGGATAAAGAGCTATGGTAAATTTGTACAGTGGAATACTACTTAGCCATAAAGAAGGAACACATTTGAATCCATTCTAATGAGGTGGATGAACCTAGAGCCTATTATACAGAGTGAAGTTAAGTCAGAGAAATATAAATATCATATACTGACATATATATGGAATCTAAAAAGATGGCACTGATGAATTTATTTTCAGGGCAGCAAAGGAGAAACAGACCTCGAGAACAGACCAATGGACATGGGGGGAGGAGAGGAGGGGGAAGGGGAGAAGTATGGAGAGAGTAACATAGAAATTTACCGCACCATATGTAAAACAGCCTGTGGGAATTTGCTGTATGACTCAGGGAACTCAAACAGGGCTCTGTGACAGGCTGAAGGGTGGGTGGGGAGGGAGACAGGAGGGAGGGAACCTGGGTGTGCCTATGGCTGATTCTTGTTGAAGTATGACAAAAAACCACCAAATTCTGTAAAGCAGTTATCCTTCAATTAAAAAAATTAAAATTCAAAGGCAAATTCGGAATGGTAAAGGCTGGAATGGCTCTATGAACTGTGAGATGTCAGGATGATGACAAGGATAAAATAAATGTCAGGAACTTCTCAAAAAAAAAAAAAAAAAGGTAAGTGATCCAGTTTGGATCTTCGTTATTTAACAGTTAGCTTTGGTTGAAAGGTAATTTGTATTTTTTTGTTGTTGTTGTCTTCGCTTGCTTCTTTTTTCTACAGTCTTTACCATCACTTGCTTAGCAACCAGTCTACCTGACACATTAACATGATTTAAACACCAAATCGCCTGTGAGTTGATGTCAGTCATTTAGACTGTGAATGCCAAGTGGGAAAGACGGATCAGACCCATTCATCTTGCACCTCACGTCCCTATGACCAGCATGGTGGAATGCTTATACACTGGAGACACTCAGTTAAAAGCCTTTTAACTTCTACTATAGACAGAGTGCCTGATGAACTATGGACGGAAGTTCATGACACTGTATAGGAGACAGGGATCAAGACTATCCCCAGGGAAAAGCAATGCAAAAAGGCAAAATGGCTGTCTGAGGAGGCCTTACAAATAGCTGTGAAAAGAAGAGAAGTGAAAAGCAAAGGAGAAAAGGAAAGATATACCCATTTGAATGCAGAGTTCCAAAGAATAGCAAGGAGAGATAAGAAAGCCTTCTTCAGCAATCAATGCAAAGAAATAGAGGAAAACAATAGAATGGGAAAGACTAGAGATCTCTTCAAGAAAATCAGAGATACCAAGGGAACATTTCATGCAAAGATGGGCTCAATAAAGGACAGAAATGGTATGGACCTAACAGAAGCAGAAGATGTTAAGAAGAGGTGGCAAGAATACACAGAAGAACTATACAAAAAAGATCTTCACAACCCAGATAATCACGATGGTGTGATCACTCACCTAGAGCCAGACATACTAGAATGTGAAGTCAAGTGGGCCTTAGGAAGCATGACTAGGAATAAAGCTAGTGGAGGTGATGGAATTCCAGTTGAGCTATTTCAAAACCTCAAAGATGATGCTGTGAAAGTGCTGCACTCAATATGCCAGCAAATTTGGAATACTCAGCAGTGGCCAGAGGACTGGAAAAGGTCAGTTTTCATTCCAATCCCAAAGGCAATGCCAAAGAATGCTCAAACTACTGCACAATTGCAGTTATCACATGCTAGTGTAGTAATGCTCAAAATTCTCCAAGCCAGGCTTCAGCAATATGTGAACTGTGAATTTCAAGCTGGATTTAGAAAAGGCAGAGGAACCAGAGATCAAATTGCCAACATCTGCTGGATCATTGAAAAAGCAAGATAGTTCCAGAAAAACATCTATTTCTGCTTTATTGACTATGCCAAAGCCTTAGACTATGTGAATCACAATAAATTGTGGAAAATTCTGAAAGAGATGGGAATTCCAGACCACCTGACCTGCCTTTGAGAAATCTGTATGCAGGTCAGGAAGCAACAGTTAGAACTGGACATGGAACAACAGACTGATTCCAAATAGGGAAAGGAATACGTCAAGGCTGTATATTGTCACCCTGCTTATTTAACTTAAATGCAGAGTACATCATGAGAAATGCTGGGCTGGATGAAGCACAAACTGGAATCAAGATTGCCAGGAGAAATATCAATAAGATATGCACATGATACCACCCTTATGACAGATAGTGAAGAAGAACTAAAGAGCCTCTTGATGAAAGTGAAAGAGGAGAGTGAAAAAGTTGGCTTAAAGCTCAACATTCAGAAAACTAAGATCAGATCAGATCAGTCACTCAGTCATGTCCAACTCTTTGCGACCCCATGAATCGCAGCACGCCAGGCCTCCTTGTCCATCACCAGCTCCCGGAGTTCACTGAGACTCATGTCCATCGAGTCAGTGATGCCATCCAGCCATCTCATCCTCTGTCGTCCCCTTCTCCTCCTGCCCCCAATCCCTCCCAGCATCAGAGTCTTTTCCAATGAGTAAACTCTTCGCATGAGGTGGCCAAAGTACTGGAGTTTCAGCTTCAGCATCATTCCTTCCAAGGAAATCCCAGGGCTGATCTCCTTCAGAATGGACTGGTTGGATCTCCTTGCAGTCCAAGGGACTCTCAGTCTTCTCCAACACCACAGTTCAAAAGCATCAATTCTTCGGCGCTCAGCCGTCTTCACAGTCCAACTCTCACATCCATACATGACCACAGGAAAAACCATAGCCTTGACTAGACGAAACTTTGTTGACAAAGTAATGTCTCTGCTTTTGAATATGCTATCTAGGTTGCTCATAACTTTCCTTCCAAGGAGTAAGTGTCTTTTAATTTCATGGCTGCAGTCACCATCTGTAGTGATTTTGGAGCCCAGAAAAATAAAGTCTGACACTGTTTCCACTGTTTCCCCATCTATTTCCCATGAAGTGGTGGGACCGGATGCCATGATCTTCATTTTCTGAATGTTGAGCTTTAAGCCAACTTTTTCACTCTGGTAAATATATATTATGGTGCTTACCAATGATAAACAGATTAGAGAGAGAGACAGAAAGGGGAAAAAGAAAGGAAATGGACAGATCACTAATATGAACTGTAACCCTGTTCCTAACTCTTCCTTGCGTCTCCATGTGGGCTGGGCCAGATGCTCACCCTCCCGACGAAGGTAAGACCTCTGGAAATGCTGTCTCTCATGTGCTAGAGAGACATGTGTGCAGGCACAGAGCCTTGGCAGCTACAAGGCAGCATAAGCAACACATATGCCTCTTGCAGAGTCCGTTGCCATGTGTAGACAGTCAGGCTGCAGGAGCGAGCCTCCCCCTGGGTTGGAGGGCAGCTCTTCCCTACCTACACCCAAAAGGCCAGACTCCACGAGCCCCACCCCACCTTCCCCCGCCTCTCCTTCCTGCAGGCTGCTTTGTTGGTGTCTGATGCTGACAGAGAAATTCGCAGGTAATAATTTATTATTCACTCATTTATTCAGCATTTTCCCTCCAGTGAGAAGAGAACTGCTCATATCCAAAAATATCTAATCCCAATAGGGAGTTTGTGTCCTATCAAAGCAAAATCCTCAATACATGAAATCTGAGATCTCGCCCATTTAATGAATTCCTTATAACTTTTAAATAGCATATATTATTTTAATGCTTTACCCAGTTGGAAAGTCACTGAGGGATAAATTGGCAGCACCTCTGTTTTCTTTTGAGAAAACAAATTCATAAAAATAAAGGGTTCAACATTTATTTTGTGTTATTATTTTGGCAGCTTTCTTTTTATGACCAAATTCTGAGTCGTCTTATGTTGTCTGAATTCTAAAAAGATTCAATTGATCACAGAAAAATTTTCTTAAAGATTTGCTTTGCCATTTTTTTCTCTGGCTAATCCCTGGGTGGTTTTATGCAGTACTTACTATTTAAAGGACCTAATTTATTTTTTATGGCCCATCACTAATATCCAAGATAGTATCCAATTCCTTAATTCTGAACTCTGCCTTGAGTGACAGCCAAACTAAACGAAATGAAAATATCTTGGGCAGTCTTTGTTTACATACGGTGGCAGAATTAACTCTAAGTTACACGGATCACTGCACTGGGGATACTCCGAGTCGCTGCTCTGTATGTGCCTGCCAGAAGCCTTCTACTCCCAACACTTCAGGTAAAACAAGACATTGTGAGCACCTGCTCTGAGCAAAACATGGTGCCGGCAATACACAGGTGGGTCAGGCTCAGTGCCTGATTTGACGGGCCTGCTTGGAATAGGGTCTTGACCTGTGCTGTCCCTGCTTACTCTGTCTCTGGGGGCAAAGAGTTCTTGCTCTTGCTGTTGTTCAGGAGACAGACTCCTATTCTTGTCCAGTACATCTATTAAATGTTTATCTTCGTAGGTCTGTCTGTGTTGCTGCAGATGGCAAAATTTCATTCTTTTTGATGTCTGAGTTATTTCCTACTGTACGTATATATGTACCACGTCTTCTTTATCCATTCATTTGTTGATGGACATTTAGGTTGCTTCCATATCTTGGCTATTGTGAATAGTGCTGCCCTTTCGAATTAAGAGTTTTGTTTAGATATATGCCCAGGAGTGGGATTGCTGGATCATACAGAGTTTTAAGGACCTCCACACTGTTCTCCCAGAGAAGGCAATGGCACCCCACTCCAGTACTCTTGCCTGGAAAATCCCATGGACAGAGGAGCCTGGTGGGCTGCAGTCCATGGGGTCACTAGAGTCGGACACGACTGAGCGACTTCACTTTCACTTTTCACTCTCATGCATTGGAGAAGGAAATGGCAACCCACTCCAGTGTTCTTGCCTGGAGAATCCCAGGGATGGGGGAGCCTGGTGGGCTGCCATCTATGGGGCTGCACAGAGTTGGACACAACTGAAGCGACTTAGCAGCAGCAGCAGCACCATACTGTTCTCCATAGTGGCTGTACCAATTGACATTTCTACCAACAGTGTAGAGGGGTCGGTCCCTTTTCTTTGAATTTACTGTTAATGTACATATAGTACAATTCATTTTGTGTGTGTACATTTCTGTACACTTTGAGAGATGCACAGAGTCATAGATGCACCACCATGAGGACCCAGAAGCAACCACTCCATCCCAGAGAAAGCTCCCGCTTTCTCTGCCCTTTATCGTCAGCTCCCTCCTTCCCACCGACCCCTAGCAACTGCCTCCTGTTCTCCGTTACTGTTGTTTTATCTGCAAAGTTTGTGTTTATCAGTGGGTTTCAGAAGGGAAGCATCCACTTTGAAGTCATGCTTTGTGTCGTTAGTGTGCTGGGCTCTCCACAGTCAGGGTCGTTCTCTGATGTCTGTCAGTTGGAAAGGGGAGAGCCATGGAATACTCTAAGGGCCTTTTAAGTTTCAGTCTCCTTCTTCTGGATTATGTAAGAGTGTCAGTGGGAGAGATGCGAGGGCACCAGGTGGCTGTCCATGTCTGGCTGGAGCTCAGAGAATGGCTCTGGGAGCAGGGCTATCGCCCTCACACAGAGCATTGTCTGGATACCCACCCACGTGCTTGGCACATAGCACACACTATGGAAAGGTTTTCATCAGTGAGGGATAAGGGGGAGGAGTTTGTGGGCCTATTGGCCTAAAATATGTAGGGAGCACTGACTTACATCATTGAAATAATCATTGATCACTATTGATTTTTTAAATAATTCCATTTTTACAAAGCCTTAGTTCCATTTGGGTTCAATTATTTGGGGAGAAATCTCATCTCCCACCTTCTTGTAATTAAAAAACATGTTCTTTTTAGATGATTTCAAAATGTTCTTCTCCAACTCCCAAGCTTGCTGGCTTGGCTGACTTGATGTGACTCGGCATCACTGGAATAGAAGAACATGTGTGGCTTTGGGAATTCAGGTGAAGTGGAACTGGGAGCAGATTAAGGCAGCATAGAGACACTGAACCTTGGAGGACCATTTTAACAGGAGTGTTTTAATGCTAATACTTAGCTCCAGCTGGGAGGGGTTACAAGAATTATAGGCAAATGTCCAAGTTATCGTTATGAAATTGTTGGCAGGGTTCTCCCAAAATAATCCAAGGCAAAAAAATTCTGGCCTTTGGTGACTAACAGTTTTTGTCAACAAATTCGAGTTTTTCCAGCTTCCTCTCAGTCACGTGAACCCAAAAGGCAACAGCTGGTAGGTCATGGGTCAACTGCTGTGCACCTGTGCTGGCTTGTCTCCTGGGTGGATTCACTGACTTTTAATCTGTAGAGACTTGAGTAGTCAATTAGGTTAAATTCTAGTGATTCTTTTGCATAATACAATAATGCCTAGATTCTAGACCAATGCCAAAAACTGGGTCATGTGATTCTTTAGTACAACAGGAAAATACCTTTTGTTAGTAGCCTGTTTACTCACATCCAAATAAAGAACAGACTACATTAACTTGATAAATTATAATTAAGAAAAAAATTTTAAAGCATTGTTTCAATTCATTGCATATTCCATGAGAAATTTTTTGTTAGTCCACATGATCCAGAAAATTCCCAGCTTCCTGGAATTGTAGATACATATGTGTATAGATACTACCCTTCTGTAGTATTAATATCAGGCCCACATTTGGAAGAGGGGGACAACTCATAGCTGATAATAGTTCAGAAAGTAGAGAAACTAGTTTATAGGCTCAGTTCATTTTTCCTACTGTGGACATTCATGGTTAAGGGGGCTACATCAGGTCTGTGAGTCAAATAGAATACTGGCATTTCCTTAAAATCTTAGATAAAGTAAAAGAACATCATATTTCAGAATTATACATCTTAAGTCTGTCATAGCCCTCAAATTGATGTTCATTTTTCCCAGTTCACAGTGTACAATTCCATTCACAATATAGAGTTCACTGCGTTTTTATAGTTTTGCATGTTAATCCCATTATTTTGTCACATATTACAGAGTTGAATGCTAAAGCATCATTAGACCAAGCACTTATCTCAGGTGCCTGGGACAGGGCTGAGTTAAGCCTTTGCGCTGTTCCATGTCTGTGTCAGGCATTTACCAGGCCTGCCTTGTTGTTTTTTCCGTCTTCTTTACCTTCTGAGCCACCAGGGAAGCATGCCCTAAGTGAATGTCTTGTACCAAAACTCAAATTGCCTTCTGATTGGAATCTGAGTCTCTCCTCACACCAACACAGTGTTGGGTCCCAAATTGTATACCGTTACAGTCCTAATTTTTCCATTTGACTACATCTGTCTAGGTGGATCTTCCCTGTAACTCAGATGGTAAAGAATCTGCCTGCAATGCAGGAGACCTGGGTTCGATCCCTGGGTCAGGAAGATGCTCTGGAGAAGGGAATGGCAATCCACTCCAGTATTCTTGCCTGCAGAATCCCATGGACAGAGGAGCCTGGCAGGCTATAGTTCGTGGGGTCCCAAAGAGTCGGACACAACTGAGCAGCTAACACTGCTACACTGCACTGCTCTAGGTGGAAGATGATGGAAAAATCTTGTGAAACTCCTAATGAAAAGCCTTGGAGGTTTTTACTCTCTGCACACTGAACAACTGCTTGCTGGGAATTGTTCCTTGGATTCCGTTCCTGGGATAGAATGTAACATATTCCAGCTGGCACTGTTCAAGGCAAGAAAATAGATCATGATTAAGTCGATGAATGACTCCGAACCTCTCACTGCTTCTTGGGAATTCTCCCTTTGAGCACACTGCCTAGGACAAGTCTATGTACCAAGTAAAGAATTTGTTCCATTTGACCGCAAGTGTAGTGTGTTCTCAGGGAAGGCGATGGCACCCCACTCCAGTACTCTTGCCTGGAAAATCCCATGGATGGAGGAGCCTGGTAGGCTGCAGTCCATGGGGTCTCGAAGAGTCGGACACGACTGAGCGACTTCACTTTCACTTTTCCCTTTCATGCATTGGAGAAGGAAATGGCAACCCACTCCAGTGTTCTTGCCTGGAGAATCCCAGGGACGGGGGAGCCTGGTGGGCTGCCGTCTCTGGGGTCGCACAGAGTCGGACACGACTGAAGTGACTTAGCAGTAGCAGCAGTAATGTATTCTGCAGTGTACAAGGTTTTCTCCTCCTCCTGCTTCCTCTTCTCTTTTTAACCTGTCTCCCCACAACCTCTTTTTTTTTTTTTTTTTTTTAAACTTCAGATTGGCCATTTCCTCCATAAATGTTCTTTATGCCAGCCGGATATGGGCCTGGCTAAGGTAGCAAGCACCAAGTCTCCCCTATAGCTGATTTTCCGGTGCGCAAAGGAAGATGTGAGGAAAAGAAAAGGACACCCTACACACCTGGGAAGACAGAACACTTGCCCCACACACAGAAGACAAGGTCAGGACAGTACATGTATTGTCTGTGTCAAGCACCACTGACACCACACACACACACACCCCCCCCACAATCTTGGACTAAGCCTTTGCTGTCTGGTATGGAAGCCGCAACCTTCATATAGTTATTGAACCCCTGAATGTGACTTGTCTGAATTGAGACTCACCGTAGGTATAAAATGCATGCACACTAGGAAGACTAGCATAAAATGTGAACTTTTTCCCAAATAATTTTATATTGACTGCATACTAAACTGATCACATTTTCAGTATATTGGGTTAAATAAAATATAATGTTAAAATTAATTTAACCTATTTTTCATATTGCTACTAAAAAAAACATTTATGGGTTTCCCCAATGGCTCAGCAGGTAAAGAATCTGCCTGCCAATGCAGGAGACACGGGTTTGATCCCAGGAACATCCCCTGGAGGAGGAAATGGCAACCCACTCCAGTATTCTTGCCTGCGAAATCCTGTGGATAGAGGAACTTGGTGGGCTACAGTCCATGCGGTCACAAAAGAGTCAGTCACGACTCAGCAACTACATACTAAAACATTTAAAACTCCATACATGACTTGCATTTTACTTCCATAGGACAAGTGGAGCACTAAACAGTTGCTTACCTGCTTTTGTTTCCCTGACTGGACTCACTTGTACGCTTTTAAACTTCCCCAAAACAGGGTCAGCTCGGCTGTACTCCCCTGCTACACCCCAGCCCCTAACAACCTATTAGGAGCACTTTCAGCTCTGAGCTCAGGTCACCTCAGTGAGTCCTGCCATCCCGAGGGCTGTGAGGGTTCCTGAAATTCTCGTTCCCCTGAGGGAATCCAGGGGCATCCAGTCCCAGACCAGCAGTGGTCTGTCCCTGGTGGGCCCTCATGCCCTGCCAGGGAACCCTCGCATCCAGGGCAACCCATGGCCCCCTGAACTGAGAAACACAGACCTTATACAGGAGATACGCTTTCACTCAGGGCACAAGAATTCCTTCAGGGAGACGAGAGGATGCTGAGGGGCGGGACAGAGGGCCGACAGGACGCACGGGATGAGCAGAACCTGACTCCATCTGTCCACGGAGAGTAGGTGTAACTTCCACATACTCCTCAGGACACGGGCAGGTTTGTGAAGCATCGGCCCCATCTGCACACCGGCACGTGGGGCGGAGCCTCTCCTGGCTCGAGGTCCAGCCTCGCCCCTCCCTCCCCCAAGCCCCCAGAGCTCTGCCCACTCACAAGAGGCCGGGGAGTGTCTGGTGCTTCTTTCCTGGTGACCCGCTCCATGTGTACTGTGTCACATTGGTCTTTGTTCCCCACGGCCTCTCCTCTGTCTGTCATCTTGCAGGCAGAGACGCTGACACCGGTGTTCTGGATGGACTGTCTTCACAAGGGTTCCTCACAGTGGACGGCCTGGAAGTACAGAGATGGAGTTTCCCTCTGCAGAAGGCCAGCAGTCTCCCTTCCCACCAGACAACCCTTGCCTTCCTTGAGCTCACAGTGCCTTTCCTGTAATGTCAGCTGCTGCTGTGCAGCTGTCACCCTATGGGGACTGAGGCTGGGAGCTGCCACAAGGAAAGACTGGCACTCAGACTGTTGCTGTAACTAAGCCTTTATCTCTGACCCAGGGCCCTGTGTCTCCTGCCAGCACTGAGAACACTGGCATGCTGGCTCCTCACTCACAAGTAGGGGGAATCTCAGACATTCCACAGTTCTCAACAGGACCTGAATGCTGGAAATCTAAATGCACGTGGGCAAGGAGCAAGTGTGGGAGCCTAGGGAACAAGGTGAAGGGAATGGGTTCCAGAATCCAGCTGTGGTATGTAGACTCCTAATTGCCATTAAATATTTGTTCTCACTTTTTTCTTTGTAAAAATAATCCTATCGTTTTAGCTGAGAACATTAAAATCATACATTTCTGTCTGTTTTGTAGCCACACCTGGCAAATCACGGAGTTCTAGCTGAGGAGACATAAGTGGAAGTGGAAGAGAGTGTTCCTTCATTCTTGCTCCCTTTTTCTTTTTGCTCCCTGGACTGCAGGTATAATTGTTGGCACTCCAGCAGCCATAGTGGGCCATGAGGTGAATTTGAAAATAGAATTCATGCATAGTGAGTAACAAGATAGGAGGAGCAGAAGCCCTTGACACCAGGAAGCCACCAAACCATCCATGACCATCCTGACCTCTTTTCACGAGAGAAAAATAAACTATTTTCTTTAAACCAGTGCTGTTTTGGATCTTCTAGCAATCTAATCCTAACTAATACACAAACAATTTTCAGTAAGAGTAGAGTATATTATAAATCACATTTCCTAGGAAAGGTGCCATCCTATGTCTGTTTGACAGTTAAAACGTTGAAAAGTGAGGGCAACAATTAAATCACGTGCATGTCTCCATGCAACCCAAGAGCAAACCCATTTTAAACAATTGAATTCAGTTCTATTTTATGAAGAACTTACTCTTACACATGTGAATAGTATGTCTTAGCAATACTTACCTCAACCTACTTAGGAATGGCTTGTTTCAAATATTTTCTAACACTTTGAACATAGACATTTTATCACCTTAAAAAAGATTTCTTAGGTACTTTGAAAATGTTTCATATCACTGCATGCTGCCAGCACTGCCCAATTCAGGCTGGGCCTATCAGCCAAGCTTGGCATCCGTCCTGTTGTACCCCAGTCAGCCCTGATTTTAATTTCTTGGGCCAACCCCACCAGCACCACACCCTAGGGCCTTGCCTCCAGGTGACCACTGCTGCCGTCGGCTGCCTTGTGCAGAAGCGTGGTCCTCAATAAACCCTTGCGTAGGATGTGGAGAAGGAGCAGGGCGGAGCAGCGCTAAGAGCACGCGTGTTCTAGAGTCTACCCCGGTCCCTGGGGTCCTAACCACGCTGCTGTCAGGAATGCATGGGCATTCTGTCTCCATGCCCTCACCTGACAGAGAAGGAATGATACACGGGCTTTGAGGTTTGACTGAGTAATTCATGAGGAAGAGCTCTGTAACTAGAAGGGCCGGATCGTGTCACAAGCTGTGAAGTTGGGATTCCTGACAGAAATCCAATGGGAAAAAGGCAACCAAGGGCTCAGCCTGCTGGGCATAGATTGATTTTATAGGGGTGTCAGCCTCTATTACCAGTGACTTCCTGGGGGTCTATCAACCCAAACCTACTAGGATCTTCCTTGGAGAAGGAGAATCTCAGAGGAACTATTTCCTTCTCAAACACCATGAGGAGAACTTAAATGTTTTCCCAGAGTTCCTGGTCAGGACTTTAGAGAGAAGACCAGGGTTCTGACACAGGGCTGCCAACGTCACACGCAGGGGCTCCCTGATTCGGGCTGACTCGCCAACCCGCTCACCCCTGGTAGGTGGCTTCAGTTTACATCCCATCTTTGCTGTTCACTCTCACGTGAGCCTGCTTCCATAACCAAACTTCAGTTTCCTCATCTACAAAATGGGAATACCAAAACATACTAGATGCTTGTTACCCTCAATCCCATTCCTCCTAGTTTGTCAAAAAAAAGAATATCTACAAGATCAGAGACCACTGGTTCATGTGCTGGAGACTTGGGGACTGGGCCTCACTTCCAGCATCCTCGCAGGGCCAGGAAGAGATTGAAAGCTGATTTAGAGATGTGCCCTGGAGAAACAGCTTCAAACATTGTGTAGGATGGGACTCTTGGATGACCTCAAACCAAAGAGACCGGATTGTGAAGTAGACAAAGTCTGTTTTTAGTTCCTTTGTCTCCTAATTCCAGGGCCCTTCTCCCTCCTGAGAAGGTGTCCCTTCTTGGACACCAAGGGACTTGGTGTCCCTTGGCTGCTCGTGGAGGCACTGGATTGTCTTCCCCTCCTGCAGAAGCCCAGTGGGCAGGGTAGGTCTCAGCCCCAACCGTCTCATCTCACCCATCCTCATCACAACTTCCTTATGCCCAAAGCTACCCTCAGTTCAGATGCTTCTCGAGGAAGTTAAGGAGCTAGTAAGCTTCTTGGACTTTGCCTGTTCAAGATAGTTTGCAGTTCCTCCTGTAGGAGATTTTAAGGCTAAGGCACCACCAAGAAGCCCTTTTCCTATCTTTCCTAATCCCATCTTGAACCCACATGTGAGAAGATTTTGATTTGCCAAAGAGGCGAAGTAAAAAGCAGCCACTCAGTGCTTGCCATTGGCTGAAGCCACCAGCACTGCCTGAGCCTCACTTGAGCTCTGTCGGTGGCTTGTGAACCTGTTACTAGGTTTCTGAGATTAGCCTTCAGGAATTTCTAACTTAAAAAAAAAAAGGATTTTGAAAATAGGCTGGTATGGTACCGTTTTTTTAAGGCTATAAACTATGTAAGGGTCCACTTAGCCTACCAACAGGAGAGGCAGATCTTAGCCCAAAGCACTGCCTCTGCATTCCCTGGTCTAAGACAGGAGATGTTGAGAAAGCAGGGGAAGTCCTTTCAGCCCTAAAGGTTGGGAACAAATCAGTGCTGAAGTGGCAAAATAAAACCACCCATCAAGAAAGCTGCCAAAGGACCCAGCCCACCTCAAAGGCCTCTCCCCCCACCCCCTGAAAACAGTGTAGCAAGAAAGCTGGCCCCCGCCTGCCTGCCCAGCATGGGCACATGGGACAGCAAGCACCCAGGTAGGAGGGGAAATCCCTGGTCACAGGACCCAGGGAAAGATGCTCAAGAGTGGAGATATTTGTGGGCCATTGGAGCCAAGGGGATGATGCCAGGGTTGCTGGGTTGCTGCAGATGGAGTCCTGATGCTCTGTGACAAGCTGAGCTGACTGCTGCGAGGCTCCCCCCACAGACCTCACACAAGCTTTCCATGCCCCATCCCACACCCCACCCCACAAAAAGCCCTTATCGTCTGTCACCCGGGTATTTTCAGCCACACTTGGCTACAGGGAGGAACACACAGTATCATCCTTGACTACAAAGGACATCAGGGCCAGAACTCAGGCCTTTGAGCTTGAAGATAGCCTTGTTAGCTACTGTGGAGGCCAGATCCTCTATTGTCAGTAGAGCTTCTCAAGTTATTTATACCTGCGGTGACTCACATGACATCACACACCCCCACCCCCATGCTCCTGCTTTTGGCTGCTTCCCTGTGACACCTCAGAGTGAAAGTGAGCCTGTTGTGCACAGTGGCACTTCCAGCATTGGCTGGATGACCACTGTGGGATTGAAGCCTTGCATTCTGGCAGCCTCTCCACCTCAGCCCATCTCTAATTCCCTGGGGAACTGAATCCATGGCACAGAACACTATCTCATCCTTCATTATGGAAACTCTGAAAGCCTCCCAATAGGATAAATCACTCCGTGAGACTCCTTCAACACCCAGGCTCGACCATGCCCACAAAGAGTCTTGAAGAACCTGCACAAGGAGTCTGTTGTAAGCATGTACAAATAGATGACACAATTCCAAGGCTTACACCCTCCGCCAAGTTAAACTGCTGCAGAGCAGCTGTGCAGATGTGAAGTGATGCCTGGCACCTCCGGAGATCCATAAATCAGCCCCAGCGCACTTTCATCCAATTAGAAGAGTCTTAGAAGAAAAATCCGCAAATTAAGATGTGTCTAAAACATGGAATGACATCGCCCTCCCTCTCCAAATGCAAAAATAAATACTAATAAGTCTTCATTTTGCTGGGGCTTCTTTTCAAGGGACATGAGTTTTCCAGCACCTGAATCCTGGCAGAAAACCTCGTTCTGAAGAGAGTCGCATCGGGCAGGTTGGTTTATCTTTCTGTACGTTGCAGGCAAAAGAGAGATGATTCAACCTGAGAGGCAGCTGTTCTTCAAAAGGAGTTAACGGGTAAGCCAGAGGCCAAACTTTCCGTGAAAATTATACGTTCAGGGCCCTGTCTCTGCGCAGTCTGTCCCTTTGTTCTGACTTGTTCATCTGCAGCACAGTGATACATGGCAGAGGTCAGATGGCCAGGCCAGCAGATGCCTCTCTCCAGCTTTGGTTGGCCTTGGGTGAATAAGCTTAGCTGGAGAAGTCAGGTCAGACTAAGACGGAGTGAAGTTGCATTATTAAGAATGCTGAAGTGGTCACCGCAGTAGGAGACTGAGTTTTAGGTTACTGGGGAAAGCGGAATCATCTTTGAGTCTAAACAACCTGATAACTCTCAGCTTCTCTTTAGCTGAGCCATGTCAACACAGACAATCCAGTCCACAGCCTGAATGACCCTAGGATGGCATAGAGGCTGCCACTAACATAAGTTAATTGAGCCTTTGCTTTGTGCTCAGTATGGCACTCTGTACTGAGTAGGGATAAAAAGGAAAGTGTAATTAAGTCCTCATTTTATTAAAAAAAAAAATATTTGTATTTATTTATTTGGCTGTGCCAGGTCTTAGCAGCAGCATGTGGGATCTAGTTCCCTGACTAGGGATCAAACCCAGGCCACCTGCATTGGGAGCACGGCGTCTTAGCCCTGCAGCACCAGGGAAGTTCCCCTTGCTTTCTTTTAATTCTCCTTTGCAGAGTACAGCCAAGTAACTTAGGCTAGCTCCAAAGAGACTTGCTTTTATAAGGAGACTGGGGGCTCTTCTGGGCTCCTCCCCTGTAGGTGGCCTTACCGTCTTTCACAACAGCTTTCAAGGTCAGTGTCAACAAGCATATAAACTGTTAGCTGAAGCTGTTAGAGGAGGGAGGAGAGAGAATGCTGTGTCTCTATAGAGAGGAGATCCATTTCTTCTGTGGCTGACTCTTCATAGACAGTTCTTCAATTTGTTGTTATTGTTTAGTCCCTCAGTTGTATCCGACTCTTTGCCACCCTATGGACTGTAGCCCACCAGGCTCCTCTGTCCATGGGGTTCTCCAGGCAAGTATACTGGAGTGGGTTATCACTTCCTTCTCCAGGGGATCTTCCTAACCCAGGGATTGAACTCAGGTCTCCTGCATTGTAGGCAGATTCTTTACTGTCTGAGCCACAAATGAAGTCCAATTCTTCAATAGGAGCCCCCAAAATGTCATTTGAATAAGTTTATTACCTCCTCAGGGAACTACCAGAAAGAAATGCTTTTATTTGATTTGGGAAAGTTTCTTGATTTAAAAATCTCCCTGTCTTAGAGTTGGGCACATTAAATCCTTCTACACAACTATAAAATGAAAACATGATGCTCTTTTGGTGGCTACCACTATTAGAAGCAGATAAATATATGCTCTGTGGTTGGAACCAAAATTCTATCCTTCCCGATTACAGGAGCAAAACATTTTATTGTAGAAAAGTTGGAAATTTTATGAACATAAAACTTAAATCACCTAATTATTATTATTTTATGGTTTCATCCTATTCCTTTTCTGTGCACATATATTTTCACATCGCTGGAGTCACTGTACCTGCATTTCAGCATTCTGCTTTGTACCCCTGACATTGTGTTTCCAGTATTTTCATGTTTCCTGAAGCACATTTTCAAGTTTGTGTTTCTGGACCCCTTTACACTCTTTAAAAATACTGAGTACCCTGAAGAGGTTTTGTTGGTTGTATTTATTGACATGAATCATATTAGAAAATAAAAGGGTGAAATTTAAGATATGTATTTACTATAGGAGTTCCCTGATGGTTAGGAATCCCCGTGCCCATGCAGGGAACACGGATTTGATCCCTGCTCCAGGAAGATTCCACATGCTGTGGGGCAACGAAGCTCATGAGCTGCAACTACCAAAGCCCTGCACCCTAGAGCCTGTGCTCTGCAACAAGGGAAGCCATCACGATGAGAAGCCTGCACGCTGCAACAGAGAGCAGCCCCTGGCTGCAACTCGAGGAAGCCTGTGCAGTAACAAAGACCCAGCACAGCCAAAGAAAAATAAAATGCCTCTGCAAGTTTCCTTAGTGTCTGACTTCATGGGAGGCGGCTGGTTCTACTATCTTCTTGGGTGATCAGTCTACTATGATATGTTGTTTGGGGGAAATATATGAAGAAAATCCATCCTCTATCAGATACATCATTGGCAAAGGGAGAAGTGTTTTAACAGCCATCTCAGATTGTTGTAGCTCTTCTTCTCTGACTCTGAACCACAACTGGGCAAGTGGTGTTTGCTTCAAGTTTACATAATGTGATTCTAAAACCCTTCAGTGGACTTTGCATTCCTTCCAAAAGCTGACATGTTTCACAGTGCAATATCCAAAAAAAAAAAATCACAGTAATTAGTAACACCACTGACTCATCAGAAATGCCTCCAGTATTGAGACACTATCAAGCTCTCACAGTAGCAGACACATTTTTCAAAATTCAAATTTTCTCTTGAAAGCACACTGTCACTGGCAACATTCCTTGAAGTCACTGGCTCACTGGGTTCATTTGAAAGAAAAGATATGCCAAAACTCAATCTGAATAACTGTAGTCTGTCTTTCAAGTAAAAACTGCTTAATGAAAAAAGAGGTTCATTTATCTTGGAATGTAGATAATGACACAAATGTTTATCCTTGTAGGACGTCACATGCAGAAGTGGTTCATGTGTCACAGAATATTATGCATGCTCAGAGTTGAGACTGAATAAAAGTCACAATTTTTACTAAATCTTCAAGAACATGCTTAATTAAAGTGGGCTTTTTTGGGTTCCTGTGAATGCACGGCGATGGATAATGCAACGCTGACCAACACAGCTGGATACGCAGTGCAGTTCCACACTAAGGGACCAGCAGTTTTACCCACTGTTGCCTTTGTGCCATCGGTGCAAACATCAATGCAGTGAAAAAGCAAACAATGCGTTAGCATTATTATGACCTCACAGATCCTCTGAAATATGACAGTTACATGGCCTCAGCCTAATCACAAAGAAGATAAATACTAGTATAATCCTCAGCAGCATGAAGCGGGAGCATCTTTATTCTGTATTGTCTGAGTTTTAAGAAATAATCCTGTATGACTTTTACAGTTAATACAGTGAAAAAATAATTGGCTTAGAAATACCTCCATTAAAAAAGTGCGTTTGGGGCTTCCCTGGTGGTTCAGTGGTAAAGAATCTGCTTGCCAGTGCAGAGACATGGGTTTGATCCCTGATCCAGAAAGATTCCACGTGCAGCGGAGCAACTAAGCCTGTGTGCCTCAGCTACTGAGCCTGCAGTCCTCAACAAGAAAACCCATCGCGGTGAGAAGCCCACATACTACAGCTAGAGTAGGCCTGGCTCTCTGCAACCAGAGCAAAGCCCGTGTACAGCGACAAAGACCCAGTGCAGCCAAAAATACATAAAACTATTTTTAAAAAGTAGGTTTGCATGATGTCTTAATTTATCATGTGGGCCCAAATATCCTTAAAAGTCTCCTCAAAGAGTCTTGTGAAATGTCCCCTAAAAACCCCAGTCGGTTCTGAGACCTGCAAGAGTGCTTACTTCCTGCACTGAACACAGCGGAGGAATTATGAAGGTGGAAGACAAGAACTACATGTGATACATAGTCACAAGAATTTGAATTTGAAGAGACTGGCTCTATTCTGTCCTAATTATCAGTTACATGCTCTGTAAAAACAACTTTCTAGAAATACATCATATATGTTTGACTCAACATGGCATTTTTAAAAAATAATTTCTATAAAAGTTGGATACTGGGTTCTTTATCAGAATTGTATTATGAACTGGGACTTCCCTGGTGGTCCAGTGGCTAAGACTCCATGCTCCTAATGCAGGAGGCCCAGGTTCGATCCCTGCTAGGGGAACTAGATCCCGCATGCCACACTAAGACCCGGCACAGACTAATAATAAATGGTAAAAAGAAATGTAATATGGAGTATATAATATTTCTTCAAAGAGAAGCCAGATTTAATTTACATCAATTTAACATCATTTTAAACATTTCAGAGATATAGATATGTCAATTAATATGCTTTCTTGCAAGGAAAAAGGCTAACTGGTTTACCTGAGAAGAACATTGATTAATTCGTGTAGTTTGGAGACCAGATCAGAGTGGGCTTGGTGAGGCACGTCAGGGGCTCTCTCGTCTCTGGATTCCCTCAGCCTTGTCATCCTGCCAGTTCTGGACTGTGCTCAGCCAGGGACTCCTGGTGCAGACCTCGGGGGAAGGCTTCCCTGACTCTAACACCCTGCCCCTTGTTTTCCTGTGGACCTTGCAGTGTCGGGAGCAGCCATCATGCACAATGACTGCTGCAAGTCAGCATGGCTCTAAAAACATACTCTCTGTCCTCGAAATGCAGAGAGAAAGCTGATGGCATATCAGCACACTGCATGAATCATATGAACTGTGCATCAAGGTTAAAGCACAGAGTCACAGACGTAGAGACCAAACATACAGACGCCACGGGGGAAAGGGGGTGGGCTGGGATGGACTGGGAGACCGGGGTTGACATATACACATGACTATGTGTTAAACAGATAATTAATAAGAACTTGCTGTACAGCATAGGGAGCTCTACACAGTGCTCTCTGGTGACAAAAAGGGGGATATATGTATATATACAGCTGGTTCACTTTGTTATACAGTTGAAACGAACACAACATTATAAAGCAATTATACTCAAATAAAAATTAATTAGAAAACCAAGAAACATGAGAGTTCAGAGGAGAAAGTCATCAATAAAGGCAAGGCAGAAACATCTCCCCAGGGCACGAATTCTCCTCTAGCTGTCTGGAGACGCAACACAAACCCCACTCTCTCCAGGCTCCCTGGGTCTGGGGGCTTGCTCTCCAAAGACAGGTGACCAGCACCTGCAGGTCAGTCTGGACCACCGGCACCACAGCTATAACAGGATCATCCCCTGTTACAGCCTTAATCATCCCAGGATTCTAGGGCTGATTCTAGATAAAAAATATGGAATTTCATCATTGTTGTCCGACTTTGTTGATACAAGTCCTGGATCATTTTCCACCTGTTCTGTGGTAATTCCTTCTTATTCTCGACTATTAGTATGTCTTCTAAGGGGTCTGAAACACTCTTCATAAGAGGTAAAACTAGAAGCCTCATTCCAGTCAAGAGGTTTTACATTGAAAGAGATTAGAAAATCCTCGAGCTGAATGAGAAAGGAATTTGTGGGTTCTTCTCCCTTCTCATCAAAACTACCACTTTTAGGCACTTTCTAACCTGATACTTTATTTATTTTTTAATATAAATTTATTTTAATTGGAGGCTAATTACTTTACAATATTGTATTGATTTTGCCATACATTGACATGAATCAGCCCTGGGTGTACACGTGTTCCCCATCCTGAACCCCCCTCCCACCTCCCTCCCCATCCCATCCCTCTGGGTCATCCCAGTGCACCAGCCCCAAGCACCCTGTGTCATGCATAGAGCCTGGACTGGAGATTCGTTTCACATGTGATAATTTACATGTTTCAATGCCATTCTCCCAAATCATCCCACCCTCGCCCTCTCCCACAGATTCCAAAAGACTCTTCTAGACATCTGTGTCTAAAGGATGCATATTGAAAGGATCCAAAAATATGGAGAAACAGCCTTCAAATTCCTACCACATCTGCCCTCCAGGACTCCTCAGAACACGCAGACTGAAGCTGAGGTGACGACTTCAGATTTCTCATGAGTTTCATGAGGTGAAAACTAGATGGGAAGCAGCCATAGATTAAACACAAGGAAAGGATGCCAGACTGGTTGGTTTTAACATACACCGCGTGTGTGTGTGTGTGTGTGTGTGTGTGTGTGTGTGTGTGTGTGTTGCTCTGGGTGTCTTACATAGTAAACTGTTTAAAGATTATTCAGTAACAAGACTGCATGCTCTGGGAAGCTCAGGGCAAGTTTGCTTCTTTTCTAAAGTAAGTGGGCAGAGAGCTTACAGTAGAAAGAAGATGGTGAAAGCCGTACTTGATGTTAACACAAGACAGTCTGTCCTTCATGTTCTCCTGGATTCCATGGAGAGGAATCTTAACCTCATTACCGAGCCATAGACATTCCTGGTGAATTTGGGTGTGTGGGCAGAAGCGGTGGAGGGGGGAGTCAGCAGCAGGCCAGGACCCTAACTAATCACAGGTTTTGGAGATGCTTAGATGAATGAGGCTATTAAAACCAAGGCACAAGATACACACACTACTATATGCTCAGCAGCAAAGAATCTGCTGGCCAATGCAGGAGACGTGGGAGATGTGGGTTCGATCCCACATCTGGGTCAGGAAGATCCTCTGGAGGAGGAAAGGGCAACCCACTCCAGTATTCTTGCCTGGAAAATCCCACGGACAGAGGAGCCTGGCAGGCTACAGTCCATGGGGTCACAGAGCAGGACATGACTTAGCAGCTAAACAGCAACAACAAATATACAAAAGAGATAACCAACAAGATCCTACTGTATAGCACTGGGGAAGCATAGTCAATAGCTTATAATAGCCTATAATGGAAAAGAATCTGAAATGTATATATGTATATATATATACATATATATATATGTATATATATATCTCAAAGTGATTCAGTTATGTAATATAAATATTATATATAATACACATGTATATATATAAAAAACTGAATCACTTTGTTGTACACCTGAAATATTAATAACATTTAATATTGTAAATCAACTACACTTCAATTTTTAGGAGGGAAAAAAAAAAACCAGCCCATGAAGGCAGGCTGGAGAGAAAACTGGAGAATGGTGCTTCATGAACATGCAAGCCCAGAAGCAGCGCGGCCTCTCCGTGCCGCCGTGAAGGTGCAGGTTCCGCCCGCGCCAGGCGTCCCGCGCACCCTGGCACGCGGCCCGGTGCATGCTGCGCACAGTTGCCCAGATGTGCGCACAGCTTCAGGCGCACCCATTACACGTGCAGATACTTCACGCACGTTTGTGCGCAGCATATACATTGAAGAAAACAGGAGTGCACAGAGCAGGATTGTGTTTGCTTCGGTGTGTAGGTGAACTCTGATGGAACTTGGTAGAACTCAGAGCGTTTATGAGCATGATGGATGACCCTCCGGGGGCTCGTTTCCCACCCTCCCGGCTGCGCTAGAGCGCAGGCCTGCGGTGACAGCACTGGGTACGGAAGGGACGAACAATGGGTCCTGTGAGTTCGCGGAGCTGGGGCTGCTCTGCCTGGGTGGGAGGTCCGAGCATCCGTCTTGAACAGCACATAATTCAGAGGGGAGTGGAGGGGTTCTTGTGGCATGTGGAAATAGCAACGGGGTAAAATGAGAGCGAATCATGAAAGTGCACTCAAATCACCCAACGTGCTGAGGATTGTTCATGTCAACAGATCCCCCCACTGAGAAGCTGCAAGCCTGGTGAGCTTCCCGATCAGATCCAGGGCCCATCCGTGCTAAGTCCCCAACAGCATCACCCAGGCTGGGAGGCACAGGTGACCAGCCGGCTCAGTTAGAAGATATGTAGCCTTTTCATCCCTTTAAAAACTTGTTCACTTGAACTTTTAAAATGCTAATACAGGTAAGTCAGCAGGACTGGTTGCTTCAGCTGCAAACCCAGAACAGGGCTGCCCCCTTGCTCCGCCTTCCCTCGGTCTGTGACAGTCACAGAGCCGCTGCACCCAAGCCCCCACTTCACAGGATCCCTGTTTTTCTTGATCTTAACAGATCTGGCGTGCTTTCTTCTGGCTGTGTGCAAAAAGTTCCTGACATCCTCAATTTTGTGACAGGTGGCAAGGAGGTAGCAGGAAGAGAGGACACCCTTTTGCACACTTCCCTTAGGAAGCGGTGCTTTGTTTGCTTCCTTGTTTTTGATGCTGAGGCTGTCCTCTGCTCTAGATTTCATTTCAGAGTTACAAAGCAAGAAAACTGGCCCAGCTAAAGGTCAGTGAGACTCTTTCTTGCTGCTCACCCTGGCTATGTTCTTTCAGATGTTCACAGGCAAATCTCATATGCTGGACAGAATATTCGTAAGGCCTTACTATTTTCAGAAACTATTAACAATGCAATGTAGATGGTAATTCTATAGACCTTCTTAGGAATGGTATTACTGCGCCTCCCTTGGGTATCTATTTTACCGACTGCCAATACAGAGAGTATTTGGATCCAGCCTAAATCCTTCCTTCTGCAAATCAAACATATTTCCTCTTGTTCTATTCTTAATGGAGACCAGACTTCTTAAATAATCACCCTTCTTTGTGATACTGAAGACGTACCCTCCCCACCACACATTCCACTGCACTGTGTTAGTTACCCGGCCCAACAAGGATATTCTGCAGGGAACAGGGTGTCTCTCTTTATGAACCAAGTTCAACTTTCTCCTTTCTAGTTTTATTAGCAGTAAGAACTTCTCTTCAAATAATACACTGAAGTGAAAGGTGCCACAGAAAATGCACCACTTTCAAATCCCTCAGGGGCTTGAAACTGTCACTCTTGTAAATATTTTCCAAGTAATGCTGTTTGTAGGATAACTACAGTCTGAGTTTTTCTGTCATCAGAATCAAGTGACTGGTTCTCTGATGACTTTTTTCTGCTCTGAAAACATAATGATTCTGATTGTTTCTGGCAGATTGTCTAGTCCAAGGGTAAACTTTGATTCTCTTTTTTCAAAGTGAACTAAAATAGAGTGTTCATCAATTCAACATCAGTCAGTCTGTATAATTAAATACTATCTCCTCTATTCACCGTCTATCCTACATCCTTGCTCTTTCTCTACTCTAACCACATACAGTAACATAAAGTCCTTTATTCTCAATATTTGATTCTTATGCCTAAGATTTTCTGGCTATTTATACATTTTCCCCACCAAGACCTTCTATGTTTATTGTTACTGCTTAGTTGCTAAGTCATGCCCAACTCTTTTGCGACTCCATGGACTGTAGCCCACCAGGCTCCTCTATCCATGGGATTTCCCAGGCAAGAATACTGGCGTGGGTTGCCATGCTGACCCAGGGATTGAACCCATGTGTCTACTGCATTGGCAGGAGGATTCTTTTAACACTGGGAAGCCCGACCTTTTATATGCTGCTGCTAAGTCGCTTCAGTCATGTCTGACTCTGTGCGACCCCATAGACAGCAGCCCACCAGGCTCCCCCGTCCCTGGGATTCTCCAGGCAAGAACACTGGAGTGGGTTGCCATTTCCTTCTCCAATGCATGAAAGTGAAAAGTGAAAGTGAAGTCGCTCAGTCGTGTCCGACTATTAGTGACCCCATGGACTGCAGCCTACCAGGCTCCTCCGCCCATGGGATTTTCCAGGCAAGAGTACTGGAGTTGGGTGCCACTGCCTTCTATATATGTGTCCACTAATCCCAGAGAATAACCATGTACTCATAAGATCATTATAAAATAAGATAAAACTCTTAATAACAACCACAAAAGCTGCTATTTGTTAAGTATTTCTTATAATCCAGTGTTTTTGTTAGGTGCCTCCTGTAAATTACCATATTCCATTCTTTCAGCAAAATGCTGTAAGTTGAACTATGTTCCCTCCAAAAGATACCCTGGAGTCCAGACTCACAGTACTTCAAAGTGAGACCTTATTTGGAAATAAGGTCTTTACAGAAGTAATTAGGTCAACATAATGTATCAGGGAGAACCCTCATCCAATATAATTTGTGTCCTTAAAAAAAAAAAAAGGAAATGTGGTCACGGAGACACACACATGAAGAGCGCCACGTGACTATAAAGACAACTGTCTACACCATCTAGAAACTGAGGACAGAGGCCTGGAGCAAATGCCTCCCTCACAGCCTCAGAAGGAACCATCCCTTGATCTCAAACTTTCAGCCTCCAGACCAGGAGGTAACATCTTTCTGTTGTTTAAACCACCAACTTTGTTACAGCAGCCCTAGAAAATGAATGCACAACCTTACAATAGCAGTCTTCTTCTCTTTTTTAAAATGAGAACTCTGTAGCATAAGACAATTAAAGACCTTCCCCAGATCCTACAGGCAGTAGTCGTAGGGCTGTTATGCAACAAAGATCTGTTCTGTTCCTAACGCTTGCTACTCTGTCTTGCTGCCTCCAACCTAAGCTTGCACATGGGCTTACTGTGTATACCTACAATTGCACAATCAAGGGATTTTTAAATTGCTTACTCTGAGGAGAACTTTCTGAGGACCCACTTCCCTATGTTTTGGGAATGAGTTATTGCAGAAAGCTTGAGAGGGAGGTAGAGACAGTGATCTGGTTTGGGAAAGGCAAGGTTATATAAACAAAAAGTGGACTTTCCTGGTGGTCCAGTGGTTAGGACTGGACTTCTAATGCAGAGGTTGTGGGTTCGAACCCTGGTCAGGCAGCTAAGACCCCATGTACCTCTTGGCCAAAATATCAAAACATGAAACAGGAGAGATGTAACAAATTCCATAAAGACTTTAAAAATTTGTAGTTGTCCAGTTGCCCAGTTGTGTCTGACTCTTTGCAACCTATAGACTGCAGCACACCAGGCCTCCCTGTCCCTCACTTTAAAAATGGTCCATATCAAAAACAATCTTTAAAAATAAGTAATTTTTAAACATAAGTACCTCTCATGCAATATTTGGGACATGCTTATATTAATTTTTTCCCTTGTTTAATGTGAAATTAAAATCTCGCTGGTATTTTTGTAATTCTATTTGTTAAATCTGGCAATTAAAATTCTACCCCAGAACTTTTAGTTTGGGGCCTCAGTCCGCGAGCTGGGAGCGATGGCATAAAAGTGTCAGCAAAGGTGGGGACACTGAGCCTGCTCTGCATGTAAAGTCCTTGAATTGCCTGGTAAATGCTTGGGAATGTTCAATAAATACTGCCTATTTTTATTATGGGGGCTTCCCAGGTGGGTCAGCGGTAAAGAATCTGCCTGCCAATGCAGGAAATGCAGGTTTGATCCTTGGGTCAGGAAGATCCTCTGGAGAAGGAAACAGCAACCTGCTCTAGTATTCTTGCCTGGGAAATCTCATGGACAGTGGAGCCTGGTGGGCTACAGTCCATGGAGTTGCAAAAGAGTTGGACATGACTTAGCGACTAAACAACAACTATTATTATTATAGCAATTGGGAACTACCCTCGTAGGTCTCAGGAGAAGATGCGGGGGAAGGCAGAAGGCAAGAAGATAGGAGCTGTTATTATTGTTCCAAGGTAGACTGGCACTGGGGGCTTATATAATGAGGTGAGAGACTGATGAGATATGCTGCTTTAATGTCCCATATCTGTTCTTCTTGTGCATCTCATTGGGCATTGAGCCAATGGAATGAAAAAGCAGAGAGTTCTGACAGCACAGAGGACTAGGGCCTGCAGACACAGTGGCCACTGTACTGACTCCTGAGGGGATGCAGGAGAGATTCAGGAGATGTCTGAGATACATGGGAATGGATGTCGTTTAAATTAAGTGTATTATGGCACTGGAAAATTGCTAGGAAGCCCAGCTACCAATCAAAACAACCAGAAAATTCCTTGCTGCTGAATGAAACTCAAGAAAAGCATACAGTGATCTTTTTGAACGGCTTACACCTTCTGAGTTGCTGGCTAGACACTCCTAAGGAGTCATGAGAGATCTTTTGGAAAATGGAAAGAATGCCACAAGAGCAAAAAAAAAAAATTAAGTCAAAGTGGTGGTCATGAAATTGGCAGCTCACTGATAACCCTTTTTTTCTTTATAGTTTCTTTTTTTAAAAAAGGATTTTATTTATTTTTGGCTGTGCTGGGTCTTCGTTGCCACACAGGCTTCTCTCTAGCTGTGCGGCACAGGCTTCTCACTGCCAAGGCTTCTCTTGTTGTGGAGCACAGGCTTTAGTGTGCATGGGCTTCAGTAGTTTTGGCTCCCACGCTCTAGAGCACAGCCTCAGCAGCTGTGGTGCACAGGGTTAGTTGCTCTGCTACATGTGGGATCTGCCGGGACTAGGGATCGAACCCATGTCTTCTGCACGGGCATGCAGATTCTTTACCACTGAGCCACCAGGGAAGCTCCATCTTTTTTTTTTTTTTCTTTAAAATACACTTCTACTGCTGGGTTTACTGGATGTTACAGAACCATGCAAGTATTTCCACAGCAGCCAATTCTTGTCAGTTCAGGAGTCATAAAGTATATATGTTGCTTTCTCTCTGATGACTGGCACAGGAACATGGAAAATTGGCAGAAATAGATGATGACTGACAATCTTCCATGTTCCTATGCCAATCGGAAGAGATTCAGTAGATGTGTGAGAGAATATTTATGATGAAACCTTATCAATTCAAGACACTAGGTAAAGCAAAATTTCAAATTTATGTCACTTATTTCAAATGGTTTTTGACATCAGATACTTTGAACCATTAAACAGAATCCTCCTGCTCCACAGAAGTAAACTGTTTAACAATTTAGAACTACTGTTTTCCTTCATTATCTTTATGACAATTCTCCTACCTTTCGACCTTTTTATTTCTTAAGATGTATCCTTTAATGGTGATAAAAGGAAAGGGATGAGGTTCAAATGAACACTTAGACTCATGGCAATTCTGGCAAACGTGTGGATGGGGAGGGGAGGGATGTGACTGGCTACAATTAGCACCAAGTACATGTCCGTGAACAGAGAAGTCTCTCCATAAATCCTTCAATAATTAATTAATGAGGGACTCAACCAATTTCTGCCTTCTGGACATTATCACACATAATCAGAATTTCATAGTAACTATAAAACCATATGAAACGACCAGTGACCGCAAGTTATATTTTAAAAAATTAATGGGCATGTTAATGCCCACTCTACTAAAGGCACATGTGCTCTAGTTTTCCAGTCTCACAAAGCATTGGAAAACCACAGCTGTTGATAATGCTTTCTACTTGCCAGATCCTGTAACCGTGCACTTGCCTTCAACATGGCATTTGTACCACATTAAAGCTTGGCAAGCTTAATCTTCGCTAACCACGGGCAAATGGGAACATGCTATAAAGTATAAAAATAAATTTCAGCCAAAAGCCATTATCAAGTATATGTTTGTTTGGATTTGACTAAGAACCTCTCATTTGTTCATGCACACTTGGTGTCTTTACATTCTGTGTACCGATTACTCTCGCATTGACTATATCACATGCCTAATAGTCCAGGAAGGCTCTCAGCACAGGAGAGCAGGAAAGAGAGGGGAGAGGAAGAAGTCAGAGTGAGGACGTACCTCCCCTGTAAACCTCGGGGGGACTCTTCCTCCTCTCCTGCCCAATGCACCACACTAAACGTGTTGTTGAGTAGTTGGTAGTTGATTCTTTTATATCATCAGATAGGAGAATCCACCCTTGCATGTATCTAGCAACAAGCCTCATAATAGAATAAAACTATGCTATCTGGATTTGCTTCTCAGGTGGCTCAGTGGTAAAGGACCCACTTGCCAATGCAGGAGACTGGGTGGATTCAACACCTGGGTCAGGAAGATGCCCTGGAGAAGGAAATGGTAACCCACTCCAGTATTCTTGCCTGAGAAATCCCATGGACAGAGGAGTCTGGTGGGCTACAGTCCATGGGGTCACAAAGAATCGGATGCGACTGAGCTACCAAACAACAACAACAGCCCCCTGTCGTGCTCCATCCACGCCCGCCTTCCAGTATCTGGAGACGGGAACCACATTCCAGGCATCCTTTTTCAGTGCCCAGTAAATGGACATGTGGTACGAACAAACACCAAACATGTGTACCCACTTTCTGGGTTTCAGTTGGATTTTGTTCTATCGAGGAAAGAAAGCAAAGCAACCCCCTCAAACAAACCAAAGAAACAGATCCTTTTCTTAACAGTCATCGACTCACTCGCTTCTTTATTCAGTCATTTTTGAGCTTCCACTAAGTACTAGGTGTGACCTTTGAGGCCATTCACTCCAGGGAGTGGACAAGATGACCTGTAAAAGTACTTAGCACAGTGCCTGGTATGTGGCAGGCAAGCCACAAAATTAGATTTCTTTCCTTCTCAAATCCTTATCCTTGAACTCATCAATCGACCAAAACCCATCAATCAGCCAACCTGAAGAAAACGATAAGCTGCCAATCCAGTGTCATCATCCCTTTAAATACCCCTACCCACCATGCAGTTATACACGGTGAGGTTAAGCATGTGAGTCAGGGAGAATAAAACACACACAGGCAGAGTCGTGGCTCATGATTCTTGCTTTGCCACGTTTCGTTGTAAAAGAGGAGAGGAAATGGTCAGTGAAGGGTTCCAGGATTTCTAGGCTGTATCTGAACATACACACATACACATACACACACTTTGGGGAGGTTGTGTTGTTAATCTAGGCAAACAGCTTTGCAACTGACACTAAGCATTTACTATCCTCTCTGGCTGTTTGACTGAATTTAACTTTTATTTACAAGCAACTTCTATAAATAGATACAACCTTAAAGCACTTTATGCCCCATTTTGTACCCTACTTGACATTGTTTTCCTTGACTCCCAACACTAGGTCAAAGATGGAGGAGAAAACGATCTGACGTATCATCAGTTTGTCATGATATATGCCAAATGCCACCACCAGATTGATCACTGCCACAGGGCAACCCACACTAATCCCCGAGACATCCAGAGTGAACAGACCCTGACATAAAAGCAGCTGGAGAAGTCTTTGCAGGTCCAAGATATTTAAAGAACTCATCTATGACCTCTACTGGTCAAGCTATTAAAACACAACAGCTACCATGATTTCAGAAGTGTTTTCATTCATTCATTGATCAAACACTTTTTAGCGCCTACTATGTGCCAGGCTTCCCTGGTGGCTCAGATGGTAAAGAATCAGTCTGCAACGCGGGAGACCTGGGTTCAATCCCTGGAGTGGAGCGTGGCAACCCACTCCAGTATTCTTTCCTGGAGAATCCCCGTGGACAGAGGAGCCTGGTGGGCTGCAGTCAGTGGGGTCACAAAGAGTTGGACGTGACTGAGCGGCTAATCACACATGTGCCAGGCACTGACGAAGGAATGACAATAAACAAAACAGACCTAAAAACTCCCTCCCTCTTAAAATTCAACTGGGCAGCGTTTAAACAATATGTGTTGTAAATAAGTTGATTGTGGAGTATTTTGGAAGGTAATAAGTGCTTTTAAAAAGAGGAAAAAGTAAATCAAGGGAAAGAGACTCAAAAGCATAGAGTAGGCGGAACTGGAGAAGCAGGCTGCAGAATTAAATCAGACCCTCAGGATACGTGTCAGTGCAAGGGTAGAATTAAGCAAGGAGTCCAAGGAGGCGAGAATCTTAATAAGTTAAGACATAACACACAGGAACTTCCCTGCCAATGGCTAAGACTTCTGCACTCCCAATGCAGGGGGTCTGGGTTCAATTTCCTAGCCAGGGAACTAGATCCCACATGCCGCAACTAAAGATTCCACATACCACAACTGAGACCCCATGCAGCCAAATTAATTCATTACTTTTTCAAAGAAAAGATTCATTTTAAAAAAGCCCTAACACATAGATTCTCAAGTTAGTTTAACTAGACATCGCCTGAGAGCAAGTTTCTTTTTCACAGTTTCGCAAGAGATTTTAGAGTTAGTCAGACTTGTGTTTAAGCCTATATGGGTCAGCTTTGCTGCAGCAAAAAACAACCCCCAATTCTCAATGGTTTAAAGGACAAATATTCACTTTTTTGTTTACATCTTGTACAGGCTGCAGGCTAACTCTGAGTCAACTGTGACTGGTGGGCTCAGCCCTGCTCCACATGTGTCCTATTTCAGGGGTAGAGCTGAAGAGACAGCCACCTTCTGGGGTATGTTGTCCCCACAGAGGAGGAGAGGGCTGAAGTACATCTAATTGCACCATGGAACTTACAGCCTCTTCTCATTTGGGGCATACATCAAGTTTATTCACACTCCATTGACCAAAGAAAGTCCCACTGGCCAAGCCCAGAGTCAGTGGGAGCAGGAAAGTGTAAATGTGGCCCAGACACAAGGGCAAGGAGGGAGTGGATAACGGTGAGGAAATAATACAGCGTAACTGTGGGGAGTCACTCAGTCTCTCACCTTATCCAAGAGTGAAACAGGAATAGGAACAGGCTACCTGTGAAGAATAAATGAGATATTATAAATGTACTTAGCAACGTAACTGGTTTATATGAAGGGATGAGTGAAAGTTGAAGTTGCATCATCACTCTGGCCCAATTCCTCTGGAGGGCTGGGTGGCTGTTGGGTGGAAGGTGGGGTGGAATTCCCTGGCAGTCCAGTGGTTAAGACTGCGTTTCCTTTGCAGGGGGTGCGGGTTCAATCCCTGGTTAGGGAGCTAAGATCCCACATGCTGCATAACCAAATAAACAAATAAGCCAAATGTACCTTTAAAAAAAAGTGCTTAAAAAAACCAGAAGTTATAGGGGCAAGGAGTGGATGTGTGGGAAAACTGAGAAGCCTGGGACTGAAACCTTGATCCAGTTCTTTCTCTAAATCCTGGATAAATTACTGATCTATAAAGTGAGGCATCCATCTAAATGATCTGTAAGGTTCCTTTCTGGGGCTAAAGATCCTCAGTTCAGTTCAGTTCAGTTCAGTCGCTCAGTCATGTTCGACTCTCTGCGACCCCATGAATCGCAGCAGGCCAGGCCTCCCTGTCCATCACCATCTCCCGGAGTTCACTCAAACTCACGTCCATTGAGTCAGTGATGCCATCCAGCCATCTCATCCTCTGTCGTCCCCTTTTCCTCCTGCCCCCAATCCCTCCCAGCATCAGAATCTTTTCCAATGAGTCAACTCTTCGCATGAGGTGGCCAAAGATCCTCAGTCTGGGATAAAATATTAACAGGGTTTTCTTTCCTTTTTCTCTAGAGCCGCTGCTGACTAGTTCTAACACCAGGTGGCGCTAGACAACAACTTAATGGAAAAAGATGAGGGCTTTTCTGTGGAGATTGGAGAGTCTAGAATTATTATTTTCTTATAGATTTGTTGGAGAAGGCAATGGCAACCCACTCCAGTGTTCTTGCCTGGAGAATCCCAGGGACGGCGGAGCCTGGTGGGCTGCCGTCTATGGGGTCGTACAGAGTCAGACACGACTGAAGCAATATAGCAGCAGCAGCAGCAGCATAGATTTGTTACAAAGCAGAGCTGTTGCATTTGATAGCTTTTCAGGAAGCACCACTTTGAGGAAACACCACCCCAAAACATCAAATGCTCCCTGTAGTCCTAGGACCTCATGCTTTGGGAAAGGACTCTGGGAAATTGGGAACTACCACATTTTTCTAGGGATTTTGGAATAGGAGAGGTACATTTTTTTTTTTTTTAAGCAAAAGCATGAGATCATTGGAGCTGTGCTATAAGATGATACAGATAGCAGCCATGTGATGGAATCTGGCATGGGGGAGAATTATTCAGCAGACTCATATAACAGGATGGGATCCATGTTCATGGATCTGAGACAAAAGAGTGGGAGTGAGCACAGCAATGGGTGAGATGGTGCAGCAACAGATTCTAAAACTTGGCAACTATTTACATCAAGAGGCTTCAAATAGGATAAATCATAATGAAAGATGGCTCCCAGATAAGTAGGAAGATGCTGGGGCCACTGACAGCACATGATTTTGGGAGACAGTATTACTGTTATTCCTGCACTTCAAATGCACACCCAGAAGAATAAAACATGATGGTTCCTGCCTCTTAGGTACCAAGAAGCCCCTGGTGCATGAGTACTGGTCTTAAAAGGGCCAGACTTGCCAGCTGTGGAAAGCATTGAAATGCTCCAATATGACAACTAGCCTTTTCTCGAGAAATGTTTCCTTATACATGATTTTAATGGTGGTACTTCATAATCTTGGAGTAGGAAATGGCAACCCACTCCAGTATTCTTGCTTGGAAAATTCCATGGACAGAGGAGCTTGGCGGGTTACAGTCCATGAGGCTGCAAAGAGTTGGACATGACTAAGCAGGCACACACACACACACACTTTAAAATCCAGAGGCATTTCTCTGTTGATAATGGGGACAGGGCTACATTGGATATCTCTGTACCTTTCAATCAATTTTGCTGTGAACCTAAACTGCTCAAAAAAAAGAAAAAAGGAAATCTTTTTTTTTTTTTTTTAATTTTGGCCAATTCTGGGAAGATGATGAAGTAGGAAGTTCTGAGAATCTGTGTCCCACCCTGGATAACAATTAAGCTGGCAGAATCTGTCTGATGTAACTACTGTGGAACTCTGGACAGTTTATTGAAGGCTTGCAATGTCCAGGAGACGATGTGGACAGTTAATTTTGGCCAGTTTCAGCTCTCAGCACCACAGCAGCCTTGCATCCTCACCCCCATGGCAGGCAGCTATGCCTGATTCCTGGAGCAGCTTGTCCACAACTTGCAGGAGCCTGGGTGGGCAAAGTGGATACCAGTGGTCTGTGCTCTGATCACTGGTCGCTGTTCCTGACCACATAGGTCCAGATAAAAAGTCAGTTTCACTGTTGTAGCACCTCCCCCCACTAATGCAAGTCCCTCTTCATCTGGCTTAAGTGACAGCCAGGAGATTTAAAGGAACAGTGTCCTTTTTTTTTTTTTTTTTTTAAACAGTGCTTGTTAGTGAGGTGCTAATAAGCAGACCAACACACACATACTAGAGGTCCCAGAAAGAGAAGAGAGAAAAGGGCAGAGAGGGTATTTGAAGAAATAATGGCTGAAAATGTGCCAAACTTGATGAAAAACACAAATATAAATATCCAGCAAGTTCAACAATGTCCAAGGATGGTGAGCTGAAAGTCCCAAAAAAGAGAACATCCAGGAAGCAGCAATTCAGCAGCAAATAATCACACACAAGGGATCTTTAATAGGACTATCAGTAGATTTCTCATCAGAAACTTTGGAGACCATAAGGCAGTGGGCTGATATAGTCAAAATGCTGTAAGAAAAAACCCGTCAACCAAGAATTCTGTATCTAACAAAACTGTCCTTGGAGAGTAAGAGAGAAATTAAGCTATCAAGATAAAAGCTAGGGAGTCTGTTACCAGTGGACCTGTTGTGCAAGAAATGCTCAAGAGAGTCCTACAAGGTGAAATGAAAAGACACTTGAAGCCATAAGAGAAACTCAAATCTCTATGGAAAAATCACAAGTGTTAGTCACTCAGTCCTGTCTGACTCTTTGTGACCCCACTGTCTGTGACCCCATTGTCTGTACTGGAGCGGATTGCCATTTCCTTCTCCAGGGGATTTTCCCTATCCAGGATTGAACCCAGATCTCCTGCATTGCAGGCAGACTCTTTACTGACTGAGCCAGCAGAGAAGCCCATCAGATGGAAAAAACAAGAAGCCCCTCAGATGGAAAAACATTTATCTTTTTCTCTTCCTCGAGAGCTCTGGACCCCTTTCTACTCCTCGAGGACCCTGGACCCCTTCCTCCTTGAGGGCCCCAGACTCCTTATCAACCTACCTAAGAATTAACTCTTATACAAGATGGAAACATCAAGATCTCAACAAAGGTAAATACATGGATAATTATGAAAGCTAGTGTTATTGTAACAATGGTTTGCAACTGAACTTTTTGTTTTGTACATGACTTGAGAGTATTGCATTTTAAAAATATAATATTTTACATTTTGGGGCATATGATGTAGACAGAGGTAATTTTATGATATCAACAACTGAGAGGATCGGGGTGGAGCTGTAAAGGAGTTTGGGCATGTTATTGAAGTTAGGCTGGCATAAACGCAAACTATACTGTTATAACTTTAGGATGTTAAAGAAAATCTTTGTGGTAATCACAAAGAAAATAGCTATAGAAGATACACAAAAGGAAATGAGAAAGGAATGCAAACATTTCACTACAAAAAATCAACTGAACACAGGGCCTTCCTTGGTGTTCCAGAGGTTAAGACCGCACTATCCCATTGCAAGGGGACCTACGATCCTGCAAGCCACACAACAGGCCAAAATAATAATAATTTTTTAAAATTAAAAATCAACTTAATACACCAAAAGAAACCAGTAAGTAATGCAGGAGATGAATAATAATAAGAAAAAAAGCTACAAGACATTTAGGAAACAAATAGCAAAATCACAGAAGTAAATCCTTACCAGTAATTATTTTAATTGTAAATAAACTCTTCTGTGGATCACAACAAACTGTGGAAAATTCTGAAAGAGATGGGAATACCAGACCACCTGACCTGCCTCTTGAGAAATCTGTATGCAGGTCAAGAAGCAATAGTTAGAACTGGACATGGAACAACAGACTGGTTCCAAATAGGAAAAGGAGTACATCAAGGCTGTATATTGTCACCCTGCTTATTTAACTTATATGCAGAGTACGTCATGAGAAATGCTGGGCTGGATGAAGCACGAGCTGGGATCAAGATTACCAGGAGAAATATCAATAATCTCAGATATGCAGATTAACACCACCCTTATGGCAGAAAGCGAAGAGAAGCTAAAGAGCCTCTTGATGAAAGTGAAAGAGGAGAGTGAAAAAGTTGGCTTAAAGCTCAACATTCAGAAAACAAAGATCATGGTATCTGGTCCCATCACTTTATGGGAAATAGATGGGGAAACAGTGGGAACAGTGGCAGACTTTATTTTGGGGAGCCCCAAAATCACTGCAGATGGTGACTGCAGCCATGAAATTAAAAGACGCTTACTCCTTGGAAGAAAAGTTATGACCAACCTAGACAGCATATTCAAAAGCAGAGACACTACTTTGCCAACAAAGGTCCGTCTAGTCAAGGCTATGGTTTTTCCAGTAGTCATGTATGGATGTGAGGGTTGGACTGTAAAGAAAGCTGATGGCCAAAGAATTGATGCTTTTGAACTGTGGTGCTGGAGAAGACTCTTGAGAGTCCCTTGGACAGCAAGGAGATCCAACCAGTCCATCCTAAAGGAAGTCAGTTCTGAATATTCATTGGAAGAACTGATGCTGAAGCTGAAACTCCAATACTTTGGCCACCTGATGGGAAGAACTGGCTCATTGGAAAAGACCCTGATTCTGGGAAAGATTGAAGGCAGGAGGAGAAGGGGACGACAGAGGATGAGAAGGTTGGATGGCATCACCAACTTAATGGACATGAGTTTGAATAAACTCTGGGAGTTGGTGATGGACAGGGAGGCCTGGCGTGCTGCAGTCCATGGGGTCGCAAAGAGTCGCACATGACTGAGCGACTGAACTGAACTGAAATGAACTCTTCAATCAAAAGACAGAGATTGGCAGAATTGATAAGAAACACAGAATATGACTACATCTACAAGAGACCCATTTTAGATCCAAAGACATAAATAGAATGAAAGTAAAAGGATGGAAAAAGTTATTTCATGCAAACAGCCACCAAAAGAGAACGTGAGTAGATGTATGAGGTACTAAGAGTAGTCAAATTCTTAGAGACAAAAGTAGACTGGTGGTTCCCAGGGGCTGGAAGAGAAGGGAAGGGGGAATTATTGTTTAGTAGGAATACAACTTTAGTTTTATAAGATGCAAAATGTTACAAAGAAGGATGGTGGCGATGGATGCACAATGTTATGAATGCATTTAAATATCACTGAACTTAAAACTGGGTAAGATGGGACTTCCCTGGTGGCACAGTGGATGAGACTCTGTCTGCCAGTGCAGGGGACAGGGGTTCGATCCCTGGTCCAGAAAGATTCCACATGCGGTGGAGTAACTAAGCCCATGGGCCACAACGACCAAGCCCATGTGCTATAACCACTGAAGCCCACTTGCCTCAAACCTGTGTTCTGCAACAAGAGAAGTCACAGCAACGAGAAGCCCACAAACAGCAACCAGAGAGTAACCCTTGCTCACCGCACCTAGAGAAAAGCCTGCACAGCAATGAAGCCCCAGCACAGCAAAAATAAAAATAAATAAATGAATAAATAAAATTATAAGAAGAATGGGTAAGGTGGTATCAGATCAGATCAGATCAGTCGCTCAGTCGTGTCCGACTCTGCGACCCCATGAATCGCAGCACGCCAGGCCTCCCTGTCCATCACCAACTCCCGGAGTTGGTAAATTGTATATTATATGTACTTTACACACATACACACAACTGTAAAAAAGAAAAGTAATACAGAATAGCATAACTATTTAAAAACAAACAAACAAAAAAACCCTTAGCAATTTCTTAAGCCTCCTATATGCCAATGTGGCCACAGAGCACAGCAGAAGGAACAGTGACTTTGAGGTCAGATGGGCCTAGTTTGAAATCTGAAAATCCAGCTCTACTGTATAGTCAAAGCTATGATTTTTCAAATAGTCACGTACAGATGTGAGAGTTAGACCATAAAGAAGGCTGAAGAATTGATGCTTTCAAACTGTGCTGTGGCAGAAGACTCTTGAGAGTCCCTTGGATAGCAAGGATTTCAAACCAGTCAATCCTAAAGGAAATCAATCCTGAATATTCATTGGAAGAAGTGAGGCTGAGGCTGAGGCTCCAATACTTTGGGCACCTGATATGGAGACCAATTCATTGGAAAAGACCCTGATGCTGGAAAGAGTGAAGGCAGGAGGAGAAGGGGGAGACAGAGGATGAGATGATTGGATGGCAGCATGTACTCAGTGGACATGAGTTTGAGCAAGCTCGGGGAGACAGTGAAGGACCGTGCTGCAGTCCATGGGGTCACAAAGAGTCAGACGTGACTGAGTGACTGAACAACAACTGCATTAACACCTCACTTCTCCTGTATAAAACTGAGCGGAAGAGAGCATGTTTTTTCAGCTTTGAAGGTACTCTACTGCCTGGAGAAAGTTACTTAATCTCTCTGCATCTCAATTCCACCCTTAGCATATGGGATAGGATATCAGTCTCACAGTTTAGCCATAAGAAATAAAGATAAGGTGGTTAAATGTAAGTTACTGTTCCCTTTAAACACGAGGCTGTTAGGATGCCCTTGTATGAATCTATCAGACAAGCTCAGCAGCAGCAGAGATAAATATAAGGCCATGGCTTTCTGTGGGCACCTTTTGCAAGAACCGTTGAGCTCTTATGAGATATTCAAAAATCAAATATATTAAGCTGGCCTATAGCTTGATACTAGGGATATTCACTGGTTCACAATAAATAAAGAGGAAGAAGGAGTTACACAATGCAGCTCTGTTCTAATTTCTCAATCACTACCCAACTGAAACCTTGCTTCATGAGAGATTAGCCACAGCCTCTGGGAGCAATAAACATCCTGCGTTGCAAACCCCATTTTGCCATCTCACAGAACCTCCATAAATCTCAGTTGCAAGTGAAGGCATCTCTTATTTTATCTATGGAGTGACTATTTCAAGATCATTTTTACAACAGTCATCATTATTAGTCCTTTGGCCAACTCTCCCCATCAGGGAAAGAAGACATTAATATGCAATGCTGGTATTTCTATTTTGCATTTAGGGCCTGACTGGTGGTTCAGTAGTAAAGAGTCCGTCTGCCAATGCAGGAGATATACGTTCAGTCCCTGGGTGGGGAAGATCCCCTGGAGAAGGAAACGAAAACCCAGACCAGTATTCCTGCCTGGAGAATTCCATGGACAGAGGAGCCTGGCAGGCTACAGTCCATGAAGTCCCAAAGAGTGGGACATGACTTAGCAACTAAACAATGAACAACAACCTCTGCAGAGAGTATTAGATAACCAGTGACGAACTCCCATTCCACTTCTCTGCTTTTCTAAACAAGCCCAGATTATCTGTCTACCACACCTCCAACCACATTAACCCAGACAGGGTTTCTTCAGGTGGAACACAACACAATTCTGCTCTGTTCACATTCGATCATTTTCCTGAGCCTGTGCCTGGCTCATCCTAACTGTTCCCATCTTCTCGGCGTGTCATTACAGGCTCTCAGAGAGAGCGGACTGCAGGGTCTCTTCCCTTATGTCCTGATTCTTATTCCATCCACTGATGGAGTGACTTTCCAGGTCTGGGGGCACTTGCATATGTGTGTGACAAGTTCCGGCAGCATTCCTGGAGCAGGACGATGCCTCTCACCGCCGGCCAGTGCTTGTGTTCATCTGTGGCATGCCCTTGCGATACGTTGTATTTATTCTGCCTGCACGCATTCCTGCCTTCCTAGAGGAAGAGGTGAATAAACCACCCGGCCTTTCCCCGCAAGAAAGTAATTTTTTCACCTTAGGTGGGCCATCTGTTTCTCTGAACACAGCTCTGCTTTGACTTGACTTGAATACATCTTGTCCCAGGCGTTTTGCCAGCTGTACCAAAAAAAAAAAAAAAGCTGTAGGCTCCAGGAAATGGAGCAACTAAAAGTGGTTTCCCTGTGATGTCAGGTCACTTTTTCTTTCTGAAATGTAACTTATGGAATTAACCTAAAGGAAATTGTGCATCACTCTCCTTAGGGGTGGTTTGCAGAGCGGCAGGAGGCCCTGATAACAACCAACCATGAATTTCCTAAGTCTCAGTCTCACTGAGGTATGTCACTAGATTCAGCACTGTGCCTACAAATGGAGAGGAAAACGGGGTGCTTGCATTGGACCCCAAACAGAGAACCCCTAAGCTAAAGGTTCTCCTCAACACCAGATGCAGACCCAGTCCACACACGCAGTTTCAGTATTCATTTCTCAGTCTCACTCAAATGCTTGCTCCTTTCTTTTTTTTTTTTTTTTTTGCATTTAACTTTTTACTTTATATTGGAGTATAGTCAATTAACAATGTTGTGATAGCTTCAGGTGGACAGCAAAGGGACTCATCAAATGGCTGATTCTGGTGCCCAGGTGTGTTAAGAAAATTTTCCTTAAACCATTTGGAATTAAAGATCTCTTCTTAAGCGCCCAAGCTATTGGGGAAAAAGTATTACCCAGGGCAGAAAGAGTATCAAAATATTCAGGCTGCACAGCAAAAGAAAATACTCAAGAAATACTCAAGAAAATGAAATGACATCCTATATAATGAGAAAAAATATTTACAAATCTTATGTCTAGTAGGGGGTTGATAGCTAAAATATATGAAGAATTTATTCTAAAATCCTATAGGAAATCAACCCTGAATATTCATTGGAAGGACTGATGCTGAAGCTGAAGCTCCAATACTTTGGCCACCTCATTCAAAGAGACGACTCACTGGAAAAGACTCTGATGCTGGGAAAGATTGAGGGCAGGAAGAGAAGGAGGGAACAGAGGATGAGATGGTTGGATGGCATCACGGACTCAGTGGACATGAGTTTGGGCAAACTCCAGGACACAGTAAAGGACAGGGAAGCCTGGCGTGCTGCAGTCCATGGGGTCACAAAGAGTCAGATATGACTTAGTGACTGAACAACAACAAAGAATTCATACAACTAAATAGCCAAACAAACAAACAAACAATCCAATTTAAAAATGGGCCAATTCTACTATTGGTTTATTTAAAATGGACCTACCATATGATCCAGCAATTTTACTTCTGGGAATATAACAGAAGGAAATGAAAACACTACATTGAAGAGATATCCATGTTCATAGCAGCACTGTTCACAACAGCCAAAACATGGAAACAACTGAAGTGGCCACACAATGGAATATTCAGCCATAAGAAAGAAGGAAATTCTGCCATTTGCAAGACGTGAATGGAACTTGAGGGCATTATGCTAAGTGAAATGAGTCAGACACAGAAAGACAAATACTGTATGCCCTCACTTACACGGGGAATCTTGAAAAGAAAAACTGCATTGAAAAAAGAGATCAGATGTGTGGTTACCAAAGGCAAGGCATGAGGAGAAGACCTGGAGCCTTGAGCTACTCAGAAAGGACAAGACCATGGCTGATATTTAGCCCCTATGCACTGGCACAGTGTTCCCACAGGTTAACACACAGAACCATGGCCCTGAGGGCTGATAAACAGCTGAGGTTAGACCACATATCACTGGATGGCCATCTAAGGCCACCCTGCAGGTGGCAATGGACTTGGGATGCTGGTCCATGAGCCAAGCAGCTCGAGGCTGGTAGCTGCATGGACACAGGCCCCGTGGGCCCTCAGGAGGGGACCAGGTGGGCAGGAGGCCAGCGGGGGACAGCACTGCAGGTGGGGATGGAAGCAAAGGGGCTCCAGGTACAGGCTCCATGAGCTGTAATTTTTTTTTAAGATTTTTTTGATGTGGACCATTTTAAAAGTCTTCATTGAATTTTTTACAATATTGTTTCTATTTTATGTTTTGGTTTTCTTGGCCAAGAGACATGTGGGATCTTAGCTTCCTGACCAGCAGGTTGAACGTGCACCCTCTGCTTTGAAAAGCAAAGTTTTAACCACTGGACCACCAGGGAAGTCCCCACCCAGAAATTTCTAAACATCAATAAGAGACTTAGAAATAATTAGAATGATTTGGTGACCATTTTGTCTTATATCACAGCATAAGTAGCTTCAGGATGAGTTTAGTTTAGAGAATACACAGGGAAATTTAATGTTTTTACTTATATAATGATTTACTGAAATACATTTGTTTATAAAATGTATTTTGCCATGTAAGTGGTTAAATACTCTGCACATCATCGTTAGACTGGGCGGCGGTAAGCTGGGGGATAGCAACTCAGACAGTGGAGCCTGGAAGGGCTTCACTGAACCCCTGCTCCCCACCATCCCAGAATGACCAGACTTGGGCAGATTTTGGGTTTTGTTTGATTGACAAATGAAATGTCATTTTCCATCTGTGGCTGAGGACTGCGCCCACCATACCCAATCAGGAGTTCCCAGCCACTGCTGCTCTCCTGAACCTTCCAAAGGGTCTGACCTGCTGTGCAAGTATAGACTCTGCAAAGGAAATGCTGGGTTAGTTTTCTAGTGAATTTGCCAGGACACAGAGGGCCAGGAATTCTGTTTAACACATTGCTAGTGAGCATCTAAATTGGGCCAGGCAGAGTCTGGGCACTAAAGATGCATAACAACAGAAAGGACAAAAAAACCCTACACCCAGAGTCAATGAGGAATTGTAGGTAGTCATTATTCAAAGGCTGAGGATGGATGGACTGAACCCAGGTGAAGCGTCTGACCTCAAGTCACCACCCTCTGCTCTGCCCTCCTCAGGCTGGAGTATGAGAACACGGTGATCAATTCCACAGAACAGTGGGGCTGATCTACCCCAAGATGGGTAAGCATCATAAGGACAGGCTCCAGGAAAGAACTCCTGCCATACGTTGACTGCTCCTTTGTCATAATTTAGTATCTAAAATTCTGCCATTCTCCAACAGGTGTTCCTTAGAATCTCATCCCTCAAGATTCTTAGTTAAAAATATTTTTTCAGCCGTTAAACAAATTTGGCAAACACTTGAGCTCTTGGTGAGTCACAGTGAACTAATCTGTAGGACCTCCGTTGGTTTTGGATTCAAAATTTAGGCATCTCTATTTTTCTACTTATTTGTTTAAGCCTCCATCCCTCCACATTGTAGGTAATTCAGTATGTCTCTCTCAGGGACTCTCCATTCCCCAAATTGTTCACAACCTGGGAATTTACTTAGTCCAAAGGGAGCAGTCTTGTTTCAAAGTTTCAGAGAGAAAAAACTCTGATCTGCCCATTAGCTGTTCTGATTTTACAAAACAATGTGGAATTGGCACAAAAGAGATATATGGATCAATGGAACAGAATATAGAGCGCAGAAATAAACCCATACAACTATGTTCAATTAATCTTTGACAAAGGAGGCAAGAATATGCAATGGAGAAAAGACAGTCTCTTCAGCAAGCTCTGCTGGGAGAGCATCTAATCAATGAAGTTAGAACACATTCTCACACCCTACACAAAAATAAACTCAAAATGCCTTAAAGACTTAAAAGATAGGACACCATAAAATTCCTAGAAGAGAACACGGGCAAAACATTCTCTGACATAAACCATACCAACGTTTTTTTTAGGACAGTCTCCCAAGGCAATAGAAATAAAAGCAAAAATAAACAAATGGGAGCTAATCAAACTTACAAGTTTTTGCATGGCAAAGTGAAGTGAAGTCGCTCAGTCGTGTCCGACTCTTCGCGACCCCATGGACTGCAGCCTACCAGGCTCCTCCGTCCATGGGATTTTCCAGGCAAGAATACTGGAGTGGGGTGCCATCGCCTTCTCCAATGCATGAAAGTGAAACCATAAACAAAACAAAGAGATAACCTACAGACTGTAGAAAATATTTACAAACAATGTGACCAACAAGGAATTAATTTCCAAAATACATAAACAGGTCATAAAACTCAATACTAAAAAATACAAACAACCCAATCAAAAAAAAAAAAAATGGGCAGAAGACCTAATATAGACCTTTCTCCAAAGAAGACACATAGAGAGCCAACAGGGACATGAAAAGATGCTCAACAACACTAACTAGTAGAGAAATGCAAATTGCAACTACAGTGAGGGACCACCTCATGCTGGTCACGTATCCCTATGCCTGATTCATATTGACATATGGCAGAAACCAATACAATATTGTAAAGCAATTATCCTTCAATTAAAAATAAATAAATTTAAAAAGAAGTATACAAATAGGGCTTCGCTGGTGGCTTGGTAGTAAAGAATCAGCCTGCCAATGCAGGAGACACAAATTCAGTCCCTGGCCTGGGAAGATCCTACATGCCTCAGAGCAATTAAGCCTGTGTGCCACGACTATTGTTCAATAAAATACATTAAAAAAAAAAAGAAAGAAAGAAAGAAAACAAACTTATGGTTTCCAAGTGGGGCATAAATTAGGGATGTGGAACTAACACATGCAAACTACTATATGTAAAATAAACAAGGTCCTACTGCACAGCATAGGGAACTATGTTTAATATCTTGTAATAAACCATGATGGAAAAGGATACAAAGTACACAGACACACACATATCTGAATCACTTTGCTGTATGCCAGAAACTCACACAGCCTTGTAAATCAACTATAGTTCAATTCTTAAACTAGTTCTGATTCTAATCCATTCTGTGTGGTGTCACTGCTGAGAACTGGTTCTGTCAGGCTGAAAGGCTGTCCTTTCTGCTTCAGAACCCCACGCAGACAGCAGGGTGGCTCTGAGGCCACAGGCTCCCAAGTCAATTTGCACTCACACAGCCAGCCACTGTTCCACAAACACGGCTGCTTTGCCAAGGTGCCCGGGTGTAACTGGGTTTCTAACCACAGCTGCACACTATATCTAGAACACGCTATCCCTCACAAACCTCTAGGCTCTGGTCTGGAGCCCAAGGCCCTGACCAAGACTCCCTCTTTTTTTGTAGGGGGAACTTTTACATTTTCTTGCTAACAGTGCCAGGGCCATCTCAGTGCTTCAGTTCAGTTCAGTTCAGTCACTCAGTCGTGTCCGACTCTGCAACCCCATGAATCGCAGCACACCAGGCCTCCCTGTCCATCACCAACTCCCGGAGTTCACCCAGACTCATGTCCATCAAGTCAGTGATGCCATCCAGCCATCTCATCCTCTGTTGTCCCCTTCTCCTCCTGCCCCCAATCCCTCCCAGCATCAGAGTCTTTTCCAATGAGTCAACTCTTCGCATGAGGTGGCCAAAGTACTGGAGTTTCAGCCTTAGCATCATTCCTTCCAAAGAAATCCCAGGGCTGATCTCCTTCAGAATGGACTGGTTGGATCTCCTTGCAGTCCAAGGGACTCTCAAGAGTCTTCTCCAACACCACAGTTTAAAAGCATCAATTCTTCGGCACTCAGCCTTCACAGTCCAACTCTCACATCCATGACCACAGGAAAAACCACAGTTCTTAGGAAGCTGAATCTCAGAAGGGAAGGGAAGAGGGCCTTGACCCCTCTCCTGGAAAACTCTTGATAAGTTCAACTTAGCACATGGCGGGGGATACTGAGAACAGTCTTTGTAAATCTTCCTTCACAGGAGACATGAATATCAACTCACTTGTACTGGCATCATCGACAGTATTCAGGGAATAACCCAAGAAGATCCAGAGGGCCAATGTCTTGCTGCTCCTCCAGCCAAAAACAAATTAAAACAAACAAATATATATTTTTGTGAAAGAGAGATAGAAGAAGATATTTTCCCCTGCTATAATTTTACATATTAAAGGGGGAGGGTCTCTCTATAGAAGCCCTTGTTGGATGGATCATAAGGTGTGTTCTGCTTCAGAGAGAATCAAGTTCCCAAGAATTCTCTCCTGAATTTCTTCCACTGAATTAAAGCCCTAACCACCCCTCCCACCCCCTATCCACCACCCCGCCATGAGCTTCTTGGAAGCCAGTTCTCACCTCTTAGTGAGTCAAACTCCTAGTGGAGAAATCTCCAAAACTTTTAGGTTAGGGGGAAAAATTCCAGCATTTGCCAATATGGTTTGGACTCATTAATTTTCTGACCCTAAAAAGGCTGTCATTTCTATGGAGAGGAGAAATAAATGGAACTTGTGTGATGGTCTTAAATCCATCATTCTGATACTTGAACACCATTTTCTGAAATACTTTACATTGAGTAACTTAAGACACAAATTAAAACATAGCATACTCTGCTAGAACTCTCTTGATGTGGGATATTTTATACTTCAGCCCTGCTGGTCCAATCAGTACAAATCACTTGGATTCTGTGGAAAAACTCAGTAAAGGTTCTATAAGGTGGTCACAATGTGGGGACAATTTTTGCTAATTCATTCCCAAAGGAGCTCTCTTTGGAATACCAGTAATAAAGGCAAAGGCTGACTTGCCATTGATAGAACACTGTGTAACAGAAAGGCTTTTGGGTAGAATTGTTATCATGTTTTAGGTTAATTTCAGTGAACGTATAACTGGCTTCCCTAGTGGTTCAGACAGTAAAGAATCTGCAGACCTGGGTTCGATCCCTGGGTCAGGAAGATCCCCTGAAAAAGGAAATGGCAACCCACTCCAGTATTCTTGCCTGGAGAACTCCATAGACAGAGGAGCCTGGCCAGCTATAGTCCATGGGATCGCAAAGAGTCGGTCATAACTGAGTGATTAACATACACAGTGAACATATTTGCCTTCCACTCTAATGCATGCCCCTACCCTATGAAACAGTAAGTCATTTCACTTTTTTGGCTGCTCCGCATAGCTTATGGATCTTAGTTCCCTGAGCAGGGATCAAACCTGGGTCCCAGAAGTCAAAGCACTGAGTCTAAATCACTGGACCGCCAGGGGATTCCCAGTAAGTGATGTTTTAATAGGATTATAATATATGTAAAACATATCATGTACTTAGAGATGAAATATCCAGGAAAAATATTTCCAAAGCTTATTATTTCTTGGCATTTCCTGTGTCCTACTTGATATGTATATTCACAAAGGGAGCTGCTTTACGTTATCTAAGACCCTATTGTATTTATTACTTCAACTTGCAAGTGGTTTTATTTGGATTTCCAAATGTGTAAATTTCAACATGTTTTATTAGTGAAGTTACAGCAATAAAGGAACAATTTTGAGGCTCATTTAACACCTATAAATTTCCCTGTTTGCAATGTAAAAGAAATGGCCTCAGCAGACCACATGTCTGCTCACATTTCAAAGAATATGAAATCTAAATACATTTAAATTGCTCTATATTGAGAGCTCTCTTCTTCCATAAAACACTTATGGGCTCATTGTTTATATTTTTGTAAAAATGATACCTGACTCTGAACAGATTATTATATGAAAATTATTTTTTCAAATAGCTATATTTGAGAAGCCACATTAAAAGTTAGTTGATTATAAATCAACAATTACAATCAACCTGAAAAACATTAAAAAGACATTGATCTAAATATTTGAAGATGTATGTGTATACAAAGCCTGCACACAAATGTTTATAGCACTTTTATCTATAATTGCAAAACTATAAGTAATAAAGATATTCTTCAACAGGTGAAAAAATGAACAAACCGTGGTATATCACTATCACAGAAAGTTATTTGGTGATAAAGAGAAATAAGCTAAGAAAGCTTAAGAATACATGAATAACTCAAATACAGATCGCTAAGTGAAAGAAGCCAGTCTATATAGATTACATACTCTAGGGTTCCAATTATATGACAGTGAGGAAAACATAAAACTCTAGAAATGGTGAAAAGATTAGAAATTGTCAGAGTTTCAGGAAGAATAGGTGAAGTCCAGGAGAAACAGTGACAGACTGTATTTTCTTGGGCTCCAAAATCACTGCAGATGGTAACTGGAGCCATGAAATTAAAAGATGCTAGATCCTTGGAAGAAAAGCTATGACAAACCTAGACAGCATATTAAAAAGCAGAGACAGGGGGAGGAGCCAAGATGGCGGAGGAGTAGGACGGGGAGAACACTTTCTCGCCCACAAATTCATCAAAAGAGCATTTAAACGTCGAGTAAATTCCACAAAACAACTTCTGAATGCCGGCAGGGGACATCAGGCACCCAGAAAAGCAACCCAACTCTTCGAAAGGAGGTAGGAAAAAATATTAAAAACAAAATAAAAGAGACAAAAGAGGGAGGGACGGAGTTCCGTCCCGGGAAGGGAATCTCAAAAAGAGAGAAGTTTCCAAACATCAGGAAACCTTCTCACTGCCGAATCTGTGCCGAGCTTTGGAAGCACAGAGGGCAACATAACAGGGAGAAAAAATAAATAAACAATTTAAAACTCGCAGATTGCGAGCCCTACGGTAACTCCCCCAGCAGAGAAGCAGCGCAGACACCTGCATCCGCCATTAGCAAACCGGGGCTGGGCAGGGAGGCGCGGCGCGGGCTGCATCGCTGAGAGTAAGAATTTGGCCTGAATACCCTGAGCGCTATCTGAGCGAAATAATTTGGGCTAGCAAACCAGACTGTGGGATACCTACCACGCGAAAAGCCAGCCCTAACCTAAGACCGCCAGGCCCGCGCACGGAACAAAGGACTGAACAGAGATAGCCGGCTGCAGACCTTCCCCCTCCGGTGACAGGCAGCCAGAGCCGGAAGGGGGCAATTGCAGCCCCAGAGAGACATTGTCTATAAAATTGTAAGCAGGCTTCTTTGCTAACTAAAACTTCTTGGGGGTCTGGACGGTCAACATCTGCCTGAGAAGGTGCGCCGGTTTTACATCCAGATAACCGAGTGGCGGGGAGGCGATAAGTCGCAGCATTGGCGCTCGCCTGGGAAGAGCAAATTGGCGCTCGGACCTGGGAAGAACACAAAACTCAGGCCCGACTGAGTCTGCGCCTCTGAGGACTACCCGAGTGCCTGAACCTGAGCGGCTTGGACCTGGGAGGTGCATGCAGCCCAGGGCCAGCCTCGGATTGTTCCCGGCGGAACAACCTAGAGTCCGAGCAGTGTGGACAGGGAGGCTACACGCGCCGTGAGCGGGGGCAGACCCAGGGTGGCTGAGGCACTGCGAGCCCACGCCAGTGTTATTTGTTTGCAGCATCCCTCCCTCCCTCCCCACAGCGCGACTGAACAAGTAAGCCTAAAAAAAAAAAAAAAAAAAGTGTCCTCCACCGTGCCCTTTGAGTCAGGGCGGAAACCAGATACTGAAGAGACTAGCAAACAGAAGAAGATATAACAGAGGGAAACGCCTTGGAAGCTACAGGCAATAGATCAAAACCCTGTGGTTACTACGGACTACATAGGAAGGGGCCTATAGATCTTGAGAAATATAAATCTGGCCAAGGAACTAGCCAAAAATGAACTGAACCCACAACACCCACAAAAAAAAAAACAACAACAAAAAAGTCCTAGATATATTATTATTATTTTTACGATCATTCTTTCTTCTTTTTTTTAATTAAAAAAAAAAAATTTTAAGTCCTCTATTGTTCCTTTAATTTTCACTTTTATAACCCATTACTTTGCAAAAAAAAAAAAGAGACCCTATTTTTTTCTTCTTCAGCAAACTTCATATATATATATTTTATAATTTTTTGACCTTGTTTTTTTTGTTTGTTTGTTTTTGTTTTTTTCTTCTTTTCTTTAACATTGTATTTTTGAAATTCCAAACTCTACTCTAGATTTTTAATTTTCGCTTTTTGGTATATGTTATCAATTTTGTACCTATAGTTTTTTTTTTTATATAATTTCTGTGACTTTTTTTTTTTCTTTTCTTCTTCTCTGTTTCTTTCTCTTCTTCTTTTATATAACATTGTATATCTGAAATTCCAACTTTACTCTAGATTTTTAATTTATGCTTTTTGGTATTTGATATCAATTTTGTACCTGTATTTTCTTTATAATTTTTGTGACATTGTTCGTATTTGTTTGTTTGTTTTCTCTCTTTATTTTTCTTCTTCTTCTTTTTTTTTTTTTTAACATTGTATTTTTGAAATTCCAAACTCTACTCTAGATTTTTAATTTTTGCTTTCTGGTATTAGTTATCAATTTTGTACCTGTACTTTCTTTATAATTTTCGCGACCTTGTTTGTTTTTGTTTGTTCGTTTTTTCTCTCTTTCTTCTCCTTCTTCTTTTCTTTAACATCGTATTTTTGAAATTCCAAACTCTACTCTAGATTTTTAATTTTCGCTTTCTGGTATTAGTTATCAATTTTGTACCTGTACTTTCTTTATAATTTTCGCGACCTTGTTTGTTTTTGTTCGTTCTTTCTCTCTTTCTTTTCCTTCTTCTTTTCTTTAACATCGTATTTTTGAAATTCCAAACTCTACTCTAGATTTTTAATTTTTGCTTTTATGTATTTGTTACCAATTTTGTACCTTTAAGGACCCAATCTTCAGGACCCATTTTTCACTAGGGAGTGAGATTACTGGCTTGACTGCTCTCTCTCCCTTTGGACCCTCCTTTTTCTCCACCAGGTCGCCTGTGTCTCCTCCCTAACCCCTCTCTACTCTACCCAACTCTGTGAATTTCTGTGTGTTCCAGACGGTGGAGAACACTTAGGGAACTGATTACTGGCTGGATCTGTCTCCCTCCTTTTCATTCCCCCCTTTTATCCTTCTGGCCACCTCTGTTACCTTCCTCCTTCTTCTCTTCTCTGTATAACCCCGTGAACATCTCTGAGTGGTCCAGTTGTGGAGTGCACATAAGGAAGTGACTACTGGCTAGCCCACTCTCTCCACTATTGATTCACCTCATCTCATTTGGGTCACCTCTAACTCCCTCCTCCCTCTTCTCTTCTCCATGTAACCCTGTGAACCTCTCTGAGTGACCCTCACTGTAGAGAAACTTATCATCTTTAATGTAGATGTTTTATCAATGGTGCTGTATAGAAGGAGAAGTTTTGAAACTACTGTAAAAATAAGACCGATAATCGGAAGCAGGAGACTTAAGTCCAAACCCGGACTCCAGGGAACTCCTGACTCCAAGGAACATTCATTCACAGGAGCTCATCAAATGCCTCCATACCGACACTGAAACCAAGCACCACACAAGGGCCAATAAGTTCCAGGGCAAGACATACCAAGCAAATTCTCCAGCAACAAAGGAACACAGCCCTGAGCTTCAAGATACAGGCTGCCCAAAGTCACCCCAAAACTATAGACATCTTATAACTCATTACTGGACATTTCATTGCACTCCAGAGAGAAGAAATACAGCTCCACCCACCAGAACACCGACACAAGCTTCCCTAACCAGGAAACCTTGACAAGCCACCTGTACAAACCCACACACAGTGAGGAAACGCCATAATAAAGAGAACTCCACAAACTGCCAGAATACAGAAAGGACACCCCAAACTCAGCAATTTAAACAAGATGAAGAGACAGAGGAATACTCAGCAGATAAAGGAACAGGATAAATGCCCACCAAACCAAACAAAAGAGGAAGAGATAGGGAATCTACCTGATAAAGAATTCCGAATAATGATAGTGAAATTGATCCAAAATCTTGAAACTAAAATGGAATCACAGATAAATAGCCTGGAGACAAGGATTGAGAAGATGCAAGAAAGGTTTAACAAGGACCTAGAAGAAATAAAAAAGAGTCAATATATAATGAATAATGCAATAAGTGAAATTAAAAACACTCTGGAGGCAACAAATAGTAGAATAACAGAGGCAGAAGACAGGATTAGTGAATTAGAAGATAGAATGGTAGAAATAAATGAATCAGAGAGGATAAAAGAAAAACGAATTAAAAGAAATGAGGACAATCTCAGAGACCTCCAGGACAATATTAAACGCTACAACATTCGAATCATAGGGGTTCCAGAAGAAGAAGACAAAAAGAAAGACCATGAGAAAATACTTGAGGAGATAATAGTGGAAAACTTCCCTAAAATGGGGAAGGAAATAATCACCCAAGTCCAAGAAACCCAGAGAGTACCAAACAGGATAAACCCAAGGAGAAACACCCCAAGACACATATTAATCAAATTAACAAAGATCAAACACAAAGAACAAATATTAAAAGCAGCAAGGGAAAAACAACAAATAACACACAAGGGAATTCCCATAAGGATAACAGCTGATCTTTCAATAGAAACTCTTCAAGCCAGGAGGGAATGGCAAGACATACTTAAAATGATGAAAGAAAATAACCTACAGCCCAGATTATTGTACCCAGCAAGGATCTCATTCAAGTATGAAGGAGAAATCAAAAGCTTTTCAGACAAGCAAAAGCTGAGAGAATTCTGCACCACCAAACCAGCTCTCCAACAAATACTAAAGGTTATTCTCTAGACAGGAAACACAAAAACGGTGTATAAACTCGAACCCAAAACAATAAAGCAAATGGCAACGGGAACATACTTATCAGTAATTACCTTAAATGTAAATGGGTTGAATGCCCCAACCAAAAGACAAAGACTGGCTGAATGGATACAAAAACAAGACCCCTACATATGTTGTCTACAAGAGACCCACCTCAAAACAGGGGACACATACAGACTGAAAGTGAAGGGCTGGAAAAAGATTTTCCATGCAAATAGGGACCAAAAGAAAGCAGGAGTAGCAATACTCATATCAGATAAAATAGACTTTAAAACAAAGGCTGTGAAAAGAGACAAAGAAGGTCACTACATAATGATCAAAGGATCAATCCAAGAAGAAGATATAACAATTATAAATATATATGCACCCAACACGGGAGCACCACAGTATGTAAGACAAATGCTAACAAGTATGAAAGGAGAAATTAACAATAACACAATAATAGTGGGAGACTTTAATACCCCACTTACACCTATGGATAGATCAACTAAACAGAAAATTAACAAGGAAACACAAACTTTAAATGATACAATAGACCAGTTAGACCTAATTGATATCTATAGGTCATTTCATCCCAAAACAATGAATTTCACCTTTTTCTCAAGCGCACATGGAACCTTCTCCAGGATAGATCACATCCTGGGCCATAAAGCTAGCCTTGGTAAATTCAAAAAGATAGAAATCATTCCAAGCATTTTTTCTGACCACAATGCAGTAAGATTAGATCTCAATTACAGGAGAAAAACTATTAAAAATTCCAACATATGGAGGCTGAACAACACACTGCTGAATAACCAACAAATCACAGAAGAAATCAAAAAAGAAATCAAAATTTGCATAGAAATGAATGAAAATGAAAACACAACCACCCAAAACCTGTGGGACACGGTAAAAGCAGTCCTAAGGGGAAAGTTCATAGCAATACAGGCACACCTCAAGAAACAAGAAAAAAGTCAAATAAATAACCTAACTCTACACCTAAAGCAACTAGAAAAGGAAGAAATGAAGAACCCCAGGGTTAGTAGAAGGAAAGAAATCTTAAAAATTAGAGCAGAAATAAATGCAAAAGAAACAAAAGAGACCATAGCAAAAATCAACAAAACCAAAAGCTGGTTCTTTGAAAGGATAAATAAAATTGACAAACCATTAGCCAGACTCATCAAGAAACAAAGGGAGAAAAATCAAATCAACAAAATTAGAAACGAAAATGGAGAGATCACAACAGACAACACAGAAATACAAAGGATCATAAGAGACTACTATCAACAATTATATGCCAATAAAATGGACAACGTGGAAGAAATGGACAAATTCTTAGAAAAGTACAACTTTCCAAAACTGGACCAGGAAGAAATAGAAAATCTTAACAGACCCATCACAAGCATGGAAATTGAAACTGTAATCAAAAATCTTCCAGCAAACAAAAGCCCCGGTCCAGACGGCTTCACAGCTGAATTCTACCAAAAATTTAGAGAAGAGCTAACACCTATCCTGCTCAAACTCTTCCAGAAAATTGCAGAGGAAGGTAAACTTCCAAACTCATTCTATGAGGCCACCATCACCCTAATACCAAAACCTGACAAAGATCCCACAAAAAAAGAAAACTACAGGCCAATATCACTGATGAACATAGATGCAAAAATCCTTAACAAAATTCTAGCAATCAGAATCCAACAACACATTAAAAAGATCATACACCATGATCAAGTGGGCTTTATCCCAGGGATGCAAGGATTCTTCAATATCCGCAAATCAATCAATGTAATACACCACATTAACAAATTGAAAAATAAAAACCATATGATTATCTCAATAGATGCAGAGAAAGCCTTTGACAAAATTCAACATCCATTTATGATAAAAACTCTCCAGAAAGCAGGAATAGAAGGAACATACCTCAACATAGTAAAAGCTATATATGACAAACCCACTGCAAACATTATCCTCAATGGTGAAAAATTGAAAGCATTTCCTCTAAAGTCAGGAACAAGACAAGGGTGCCCACTTTCACCATTACTATTCAACATAGTTTTGGAAGTTTTGGCCACAGCAATCAGAGCAGAAAAAGAAATAAAAGGAATCCAAATTGGAAAAGAAGAAGTAAAACTCTCACTATTTGCAGATGACATGATCCTCTACATAGAAAACCCTAAAGAGTCCACTAGAAAATTACTAGAAATAATCAATGACTACAGTAAAGTTGCAGGATATAAAATCAACACACAGAAATCCCTTGCATTCCTATACACTAGTAATGAGAAAACAGAAAGAGAAATTAAGGAAACAATTCCATTCACCATTGCAACAGAAAGAATAAAATACTTAGGAATATATCTACCTAAAGAAACTAAAGACCTATATATAGAAAACTATAAAACACTGGTGAAAGAAATCAAAGAGGACACTAATAGATGGAGAAATATACCATGTTCATGGATTGGAAGAATCAATATAGTGAAAATGAGTATACTACCCAAAGCAATTTATAGATTCAACGCAATCCCTATCAAGCTACCAACAGTATTCTTCACAGAGCTAGAACAAATAATTTCACAATTTGTATGGAAATACAAAAAACCTCGAATAGCCAAAGCGATCTTGAGAAAGAAGAATGGAACTGGAGGAATCAACCTACCTGACTTCAGGCTCTACTACAAAGCCACAGTTATCAAGACAGTATGGTACTGGCACAAAGACAGAAATATTGATCAATGGAATAAAATAGAAAGCCCAGAGATAAATCCACGTACATATGGACACCTTATCTTCGACAAAGGAGGCAAGAATATACAATGGATTAAAGACAATCTCTTTAACAAGTGGTGCTGGGAAATCTGGTCAACCACTTGTAAAAGAATGAAACTGGACCACTTTCTAACACCATACACAAAAATAAACTCAAAATGGATTAAAGATCTCAACGTAAGACCAGAAACTATAAAACTCCTAGAGGAGAACATAGGCAAAACACTCTCCGACATACATCACAGCAGGATCCTCTATGACCCACCTCCCAGAATATTGGAAATAAAAGCAAAAATAAACAAATGGGACCTAATTAACCTTAAAAGCTTCTGCACATCAAAGGAAACTATTAGCAAGGTGAAAAGACAGCCTTCAGAATGGGAGAAAATAATAGCAAATGAAGCAACCGACAAACAACTAATCTCAAAAATATACAAGCAACTCCTACAGCTCAACCCCAGAAAAATAAACGACCCAATCAAAAAATGGGCCAAAGAACTAAATAGACATTTCTCCAAAGAAGACATACAGATGGCTAACAAACACATGAAAAGATGCTCAACATCACTCATTATCAGAGAAATGCAAATCAAAACCACTATGAGGTACCATTTCACACCAGTCAGAATGGCTGCGATCCAAAAGTCTACAAATAATAAATGCTGGAGAGGGTGTGGAGAAAAGGGAACCCTCTTACACTGTTGGTGGGAATGCAAACTAGTACAGCCACTATGGAGAACAGTGTGGAGATTCCTTAAAAAACTGGAAATAGAACTGCCTTATGATCCAGCAACCCCACTGCTGGGCATACACACTGAGGAAACCAGAAGGGAAAGAGACACGTGTACCCCAATGTTCATCGCAGCACTGTTTATAATAGCCAAGACATGGAAGCAACCTAGATGTCCATCAGCAGATGAATGGATAAGAAAGCTGTGGTACATATACACAATGGAGTATTACTCAGCCATTAAAAAGAATACATTTGAATCAGTTCTAATGAGGTGGATGAAACTGGAGCCTATTATACAGAGTGAAGTAAGCCAGAAGGAAAAACATAAATACAGTATTCTAACGCATATATATGGAATTTAGAAAGATGGTAACAATAACCCGGTGTACGAGACAGCAAAAGAGACACTGATGTATAGAACAGTCTTATGGACTCTGTGGGAGAGGGAGAGAGTGGGAAGATTTGGGAGAATGGCAATGAAACATGTAAAATATCATGTAGGAAACGAGTTGCCAGTCCAGGTTCGATGCATGATGCTGGATGCTTGGGGCTGGTGCACTGGGACGGCCCAGAGGGATGGTATGGGGAGGGAGGAGGGAGGAGGGTTCGGGATGGGGAACACATGTATACCTGTGGCGGATTCATTTTGATATTTGGCAAAACTAATACAATTATGTAAAGTTTAAAAAATAAAATAAAATTGGAAGAATAAAAAAAAAAAAGTGAAAAAAAAAAAAAAAAAGAAATTGTGGACAGAAAAAAAAAAATAAATAAATAAAAAGCAGAGACATTACTTTGCTGACAAAGGTCCATCTAGTCAAAGCTATGGTTTTTCAGCAGTCATGTATGGATGTGAGAGTTGGACCAAAAAAAGGCTGAGCACCAAAAAATTGATGCTTTTGAACTGTGGTGCTGGAGAAGACTCTTGAGAGTCCCTTAGATAGCAAGGAGATCAAACTAGTCAATCCTAAAGGAAATCAATCCTGACTATTCATTTAGAGGGATTGATGCTGAAGCTGAAACTCCAATACTTTGGCCACCTGATGCGAAGAGCTGACTCATTGGAAAAGACCCTGATGCTGAGAAAGATTGAAGGCAAGAGGAGAGATGGTTGGATGGCATCATCTACTCAATGGACATGAGTTTGAGCAAGCAAGGGGAGACGGTGAAGGATAGGGAAGTCTGGCATGCTGCAGTTCATAGGGTCATAAACAGTTGGACGTGACTGAACAAGAAGGAGATATTTTAGGGCAATGAGTCTATTCTGTACTATAATGTAATAGGGGATAGTGAATACTATGTGTTTGTCAAAACCCACTGACCTTTACAGTATGAAAACTGATTCTTAATGCATGCAAGTTTAAAAAGTATATTTAAGAGGTTGGGGTATCGCAGGATGGAAAGTAGAATGTGACAGAGCAAGCTAATTATATGACAAATGTACAAAACAACCTTTCTAGAGAGTGGGATGAAGAGAAAGGTGCTGACTTGAGCAACTTTGGAAATAGACCCTATAAAACAGGGCAAAAGGCACTGCACGTAAGCCCCTTGGCCCTAGCAGGTTGCCGTTTCCAACTGCATTGTAATTTTAGACTCACTCTCGTTCCACTCCTCCTACTACCAAGGCGACAGGCTAACAGCACAATTTTGTCTTCTTTCCGGTCTCAGTTCCACTGCTTATCAGCTGGGTGAGCTTGGTCTTGCCACCTGACTTTTGGAGCCCCAGTTCCCCACCTGAAAAAGTACCTCGGGAAGGAATGTTGCTTGGGTGAAATAGGCCAAGATTTCTAAAGTGTTTGGTGAACTTGGCAATGTCATTTTTATCACTAATGTTGATACAGGTATTGTCCTCATTACCAACTGACCAGAGGCTTGTAGAGGCTTCAGCACCCACTTGGGCTCTACAGAGAACACCCATTGGCAACTTAACCTTTTCTCATTCTCGGTTTGATAAGTAGGTTGTGTCCAACAAACCACACAATTATTGTTGGGATCTGGGCTATGATTCCATTTACTGTCAGTCCAAGGCCTCTTTTAGACTGCCAGGAAACCAAAGGGCTCATTTTCAAGTTTCCTTCTTTCTTGGCCTCTTTTCCTGCCAGGGTTTATTTTCATGTGAACATGATCATTCATTCTAAATATTCCATGGGCTCCTAAAACTGGCCAGTTCTCCTCGATCCACTTCTCTCCTGAGGTCCACTTTTCTGACTTTATTTCTATGATATTTAAAGATCAGTTTTTGTCATAAGATAAAGACGCAGTGTCTGAGAAGTGTAATTGATTATTTACCAGCAGGTTTAGCTCCATGTATCAAGATTGACTGACCTCTTAAAATTTGTACATAGTCACCAAACAATTCAAAGAAATTTCTCAGTTCTGCTTTCTTCTCATTCTTTAGAAGGAGTCAGGTTGTTGGCCCTAGATTGCATTTGGTATTTAAAAGACAAGCTTTACACTGGAAGATCAATATATCTAAAATAAAAACATGGGTTTGGGGATAATTTTCCTTGTTGGGGGTCGAGGGGGTCAAGCTAACAAAAGCCTGTTTTTGGCATTCCATGTCTGAGCTGAAGATTATATAGAGGTAAATATCTGTAGCAGATTCCTGTTGAAATGAGTTATTTGTTCTTTTAAATCTCTAAATAGCCACCAAAGAAAAGAAAGGTTAAACCTTAATCTGTCTACTAGGCTATTTATTGTTCACAGGTGTCAATGATGCCTATAAAAGTATTGTCTTATTATGTCAAAGTGCATTTAAGCAATGGATGTTCTTTGAGCTGAGGGCTTCCCAGGTGGCTCAGTGGTAAAGAATCTGCCTGCCAACACAGGAGGCATGCAGAAGATGAGAGTTCGATCCCTGGGTCGGGAAGATTCCCTGGAGGAAGAAATGGCAACCCACTCCACTATTATTGCCTGGAGAATCTTGTGGACAGAGGAGTCCATGGGATTGCAAAGAGTTGACTAAGCAACAGAATACATGTGCCTTAAGCTATATTTAAAAACATAAAATACTTTAAATGGTAATTGCTGTTATACCAAACTATTTCACTCCGTTAAAGTTGCTCAGGCTTGTCTGATTCTTTGCGACCCCACGGACTGTAGCCCACCAGGTTCCTCTGTCCATAGGATTTCCCAGGCAAGAATACTGGAGTGGGAAGCCATTCCCTACTCCAGGTGATTTAACCCGGGTCTCCTGCATTGCAGGCAGATTCTTTACTGTCTGAGACACCAGGGATTATTTTGAAACAAATTGAATAATAAGTTAGACTATTCAAGAACAAAAAATAAAGATCAGGTCCAGCAGGGTGCTCATGACTTCTACGGGTCAGGGAGCCTTGCTGTGCACACCCAGGCAAAGGAGAGTGTGTGTTTGCTCTTCTGATGAAATTTTCTGAGCAGGAAGTTCCCCCCGTAAGCCCCGTCACAGTCACGGCTGCCTGTCGGGGGTCCTAGCAGTTCCCAAGTGCATCCTAATACCAACAGGAGGGCCTTTGGGAAGCAGGTGCCTTCCTGCAGTGGCATAAGCTCACAGGCCACAGCCCATTGGTGACTAATTCTGCTGTCTCCTCCAGGCCTCATGGAGGCTCCTCAGTGGGTCAATTTTCCTGTTTCACTGCAGTAGCAGAAAGCTAAGTCTGAGTACTGGAGGTTATCTTGTTCAATTCACTTGCAAAAGCCATTCTCAGCACAAACGTTCCAGGTTCAGAGGAAACTTTAGTTTTCATCAAAAAGAATACTCTTATATGGAGCTCAAAAGTAATTAAGTTAATAAAACAGGTTAATTGTTTCTTTTTAACGGATGGAAGATTTTTAGAGACATTTTCAAAGGCTATTTTGTCTCATAATGTCAACAAATACATTGTGAATTAGTTTTCAATTAGCATCATTATTGTGAAAATCCTTTTGTCGAAGATACTCACATAAAACAGGTCCTCCTTCTCTCCTGGGAGGGGACCTGTGAAGGTTGAAACTTGAGGCTGCTTCTCTCCACACCTCACCCTCAGCCACTCCAGAAGGCTTTAAGCCTGGAGGAAACAGGAGAAAGGGGCTGGTTAGGGAACAGCAGCATATCCTAAATCTGGGTGCAGGCCTAAGCTCCCAGGTGGGAATCAGGGGAAGAGTTTATGTATGTTCCCATTTTTTTCCCCACAAGTTTAAGATGTCCAATGTCTGCAATTACTTATACCTAAAACATCTTCCGAGACTTCCTCTTATTGGGAGCATTTTGCTGTTACTGTTACTTGTTTTTTAGGAAATACTAATCAGCCTGCTTTTCAAATTTAATACCAATACTTTTAACATTATTGCTTAAGTTCTATATCATGAACTGGCACTGTCATTAATTTGGGGGAATTTTTCTATTTGGTGGCTTCCCAATCCCTTATGATTATACAGTGGAAGTGAGAAATAGATTTAAGGGACTAGATCTGATAGAGTGCCTGATGAACTATGGACTGAGGTTCGTGACACTGTACAGGAGACAGGGATCAAGACCATCCCCATGGAAAAGAAATGCAAAAAAGCAAAGTGGCTGTCTGGGGAGCCCTTACAAATAGCTGTGAAAAGAAGAGAAGCGAAAAGCAAAGGAGAAAAGGAAAGATATAAGCATCTGAATGCAGAGTTCCAAAGAATAGCAAGAAGAGATAAGAACGCCTTCTTCAGCGATCAATGCAAAGAAATAGAGGAAAACAACAGAATGGGAAAGACTAGAGATCTCTTCAAGAAAATTAGAGATACCAAAGGAACATTTCATCCAAAGATGGGCACAATAAAGGACAGAAATGGTATGGACCTAACAGAAGCAGAAGATATTAAGAAGAGATGGCAAGAATACACAGAAGAACTGTACAAAAAAGATCTTCATGACCCAGATAATCATGATGGTGTGATCACTTACCTAGAGCCAGATATCCTGGAATGTGAAGTTAAGCGGGCCTTAGAAAGCATCACTACGAACAAAGCTAGTGGAGGTGATGGAATTCCAGTTGAGCTATTTCAAATCCTGAAAGACAATGCTGTGAAAGTGCTGCATTCAATATGCCAGCAAATTTGGAAAACTCAGCAGTGGCCACAGGACTGGAAAAGGTCAGTTTTCATTCCAATCCCAAAGAAAGGCAATACCAAAGAATGCTCAAACTACCGCACAATTGCACTCATCTCACACGGTAGTAAAGTAATGCTCAAAATTCTCCAAGCCAGGCTTCAGCAATACGTGAACCGTGAACTTCCAAATGTTCAAGCTGGTTTTAGAAAAGGCAGAGGAACCAGAGACCAAATTGCCAACATCTGCTGGATCATCGAAAAAGCAAGAGAGTTCCAGAAAAACATCTATTTCTGCTTTATTGACTATGCCAAAGCCTTTGACTGTGTGGATCACAATAAACTGTGGAAAATTCTGAAAGGGATGGGAATACCAGACCACCTGACCTGCCTCTTGAGAAATTTGTATGCAGGTCAGGAAGCAACAGTTAGAACTGGACATGGAACAACAGACTGGTTCCAAATAGGAAAAGGAGTACATCAAGGCTGTATATTGTTACCCTGCTTATTTAACCTCTAAGCAGAGTACATCATGAGAAATGCTGGGCTGGAAGAAGCACAAGCTGGAATCAAGATTGCCGGGAGAAATATCAATAACCTCAATATGCAGATGACACCACCCTTATGGCAGAAAGTGAAGAAGAACTAAAAAGCCTCTTGATGAAGGTGAAAGAGGAGAGTGAAAAAGTTGGCTTAAAACTCAATATTCAGAAAACGAAGATCATGGCATCTGGTCCCATCACTTTATGGGAAATAGATGGGGAAACAGTGGAAACAGTGTCAGACTTTATTTTTTGGGGCTCCAAAATCACTGCAGATGGTGACTGCAGCCATGAAATTACAAGACGCTTACTCCTTGGAAGAAAAGTTATGACTAACCTAGATAGCATATTGAAAAGCAGAGACATTACTTTGCCAACAAAGGTCCATCTAGTCAAGGCTATGGTTTTTCCAGTGGTCATGTATGGATGTGAGAGTTGGACTGTGAAGAAAGCTGAGTGCCGAAGAATTGATGCTTTTGAACTGTGGTGCTGGAGAAGACTCTTGAGAGTCCCTTGGACTGCAAGGAGATCCAACCAGTCCATTCTGAAGGAGATCAGCCCTGGGATTTCTTTGGAAGGAATGATGCTAAAGCTGAAACTCCAGTACTTTGGCCACCTCATGCGAAGAGTTGACTCATTGGAAAAGACTCTGATGCTGGGAGGGATTGGAGGCAGGAGGAGAAGGGGATGACAGAGGATGAGATGGCTGGATGGCATCACTGATTCGATGGACTTGAGTCTGAGTGAACTTCGGGAGTTGGTGATGGACAGGGAGGCCTGGCATGGTGCAATTCATGGGGTCACAAAGAGTCAGACACAACTGAGCGACTGAACTGAACTGGTGGGTCAGACAGTATAGAATCTGCCTGTAATGCGGGAGACCTGGGTTTCATCTCTGGGTTGGGAAGATCCCCTGGAGGAAGAAATGGCAACCCACTCCAGTATTCTTGCCTGGAATAGCCCATGGATGGAGGAGCCTGGCAGGCTACAGACCATGGGGTATCAAAGAGGCTGACACAACTGAGAGGCTTCACTTTCTTTCTTTCTGGTGGATCAAATGGTAGAGAATCTGTCTGCAATGTGGGAGACCTGGGTTCAATCCCTGGGTCAGGAAGATCCCCTGGAGAAGGGAATGGCTACCCACTCCAGTATTCTTGCCTGGAGAATTCCAGGGACTTAGAAAAGCCTGGCAGGTTGCAGTCCATGGAGTAGCAAAGAGTTGAACACAACTGAGTGACTAACACTTTCTATTTGTAATAAACTTTGATTGAACAAAAGACTGATAATGTATACACACACACACACTTATATATATACGCATGCAGGCATGCTAAGTCACTTCAGTCATGTCCGACTCTGGGCGACTCCATAGACGGCAACCCACCAGGCTCCCCTGTCCCTGGGATTCTCCAGGTAAGAATACTGGAGTGGGTTGCCATTTCCTTCTCATATATGTATATATGACATACACACAGACATACACACTGGGTTGGCTGAAAAGTTCATTCGATACAACCAGGAATGCTTTCCCCCCTGTTCTTCATCTAGATAATCCTGCTCTATTATAATCTTTCTAACTCCTGGAACTCTGGTCAAAATTGAATTAAAACAACAATGACTAAAGGATAGTTAACAGATGCTACAATTCCACTTCACTCCAAACAGAATGAAATTCCTTTCATGCCTTTATTTTGAGGCACAGAATAGATTTCGTTTTTAGTCATTTTATGGTTTTTTTTTAAATTTTAATTTTATTTTATTTTTAAACTTTATAATATTGTATTAGTTTTGCCAAATATTGAAATGAATCCGCCACAGGTATACATGTGTTCCCCATCCTGAACCCTCCTCCCTCCTCCCTCCCCATACCCTCCCTCTGGGTCGTCCCAGTGCACCAGCCCCAAGCATCCAGTATCGTGTGCATCGAACCTGGACTGGCAACTCGTTTCATACATGTTATTATACATGTTTCAATGCCATTCTCCCAAATCTTCCCACCCTCTCCCTCTCCAACAGAGTCCATAAGACTGTTCTATACATCAGTGTCTCTTTTGCTGTCTCATACACAGGGTTATTGTTACCAACTTTCTAAATTCCATATATATGCGTTAGTATACTGTATTGGTGTTTTTCTTTCTGGCTTACTTCACTCTGTATAATAGGCTCCAGTTTCATCCACTTCATTAAAACTGTTTTACAGTGACGGATAACATTTGGGTGAGGACCTGGTAAGCTGGGATGGTTGTTGTTCAGTCGCTAAGTCGTGTCCAACTCTGCAACCCATATCAAAATAAGACATCTAGATGGTAAGGAAAACTTGGCAAAAACACACAAAGAAACTGTGAAAGGGAAAAGATCCTCAGCCAACCGCCTTCCTGAATCACAGTGGCCATTCCTCCTGCTCCTCCTCCCTCCTCTCCTTTGCTTTCTCTGCCCTTATCTCTCTCTCTCCTTCTCTCTCTCTCTCTCTCTCACACACACACATACTCTTCTCCTAAGGTAAAAAGCACTCTGTGCTCTCTGCCTGTCTGTCTCTCTCTCTCTCTCTCTCTCACACACACACCCTAAGGTAAAAATCACTCTCTGTGCTCTCTGTAAATGCCTCAGGTTCTACACTTCATTGCTGTGACAGTCCGCCTCCCTGAGGTGCCTGTGCAGACCAGCTATTTCCTTGTCAAGAAGCTCTTAGCTCACTCCCACCTGGTTTGGAAGAATCCAGGGGGCCGTTCTCCATCTCGCAGCCCTGTCTCTCTCCACTGCCTTCTCTCCCCAGTCTTGGCTGCAGTGGCCTGGCAGGCGGGCTGGTGAGGGATGAAGCAGACAAAGGTCCACTTGTAACCTCCTTCCAGCACCTCCTCTTTTCTCCTTTTGCCCAAACTCACCCAGTGAGTTTGAGCATTTAAGGAGATTCCTCTGCCAAGAAGACCAAAGGAAAGAAGAAAAACGGTATGTACTTTTTTCCTTAAAAATCATTTTAGGTTGTTGTTTCTGCTGCAAACTACTGCTATAGAATAGGGCAGAAGTGTTTTTGTGTCTGAGTCAGAAGAGAAAGGGAGATGGAGAAAGCCTCAGAGGAAGTGATGAGAAAAATGATACTTCCCAGGTTAGAGGGAAAGAATCAGATGAAAAGAGAAGAGAAAATGTACATTTCTTAACAGGAAAGGCATTTAATTGGGGGCTTTAAAGGAGGCAGCTCCCTCACTGGTCCTTATGAAAGCCTTATTAAAGCCCCCATCTACTCTGAATCTGGCCCAATTACTCAGGACTATGTGAGACTGATGGAAGTATTATAAGCTCCTTTTCAAGGCACTAGCTGTATCTCTTTATTCCTACTTTACATGAAGTATAAAAACAGTGAGAAAGCAATGTTTTGTTTTGTTTTGTTTTGTTTTTGCTTTTGAAAATCCTGATTCCTAAAATAAGAAACTGGTATAAATATGTGAGACAAAGAGGGAATTCACGAAATTTATCCTCGGCACCCCCAGGATGGAATACAACACAGTGTCTATACTGCTACAATAAAGGGAACCCTTTTTTCCTTTGGGACTTATGAAAATTCCTCTTTAAAGGTCCTTCACTTAGTTACACAAGCTGTGAAAAGCTCTCTCAAATGCTGCAGTGATAATGATTTCAGGGAAATAATGAGAATGATGCAAGCCTGCATATTCATAGCATCCTCTAAGACGCTCGAAGGCAGATCACCTTCGGGGCGGAGGTAGACTGTTTTTCAACTGATGAGGGTCTCTTGGAGCTGACTGTGTCTGTTTTAAAGATGCTTGGAAGGCTTATTCACCTTGTAATACCACTTCTGTTCCTTTAACCTACACTTTGAGAAGTTTCAATTCAATGCTCAGTCATTCCAATATAAATCTCTTCTGGTACAGTTAATAAGAAAGAGAGGGAATTGTAAAAAAAAAAAAAAAAAAAAATCATTGATTTTCATCGGCCAGGAAAGATGAATGGAAAACATGATGGACTGGACGGCAGTTTTCATCTCTTCCAACTATAATTTTGATATTTTAAATGTCAAGCTCTGGGTTGGAATTTTCATTGCTTTTGCAGCCTTCACTTCTTTCTGGCCATGTTACAAAAGGAATCAGAAAAAGGGCTGCCCTTTCTAATTCATCAATTCTGCTTCATTCCATGCTATTAATGCCAGTTTCTAGAACAGACATCAGCTGTCTGCAGGAGCATTGCTCCCTGAAGGTCTGAACACTTTCACGACATAACCCTGCAAGTTTTGGCCATTAAATGAGATAATTTTTCTTTTTCAGTTTCCCCTTAAGTCCAGCCATTCAAAAGCTTGCTGGTGCCAAATACCCTTACACAACCAACATTTGCAATCCCCTCCCTATATGACAGTGGCAGTGATTTATTGTTTAGCTGGAAACATCTTGCCTACAGCCGTATATCCTCTGCATTGATCTTTTGAAAATAAGGCCACTATTGAGGGAGTTTGAGGGAGAACGGATGTATGTACATGTGTGGCTGAGTCCTTCACTGTTCACCTGAAACCATCACCACATTGTTAATTGGATATACCCCAATACAAAATAAAAAGCTCAAAAAAAATTTATCCAGGGTTATGATTAATCTTACTCCTTGGAAGGAAAGTTATGACTAACCTAGATAGCATATTCAAAAGCAGAGACATTACTTTGCCAACAAAGGTCCGTCTAGTCAAGGCTATGGTTTTTCCTATGGTCATGTATGGATGTGAGAGTTGGACTGTGAAGAAGGCTGAGCGCCGAAGAATTCATGCTTTTGAACTGTGGTGTTGGAGAAGACTCTTGTGAGTCCCTTGGACTGCAAGGAGATCCAACCAGTCCATTCTGAAGGAGATCAGCCCTGGGATTTCTTTGGAAGGAATGATGCTAAAGCTGAAACTCCAGTACTTTGGCCACCTCATGTGAAGAGTTGACTCATTGGAAAAGACTCTGATGCTGGGAGGGATTGGGGGCAGGAGGAGAAGGGGACGACAGAGGATAAGATGGCTGGATAGCATCACTGACTCGATGGACGTGAGTCTCAGTGAACTTCGGGAGTTGGTGTTGGACAGGGAGGCCTGGCGTGCTGCAATTCATGGGGTCGCAAAGAGTCGGACACGACTGAGCGACTGATCTGATCTGATCTGATGATTAATCAGACATTTATCAGGTGATCTATATTTTTTTAGGTTTTTCATCTGAATTGTATTTGTTAATATCAATTATTAAACACATAAAATGAGATACAATATAATTTTATTGTAAAAAATAATGCCGCTATCCTGTTGGGATAGGAATGATATCTTACAACATTAGAAACAATGTTAGTTACATAAAATTGAATCCAAAAAAACCAGTCAGTAACTATCTAAAGATCTCTTGTTATTTCCTCAGATGTTCAGTTTTTAGCTTTATTTGCTGTTGTAATTTGCATGCATTCCAGGAGGAATTTAAAGGGGAGGTCCTTCAACAGAACGAGGGGAAAAAAGAGAGCAATTTGCTTCAAACTGGTCAAAATAATTTCACTCTTGTTGGCACTTGAAAATATATGGTCTTGATGGATTTCTAAGGATGAAGGTCAGTGTCTTTTAAAGAAAAAACAAACCAATGTATCATGGGGACATACTGGTTCAGACATTTCCCCACTTGCAGAATAATAGTTAAAGCTATTTATCTGTACTTAAGTAAAGGAAAAGAGAAGACTTCAGTTCAAACAGGTAATTTATAAACTGTTTAAAAAAAAAAAAAAGCTTCAAGCAAGTACTTGCCAGGTGTGGAACTTTCCACCCTAGTATGTGACTAAGGCAGACAGAAACGCCATTCTGTGCTCTGGCCTGGACACAGCCAGAGAGGCCCACGGTGTGGCAACGTACCCACTGCCTTCTCTAGCAATTTGCTTGTTCCTTCTTTCAGCGGATGCTGTGTGAGCCCATCCTGTGAGCCTGGCCTGGAAGCAGGCCTCTGAGAGGTGAGGGAGGAGGAAAAGGTGCACGCCCTGCCTTCACGGAACTGGCATCGCCTCCTCCAGTCCCCACACAGAGGCTGGCCCAGGCCTCCATCCCTCATCTCTTCTCGTCCCAGTCTGTACTCACTGCCCTGAAGTCCTACCACGACAAAGACAAAGCAATAAATATCCCCATGACCCTCAAGTTCATACCTCCAGATTTGCATTCAGCTGTCTACTCAACATCTTCATTTCACATCTGATGGGCATCTCAGATTAACTTGTCCAGAAATTTACTCTTAAATCCCCCTCAGCTCAATAAATGTCAGTACCATTCAGGTCAGAAACCTAATAGGCATCCTGGAGTCTTTCTCTCTCACCTCATCTCTTCCATCAACTTCTTTCTCCGACATACTTCCCACCAAGAACATAAACGTTAGTTTCCCAGTGTCCCTGGCCATCTCCATTTCTCCTTCTCAACACCCTTGCCACTGTATGGGAGGCTCAAGAGGGAGTGGATATATGTGTATGTATAGCTGATTCATTTTGTTGTACAGCAGAATCTAACACAACATTGTAAAGCAACTTTATCATAATTAAAAAAAAAAATAGAAGTCCTAAGTGAGGTTAACAACTGTCCTCTCCACATTGAAACTCTAGTTGATTTTTATTCTATCTGTGCTTTTCTGTATTTTCCATGCCTTACACTATTGTTATTGCTAAGTCACTTCAGTCGTGTCTGACTCTGTGTGACCCCATAGATGGCAGCCCACCAGGCTTCCTCGTCCCTGGGATTCTCCAGGCAAGAACACTGGTGTGGGTTGCCATTTCCTTCTCCAATGCATGAAAGTGAAAAGTGAAAGTAAAGTTGCTCAGTCGTGTCCAACCCTCAGCGACCCCATGGACTGCAGCCTTCTAAGCTCCTCCATCCATGGGATTTTCCAGGCAAGAGTACTGGAGTGGGGTGCCATTGCCTTCTCCAGGTATTACTATTTTTTTAGAAAAATAATTTTTCTTAAAAAAATCTAATGGCTCTCATTAGAACCATCTAACAGAAAGAAAGCATAAGATGTTAACAGTCATGAAATGAGCTCAAGAACAAACTACACTTATATGTGGGAAATATAAGAAAGGCAATAGGAGCCCAAGTTGGCTAAATGAATGAGTTTGTTCAAAAGCCACAAGATATAGACAAAATTAAACTAGATTACCAAAAATAAGAACATGATTACATAGTAAAAAACTAGGAAGATCAAAGCTCAAAAAGATATGAAAAATGCCAATGATCTAAAGTAACAGAAAAATTCTAACACATTAAGGCAAAAAGATTAAAAAGAGATTACAGCTCTCCTCCCAACTCCTCCCCTTACTCCCAATCTTTTGAAAGACAGGAATCAGGGGAGGGAGGTTACAGAAAAGGCAGCTGCTGTTTGCTGTTGAATCTTCTCATAAATGTACACGTACATAGAAATATATATATTTTTAAGTCAGGTATGAATTAGTAATCCAGAACAAATGCTAGTTTTGACAAAAATCAAGCAAATGAACAAAAACCAGAAATTGGGATATACATTTTAAAGTCAGACTATTTAGAAAAAGTTAAATACAATGAATTAATTTAAATTAAAACAATAGTACCTGATGACATGCAAATTTAAGGATGTGGCAGGTCACTAACCTCTTCCAGTTATAAAGCTCTCTGCAACTAGCTATTGAGTTTAGCAATCTGAGAGACTGATCCTTCTCTGGCTGTAAGCATCTAGAGATGAGGATATATTATTTATTCTTTCACTAACGTGACAGGCACTGTTAAGGATGCTTGGGGTGGATACATATCAGAAAAAAGCCTGCCTTCCTGGAGCTTCCATTCAATTGGGGGGAGACACAATAAGAATATTTTATAATAATTTAGGTTTATAAATGTCATGGAAAATTAAAGCAAGAAAGGCAGATTAAGAATCTGTGAAGGAAGATAGAATTTTATTTCAAAAAATTTTTATTGTTGTTGAAATACAGTATAGTTGATTTACAATGTTGTGTTAGTCACTCAGTTACATATTCTTTTTCAGATTCTTTTTTATTATAAGTTATTACAAGATATTTAGTATACTTCCCTGGGCTACAGAGCAGGACTTTGTTATTTATTTTGTATGTTGTTGTCATTTAGTCGCTAAGTTGTGTCCAACTCTTTTGTGACCTCACCGACTGTAACTCACCAGGCTCCTCTGTCCATGGGATTCTCCAGGCAAGAATACTGGAGTGGGTTGCCATGCCCTCCTCCAGGGGATCTTCCCTACCCAGGGATGGAACCCCATCTCTTATGGGTCCTGCATTGGCAGGTAGGTTCTTTACCATTAGCACCACCTGGGAAGCCCTTGTGACCTTAGAAATAACACCAAAACCACATTCCATTTTAAAAAACTGAGAAATTATACTTCATTAATTTTAAACTTTTCCTTCTTTTAAAATCTTCAAACATTTGCTTATTTTAAATAAGAAGGTGAAAAGGAAAGTCATAGGTGAAGTAAATGTTTGGAAATGTTTGGAAAGTATATATCTAATAAAGAACTTGTGTTCAGAATATACAAAGAACCTTCACAACTCAAGAACACAATCCAACTTTTTTAAATGAGAAAAGATTTGGACAGGTCAACAAAGAAGATACACAGATGAAGAAAACATATGAAAGAGGTTTAATACCATTAATCATTAAGGAAATGCTACATAAAACCACAAGACACCTATCAGAATGTACAAATTAAAAATACTGACCATATCAAGTGTTGGAGAGGACATAGCAAACTGGAACTCTTGCAGACTGCTGGTGGGAATTTTAAATGGTACAACCACTTTGGAAAAACAATTTAGTAATTCCTTAAAAAGTAAAACATACACCTACCAGTTATTCCACTCACAGGTATATGCTCAAGAGTAATGACAGCTATCCCCTGGAGAGGAAAATCTCAAGGACAGAGGAGCCTGGTGGGCTACAGTCCATGGGGTAGCAACGTCAGACACGACTGAGCACGCACACACATGCACACAATGAAAGCTATGATCTTGCAAAGCCTTGTACACAAGTGTTCATAACAGCTTTGCAACAGCCTGAAACTAAAAAAAACTCAAATACCCATCAATAGACAGATGGATAACAATTTATAGCATACATAATGCAGTAATTCTCAGCAATAAAAAGGAGTCAGCTATTGATACAGGCAATGGACAGATATATATCTCTCAAAGTAAGTATGCTGAGTGATAAAAGCCAGATAAAAAAAGAGTGCATATTTTATGACTCCATTTATATGAAACTGGAGAAAATGCACCTTAATCTCGGGGGAGAAAACAGGTCAGTGGTTGTCTGGATGGGAGTGGGGGCAGGGAGGACTGAGACAGGTGGATGACAAGAGGGCAGGAAGAGACTTAGGGCTGACAGGTCCCCTCACTATCCTGACTATAGTGATGGTATAATGGGGACATACATGTGCCCGAACTTACCAAACTGCATCCTCTAATATCTGTCCTTTAGTATATGTCAATTTTACCTCAATAAAGCTCTTTAAAAAAAACTTTGCATAGTAGAGTTCTGTCTTAGACTTTATTATGTCTTTTAAAGTTTAATGACTGTGGTGATTCCTAGCATATATTAAATGCTCAATTAACAAGAGATTTAATTATCCTTCTTTGAAGAGTAATCTGAAAAAAATGTCAGGAAATGTAACTCTTTTTTTTAAACATCAATTACCTTATGGGGATAAAGAAGGCCTGAATCAGAAGTAACTGAGAACTAAAACACCTCACAGAATTACATTGAAAAAAATACAACTTATGTTACAATTTGCAAAGTGTAAGGTATTATTATTGGAAGGTATTATTCTGTCTATACTAGACTGTGATGTAATACAACACTGTAGTGCCTTGTTCTCTCAAATCTGAAAAAAACATACAGTGAAATAGATCTCATTTTTTTGTCTTTCCTTTCACTAGTATTTGGAGGTAAGAATTAAATTGAATATTTATAATTCTAAGAAAATATATAAGCAAAGCCAAAAATGACTAATTCAAATCAGAATATGAAATAAAATCTAAAATTCTGTCAGAGTATGAAAGAGTATTTTCAGTTTCTAAACTCATAAAAGAATCTGCCTGCAATGCAGGAGACCTGGGTTCGATTCCTGAGTTGGGAAGATCCCCTGGAGAAGGAAATGGTAATCCACTCCAGTATTCTTGCCTGGAAAATCCCATGGACAGAGGAGCCTGGGGGGCTACAGTCCATGGGGTCGCAAGAGTTGGACATGACTTAGCAACTAAACCACCTAAACCACCAAACTCATAAAAAGCAGTGAGTGTCCTTCCTCAGATGATGTGAGTAGATCTGTATCTACTAAAGAAATTGAATCAGTAATTAATAACCTCCCAAAACAGAAATCACCAAGGCCAGATGGGCTCCGTGGTGAACTCTACTAAACATTTCAGATACTTCAGCACCTGCCTACAAGATGAAATCTGAATGACTGTGGTGTCTGATTCTGGCTCCCACTATCTTGCTAGTCTTCCTTTACTGCAAACACCTCTACTCTCTTCTCGTTTAATATGGAGGCCAGAGAAGCCAAATTCAATAGATCATGAACATTCCATGTTGTTGTTCAGTCGCCCAGTCCTGACTCTGTGAGACCCCATGGAGTGCAGCACACCAGGCCTCCCTGTCCCTCACCATCTCCTGAAGTTTGCTTAAGTTCATGTCCATTGCATTGGTGATGCCATCCAAACATCTCATCCTCTGTTGCCTCCTTCTCCTTTTGCCTTCAGTCTTTCCCAGCGTCAGGGTCTTTTCCAATGAGTCATCTGTTCACATCAGATGACCAAAATACTGGAGCTTCAGCTTCAGCATTGGTCCTTCCAATGAATATTCAGGGTTGATTTCGCTTAAAAGTGACTGGTTTGATCACCTTGCTGTCCAGGGGATTTTTTTTTTTTTTTTTTTTTTTATTTATTTATTTATTTTTTATTCTTCCAATTTTATTTTATTTTTAAACTTTACATAATTGTATTAGTTTTGCCAAATATCAAAATGAATCCGCCACAGGTATACATGTGTTCCCCATCCCGAACCCTCCTCCCTCCTCCCTCCCCATACCATCCCTCTGGGCCGTCCCAGTGCACCAGCCCCAAGCATCCAGCATCATGCATCGAACCTGGACTGGCAACTCGTTTCCTACATGATATTTTACATGTTTCATTGTCATTCTCCCAAATCTTCCCACCCTCTCCCTCTCCCACAGAGTCCATAAGACTGTTCTATACATCAGTGTCTCTTTTGCTGTCTCGTACACCGGGTTATTGTTACCATCTTTCTAAATTCCATATATGTGCGTTAGTATACTGTATTTATGTTTTTCCTTCTGGCTTACTTCACTCTGTATAATAGGCTCCAGTTTCATCCACCTCATTAGAACTGATTCAAATGTATTCTTTTTAATGGCTGAGTAATACTCCATTGTGTATATGTACCACAGCTTTCTTATCCATTCATCTGCTGATGGACATGTCCAGGGGATTTTTAGGAGTCTTCTCCAGCACCACAGTTCAAAGGCATCAATTCTTTGGCACTCTGCCGCCTTTTGGAATATTCCATACAAATACTATATTTGAAGTATTATCTCCTAAAAGAGGAATTTAAACTTGCTTGGTTTGACCACAAGAGTTCAAATTAGAACCGATGGGTGGAAGCCACAGAAAAATATTTTCCAGGAAGGGAAACATTAGAACTATATCAGTGGAATATGTGGATTTAGTCAACAATTGAGTTCCCCATCACGGTAGGTGTCTAAAAACAGGCTAAAGGTCTCTTATGGGGAATTCAAGCCTCTGCTTTCAACTGAGGCTCAGATGTAACCCATGTGGGAGAAGTGTTCACAAATTACAAAAATTATGCAGAAAAAAATCAGTCCCCTAAATAAGTCCGAAACTTTTAAAAACTTAACTGTAAATATATCTATACAATATAATCTGTCAGTGTCAGGATGAGTGGGCTTTTTGTTTCTGTCAGGGTGGGGTCCGGGTTATTTGACAATGTTGTTAGGATATGCAAAGTCAAGAATCACTGTACACAACAATGATATCTGCTTTAGAAATTTACTTCAGTTTTATCATCTTAAAAGCAGTTTTCCCCTACTGAATATACTGGTAAAAAAGTGAATTTGGGGGACTTCCCTGGCGGTCCAGCAGGTAAGACTCAAGGGGCGTGGGTTCAATCCCTGGTCAAGGAACTAAGATTTCGTATGCCTCATGGTCAAAAATAAAAAACAACAAGAACATCCATGCCTGTGATGATAGTTACACAAGTCTGTAAATATTCCAAAAATCATTGAATTGTGCAAGTAAAGCAGGTGAATTGTATGGTATGAAAATTACAGCTCAACAAAAAAAAAATTTTTTAATGAACTTGAGTACTTGAAAATGCAAGTGGCTCTTCCCACTTTCTCCTTCTCCCTCCCTCACACAACTCTTATTCAATATTTCTTTGTAGAGCTCAGGAATGTCAGTTTAGAGAAATATAATAAGTGATTTTTATTGTAGATAGTCATAAAACTTTGAGAAAGACATTGAAATAAAGTAGAAAAAAAATCAATTCCTACTCTTTCAATTTAAGAGTTAATGAGGACGCTGCAGAATTTTATGTACCGATGAACTCCATCCTTTTAAAAAACCTACGAAACAAACAAACACTGACACATTTTGGATTTTCTTTTATCTCAGAGCCAAGAGCCAAAATGAAATTTACAGTACTTGCTCTCGCCGTTGGACTAACTTTGCTGCTAGGAGTCCAAGCCATGCCTGCAAACCGCCTCTCCTGCTACAGAAAAATACTAAAAGATCGCAACTGTCACAGCCTTCCAGAAGGAGTAGCTGACCTGACAAAGATTGATGTCAATGTCCAGGATCACTTCTGGGATGGGAAGGGATGTGAGATGATCTGTTACTGCAACTTCAGCGAACTGCTCTGCTGCCCAAAGTAAGGAAATGCAGTCACAAAACGTATGGTTGTAAAATGCATGCATAACAACTTTCTTAAGACACCTTCACAAGGAGTTTGCTGAAACTTGTCACCCTTTTCAATAAAATCCTATTCAGATCTCAGCTATTTTTTAGGATGATCAACATTATGTACTCAACTGAATGTTTTCATTTAAGAGACAGAGTTTGGCAGATTTTAGTTAAGCTAAATGAAAGACAAATAAAGAACACTCCAGTCTATTAAAAGGTTTTGGATAAAAGATCCCAGTGAACAGATCAAGTAACAGGATGGAAAAGTTTGGTTAATAGTGAGAGAAAAACTTTCTAGTTCTATATATGAGTTAACGAGAAATTAACTGAAGTTTCTACCAACTTGGAAAGTAGATGTATTTTAAGTATAATACAAAGGTAGATAAATCAATAAAGATTTTTAGCTCTTGATTTTAATGTAATCTTCTCCTGGTTATTGGGGAATCTCAAATACTGTGATCTTGCCTATTTCATTTGAAATTAGTTTTTCCAAATTACTTTCAACATATGTCATCATTGTTTTTCATTTTTCTAAGAAATCTGTGAGACAGAAAGGACAGATAAAACCGCTTTATCAGGGAAAGGTGCAGAGAGGTAAAATGACCAGCACCAACCACATAACTAGCTAATATCAGCTCTGACACTAGAACCCAGGACTCCTGATTTGGACCAGGTAATTTTCCTACCAAACCAGTTGGTTCTTAGGTGTTGTTCCCAGGGCAGCAGCTCCAGTATTAGCTGAGTTCTTGTTAAAAATGTAATTCAAACTTGGACCCCAGACCAAACCAGCTGGATCAGAAACAATGGAGAGGAAGCAAAGCAATTATGATTTAAACCCTTTGAGTAATTCTGATTCATCATAAAATGTGAGAATCACTTGATTAAAGAATGATATCAAGAACTCAAGTTAACTGAGTTAGGTTAGGTCCTAACTGAGTTAGGTCCATAAAATGACCTAACTTTTCCTACATAAATGAAATGCCATCTAATATTAAAATATCATACTTAAAATTTTCTTATAAGACTTGAAACTGATTTACTGAAATGTACTTGTAGTTATTTTATGATATAATTTTGTGATCATCCATTGTTAGTGGATGAAATAGAAGTATGAATATATGAAAGTAGTTTCTATCTGATTTTGGGTTACTGCTGTTGCATTAGCAACAAATAGGTAAGTATATTTCTTTTTTTTTTTTAACCTGTAAACACAAATTTTGCATCTTTTTTTTTTCAGTTGCACTGAGATATAGTTAAATATAGCACTGTTCACATTTAAGGTGTACAGCACAATGAGTTGAAAGAAATAGACAGTTGACCCTTGAACAACACATATTTGAACTGCATGGGTACACTTACCTGCAAATTTCTTTCACTAAATACATACTATAGCACTATATCATCTATGATTGGCTGAATTCTCAGATGTTGAACTACAGGTATGGAGGACTGACTGTAAAGTTATTCACAGATTTTTGGTTGCACAGAAGGTCAGTACCCCTTATTGCTGTATTGTTCAAGGGTCAACTGTATTATGAAATGATTACAATAATAAGTGCAGTTAACACAAATCACCTCACATGGTCAAAAAATTGTTTTTCCTTGTGATAACTTTAGGATATATTATCTCAGAAACTTTCAAATATATCACACACAGTGTTAGTTATGGTTATCATGTTGTACAGTGTATGCTAAGTATATTTCTACTGAGCCATAATCATAATACTACCTTGCACATACATATAATTTGATATTATTCCATGCATTTTTTCAAATGGAGTGGCATTTTATTACAAACAGCCCTCATTTTCCTAATTAGTTTATCCATATTTTCCCACCTTAATAATCCCAAGTCCTGTGGATCATATTTTGATTACACATAACATTAGTACAGAAGGCAGCATCACATTTTTACATATCACCTTAAGTGATTTTTCCAACAAGAGTAAAGTTGAGTAGCTTAACATTTCACCTTTCCCTATAAAACCTAGAAATGTATTTATTCGCTTCCCTAGAAAATTTTAAACTTCTGTTTCTTATCAGTAGATTTAAACATTATGCCCATTCCCACCCATAACAGAGAAATGAATTTTTTGGTATGATTGTAATGTTTCCAAGTCACCCAGTCTTTGCTTTTCTTTATCAATAAACGATAGCATCATGTCAATGACAAATGGGGAAAAGTAGAAGAATTGATTACCTTCTTAATCTTTGTTGCTCCTGTGGCAAGTCTTCCCACTCATTCTCATTGTACTTTGTTCACCTAAAAAGAACAGTTATGTCTGAAATCCTGGAAATCACTGTCCATTTTTAGCCCAGCAAAGACTAACATGTATCTTAATTTCCAGCTGGATTTAATTCATGTTCTACTCTTTTTCAGAGATGTCTTCTTTGGACCAAAGATCTCTTTCGTGATTCCTTGCAACAATCACTGAACATCTTCATGTATTCCAGACAAACCGCCCATAATTCCCCGCAAACAGCGCTATAATAGTGTAACACTATTTCTGGTTTCTGTGCAGTGCAATAAAGCACAGATTCTATAAATTCTTACTTGTCTAAGCAAACTTGTGTTAAATAAGTAGTAATAAAAATTCAATTTAATTTTTCTCTGTGGACATTGTTTAAAATTTTTCACTAGAAAATTTTCATCTATAAGGTATTTAATATGCTTGATAAAAGAATTCTGTTGTCTAGATGCAGAGCCATAACTGTGGATCAAAGATGAAGAATACTTTCACTTCTTCATTAACAGTTATTGACCATGTACACTTAATGGAAAGAACCAGAGATAAATTGAGGTTCTTAGAAGGGAAACTAGAAATTTTCTAATAATAGTAAGAGGGGAAAAGGGAGCCAGTATATGAATAAATATTATGCATGCCAAATACTTTAAGTGTATTTGCATTTTGCTCTTTTAAAAACAACAAAATTGTCAAGACAAATATTCTTAAATCAATCTTTCAGATGCTAACTCAAGTTTAAGATATTTGCTAAAAAATCAAGACAGACTTTGAATAGAGTTCCAGCTCCAAAATACTCACATAGCTGTATCCTTAAAACTATGCAGCATACCCATGACATGTCCCTTTTTGGGGGTAATAACAAAACATATATTAAAAGAAATGGATGTTGGATGAGAATTAAAAAGTCACACAAATTTTAAAGGTAAATAAAACAGATTCTTTCAAAGATATTTTCTGGTTGTTAGAGGCAGTATTGGACTATGCTCCATACCTTAGGAGTGTTCACTGACTGGTGGCCAGCAGAAGTAATTTCAGAAAGTCCTTCATGTTATAAAAATGTATTAAATACTTGCTCAGTGCCAGTTATTTGGGTGTGTTAACAATTTGGGAATGTAGTAATGAATAAGATGGGCTTCTCCTCTTGGAACTTGTATTCTACCAAAACAGTAATCATAACAAATATTTATAAATGTGAAGCCTGCTGCTCCAAAGAAGAAGTCTAGGATGCTTTATAAAGTATTGCTGTGGGGAAACATTTGAGAAGCATAACACTTGTAGTAAAACTAGGAGATAACCATTTTGTGTATTAAAGTGACATTATTTCATTGAAATACATCCTTTGGGGTCCCTGATCTGTTTCTGAAGACCACATCCAGAACAGTATCTGGTATTTATTCAGTGTTCAATAGGTGTTACTGGGCTGAACAAAATAATTTTGAGGTAGTCAGAATTCAGTTTCTCTTAAAAGTTGCAAAAGCATAAGTCAGAACATGTTTTCAAATAGTATGACCTCTGCAAAAACACATGAAGTGGAATTGTTTAAAAAACTAAAGTTTATTCTTTAATCAACATAGCATATGATTTGATTGAGCTTTTTCTCCTTCACTGAAGTGAAGTATTAAAGTCAAACTAACTCATTAACAGAAATCTTACATCCTTACTGGAACAGTGCATAGAATAGGTAAACAAAGAAAATTATCAGTACATCTGTTACATTTTCTACTCAGTATAGACTGTCTCTAAGGAAGACAAAAAAAGCAATTCAGCAATGGCATTTTATTAAGTATCCCGTTAATGCTGCAATCAAACCCTGATGAGAAAAACAGTATTTGAAAAAAGGCTGAATATTTAATACATGGAATTTTATAGATAATTATGATGATTTTCATCATGTTCTTTCCTTTCTGGAAATAACTTGTAATATCCAATTATATTACATTCTTTTAGAAACAAATGCATTATATTGTTTTTGTAATTAAAAAAAGTACACATTGTAATATTTTATAATAAAAAACAAAGCACACATTGTTTCTTATAAATTAGCAAATAAATGTAAAAACATGAATGTTCACACAACTTATGCAACAGTTTCTAACTTGGTCAACATGTTTTTAAAAGCAAATATTTCATCCAATTATTTAATGAATAGATATTTTTTTCAATAGCTTTTAGCTACAAGATGACTAACCTTTTATTGAAAATGTACTAACACCATCTTTCAACTGAATGAGGTATGTACTACTATCATCATCCCTACTCTGTGGACAAAAATGGCAAGGCTTAGAGATTAAGTGGTTTATCCAGAATTACATTATCAGAGCAGTAGAGCCAGGTTTTGAATATGGCCAGTCTTCCTTCAGAACTCAAGTCTTAACCTCTGCTTTACTTAATAGCATCATCTAATCTATTTCCTTTTCAGGAAAGCAAACTTACTTGTATGAGACAAACAAGACTGTACATTTCATATAGTTTATATATGCTAAATGCTTACTGAATAACAATAACAATTTATCTTTGACTTTCTATATTTTTGTTCTTACTATAAATTCCATGGTGCTGAGCACAAAGTTGATGGTTGTTGGTAATACTTACTAATATCTCATCTCTTCTTGATGAAATTTTTCTTTTCCTCATTATAATGATAGGGACGCTTTGCTTTTTTTGTTTGCTGGGATTAAGTACTAATCCTAGAGGATTATTAAAGATTGGAAGCAACATGGAGAAATAAAACAATGAGCAACAATTCTCAAAGGGAGAGAAGGACAGGTAAGAACATTCACAGATTATTCTGCAACTTTAACTTCCTTATAATTGCTCATAGATACACAGGAATTATTTTAATAATAAATTGTTTTAGCAAAGTATTATGGCAGGTGCTTCTAAAATGTAAATAATCTGTCAGTAAACACTATGGGCTTTAAAATAATTTTCACAAAAGGAAAAAAATTATCAAATTCATATATTTCTAAATCATATTGCATTAACAGCCTATACCTAAATTTTTTTCTCAAAGAATTAAAAAGAATCTGATATTTTGAAAGTATAGTAAATTGACATTGAATTAGCTCCCTCAATTTACTTCTATAAAATGATATCACCAAAATGTTCTCATTTTTGTACAGTGGTATAACTGGAAAGCAATGCATGGCACACATGTAGCCAATATACTCTCAGAATTTTACAAATAAAGACCTATAGTAAATTTTAAATGAAAAAAGTATATGTGATCTATGTTTCTAGAGTCTTAGAAGTCAAAATATAAGTCTGTTGGGTATTATGGATATAAAACTGACTTGATGTCCACTTTATACATTAAAGGGGATGTACATACAACACACATGCACACAAACATGATACACATGCACGTAAACACACGATAATCCAGCAGCAACTACTATGATTATGATTTGAGGACGACAGTTGACTATGTAGACTATAAATGTAACTGGGACATGACACATACAGTAAAGTTTAGAGTATCAGCCTTTAGCTACAGATAAATATAAGCAATTTTATGATCTCAAAAAAATGAATTCTATAGTAAATAGTACACACACTTGAAAAAATACATATACATATATAAGACATTTCTTGACACTTTTAAACTAACGTCAGATAAATGAATAAGCAATAACATGACAAAAATTTATTTTTGAACCACTATCACTTGCCTAGATCATAATCTAAATTTTGCTATCAAAGCTATGCAAATCCATGTAAACAGCAGTTAAGACAGCTGGTCTGGCCATACTAATATCAAACAATATAGATTTTAAGTTAAAAAAATTGTACAAGAGACATTTTGTAAACAAAGGATCAAGCTACAATAAGATTTAAAAATTATAAATATATACACATCAAACAACAGAGCCAGAAAATATATGAAGGAAACTAACAGAAGTTAAAGGAGAAAAAGACAGTTCTACAATAGTAGTTGGAGACCTCAATTCCTTACTTTAAATAATGGAAAGACATCTAGACAGAAAATTAAAAAGGAAATAGGGGATTTGAACAATACTCTAAACCAACTAAACCTAACAGACATATACAAAACACTTCACCCAATGATAACAGAATATACATTCTACTCAAGTGCACATGGAAGATTCTTCAGGATAGACTGAAGCATCTTTATGTTAGCACATAAAACATTTTTCTGTAAATTAAAAAAATTGAAATCATACAAACTATCTTCTCGAACCATAATGGGATGAAGCTAGAAATCAATAACAGAAGAAAAACAGAAAAATCAACAAATACGTGGAAATCAACAAATGCATCCTTAACAACAGTGAGTCAAAGAAGAAAAAGATAGGAAAATTAGAAAATAAGCATGAATGAAAATAAAAGTAAAACATACCAAACTTATGGGATGCAGCAAAAGAGGACCTCAGTGGGAAATTTATAGCTGCAAACATATATATTAATAAAGAAGAAAGATCTCAAATCAACTGAATTTTGCACTTTAACACTAGAAAAAGAAGAGCACACTTAATCTAAAACCAGTGGAAGAAAGAAAATAAAAAAATTAGAGCAGATATAAATGAAATAGAAAATGTAAAAACAATAATCAACAACCTCAAATAAAAAATAAACAAAATTGATAAATCCTAGCAACACTACTGAAAAAAAGGAGAGAGAAAGCACATATAACTAAAATTACAAATAAAAGCAGGGGCATTACACTTCTTACAGAATACCCTCTAAATTTCATTTTCTGAGAATTTCCTCTCAACATCATTTTCTCAGAGCTCTCTCATACTCTCTTTCAAGCACAATTCCACTCACCCACCTTCTCTCAGAAACCCTTCTCAAATTCCTTCTCTCAGGAATCTTCAAAATCTCTTCCTTGCCTTCAGATTCCATCAGAAATCTTCTTTGTCTCAGAATTCCCTCAGAAATCAGATTTTTTTTAACTTCAGAATTATCTCAGGAATCTTCTTTCCCTCAGAATTCCCCAAAGAAATCTTATTTCCATCAGAAATCCCCTTCTTTCCCTCAGAAATCTCCTGCTTTCCCACAGAATTCCTGAAGAAATGTCTATCTCTGAGAATTCCCTCAGAAATCTGTTCCTTAATCTCAGAATTATCTCAGAAATATACAGAATTTTCTGCAAAATTCCCTGAGAAAACACCTTTCCCTGAGAAATATCTAACTTTCTCTCAGGTATTTCCTACTTTCTCTCAGGTATCGCTGTCTTTTCTTCAGAATAACTTAAGAAATCTCCCACTTTCACATAGAAACCCCACAGAAATAACCTCCATTCCCACAAAAAAAGCCTCAGAAATCTCCTTACCCTCAGAAATCATACAAAAATCCCTCATGACCTCCTTATTTAGGTCATTTTAACTCAGAACCTCTTAATTTCTCATAGATATTTACCTTAGAAGCAGTAGTTTGTGTCAGGTTTTTGAGAAACCTTCTATCAGATTGAGTTCAGAAGTCTCTAGATTCTGTCAGATTTTACCTCAGAACCCTCTGGTTTTGTTATATATTACCTCACACCCCTCTCACATGGGACAGAATTCACCTCAGAGTATAGTATGTTCTCTCATGATTTGCCTCAGAACCCTCTACTTTCTGTCAGATTTTACCTCAGAACACTCTAGGATCTGTCAGATTTTACCTCAGAACCCTCTAGTTTCTGTCAAAATTTACCTAAGAACCCTCCAGTATCTGTTACATTTTACCTCAGAACCCTGTGGCTTCTGAAAGATTTTACCTAGAACCATATGGTTTCTGTCAGATTTTAGCACAGAACCTTCTAGTTTCTGGCAGATTTTAACTCAGAACGTCCTAGGTTCTGTCAGATTATACCTCAGAATCCTCAAGCTTCTGTAAGACTTACTTCAGAATGTCCTAGGTTCTGTCACATATTACCTGAGAACCCTAAGGTTCTGTCAGATTTTACCTCAGAATCTTCTAGTTTCTGTCAGGTATTACCTGAGAATGTCCTAAGTTCTACTGGATTTTACTCAAAACGTCCTAGGCTTGTCAGATTTTACCTCAGAACATTCTAGGTTATGTCAGATTTTTACCTGAGAACCCTTTCAGTTCTGTCAGTTTACCTCAGAATGTCCTAGGTTCTGTTAGAGTTTACCTCATATCCCTCTAGGTTCTGTCACAGTTTACTTCAGAACCCTCTAGGTTCTGTCAGATTTTACCTCAGAACCCTCTAGGTTCTGTCAGATTTTACCTCAGAACCCTTTAGGTTCTGTCAGATTTTACATCAGAACCATCAGATTTTATGTCAGAAACCTTTCAGTTCAGTTCAATCGCTCAGTTGTGTCTGACTCTTTGTGACCCCATGGACTGTAGCATGCCAGGTTTCCCTGCCCATCACCAACTCCCAGAGTTTACTCAAACTCATGTTCATTGAGTAGGTGATGCCATCAAACCATCTCATCCTCTATAATCCCCTTTTCCTCCTGCCTTCAATCTTTCCCAGCATCAGGGTCTTTTCAAATGAGTCAGTTCTTCACATTAGGTGGCTAAAGTACTGGAGTTTCAGTTTCAGCATCAGTACTTCCTATGAATATTCAGGACTGATATATTTTCGGATGGACTAGTTGGATCTCCTTGCAGTCCAAGGGACTCTCAAGAGTCTTCTCCAACACCACAGTTCAAAAGCATCAATTCTTTGGCAGTGCAACTCTCACATCCATACATGACTACTAGAAACATCATAGCTTTGACTAGACAGACCTTTGTTGGCAAAGTAATGTCTCTGCTTTTTAATATGCTGTCTAGGTTGGTCATGCCCACTCCAGTGTTCTTGCCTGGAGAATCCCAGGGACAGAGGAGCCTAGTGGGCTGCCGTCTATGGGGTCGCACAGAGTCGGACATGACTGAAGCGACTTAGCAGCAGCAGCAGCAGGTTGGTCATAACTTTTCTTCCAAGGAACAAGCGTCTTTTAATTTCATGGCTGCAGTCACCATGTGCAGTCATTTGGGAGCTCCCAAAAATAAAGTCTGCCACTGTTTCCACTGTTTCCCCATCTATTTGCCACGAAGTGATGGGACCAGATGCCATGATCCTAGTTTTCTGAATGTGGAGTTTCAAGCCAACTTTTTCACTCTCCTCTTTCACTTTCATCAAGAGGCTCTTTAGTAGTTCTTCGATCTCTGCCATAAGGGTGGTATCATCTGGATATCTGAGGTTATTCATATTTCTCCCGGCAATTATGATTCCAGCTTGTGCTTTGTCCAGCCCAGCATTTCTCATGATGTACTCTGCATATAAGTTAAATAAGCAGGGTGACATTATACAGCCTTGACTACTCCTTTCCCAATTTAGAACCAGTCTGTTGTTCCATGCCCAGTTCTAACTGTTGCTTCCTGACCTGCATACAGATTTCTCAAGAGGCAGGTCAGGTGGTCTGATATTCCCATCTCTTTTCGAATTTTCCATAGTTTATTGTGATCCACACAGTCAAAGGCCTGGTCATAGTCAATAAATCAGAAATAGATGTTTTTCTGGAACTCTTGTTTTTTCGATGATCCAACCTCTAGGTTCTATCTTATTCTACCACAAAACTCTATAGGTTCTGTCAGATTTTCCTCAGTACTCTTTGGGTTCTATCTGATTTTACCTCAGAAGCATCAAGTTTCTGTCAGATTTTACCTCAGCAGACTCTAGTTTCTGTCAGATTTTATCTCAGAATGTCCTACGTTTGTCAGATTTTACTCAAAACATCCTAAGCTTGTCAGATTTTACCTCAGAACAACTCTAGGTTGTCAGATTTTACCTCAGAACGTCCTAGGTTCTGTCATGTTTTACCTTTGAACCCTTTTTTTCCTTGAGAAATCTCCTTCAGTCCCTCAGAAATCTTCTTTCCTGCACAATTTCCTCAGAAATCTCCTTTTCTTTAGAATTCCCTCATTATTTCCTTCTTTCCCTCAGAAATCTGTTTATTTCCTTCAAAATTCCCTCAGAAATCTTCTTTCACTGAGAAATCTCCTTCTTTCCCTCAGAATTTCCTTAGAAATCTTCTTTGCCTCAGCACGGGGTGGCGGGGTGGGGTGGGGGGAGGAAGCAAGGGCATTATTAGCAACCTTACAGAAAGTAAAAGTAGTGTAAGTGAACAGTAAGAACAAATGTATGATAACAAATTGTCTAATCTAGATGAAATGGACAAATTCCTAGAAACACAAAATTACCAAAGCTGACTCAAGAACAAAGAGAAAACCCCATCTACCTTATAATAAGTAAAGGGGTTCTATCAATAATAAAAAATTTTCCATCAAAGAAATGTCCTGGACCAGATGGTCCTAGTGAATTCAATCAAACTTTTAAAGATCAATTAATGTCAATCATATTTAAATTTTTCCAAAAAACAGAAGAGGCAACATTTTCTAACACATTCTATGAGGCTAGCATTATCCTAATAGTAAAGTGAGATAAAAACAGTAGAAGAAACTACAAACCTATGATATCTATATTCATATCCCTTATGAATACAGATGCAAAAAGTCTTGAACAAAATGGTGACAAACCAAACCCAACAACATAATATAAGTATTATATACCAAGTGATATTTCCCCCAGAAATGATAGGGTGATTCAACAAAAGAAAATAATTCAATGCAATACATTACATTAATAAAACAAAGGAAGAAAGTACATGATTACTTCAATATATATAGAAGAAACCATTTGTCAGAATTCAATACCCTTTCATGATAAAAACAGGAAACTAAGAATAGAAGGAAACTTTCCTTATAAAACAAAGAACATTTATGGTATACCCACAATTAACATTATACTCATTGGTAAAAGACTGAAAACCGTCTTCATAAGGAAAAGAACAAGACACAGATGCCTACTTTCATCATTCCTATTCAATATTGTACTATAAATCCTAGCCAGAGCAATTTTGCAAGAAAAATAAATAACAGGCATCAAATTAAAAAGAAGTAAAATTATCTCTACTTAAAGATAACATGATTTTGTACATAGAAAATCTCATAAAATCCACTAAAATACTACTAGAGCTCATAAATGAATTCAGTACAATTGCAGGGTCAACACACACTATCAGTTTTCTATACATGAGTAATGAATAATGCAAAATAAGATATTGAGAAAACATTTCCACTTATAATTTCATCAAAAGAATAAAATATCATGAATAAATTTAACCAAGGGGGTAAAAGACTTGCCCACTGGAAACTAGAAAACATTACAGAACAAAATTAAAGAAGACCTAAATAGATGGGGAAACAGTGGAAACAGTGTCAGACTTTATTTTTTGGGGCTCCAAAATCACTGCAGATGGTGACTGCAGCCATGAAATTAAAAGATGCTTGCTCCTGAGAAGAAAAGCTATGACAAACCTAGACAGCATGTTAAAAAGCAGAGATATTACTTTGCCAACAAAGGTCCGTCTAGTCAAGGCTATGGTTTTTCCAGTGGTCATGTATGAATGTGAGAGTTGGACTGTGAAGAAAGCTGAGTGCCGAAGAATTGATGCTTTTGAACTGTGGTGTTGGAAAAGACTCTTGAGAGTCCCTTGGACTGCAAGGAGATCCAACCAGTCCATTCTAAAGGAGATCAGTCCTGGGTGTTCATTGGAAGGACTGATGTTGAAGTTGAAACTCCAATACTTTGGCCACCTCATATGAAGAGTTGACTCATTGGAAAAGACCCTGATGCTGGGAGGGATTTTGGGCAGGAGGAGAAGGGGACGACAGAGGATGAGATGGCTGGATGGCATCACCAACTCGATGGACATGAGTTTGGGTAAACTCCAGGAGTTGGTGATGGACAGGGAGGCCTGGCGTGCTGCGATTCATGGGGTCACAAGGAATCGGACAAGACTGAGTGACTGAACTGAACTGAAAATTAATGGAAAGACATTCCATATTCATGGATTGAAATACTTATAATTTTTAAGATGGCAATTATCAAGTGATCTACAGAGACAGTACAATCCTCATCAAAAGTCTATGGTCTTTTTGGGGGGGCAGAAATAGAAAAACTAGTCTTCTAATTCATATGTAACTGCAAGGGTCTCCAAGTATCCTAAACCATATTGAAAAAACTGGAGAAGGGAATGGCAAACCACTTCAATAGTCTTGCCTTTAGAAACCCTTGAGCAGTATGAATAGCCAAAAAAATGCGACACCAGAAGATGAGTCACTGAGGTCAGTAGGTGTCCAATATGCTACTGGGAAAGAGCAGAGAAAGAGCTCCAGAAAGAATGAAGAGGCTGGGCCAAAGTGGAAACTATAGTCCATTGTGGATGTGCCTGATGCTGAAAGTAAAGTCTGATGTTGTAAAGATCAATACTGCATAGGAACCAAGAATGTTAGGTCCATGAATCAAGGTAAACTGGACTAGGAATTGGTGTACTAAAAATGAATGGGAATGGACAAATTCAATTCAGATGACCATTATATCTACTACTGTGGGCATGAAAGAAATGGAGTAGCTCTCATCGTCAACAAGAGTCCGAAATTCACTACTTTGGGTGAAATCTCAAAAACGACACAATGATCTCGGTTCATTTCCAGGCAAATCATTCAACATCAGAGTAATCCAAGTCTATGCCCCAACCACTAATGCCAAAGAAGCTGAAGTCGAACGGTTCTATAAAGGCCTATAAAACCTTCTAGAACTAACACCAAAAAAAAGATGTCCTTTTCATTAGAGAGGATTGGAATGCAATAGTAGGAAGTCAAGAAATACCTAGAGTAACAGGCACGTTTAGCCTTGGAGTACAAAATGGAGGGCAAAGGCGAACAGTATTTTGCCAAAATGCTCTGGTCATAGCAAACACTCTCTTCCAACAACACAAGAGAAGACTCTACACATGGATATTAACAAATGGTCAATACCAAAGTCAAATTGATTATATTCTTTGCAGCTGAAGATGGAGGCCCTCTATACAGTCAGCTAAAATAAGACCTGGAGCAGACTGTGGCTCAGATCATGAACTTCTTATTGAAAAATTCAGATTTAAACTGAAGGAAGGGAAAACCACTAGACTATTCAGGTATAACTTAAATCAAATCTCTTATAATTATACAACAGAGGTGATGAATAGATTCAAAAGATCAGATCTGACAGACAGAGTGCCTGAAGGACTATGGACAGAGGTTCTTAACACTGTACAGGAGGCAGTGACCAAAACCTTCCCCAAGAAAAAGAAATGCAAGAATGCCAAGTGATTGTCTGAGGAGGCCTTACAAATAGCTGAGAAAGGAAGAGAAGTGAAAGGCAAAGGAGAAAGGGAGAGATATACCCAACTGAATGCAGAGTTCTGGAGAATAGCAAGGAGAGATAAGAAGGCCTTCTTAAGTGAACAATGCAAAGAAATAGAGGAAAACCACAGGATGGGAAAGACTAGATATCTCTTCAAGAAAATTGGAGATACCAAGGAAATGTCTCATGCAAAGATGGGCACAATAAAGGACAGATACAGCAAGGATCTAACAGAAGCAGAAGATATTAAGAAGAGGTGGCAAGAATACACAGAAGAACTATACAAAAAAGATCTTAATGACCCACATAACCATGATGGTGTGGTCATTCACCTAGAGCCAGACATCCTGGAGTGTGAAGTCAAGTGGGCCTTAGGAAGCATTACTACAAACAAACCTAGTGGAGGTGATGGAATCCAGCTGAGCTATTTAAAATCCTAAAAGAGGATGCTATGAAAGTGCTGTACTCAATATCCCAGCATATTTGGAAAACTTAGCAGTGAGCGCAAGACTGGAAAATGTCAGTTTTCATTTCATTGCCAAAAAAAGGCAATGCCAAAGAATGTTCAAACTTCCACACAAATTGTGCTCATTTCACAAGCTAGCAAAGTAATTCTCAAAACACTTTAAGCTAGGTTTCAACAGTACGTGAACTGAGAACTTCCAGAAGTACGAGTTGGATTTAGAAAAGGCAGCAGAACCAGAGATCAAACTGCCAACATCTATTGGATCATAGAAAAAGCAAGAGAATTCCAGAAAAACATCTACTTCTGCTTCATTGACTACACTAAAGCCTTTGATTGTGTGGATCACAACAAACTGGAACATTCTTAAAGAGATAGGAATACCAAACCACCTTACCTGTCTCCTGAGAAACCTGTATGCAGGACAAGAGGAAACAGAACCAGACATCGAACAACAGACTGGTTCAAAACTGGGAAAGGAGTACATCAATGCTGTATATAGTCACCTTATTTAACTGCCATTTAGAGAACATTCTGTGAAATACTGGGCTGGATGAATCACAAGCTGGAATCAAGTCTACCAGGAAAAATACCAACAACCTCGGATATGCAGATCATACTACTCTAATGGCAGAAAGCGAAGAGGAAAGAGCCTCTTGGTGAAGGCGAAAGAGGAGAGTGAAAAAGCTGGCTTAAAACTCAACATTCAAAAAACTAAGATCATGGCATCCAGTCCCATCACTTCATGGCAAATAGATGGGGAAAAGTGCAAACTGTGTCAGATTTTATTTTCTTGGGCTCCAAAATCACTGCAGATGATGACCGCAGCCATGAAATCAAAAGATTCTTGCTCCTTGGAAGAAAAGCTATGACAAACGTAGACAGCATATTAAAAAGCAGACACATCACTTTGCTGACAAAGGTCTGTATAGTCAAAGCTATAGTTTTTCCAGCAGTCATGTACTCATGTGAGAGTTGGACCATAAAGAATTGATCCTTTTGAACTGTGGTGCTGGAGAAGACCCTTGAGAATCTGTTAGACTTCAAGGAGATCAAACCAGTCAATCCAAAAAGGAAATAAACCCTGAATATTCATTTGAAAGACTGATGGTGAAGCTGATGCTCCAATGCTTTGGCCACCTGATGCAAAGACCCAACTCATTGGAAAAGACCCTGATGCTGGGAAAGATTGAGGGCAAGAGGAGAAGGGGATGACAGAGGTTGAGATGGTTGGATGGCATCACTGACTCAATGGACATGAGTTTGAGCAGACTCCAGGAGACAGTGAAAGACAGAGGAGCCTGGCTGCAGTTTGTGGGGCTGCAAAGAGTCAGACAAGACTTGTGACTGAATGTAGTGAAAAAAAAAATTAGAGGACTCACATTTCCTGATTTCAAAACTTACTACACAGTTACAATAGTCAAAAAAAAAAAAAAAAAATAGTACTGGCCTAATAGAAATACAGCCTAAAACAGAATTGAAAATATAGAAATAAACCCAAATATCTATGCAAATTGAGTTTCGACAAGGGTGCCAAGACCATTCAGTGGAGAAGAACAGTCTCTTTAACCAACAGTGCTGCAAAACTGGATAACCTCATTCAAAACAATGAAGCTGGAACTCTACCTCACTCCATATATACATAAATTGACTCAAAATGGGTCAACAACCTACATTTAAGAGCCAAAATTATAAAATTCCTAGAAAAAAAATAGGGGCTTATCTTTACAACCTTGGATTTGGCAATAGATTCTTAGGCTTGACACCAAAAGTATGAGAAAACAAAAGAAAAAAAATTAATTATACTAAATAAAAATTTAAAACTTTTTTGCATCAAAGAACATTATCAAAAATGTGAAAAGGCAATCTACAGAATGGGAGAAAATATTTGTAAATCATGTATCACATATAGAGTTAATACCTAGAATAAAGAATTCCTACAACTGAACAACAAAAACAAACAACCCAATTTAAAAATGAATAAAGGAATTGAAAAAAATACAAATCAAAACCACAATGCTATCACTTAACACCCATTGCTGCTGCTGCTGCTAAGTCGCTTCAGTCATGTCCAACTCTTCAGTCATGTCCGACTCTGTGCAAGCCCACCAGGCTCCCCCATCCCTGGGATTCTCTAGGCAAGAACACTGGAGTGGGTTGCCATTTCCTTCTCCAATGCATGAAAGCGGAAAGTGAAAGTGAAGTTGCTCAGTCATGTCTGACTTTTAGCGACCCCATGGACTGCAGCCCACCAGGCTCCTCCGTTCATGGGATTTTCCGGGCAACAGTACTGGAGTGGGGTGCCATTGCCTTCTCCCTAACACCCATTAGGACAGCTTTAATTAAAAAAAAAAAAGAGGAAATACAGGCATTAGCAATTTCGAGAAATAGTTGTTAATACAGCCACTATGGAAAAGTTTGGAGGTTCCTCAAAATGTTACAGCATTACCATGTGACTAGGCAACTCCACTCCTAGACATATACCCAAGAGAAATAAAGACATGCCCACGCAGAAACTTGTACACAAGTGTTTATAGTAGCATTAGTCGTAATAGCCAAAGGTGGAAATCAAAATGTCTAAATGTTCATTAATGGATGACTGGAAAAACAAATTGTCACACACACATACACACACACATTGGAATGTCATTCAGCCATAAAAAGGAGCAAAGTACTAATATATGCTGCATTTTGGATAAACCTTGAAAACATCTTAAGTAAAAGAAAAATCCACACAAAAGGACATGTGTTATATGATTCCTTTTACATGATATACCATAACAGGCAAATCCATAGATACAAAAAGATTAAAGGTTATCAGGGGATGGGAAGAGGTGGAATTGGGAGTAATTACTTGTGGGTGTTTCTATGGGGTGATGAAAACATTTTAAATTAGAGCTGGTGGTTGCACAACGTTGTAAATACACTTTGTTGATATTTTCAGTTGCTAAATCACATCCCACTCTGCAACTCCATGGACTGCAGCACACCAGGCTTCCCTGTCCTTCACTATCTCCTGGAGTTTGCTCAAATTCATGTCCATAGAGTTGGTGATATTATTGAACCATCTCATCCTCTGCCGCCCTCTTCTCCTTTGGCCTTCAATCTGTTCCAGCATAGGGGTCTTTCCAATGAGTTCATTCTTTGCATCAGGTGGCCAAAATATTAGAGCTTCAGCATCAGTCCTTCCAATGACTATCCAGGGTTGATTTCCTTGAGGATTGACTGGTTTGATCTGCTTGCAGTCCAACAGACTCTCAAGAGTCTTCTCCAACACCACAATTCAAAAGAACCAATTCTTCAGCACTCAGCCTTCTTTATAGTTCAACTTTCACATGCATATATGGCTACTGGAAAAACCATAGCTTTGACTATACTGATCTTTGTCAGCAAAGTGATGTCTTTGCTTTTTAATATGCTGTCTAGGTTTGACATACCTTTCCTTCCAAGGAGCAGCATTTTGTCAGAACTCTCTGCTATGACCCATCTATCTTGGGTGATCCTACATGGAATGGCTTATAGCTTCATTAAGTTACACAAGTCCCTTCATCACAAGGCTGTGACCCTTGAAGATGTGAATAAACTAAATACTACCAAACTGTATAAAGTGATTAATTGTATATCATGTACATTTCAACTAAAAAAAAACTTTATTTAGAAATAATAGAGCTTACTTTCTTAAAGAAATACATTTCAGACATTAATTTTTAGCCTTTACCTAAATAATTCCATGAAGGGTAGTTACCAAACAATTTCTTGAGCTCCTGCCACACATTCTACCCCAACAGCAGTCAAATTTTGATTCTTTTCCTGATGTTCTAACATTTAACGTAATCCGTATCCTTTCAGAGATATGAGTTTCCATTTACTTTTTCTTGTTCAGATACAGATAAGTACAACAAAGATTTCCATAGAACTCATAATTTTAAAAACTCAGTGAGAATTAAAATTTCTATGTAAAAGTTTTACTTTGCAGCTTCTTGAGTCTCTTGTCTTTGAGGGGGAGGCTCTTAAGTTCTGTTTTTCATGTTTTAAATTGCTCTAACAAAATTTAATGTCATTGGATAAATCAACACTCAACTCTCATTATTTCACTTTCTTATACAACTACATTTTATGCAAGTAATTGTATGAAATTAAGATTGAGAGGCAAAGGTTATATTCATAAACATGGATTTTAATGTCAACAAATAGCTTCAAGCTTTTTTCATCAGAAGAGGTAAAAATATTTAAGAGAAAACTGACAGAGAATAAAATATAAAAGAAGGTAAAACAGAAATCAAGTCAGAGCTATATATGATCAAAATTTCAAGCTTATTTCATAAAATTTAAGCCTACAGTCAAGTTTCTACTGAAAAAGAAATTTTTATAGATTTAGGCAAAAATATACAACATAGAAGTAATACTTTTTTCAAACAAACCACCACATTTTGTAGCTGTGTGGTTGGTTCATCTTCATACAGCTAAGAAAAAACTTCTCGTGGAGATTTCTGGAGTACTAGAAACAAGTGGTTTCTATATACTAATTATTACAGCCTCTGGCTCATCAATAAAATTGCAAGTAAATCTTTACATGGCCTAAACACCAGTATGGTGTTACTGTTCACCACATTTTCTAGCTTTCAGTACACACAGAACACTTAGAAATACACAGACTCACCTTCTGTGGAGCTAAGATGTTCTTTAAACTTATCTACATAGTGGTTCCCAAGCAGGGGTGATTTTGTCCCCCCAGAGCCATTTGACAATGTCTAGGGATATTTTTAGTTATTACCTTTAGAGCTCTACTGCATTAGTATGTGGACTCCAGTGACGCCACTAAACCTTTTAAAACACACAGGACAGCCTCCCACAATAAAGAATCATCAGGACCAAATGTTGACTTTGAGATATCCTGAGCTGCATTAATGGGCTCATGCATTTGCATCCTAAAATCTGCACTACATGTTTTGTTCTGATGTCACAAGCTATAAATTTGATTTGTAACTGTAAGCCTTTGGCTAAATACTACAATCTCATGAAAAGAAGAGGTAAAAATATTTAAGAGAAAACTAACAGAGAATGAAATATAAAACTAAATAAAACAGAAATCAAGTCAGAGCTATGTATGACCAAAATTTAAAGATCTTGATAAATTCTCGATCTCTCCAACTTATTAGTTTTAATTTGCATTGTAAACAGTACAGAACATGACTGAAAATTAAGGGGCAGTTCAGAGGTTCTTTGTATATCTGTGCCATGTAAATACTTTTTCACTAAAACAAAATTTAAAGAAATGACAAACTATTTAATTCTACATTCAGATTTCAACTTTCAGCGCTGCATTTACCTTTGCTGACACATTAACTCTTCTTTGGAAGGAAGTAGGCATCAAACTATTTGTTCTTCCTGCTATTCCGAACTTGTTAGTACTAAAAAGCACTTAAAAAATAATACTATTTAGGATATCCTTAATTCCAAATCAGATTGCCCGAGAGCAAATGGACGACATCTATTACTTTTGTTAGTTTCTCAGAACTAAAAAAAGGGAAAAAAGATAATCAAGTGATCTTCAAATTTAAACTTCAATTAATACTGGTCCCTAAAAGTCAGTTTAAAATAAAAATCAAGTTCCACAAAATAAATACACTGAAGCAACTATAATAGTAATAACCTTTATTTAAAATATTTGTTAATCTAGGAAAGCTCATTGTACATGAGCTTCCAACTAATTAGAGTCAAAACAAAGAAAATAAAACCAGAGAAAATCCTCTGTAGAAAAAATACAGAAGGAACATTTCTACACGTGAAAAAGCAGTAAGCAGTCTTAACATCTGAACATCCAAGTTTTAATTCCATCTCTCCTAGTGAACACTACTGTCAACCTTGAGATCTGACTTGTTCTTGTCATTCTTCACTGAGTAGATGAAATATGTTAAGGTGTCTTTTTCATTCACTGGAATAGACCTAAAGTGGCAACCAACTATCTATAAAGAAAAACAATTGAGGAAATTAAATTATAGATATTATTAGAATTTATAAACTAGGTAAAAAAAAACCACTGTCATCAAAAGAAAATGTGTGGTAAGAGCTATTTCCTTTCAAAAATAAATTGTATTTAACAAAACACCAACAGGACAAAAGGCATATAAGAATAAGACGTTATGAACAAGAGATAGTGTAATTTCAAAAGACCCCTTAGCCCACTCAATTAAGTATATATTAATCAGAATGTGCACTGCACTTTCTTTTAAATTTTATAGCTGAGACATAGATCAAGAATTAAATACTTTTACTTGTAAACTTCAAATATCAATGAAATAAAACAGAATGTTAAGAGTCCGCATGCATCATATAATGGTTTATGGTTTTTCTTATGGAAAAAGAACCACCATTAAGTCAGAAAAGTTTTGGTACAATAGAAATAAACCAAGAATTATCTTACAAATATGTTTGCTACGACTTAACATTCATTCATTCATTGGAAATATTCTTTGTTAAGATTCCCTGAAATTTTTTCTGTATAAAAATTATGGATGAGAAATGAGAAGGGAAAGGATGTCCACTGAAGAATGTTTACCTGCCTTCTTGCCTTTTCATTCTGCTAGTGTAACACATGCACTGCAACTACCAGTAGAAGTATATTAGACTAAACCAGGGCACTGAAATGCGTATTTAGATTCTAGAAGATAAAACTTCTTAAAGAAAAAGGTAAGAGACTTACGGAGGCTGGTCACTCAACTCTGGAATTGTTTATAAATATCTGCATTTCTGACTAAGTTATAACACTCATACTATTTGGATTTCTCATTTCTAAATAAGAAAACAGATCTTTAAAAGAAGACCAGATTATCAAAAACATCAGGTTTGATTTCTGCATTTAAAAAAATGTACATTTAAAATAACCAGTTCTTAGGTTGTCATTTGTCCCAAAATAAGAGCACTTTCACTATGTATCTGTTTATATATCAACATATTAATAATTTATCATGGCAGGAAATATGTTTATGTTATATTAATGTACTATACAACTTGAAAAGGACTTGACCTTTTAAATCAAATTTAAAGAAAAATTAGATTGTTGTTGTCTAAACAAGAAGGAAAGAAGAAATTCTGGCTAAAGCTTTAATGTTAAAAAGCATTCTGCTAAAGAAGTGTACCTTCTATTCACCTATGTTATTCAATATGGACATTTTATAAAATGTTAGTTCTCTAAATTCAAGCTGAAGAATATAAGAAAACTGATTTACATATTTATTTATAGTCTGTCAAGTAGGTTAAGCATTTTTATTTTAAACATGATAGGAGTATAAACATATAGATCTATAGATATCTTAATATGACACACACATTTCTTGGCTCTATTATTTCCTGAGAACACAAGCACTCAACTTTTCAAAATTCACTGAAGGACTGCAAGTCCTATATTCAAGAACCTATAAGTAAAAGCTTGGATCAAAGTCTTTGCGTTTTCTAGTCATAAAAACAGGGATGCTTCACATAAAACAAACTAACATCAACAAGAACAAGTTCTGAAATAGTTAAATCAGCAAGTTACAGGAATACTGTTCAGAGGTTTATCTGTAAAATCTATTCCAACAAAAACTTCAAGAAAATTCTAACAAAGACATCAAAGCTTATTAATTTATTATTATGCCTCAATTAGGTGCTCAATAAGTGTTTACTGAGTAAAATAAAATTTTAAAAGAAACAGGTTTCTAGAGAGAGAATAAAAAAAACCTTTTACTTACTATTTCTGAAAATCAGTATTAGAAGATGCTTAGAAAACTGCATATAATCTACTGACTAATCATTATATAAAGGACTTTCCTAAGTGGTAGACAAACATTTCTAGACAACTAGATTCTTCCACAATAGATTTTATTAACTTTGATTTTTCTAACTAAAATGTATTGTTATATATACTAAATTAACATCATTAGCATTTAATGACTTTTTTTGTATTAAAGGTTAAATAGTTTAAAACTTATATATACCTCAACAAGCTGTGCTTTATTAAGTCCCGGTCTGGTTGGAAGTTTGAAGTGTCTTTTGTATCTCCTAAGTGTATTCACCTGTAATTGATATAAATCAACCTAGAAAAAATTAATGTATATGAGTTAGTTCATATCATTTGCTAATGACTAATATTTGCTATAAAAAACATTTCAACTTCAACACAGTGAAAATTTAATTCCATTATTTTAAAAGGCTTTTAAATAATAAAACTAAAAATGCATTAAACGCTTCAATATTTTGAGGATGATTATTAAAGACTGGGGACTATAAGAGTTGTCAATTGACTAGGGAGGTTCAAGAGGAAGGGGACATATGTACATCTATGGCTGATTCATGTTGAAGTTTGACAGGAAACAACAAAATTCTGTAATTATCCTTCAATTAAAAAATAAGTAAATTTTTTAAAAAGTAAAAAAAAATTTATCAATTGAAGCCATAACAAGTCAAACTGCATAACTGCATGTTAACTGGCTATATTTAATTTTGCTTTCATTTTTAGAGTTTTCAAATGCTTCAAGTATTTTTAGAATTTGTTTGTATTTTTTAAATAAAACTTTCAGAAGTTTTACATTTAACTTACAAAGCTTTCACCTACCTCCGGAGTATCAATATCTTGAACAGGCGAATCTCCTCCATCATCATCACTCCCTTTTCTCTTTCTTCTGTTTCGCACACTCTGAATTAAGTTTTTATGATAATCACAAATGTAAAGATGTCTTGCCTGAAACAGAAAAGTTTCACAGACAACTTATGATTACAGGAAAATGTGTCTATGTATTAGTAAAATACATAGTTACGGTGAATTATTAAAAATATAAACATTAGTAACAGGCCATTATTAAGACAACGCACGTTTCTTGCTACTCTTAAGTCCTGAACCCAGTTAAAACATATCATGTCTAGCAATATTGTTAAAGAGGACTGGGGGGTGGGGTGGGGAGAAGTGCCAGTAATGGAAGGGAGAGAAGCAGAGAATGAGAAATTCCTACGCTCTGGATTCTGTCATCAAATTGCAGCGATGGTGAACTAGATTAGTTCAGCTTTGCCGGTTTTTTAAACAAGGGAAAAAAGATGCTGGCCACAATTTTGCTATTTGATAGTATTTTCTTTACTTAAAAGAGCATTTAAAAATATTAATACCATAGTGAATGCTTCCTAATCTAACTTAATACTCAAATTATAATCCAGACACAAAACCATCCACTTTTGACAAATAATTGATTTCACATCCTTACTAAATTCAAATTTGAATTATGAACTTTCCTGAGTATTAAATAAAAGCACTTATGTATAATACGTTTTTCCAACTAAAACAGTGTTAAATGATTCAAGTATACCTGGAAAGTTTCTCAAGAACAGAACTGAGGAACTAACTGAATAGGCAGAAAGTATCCCACATAAAGTTCTCAAAAACGTTAATTACATAGTTCTGAGAGCTGTACGGCAGCCTCTGAAATACTGGGTTTTATACATCAGCAGTTACTTCTTAAAAAAAAAATTGAGGAGTGAGCTAACAGGCTTTCACATTAAACTTTGAGCTGAAGTGCAAGTTAAGAAGATGCAGGACGTGTGATGGTTCTCACATCTTGTGATTTATTACCGCTCCCCAGGGCTCGGAAAAGTGGAAACGGTCGTTTCTAAAAACCTCCTAGATGGTCAGAGGAACAGACCTGCGAAAGGACGAAGAAAGAAACCCTGATGGCTGCCAAACGGAGGGCTGCTAACCCGCAGCGGCTGCCCGCTCCCCAAGTCTTGAGCAGCTGCCCTAGATGATGACACGGCCGCGCGGCTCGCAGCCGGGGGTCCCCCACCCCGCACCCGCGGGACCCGAGACAGGGTCCTAGTCGCCCGCAGCGTCCGGTTCTGGCTGAACTCCACTCCTGGACCGGGGAAGCTACCCGCTCGGGCAGCAAAACAAAGAAGGTGCCTCAGTTCCAGAAGGAGCCGTGGGTTGCAGAACAGCTACTCTGGGTTCTCGGCGCGGCCGCCCCCTTTGTTTCACCACCGACCCCCTCAGAGGAGGAGTGGGGGCCCTACGGGGTGGGGGCGCGGGAGCGGGTCCGGGGGGCGCGAGACTGTTTACTGCGGACGGCGGGCCGAGTTGCAGCACTTTGTTGTTTGCTTCCTACTAGGGACCCCGGAACGGGCTCGCGAGGCACCCAGGTCTGGGGCTCCCGCACCCTCACCGACACGCGTCTGCTCTTCTCCCCGAGCGCCCCGGGGGGCGGGCAGAGCAGATTCGTACCGCCGTCACTTACGCTTTTATCCAACTCGATCTTCACCTTCTTCTGGGAGATGCTCTTCTGGATCCTTTTGCTGAAGCTGGCGTTGCCCGCCGCCCGGCCGCACCGCTCGCCGTCCTCGCGCAGACAGCACAGCTGCCCGGGGCCCGGCCCTGCCGCTCCCGGCGGCCCCGCCGCCGAGACTGCCCCTGCGCCCGGCACCTCGGCCCCGGCGCCAGCCCCAGCCCCGTTCCCGGCTGACGCGGCGGCGGCAGCAGCGGCGACCACGGCGGCCACAGCGGCGGCCGCGTCCCCGCCGCGGCTCATGTCCTCGGGAGTGAAGCCGTTCATGTTCCCGCACTCGCAGCGCCGCGCTGACAGAAGCCTTGCTCTCCGCGCCGCCTGCCTCTCTGGAGATGCAGGGGGTCTCGGCGGTCCCTCGCACCTGCTTGGCGGAGACTATTAACTCTGAGCCAGGGTCCTCCAGACAAGACCACGGGGCCCCGGCCTGCTGCTGTCTGCAGGCACAGGGTCAGTGGACGGGGCGTGGGATCGGGAACTGGAATCTGGCGTCGTCTGGAGCTGGGACGCCGCTCACTGTCACATGGAGACTCTTCAGCAGTTGGACCTCGATACCTCCACCTCCCTTCGGCCCTCGATCTGCGCAAGCGCGTTGCGCCCTTGCCGTTTCGCCCCTTCCATCTGCCCGCAGGGCACCACGGGAATTGTAGTTCTCTTTTGGGAAGCCAACCTGAGCTCCAGTCTGACATCGAGCTTCATGGTTTAGGGGAACTACTTATCCCAGCATTTATCGCGCGGAGGCGGAGCTGGATTTTTTTTTTTTTTTTTTCTTTCTGTAATACATTGAGAAAACAGGGGCGTGTGGTTGGGAGGGGGGGTTGTGATGTTTTCTGGCTCTGGTAGCTCCCGGGAAGTTGAGCTGTGTTCAGCTCCTGGATTTTGCAGAGCTGGCACTTTAGACGAAGAGGTCACTTAACTCCTGAAGCGAAGCACAAAAGGCGGGAGGCGGGGGTAGGAGGGGAGGGCATGCGAGGGTAGGAAGGGAGGTGATGCGAGAGGAGGGAAGGTGTGGGGGAAAAAAGTTTCGGGCCTTTTTTGTATCTGTGAAAAAGTTTTTGATGTAAATATGTCTTTTGTGGGGCTTCCCAAGTGGCTCAGTGATAAAGAATCCGCCTGCCAAACGCAGGAGACATGGGTTCGACCCTTGGGTGGTGAAGATCCCCTGGAGAAGGAAATGGCAACCCACTCCAGTATTGTTGCCTGGAAAAGCCCATGGACAGAGGAGCCTGGCGGGCTACAGTCCATGGGGTTGCAAGAGTCAGACACGACTAAGCAACTAAACAACGTTTTTGTGGGAAACCCAAACCAAGGGAAACGGCGCTCTGGCAGTTTTTGGGTCCCAGAGGTCTCATGTCTAACCCCATGGGGTCTGGGTAGCAGCTCTGCCGACTGACGCCCGAGATGGTCCATCAGGGCGCCTGCGGGGGGCTGTGGGCAGGGGGATGACATGCGTCCTAACCTCCCGTTCGGCAGGAGGACTGAAGGATCTCCAGATCCTAGCATTGTCCGTGCGAGGATCGCGCTGGCTTGCGGGGCGCACTCTGTCTGGCCTCCTGAGGTGGAGCTCCGGACGAGTGGACTTAAAGGGGCTGCTTTCCTCCTCCAGCCCGGGCACCTCCACTTTGTCCTCGAAGGAACCTAATCACCCTTGAAAAATAAAAAGCAGAACCCCTCCGAGTTCCGGTCAGCCACGAGCTCCCAGAGACCGAAGGCGCACGCTCGGCCGAGAGCGCCCCGGGAAAGTGGCGCTTCGAACTCGTGAGCGCGCGCACGAGTGTCTGGGTACGTGTCTGTGTGCTCGCGCGTGTGAATGTACGTGTGTACGCCTGCCTGTGGAGGGCGGTGTGGAAGGTTGGGAGTGGCTGGTACGAAAGCTGCACCTTTGCTAATGGTAGCGCGTCATTTATCAGTACGTATATCCTGTTCAATCCCATTGTTTAAACAAAAATAGAAAGCAGTAGGGTTTTTTTGAAAGCTCTTTTATATTTGCTGAGTAAACTGAGTGATAGATGAGTTTTTAAAAATGTAAACTGTCATCTACCCTGATATTCATAGCCATCCAGTCCATCTGTGCACTTCCGCTCTAAGAAACAGCAAAGGAAGAAAAACTTTAAATAAATGTAGTGGGCAAAAGATGCTGAATGGTGAGTGTTGTGTTTTCTTTTCAAGCTGCACCGTCCAGTAGGGTATCTGCTTGCCTTATGTGGATATCGAGCACTTTAAATGTGGTTAATTGTGAATGAAAAACTGAATTGTTCATTTTAATTCATTAAAAAATCTTAAACTGATTTCATTTATTGGAAAACTTCTAAATATGTTTGGAACAATCTATTTTTTCGACTTAAGTGTTAAGTCTAAACTTAAAACCTGAACTGAGATATGCCAGTATATATAAACTACCAGCAGGATTTCAAAGACTTAGTAACATTTTTCTTAAGAATATTACTTTAGTAATTTTTTTACATTAATTACAAGTTCAAATTATATTTTCGCTATACTGGGTTAAATAAAATATAACATTAAAGTTGACCTGTTTCAACTTTGCAAAATATGCCTACTGTAAGATTTAAAACTACACATATAGCTCGCATTATGTTTGTATTAGATATTGTTGGCTTAAAGTATTAAAATGAAGAGTAATATTTCTTATTGTTTATGGATATAGTTTCTTAAATAATAAAAATGAGAATATATGGACAGGATGGACCAACTTCAGGGTGGTGGTCATGTTAGGAGAGAGGCCATGGATGTTATGTGGGAATGGCTGAAAGGTGGTTTCCATTTACAATCTAAAGTAAACATTTTAGGATGTTAGATTTTCTTATTTTTGGTACTTTTATATATAATTTAAAATAATTTATAATACTGTGTGGTTCTTGCCCAAAAGTTTATAACCTGTCTTCTCAAATATAATCAAATCATATGATTATACAGTGGAAGTGAGAAATAGATTTAAGGGACTAGATCTGATAGATACAGTACCTGATGAACTATGGATGGAGGTTCATGACATTGTACAGGAGACAAGGATCAAGACCATCCCCATGGAAAATAAATGCAAAAAAGCAAAATGGCTGTCTGAGGAGGCCTTACAAATAGCTGTGAAAAGAAGAGAAGTGAAAAGCAAAGAGGAAAGATATAAGCATCTGAATGCAGATGCTTATATGCTCCAAAGGAGAGCAAGGAGAGATAAGAAAGCCTTCCTCAGCGATCAAGGCAAAGAAATAGAGGAAAACAACAGAATGGGAAAGACTAGAGATCTCTTCAAGAAAATTAGAGATACCAAGGAAACATTTCATGCAAAGATGGGCTCGATAAAGGACAGAAATGGTATGGACCTAATAGAAGCAGAAGATATTAAGAAGAGATGGCAAGAATACACAGACGAACTATACAAAAAAGATCTTCACAACCAAGATAATCATGATGGTGTGATCACTCACCTAGAGCCAGACATCCTGGAATGTGAAGTCAAGTGGGCCTTAGAAAGCATCACTACGAACAAAGCTAGTGGAGGTGACGGAATTCCAGTTGAGCTATTTCAAATCCTAAAAGATGATGCTGTGAAAGTGCCGCACTCAACCTGCCAGCAAATTTGGAAAACTCAGCAGTGGCCACAGAACTGGAAGAGGTCAGTTTTCATTCTAATCCCAAAGAAAGGCAATGCCAAAGAATGCTCAAACTACCACACAATTGTACTCATCTCACACGCTAGTAAAGTAATGCTCAAAATTCTCCACTCCAGGCTTCAGCAATATGTGAACCATGAACTTCCAGATGTTCAAGCTGGTTTTAGAAAAGGCAGAGGAACCAGAGATCAAACTGCCAACATCTGCTGGATCATGGAATAAGCAAGAGAGTTCCAGAAAAACATCTATTTCTGCCTTATTGACTATGCCAAAGCCTTTGACTGTGTGGATCACAATAAACTGTGGAAAATTCTTCAAGAGATGGGAATACCAGACCACTTGACCTGCCTCTGAGAAACCTATATGCAGGTCAGGAAGCAAGAGTTAGAACTGGACATGGAACAACAGACTGGTTCCAAATAGGAAAAGGAGTACGTCAAGGCTGTATATTGTCACCCTGCTTATTTAACCTCTAAGCAGAGTACATCATGAGAAACGCTGGGCTGGAAGAAGCACAAGCTGGAATCAAGATTGCCGGGAGAAATATCAATAACCTCAGATATGCAGATGACACCACCCTTATGGCAGAAAGTGAAGAGGACCTAAAAAGCCTCTTGATGAAAGTGAAAGAGGAGAATGAAAAAGTTGGCTTAAAGCTCAACATTCAGAAAACGAAGATCATTGCATCTGGTCCCATCACTTCATGGGAAATAGATGGGAAAACAATGTCAGACTTTATTTTGGGGGGCTCCAAAATAATTGCAGATGGTGATTGCAGCCATGAAATTAAAAGACGCTTACTCCTTGGAAGTAAAGTTATGACCAACCTGCTGCTGCTGCTGCTGCTAAGTCACTTCAGTCGTGTCCGACTCTGTGCGACCCCAGAGACAGCAGCCCACCAGGCTCCCCCGTCCCTGGGATTCTCCAGGCAAGAACACTGGAGTGGGTTGCCATTTCCTTCTCCAATGCATGAAAGGGAAAAGTGAAAGTGAAGTTGTTCAGTCGTGTCCGACTCTTCGTGACCCCATGGTCTGCAGCCTACCAGGCTCCTCCGTCCATGGGATTTTCCAGGCAAGAGTACTGGAGTGGGGTGCCATTGCCCTCTCCAATCACCAACCTAGATAGCATATTAAAGAGCAGAGACGTTACTTTGCCAACAAAGGTCCGTCTAGTCAAGGCTATGGTTTTTCCAGTGGTCATATATGGATGTGAGAGTTGGACTGTGAAGAAAGCTGAGCACCGAAGAATTGATGCTTTTGAACTGTGGTGTTGGAGAAGACTCTTGAGAGTCCCTTGGACTGCAAGGAAATCCAACCAGTCTATTCTAAAGGAAATCAGTCCTGGGTGTTCATTGGAAGGACTGATGCTGAAGCTGAAACTCCAATACTTTGGCCACCTCATGTGAAGAGTGGACTCATTGGAAAAGACCCTAATGCTGGGAGGGATTGGGGGCAGGAGAAGAAGGGGATGACAGAGGATGAGATGGCTGGATGGCATCACCGATTCGATGGACATGAGTTTGAGTGGACTCCGGGAGTTGATGATGGACAGGGAGGCCTGGCGTGCTGCAATTCATGGAGTCGCAAAGAGTTGGACACGACTGAGCGACTGAACTTAACTGAAAGTGATAAACTGACTATGCCTCCTTTACAGACAATGCAATGTTTTTAAAAGTTCCAATCAAATACTCATTTATTGGCACGCCAGGATCTTTTCTGGGCCCTTGGGATAGAAAAATAATTGAGAAAGGGTCCTAATCATTTTGGGTCTCAGTCTAAATGGGGAGACAGGTACCTTAACAAGCACATGATACTTGCTGCTGTAAACGAACGTTTGTGTCCCCCACAAAATTTTTATGTTGAAACCAAATCCTTAATGTGATGAGATTTGAAGGTCAGGTCTTTAGGAGGTGATTAGGCCATAAGAATGGAGCCCCTAGGAGTGGGATTAGTGCCCTAGAAAAGAGGCTCTAGAGAGCAACCTCACTCCTTCTGCCATCCATGTGAGAAGATTGCCATCTAGTAACCAGAAAGTGGACACTCACCAGCCATGAATCTATCAGCACCTTGATCTTGGACTTCCCACCCTCCAGAACTGGAAGAAATAAATTTTGTTTATAAGCGCCCCCTGCCTACCGCCCCACCACCAGCCAACAGTATTTTTTATAGTAGCCTAGACAAACTAGCAGAGAAGGCAATGGCAACCCACTCCAGTACTCTTGCCTGGAAAATCCCATGGACGGAGGAGCCTGGTGGGCTGCAGTCCATGGGGTTGCTAAGAGTTGGACACGACTGAGTGACTTCACTTTCACTTTTCCCTTTCATGCATTGGAGAAGGAAATGGCAACCCACTCCATTGTTCTTGCCTGGAGAATCCCAGGGACGGTGGGGCCTGGTGGGCTCCCATCTATGGGGTCGCACAGGGTCAGACACAACTGAATCGACTTAGCAGCAGCAGCAGCAGCAGACAAACTCGGGCTTCCCTGGCAGCTCAGCTAGTAAAGAATCCACCTGCAATGCAGGAGACCCTGGTTTGATTCCTGGGTCAGGAATTTCCCCTGGAGAAGGGATAGGCTACCCACTCCAGTATTCTTGGGCTTCCCTGGTGGTTCAGACAGTAAAGCATCTGTCTGCAATGTGGGAGACCTGAGTTCAATATCTGGGTTGGGAAGATCCCCTGGAGGAGGGCCTGACAACCCACCCCAGTATTCTTGCCTGGAGAATCCCCATGGACAGAGGAGCCTGGCGGGCTACTGTCCATGGGGTTGCAGAGAGTCGGGCATGACTGAGTGACTAAGCACACAAACAGACTAAGACACATCCCTCAATAAAATTAAAGGAAAAGTATAGACTTAGCATACAGGAGGAAATGATTCACCTCTGGCAAGTAGAAAATGTTCCTGGAGTAGATGACATGTAAATTCACCATCCCTGATTTAAAGTATCTCTTTAGTGTATCTGTTGTCCCTACAAAGAAATTTTCTTAACAACCATGGTTCATTGTTTATTTCTACAACTTCTCATATTCAGCAGGAGGCATAATCCAAGTCAAGGTTGGAATCGTGTTTTGGGGAGCTTCAAGTCCATCGGATCCCAATGAGTCAGACACGACTTAGCAACTGAACTTCAACAAAGTTTATGTAATCTGAGGGACGTTTAAGAAAAAACATACAGAATTATGAATGCAAAATTAGATACGAGCCTTGTCCAGGTGAGGGACTCTGAACCTTATATCCGTTTGCTTCATGGTAAATCTTCCTCACAACAGACAAAAAAGAAATATAGATTAAACCTAAATAATAAGCCTATTTTTGACATCATCAAAATGTTCTTTGCTTTCTGAAAGGGTCCAAAATATTCTTTAAAAAGAATTTTTCCCTGCCTTTCTTCCCTCTAAGGCTTTTAATATGATTGAATTTTTTCTAGCTTTACTGCAAAGTAAGCAATTCCATAATTTCAAAAATATGCAAATTGGTCCTTAATCCTCACATGAACATGATTGTAAGTTCTAATGACACAAAAAGATTCAGTATGAAAAACCAAAGCCCATTTCCCCTCATCTCTCCAAATCCATGTCCCTAAAAGCAACTAATGTTAATTTCCTGTGTTTCCTTCTAAGAAAACAATTATGTGTATATAGCATAAATTGGCTTCCCTGGTGGCTCAGAGGGTAAAGAATCTGCATGAAATGTAGGAGACCCAGGTTCAGTCCCTGGCTTGAGAAGATCCCCTGGAGAAGGCAATGGCTACCCACTCCAGTTTTCTTGCCTCAAGAATTCCATGGACAAAGGAGCCTGGTGGGCTACAGTCCATGGGATGGCAATGAGTTAGACATGACTGAGCAACTAACATACCAGTATAAACATCTTTATAGAGGAATAATTTTACTTTATTGCAACTAAGATCATGCTGTTTTATTCCATGCTTTGTCCTAGTTTAAATTACAATAAGCACAACAAAAAAGTGCACACCACATAAATGTCCAGTTTAAGCAGTTGTGGTAAAATAACCATCCATGTAACTGCAACCCAGCTCAAGAAATAGAACACTGTCAACAGGGCCAACGCTCAGAAGACTCAGGGCCACCGTCTTACTCTCTCCACTCTGCTTGTAGCTCAGTGATTACCACGATGAAATTCTTAACCGCTTTTCTTTGAATTTGTGGGTTCTATGGGCTCTCCTCACCCATCTCTGCTCTGCCTTAGCACCGAGAGCTGATGGCAGGGAGTGACTGCTGGCGTGGGCAGTCCCTCCCTCTCCTTGCCAGCAAGCTGAGTGGGGAATCAGGCCCCTGTAAGAGTCTGCCTTTGACCAGTAAGAACCGCTGTACCCAAGGGAGAGCAACATTAAATAGCAGATTAGAAAAACACTGTAGCAGGTCCAGAGACAGACCAAGGGACAAAGGAAAAGATTTTTGCAGGCGGCACCACCAGTGCAGCTGACCCTGACTGACTGTTGGCACCCTACGTGCTCCTTTTCCATCATAATCATCTCCAGGCCATCAGCAGCTATGCTGACTTAGGATGGTCACTGCCTCCTTTTTCTTTATAATTTTATGGCACAGTTACGAACTCTAAAAAGACTTTTTAGTTGCCTGGTTTTGAACTTAAGGAAAGTGGAATCGCATACTTCGTTACTGTTTTCTCTGACTTCACTGATTTGAAGATCTGCTTGTACCTCGCTTAACTAGCTCTTTTCATTGTGGATGAATAAAATACACTTTATTTAACCCATCCTATTATTGATGGACATAGGAGTTGGTTCCAGTTTGAGGCCATGATCATTCTTGTGCATGTGCTCTGGTACATCTGTGATTGCAGTTTAACAGGACAGGTATTGATGAACAGAACTGCTGAATCATGTCTGAATTTCCAAACATATACCTATGGTCTGGTAATTCTAAATCCTCTAAAATTTAATGAGGTTTGCTTCTTAACCAAGAATATGGTTACTTTTTAAAAATATTCTGTATGTAGTTAAAAACAATTTATTTTCTGTGTTAGGTTAGTGTTCTATTTATGCCCATTGGGTACTATTAAATGGATTAATAACTCATATATCCTTAGAGACTTTTTTGTCTGTTTGTTCCACTAAGTAAAAATATCCCACTTAGTTTGATTTCTCTCTTTAGTTCTATCAATTCTTGCTTTATGTACGTTAAGACTATATTATTAACACATATTAAAAACTGTTATGTAAACCCAGAGCTGAACATTTTAGCATTCTGTAGTGACCTTCTGATCTTAGCTTTAATTGTTTTGTCTGGTTGCTATCAATATATCAATAGTTATAGCACCTGTCTTTTATTTGGTGTTGGCATATTTTTCCATCTTTTTACGTTCAGCCTTTCTGTATCCTAATGTCTTAGATGTGTTTCTAGAACATGTGGTTTAGCATGTTTTCTTTTTAAATCTAGCCTGATAATCTTTGCATTTTAACTAGGGCATTTAGTCCATTTGCTGCTGCTAAGTCATTTCAGTCGTGTCCGACTCTGTGCGACCCCATAGACGGCAGCCCACCAGGCCCCACCGTCCCTGGGATTCTCCAGGCAAGAACACTGGAGTGGGTTGCCATTTCCTTCTCCAATGCATGAAAGTGAAAAGTGAAAGTGAAGTCGCTCAGTCGTGTCCGATTCTTAGGGACCCCATGGACTGCAGCCTACCAGGCTCCTCCATCCATGGAATTTTCCAGGGCAGACTACTGGAGTGGGTTGCCATTGCCTTCTGCATTAGTCCATTTAGAGTTATGTAATTACTAATATATTTTAATATATTTAAATCCAACTATACTAATTCTTCACTTTTTGTGCTTTGTATTTGTTTTGCCTACTCTATGTTCTTTTTTTGCTTTCTTTTGGATTATTTTTTATAGTCCCATTAGTTAGTTTGGAAATTATATACTTTGTTTCTATTCTTTTAACACTGAAACTTACGTCTTCTTCACATTTTTTAGCCTAGTATTAATCTTTACTTTGCCCTCTTTCATTTGGGATTTTTTTTTTTCTAGCGTCTTTTGAAAGCTTTTTTCTGTCTTTGATCTTCTAGTTTCATTTAAAGTAAAATGCCTTTTATTTTTTTAATTCTTACTTGGACTTTATTGGTTTCTTAAATTAATAGAGTAACATCTTTAATCAATTTTTAAAAATTTTTCAGCCATTATTTCTTCACATATCACCTGGTGCTACAGTCCATGGGGTGGCAGAGTAAGACACAACTTGGTGACTGAACAATGAGAACAATCATCTGGGACCTTACTGTCTCATTCATTTCTGGGGCTCCAATTCCATATATATTAGACCATTCCAGTGTTTCCTCCTTGTCTCCTGCTCTATCTTCAGTATTTTTTTATTTTTAATTTGTCTCTCCTTTCTTCATTTGGCATGTTTTGTAAACCTACCTTCCTACTCATTGTCTCTTTAGGTGTGCCTAATCAGCTCTAAAATTTACCCAGAGTTTTAATCCTTTTAATTGTTCTGTTTTCTAGTTATATAATTCCAGTTTGGTTATTTTTCAAATCTTAGAAGTCACTTTTTATGGTTTCCAGTTTTTTGACAAGATTTATAAGCTTGACTTTTTTCTCATGAATAGAACAAGCATAGTGATACAAAGACTAGGCTTGATATTAAGTTTTTCTTTTGTCTGTGGTTTCTGTTGGTGCTGGCTGATTATGACTATCCTTTCATCTCATCACCTTGGATTATTTGCTATTCATTTTATTTGGAAAAGTAATTATGGAAATAATTTAAGGCACTGGATCATGTTGCATTCTTCCAAATAGGAGTTTCATTGCCTTCTTTCAGGTCCTAAGGGTGCTAATAGTCCTAAGCCAATACTTGAGGATTTCTAAGCCAAAATAATGATCCTGGTCCACATCTCCACTTTGGGGTTATGCTTCTTGGGGTCCTGTCAGACTGGGGGATGTTTCACTAGGGTTACCATCTTTAATGTGTATTGGACTCCAAGCCTAGACCCAAATGACTGACAAATGCTCAGCTTTTTTTCTCACCTCTTTTCTTAAGTTGCCTGGTTATAACTGTACCGTCTTATGTTAAAAACAACATCTGCAATCTAATACTGTTCAGAGTCTAACATCTTGGTTAGTCTATCTCTGCTGCTTCCATGATTTTCTTCTCACCAGAATGTGAGGTGTACAAAAAGCAGAGATAATTCCCAGGTAATGCAGGAGCTTGCTCTACAAATAAACTATTTGTGGCTGACTACCAAGATGGAATAGTATTAATCTTCAAAAATAAGTTGAATATAGCTTTAAATCCCCAGGATAAACCAAGAATTCTCAGGACATCTCTTCATCCATAATCCAACTGGATTATGATAAGATCCAATAAGACCCGCGCAACATTCCTGCACTATGGTCTAATCATCTGGGTCCAGGAGGAACATTTTACTAACAATTCTCTTTTTAGTATATCAAAATAAAATGCTGCTTCTCTCTGAGCCTATCTACACTGTAGGCCTCATATGATTTTCCATTAAACTACTTTGTCATATTATATTCTAGACAATAGGTTTAGTGTCATAGTTGGAGTGAACATCCATATGTGCATACGTGCTAAGTCACTTCAGTTATGTCCAACTCTGTGTGACCCTACAGATTGTAGCCTGCCAGACTGCTCTGTCCATGGGATTCTGCAGCAAGAATACTGGAGTGGGTTGCTGTGCCTTCCTCAAGGGGATCTTCCCAACACAGGGAATGAACCTGCACCTCTTATATCTCCTGCATTGGCAGGTGAGTTCTTTACCACTAGTGTTACCTGGGAAGCCCAAACATCTATATAACTGGCTCTAATTAGGCTGATGATAACTAGAACATTCTTGTTCATTATCTAAAGCCAATAATTATAGTACTTTCAGAGACTTTCTTCGTTTAAGAACATGGGAGAAAAATTAATTATATAATCATTCTGTAAGAGCATGGAGTCTGTTTAGTTCTGAAACTTTTTTCATTTCCTGAAATCTATCCATAGCAACATGGAAATGAAAATAAATTCACACGAAACAATTTTCAGCAAACAGCTGACTAACAAAACCCCAACACTCCAAATTACATGTGAATACTGTAGTAGGCAACTGAGACCAGAAGCAGTACAAGTGTATGTAGGAACTCAAGAGGACATTTTGGGAAAGAATTGAGCTTGAATAGGGTTCAAACATCCAAGAGGGTGAGACAGGACAGAAAGTTACTAATCAGAGATAGCAGATCTTAGAAAATACCAGTAAAATACCTTTCTAAAAGCAATATTATTATTTTGGAAAGCAAAGCCTTGGTGCCTGAAGCCTGTGAATAAATCAGGAAGTTGAGAACTCTGTGCAGAAGCTCTTCAGAGCCAGGTTAGGTACTGAGAGGCAGAGGAAACGTAACTTCATAAAGCTGCCATATTTTAGGGAAGTCATTTGCTATAGCAAAGGAGGAGAAAGCCCACCAGAGATTAGTTCTGTAAGGCTATTGTGGCCCTTCTTTCTACCTCCTGATGATAGTCTAGGAAAATTAAAATATAAGGATTGTTAAAGTCATATGCATAATAGTTACTGAAAGCTACAGTAAGAAAACACAATTTTCTTACAGAAGATGAAAATTTACCATAAAACAAATGGAATTATAATTTCAATATGAATCTGAAAAGCTTAACAAAACAATCATAGCTGTGAAGTAAAATCACAAAGAAATAATAAGCATAAGACTCAGGTAGCTGGGAGCCAGACAATAGGTTATTAATGTCTATATTTTATGAGAATATAATCAGAGAATTGAGTGTTTTGACGTCTTGGGGATGTGTAGTAAAGACTTAACCTTACTGGTTTGGTCTTTGCCCTCATGTCCTGGGAGGTAATTTCTAAGAAGAGTAGCTTTGTTTACCTGGGGCCCTGGGCCACGTGGTATCCTTTCTACCTCCAGAGGGCCTGGAGACTAAAAAACCAGCCATGAGGGCTGTCAACCATGTCCATATAACTGAGCCCCAGTGAAAACTCTGAAAACCAAGACTCAGATAAGCTCCCCTAGATGGCAGTATTCTGTGTGTGTCATTGCGCATTGTTTCTGGGAGAGTAATGCTGTCCATGACTCCACTGGGACAGGCCAACTAGAAGCTGGACATTTGGATTTCTGGCCTCTGTCTGTGTACCAATTCTCTTGGCTGATTTTAGTTTCCTTTTGCTGTAATAAACCATAACTGTGAGTATAACTGTTTTCAGTAAATTCTCTGAATCCTTCAAATATATCATCAACCCGAACAAAGGTCTTGGGAACCCTGAACTCTGAAGCTGGTGTCAGAAGTGAGGGTGGTCTCCTATGGACCACTTCCCTAACTTTGCAGGAAGTTTTTGAAGTTTGGCCACAAAAGAATGTATAATCAGGTTTGTAAGTCACGCCTACTGATGATAGTCTGGCCTTTCCCATTATCTCAGGCTGCTTTCTTGCTCCCAGGATCAGCATCTTTGCCCTAGGGCTGTCTTCTGAGAATGAAGACAACACTGTCAGAGCATTTCGGAAAAAGGGCCTGGCTCTCCTCTCATCAGGTCTCACCTAATGACTGACAGGATCGGTTGTAACAGATATCCTAGCTCTCTTGCCCCTCAGGTGGGTAACTTTGAGGCCTGGGTTTCATACTAATTCCCAGTTTTCCCATGGGATTACTCCAGGCAATACCAGTGGTAGCCAGCCGGCTTGATAAGGCACCCTTTATTTACTGCCTTCCCTTCTTTGTCTGACTTCCCCACCTCTGACTGGTGTTTCCTGAATCCTCCAGATAAACTACCTGCACTCAAATCCTTGTCTCGGGATTATAGAGGGCATTTCCACAAGGCTATTTCCCTAAAATCCGCCCAGGAGCTAAAGTACTTGGTCCAGTGGGTGAGCACAGGATTCAAGCCAAGCCAGCTGGAATCCTTCCCAGGGAATTTTGTTCAATCTGAAATAGGGAGATGGGAGCTCTTTTTCCTCTTTGCTTGTTTCTCCTCCCTCTCAATGTATTTCCAGTAGAACCTAGGACAAAGTAGGAACCTGCTAAATATTTGCAGAATATTTAATGCATACAAGTCCTACAATTTTTTTGCTGCCAAAAGATATCAATAATCAGGCATTAATTTAAAATGTGTGAAATACTCTTATTACAGTATACCACAGTGCCATAGGACTTCCCTGGTGGCTCAGATGGTAAAGCAGGAGACCCGGGTTCAATCCCTGGGTCGGGAAGATCCCCTGGAGAAGGAAATGGCAATCCACTCCAGTAATATTGCCTGGAAAATCCCACGGACAGAGGAGTCTGGTAGGCTACAGTCCATAGGGTTGCAAAGAGTCAGAGACGCCTGAGCAACTTCACTTTCTTTCTTTCACAGTGCCATAGCACACTGCAGTACTTGATTGAGCATAGGCTCAGGAACCAGACTGCTTGAGACTCAAGCTCAGCCACTTGCCAGTTGTTTCACTGTGTAGGTTATTTGTTTAGTCTCTCAGCTTCTTTCTCTAGCCTCTCCTCTGGACTGCAAGGGTTCTGGAACCCTGAACACGTCCTAGACTCACATGCCAGGACGTCTCCAGTTGGGTTCTGCTGACGGGAGCTCAGTAGTCAGGAGGAGGGTGGAAGGTGCTCTTCCTCTCCTGGGGCTCCAGTAGCCTCAGCAGCGCTGTGCTCCTCTGTGCTGGCTCCAGGAACAGGGGGCCCGGAAGGCTGCTGGCTTCCTGTAAAGCAGCTAGCAGACATCATCCTAATAATCCAACAGTTCACTTCTAAAAATCTCAGGAGCACACATTTGTGGGTTTTGGATAACACAGCTTTCTCTTCTGTTTCCCCAGGGCAGGGATGCTAGGTGTTCTTGCAGCACCCTCCGGAGAGCAACACTCTCTCCCTTTTGGTCCTGCAGTCCTTCTGTCAGGATTCCCTCAAAACAAAGGGAGTAACATCCCTTCTGAAATGTCCAAAGTGGCTTTTCTCTTCCTGACTGAATACGAACTGATACTGTGACCTAGGGCAACTAACTTACTCTTTTTGCCTCAGTGACTTCCTCTGTAACGTGAAGATAACAGTAGTATTTCTCTCTCATTGGCATTATTAGGATTAACTATTTTTAGAGCACTTAGAACAGTGGCTGGCATAAAGCAGACATAATGTTTGTTAAATGGCATCGCGTATCACATTCTCTCGTTAAATACATATGACATTAGCCATGAATGTTATAAGTCCAACACCCCCAGCACACATCTGTCACTATGTACAACCTGCCCCATGGTCTGCCCTTATCATTACTGCTTGTTGCAGTCACCTCTCTACCTGTCTTGTCTTCTCCTTTGCTCTTGTGTCATAAATCAGCATGTATGTTTTCAGTGTTTTTTTCTCACCTGCTTTAGACATAATATAGGCATCCAGAGGCACGGAGCTTTAAGGTTTCCCTGAAGATGTTGCAGGGGTGGGAGGGGGATGCAGGCTGGGCAGCAGCGCCGGCACTGGAGGACAAGCATTAGAAGCTAACATGAATCCAGGCTGTTGAGAGTGGAGTGCTACAGGGATTTTGCGCAGGAGAAAGGCTTGAGAAATACAGATTCTTTGGGTTAAATCTTATCCATGTTAAGATTATTTTACATTTGTATGGAATTATCCCACTGACTTCTGTTTTTGATTTTTGAGCATAGACTTGCTTTTGATTTCCTACTCAGCAGAGAGAACACACTCAGATTCTAGGTTACATTTAATCCATTCCCAAGATCCTTGAAACCTCCTCACCCTCCCACTCCTGGAACCACCCCCCTCCAAAAAAAGACACCCCCCCCCCACACACACACACAATGTGGGAATGAGAAAGGTCTTGAGGTTACTGAACAGACAAAATACTGCTGTGTCTGTACAAAGGTGGGATCATTGTCCAGAGAACTGGTTATAGAAATTCCTAGAATGACAAAGTTTTCCACAAAGTAAGATCAGTTTAACTTTCATTTCAGCTTGTCCTACTAAGCAAAGAATAACTCTTTCTTCTTTACTAATTAGTCCAATCTTCAACTATGGGTAATTTTTTTTAGTCTAATTAGAATTCTAGGCTTTGAATTTAGATGGGTGTTTTTTAAAGTGTATCTGAAAAATCTCATATTGTTTGCAAACATATTTTTAAACACCATCAAATTACTAAGCATAGTAAATTATTTAGAGGGCAAAGTTGTATGTCACTCCTATGAGTATTTACACCAGAATTTACAATTTTTATCATTACCAAACTTTAAATTGTCATTGGCTAGATACAAGATCTGCATACTATTAATATATCACAAATTGACTTTCACTGGAAATACCTACAAAAAAGTAGACAAAAAATTTTTTAGAAGATACAAAAGAGTTCTTTTCCTACTGTATGAAAGCAATATATATTCGGTTAAATATGAGCCAAATGAACAATGCTATTACCCAATTCAATAACTGCTGACTCTCTTCACTGCTCTTTTCTAAAATAGAAGAATAGTAGTCATTTCCTCTCAAATGATCCCTCTGTTTTCATACTGTATTTTGCAGTTCTCATTGTTAAAGTTTAAATTGTTCTTGACTATTTTGGATTCAGTACTCTGCAAGTGGAAAAAATAAAATCATTGGTTTTTGAGGGAAAAAAACTTTACTGAGGCATATTTTACATATCACAAATTTATCCACTCAAGTGTACACTTCGAAGATTTTTAGTTAATTTATACAGTTGTGAAACTATCACCATAATTCAGTTTCAGAATATTTCCATCTTCTGAAAAAAGCTTTGTGCCTCTCTGCTGTCAAACTGGTTTCTACATTCAGCCCTAGGGCAACCACTCTTCTGCTTTCTGTGCCTTTTCTAGAAATTTCACAAAGACACAATCATACAATATGTTGTCTTTTGTGTCTTGCTTGCCTTAGTATAAAGTTTTTAAGGGTTCATCCATGTTATAGCTTGTATTAGTGTCTGTCCGTTTTCCCCTTGATTCCTTTTTATTGATGAAGAATTCCAGTATATAGATATACCACCTTTTTGTTTATTCGTTCATCAGTTTGTGGACATTGGGATTGTTTCTAGTTTTTGGCTGTTATAAGAAAAGCTGCTATAAACATTCATATACAAGTTATTTCTGTGGATATAGGTTTTCTTTTCTCTTGAGTAGATCCTAGGAGTGGAATTGCCAGATAAATATAGGTGCAAATTTTGAGAAACTGCTAAATGGTTTTCCATAGTGACTGTATCCATTAGTACCTTGATGCATCAGTGTTCCAATTTTTCCATATCTTCACCCACACTTGCTATTTCCTGCCTTTTCGACTATAGGCACCCCAGTAGGTGTGAAGTAGTATTTTACTGTAGGTTTAATTTGCATTTTCCTGATGATTAATGATGTAAAACACATTTTCATATGCTTAGTAGCCATTAGTCATTGGCTTTTTAGCATAGACTTATTCAAGACCTGGTATCCTACATACAGGAGGATGATTTCTTGCACATGTACATATCTATGTATATACATATGTAAATATATATACATATATCCCTATATATGTATATGTGTGTGCATATATATACATATATATCGCTATGTAGGGACTCCTAGGTGCTTCACTGGTAAAAAATCCACCTGCCAATGTAGGAGACTCGAGTTTGATCCCTGGGTCAGGAAGATGTCCTAGAGAAGGAAATAGCAACCCACTGCTGTATTCTTGCCTGAAAAATTCCATGGACAGTGGAGCCTGGTTGGCTACAGTCTGCAGGGCCACAAAGACTCAGACACAACTAACCGAGCATGAGAAATATCTTTGTAACTAGGACCCCAACCAAAGTACAGCATGCTAGGCACATTACAGCTTAATACAAATGATTACTTTTATCATTTTCTGAACAACAGACCGAAGATCCTTACTATTTAACTCCATTTATTTGTGCTATCTCTTTTTACAGTCTACTTCTGTGCTGTGCTGTGCTTATTCGCTCAGTCATATCCAACTCTTTTCGACCCCATGGATGGCAGTCCACCAGGATCCTCTGTCCAAGGGGATTCTCTGGGCAAGAATACTGGAGTGGGTTGCCATGCCCTCCTCCAGCGGATCTTCTCAATCCAGGGATCGAACCCAGGTCTCCTGTATCGCAGGAAGGATTTTTACCCACTGAGCCACCAGGGAAGCCCAGAGTCTACTTCTACATGCTATAAAAACTCACAGTTCAGTTCAGTCGCTCAGTCGTGTCCAGCTCTTTGTGACCCCCTGAACTGCAGCATGCCAGGCTCCCCTGTCCATCACCAACTACCGGAGCCTACTCAAACTCATCTCCATAGTCGGTGATGCCATCCAACCATCTCATCCTTGGTCGTCCCCTTCTCCTCTCACCTTCAATCTTTCCCAGCATCAGGGTCTTTTCAAATGAGTCAGCTCTTCGCATCAGGTGGCCAAAGTATTGGAGTTTCAGTTTCAGCATCATTCCTTCCAATGAATATTCAGGACTGATATCCTTTAGGATGGACTGGTTGGATCTCCTTGAAGTCCAAGGGACTCTCAAGAGTCTTCTCCAACACCATAGTTCAAAAGCATCAATTCTTTGGTGCTCCAACTTTCACATCCATACATGACTACTGTATGTAGTCTACATACATACATAGCCTTGACTAGATGGACCTTTGTTGGCAAAGTAATGTCTCTGCTTTTTAATATGCTGTCTAGGTTGGTCATAGATTTTCCTCCAAGGAGCATGCATCTTTTAATTGCCTGGCTGCAGTGACCATCTGCAGTGATTTTGGAGCCCAAGAAAATAAAGCCTGTTACTGTTTCCCCATCTATTTGCCATGAAGTAATGGGACCAGATGCCATGATCTTCAGTCAGTTCAGTTCAGTTCAGTCGCTCAGTTGTGTCCGACTCTTTGCGACCCCATGAATCGCAGCACGCCAGGCCTCCTTGTCCATCACCAACTCCCAGAGTTCACTCAGACTCACGTCCAACGAGTCAGATCCAACCATCTCATCCTCTGTCATCCCCTTCTCCTCCTGCCCCCAATCCCTCCCAGCATCAGAGTCTTTTCCAATGAGTCAACTCTTCACATGAGGTGGCCAAAGTACTGGAGTTTCAGCTTTAGCATCATTCCTTCCATGATCTAGATTTCTGAATTTTTAAGCCAACTTTTTCACTCTCCTCTTTCACTTTCATCAAGAGGCTCTTTAGTAGTTCTTCGCTTTCTGCCATAAGGGTGGTGTCATCTACATATCTGAGGTTACTGAGATCTCTCCCAGCAATCTTGATTCTAGCTTGTGCTTCATCCAGCCTGGCATTTCTCATGATGTACTCTGCATTTAAGTTAAATAAGCAGGCTGACAATATACAGCCTTGATGTACGCCTTTCCCAATTTGGAACCAGTCTGTTGTTCCATGTCCAGTTCTAACTGTTGCTTCCTGACCTGCATACAGATTTTTCAGGAAGCAGGTCAAGTGATCTGGCATTCCCATCTCTTTAAGAATTTTCCAGTTTGTTGTGATCCACACTGTCAAAGGCTTGGGCATAGTCAGTAAAGCATAGATGTTTTTCTGGAATTCTCTTGCTTTTTTGATGATTCAACGGATGTTGGCAATTTGATCTCTGGTTCCTCTGACTTTTCTAAACCCAGCTTGGACATCTGGAAGTTCACGGTTCACATACTGTTGAAGCCTGTCTTGGAGAATTTTGAGCATTGCTTTGCTAGCATGTGAGATGAGTGCAATTGTGCGGTAGTTCGGTGGCTCAGAGGACAAAGCGTCTGCCTGCAATGCAGGAGACCAGGGTTCCATCCCTGGGTTGGGAATATTCTCTGGAGAAGGAAATGGCCAACACGAAGGAATGGAAGAGCCGGACACGATTGAGCGACTTCACTTTCACTTTGAGCATTCTTTGGCATTACCTTGGGGATTGGAATGAAAACTGACCTTTTCCAGTCCAGGATAAAAACCCACAGTATTATTCTGTATGAAACAAATAATTCTCTTAAAATTTACATAATTATCCTTGCCTGTAATTTTTTTCTCCTCCTGAGGATTTAGGATCATTTTCCTTAAGCAGGATTGCAGGAAATGAATTCTCAGCTTTTCTTTTTTTGTCTGAAAACATCTTATTTCGGCTTGATTCTTGAAAGCTTTTTCTCTACATATAGAACTTGGTTAGCTTTTTTTTTTTTCTCTAGTAATTTAAAGATGTCATTCTATGACCTTCTGGATTTCATGGTTCTGTTGAAGAGTCAGGATTCAGACTTAGTGTTGCTTTTTAAAATTTACTGTCTTTTCCCTCTGATTCCTAAGATGTTATCTGTCTTTTGTTTTCACATTTTTATTATGATTTGCTCCAGATGACCTCCTCTACTAGCAGAGATTTGACCTTTATTCTATGAGACAGAACCAACCTCTCTAATAGGTAGAAGGATAAGGGGCTGAGTATCTCAATCCAATGAGGGACTGAATCGTATGTATCCAGGCCGTGTTGTAAAGTCTTAGTAAGATGAAGTTCACATCTGGCTCACTCCTGATCCTTGGATATTGTCACATGGGCTTTTGCTTGAGGTCCTAGTGGTCTCTGTCTCCTTATCCTTGAAAGACTATCAAAGATTCATGTCTGCTTTTTTGGTGGACATTTGCTGCTGCTGCTGCTGCTGCTGCTAAGTCGCTTCAGTCGTGTCCGACTCTGTGCGACCCCATAGATGGCAGCCCACCAGGCTTCCCCGTCCCTGGGATTCTCTAGGCAAGAACACTGGAGTGGGTTGCCATTTCCTTCTCCAATGCATGAAAGTGAAAAGTTCACACTAATTCACAAAAGTAATAGTGTTTTTTTTTAAGAAAAAATACTTCATTTACTTATCATTTGTCATTGAAAATGCTAGCAGCAGCAGAAGTTTTTGTTTTTTCTTAACCTGCATTTTCATTTCTTCAAAAATTTACTGTTGAGTGACATCACTAAGTTGACTCTCTGAACAATTAGGCCTCAGAACTACTGGTCTACTCACAAGTCGATGTGCCCATGTGATAACACTTTAGTATGCTTATCCTTCTCTCATTGCCTTTGAAACAACTTGAAAATATTAAACTCCAATATAAGATTCAACTCCATCTTTCAGAAACTAGTATGTGTTGCAGAGCAATTAATAGCTTTCTGTTTTTCATATTAACTATGCCACTTCAGAGAACAACAATTATTTTATATGCAACTTACCTTATGGAAAGTATACTTAATTGTGACTATATGAGTTGAGGGGCTTCAATGATAAAAGAATCCACCTGCACTGCATGAGACTAAGGAGACTGGAGTTCGGGAAGATCCCTTGGAGTAGGAAATGGCAACCCATTCCAGCAATCTTTCTGGGAAAATCCCATGGACAGAGGAGCCTGGCAAGCCATAGTCCATAGAATCACAAAGAGTCAAGACACAACTAAGCAAGTATATCACCAGGTAATGATGAGTTGATAAACTAATAAAATTAATAGTAATTATTGATAAATTATTCACTGCTTTGTGAGGGGGAGATACAAAAAATGTATATATTTCCCTTTCCTCAAGGTTTTCTAGTCTGATTTGATGATTAGATTATGAAAAGTACAAATTTTTAGGATAAGTGACTGAGTAAATGACATGAATTTCAATAGGTAGTACAACCCAGCACACTTCTACACAATCCTGCCAGGTTGACATTGCTATAGATAAATATCAGTTTATCTGGACAAACTAGGGGACAACCTTTCCAAACAGCTTTGATCTTAGCTCATAATTAATTTATTGCTAAAGATTTTCACTGTTTACAGTTTGTGAGATGCTGAATTCAGGCAAAGTTTGGCAAATAAAGTGATATAATGGTATCATCTAGTGGAAAAAACCCTGGTAAGATCATTTTACCAGAAGACTAAGATGACTGAACAGTAGTATGTAATCCAAAGTTTGTCCTATATATTTTAGTACATTTGAGTAGCTGTAAAATTCTTCATCAAATACTGTTCTGAAATAACTGGGCTCACACTTATCAGTACTTATAACCAAAGGATTTCCTGGAACCAAGATATTTATCTTTTAATATTAATTATAATCTCTTAACCACCTAACAATTGTTAATATTAAAATATTCCTCATATTATGATCACACTGGATAAGGAAGTGGCAACCCACTCCAGTATTCTTGCCTGGGAAATCCCAAGGATAGCAGAGCCTGGCGGGCTACACTCCATGAGCTCTTAAAAGAGCTCTTAAAAGAGCTGTACACAACTTAGTGACTAAACAACACACACACATAGTGAAGGAAATGACAACCCATTCCAGTATTCTTGCTTGGAAAATCCCATGGACAGAGGAGCCTGGCAGACTACTGTCCACAGGGTCACAAAAAGTCAGACACAACTGAATGGCAACCCAACTTAGCATAGCATGATCACATACTCACAGAATTATAGAGGTTGTCCCCCAAATGTCACTTTACTGTCAACTAAAAGTCTAGAAATGTTAAATGTACCATTCAAAATCACAGCCCTTGTTGGACTGTAATTTATACATTTTTAAAAATAAAAAACATAAACACTTCCCTCTTTATCATCTTTTAGAAAGATGCCAGTATTTAAAAAAAAACAAATCTGGAAAATTAGTTTTGGAATATACAAAATTGATGTTTCTGAAAAGAAAAGGCTTTAAAGTTGACCACCTTTTCTTTAGAAATACAATCTTATTTTCCCATTTATAACCACTGCAGGATTAGGAGCAAAATGAGAAACATCTTTAGTACTATCTCTTCAAAGGACATTTCAGTTTTCTGATTAAGTCACAATAGTATGACTAATGGGATAGTGAATATACTAAGTAATTCATAATAGTGAACTAGGCCTTTTGTATATTTAATCCATTCTTTCTAAACAACGTTTGGGATTAAGATTTGTGTGTGTGTGATCCAACTCATCATCTGATGCACTTGCTCAGTTGCTTAGTCTGATCTGGCTCTTTGTGACTCTATGGACTGTGGCCTGCCAGGGTCCTCTGTCCATACCAGATTCTCTATATAGTTTCTATTAAAAAACTGTTCTACAACCAACCACTGTCTAGATTTCACTCAAATCTTATTTATGACTTCATTGTGCATCTCAATGTTACTTTTAGATCAGGAAGTACAGCAGAGTGAAGACTTACATGGAGCGTAAAAGTAGACTAAATATAGAAATGTTTTCCTGTTCTTTGCTGTGATGAAATAAAGAATGGAAACTGGTGTCAGCAGTGTTGGCTCCTTCTGATGGTTCTAAGGGAAAGATCTATTCCCGACCCTTTCTTTAGCTTGTAGATGGCCATCCTCTCTGTGTCTTTTCACATCATCTTACCTCCATACCTGACTCTATGGCCAAACTTAACCTTTCTTCTTACAAGGAAACTGGTCATATTAGATTAGGGGTCCACCCAGTTCAAGTATGACCTCATTGTAACTAATTACGTTTGCAATGACCCTATTGTCAAATAAGATCAGTTACAATTGTGCTATAAAAACACACAAAAATCCAAATTAAAAAAATCGTACTACATTATTCAAATAGCAACAAAAAGATCACTAATGCCTTAGTTTTCAAATTTATTTTTAAATTCAGTGATACTAAGTACATGCATAACATTGTGCAAATAACATCCATTTCCGTTTTCAAAAACCTAGTTTTTATTAATAAATCTAGATAAACAGCTGCCAGAACTGAGGTTCAACCGAGTAGGATAACCGTATACAAACCAAATAGGAGCACGCAGTCTAACAAATGCCAGCGAACTTACTGAGAAAAAACAGAATATTTAAAATCTGTTGAAACCAACTGTCACAGTAACATATGTGCCAACAGGAAAAATAACCGAAGTTAAATACGACACAGAAATAGCTTAAGATGTCAGTCAACGTCCTCCTACCCCGGGAAGGGCGACTGGTGACGCCTGGAAGCAGTAAGTTAAGGTCGCTCGGATGCGCTCGCACGCGCTCGCACCAGAAACTAAAACGAAGGTTCTTAACTTGCGCTTGGAGAACCCTTGAAACGACAGGGCATGCTTAAATGCGGTGGGGGTGCAGAGCGTTCACGGGATCTTCGACAGGAAGGTTTTAAAAACGACCGCATTGCAGGGACCGGACAGGGACCATCGCGGTGACAGCGAGCGGGCCTTAAGGTCGGGGTCGCAGGGCTTAGAACCCTCCGCGGAGCGATCGGGTGACGGGTGAAGGATGGATGCGAGGTGTGGACCTAGCCCCGGGTTCGCGGTCCGGGAACTAGGCCCGGATGCAGGGGCGGGGCCGGGAAGACACCGCCTACCCGCGGCCCTGTTTACCCCGGAATATGACGCCCAGACAAAGGGAGAGGGAAGAGGGGTCCCGCAGGGACTTCACAGGCGTGGCTATAGCCCCGAGGGGTTGGGAACATCTCTCTCCCCCCCCCCCCCCCCCCACCCGGTCCGCGTCACCCGTCTTCCTCTGGTCCTACCCAAGCCTCTGCGACACCCGGCGGGGCTGGCCGTTGGCCGCAGCGCACGCTCGTCAACCTGCCCATTTGTTATTCTCTGGATGGGGCGGCGACCACCGAGCCGGGAGCCAGGGCTGCGGGCCTCGCTGGGGCGGGGGACTAACAGGACCAGGGCAGCCGTCGGGGCCAGCAGGGACGTTACTTCTGCCGCCTTAGCGCCAGCAAAGCAAGTGACGGGGACCCGGAAGACCTGCCCTGCGGCTCGCGACTGGGAATTTTTAAATCTGGCTGGGTTTACCCCGCGGGCCAGCCACGCCCCCCGCCGCCTGCCTCAGCCAGTCAGCGCCAGGCCCGCCATTTTTCAAACCCTCTTCTGGCCGCCAATCAGGATCGAGTAGCACATTCCTCTCCTGACCGGTTCTAACGGGTCTGGGAGTTAACGACCCGGGCGACCCACCGAACCTGCTAGGCTGCGGCCGGGGGGACGGACCTGGCGACATACCGACCAATAGAAAGCCGTATTAGTGAGGGGGCGGGGCCTCCTCGAGTTTGAATAATCCCCAGGGCCAATCGGAGCGGCAGGGGTGTGGTCTGTGACCCGGCTCGTCAAGTTGCAGTGGCGCGGAGAAGTCTGCAAAACAAGAGGCGGAGGATTGCGTTAGCGAAGAACCAGTTCACGCCGGAGCCGGGGAAGCAGCGTAGCGGTCAGACGCGGCCGCTGCGCGGAACTCTGAGGAAAATCTTCCGCCAGGCAAGAGCCCGCTCCGGGCCCCGGGTGCGCGGTCGGCTGGCCTCCTTCCGTCATGGCTTGCTGGGGCACCGCGGCTGCTGGGGGCGAGCCCCGCTGGTGGTTTCCGGGTGCGGGCCTGACGGGCCGGGCTGCGGAGGCGGGAAGCTCGGCCGGGCCCGGCTCCGGAGTCTTTTGAACGCGGGGCGCGAGGCGGCAGCTGGGGACGCGGCTCGCGGCGTGGAAGCCCGGGGCTTTCCTGTCAGGAAGGGCTAGGCTGGGGCGGGCGGCAGGCCCGCGAGTGTGGCGCGGGGGAGGGCGGGGGCGTTTGGGCGGGAAGCAGCCCCGCCCGCCAGCGCTCGACCGCTCTCCCGCCAGGTGGACACGCCGCCTCCGCCGCAGCAGCAGCATCATGGGGAAGGGCGACCCCAACAAGCCGCGGGGCAAGATGTCTTCGTACGCCTTCTTCGTGCAGACCTGCCGCGAGGAGCACAAGAAGAAGCATCCCGACTCCTCAGTCAATTTCGCAGAGTTTTCCAAGAAATGTTCCGAGAGATGGAAGGTGAGCCGGGGCGCCCGGGGGCCTCACGCGGGCGGGTGGCCGTGACTTTGAACTTCCCCTCGGGACTGACGCGCGCGCATGTTCTATTACGAGTTTGAAGTACAGGACTTAGGGTGCTTGTTTATTTTAAGGTGACTGAGGCAAAACGGTCCTTACTGAGGAAAACCGGGAGCTAAAGAAGATCACGCTCTTTTGGAGACGGATACAGTTTTCGAGTCCTGCTATATATTCACTATTCTTTTTATGCTAACAGACCATGTCGGCCAAGGAAAAGTCCAAGTTCGAAGACATGGCAAAAAGTGACAAAGCTCGCTACGACAGGGAAATGAAAAATTATGTCCCTCCTAAAGGTGACAAGAAGGGAAAGAAAAAAGATCCCAACGCTCCGAAAAGGCCTCCGTAAGTGTCTTTTAAAACCAACCGAATTGCCTTCCCCCCGTTTTTTTTCATTCAGGTTATTACAACTCTGTTCCTTCCTTTCAGATCTGCCTTCTTCCTGTTTTGCTCCGAACATCGCCCAAAGATCAAAAGCGAACACCCTGGCTTATCCATTGGGGATACTGCAAAAAAATTGGGTGAAATGTGGTCTGAGCAGTCAGCCAAAGATAAACAGCCGTATGAACAGAAAGCAGCTAAGCTAAAGGAGAAATACGAAAAGGTGTGTTGTCCTCACTTTTTTTTTAAGCCAGTGTGAAATCCAGTAGATATTTTCTAAGTCAGTATGTTAGAAATACAAACTGTAGGAATTTGGGAGCTATACATAGTTCTGTGTTAATGGTTTTCAGCTTTGTTTTGAAAAGGTCTAGTGAGAGTTGTACACTTAGGCAACACAAGCTAATTGAAACTTTTCTTTTGACCGAAACCAATGTCTGTAGCCTTGGTAGGTTGGTGCATTCAGACTCATTTGTAGTAAAATAGGTCTCTTAGTTGAAAAGACTGACATCAGTCTAATACACCCCAGTTATTTTACATCAGCTTTCTAAGACCTTTCTTAGCTTTCTAAGACCTAGGGGGATCAAATGCTCTCAAAACCGGAGTTTTAGACTATCATTGGGGTTATTGGCCAATAATCGCAGATTGTTTACAACTTAGTGGTTTTTAAGGTTGGGTAATGACACCGGATGCTGATTTTATTTTTTTTAACTATTTCAGGATATTGCTGCATACCGTGCCAAGGGCAAGAGTGAAGCGGGAAAAAAGGGTCCTGGCAGGCCGACAGGCTCCAAGAAGAAGAATGAACCAGAAGATGAGGAAGAAGAGGAGGAGGAGGAAGATGAAGATGAGGAGGAGGAGGATGAAGATGAGGAATAAATGGCTATCTTGTAATGATATGTGTGGAGTGTGCGTGTGTGCTCAGGCAATTGTTTTGCTAAGAATGTGAATTCAAGTGCAGCTCAATATTAGCTTCAGTATAAAAACTGTACAGATTTTTGTATAGCTGATAAGATTCTTTGTAGAGAAAATACTTTTTTAAAAATGCAAGTTGTGGCTTTTTGAGGGGCTACTACATACAGTTAGAGTTTCAAGCTTCTGATGTTAAATGTTTCTAAATATTTAATGGTTTCTTTAATTTCTTGACTTGTGTATGGTAGCACAGCAAACTCATAGAAATTAGCATCAATAGCAACTTTTGGGTTTTCTAGAATGAGAATGTTGCGTTTTTTGTTTTTTGTTTTTTTTTTTAAATTTTGTAATAAAATTATATATATTATTCCTATTGTCCTTGTCTTACATGCTAAATTAGCTTTTACTTTCATGGTCTGGAGCCGTATCACTTTTTTTGTCTTTCTGCCTAATAGTTCTTAGACATGGTTGATTTAGTATGTTTTGTTAAAAGTCAAACATGCCAATATTCATATTTACACAGAGTGTTCTTTAAAAATCAGTTATGGAATTTAATGAACTTTAAAAATTTATGCAGTCTTACACACTGAGCAGGTTTTGTTCTTGACATTTATGTTCATTTGTTAGCTAACTTGACCCTTGGGTTTTTTCTTTTTAGTTGGCATTTTAAGATTTCAAAAATCGGTGTGGTCTTAAGCCTAGAATTCTGGGTAACTAAGCCAAGAAAGCTTTTGAGATGATTATTATGATTTTCCGTGACTAACAAGATAAAATTCACTAGGATTTCTGTTTACAGGTGAAAGCAGTTATTAAGAAATGCTGATTTGAGAAAGCAGTTGCTTGTATTTGAATTAGGTAAACACTTCAAATCATTATCAAGTTATTAGTGAAAGTTGGCCAAGTGTTGGCTGGAAGAGTATAAAGGAAACCTATTTGTTGATGGTTTGACAGTTAAACCTGACAATCTTGGTTACCTAGTTTTTACAATAGAAACCAAAATTCTTAAAACCCAACCATGGGAGCCTGGGTTGTCTATCTTATGCCATATTCAGAGTAAATATTTTAAGATTCATTTCTTACATAACATTGTTAAATGGGAGGTGTAAGTTATTAGCATAATTCCCAGAGCGGATGTACTCAGGTAAAATCTTCAAACTTCTTAGTGATGGCCCTCCATTATCATACCACAGTTGTTATTTGGGGGCCTTCGCGGATCGTAAAAACTAGTTTTATGTGTTTAAAAACGATTTCCTGATGTTAGGTGACTTAACACTAAAACATTGTGGGGTAAAGTATTTTAAAGACATACCCATATCTGGATCCCAAGTCCCCAGCTTTACCTAATAACTGCTGTGTGGACTCTGCCTCTGGGTTTATTTCTCTCCATTTGTATATGGGGTCAATATCTACTTTGAAGTGTTCTAATGATTAAACAAGAATGTATTTACAAGTATTTACAACAGTCCTTAATGCTTAGAAAAGATGCTAGTTTCTAAAACAAATACAGTGAAAGTCTGTTTCTTAAGAATTTCTTTAAAACTCGATTCATGAAGTAGACCTATCAGGTTCCTTGTCACTTTTTTGGGGATTTTTTTGGGACTACTTTCATTTTCTTTAAATGAACTACATTTTAAATGTGTAAGCTAAGAATGACACATTTAAAAAAAAAGCTGCTGTGTAATCTCAGCATTTGAGATGAGTCCTCATTTGATATTTTCTCTTAAGTGTTGATCAAAATTTGCAACACCCTTGTTTTTAAGACTAAATGACTTCAAGGAGTGGTTATGTTGGAAAGCATTAAAATATGGGTAAGAGTCATGTTCTATTCCAGACCAGCCAGTACTTGGCGGGTGTGCTTATGAAGACCATACCCCGCTTTTTCTTTTTAAAAACAAGTCATATCTTTATGTAAATGGGCTATATAGTGGGTAGTTTACAATCTTGATTTCCAACTACCAGCTTCTCCCAAGAGGCGACTCCAGGAGTACAATGACACATCCTTCAAGAGAGATGGGAAGCACAATAGTCACAAAGGAAGCTTACTATATATGTTGTCCTGCCCCTTAATTCTCGTTTTAGGTTCTTGGCTCAACAGAATTGCCACATTTCACTTAAATAGCCATCTGCATAGTACTCCACTGAATAGATCATAATTTAACCAGTTCCCTAAAGATAGTTATGTTTGAATTTTTTTGCTTTAAGAACACTGCCATGAATATCTTATATGTACGATTTCAGAAATTTCTATAAAAAGCATTTAAAAGTTTGCACATTAAAAAATGTGCTAATTATAATAGCTAAAACCTGTACTTGGTATATGCTGGAACCTGCTCTCTGGCTGTTAAGCTGCTGAAACTTGCCAAAATTGCTCTCAGAAGTTTTACTGAAACATACTCCACAGCAATGACTGTTTCAGAGTGCCTGTTTCCTCAGCAATGTTATCAAACTTCTTAATCTTTGCTATCCTGATATATAAAAAAATGGTTTCTCCTATTATGAATTTAGTATATTTTTTATGTTAAAGAGCCATTTGTATTTCCGATGGCCTTCTGTCTCATTGGTCTTTTTTTAGTCATTTGTGGGAAATAAGGAAAATGACCCTTTGTGAAATGCATTGTAAATATTGGTATTTTTTCTTTGTTGTCTTTTGACTTTATGATGCTTTTTTTCATGCAAAGATTTATTTTTATGAGGCAAATTTATTCTTTAGTGGCCTTGGGAGACCTTTCCCAAAGTTATCTTTGCTTTCTTATTACTTAATTAAATCTTTGATCCTTCTGGAATTTATTTTGGTACAAGAACTGAAGTAGGGTCTCAAGTTTCTTTCCAGATGGTAGCCACTACTTTTGGTCTTCTAATCTATAAAAGCTGGGTTAGAAGATCCTAAGGTGCCCTACGTATTAAAGCAGTAACTTGCAAAGTTGCTCAATGCAAGACAGTAAGCATTTTTGTATTCTGCTTTTCAACAGAAATCATTTACTGTAAGTAGTAAACCATGTTTGTCTTAGCACAAACAGCATTATCTTAAAGTTAACTTCATTACATGCCACTAAAAATGTTGATAAAGCAGTAATGACTTTATTTCTTGGGGAATAGCAAGAAGAAAGCTAAAGGACCTGTTTTGCCAATGCATAAGATATAATCCTTTTAAAAATAAAACATCTGTAGAAATAAGCCATTTGTGTACACGTCATGCCAGAAAGAGCAGGTGATCTATAAACATTTGTAAGCATAAATGCCCAGGGTAAAGGTGACAGCTACTGTTCAGCTCAGTCCTGTTGCTAAATGGAAATGTGAGTCTAAGATCCCAAATGTCCCAAAATTTTAAGTGGAACCAGAATTCTAGATATTTTTAAAAATGTGTAGTCTGAATTGTAAACATTGGCAGTGAATTCAAATGTTGAATTCAAAGAAAACATGTTTGTAGGTAAGATTCTGTCAAGGGTCACGGATTGGTTACTCCTATAAATTAGTGTATGTAAATGTAATATTAATGATATTTACTTGAGTTAGGGGTATTGGTAAAAGTTTATGTATAGGCCTCCCAGCTAAGCATTATTTTCCCAGTTGTCTAGAAACCCTCGCCCTGTATGGAAACTCATCTAACTTCTTATCCAGTTGTACAGTCTCTGAAGTCTAAACGGAATGTCACTGGGCTCCTGGGCCCTTGTTCTTCAGGACTTGGCCCAACCCTCTCTTAGCCTCATCTTAGGAGTTACCATAGCTAATAGAATACCGGCTCAGGAGCACAAATAGTATTTCACATTAAAAGCAAACAACTTTTAAGCAAAACTGCAATTCAATCATATTCATGTGTTATTCTTCAATTCTCTGTATTTCTACAGTAAAGCTGAAACAGCATATACAGAGAACAAACTAAAATACAAAGAAAAAAGTTATGAAAGAAATTAAGAGTGAGCTGATTTCAAAAAAGTGAGCTGATGAGCTTATATTGAGAATCAGATCAGTTTGAATAGGGCTCAGTTTCTCTTTTTAAGTGAATTACTTTTTTTAATTAAAAATTTTTTTTCTATTTTTTGGCTATGCCACGCAGCATGTGGGATCTTAGTTCCCCAACTAGGCATCAAACCTGATCCCCCTGCAGTAGAAGCATGGAATCTTAACCACTGGGAGGTCCCAAGGATCTTTTTTTCTGATCAGTTTGGTAACATCAGACCTGGCGTATAACCTTTCAGTTTCCTCAGGTGTTAAAATCAGATTTTTCTTTTTCTGAGCGTTAAATGAGGCAATACATCCAAGACACTTCTCTTGGTGGTAAGAAAAATAAATATTAGCTAAAAGTATGCATGATAACATGTATATATATTAATAATATAGTTGTCATAATAAGATTACCAGATTCACTTCTGAGATTCTTAACTCTCTAAGTGGAGAGGAAAACTAGTTATGTGGAAAATACAATAGAAATTCCTCCCACAGAGCTCTGGGGATACTCAATATTGGAGCTATGTCCTTGACTTCAATACTAAATTTGGGTATTTGGACAAGTTATTTAACTTTTTTTTTTTTTTAAGTATAGTTGATTTACAATATTGTATTAAGTTTCAGGTGTACAGCATAGTGAATTCAGTTATTTTGCAGATCAAATTCCATTATAGGTTGTTAATAAGATATTGGGTATAATTCCCTGTGCTATATGGTAAATTCTTGTTGGTTATCAATTTTTACCTAGTTTGTTAATCCCATACCCCTAATTTGTCATTCACCTCTTCCCTTTACCCTCTGGTAACCATAAAGTAACCACTTATTAATCCCATATTATTTATCCACATATATTTGATCACATATTCATGTGTGACTTACTGTAGTTTTAGTTGTCTTTGATTTTACAAAACATATTTGTTGAATGAAGTCTTTTGGGAATTGCCTTTTTCACTCGACACTGCCCTACTGTCTTGTTTATAACCAGTTCATTCATGTTCATTGCCTTGTAACAGTCTATTGTGCGACAATACCACAATTGATCCACTCTCCTGTTGATGGATATTTAGGTTGTCCTGGAGTTTTTGCTGTTAAAAATGACACTGGTATAAAAATTGCTATACAGTTCTCCTGGCTTTCAAGCACAGCCCCCTCCAGTGATCTTGTCCCGTAAATCCCAGCTGACTGGGGCAGCCTCCTCAGCTGCCAAGGCTTGAGCTCCGCTTTCCTGGATGGTAGCTGGGAAAGTTCTTCAGGCAGCCGGACATGCTGAACCCGGGTTCACCCTGTGTGCTTCCTTTCTCTCACGTTATCACAGTCTGCTTTGCCTGTTACCCAGTTCCTGAAAACAGCTGCTGCGTATTTTTTTGTCCAGTTTTATAGCCGTTTAGGACAACAGCATACTGTTGAGGATGGTAACAATTACTGTGCCATGGCCAGACAGGGAAGCCTATTCATCTCTATTTTTTACGGAAAGTTTCAGTTTTGTTTTGGGCACTTAATCATTAAGGCAGCTGGAGTTTATGTGCTCATATCAAAAGCCCCAGAGAAATTTCATTTAAAGATAATTGAAAGAATGTTCTTAGACGTTCTTCCAGATGCACAGTTAAATGATAAAGTAGACCACTGAAAACTACATTCTGTACATGCTGTGAGGTAGAGGTAACCATTTATTCCCTTGTGGATAACCATTTCAACCCCAGTCTAAGAAGCTTAAGTTATGATCTTAAACTCTTCACTTGGAAAGTGGAGGCAATGACATGTCACATATGAAAGACGGGCATACACACATACACAGAGCCCTATAGGGTCTGCAGTATAGCTGTCTTAGTTCTTCTGATTAACGACTGATTTTAAGACTTTGAAACCAGATAACAATAGGTACCATTTATATTACTCTGACTACATGACAGGAAGTATTCTAAGCATTTCATGTATGTTAACTCATACAATCCTGATAAAAAGCCTATAAAATAGGCACTGTTATTTCCTTCATATTACTAATGGGAAAACTGAGGCATGGAGAAGCACTGATAACTTGCCAGGGTAACACAAGTAATTTGTAATGAAACAGGGATGCCAGTACAGACAAGTCCACTGTATATGCTATTCATATGAGCAGATTGTAAACATTCTGTTATGAGAATTAAGGAGCCCTCATCCCACCACTGCTCAGACGCCCAAGGCCTGATCCACTTATAAAACTGCACATACCAATCACAGTTATCGGCATTTCAAAATCTTAAAATTGAGATTGGCAAAGCAATTATTGAATTTAGCTTAGAAACAACCCTTCTATTAATCTCTAATCCCAGGGACAGTGCTCCTCCCAAATCATTCTCTCTTTTATCCAATTTTTTTTCAACAGATTCTATTGAATAATAAGCATTCTCATAGGGCTCGGTACTTCTAAAAGTACTTTCCACATGGATGAATATTCATATACCCAATTACTGATCCATTAGCCGTCTGGCTCAGGTCATGTACTTGTCATGGTCTTCCATTGAATTATAAGTGGATAAAAAAAATAATAAAAAAACCAACACACAGCTTGTCCAGAAATGATGATATATAGTCCAAGATCCCTTCACTCCAGGCTGGTGCTCTATCACTTTTTCAGGCACAGCAGCTGAGAAGTGAAGCCACAACAATGGCTGAGAGAGTTTCCCAGACCAACATAGCCACTTACTGGAATGCTGGCAGCAGTACCTTCTCTTGAGGTGTCATGGGTTGTGCTATGAGGTCCTATAGCCCATTTCTCACTTCATTTGGGAAGGCTTCCTTATCTAGTTGATCTAGAAGATTGTTAAGACTTTACTTAAATTTTTGGTTTTAATAGGCAATGGTATAGGAGAATACACTGCCAAGGATATATGTTGCTGGGGTTGTGTTTTATATTTGGTAAGTGACTTAAAAAAACTGCTATACATAAGCAACCGGGGCAAAAATAATTCTTTATGTTTCCTTTTTAGATATAAGCTCTGAGTAGTCTAAGCAAATTCTAACCAACACTCAAGCATATACTCAATATATGGTTGTTGCTGTTATTCAGTCGCTAAGTTGTGTCCGACTCTCTGCAGCCCCAAAGGACTGTAGCATGCCAGGCTTCCCTGTCCTTCACTATCTCCCAGTGTTTGCTCAAACTCATGTCAGCTGAGTCAGTGATGCCATCCAACCATCTCACCCTCTGTCGCCTGCTTCTTCTCTTGCTCTGAATCCTTCCCAGCATCAGGGTCTTTTCTAATGAGCTGGCTCTTGGAATCAGGTGGCCAAAGTATTGGAGCTTCAGCTTCAGTATCAGTCCTTGCAATGAATATTCAGGGTTGATTTCCTTTAGGATTGACTGGTTTGATCTCCTTGCTGTCCAAGGGACTCTCAGGAGTTTTCTCCAGTACCACAGTTCGAAAGCACCAATACTACTGTATCTTGCAAACAATGAGTGTGTGTTCTCAGTCATATCTGACTCTTGGCGACCACATGGACTGTAGCCCCTCCAGGCTCCTCTGTCCATGGAATTTTCCAGGCAGGAATACTGGAGTGGGTTGCCATTTCCTTCTCCAGGGGATCTTCCTGACCCAGGGATTGAACCTGCATCTCTTGCATCTCTTGCATTCGTAGATTCTTTACTGCTGTGCCACACCCTTATAAACAATAAAGTCAAGTAATTACTTCAAACATGCAGTGTTTAGATATATATAAAAAAGGATTACAAGTACTAAAAAAAAAAAAAAAAAACCCATGGATTAAAATACAATATTTTATTTATTTCTCACCTAAAAAACAAGCAACCCAGAATTAAGATATACATAAACTTCTCAAATTTACCCCTAATAAAATTTTGAATATTTATACAATTTCTACAGAAACATACAGTGTATCAAAATCTGCATAAATCAAATTTATAAAATGAGTAGAAATGCATAGTGATATTATCAACTTACAAAGCAAGGATATGGAATTATTTCCAAAACAGCCTACAGTAGAAAATAGTCATTATGGCAGCAGCTTCTGATGTTTTTTGTGTTTGGTAAGGTTTCTGATTTCAATATATAGAGTCATTTTTTATAGAGTATCTTAATGAATTGCACAAAATACCCATTTAAAATTTACATGCACAGTTTCTGTGCCACTGTTCTTAGGCCTATGCATAGTTAACAAGGTTATAATCTATTCAACAAGGAAAATGCGACCTACTTGCAAACACACAAGTATTAAATACCAATTCTCTTAGTTTCTTACTTATGGTTGATTTATTTTGCAGTTATATAGGCATAGAAATGTATTCCTTTTTAAACATCCCTAGAGATGAATGAAAGCTCAAATGGTTGATCAGAGATCAGGAGCAAAATACAAATTGACGATTCAAAATTATAAATAAAACTCTGTTTAAGATGTTTAACTTTGACTCTCCAAATTTAAGAGCTAAGCTTGGAAGAAGCAAGTTTGTAGGCTTTTCTTTTTAAATAAATGTAGGTGCTCTTTTCTGTTTTCTTTTTTAAGCTTTAGTAAAATATATTTTTCTCTGGTAGTAGTTTGTGAATTCCTTTCATTGATCATGATAACAGGATCAGTCTCTAATTTACTTGCCATTCTCTGCCTCATTAATTTTCTTTTTATTTATTTATTTATTTTGCCTCTGATGGAGCATTTTAATCTTGTGGGGTATAAGAGACTATTTAGATATTAAAATCAACTGACCACTTGCAGTATTTGGTTTTCCTCTTGTAGATACTATCTCAATAAATGTGTGAATTCAAACAAGTCTTCTTTTCATTGGAAAAACACTAACAGAAATATGCTTCCTAAAAAAAAAAAAAATAAGAAACACTAGGGAACTAACAGATAACTGAACAGAAAGGAGTTCATATTTGTTCATGAACTGTATTTTTCAATAGGCTTTTTTAAAATTTAAAGACTGTGCAGGGAATTTCTTGAAGAAATAACTGAAAGGTCCATTCAGCCTTGACTATATAAATTGCACAGCTTAGGTTATAAGACACAGTAGTCTTGTAAGGCTTAATCCAACAAGGGTTTGGAAATTCTCACCTTGGTTAGAACAAACCTTTGATGTGTTTACAGTGGTGTTGTGTTCTTTGTGTTACTCTCATTTCAAGGTTTCAAAACTGAGAAATATTAATAGTTTTCTAAAGTGACAGGTAATGGGGAAAAGCCAATCCTCAATGTCAGAGGACTTTTCTTCTCAAGTTAGTAGGAACCCCTCCCGCCTTAGGAGTTGGGACTGATAGAGGGCAATGGAATGCCGACAAGTAGAGGAGTTAATGCCTCACAAATCTTCCAACTCTTTGGAATAGCCCTGGATTTTCCATCTTGTCATTTGTTTTTTGAGCCATACAGCATTCAATTTCAGAGCAAATGGAGGCGAGTAAATTCAGTCCTCAGACAGGTAACGAACGATTCCATCAATACCATCCTACAAATTGCATTCAAAGCTCCTGAAATAGTATACCAAGAAATGAAAGAGGCACTAAATGTGTTGAAATTCACCTTTCAAAAAAGCAGCATGACCGTGGAGGAAGGCCACCTTGGCTAATAACCTGTGGCAGTGCTTCAAAAAGATGTAAAATTAAATAAAGACATAACAGGTTGATAATCACCAAGTTACATAGGAAAGTCTGGTTACTCCAACCTTTTTTTTCAAGTGTGTTTAAAAAAAAAAAAAAAAAATCAAACTGCCTTTCAGACCCCTGAGTGTAATCCCAAAGAAGACAACAATGCTTTTAACTCTGTTCTAAATAAAACAGAGCTAAACGCACAGATTACCAACAGCATCTTAAAACAAAACAAAAAAGATGTAAACATCTACAAAGTTTAAGGTAAAAGCAGTTTTGTAAACAGTAACTGCAGATGATCATGTTATTGTAAAAATCACAGTTTGTCAACGTCCTCAGGCCCGCGGAGCCTCTGGGTTTGGAGCTGTACAGGTGACAAGAGTTGCAGCAGGTTTCAGGCGGCTTTCAGTCCTGTATAAGCTTACGTGTCAGTAGGTAGGTTACTGATTTCTTTCGTTCCTTCTAAACACTATGGATGTTATTTATCTCCCACTTTTGAGTCATTTTGCTGGAGTCGCAGTCGGAGATGAACACTTGATGGAGGACCTCTGAGCGATCCAAGCACTTTCCGGAAGGAATGTGAGTCAGCCTGTGCAGGTTCTGGAAAACAGAGGGAAACACAGCGTTACACGTGAGCTCTGTGCTGTCACTGGCATTAGACAGGTCACTTCCTGGCTTTCGTAAGAAGACAATTCAAGCAAATTGGTCAGGTGTGAAGCAGCTTCACCCCAGACTCTGGGTTTCTCTTGTCAGTCTTCTACATCCTTTTGTTGTTCAGGTGTGATGTGCTGCGGGTACCTCCAATTCAACACATACAAACTTAAATTCATCATCTTCTCCTCCAGACCAGCTCCCCTAGTTCCTATCCAGCTAATCCAGCTGTCCTGAGCTTAGGACAGCGCAGCTCAGGCTGCATGCCCGCCTTCCTTCGAGTCACCAGCTGAACATGGACATTTGCAGGACTTGGGCTTGTACCCTTTCCCATCCCCACCGCCCTTGTCTTAGTCAAGTCCTTGTCACCTGCTGGAGGTTCGATTCAGCTCGCAGAGTGCAGTCCTCAGACTAGCTAAGATTGGGTCTGTAGGGTCGAAACAATTTCCTAATAATACAAAGACCTTAACTGTCTTTTCCACTGTATGGACATTTATACAGACAGTGCAAAAGCCATGCTGGGTCAAAGAGCTGGGGCTGTAACATCAATCAAGTGGTCACGTTCTCCGTAGCCACAGACTCACAATTAGAAAAAAAGCCAGTTTCATTTTAGAATGTCCTTGATGAAGCAGTAAAACGTGTTTGTTTTATTAAGACTTGACCCTGAGAGACAGTAGGTAAGAATGGCCAGAACATGGGCAGTTGCTGGACTTGAGGGCTGAACGAGCGCCTTTTCTTGTCATGTGACTTAAAAGGACAAATCGCAGGCAGATTACAATTATGCAAACTTGGGGCTGGGGAGACATTTTACAGAAAATAAAGTGAGCCTGTCACTTCAAGGGGAAAAGAAAAACAATATAAAGCTGACAGTTATTTGTTGCCATTGATAAAACCTAAGTTTTCAAGCAAAAATTTGAGTTTTAGAAAACTTGTATCCATCATCAAGAATGTGACAGCACCACAAGATTTAAAGACTTTTCTGGTGAAAAATGGTTATATTTGTGATTTCAGGAGCAGTATATGATGAAATGTGCCATCATTTGGAAGATCTGGATGACTTAGTGAGTCGATATTTTCCAAATGAGCTGTGAAAGTGTGATGTTACAAAAGATCCATTCAAAGTTTGAGACAGACAAGTGGCTTTAATGCAACAGAAGACAAAATGTTCACTGACAGGGATTCCAGATTCCACATTGCAAATAACTTGGACACAGGTCCCCTGATCTAGGAAGATCCCACACGTGGCAGAGCAACAACCCCTGGCAACTCCAGAAGTGCACCACATCTCCTGAAGCCCGTGCTCTAGGGTCCGGGAGCCACAGCTGTTTGAAGCCTGGGCACCTAGAGCCTGTGCTCCACAATGAGAAGCCCGTGCAGCACAGCTAGAGTGGAGCCCCTACTCACAGCAACTAAAGAAAGCCTGGGCACAGCTATGGTGACCCAGCACAGCTATAAATGAATGAATGAATAAAAAGAAACCACCACCTACACCCTTGTGTAGCACAATTATCTGAAAAGGCTATTAAATTATCCCTTGTTTTCAAACTGCATGTCTAGACAAGGCTGGATTTTCCTAAAATACTCAACTAGAACAACATCTCGCATCAAACTAAATGCAGAAGCAGAATAGGAATCCAGAGTTCTTCTATTAAATCAGATACTAAAGGCATTTGTGAAACTATAAAACAGTGCCATTCTTCTCATTGTGGTGGGGAAAATAGCTATTTTTCATTAAAAGTGTTATTTATATTAACATGTAATAGGGTTATGACTATTACTTTTACATGAATATGTACAGCAATACTCATAACAGTTCTCAGGTTTAATTCCCAATTCAGAAACCCCATTAGCTGTAAGCTGTATAACAAATCTCCCTGGGAGTGTGTCAGCAGTTAGTAAGGATGTAAATGGGTCCAGAGGAGCAGAGTGAGAACTGCTGACTGAGCTGGCCTCCTGCTCACCAGTCCAGGCTTGAAAATGTTTCCAGAATTATCTTCCTAAAAGTACCCACTGTTTGCTATCACTGTGATCCTCAGCTAAGGTTGGTCACTCCCCAAAGACCATAAAAAGTTCCATGCTCTTTCCCATGGAGAACAACTTAGGGAACCAGAAAACACCCAGCTCCTAGAATTCTCTACACTAAGACGCTATGACTCTGCTCACTTGTCATTGCATTCATCCTTCATGAAAAGTCTTATCACACCTCAAGATCCCGTGCAGTGATACTTCCTACCCAAAACTCACCAGAAATAAAGCCTCCTATTAATCTCTCTTTCCCTATCCTATGGCATTTTATTTCTTTAATATCTTGTTTTTGTTTCTTATTTATTATTTTTGACTGTGCTGGGTCTGTGGTGTTGGAGAAGACTCTTGAGAGTCCCTTGGACTGCAAGGAGATCCAACCAGTCCATTCTGAAGGAGATCAGACCTGGGATTTCTTTGGAGGGAATGATGCTGAAGCTGAAACTCCAGTACTTTGGCCACCTCATGCAAAGAGTTGACTCATTGGAAAAGACTCTGATGCTGGGAAGGATTGGGGGCAGGAGGAGAAGGGGACGACAGAGGATGAGATGGCTGGATGGCATCACTGACTCGATGGACGTGAGTCTCAGTGAACTCCAGGAGTTGGTGATGGACAGGGAGGCCTGGCGTGCTGCGGTTCATGGGGTTGCAAAGAGTCGGACACGACTGAGCGACTGATCTAATCTGATCTGATCTGGGTCTTCCTTGTAGGGCACCAGCTTTCTCTTCTCTAGTTGTGGTGAGCAGGCTTCTCACTGGGGCGGCTTCTCTTGTGGAGCCCGGGCTCTAGGGTGCATGGGGTTCAGCAGTTGCTGTGTCTGGGCTCCCAGGCTCTGGAGCACAGGCTCAGTAGTTGCGGCGCACAGGCTTTGTTGCTCTGTGGCAGTGGGGTCTTCCCGGATCAGGGATCAAACCTGTGTCTCCTGCATTGGCAGGCGGATTCTTTACCACTGAGTCACCAAGGAAGCCCCATTTTGCTTATTTTTATTTCTACATGGGCTTTAGCTATTTTTTGAAAGGCCCCAGTGAATATTTATTAATAGTAACATCTGATGCACAAACTGATATTCGGTGCTGTGCCCTTTAAAATATAGTATCGAAAATATGTGTATCCCATTTTTTATCCATTCCTTCTCATATTTTTTTGCATCTGTTAACCTTCTTTTACTAGTTAACTAATCATCCCTTGGCTTTACTGCTATTATTCATCTTTCTTTGTGGAAATAAATGCTCTGTTCTCTGGGAGTTATATTAATCTTCTTCCTAACATCAGCAACTGACACAAACTTACCGCTTCTTGGTAATTATCTATGCAACATATATAATTCCCATAACTGGGAATATTCAGCTAGGCCATTAACATCGTCACTACATGGCAAACAAGTGTTTTCTGGCAGGGAGGGCATGACAACAAATACAAGATGTGTACAGAAAGTTAAGGGCTGCCAGCTTCTTTCAGTTTGGGGGAGCTTTTTCAGCTTTTTGTTTCACAATAAATTGATTTACTTTAGCCAAGTCTAGACTTCGAAAATTATAGAGTACCATTCGAATGTTGGAATCCTCAACTTGGCATACAACATTGAAAATTCACACCTGAAATAGAAACACTGCTCCCACAGAGTCAAATGAAGAACTAAATGTGGCTTTTAAAACAAGCAACAGGCAACACCTATCCTGCATTTAACAGCCAGGAGGAGAAGCTGTGAAGCCTGGAATCCAACACGTTACCTGTTCATCTCTATCGCCACCTGCTGGACAACAGGCAGCAATATTTTAAAAGTTAAACTAACCGAGGCATTCATTAAAACTATATATACTTATGTATATATAAATAAGCCATTCACTAAAATTATATATATTATCATTTAGATTAAAAAGATCAGATTTTGATATTATAACAATGGTGATGATTGCCTCAGGGAACCCTGGTTTCCCTATGTGGATAAATGAACAGTGGGTCTGCATGGACCCTGGGTGGTACCTGTCCGTGATGACATTGTACTAGAGAATAAAAGGGGTGCTCTGTTATCGAACGGTGATTCTCCAGTGATCAGGAAAATGAGAGGGAAATGCAAGCCAGTGAGAATGCAGGTTTTAACGTTTACATGTCTCAATTCCATATATTAAAATGAAACAGCATATATTTCAGAACTAAGATGCAGAATACCTTGAAGTACTGCCATTCCTTAAATTCATTCAGATTGCAGTGTGTAATCATAACTTTGGATCCATCAGGCCCCTTCGTCAAACACTGGTCATACTGCATGAGTTGATTGGCTTCATTAATTCGGAAAAGCTATTTAAAAAAGAAAGAAACCCAACTCTTATAATTAGACTCAATGACTACCCTATTTCTCTATCACATTTCTGTATGTTCAGAACTGCAAGTCCAAAGACAGGAATTACTCATTTTGATGGTAGTGAAGACCGCTTCTAACTATTAAAAGCTTATGTTCTTTAGCCTTTTAGATACAGAATCGGTCGTTAAGATTTTAATCACACCAACAGTGTAAGAAAATGAAAATGTGGAAACAGACCTGATAATGTATCACCATCTAAATTAGAGACAAGAAAAATACTCACATAGGAAGGGAAGACAATATGTGGTTGCCTTTCTCAGTCATGTCTGACTCTTTGCAATCCCATGGACTGTAGTTTGCCAGGCTCCTCTGTCCATGGGATTCCCCAGGCAAGAATAATGGAGTGGGTTGCCATTTCCTCCTCCAGGGGATCTTCCCAACCCAGAGAATGAACCCGCGTCTCCTGCATTACAGGCGGATTTTTACCATCTGAACCACCTGGGAACATGACTGGTAATAACATCCCAGCTTCTTGGGGGGAATATGTGGAAAACTGAACAATAGCTGAACAAACAAAACTGTTAGGGAGTGAGGCTTACACAATTATACACTCAAGCAAGAACATATTCTAGTCTCTTATATGAGACACAAATTCTAGATTGCGGTTGCTTACATAAAAACCAATACTGCTCTTATTCCCTCATTTAAGCAAATGCTTCAGCACTGTTGGCTTTTCACAGAATGTTTTACTTTATCAAACAATCACAGTTACCAAACTGAAAACAGGCTACAGCCTGTGCTGCGTCAGCGCCTTGGCTCCCAGTGCACACCAGCTGCGTCTGGGAGCCTGAGCCAGCGGTGTACCTGATTCCCGCCCATCCTGTGGCAGGGGCCCAGCTCCACAAAGCCTCCATTGGTCTTCCCCATGCTGTCGATGCAGTACACAGTTTCAAAGCCTCTGATCTGAAAGAAATGAACGAAGGGTCACAGGTTTAGATTCTGATAAGCTCTAGCAGGAGGTCAGAGAACTTTGTCTTGAGGCTGAGGTCCACATGGAGGGTGGGGCATGTGCAGCCTGGTACCTACTGTCCTGTTAGGCCTCTTAGAACACAGAGCTATAGTCATCTCTCAAACCACTTATGGTCTTTTTTTTTTTTTCCTACTTATCATATTTATTTGTGAAGCAATTTTGTTACATGCAAAGAGAGAGGGTTTCCTGTTGTTCTTAGATTTATAAGATTGTTTACACTTGAAAAGTCATTGGTTAGGACTTCCCTGGTGGTACAGTGGACAGAAGTCCACCTGCTAATTCTGGGGACACGGGTTTGATCCCTGGTCCGGGAAGATTCCACATACTGAGAAGCAACTAGGCCCATGCTCCGCAAGAAGAGAAGCCACTGCAATGAGAAGCCCATGCACCTCGACTAGTGAGTAGCCCCCGTGGGCTGCAACTGGAGAAAAGCCCGTGCAGCAACCAAGACCAGCCCAGTCAAAAAACAATAATAATGATAACAATTAATTAATTAATTTTAAAAAGCCACCGGTTAGATAGCGTGAAACCACTTATGGTCTGAAAGTCAACACTGGAAGGGGTTCATTTCAATGAAGGACCTTGGCCTATAAAGTTCGATAAAAGATGAAAGAAATAAAAAAAATATCATTAGTACCATTTCAGATTCATGACAGGCAGAGCAAAGGGACCTGACTACAGTGGTCACAGACACTGGCCCTAAGTATCTAGACCATCAGTGATCCTGGGAAGTAAGGCTCTCACGCCTGACAGCTGTATTCAGGGGCTGGGGTTCATGGAGAGGTGGAGGGGTAGCTATGACCAGTAGGCTGTGCTGTGCTGCTGCTAAGTCACTTCAGTCGTGTCCGACTCTGCGACCCCACAGACGGCAGCCCACTAGGCTCCTCTGTCCCTGGGATTCTCCAGGCAAGAGTACTGGAGTGGTTTGCCATTGTAACATGTGTGCTCAGTCGTGTCCCATTCCTTGCGACCCCATGGACTGTAGCCCACCAGGCTCCTCTGTCCATGGGATTCTCCAGGCAAGAATACTGGAGTGGGTTGCCATTTCCTTCTCCAGGGTATATTTCCCACCCGGGGATCAAACCCGGTTTCTGGCATCTCTAGCTTTGGCAGGTGGATTCTTTACCACTGAGTCAAATGCGGGGAGTCAAGCTATAGCTGACAAATAATACAGACCACCTATGGACAAACTGTATATACTCTAAGTACGTGGCAAACATGTGCTTCCATCTCTGGAATGCATGTTTTGTACAAAAACAATCTCCCTTTTTGGAAATACTACTACAGATTTATAACTTGATTAGAGATCACTATTGGCATCCGTTGGCAGCTGGATGTGCTTGTCGGGGCTCTGGGACAGAGGTCTGGGTTAAAGGTGGACATCTGAGAGCCATCAGCGTGTGAAGGGTGGGCTCTGAATTCTCTACTGGGCAAGCTCACCAAGAGAATTCATCCCTTCCACACAGAAGGCTCTAGGCTAGTGAGTAATTCTCGAGAGCAAAAGATAACCAAACCAAAATGAAGTCTGGGCTTTCAGGAGCTCTGGTCCAGCTGGGAGTTAAACACAGCTCATCAAAATAGAAGACGGAAATATGGGACAGAGAACTGTTAGGACACAGGAGCAGAGAGAGATCGAGCACATCCTGCTACCCAAACTACTGACCTCTTACCAAAAAGGTCAGGTCGCTTTGCCCTACCTGCTTCTCTAGGGGCTGGGGCTCCTCAGGGACAGATCCAGCCTCTTTGCATTCTTCTCACTCAGTCCCATGAAACGTGCTGCAGGCTCCAAATATACGTCACATCCTTAGATCTACATGTAGCCTCCTTTCTGGGCCCGAGGTCTCTCGGACAGCCCACTGGGGTGTCTACCAGACCATGTGTGCCCTCCTGACCCCTTCCCATGCACCCTCACTGGCAACTTCCTCACCATGGCTGCCACCTAATGTGCTGGGCAAATATCGGGTTTGGCCAAAAAGTTCATTCGGGTTTTTCTGTGACACTGCATGGAAAACCCAAATGAACTTTTTGGCCAACCCGATAAAACCAAACTAGCTGTCCACCTGGCCCACACCTTCCACTCACTTGCCTTGTTTTCCACCAAACTTCCCCGCCTCAAATTCTTCTCTCTTCCCCAACATTTCCGTCTCACTCTGCTTTCTCCTGAGCTCAGTCTCCAAACACACACATGATCACCCAGCTGACACTTACTTCTCCCCAGTCGACATTTTTGGGCGGCAGAGGGTAGTGTGAGGTGATGTCATAAGCTATTTCTTCCATGAACCATTTGAAACTCTTACAGTTGTGATCTTCTCGAAACTTCTTCAGCTCTGATATATCCCCATATGCCAAGGCCTTCGATTCTGGGCGACTGGCATAGAAGTAGTCTTTGTACTCATCCCACCAGACCTCCACAACTCTAACGTAATTCTGGGGAAAAAAAGAAATGAACATTATTATAAAAATATTTGTACTATCATAAACAGTCTCTTCCTGACATATGAAATATGACACACTCATTTCAAGAGGACTGTATATTTAATTGTGTGCAAGCGAGCTCATGACCCTGGCATGTCACTGTCATGAGTGTTCCACCAAAGAGTGGTGGACAAAGAATCTGGTATCAGTGCGCTGAAGGTCACATGTGCATGTGTGCTCAGCTGCTCAGTCATGTTCGATTCTTTGTGACCCCCATGGACAGTAGCCCACCAGGCTCCTCTATCCATGAGATTCTCCAGGGAAGAACACTGGAGTGGGCTGCCATTTCCTTCTCCAGGGGATCTTCCTGTCTTAGGGATTAAACCTGCGTTTCCTGCACTGGCAGGCAGGTTCTTTACCACTGCACCACCTGGGGAGCCCTAAAAAGGTTACATGCTCTGAGATAATATGTTCTCTCCTGCTGATGAAGCCGAGTGAAGACAGGGTTTGTGAGAAGCTGGCTGGAATCACCCCCACCCCCTCACCCTGTCCCCTGCCCCTGCCCAGAACAATCTCCTCTCTGAGCACCACACTGTTGCACCTGCAGAAACCACAGGGATAAACAACAGCTCTGCTCACTCAGACACATTCCTGCAGGCGCCTCTGCCTGTCTGGTAACAGCTATACCTGAACCACTTCACTATAGCCCAGAATTAAGTGGATATTTCCCCCTCCCCACGTCCCAGTGGTGCATCCTGAAAAGCAACTGAAGAACAATCAAGTAAGCTGACATGTGATAACTAAGACCTAACTTCTGCCGTTGTACTGAATGCGGGTATGAATGGATGTAGTCCAGACCCAGCGAGGTCCTCGCACTTGGACATCAGCTGGCAGTAAACTTCATAAAGGACTTGGGAGTCCGTCTTTTCAGCTGGGTGGCCATAATGTTTCTGCTGCTACTACTCATGTCCACTGCTGCAGTGAGAAAGCAGCACAGGCAACATGCAAAGCAACAGCAGACCTTGGTTCCAACGCAACTTTACTTACTAAAAGGGGCTGCATTGGGCCCGCTGGCCAAGGTGACCATTCTATATCAGGAGCAGGAACATCTAGTATTCAGATTCAATGTTTTCTTGGCTACAAGGTAACTATCAAAGGGTGATTGCCTGGCCACGGGCCTGTTGCTGCAAAAGCCTGTGGGCTCAAGAAGTTCTAAGTGGCAGCTTCCTAAAAGAGCACAATATTACTGCTAAATATTTTGAATTCTTGCAAATGCATCCAAAGTTAGACACAGTCCGTGTCTTCTAGGTACTCATGAACATGAAGAATTCAGGGCATATGTATAAGGTTACAGTAACAAAAAGGAGGAGCATTTAACTATTTGGGATGGGGGGACAGGGCTGGCTTGGTTTGAGGGAGTGGTTAGTGAGTTGGGGTCGGGACTTGCAGCAAAGGGCAACACAGCTATGTGACAAACCACGGTGTGTGTGGAGCCCTCAAGGAGGTCAGTTACCATCTCTGGATGCAGGATTCACTGAGAGAAAAGCTGCCTCCATTTCTCCATTTAAAGTGAAAAGTGTGTGAGTCGCTCCAGTCATGTCTGACTCTGCGACCTCAAAGACTGTGTAGCCCGCCAGGCTCCTCTGTCCATGGGATCTCCCGGGCAAGAATACTGGAGTGGGTTGCCATTTCCTTCTCCAGGGGTCTTCCCGACCCAGGACTGAACCTGCATCTCCTATATTGCAGGCAGACTCTCTACCGTCTGAGCCACCAGGGAAACTCCTTTGGATAATTAAGAAGTGAATCTGCGTGAAGCATTTAGATTTTTGTACACACTCAGCTCTCACAAAGTGCCAGCTCTTGGTGACACCAGTGTTCGTTTTTAGGGACTTTGCATGTCACCTCTCAGCTGACAGCCATCCGCATAGAAGGGTCTATGCAGGCAGCAGACATCAGATTCAGTTTCCAAGGGAATAACCCTGACGGGGAGTGGAGATGGCCTGAGGGGTGGGACGGAGGGGAGAGGGATGGGGGAGGGGGTGGGTGAGCACCCGTGGGAGACCTGAGGGCCTTTGCTGAGCAAGGAGAGACGGGAACCAGGGGCGGTGTGGGAGGTGGGAGGCGGGAGGTGGTGAAGGGACTACCTGCCTCATCTCACCTCGTGGGCTCAGCGGTCACAGAAAAAGGAACCGTCTCCAAGGAAAAGTTAATGGCTCAGCTCTGACAATGCTGAGTCTGAAACACCTGAGGACCACCTAAGACGAGGGTTCTAGGGAATTCCCTGGGGGACCAGTGGTTAGGGCCCTGTGCTTTCACTGTTCCATCTCTGGTTAGGGAACTAAGGCCCCATAAGCCGTGTGGTGCAGTAAAAAAAAAAAAAAAAAAAAAACCAACAAAATTAAAAGAAGAGGAGGGTTCTGGGAGACAGCTGATGCGAGAGGTCTGCAGTTCAGAGAAGACCACTGGCTGGAGAAACAGCCCTGGAGGCGGAGGGGACACACAGAGGCAGGGGACGGAGGTGCTGGCGACGGCTGCACTTGCTGGGCTTTGAGAAGACCCACGGCTAACCTGACAGTGATGGGTGCTGCCCTCTCATCTCTTTCTGTTCCTCGTAGCACAGGCTCTCCTGAGCTGACCTGACGTCATGAATTCCTGGTGACTGTGGGGCTGATTCCAAGGGCAGGTTCTCCTCCTGCGAGGCCGCGGGCCTGGTGTTATGTGGGAACTCTCTCTGTCTAACGAGGCTCCACGATGGTCATTTTGAAGATAATCTAGCTGGTCAGAGGGCTGTGCTGGTTCTTATAGCCTCATTTCTCCTTCAGTTATCTATTCCCTTTGGGGAACAGTCCTGAGTTGCAGCTGTAGCCAGAAATAGACTTCCTTCTGCTTTTGACTTGGTTAAGGGTTTCAGAAGATGAAGGGCACCAGTCACATGCTCTTAGAGTCTATGGCAGCCACACGGCTCCTACGTTGCTCCATCAAGGAGTAAGGTCCTGGTCCTGCCAGCAGCGGGGCCTGTAGACTCTAGGGTGAAACTCTCCTGGTTTGTCCCTCGTTTGGGGGACAAAAGATACTAAACTATTTAAAACAATTTTTTACTGTTATTTTTAAACTTTTAATTCTGTATTGGGGTATAGCCAATTGACAATGTCGGGATAGTCAACAGAGAGGGCACTTAGCCATACAAAAGATACTGAACTTTTATAAGCACTGTTCACAACTCTGACTTTGTTTACTACTCAAACTCCTATTATAATCACTTTACTTTTCAAAAAATCAGATAAGAACAATATTTTACTGATGTGTGAATGATACAAACTGGTATTTTCTTTCCAGCTATTTTCCTACAGTGTTGCTGCTACTGCTGCTAAGTTGCTTCAGTCGTGTCCGACTCTGTGCGACCCTCCATAGACGGCAGCCCACCAGGCTCCGCCGTCTATGAGATTCTCCAGGCAAGAACACTGGAGTGGGCTGCCATTTCCTTCTACAATGCATGAAAGTGAAAAGTGAAAGTGAAGTCGCTCAGTCGTGTCCGACTCTTAGCAACCCAATGGACTGCAGCCTACCAGGCTCCTCCGTCCATAGGATTCTCCAGGGAAGAGTACTAGAGTGGGTTGTCAGCTTTTACAAATTAATTTGAGGTATCTTCACAGAAAACACTTGATACAGGAATGATAATCAGAGTAGGATACAAGGAATAATCTTAAACAGTAAGAAGTTTCACAAATAAATCTAGCCTAAGTTAAAAGTGACACCCAGCATGACGGCTTCAAAGGTGTCACCCAGCCATCAGGTTGACACCAAGTGGCCATGTGGCACACGTGTCAGCTCCCAGTCTCCCCACTTTTAACCAAAAGACTCACCTTTAGGGTAGGAGAAGACCCGACATAGACGGGTGGGGGGTTCCCCTGCCAGCCCTCAAGACGGTAGATGTGCCCGACACGGGAACAAGGGACAAACAGCAGCTTGCCTCCACACTGCCAGATCTGTCAGGAAAGACACACGTGCAGCGGTTTCAAATGCCAGCTCTGTCCTGTGAAACCTAAACACTAGACACTAGACACAGTGTCCATAGGGAATTTATACGCCAAACAGATCCTGCAATGACTTCCTGTTTCTCGAGCTCACATACTAACAAAGAGGCTGCTGGGGAACCCAGGTGTGCCCGGGACCCAGGACCCCTTCCTGAGCCCCTGCAGCACCCGAGATACCCCCATGGTAACCCGCAGAGCCATACAGACATCCCAGTCCTCACACCCTCGTAACCCCCCTCCCCGCTCCACCAGCTAACATGTCTCCCATGGGGGAGTGTTCTGATCAACGCCTCACCAGCTTCTGCACCTCTGCTCCCCTCTGCCATCGCTCCCCTATTTATTTATAGTAGGAGATTATCCTTATGAAGGGCAGCTGGGGGTCATGCCCTCCCCCTCAGCCTCTCTGATGGTTTCCACTGCCTGCTGGATTAGTAACAGTGGAACAGCACTGGAGGCCCCCCACTGTGGCCCTAATATCCCTGCCCACATGGTCTTCCCCTTAATCTCTGTCTGATTCACGCATTCAGCTTCTGCCAGCATTCCTGTCTCCTGAACTCTCATATCCCCTACCCTGTGCCTTTTCCCATTCTACCTGCTTAGAAGCGTCCCCCAACCAATCTCACGCCCATCTTCCTAGTTCTGTCTTGAACACTTCCTCCAGCAGGATCCCACCAACTGCTCCTTCATCACATCAGCTGAATGTGGGTCCACCTTCTGATTGTGTTACGAGTTTAAGTAGAAGTCCCATCTCTTATCAACTGTAAGTTCCTTGACAGCGGGGACTGGGTTTCTCCTCTCATCCCTCACGGGGCTGAGCTCCAGACATTCAAGACAAGGTGAACAATTATCTGTTCAACTCAAACCGGATCACTGTTCTCTCTCTTTCTTTCAGGAAGAGGGTGGGGAGCTGCAGCTCCCGTGTCAGTGTGAGGACCCCAGTCCCTGTTGGGGTCTGCCTCTGTCCTGAAGCATCCTGTCCTACAGGGATGAAAGGCAGCTTCAGCAGTGGATGGGCAAACGGGACCCGACAACTGCTGATTCCCCCAGGGGCTCTGATAACAAAAGGCTCCAGTATGGAAAACCTTTGGGGGAGGGGTGGGGGATGGGAAAGGAGGCATTTTTATTCTGAAGCTTGCTGGCCTCCGTTTTTAGCTGAGCCGTGTACATACGCAGTCGGAGCTTGCATTTTCCCTTATTTTTTCCCAAAAGGCAAGTATGTTTGTTAGTCATTCCTTATAATTTAGAGAAATGCATCAAACAGTCCCCCCACCACCCCCCTCCTCCACCCCATACACACAACCTGAAAGAAACCAGCCTTATCGTATAGTCACAAGAATCAGTAACTTCTTGGAAAAATTGCAGTTGTTTAATGAAATGTTACCTTGTATGAGATCTCAAAGTTTTCACCACCCCAAATCTGGAGGCCTGGATCATAGAGACCCAGTTCAAAGAAGAAGTCTCTTTCGATGGCGAATAACCCTCCAGCCATGGCTGGGGACCTAAGGGAAAGAAATGCTGGAACAACTTTGAAAGACAAATGCCCAAGACCCCTTCAACCACAGACAACAAAGCTTTTTGGAATACAGTTAAGTAATGCATAGAAGAGACAAAACTGATGGCCAAACATTAAGAAATTATAAAGCCTTCACCAAGCAATTCTGTTCATAATTTCTTATGAATTCACTACAATTTTTAACTGAAATGGTATGATATATTTCATTACAAATTAGAGCATTACATCATTTCGCCATTAGAGGGCATCTTGGTTCCTTGGTTGACTTAAAAATTAAGCCTTGTGAGTTAAAACAGAATTTTTGCTTTCACTCCTCAAAAGGACTGAGCCATAAGCCGTGGCTGGCTAAATGTTCCCGCAATGATTTATGAGTCATTCCAGGATGAGTGAAACCATACACCATGAAAGTAGTATCTCATTTTTGAAATTTTATAGCTCAGGGGTTTGCCAAATAAGGGTGTAGCTCATGGGAGGACAGCCTGGGTTCATTGTAAGTTTGCAAATGTGGCCCGGAAATGACACAGGAGAATGAGACAGAGTTATTTACTGTGTCAGGACGCAGGGATGCCAGAGGGTGACTCGTGGGCCTTCCTGAGTGCGATCCTGAACTGGGTACTTTTTAGCGACAAGAGAAAAAAAAAAAGACTTGGTAGCTTTCTATGGTGAGCCCCTCCCAGCATCAGAAGTTAGAGGAGAATAATTTTCATCCTGTTCCCTCGGGAACAAAGGATTGTCGCTGCATACGAATCTTAGGTAGGTCCCTCCATTGGAGCCTCTTCATCAGCACACCTGATATCAATCTATCGCCGATTCCCGCTGATTGCACCATCAACTCACATAGTGGGTTCACACGGTGAAGCCACTTCTTCCCAGCCTCACTGCTGCCATCCTAGCCCACGGACAGAACCCTGACGGCGTCCTCTTTCCTGCCCCACCGGAGCCCCATCAGGCAGCTGGGTAGCGCCACCCTGCTGTGCTGACCCCCTCCTGCCCCAGGGCCCAGGCTCCTGTCCTCCTGCCACTCCACAGCCCTCATCCCTCAGGGCTCGGCCTCGGGAACAGTTTCTGGGCTTTGCTTCTCACCACTCGTACTCGCTGCTCCACAGTCATTCATGTAGTGAACTGTTTAATTTCTGTCTCGCCTGCTGCGTGTTCAGTGCCACGAGGGAACACAGCTCATTAAAAGGAAATGTCATCACGTCAGGGGAAAGTCATCCTCTCAAAAGGCTTTTCTTCTCAGAGTATGCAGCTGAACTCACTAAATAGCACTGGTGCATTTTCGGTTATATTTTCACACCACGTTTATTTAACTGTCATTTAACATTATTATGACTATGCCCTTTTGATCTTTAAACATATTCCCAGTTATCTCAGTACATATTTGAAAAATGTATCTTAATGTGAAAGCCAGTGAGTTATTTAAAGGGAAACCTTCCTTAAATTTTTCTAGCACATTTTAAAAAATTCTCTTTACTAGCCCATGGGTTTGGTGGGAATATACCTGTAGTCACCATCCCTTATTTTTTCCCTCCCAGAATTATTTGTGAGTCAGGTTAAACATATCAGTGGTAGGCTCTTGGACAATTTTTGGGGAAAAAAAAAAAAAAACAAAACCTCAAACAAATTTGGAAAATGTCACATAAAGCTGAAAGGTTGTATAATTTCCTTATGTTTGCCATTTCAGTATCCTGGTATCACGACATGCCCAGACCCCACCAGCTTTTTGCATGACATCGGACACTGTCCCCAAACTGAGTTCGAGCATCATCAGTAGCGCAACAGGAAGAGAGAGACCAAAAGCAGAACCATAAGATCAAAAAAATAAAATTAGACACATTTAGAAACCTACATTAGCATCTAACTAAACAATTCATTTGGGGCCACTCTTTAAAAGATGGTAAAAATGTTCTAGTAAAAAGACCAAAAAAGAGAGAAGAACATAAATTTTTCTATTTGAAGAGGCACAAGAAAGGAGAAAGGAAGATTCTGGAAAAACATCTCCTTTTAATCAAATGCTCTTCTGAGAATGAAGTCATAAAGGAATTCTGTGTAACATTTCCCAAGTCATGTATTTTTATTCATCAAATTTAACTGGCATAAAATTACTATTTAAGAGCATACAAAACAAAAGAAAGAAAAAAAAATCTTGTTACTGCCTTTTGTTGTTAATACTACCCTCCAAGGCATCAAAGTAGATACAAAACTTGGATAGTAAGTAAAGTTTACACATTTTAAACTTATAGAATTATATGTCTAGTCCACTTTCCCAGGTGGGCTCAGTGGTAAAGAACCCACCTGCCAATGCAGGAGACATGGGTTTGCTTCCTGAATCGGGAAGATCCCTGGAGGAGGAAGTAGCAACCTATTCCAGTATTCTTGCCTGGGGAATCTCATGGACAGTGGAGCCTGGCGGGCTACAGTCCATGGGGTCGAAAAGAGTCAGACATGACTTAGCGACTAAACAAAATAACAAACAAAAACCTAAAACTGCAAAGCTTTTCTTGTTTTTCACCTGTATTTGGAACTGATACCATAAAACATGCCCACCCTCCAAGTCTGCCCCCAAATGGAGCTTGCTTTTAAGAAGAAAGCAACCACAAAGATGAAAGGGTGAATTTAAACCCCTGAAACAGCACAAAGAAAGAAATCCTTTCATAGTCTGAGACAGCATCTACAGTGTTAATTATATTTATATATATATATATAAAAATATATATATTTAGCTTGGCAAGAGGTTAATAGGTTAGCAGCGACTGGAGAAAAGAAAAAAAGGTAAGTGATTTAGTGATTACCGATATGGTTCAGTTTTTGTCTTTCTCAGTCTCTTCTCTCGGGGGGTCAGAGGCACCCGTTTCCAGAGCATACTCCAGTCCCATGCTCCTCGGGCATACCCATCTTCGTCACCACCCCCTTGGGGCACAATCTCATATGTGTTGCCATTTATGACATCTATGAGCGGCACAGTGCAAATGGTTCTGTGTTGTGTTGTTGATGGATGGCAGCAAAGATGAAATGCAAGGGCGTGTGGGGACCCACGTGTTTACACCAGGACATGGGGAAGGAAGAAAAAAAAGTACTTAGAGAGAAACATTCCATGTTAAAAAGAGGAAGTAGCGAGCTTTACCGATAAGGTTCAGTTTTATGTTTTCTTTTGGCCTTTTCCTTGTGACTCAGGGGGATTCGCTTCCATAGCAAACTCCAGTCCCAGGCCCCTCTGGCAAAACCATCTTCATCCCCACCTTGCTGAGGCTCAATGGAATAGTCATTCCCATCTATGTAATCTATTAGAGGCACAGTGCATGTGGTTCTGAAACATTTACAGAAAATGAAAAAGCATTTAAGAAACCCAACACTTACTAGTTGAGCAGGTCTATCTGTATTATCTCTTGTTATTCTGGGTTGCTCTATTTTTTTTCCCCACTAAGGGACCTTAGGACTTCCCTAATGGCTCAGACAGTAAAGAATCCACCTACAATGCAGGAAATGCAGGTTCGACCCCTGGATCAGGAAGATCCCCT